>NC_140510.1:49006150-50266150 GCF_964339955.1 Pipistrellus hanaki
CAGTGTGTGCGTGTTAGAGTAGCATTAGCTGCTATAACAATAAACTTCAAAAACATGGGCTTAAAACAATAAAAGTTTATTTCTCACTCAGACAACAGTCCAAAGCAGATGTTCCTTATCTGTCGGACAAAGGATCCCGATTTCTCTCTTTTAGCTCTTCATAATCATTTCCAGTGCTCGGAGATAGTAGAAAGGCTACATCCACTTCTTAGAAACCCTCCTCCTACTCATTTTCCATGGATGGAAACTTGTCATATGACCTCAGCTGAATGCAAAGGGGAGCTGCATTCCTACAGTATGGGAAGAAATATAAAGTTTATTGGACAGTTAGCCACAGGAAAATATGAATGAATTCTCTTTTCACTTTGAACAATTACTCTTTAGATGGTGGGACATCATCAACGAAAAGTCTGGTGATCATATATCTTATGCTAGAAGTAGGACAAACAGATTTGCTTATCTAAAGGCGGAGTTACAGCCCTCACTGGTTTGGCTCAGTGGGTAGAGCATCGGCCTGCGAACTGAAGGGTCCCAGGTTCAATTCCGGTCAAGGGCATGTACATTGGTTGTGGGCACATCCCCGGTAGGGATTGTGCAGGAGGCAGCTGGTCGATGTAAAAAATCAATAAAATACATTAAAAAAAAAAAGATTTGCTTATCTAAAGGCTGAGTTACAAATAGATCCAAACTCCTAATTCAAAAATAAGAAGAGTAGTCTCATGTATGCCCCTCCCTTAGGAGGAAGGGGAAGCTTGCACTTGTAAATCCCCTATCAGTGTAATTTGGTTCATTTTCTTTTTTTTTTTTTTTTTTTTTTACTCCTCCCCCCCCCCCCTTTTTTTTTTTCTTTCTTGAAGGCATCATAAAAATTAAGTCTAAAACAAATGCAATTCTTCAGAGAGCGGGTTTGGCTGCCCTTTGTGATACCTAATTTACAAAGCTCCCTGGAATGGGCGTCGCCTTTCAGGCAGGGAAAGGAGCCACTGCCTCTGGGAGTCGGGTTGCTGGCTTTCTTGCCTGAATCCCTCCATTCTTCTCCCAGCCTCAGTGAGCACAGTTTCCTTTCTTCCCCATGTAGTGGGGGATAAAATGAAAGGAAATTTGCCTTAGTTCCGCAGTGAAACTTTCCAGTGTGAAGCACTTTGAAACACAAACTCATTAATAAGCACAGCTCTCTTTAAAAGCCATGAGGATTGCTGTTCTCATTGTTCACAGCTGAGAAGGCTGCCTAAGACAGTTGGCCCCAGGCTGTGCACCTTCTGCGTGTTGGGAGGACTTTGAGGCACCAGCCCTGCCTTCTCTCAGATCGGCATGGGGCCTCTCTCGGGAATAATCCCGTTTTTATACGGGTTGTAGTTAACAGGGTCTTCCTCCAGGACTCCACAGTGCCCCTGGCACTGGCTGTGCAATTAGTAATGTTCTTGTCACAAACTGCGAGTGACCCACTAAAGAGAAAAGAGGAAAAGGGACTGACTGGATGGCCCTGTGTAACCTTTTGGGATTGAAGGAATCTTTTGCAATCATCAGCACTGTGCTAAACTGAGAATCAGAAAGATGAGAAGGATCTGTTTATATCTTCATAGTGGTAAGACCTTGGGGCCAAAGTTCTGAGCTGCCATGGCACAGAGGGAGAAATTGAGACCCAGAGGTTGCTGCCTTCCCGAAGGCGAATCAGCGGCAGGACTTTCATCCTGTCTTGGCTCCCAGTGACAATACTCCTCATACAAACTGATGATTCCAATAACAAAACAAAAAAAAAAAAATGAGCACAAGTGACATTATGTGTGAAGGTTTGCCTTGACCGTGTCCTTTGTAATGGAATAATTGGTCCTGAATTGTGTCACAGCTGCGCAATCACAAACTGGAACTGTGGTAGTGAAATCCATAAGCAACCCGTCAGGCCCCAAATGCTTTGGCTGTACCCACAATTAAAACAGTCCTCTTTTGCCGAAACCGGTTTGGCTCAGTGGTAGAGCGTCGGTCTGCGGACTGAAGGGTCCCAGGTTTGATTCCGGTCAAGGGCATGTACATTGGTTGCGGGCACATCCCCAATAGGGGGTGTGCAAGAGGCAGCTGGTCAATGTTTCTTTCTCATCGACGTTTCTCTCTCTCTCTCTCTCTCTCTCTCTCTCTCTCTCTCTCTCTCTCTCTCCCTTCCTCTCTGTAAAATATCAATAAAAAATATATTTTTAAAAACAGTCCTCTTTCTAAGAAAACAAAGTCATTATGTTGTCGCTGACGCAATTCTAAATAATAGTATAGCATAGCAAAAAGTTCAGGTACTAAATGTTATGTTCACAATACAAATTAAATAAACAAACAACATCAACAAAAATAAAACACTTTATTATAGTTTGGGTATGAGGTATAGGGCCTGTCATTATAAACTGTTGGCTGTCAAATATAAGAGAAATACTTAGGATAGAATCCAGATCCTGGTAGAATCTTTGTTTTTGCCTTCTTAAGGAAAGTAAATACTATTTATATACCATATTTTTCTGTGTATAAGATGTTATTTTTTTCTAAAATCGTTAGACTGAAAATCGATGGTGTCTTATACACGGAAGGAGGGAGCCACGCAGGTGCATAGCTGCCCATACCTTGTCAAACAGGCTTCCTCCAATCACTAGCCTTATTGTCACTGATGTCAGCTGATGCCCTAATTGGAGTTGGAGAGTGCGCAGATGCAACAGGGACCTGAGAGTTCTGAGCCCATAAAGATGTAAAAAAAATAAAAAGATAAATACTTGTAAGCAATTGTCTTACTCTGCAAAATTCAAACTGAGTGTAATCAGATATACAAAAGAGCATGGCAATAGAGTTGCAGAGAGACAATCTGGACCTCCTCCCACTGAGTGTATGATCAAACAGTGGAGAAAAACGGGCAGAACAACTTAAGAGGCCAGAGAAGAAGAAGAAGGCCTGAAGAGGAAAACCAGCAAAATGGACAAACTTGGAGCAGAAGCTTAAGACTTGGATTATGGAGCAGCGCCAGATTGGCTTATGAGTATCAACCACACTTATTCAATGTCAGGCAAGAATGCTTGCAAGTGAAATGAACATTGTTGATTTTACAAGAAAGGCAAAACGGTGCTTCAATTTCATGAGGAGAGAAGGGTTAGCCATGAGAACACAAACAAAGTTAGCTCAAAAAATGCCACCAGCTTATGAGGATGAGCTCACATATATAGGCAGTGACTCAGAAGACAGCAATGATACAATAGAAGTTGGAGAAATTGATATGTCTGGAACTAATAGTGATGAAGAAGAGAGCAGCGATGCAACAGAGGCTGAATAAAGTGAGATGCTGCATAATATCATAGTGCTGGTATGTAAACACTACCCGCAGTAATTATTAAATAAAAATGTGTTCTGTTTTACGTTTAAAATATTGATTTCTTAATTTTGGGTTGGAAAAGTGGGGGACGCCTTATACATGGGGTTATCTTATACATGGAAAAATATAGTAAGTGATGGAATGAATAGTCATGAATAAACCCAGCCAGAGTGCTCTGGGTTCATTTTCATTTGTGAGCACAGTGAGATTTGAGGCCATAAAACTGCACTGTTCACCTTGAGAGGCAGGGACCACATGTGGCTACTACAAATTGAAAAGTGTTCTAAGTGTAAAGCACATGCTGGATTCTAAAATCTTAATGTGAAAATGAGATTTTTAAAATATCTCATTTTTTATGTTGAATACATGTTGAAATGCTAATATTCTGGATATACTGGGTAAACACAACATATTATTAAAATTTAGGTTCACCTGTATTTACTTTTATAATGTGGTTACTGGAAAATTTTAAATTCCATATGTGGATCACAACTTTATATTTGAAAGTGCTTTTATAGAATTCTAGCCTTTTAAGAGTCTCCTAACTCTGAAAGCTTATTCAACCTCCGAGTCCCCCCCCGACCACCAAAAGCCTCCACTAGTAGCAAGAGCTTCCTTCAGAATCCACAGGAAGGCATGGGTGTTCAAGCAAAATAGTGTTTCCCAACTTCTGGATTTGCCTTTATAATTTTATTTGAATATGAGAACAGATCTGAAAGGAAGTAATTTTTTATATCTTTAACTCCCACATGTCCTTCAAGACTCATTCCACATCACTGCCTCTTGAAAGCCCTCCCTCCCTCCCCACTCTCTAGCGGCCTGGAGATGAGTCAGGCGCTCCTCTTCTGTGCTGCCACAGCCAGATTGTCATCGCCACCTTGTCTCTCTACCCCATTTCTAGAAATTCCTTAAGGTCAGAGATTGTCTTTCATTTTTATAGTTCTAATACCTGGCACAGTGTCTGGAAACATTACAGCAATATTTAAGGAATAATTGTTTAATTGAAGAATGAATGAATACAAATAATTTATTAGTTGACATTGTTATTTCAGAATTATTAGAAACAGTAGCTTAATTTAAGTTTGAATCTTCCCAGAGGAAAAAAAGTGTGATGTCTGTCCCTTGGGTATCTCGCAGCATTCCTCGGCAGGCTCTCTTTGGGTAAAGGTGACTCTGCACCCAATAACCACAGCAAGTCTGGCGGTACCTGTGCTGCCCGAGAGCTCAGTGGATGCCGAGCAGCATTATTTAAGTTTTCATTCAAAACCTCCTGTGGGGGGACTTCTGTGCACCTGAAGTGCCTGTTCAAGAAGATCAACAAATGGCTGAAGACAGATTTTTCAGCCAGAGGAAAGACTTATTACCTCACCATCAGTGTAATGAAAACAGAGGTGAAATACCAACCTGCACTAGATAAACAGCACACCAAGCCATCCATCACACTCAGCCACACTGAGCAGAACACCCTAACTGGTTTCACCTGACTTTCCTGCTTCCCTCAGATGGGTACTCACAGCATCACAGAGCTGGGACCTTTCCCCACCACTTTCTGTCAGAGCCAAGGCCTGCTCAGGAATTCTTTAGGCAATTCCCTCACAGTCTAAATTCCCTTAGCCACAGACAGCAATAGCTTCTGAGGAACCCACTTCTTACCTGTGCTACATTGGGTCTACTCAGCACCTCCAATGGCAGCTCTTTCTCAGGACCAACCAATTGATAACTGGCATATCCATTCATTCACTATAAGCCTACCCACCATGTAACAGGCACTCTGAGTACAGAGATGCAAGGTCCTGTCTTTTAGGAGCTCACAGTCTAGGAAAAAAAGATAGAATTCTTGCATATAGACACTACTTTGCTTTTTACACGCATCTCTCATTCTTCCTTAACAATATAATGTGAGGTAGAGAAAGTATTATTACACTGACTTTTAAGAAGAGGTAACTATGGAGTGTAGAGAGTGCATTAAATGGGCAAATGGGGTCAAAGGGCACAAATTCCCAGATATAAAATAAATAAAGTCATGGGGATGTAATGTACAGCATGGTGACTATAGTTAATAATACTGTAGTGACTATTCAAACGTTGCTAAGAGAGTAGATCTTAAATATTCTCATCACAAGAATAAAATAACTATGTGTGGTGATGGCTGTTAACTAGACTTATTGTACTAATCATTTCAAAGCATACACATATATCAAAACATCATGTTGTACATCTGAAACTAATATAATTTATGTCAATTATATTGCATAAGACAGAGGAAGCTATGATTTAGATATGTGTTATCACTTATAGGTAGAAGAAAACTAGAACTCTGGATTTTTTTTTAATGTGTCATTAGACTTCAGTATACCAACTCCAGCTCTATGGTTCCCTTCCCACTATGTGAGGCTTCTTTGATTGTTTTCAGATTTCCTCTTTTCTTCCAAAAATTTAAAAATCCTCTTTCAAAAAAATACAATCCATTGTGGCCTTCATTGGCTGGTAATGATGTTGACATCATGGACTCACAACCAGGGAGTAAAATTCTAAGAGCAGGGACTATGTTTATATCCCCTGGGTTTTGCAAGATGAGTACCACTTGTGAGGAACTGCTGTGAATGCTTGACAATATCTCTGCAGTGGTGAATGAAAGAAAGCAACATGTATTTCGTTAACTATGGCCTTTTGAGGAACATGTTCAAAGAGCTTTAGCACATTGTAAAATTGTGTTGCTATCTATTGATCTCTGAAATAAGGGATCACAATAGAAACAAAATTTAATATTAAATATATTTGTGGAATGTTTATGATTTTATGGGCACGGAACGTAAGCCCAATTATACAAATGAGGAAATAGAGGCACAGAGCCTAGCCTAAAATATACATTTATTAAGTGGCAAAACTATTACTTGGGCCTATGTATTTTAAGGATATTCTGAGATGGTCATTTCTACTTAACTCACAATAAATCCTATATAATTAAAGCCTGATATACTAAGTGTCTGGTTGACTGGTCAGTTGTTTAACCAAAACATAATATGCTAATGATAATGCTAAGGCTGCTCAACTGCTCACTATGACATGCACTGACCACTGGGGGCAGACGCTCCAACTGGTAGGTTAGCTTGCTGCTGGGGTCCGGCCAATGCAGACTGAAACAAGAGGAGCCAGACATGCCCTGGAGCCTCCTGCAGTCCCTCCCTGGCTGACCAATCTCCTGCATTTCTCCCCAGCCCTGATAGTGCACCGGTAGGATCCCTTGACCTGGCCTGCTCCCTCTGGCAATCTGGAACCCCACAGAGGATGTCGGAGAACTGATTTCAGCCCAATTCTGTAGGCCAGACTGAGGGATCCCACTGGTGCAAGAATTTGTGCACCAGGCCTCTAGTAGAAAACTAAATGAAAATGTTGACTAACCATAGTGGATGACATCCCTTTCCAGAGTGCAGAATGCCTTTTCTCCTATCCACGGCAACACTTCCCTGGTTTTCCTTCATCTGAGAAGCTGGGCCATTATTCAGATATCTGCAAAGGGAGAGTGAATAGTAATGAAGGATGTACTATGCAGATCATGGTAAGGACAGATAATACTTTAAATGACATGTGTGTATGCATATGCACATCTCTGATGACTGCACTGATTCTCCTCCTTATCCCATCACCATCTCTCTGTATGGGCAGTTCTGGACAAATCACAAACTTATTTTATGTCCTGTACCTCTCATCTGGAGGCACATTCTTTCTTTAGCTTGAGCCATGTTGTGTTCCCAGGGTAGGTATATTTGCAAATCAGTTCGTTAGTATGCTAATAAGTATGACTTTTACAAAACAAGCTGAGGGTGGTAATAAAGTTTCATGGTTTAAAAAACATGTTTGGGATAAATGCAAATGTGAACAAAGAGCAATGGGCACATTGGCCATCAAAGACAGTCCCAAACTGACTGGAGAAGCATTTTGCAGGACTGTGGTCCTAAGGCCGCTGTCCTCTGAAATCACATTTCCCAAAGGGTAATGAAACATTTTGTCTCTTCAAATATGCATTTATTTAAATGGCTTATTGCTTAGAGGTCAACTACTTGTCCTTTTTCCACTTCTGAGGAACACCTCACTGTCACCTCCAAGTACCATCTGTCATTTATTTATTTCCATTGCTTGTAACACTTACATTCAATAGATGAATAAGCTCTTAAGCAGTAAGTTCATTTTACCAGAACCGTGTCTAACTATATTAGCATCTCACCCACTAGGGCTGTTCCATAAATGTCAGATGATAAGAAGAACTGGGATTTGGTTGTGAATCTTGGAAGTAGTCCAGCTGTTGAGTCAAAGACAAACTTCACCTGTGCTGGTTCAGATCCATCATGTGTATGAAGTGGAAAGATAAGGTTACACCCGGTGAGGTGCTGAAACATGGGAAACTGAACCAACCCCAGGGCCACGCTAATTAAAGCAGAGCTCCGCCAAGCAGGGCTTATCAACCAGGCACCTAAGACTCCCCAAATGGGCGTAGTTCAAGATCAAACCCAGCCAGCCCTTACCCAGGGCTGAGAGGCACTAGAGGCCCCGTTTGAAGCACAACCTGGACTGTGCTGGCGCTGGCCCAAATGTCTCCAATGGACTTTGATCATGTTGCTCTAAGTGCCATAGGATTTCAGACCAAACTAGAGCTCAAGTGCCTCCACAAACAATGACAAAAGGTGGGATCAGGGAAAAGCAAGGACAACCCCAAACTTCAATCACATGCCAAGGACATAACATTATCCTGAGAAGCAGTCCGTGCCTCACAGAGTGTGCTTCGTTCGAGTCTCAGGTCAGAACAGAGGCTTCGCTACCTCCCTCACAGATGTTCTGTCTTTGCACATATAATGAAATTTCATATAGCGAAGTTCTTGTGCATGAACAGCTTTGTGCATATATATTTCTTTCCCTAGTGAATGTATGCTCCCTATGCCACGTCATGAGCTATTGCAGTCACATGGCCTCGATGCTGGACAAATATGAAGATGGTTTTCCTTTGTTATGTGGAGCTAAAATGAAGCCCTAGGCTTGGAAAGCTGTTCACATGACCAGAGTTTGCTTGTTTGGGAAAACATGGGGTGTCTATCCAGCCCTTATTCCTTGTGTACCTTTTCCTGAGGAGGCTCCGCTCACGGGGTCCGGACAGCTGGCAGCCTGTGTTGAGAGAGGGAAAGCTGGTGTGTGCTGTGTGCTGACGAAGCGCAGGGTCGGGGAGCCTGCCAGCACTGCTGAGTGACATTCTGCACTGTTAGCTTGCGCAGATGTCCTGAACTGAGGGGTTTGCGCGGCCCTCACAAGCTATGAACTTTGGAGTCTGCATCTATGGGCAAGTATTTAAAAAAAGGGATTCCTTCTCTTTGCATCCTCTTCCTGGCATGGCTGAGACTCTTTCTGTGTGCATCGAATAACTATGCATTTCATTAATATGGTGCTGAGTTTTACTTGGTGAAATTCTTGAATTGTGAATAATACCAGTAGCAGGCAAAGAATAAGGTCTCTGAAGAACTGAATCAAAACAACAAAACAACAACATTCCCTGTGGTTATTGTTAGATCATGCCCTACCCTACCTTTCTCTATGATGGTGGATTTAAAACAAAATTCCTCGGTAACTGAGATTACCTGCGTTCATGTATTTCACTTCCACCCATGATTCTCCTGCAAAGGCATGAACTGGGGTCATGTGCTCACTGCTTCACACCTGGCCCTTCAGCATTTCACACAAGACCTTCCAGGGTGTATGCTTGATTGTGTTGGTATTCTTTTATTCAACAAGCTTATGGTAACTGAGCTTTGTTTCATGTTGAATTACTAGCATTGTTTTAAGTCTTTAAAATTGTCATTAAAATAGTTGTTGAAGAAAAAAAGGACACAGCCTCGTTTCTTTGGGTCTCCCAGCCCAAAGTGCACATATTAAATAATAATAAATGACAGCCCTACACCCGTTTATTGATGTGCAGGATTGATGTTCTTCCCTCACTGCCTTCCTCCTGCTCTGACCTCAGGTCCTCCCTCTCTGCCTTGTTGCCTGCATTCTATCCCACTGACCTCAGCATGCTCCTGGGACACACCAGTCCTGGCCTGTGCACCTGCTGCTTCCTCAGTCCATCTGCTCTTCCCCGGAATCTGCACAGTCCCTCCCCTCCACACACACACACACACACATCCCGCCAACCCCAGACCAAACACTTTCTGTCTTCCTTCCAGCCTTTTTTTTTTTTTCCTCCTAAGCATTTATTGTTAGGCTATAAATATATACATGCTATCTATTTTATTTCCAGCTAGTTTTAGAGCTCATCTCAGCAAGCAGACTGTAAGGTCAGAGAACCTTTGCTTGTTTTGCTCTCTGTTGCATTAGGGCAGGGGTCTTCAAACTACGGCCCGCGGGCCACATGCGGCCCGCAGAGGAGTCTGATCTGGCCCGCTAGGTTTTTTGGTCAGTGAGCGCAGCTGAGGTGTTACAGTAGGAATTAGTAGTTCATATAGTCCGGCCCTCCAGCTCTCTGAGGGACCGTGATCTGGCCCCCACTTTAAAAAGTTTGAGGACCCCTGCATTAGGGCCTGGCACGTGGTGTTTAGTAGGAAATGAATGGAATGAATGAATGAAGATAGGCTTTGTGCTGGCCACTCATGATAAGGCCAGTGATTTTTCACTGCAAGAAGTTTCTAGTCTCATGGGAAAGACAGATATAAAGTAGGTAATTAAAGCAAAATGTGCTTATTGAAGGGAGCTGTGAAAGCGAATGGCAGAGGAGCCTAACCTGGTCTCCCTGCAGAAGTGATGTTGCAACTGGATTCTGAGCTTATGTGAAGGACAGGAGACAAGAGAGAATGAAGTGAGTTTCAGGCAGCCGAAGCTTGCTTGTGAGAAGTGAAAAGGATCAGAGGTGCAATGACGCTGGTAGTGGTGGTGGCGTGTCCTGAAAGCCTTGGGAGTAATCTGCAGGAGATCTAGCAATGGGGGGTGCGGGATCGGGGGAGGCAAGCAGGGGAAACCGTCATGATCCCGAATAGCATTTTAAGCAGATTCGAGAGAAGCAAAATGAAAAGCTAAAATGAAGTAGGCCTCAATGTGGGAAGACTGTCAAATCTGCCCCCGTGAGAACTGGCGGACTCTGAACAGGCAGAAATGGTCACCACAGAGAATGCAAATGAAACCATTTCTTGGGATCCTCGCAGTTCTAGGAACATACTGAGCCCCTTCCTGCCTCAGCACGGTCACCCACTGTGTTCCCCTTATTGGAAATGCTCTTTCATCCATCCAAAGCTGCCCGTCCTTCCCACACACAGTTCGGCCCACCTCTCCTGGAGAACCTTCCTTAGAAGTTCTTTCTGTCCTCACTGCTCCGTCTTTCCTTTGATCCTCTAAAGCACCAACGTAGCCAGCACACAATTTAGCTCTTAGTGATCTATCAATACTTTCCTGAGTAAACGAACATCTTATTACCCCAAGCAGAATGTCCTCTTTATGCAAACAAGGACTCCACATCCTACCCACCCTCTCCCCACCTACCTAGAGAAAGGGTAAGAGTATATGAGGCTCTTCCAAAAATGTACCAATTAATTTAGGCCCAGATTATTGAATATACTACACTGATATTTTGCAATCTTAGAATGACTCTTTAAAGAGCCTTACTTTATAAATGAGAACATCCAGGCATATGTAGGTTGACAGAAAACCAGAGGGAATAACTATGCTTTAGAGTTACTATCTGGCTATAATTTAGTTTAGTAAAAACTAGAAAGAAAAAGAAAAAAAGGAAAAAAGAAAGAAATGAAAAGCCCTGTCAGATGGCAATCATTTGTAAAGAATAAAGGCAGAATACCCAAAATTTAAAGGCAAATATAAAATATAGCCCCAAATTAGGTAGGCAATTGCCACAAGAATAGCCAACAGATCCTGAAACCTAAAATTCAGTGACATTTGGCCAATTCTATAAGCAACTCCAAACCTTAGTATGATCAGTATTGCTATTTAAGATAATGAAGTAAAATATGCCGAAATAGCCCTATTTTTAGAGTACAGTGCCACAGTACTTCTTTCTGTTGTTGTTGCCAAGGATAATATGATTAGATTAATTAATGATTACTCATTCATGTATTCTTCCAGTGCCTTTTCATCACTTCTCAAGGACCAGTGAGTGGATCAACATAAAATAGTGTGATGTCTATTGACTTCAGTTTTAAAAAAAATCTCAGTCTAGTACAGCAAACTATCTTTTGTGAAGATTTGGTGAAGTTTTAGTGAGGCCTTATTGGGAGACACAACAATGAACAGGTTTACCATTGCTGATCTCAATCAAGCAGTGTGTCAGACTGTTACACCATAGTCATACATAAGAATGATCACAGGTTCTCTGTTGCCTTCCCTATGCTGCAATTAGCCCAAGATTGTTTTATTAGCTACAACATGACGGGGTGCCAGTCATGCAGCTTCAGTTACACATATGTCAGCATTTCTATTCTGGGCCTTATATTCAAGAGCTTATAAAGCTAATCATGGAATTAATCTTGGCATATCAAAGCTTTTCCCAGAAGAATTTTTTATTAGAAAAATTCCATATGCTTTGCCATTCTTATGCTACCCACAGCCCCTAAAAATCAATCAGCAAATCCTTCTCCTGTGTTTGTTTTTCTTCTTTCTCTGAGGAAATTGTGTACTTCAAGGCCTTTGGGTCAGTTTTCAGCCTGACCTGTCCAATAAAGGTTATCATTTGGAGTAAAAAGAATGAAGCTCTTTTGTATTATACAAAAATATTTTTCGTCTGGTTGCTATGGGAGGAGGGAAGGTTGGTTAACAGTGAAATCTCAAGTTTGAGTTCTGAGTGTAAATGAGATGCTCGTATTACAACATGCATTTAGATGCTCTCTCTCTTTTTAAAAGATCTTTAAAATTTTAGGTAATGAACAACTGTGAGATCAAAGGTTTAACCTGTTTCTGCCTTGAAACTCCAGTAATCATTTACTGGCAGATGTTTATGAATATTAGGCCATTTAATATTTACCCTAACTCTACAAAGAGGCATTACTGCCTTATCTTCATAAATGTTATAAAAGAGGAAACCAAGGCTCAGACCAGTTAAGTAACTTGCCAGAGGTCACACAGTGAAGTGGGAACAAAACCTCAGGCCCATGGGCAGAGATTCAATTTTTGGGTATTCTATATAATCATAACAGAGTTAAGTTAAGCCAGGCTAAAAAGTACCAGTACTTATGTGAAACAAACTACTGCCAGTTAAGTATTGTAGAATCTAAAGGGCTTACTTCTGCTAACCTACAGGAAGTGTTTGAATGGCAAATGCTAGGACTCCACAGGGCTGGGCTTAAATAAAGAAATGTAAGCAGCCCCTTCATCTAGCATGCCCATGCTTGCCCACATCATGGAAATTTGGCAATTTCGCTAGTTGTGTTCAATTCATTAAAAAAAAGTTTACCATGAGAGTTAACTGACTGTGAGGGCTAGCAGGCAGCATTGACTCACTCAAAGCTAGACACGCTCTTGTTCTCAAAGAACCCTATCTGGGACCTGGCCGAAGCTGGGCTAAGGGATGTGGGTTACCTCACATAAGAATTCCATATTCCTGTTACCTAACTTGTCCTCAAACAATTGCTAGTTACCAAAGTTTCATTTTCATCAGATCTATTCCAATATTTAGTTATCAAAGTCCAGTGTTGCACATTAAAAAAAAAATCACTTTTCTTTTTTAAACTTTAATTTGAGGAGGAAGGAAGGAAAAAGCTTTTTGTAACTTTAATTGGAGGAGAAAGGAAGGAAAAAACACAAGAGGAAGAAAAGGGAGAAGGAGGGAGAAGAGGTAAGATGTAATACCCTGTTTCCCTGAAAATAAGACAGTGTCTTATATTAATTTTTGCTCCCAAAGATGCACTAGGTCTTATTTTCGGAGGATGTCTTATTTTCGGGGAAACACGGTATGTGTTAAAAGGGGGGGAGGGATCTCAAATGCTCGGATACCCCAAATCTGTTACCATCTTTCAATTTTTTTATATTGTATCTCTTTTTTTTTTTTTTTTAAATCCTCTCAGCTTGGGTTTTTTACTGATTTTTTTTTCCAAGAGAGACATTGAACAGGTGCCTCCATAAGTGCCCTGACCAGGAATTGAACCTATGATGACACTCCAGTCAACTGAACCACCAGCCAGGGCTATGGTGTATCTATTTTTATCATAAACCCACCAGGCAAAGACCAAGTCAGCTTCACTATTTCGCATGCAGCCTGCTGCAATATTGATGATATATCAATCATGATTATAACTTTCCTGTTATCATTATGTGAATGTTATTTTATAAACTTTAATAAGTTGTTTGAGCATTTAAGATGAATGGTTTAAAAGTCTAAATTCATATTCATGCCAACTATGTGGGACATAGTTTTCCTAATTGTTCTTGTCTCTTGGGTCAGTAGTACAGTTTATATCCATCATAAAATTTCATTCTTAATTCTTTTTAATTTATCATAAGGAAAATATGGATGCTTGTTACCCAATTAAAATATTCCTGACACTTTAAAGGTAGACATGGGGATTTTGGAGTTTCCCTGAAGACAATTAAAAAAACAAAGAGCAGCTGTGTGACTTCAAAGCGTTCTGAGTGCTCTGAGATTCAGCTGTTCAGTATTTCAAACTGTCTTGTTGTTATATCATCTGTGATATAATCAAGGAAAAATGGGACCATTTCCCCCAGGCGAAAGGTGCAGGAGTATGTGACTAGAGATAGACTTTTCATTTGGTAACTACAGAATCCATTCTGATACTTTCACATTCGTGGCTTACAGTTGCCAAGAGCAGGGACCAGGGAGATCACCAGAAACCTGAACTAATTGCATGAACCTGAATTATCCTCCCCTTGGCCAGACACAGCGCCACTTGCTTTGTGAGCAACACAAGAGGTGAGTCCTTTGGATGGAAGCTTTGAAGGGGATCTCCATCCGACTAGCTAGAAAGCAGCCCAGGAGGGCAGACTCTGTCACAATGGCTACGACTTCTTCCAGAGAAATTATGAATCAAAGTGACTAATATCCACAAAAAGAAAATGCCACATCATCCTAATTGCATTCTAATTCATTATGAAGGAATCACACATGTACAGAATTTAGCCCCGTACCTTCCTTTGGCATCCTCAATTTCTCACTTTCTTTTCTATTTATTCATGCTCTTATTTGATCATGACCTCAAACCAGAACTGAGTTGAAATCTTTTTTCATTTCCTCCCCCTCACTTATCAGAATATTTTAATTTCACAAACACATGAATCTAGTTCTCTGAAAAGACACCCCTCCCCCCAACTCATAAGCTTCTGAATGTTTACTTAGTATGAAGATGAAAACACTCTTGGGGAGGGGTGCTGTGAAGATGCCTTATTTGTGCCCAGGCTTTCAATTAGTGAGCCTCTTGGAAAGAGAATGAGTCTTGGCAGTAATTAGTTGGTGGATGTGTTAAAGGCTAAAACACAAATAGCTTTCATTTGTAGGGTGGGTTAGTGTTGACAAAGAGGCTTGGCACATGTTGGATTATTTGGTAAAAATAAACACACTTAACAGTTCCTGGAAATGATTCACAGTTGTCTCCTAACATATTGTTCATCTGTGAATGATGTTTTCTTATGAAATAGGCAAAATTTCACTAGAAAATATTTAACTGTAGGATCCATATCCTAAAAGGTGACGAAACAGTATGCATTCTTAAGTTAGAATAATACGTATTTCTTAAAGCACAATGGAATGTGGGTCAGCACCTCCATGGGCCTCACCCACTGTGGCACATTTGACACCTTTTTTTTTTTTAATTTTTTAAATATATTTTTATTGATTTTTTACAGAGGGGAAAGGAGAAAGATAGAGAGCTAGAAACGTCGATGAGAGAGAAACATCGACCAGCTGCCTCTTGCACACCACCTACCGGGGATGTGCCCGCAACCAAGGTACATGCCCTTGACCAGAATCGAACCCGGGACCTTTCAGTGCACAGACCGACGCTCTATCACTGAGCCAAACCGGTTTCGGCCATTTGACACCTTCTGTTATTTTTTTTAATTGTTTAAAGTATTACAAATAGTTGTGCATATGTCTCCTTTTCCCCCCACTGACCTCCCCACAGCCTCCCTAACCCCAGACACATACCTTTTCCTTACCCCTCCCTGTGTCTCGTGCCCATTGGTTGTGCTTATAGGCATGCATACAAGTCCTTACGTTTTGCGCTAGCATGAGACTCTCCTGCCTGAGCTCTACTTCCTCCGGTTCTCAAAAGCTATAGTTTTGATATATGGCTGCTCATTATGACGGCTTACCTCCCTTGGCTTCACCCAGGTGGGTGCATGGCTCCGGGCTCTTCTCTCAGGCTCTCACCTAGAGGAAGGGAGCGGGGAGGACAGGGTCTGCAGGCCCCAACTTGTAAGGAAAGTCTCCCGGCTGCTGCAGGTAGCACTGCCTCCAGCGAGCTCAGGAACTCCAGCCAGGAAACATGGAGTCACAGCCTTTCAAAGTAGGAACGGAGCCCCAACTTTTAGCGAGGCCATCCAAACAGGTGGCACACTGCTGCACTTCAAAGACAGGAAATCCCTTCAAGCTTTAAAGTGTATGGACACAAAATGACCTGCCTTCAGGAAAACAGGGAGCCAGTGATTTCAGCGTCGTGTTTGTTCCCGTTTAATGAAGCGTGCTTGGTGGATATTAACTGATCCTAAAGATTCCTACTCCAAGTGGAGGCAGCCTTTTCCACCAGAAGCCCACGTTTTTTTCAGATCTTACTTTAAAAAGTCACTTGCGTTGACATCAGATGGAAGTTACCACGCCTAGCCTCTCTCTCTGAGGCCAGTTTCCAGCCTTAAAAAATGGTCTGGATTAAAATTAAAGCTACTCAGAGCGCTTAAAAAACTCTGCGGAAATGGTTTAATGTTCTCCTGAAGATCAAAACCGAGGGCAGGCGTCCACCTACAGTGAGACCTTGGGAAGTGTACAGATGGGCTGCTTTAGGTTCGAAAGGCTGGCTGGGAGCTCCCCAAAGTCAAGGCACAGGACTCCCCAATAGTGTTTCTCAGAATGCAAAGTCCAGATGGATTTCTTGCCAATCCTTGGGCCAGAGCTGTAGCAGTGTGAACCCTGTGAGTACAAGTACTAAACTCCTGCCCAATTAATCTCAGAATAAAAGGAGGGCTGGGGACAGGGGATGGCTGAAGGGGGCAGAGATACGGCGTGTGCCATTTTCTCGCTGTAGGGCCTCTTTAACATTCAAAAGAATTACTGAGCACATACATGTGCAAGGGGAAGGAAATGGGTGGGTGAAAGTCAACCCCATCTTAGCACATAGAAGTTGTCCTTCCCTGTTAGCATCTCAAAAAGCGAAAATCCAAAAAGGTAGAGATTGGAAAATTCCTGGGGAACCTAAAAGCTCAGCCAACATTCTATAGGTTTAAGCACCGAAGCCTCTCTGAGCAAGGAGGTCAAAGTTAACTCTGCTACCTCGCCCACGAAGCAAGGCAACTTGTTTGGTATGAATAGCTATAAACTGTTTGCAAGTTTCCTACATCAGGCACTCGGGATGAATTATGAATGGAATTAGCCAGCTTGACTTGGAATTTCCTCACTTTTACTGGTCTTTAAACAAGATTTTTATGCATTCATATGTAATCAATGGGACCAACACATGAAATGGCTCTTAACATAAAACACTCTGTTTTAGAGTGATTTTGCAGTTAAGGAAACTTAAATATGAACTTCTAATATGGAAAAGGTAGTTTTTAGCATACAGCTTTAAAACTGACTGGAAAACTGATGAGCTGGCCACAAGATTTCTGTCAGAAAGTGAAATTAAGTTTATGTTTTAAAATATAATTTTAAATGCTTGCTTCTTTCATGAAGCCAATCTGCTTCTTATATCCTTATTCTTATTCGCCTTAAAAATACATAAATTTGGTATCTGGTTATTGAGTTTTTAAGTTGCAGGGTAGAATAATTTAGATATTCATAAATACAAAACTACCTTTAACATTACCATTCAAACGAGTGAACGGTGCAAGTACACTTAGAATTTAATTTTGGCTATTAGCTATTTCACATTTTAATATATGTTCTTCCATATAAAACGTGCACTGTCTTAAAATTTCCCTTAAACTGGCACGTCCAAATAAATTGGTTTCAACAGAAGTTTATTGATCACAATAAAAAGTATGCAATCAGGATCAATGTCAAGTTTTGGAAAGAAAAATTAACTTGGATTCTTCTTCTTTTTTTTTTTTTTTACCCCAACAAAGTACATGTTCAAATTTACCCCATGAAAAAGAAGATTAAAATTAAACGTATCTCAACTGCTTATGACAAAGGTAAAACACAAGCATTGCCAATAATGCTTTTCTCATATGGCTAATGTAACAAAATATTTGGGAGATTTAACATTTTAAAAAAAGGTTCTAATTAAAGTACACATAAAAATTTCAAAGTGTGAAAAGCAGTTGAAAAAAATACTTTTCAGTCACTTAGGATAAATTACTTGCACATTTTAATGGTCTTGTAGGTTTCATTCAGTAGTAAAATGTTTTTACAAACTCCTTGCCTTTCAAGTACCTCAAACATATAAAAGGTTGAGAATATTCTTTTTTCTTTATAACACGTTCAGAAGTATCTACCATCTTGACAGATTTTTATTATGGTAATAATATTCTAGTATTTCTACAGAACATAAAACAGTTTCTGATTTTGTTTAAGAGAGAGAATAGTGTGGGATAACCCATTTAAAACATGTTTTTATATTCATTTAAATGTATCAATTCCCAAGTTTCTTTACAAAAACCTTTGTTATTATAACAGTATATAGACTGCATTTATAGGCTTGGAAATCCTCTTCCCTCCACTAAACTCCTTGAGTAAGTTTGCACTAATCTTGGGTAAAATTTTTTTTAAATTACTTGCAGCAATCATATATCTACCTAAAGAGAGTTAAAAATTCTAGTCAAGGTGTTATTTTGAATAGGTAGGAAAATATTTTTTTTTTTCCTGAAGGACAGATGAACTTCAATCTGAAATGTAAGCACAGAACAAAATAATACAAGTATAAAGATTTCTCTTAAACTTCATAAATCGTAAAGAAATGTTTATCAAAATTTTAAATATAAAACTTTCGAGAAAATTCCACGCAGGCGAGCCTTTGCTTCTGAGCTTTCAAAAACGTGCCTGCCCTTCATTTCCAAAGGGTTATTCCCTGGCAAAGGGTTATTCCCTGGTTATTCCAAAGGCAACACTGGCCCACAACACTCACAACAGCGATCTGCAGGGAATAACCCAAAAAACGAGCTACCGTGGGCATATAATCTGTACCCTCCCCAGGCAGGCACAGTGAGTGGAAAAGCAATTTTATTATTTAGACACATTCCTTTTAATTCTGTTTTTATTAGCTTTCAAAGCCTTTGATAGGACATGTCAAAGCACATTTAAGTTGACTTGGTTTTTGGATTTTGATATTCCAGGCCAGGCTTTTTCAAATTCAATATTTTGCAAGTGATAACAAAGTACACTTGTTAAAGTATACTTCCCCTCTCCCCCATAACATTACCAAAAAAATCTAAATGATGGGGCTATAATTCCCGCTGTAAATTAATTACATTTATTTTAGGCTACAAGTGTCAAGTGAACATGGCTCATCAACATACTCTTGGGCGCTCCATTTGCCTTGAACTTTACCTTGCACATAAAAATCAAATAGCTCTCGGCATCTGGAGAATTAAAAATACAAGGCATCCTAGCCTAGTCACCTGTGGGAGCCTCTACAAGGAAGGTGGAGGGTCTTAGGTGGAAACTTGAACTTACCTCTTCTGGGCTTTAGCAACAGGTTTACTTAAAAAAGACTTCCTTTCTAGTAAAAGGTAGCTAAGTCTTAAATGCAGCTTAAAACCTTAGACATCCCCCCTGAGGAGACATGAAACCACAGAATGTGTCACTGCCCATTTACTTCCTGTTTCACTAACTTCTAATTAATCCACTGTTAAATATCAGCTCCTCTGAAGGCAGCGTTTGTTGCATGGTTTAGGAACCGCACATTAGACGTGGCCCTTTGATGATCGTAGCTACAAAGCACCTATCTTTCACAGGGCGCCGCAACCCACGTCTCTCTCCGGAGACACGCACTCTGCAGAGCTCGCACCCCTCTGTACAAACCTGTGCGGGACTGGCGGGGGGAGGGGGAGGCGAGACGTGGGTGGGAGCCGCTTCTCTCCAGCAAAGCGAGGCGGGCTGCGTGTCCCGCCAACTCCCTGCCCATTCCCGGTTCCACTCGGAGCATCCTCGTGGGGAGGAAGTCGAACTTCTTTTCCAGGCGGAGCCTCCACGTTGGCCTCGGGGGGCGCCCCGGACCGCGGGTCCAAACTGGGGAAGAGGAGGAGCGCGACCGGGGTGCCCGTCCCATCCATGCGCCTCGGTCTGCGCTCCAGGCCGGCGGCCGGGAGGGTGACAGAGCGGGGTCCTGGGAGCCACGGGGCGCAGAGAGAACTCGCTCCCAGAGCCGCGCGGGCTCGGGCCCGGGGATGCCCTTGAACCCGCGGCGCGGCTGGCGGCCCGCGATCTGAACGCCCCGCGCCCCGGGCGGAGCTGGACTTGGGTCTCGCGCGCTCCCGGGCCTCCCTCGGCTGGGCGGCCAGGCCGGGGGGCGCTGGGCGGGGGACCCCCCACCCCATCCTCCGGGTTAGCACCGACGGGGGCAGTGCATCCCTCCCCGGCTCTCCGAGTCTCCGAAAGCTGAGACCCAGGGCCGCCTGCGGCAAAGCTCGACTTACACTTCATTTTCCGATTTGGAAAAAAAAAAAATGTTACAGGAGAGGAGGGGGAAAAAAGAAGAACTGTAAATATGATTTGGAGGGGTGGGGGAAGCGGGGGGTGGGGGGAAGAACAGGGGTGAGCGCGGCGCCCCGGCGGGGATTCCCGGTCTCGCAGCGCACCCTAGCGGACACCCTCCTCGCGCCCGCCCCGCCGCGCCCGCGCCGCTCAGATCGGTCCATCCCAATCTGCAAAACGTTATTTCTTCCCAAGTATTGACAATCCGTGTGTGCGACTCCTCCAGTATTCCGGGACCTCTTGTCTGTAACCAGCGCATGTATTCCCATTCAGGGAGAGGAAAAAAAAATCCGAGTTAAATCCCCGTGACCCAGATTGGGTTACAGTGTCATTTCCCCTGGATCCTCCTTTAAATCCACTCCACACTGCTCCTCTGTCTATTACATGCTAATTTAATTTTACTGTGGACGATATTTCCAGCATTTGCTGAGGACAGTAAATTTTGTAGTTTATGTTATTTCACTTTTTATGACTTTTTAACACTTAATAAAATTTTATTAGAGCACTTTTGTGTTTACAAGGCCACAAAACTCTTGGCAGGTTGTCAGAAGTCCTTTTTATTATGATCCTACTGATATACTGCGAGTAATGAAATAATCATGTCCAGAAATGTATCAAAGGCCAGAGGGATTATCCCACTTAATAGCTCCACAGATGCGCCCAGAAGAATGCGGACACGCGGCGGGACCAGCGCGGAGAGGCGCGGGAGGAAGGAGGCAGCCCCCGCTTCTTTCTTTACCATTTCGGTTGCTTTCTTAAAAAGGCTACAGGCAGGATCATGTGACTTTCCGCGGTCTCAAAAAAAAAAAAAAAGAATTTATTCCATTGCAAAATGTGCTTTTCTTTTTATTCTCCTTGTGTGGGCATTTAAGACTGTGCTAGTGGCAGTGGGGCTGGCTCAGCACATCCTTGTCAGTCACTTTCCTCTCATTTCTGAGTGTACTTTTGTGGCATTTGAGCAGCGGATGGTGGCATTGGTGTTGATCAGTGTGGCTTCCCAGCCCACTCTGCGCAAAGGCACTGACTGGGAGGAGACCAGGAAGGCGTGAGGTGTTTTAAGATCCTTCCCCTCCTTCCAAGCAACACCTTTTGCTCTTGCTACCTCCCCCCAACCCCAAACAAAGCAGGGGAACAGTGACAAGGATTCTGCTTTCTACCTCGTGCCAAAAGAGCCACCAAGTGCTGCTTTTATGTAGTATTTTTCTATAACATTTGCTATGAGGACTGAGATTTTGCAGCAGATTTTTTAAAGAACCATTTCCTTTTCTTTTAAATATGTAAATGTGATCATTGAACACACTGGTGTGTTAGTTCATTCTTGCTGCAAAAAGAAGGCCATTGAACTTCCTGACCCTGAAAGCAAGGTGGGTGGCTTTTTATAATTAAATTTCTGTCTCCAGCATCATGTTTCTCTTTCTCTGTTATTTCCTAAAGAGTGTGCCAAAGTGATCAAAGAGACGAGGAATGAAATCATAAATGGAGTGAATTTGAAATCACTGTTGCTCCATCCAGAGCACGTGTTCTTCTAAACTTTTGGCTTTGAGAGATTTTGGCAATGTTTTTCACAAGAGCCTGTGTGTGTGTGTGTGTGTGTGTGTGTGTGTGTGTTTCATGTTCCAACACATCACATTCAGATTTTGCAGTCTGTCATTGTTTAAAACAGCCCCTGGGAAGCGTGCTCCTCTCTCTGGATTGCCTCCATCACACACATGTGTGTACTCTCCCATTCGGATGTACATAAGGCTGCTCATGAGGGTGCTTTGATTTCAACTTCAAGGGAGCAATTTTGTTCTTTGTATGTCATTTGCTTACCATGGATAAAACTTAGTGCCTGGTCTGATAGTCTACTGTGTGTGTGGGATGGTCTAGGTCCAAAAAAGAGCATATGAAGGATAGTGCTCATCTCTTTAGAAAAATATATGTCCTGAGACTATTTAGGCAGCCATTTTTCCCCTTCTCTCTCTCGCTCTTTCTCTCTCTCTCTCTCTCTCTCCCTCTCTCTCTCTCTCTCTCTCTCTCTCTCTCTCTCTCTCTTTTTACAGTGTTTTCCATTGTAGATCTGAGGCAAATTTTCTTTTTCTTCTCTTTTTCAAATGATGTCTCTAAAATAGCTGCAAACTTGGAAAGAAAGTGGCATTAGAGTCTGACTAAACATCCTTCCTCCATGCTGGTTGTTATTGCTGGTTCATATTCTTTGCTTTTTTTTGCCCAAGAGACAGAGGAGAGGTTCAGGGTTAGCCCTCCCAATTTCAGAGCATTTTACAGAAGGGAATGTATGCCCACGTGTGAAACCAAGAGGAGCATATTGATTTTAATTCTACTATAAAGTGACAGTTTAATTTTAGAACAAATTTGGGTTGAGGACAATGTAAATAATACAACAAAGGCTATACTAGCCTTCAAGTTAGAAATCTCGTTTTATTAGGTTATGAAGTAAACCTCCCCTAAGGTAAATGTTTTTAATACATCAATGTATTTTGTAATTCTCATTTAAAAGAGCAAGATTACCTTAACTATGATAACTGATGACACAGAGCTTGGAGGGCCTGCCTAATGTCCAGGAGGATTTTACAGTCCCCTCTGAAGTGTTCAATGCTGAAAGAAAAGGAAAGAGTGAAGCTACAATCATACATATGTGGCAAAGAGGATTAAACAAACCAAGCCAGAGCCATGACATGGTCTCATATGACCGAGAACTGTTGGAAAGCAGTAAGACGTAGGATTCTGAGCACAGATCCTAGAACCACCTTACTTGGTTCTGATCCAGTTCCGCTACATATTACTTGTGTGGCTGTGAACAAGTTATTTCACTCTCTGTGCTTAGTTTCTTCATCTGTAAAATGGGCCTAATACTAGTACTTCCTTCCAAGTTTTTTTGAAGGGTTAAAAAAGTTAATTTATATGAAATGCCTAAAACAGACCCCCTTAAAATATGCCCTAGAAGACTGACATGTCCATCATGTAGGCACATAGGAGATGCCAATAAATATTTGTTGGGTGAGTGTTAATATTATTTCATCGACTGCCCTGGCTGTTCCGATGTAAGCCATGGGGCAGAGGGTCAGCCTCAGACCTGGATTTGGCTCAGAATGGACAACACTCCAGGAAATAGTTGTGTCCAACTGCTCTTTTATTTTTTTCTATGCATTTCTATGTTGTCTCTCAGTTAGCAGTTGCATTATAAAATTTTTGAGGAAAGAGAGTACAAATTTGAGGGAGGGGGTTCTCCATATTCAGCATAGTGCTTTGTACTGAAGTAACAGATAACTGATAAAATAATATGATACAGGGACACATATCAAAGCACTCTGTGCTGTAATCTATTATTCAGTAAGCAGCAGTTGCAGGCATTATGCTAAATTATGTGATACGTTGTTTCACTTTATTATCACACTGACCTTCTTACAGGTGGCTATCACAATCCTTATTTTACAGAGAAGTAATATGAGGCTCAGAAAAGTCAAGTGACTTTCCCAAGGTCACATGGACAGTAAATGACAGATCCTGAAACTTAATCCAGTTCTATGGGAATGTAAAACCTGTGCAGTTTCTCAACCACTATCTATACTGTCTGCCAATCTGTTTGGTTTCTAGAGCCCCTAATCAATGTCATCATTTACAATTCTTGTACAAACCATGATGAAAATGGAAGTGATTAAGGCCATGACCAATGCCTATTATTTTTGAATCATCTGTGTCTGTGCAATGATTTAAATGCTGGTCTCTGGGAAGTGGGACACAGGCCTGCCTCTCAGGCCTTGACCATCCCCAGCTTATTCCACAGTAGATAGAGAAAAGGGCAAGAAGAGAAATCAGGGTTAATTTTTCCCCTTTTGAAAAAATAAGATTTAGCTGAATTTACCTGAACTAATATCAAAACAAGTGAGCAAAGTGGTGTGGCTAAACAGACTAAGACACGTGGGTAGCAGAGCAGTTTTTTTCCTTTCCGCCAAAAAGTTCTTCATGGATTTTAATAATATTCATTCTCCTGAGACAGTCCGTGGGTGTCCTGATCATTTCAGGGAACAAAGACTAACCTGAGACAATAAGAAAAGCCTTGATCCATATACAAGGTCACTGAATGAGCAAGCAAAAGGGTAGTGAGGAGGGCTATGCTTTAATCACACGATTAACTCTGCACCCTTGAAACAAATATATACAGAATCTCAAAAGAGAACACCGAAGAGCCCACATTCTGGGAAATATTCAACATCCCCTTAGTAAGAATCCATGCAAGTGGATAATAAAAAGAGAAAAGCCAATAGCAGCTACTGGTAAACCCTATACTTTTCTTGGTTTTGGTAGACTCCATCACCAAGACAGAAATACTCTTTGACTTGTGATTTTGTGTCTGTAAGTGGAGGGAAGAGAGGATGAATTGAGACCAAGCTTACTGTATGAATAAAGAGACAGAGACCTCTCTAAGCCCAAGCTTGCTGCTGAGGAGTCAAGGGCAAGACTAGGCACAGTAGTTTTGGTGGAGACTAGCTCTGGTTTGATGAGCCTTCTGAGCATGTGACTTAGGGCACTTCACCTTTCTCTCCAGCTTTTCTTTTTTGAAAGAGAAAAGTCATCAGAACTTGAACTCCCATTTATAGGGTTTTTGGAATTAAAGCTATATTTAGAGTTGGTTTTGAGCTCTGCGCATGAAGTCTGAATAAGTTTTTTTTAAATAGATGAGTAACTTATTGTGTCTTAATAAATATTTGATGAGAACAAAAGAAAACTAAAAGAGCAACATTAGCTACTAAATTTAATCTCAGTAAAACTAAAAATGAAGCACTACATAAAATAAAACTGAGATTGGGAAACTCTAGAAAGAACACTGAGAGAACTAGTGCTCAGGGCATAGCTCAGCAGATCTAATCTTAAGCCATCAACATTTTTTAAGGACCTGAGTCATTTTCTTTAAATTTGACTTGCCTTTCTTTCTCTATCTGTGAATTTACCAACTTAATGTTTATTGCTATAACAGGCTTTGAATGATAGTGCATCTTTAAAAAAAAAAGTCTGAGTATTCTTTGATTAGTTAATGGAAAAATATATGCTTTTTCCCCTTTTTATGTATCTTTCAAACCAATTGCTTTCATATAAATAAAATCTTGGGGAAAATGTATTTACCCTTTTAAAGCTAAGAGCAAACATTTTGTTCCATGAGCGTTATTTGTGGTTGCTGGAAGCACATAATGAAGAAAATGGTTCTTAGCTCCAATCCAGTAAGCTAGCCTGCAGGTCAGACCTTATTCCCAAAGCTTCAGAATCTGGAAGGAATGCAATGAACAGCAAGGCCAAAAGGCAAAAACCGAGTGAGGCAACAAAGCGAGGAGCAGGGGCTGGAGCCGGAGGACAGGAAGCCACTGGAATCCGGTTGCTAGGAGACACTTGTCTTTCGCTGGCGGCAGGAAGATGTCCTTGAGCATGGCTTCCCCTGCTGTTGGCTTTGGACAAGCGGTGAATCAGTCAGTCTGTCCTCGCTAGTGCTGCCCTCCCAACAGGGTCAACCAACCCACAGGGCAGGTGACAGGGAGGGGCAATGATGCGTTCTGTTCCCTCAGGATGTTTCTCCACATACTCGGGCTTTCTGAAACCAATAAGCATTTTATAGGTCCACCCTGGGTGTGGAAAACATAGCTCCCCATGCATGCTTATACCTGTGAGAATTTTACAAATAAAATTACACACTAAGTTATATGAAACGGCCTACATGTGCTATAGGGGGGGAAAGAGAAATAGGATAATCAGTTCATAGGAATTAAAAGAGATGTCATTGAAGAGAGGGGATGGAGTTGGGAGGACTTGCCCAGGGAAGGATGATTCTGGCAGGAGAGTACCATGATGCACACTGTAGATCATGAGATCTAGCTCTGGGAGCCCCCTTGAGGGCAGTGAATTTATCTTTCTTGCTCACAGAAGCATCCCTAGCACCTAGGACAGTGCTCTGTGGAAAGCACTTGCTCCGTCTTTAAGGGCTGAATGAACACAGGAGAGTGAAGGTCACTGTGAGTGTTCTAGGGGAAAGCACATTGAAAGAACGTTAAATAAAGAGGGCTCTTCTTACTGTATCAGAGTGTCTATGTGTCAGGCAGTGGTGGGAAATGAGGTTGGCCAGGTAAGAGCTGCGCCGTTATGAAGGCTTGTAAACACTAAGCAGAAAATGTATTAACAAAATGAGGATGATACTGTGATAGTCTGAGCCTGGCAGGTTGAAAGTTGTATGGTTTACAAATGCTCTTTCAAATGCATTATCTCTTAAGTATGTACAGTTTGTTACACGTCAATTATGACTCAGTAAAGATAATGAAAATATGTGACCTCATCAGATGTTCAATATTTAGGGACATGCGCCTTATCCTTATTGCATGTCCACAGATGAGGAAACCGAGACCAGAGTTCACACGTTTCAGATGATAAGCATGACTTCTAGGTCTTCTGCCTCCACATACCTCACTTGCTCCTTTGTGAAGCAGCCCTCTGCTGAGGAGCTGGGACAAGGCTGGCCTGTGCTGGGAGAGGCTGCTGGGAGGCTCTCTGTGATAGCTATTGGATCAGAGAGCAATCTCTCCTCCCTGTGCTCCCTAGCTTGCTGTCCCTCTCCATTGTTCTTTTTCCTGCCAACATCTCAGACCATTGATGCCCATGCCTGCTAAACATCCTGTGTGTGGGCTCCTTGACTGCCACAGTTGCTATGGGGGCAGCTTTGGGGAATAATGTACTGTCTAGGAGAGGAAAGGGCAATACATATCCCCAAGTTTTACTAAGATTCAATTGCCATATGACATTGCATAAGTTTAAAGTCTACAACATAATGATCTGGCATATGTATATGTTGCAAAATGATCACCACAGTAAGAATAGTTAACAATCACCACTTCACTATATTTCCTTTTGGTGAGAACTTTTAAGATCTACTCTCTTAGCAACTTTCAAATATAGAACACGGTATTGTTAACTATAGTCGCCGTGCATTCCTGAAACTTACAACTGTGAGTGTGTACCTTTGGGCCATCTTCACCTCCTTCTTCCACCTGCCACCCCTGCCTCTGGCAGCCATAACTCTGATATCTGTTTTTATGAGTTTGATGTTTTTAGATTCTACAAACTTGTGAGATCACACAGTGTTTGTTTTTCTCTGTCTTATTTCACTTAGCATAATGCCCTCAAGAGCAACACCTTTTGGATCTGAAACATGACATCTGCAGCACCTCTTGGAGAGGTTCGCTGTAAAAGAGAACACAAAAAATGATGTCTAGAGCCCATAAAATATTGCTAACAGTTGAGCCCTATATGTGAATGTTACATTTAAATATGCATTTAAAAAATTATTGTCATATTTTGAAACCAGACCTGGTTTCAATAATACTCAACCATGCAGATGTGTGAGTAAAATAACTTAGATTTTGGCTTGAATACACATGGCCTCAAATATAAGCAACTAGTCCCTGTGAGAGAGACAGCACAGTCCCGTGGGTGTTTGGAGGCTGATGACCAAAGTTGGATTTTACGTTCCACCACTTACTAGATGTCACTTAACCTCTTCTAGCCTCCTCCGTTTCTTCATCTCTAAAATGGGAATGAGACCTATTGAACAGGCTGAAGGGAGTAAATTTTAAAAATGAATGAGGATTTGAACAGCCTTACAGGGAGTGATCACCATGCAAATGGCAGCCATCACCACCATCAGCAGCTCATCATCTTCACAGCTGCATTACCAAAAATACTCCAGCCCAGCCAGTGTGGCTTAGTGGCTGAGCATACACCCATGAACCAGAAGGTTCGATTTCTGGTTAGGACACATGCCTGGATTGTGGGCCTAACCACAATTGGCGTGCAAGAGGCAGCCAATCGATGATTCTCTTCATTGATGTTTCTATCTCTCCATTTCCCTTCATCTCTGAAATCAATAAAAATATATTTAAAAAATACTCGGTCCAGCCCATGGCATTGGGGAAAAAGCCTTGCTTTCTTTATCTTTTGGACTCTCCTATGGCTGAAGATTATATTCTTATGCAATATTTCCCCCCTTAGAGTTCCTTTGGCAGCTTTTTCCCCCTACCAACTTGCTCATATTGGAGCTATTCAACAACTGATATGGAAGAGTTTCTTAGTAAATGTTTGTTGAGTGAAGGTATGAAATAAAGGGCACCACATCTAAAGGAAGTTTCTTTTCTCCCATTGATTCTGATGAGGATTTTTTCTGGGAAGAGCGGGGGTGGCTGGAATAAAGTGGTAATGAGCAAGGGTGATATGCCACAGGTGTATCTACAGGGTCAGGCACCAGCCTATTACCCCACTCATTCCAAATTTCTTTTTCGTTATACTGCAAAGCAACCAGCCTGGAAAGGAAATTGCAGTTAACTAGTTCTCTTATGGAAAACATTCAGGTTGGCAGGATTTTTTTCCTTCCTCTTCACCTCACCAATGGCCTGCCTAAACGGACCCATTGTTTCCAGCCAACCAGCTTTAGGCGACACCTCTGTGACAGAGCCCCAGCTCAGTACTCCCTTGGTCCCCAAGGCGGTCAGACAAGTGCTCTGAAGGAGTAGGAATGATGACCTCCAGTCCTTTTCTGGAGTCTTACTGGTTCTAATAGTCCTTTCACTGTGGGATTCCAGTGTGCATCATGAGTACAGACAAGGTGTAGGATCTTAGTATTAAGAGGTGAATACATGACAAATGGGAATCGGACTGAAAAAACAGAAGATCAAGAAGCCTGCCAGAGTGAAAGGTAGTTTGGGGCCAGCACGACATACCTTCCTGAGAGGCATGAGACCAGTAACTGGAAACGAGATTGCTTCTTAACAGAATCAGTATTTTAGTTATACTTTGAAGGTAAAATTTTTTTTAAGTATTAGGCCTATATTTTTCTTTATTAACAGAATGACTTCTTCATATTCTACCAAGAATGCTAGCGCTAACAGTAACCTTGAACAGGCTCTAAGATCCCAGGAACCTCTCTTATCTCTAGCTGCTTCATCCTTGAAGCCCAGATTGCCATGGCAACACCTGCTTCCAGGCCTGGGCAAAGGCCAATCACTGCCACTGGGTTTGTGTTAAGCCATCTCATCTGGAGACCTGGCTCCATCTTTCTTTGAATGAGTTCAGCCCAAAGGTAGTACCCTAAAGGAATATCACAGCTGTGTCTGAGAAACACTTTTTAAATATTATTTTTTCATCCATCTACCTCTTCAACAAGCGTCTTCATACACTATATATGTTCCAAATGTTAAGTGCCTTGTCGGTATTCTTGACTACTGAGTCTCAAAAACAGCCTCTGTCTGCCATAGGGTAACCACTGAAGGAATGCTTGTTCCATAAATGAATGAACAGTTTTCAAATGCTCACTATATATTGAAACCGGGGTTACTGATATGACAAAACACAGTTCCTGCATTCTTGGTGGTCACAGTTCTTCAGGCTGTCTTTGTGCCCCATCAGAAAAAAACAAATTTCAAGGCTGCCGATGCCCTTTTTATATTCAGTTGACTAGCTGTATCAGCAGTTGACTATGTAACACACTAACGCAGATGCAAAGTTCCCTTCAGAGACAAATGAGAGAGGGAAGAAACAGCTTCCCAGCAGGCAGATTCTCATCCTTTCTCCTAAAGTGCACAGCACCTCCAGCCACTAATGGCCGTGGGAGACTTGGGGGACACTAATCTTAATGACTGCATCATTTCCTACTGGTCTTGTTAGTTCCTAAAGCCATCTGTAAGAAGTTATTGTATTTGGCTTTCTTGAGCCATATTTTTTAAGCAAGACATTTAATTAGTGCTTGTTAAGATGTTGCCAGTGCTTCGGCCACTTCTCTCGCTCCAGCTGTTTCTTCCTGGTCAGCGGGTTTTCTGGAAGCCTTGTTTCCAGGAAGGGGCACAAGATGCTTCTCTGTGTGAGAGCTGCTGTGTGTCCACACGAAGGAGTCCCCGGTGGAGGTCCAGGCGCTGGCAGGCTGGCTGCGCAGAGGGGGCCTCTGTGCTCAGTGCAGGGACTCTGAGAGGCCTCTGGTTTTGATCTTCTTGTTGAGAAAGCTGAGTCCTCCAAATGGGTTTGGGACAGATGACTAAGGAGAGTGCACTAGAGCCCCAGGGAAGAAGGTCACAGAACAAAAATGTATGGGAACTAGTAAATCCAAACACCTTCGTAAAAACTTCATAAAAAGGAGTTTGCCAGAAAATATATCATGTTTAGTTACTTTAAGAGACACACTATGAAAACTGCAGAATAGTCCATGGCACTGAAAATCCACTGATACTCTCTAAAAGAATGCATATATTGAATATTATTCTATTATTTTTGCAAATATTTAATACTGTAAAGTGAATTAGACATTCAAACCATTTATAAAATAAGATAATTTTACTGAATATTTTCCCGCAGAATCCTTTATCCATGCTTGGATTAGAATGGCTTGATATTTGTAATATTTTATGAATCACAAATGGATGTCAAACGGAGTTATCTAAAAAAGTATTTCAAAACAATACAACAAAGAATCTGTGAAAATGAAGAAATACGTATATCTGTATCTAAGTGGGTTAAGAAATGCTGCATAATCTATTAAGAGAATTTACGCATATTTCGCCCACCCCAACACATACATTTAAGGAACAAACTGTTTCATGCTGGTTATTGCTTACATTATAATTAAACTAAATTCCCTTTCTCTCTGAATTTTCATGTGCTCCTTTAAGGTAGTCCTTAATTGAGGGGGAAGTCCAACCCATGTAATATACACTTCACCAAATTATTAAATCTTCCTATTCCGCCTGTCGTTTCTATTGGAATCCCTTTTGCTTCAGCAATCTAAACATTTGAACATATTGAAGACTTCAGTGAAGAATTGGCGTTTGGCACTGGGTGTAAAAACATTTCCCGCTGGGCCCTCCACCACTAACAAGCTTTTTGTTTGGGAAAGGAGGGGGTCGAGGGTTGAGAGGGGGAAGAAGGGGGAGCCATTGGCAACTCCTGACATCTGAAATCTTGATCAGTCACAGGAACCTTTTCGGTTTGTGTGGATGAGGGTGGCATTGCTGTGCATCTGTCTAGCGTTCCCTGGGACTCGCCGTTGGGAAGCAGAGGTCTCGGGACACTCGGCAGTCTGGCTGGGTGTTACCGCAGCCAGGCCAGGCATCTGGCTGTCAGTTATAATCGCATCCCTGGCCCTGGAGCTGCTGGGTCCTCCCGATTCCCTTTGAACACACTACTGTGATACTCCAGTTTCAGGCCATTGATGTGAGAGACAGTCAAGCCCCAGCTTTAGTCTGGTTTGGAAACAAGATTTATGAATCGGAGAGGGGTATCCATTTTGCGGGAAGGACGGCTGTTTCATCGGCGTTGGGTTTAATGATACAGCAGTTTCCTCTGCAGCCTGTACGGCTCGCTCTTTGAACACGGGGGGAAATAGGGCATCAGAAAATTATTTTCATGGTGTTGCCATGTTTACTGTTTCCTGTTGTCTTTGCCTGAAAGTGTTTTTAACAAAAATTAGGGTTGAGCATAAAAACATTTGAGCCAGGGGATGAAAGCAGCTATTATTATGTTTCCTTTCCAGGTTAATGTGATCGCCTTTGATTTAAACGCTATAGACTCAGGACAGGATATGACACCAATTAAAGACATGGAGCTTAATTTTTGGACTAAACAATCACATACTCCTTCTTCTGATATCTGGTGGAAGGTTACTGACATGACATTTATTTCTCAACCACAATCCTAAATTTATTGGATTGGCTTTATTTAAGGTACACGGGGCAGCTGCTATTAGTGCATGTAAAAGCCTGGCAATGTCTCCAAAATGGGAAAGCAGCTATTAAAAAGAGAACATATTCTTCCCCGTGACTGTCAGCACAAGGTCAAGAATGCATGCAGACTCACTCCAAGCCCCAGACTCACTCATTTTGGTGGGAGGCAGATTTTAAGATCTAAATTTCAAAAACAAATCATTCCATTTTATCTCATAAAGTGCAATAGGAAAAAAAAAATGGAATGAATAGTTATAAATTTAAATTAAATTTGCACTCGAGTTTTGGTATTTATTGAAAAGTAACTGTAACTGTCACAAAAATAATACATTATGAATCGTTTACAACTACAATAAAGTAATGTGCTGTATTTGGGTTGCAATATCTTTAAATTGTAAAATCGAATATTAGTGTTTAATTTTAATGCAAAGAAATACTTAAAGTTGAAGGCATGCGAATATAATGAGCCAGGTCAACCTCCCCATCTTTTCACTTGGACACCTTGTTACTCCGGCTAATGATCCTATGAAAAAAGTATTGGTGGTTCCAGTTCAGCCCCTGGTGGTCCATGTCCCATATTGCATAACCTGCTGGTGGGTCCTCCAGGGCTATTTCTCATTTGCAGACAGTAGCCTTTTATAATTCTGCCGGGGGTGCGGGGGAGGGGTGTGCTGCCTTAACCTATTTATTATGCACTTGAAAATAATGAAAATGTTTATAGAGAGAAGTCATATTAAATTTTGTAAGGCCTTTTTAATGCATTAAAATGTTCAAATTTAGACCTATAACTCTATACCAAATGTTCAAATAGAGTCATTATATTTTTTAAAAAAATAGTCACTCATGACTTCTACTCTCTGTGGAAAATTACCAAACACTGCAGTTTCTCTAACCACGAAAATTCTCATTTCCCATGTGCAGTTGGTTAGCTTCTCACTATATCCCCAAGGAGTCTGAGTCTGAGCCACTGCAAAAAAATGAGAATTTCCACACTTACACGGAGCCAAGGCATCGTTTTCAATGGTTAAAAACAAGAGCAGAAATGTAAGAGGAGGAGACAATGGGTCATGTATCTTTTTTCTCTTATAAAAGAAAATGAGTGTGGAGTTCCAGGTGAGGGTCAAAGGTAGGCTTGCTTTTAATTTTTACAGGACATGCTTTTGAAAGAAGAAGAAAAAATAAAAATACCAAGTCCCTTAAATTTCCTAACTGAGAGTTGCACGCAGTGAGTGCTAAAACGAAAGGAGTCACCAAGACCAAAGTCATCACACGGCTTTTGTGAGCCCTGAGAAGCAGTTTTCAGGATCTGTGCTTTTTATTTCGTTTGCTGTCCCTCTCAACTTGAGTGTTCACATTTGACCCGTGTTTTTCTTTCTCTTGCTTCAATGTATACAGCCAGTTCAATCATCAGCATTTTACACACACACACACACACACACACACACACACACACACGTTCACTATATTTAAAGAAAGTGAACATTGTTAGCCCCTTGGTAGAGATAATTTAAAAAGCAGCTCGATATTTGGATCAGAAAGTAAAATGGTTTCAAAGGCAGCTCTCGTGGGCACAATGTGTTAACTGTTTCCTATGGCACCATCTCGTTGTGAAACAGCAAAATGGTGGTTGCAGCATTTTGTTGTATGAGGGCTCCTTCACTCAGGATCATAGAACAGGTTTGTACACCAATAGAAAAGCCAGATTTCTTAGGCCCCGGGACTGTTTAAATAAAGCATACACACAAATCTTCCCCCCACTCACTGCTTTGCAATTGCTGAAGCAAATTTTTAGGCATGTAACACAAAGAAAGCAAATCCCAGTAAAAATGTAAAATGCAACAGAAATGATATTTCAGTCAAATACGTAACTCCAAGGTGTTGGTAAATGCATATGTTATTAATAGACCCTCCAGCGTCACAGTTAGTAATCTACCTTGAGAAAAGATCCAAGACAGAGTTAGCATAGAGAATGTGAATGCTCTACTTGTGAATAAATGATCTTTCCAGATCAAGGTTGAGGTCATTGGCAAGCTACTTTAGGTGAGCTCATGCCATAGTTATTTGCACATGCAAATCGGGGTTCTGATTTTTTCTTATGCTACTGCCTTTTTGTCATGAGGAGATCTTTGATTAATTTCTCAAAATAAGAATATTAAAATAATTGAACAATGTAATACTTGAACTTTGCTAATAGCATTCATTTTTTATTAGCTACTAAATAGATCCAAGGGTAAGATAGATTTTTGACTTACCCTTAGCTGGATCTCAAATCAAAGAAAGAGGAACTTGACAAAGAGAAGAATTTGGCCTTGCCTTTATTACCTACAGCTGAATTGCCACCCTTTTGTCTGAAGGAAAACATTTCCTTCTCAACGAGGTGTATGTTTTTAAGACTAGAAAACTGGGGCTCACGGCATATAGTATTTTTTTTTCTTTTTGAGTGCAGTTGCCAAACATTTGAGATTATAAAAATGATGGCGCTGCATAAAATAGACCTGCAGCAACACTGTTTACGGCACACACCACAATATTATTTTCTGCCGTTTGTTGTGCAGAAGTTGTAAATAGAAAAATGTGTAAGCTATTAAATCTGGTAGCAATAGGACTCTTAAAGCAAGGTTTATTATACCAGTGCCTGAAAAAGCTTTACTATTTTTATCTGTGGATATAAAATATTTGTGTTTACAACAGTATTTCAGCGCTGAAGCTATTTATCCCATAGCATCTTTGAGAAAGAGAAAATGGACAGATGTCCATAATCAAAGGGCTCCACCTGGTGGTAAAGAGAAGGTATGAAATGTTGGTGAAGAGAACTAATGCAGCAGAGGGAGACAAGACAGATGGGAGGGCAGCAGTGTGCGTATGTGTGTGTTTCTTGTAATGAATACATTAGAAGGAAAGAGAATAACCCAGTACCTCAAATTTGGACATCAATGTTTAAATAGCTCCTCCCCATACATTTACAGATTATTTTATTCCTAATACATTCACTGGATCGGACAATAACATGTGACCCTGCCAGATAGTAAGCACAACAGAAGGCAAACTATCCATGTCCTCTGGTCATCTCACCGTTAGCCGGAATACCACCTAGTAGACACATTTAAACAAAGAGAGCACTCGCTCCAATCCGGGGCGTTCTTTGGGTGGTGGTGTGGCTCACCTCACCCGGAAGGACTGGAAAGAATGCGGCCCAGGACTTAACTGGGGGAGGGAAGAAGTAGTTTCAAATCATGACTAAGAAAATTTCTCACTTTTAGTTGGCCTTTGTGGCTGAAATGTTGGGGAACTTGAACCTTCCACCTTTTCAAACTCTAAAATTAGAGCAGGAACCAAATATATCAAATGCTATGCAAAATGTAAAAGAGGCATGCTGTTTATGACTCTCTACGTAAGGTGGAAATTAAATCTTCAGCCTCCAATAAAACTGCATTTCTGTAATAAAACTGCTGCACCTTGACTCTAGACAACATTGAATCCCAAATTAAACACTCCATTTACTGCACTGTAACAAGCAAAAGGGTTTGCTACACTGAGCAATATTACAGATAGGAGAAGGCATTATATTATATTTTTTGCTTTACCACCTATGTAGATAGGTAGAGTCCCAAACAGGCACGTTCCCCTCCCCTTCACTCCTAGAACATAAACTATTCCGATGAGGGAAAATGTTAAGGTTTGCCTTTCATCGCTAACATTTATATTTCTTCCTTAAATATATAAATCCGCACAGGTGGCCAGGTCTAAAAAAGTCCAGCAAAGGAGGATATTTACTACGAAATGTCTCACTGCATTTCATGGATAACTCAGCCCTGTAAGCAGAAACAGCTGGCGCGCTGAAGGCTAGGTACATTTCTTCATGCACTGTAGGTAGCATAGATGCCTTCTGCCTATATCATATATATGCACAGTTCACTCCACACCCACATCTGCAGCACACACATACTGCCGCATGGTGTGTGAAGGTTTTAAACTTAGGATCTGTTAATACACCTTATGGATGTATCTCACCCCAGGCTGACTGAGGCACATTAGTGCTGGGTATTATTTTAAGCAGTCTAATATAGTAGGTGGCTATTTCCCCCCACCATGCTGTGGCCCAGCCAACACTGACTCCTGGCGTTTGTGAAGGAGCTTTATTAGAAATTAAAACCCGCAGAGGGTGGAGAATAGTGAACGATGAATACTAATGTGGCTTCGTCTTCCCAACCAAGGCACAGACCAGGAAGACAGGGCTTAGTGCCTCTCTGTCTCACCCTCTAGTGGACCCAAGGGGAAGTTCCCTGTCTTGGCCACCTCCCCACTGTAATTTATTTAATAAATATGCTCCTCTCCCCCCTCTCTCAGGAAATGGTGGACATGATTAACCTTCAAGCGCGAAACAGTGAGATGAATGTTAATCGCGAAGGGATTTCTAATCAAGTTTAATGGTGTAGGACAAAGAGAAGTTGTGTTAGCAGTTTCAGTCCTACTAAAAATGCTAATTGTTATGTTTGGTATGATAGGTGAGGATACTATGAAAATGGCAACAGCTTTAGTGTTTCAATTTGGAAGTTGGTGCTAACATTTTGAGGCAAGTATGGAAGAAAGGGAGAGAGTCCTTGGTATAAATGCCTTGTCTAGAAGCAAATTTCTTCTGAGACATTGGAGAGTTGGGACTTGATGTCTATTCAGTTCAAGAAAAGAGAATTCTCTGCTGTGAGGAAATCTCTTAGTATTAGAAGCCGTGTGGAAAAGTTTTAGACCTGTAAACAACACGTGTCTACACCGGTTGTGGTGCTGAGTATGGATCTTTGCAGCACTTTCTCTATTTTCCGTTTCCCGCTATGGTTTGTTGCCATGTTGCTAACATGTCAAGGTAATTTTTTAAAGCAGATATTTCACTCTGACTTAGAAAACATATTAAGAGCACTTAGGAGTCTTAGATGAGAACCGAGAGAATCCCCACTTTAGTCTCCCTCACCTTCCGTCCCTCTCTTTGACTCGTGAGTCATTACCCATCCTCTCAGGAAAGTGTAGGACAACCTATTGTCCCTAGCTTCAGTGTTCCCACTCATGTGCTCTGCTGTCTCTTCTGGTCCCAGGCTTTTTGAGTTGGGGTTCCTACAGGGCAGATATGCACACGGAAGTAGAGGGTATTTGGATGTTATATGAACACTGACTCTCATATGTATTTTTACTTGGCTTTGATTACCCTAAATTCTATAGCTCAAACCTAAACTATAGTGCTATCCTGATGTCATCTACCAATGAACTGGAAATTATTTTGCTGCCATTCAGCTTACTGGTTAAATATAGGTCTTGAAAAATTTCCTTGTGTTTCCATAGTTCACATATTTAGTTTAAGTTTATAAAACATCTAAGTGATTAATATAAATGATCAAAAGATAATGGTAAGGATATGCACTTATGCGGATATGGGCCATTTTAACTTTATTGTCTCAGCTTTCATATGTGGAGGCTTTTTTTTTTTTTAATAGACTTGTTAAGAAAACAAAATGATTCAAGATAGAGGAGATAAAAAGGATTCCCAAGTGTTAGCATGAGATGTGAAATCAGTGACCAACATTATTTTCCCATCAATAAGATAATTATACTAATTAGTCCAGGCATCACACCTGTGCGGAACCCTTCTCCCTATTTTACAGATGAAGTAACTGAGACACCAAAGGTTAATTGCTTGCCCAAAGCCATACAGCAACTCTGTCAGTAGGGCGATTTAACTCTCCCACTCTTGCTTCCGTGGCAATGGAGCAATTACGCCTCTCTTCAAAGGAGAAAGTATTGCTGGTATTAAAGGAGACTGGTGTTGATGAACAATGGAACCAAGAGGTCACGTGTTATTTGTTCTGAACTTGTAGAATCTTTCTCATATTAGCAGTCTTTTACTATGTCTTCTAGGTTGGAACTACTTTAGTGTCATAAAGCTCTACAAGTACACTTTTAGCAAAATCAGTGGTCACCGTGCAAATAAGGAGACAGTAATTAGAAGTGGGACAGATCCCAACATATCCTTCATTTGACTAAATTCACTGAGTACTTAATTCTTTTTATTTTCCTTCTCAGAAGAATGTGTGTTTTTCCCTCTCCAAATGTTTCCGTGAACAATGCAGCTGTACAGCAAGAGGCAGTTTTACATGCATATATTCAACAACAATATGAAGTATTTATCCCTTGGGATAAAAAAAATAACAACAAAAGGCCCAGCAACAAACTTGAAAACAGATGGTTCTGATACAGTCTGATAAGAATGCAAACAGGAAAATATCTTTGTTGACTTATTTCTTAGTAATCAGTAATAATTAGTTATTGTCTAGAGATGGATTACACTTTTGATTTCATAAGCATGGCCCTAAATAGCCTCTGAAAATTAAATTTTTGAAATTGGTGAGGAAATCAGTGACTCCTGTTGATCCTGCATCATTAACATTCTCTTTAAAATAATGGAAACATTAGCAAGGACAATTTCTGCATTTTTGGTTGTTTTTGCTGTTTTTCTGTGTGTTTTTTTGTTTATTGTCATTGGATTTAGAGATATTATACCCCCCTGGTCAATCCATAAAGGGGTTCAGTTAAAAAAATAACGTAATTTCTCTACAGTTTAGAGAATTAAAACACTTCTTCCACCTTCCCTCCCACCTTCTTTCTCTCTCTCTTCCTTCATTTCTTTTTGTTCTTTTCCTGGTCTAATTATTTTAGATGAAGATCTCTGCAGTCAGGATTGATACAGAAATATTTAAGATCTGATAAAGTATCTCCTCCATGAAAGTCCCGACCTCCCAAGGAATCATCCTTTCTCCCCAGTTCTCTCTCTGCCACTTCTTAACCAATGGAGTGAAAGTTATTTGTTTATGTACCAGCCTCTCTAAATTATGAGTCCTATAAAAGAAGAAAGAATGTTTGATTTATCTTTGTATCCCCAGTGCCTAGCACAAGGCTTGGCAAATAAGAAACATTCATTACATGATTGCTGAATCTAAATGCTATGAAGAAAGTCTATAACAAAGAAATATTATGAGTTCATAGAAACACCAGTCCAGGTGCTGCTGCATTTCCCAGGCTCGGTAGAGTGGCTTTGTGTAGTAGGTGTCCTGTCAGGTCCAGTGGCACAGCCGCTCCAGTCACAGAGCTGGACACTCTCCGTGTGCCCTCCTCTCTCCTCTGTGTGGGCTATGTGTACACCTTCTTTTTGTAGTTCAGTCTTGATTGCTGTTGGCACATCAATGGGAGGGATTTACCCCAAGGCCAATTGGCTGCAAAGTGTGGCCGCGACCACCATAGAGGATCAGCTGTGCAGGGGCCAACCCCACAGAACAGCACTTGCTTCGGTGGGGCTTTGGTGCCTGCTGAGTCTATCCCTTCAGTGTTCTGCTTGTGGAGGTGATTGGGTGGTGCTTCGATGTGGCCTGAAGCTGTCCATCTGTGTGCTGGCTCTGGGGCCAAGGTTGGTCAGTACTTGTTTTCTGCCAGGTGCCACCCAGCATGAAATACAAAGTGATCTGTAGATGTACCTGTCCTAGGCTTGGAGGTGCCCAATAGAGGCCAAGTTGCAAACCAAGGTCAGCTACCACTAATGCTGGGCCTGGGGCCACTTGGTGAGAGATATGAGGCCAAATGATGCTTGTTTAAGAGATTTTAGGAAAGTATGAAGCATGACCCCAAATAGATCCTTTGTAAGTAATAGCCACTGGAAACAGCTTGAGTGGGGGAAAGGGGGAGGAGGACTTGCGAATTGGGTGGGTGGGTCTCAGGGAATCACAATGATAGCCAGGTTGATAGAGTCTCAGACATGGTGACCACCTACAGGTTCTGAGGAGAGAGGACTCAGAAAAAGAACAATGGCCTCTGCCAGCACTTCTGACTGAGAAAAAGCTGACTCTCCAGCTCTCATCCTGATGCCGTACAATCCAGCTTTTCCCAGTATGTCCCTCCTGCTGCTGCCTTAGCTCTGAAGCTCAGAGGGAGTGAGTCCCAGTAAATTCGTGTACATGCCCTTTAAAAGGAATGTCTGGGATTCCCGCAACCTTCTATCTTCCTTAGCCACAATCCCGGCTGGTTTTTATGGCCTGAACTTATGTGGACCTCTCTTCCTGGCACTGGAACCCTGGGCTAAGGAACCTGATATGGATCTGGGACCTCTCACTCCTTAGGAGTGACCTCCACAGTCAAGATAGTCCTCCCTATATCTATATGTCACACGTGCATTTGGGACCAACCTGTTCTTTAATATCCATCCCTCCTATCAGTCTCGATGTGGCTTCTTCTTTAAATCCTTAATTGTAGGAATTCCATTCAGCTAGATTTCAGGCAGTTCTGAATTATAGTTACTATCCTGTAGTTTAATTGCAATTATTATGTGGCTGTGGTAGGAGATGAGTACTGTATTTATCTACATCACCATCTTTACCAGAAGTATTCAATAATATTTCTATAATAATAATATCAGAAGTTATAACAGAATATATAAATATATATATATATATATATATATATATATATATATATATATATATATATAATAAACTTCAACAGTCTAAAATAGGGGTGTCGAACTCAATCAGAGAAGGGGCCAAAATCTAAAATCCAGCCTAAATCGCGGGCCGAATGGTTTACTGAACAGTCATAAACTGACAATGTCATAAACTGACAGCGGAGTGCAGTGATGACAGCGCGGTGCGGGCCACATTGCAAGGCCTGGCGGGCTGGATTTGGCCCGCGGGCCTTGTGTTTGACACATGTGGTCTAAAAGCTATGCCCTGACAGAAGTCCAGAGATAGAGAAGTGTGCTATCTTTTACCTTAGGATACTAAGGTCAATAAATATTTTCTCAAGCTGCTAGATCCAGAAATGGAGAGATAATTGTATCCTTTAAGTTACATAGCTCCCCAACTGAATAACTGACAAATTCTGAATTAACCTAAATTGGGGAGAAGATAAAGAGAAGGTAGGCAGATAAGTGAGTCAAATTTTTCACCATATTGTAGAGAAGTCAATAGCTACTGACTGCCTGTGGTTGAAAAATCAAGAAAGGTGCAGGTGTTATTTTTTGAGAGTTCAAGTAGAAACCACTGGAAGAACTAAAATCTAAATTTATTAACCATGATTTCTTTTGGGGCATAGTTGGTGGTGGGAGAAGGGGCTATATAATATAATTTTCTTTCAAATATACTTTTATTGATTTCAGAGAGGAAGAGAGAGAGAAAGAGAGACAGAAACATCAGTGATGAGAGAGAATCATTGCTTGGCTGCCTCCTGCATGCCCCTACTGGGGATTGAGCCTGAAACCTGGGTATGTGCCCTGATTCAGAATCTAACTGAGATCTCCTGGTTCATAGGTTGAATCTCAACCACCGAGCCACACCACCTGGGCTGGATAGTATACTTTGACATAAACTTGGCTGGAGAAGATCTGGCATTCTAAAAATATACGAGTCATTAACCTAGCAATGGCACTAAGAAAGCAATGTTATCCCGGGCTGTGTTAAGATGAGTATAATTTGCAGCTAAGCAATAATGGATGGGTAAATTCATCAGGGGTTTGGCTCTTGTTTGAATATAACACTTTGGGTCTGTAACTTAAAACGTATGTATAAAAATTACATAGAATTGATGTATAGAAAAAGGAAAATGATGACAGTGATTGGAGACTATGTACACAAGGAAAGGAGGTGGGTTATTTATCCTAAAGAAGAGAAGGACGAGGGGAGATAAAATTAACAACCTCTGGGCAGTGAGGTGGAACTGTGAATACTAACCAGCCTTCTCCATCTCCCTGGACTAAACTGAAGAAAGTCAGTTTCAGTAAATGGCATCAGGAGAGTGTGATCAGTAGGTATGAATGAACTGGGGAATGGGTTGTCCCAGGAACTTTTGGAGTATTTTGGGAATAAACTAGAATAATTCATTTTCAAAATAAAAGCTTATTCCAGACTTCAGGTCCCTTTGGTCATGTAGCAAGCACATTTTACAGTCTGATGTGTGTTAATTTGCATATGGAAAAAAAGGTTAATGTTAAAGTAGTCTCAATAGTCCTACCTTGGCTGTAATTTCCAAGTAATATCTCACTAGGAAAAAAAATCAATATTCACATTTTTTTGCTCTGAAGAATTATGCTAACTACTATTTCCTTTAAATATATATTCACATACCTACATGTATTACTTTATATATCATGTTTTAAAAGAAATTCATTTATTCTTAGGATAGTAGTTATCAAATTCATACTTTGCAGGATTTTAAAAATACTTATTTTTTATTTTTCTAACCACTAAAATAATAAACTTTTAATGTTGAAAAACTTTCAAAACACAGAAAGTACACAAAAAAATCAACTTTTTTCCCATTAAAAAATGAGCAAGCAAACAGAAAACACAAACAAATTGGCCCTGCCATCTCCTGACTATTGCTTGGGTGGTCCAGTTAGGTTTCTCTCTGGCTGCCCTAGGCTCATCCTTTCAAGAATGAGGTAGGAGTGCATGATTAGCTGCATGTCTGCCCCCTCCCCATAACTGGATCTCACTTTCCCATTCTCTGACACTGGTGTTGAAACAAGGAGTAGAAGTTTGATAACAAGAGTATTGATTTACCTGGCACCTAAATCAGGTTACTCCCTTTGGAAAGCTGGTTGTATAATCTGTGTTTTGCTGTGGCCCTGACAGGATGCTAAAATTAACATCTGGATGTTGGTTCAGGCATTCATTTAACACCTGAATGGAATTCTTCAACTTCGGGTTCCGCTAAAGAGGAATCCCATCTATCTGGAGCTCATGCTTGCTTGAAGTATGGTATAGGGGGAAGGAAGCATTGGGGTGGGGGAACAGGTGTGTATGTGTGTGTGTGTGTGTGTGTGTGTGTGTGTGTGTGTGTGAAGGGAATCACCACTGGCTCTTTAACCAATATGGCTGCCACAACAGGATACCAGAGCTAAAAGAAATTTGAAAATTGCAGGATATGCTGGTTGTAGGTGACAGAGGTATAACCTTATTGGACTAATTTTTCTATTTATGCTTACCCCTTGAGTTATGTATTTGTCTAGTCTCATATTAGTTCAGTCCTCACCCTGTCCATCACCTCTCTCCAATCTTCGTCAACTCTTGAGTTAGAAAAATACTCTGGCTTCTCTTTATTTTCTCTGGAAAAAAAGACATTCCTTTCTCTTTCACCCTTCATATCAATGAAATGGTTAAATAGAATATGCAGGAGCTGGAGCTCTCCATTGTTCAGCTGGTACTCTAACATATTTAAATCTTTAACCCTTTTCTGCCCACTTGACTGTTTGCAGTTTTCAAACCCATACCTCCCCTGAGCATATACACGGAGCTCATGCTGTCACTCTCTGGCTCTGCAGAATGAACTCAAAGAACTTCAGAGATGGAAGGCAATGTGAAGGAGTTATGCTTTTAATTTGCAGATGAAAAATCAAGGCCTAACGAGAGTGGATATCTTGCCCAGGACCATACAGCTGCTTAGTTGCTGATCTAAGATTACAGCCCAAGTTGCTGGCTTCCTCCAGAGCATACAAAAGCAGCTCTTGTCCTCATCAGCCTTTCCCTGTTCTGTTGGGGTTACAGAAACTTTCTCTGGTAGAACCACTGATCCCTAAAAGTTGACAGTTTAGTATTTAAGAAACATCTCTATTATTAGAGGTTCTCTGTAACTTAGCATGGTTATTTTCATGAATAGATCTATAACGTTAATATTTATATAGGAACCAGAGGTTTAATTAAGTTTTATGCAGACAAAAGGTTACTTTTTTAAAAATGACACCAATTCTTTCTCCTCATTTTAGTCTCTAAAAATCTTGAGAGATAATGATTCTTACCCTTTCAGTAATCAGTTTCCTTATCCTATCTAATAAAGAGGGAATATGCTAATTGACCATCATGTCTTCACAAAGATGTTGGTGCCCACAGCCAATACAAAGGGAATATGCTAATTGACTGCCACACCCTCAAAGATGGCAGCGCCCAGTCCACTCAGCCCCGCTGGAGTGGCAGGTGTGTGGCACAGCCAGGCCCACCCCCAGGTGGTTCCAGCCACTCCACGTGCCTGCCACAGTTCCCCAGTCCCTTCAGCCCCCCAGCCACCCAGGGCTGGCCTGAGGGGCAGACAAGCCTTGGATGGTAGCTTCCAGTTGCTCAGGTAACCAGGGCTGGCAATGGCAGCAACAGAGGTTTGATGGGGGCATCGCCTTCCCCAAATTGCTGGGTTACCTCCCATCCCTGAGGACTCCCGGACTGTAAGAGGGGGCAGGCTGGGCTGAGGGTCACCCCTCCTCCAGTGCATGAATTTCCATGCACTGAGCCTCTAGTTTGTAAAATAAAGCAATATGAGATGGTGTCTTAGATCTTCTTAGAAGCTGAAAAATGGGTTTAGATTTTCTGAAGAGTTAAAATTTGGGAACTTTACCTTAGTTTTAATACTTCATAATATAGCCTTTCTAAAATTTATTATCCCTGGCTGCTATTGTAAACAGCAGAGACAGAACACTCTGACTCTCCCCTTGCCAAGCCAGGATCAGGTGTGTAAACACAGCCCTGTGGCTGACATATGTACCGACAGCAGTATCTCAGGGCCTAAAACAACCTTCAGAATATTGGCATTTTGAGGTGTTTTTGTTTGTTTGTTTGTTTGTTTTGTCAGAAGTGATATGATTTCAGAAAAAGCAGAAAAGCAAGAAGATGAGAAATGAAGAAGGCTCAAAGGCCACTAATGAATGAGGAGATTGGCCAATGGCAGAAAGCCAAGTGACTTTTTATAACCACAATGTCTTCATTATTTTTTCTGTGTCTGGCATCACAACACTTAGCACCTGGGCAACTGCCTCACAGCCTGGTCTTAGTCTATGTTTGACTGGTTTAATCACAAAATAAATCCGACACATGTGAAGCTTTTGGAATGGGGGAAATCATGAGAATTGGGAGTTCTACAAGGGTTAACAAGAAGCACCTAAAGGTGAATAGCTTGGTATCCAGTTGTGTTGTCATCTGGGTTTTTGACCGCTTAGTTCTTTCATGTAGAATTGAATACATGGTATAGTTAATAGGAAGGACTCTAAGTTCATAAATATCCTCTGACATAAAGAATGGAACCTAATCTCTTTCATTGTAGGAGGTGCATGACCTTCTTCCACCATTTCTGATGTCACTTCCACGAGGAAATGACTTAAATGTGCCCTCTTGTTTAGCCAAGGGGGGGGAAGAAGGTAGGAGGAAACTGAGGATCAGGACAGCCAGAGATTGTCCTCTAGAATGTCAAAAATCTACCCATGGTACAGCCAACCCATTCATTCTAGTTATTGTAGCAGTTGACATCAGCTTCAGTCATGGAAGCTTGAAAATATTAAAATATTCTTTACACTCAAGATTAGATATGCATAAAAGTAAAAGTAGATACAGATTCAAGAAACCCAGAGAAGAACTACTTATTTTACATAGTAAAAATGGTTGGAAATGGTTAAGAAGGAGGGAAGAGCACACCAGGAGGGTGGAGAAACATTGGAGAGAAGTTTTAGAGAGAGAGAGAAGAGAATTTGGAGAAACTTCCACAGGTTGGGAGCCTTTGAGGCAACAAATGAGTGAGAGGAGGTGGAGGAAGTTTGGCCGTGTATTGCTCCATGTGCCACATTTCCCCTATTCCTCACAAATAACAATCTGTATATCTACATGACTTGTCCTTGTTTTTGAAGTCAGAATTTAGAGACCCCTGCATGGGGAGGCTAACCTTAAGTTGAACAGCTATATATTTTTATTAACAAGAACATAAAGGTACCCCGAGTTGAACAACTGTTCCTCACTCTGCCCCTCCCTGCCTCATTGCAATCATCTCTATGACCATGGTACCATCTTCATAAGTGGATGAGTTTTCTTAATAGCTGTAAAACCAGTAAAGTTGGTGCTGAATGCTAAGGCTCGTCAAAGGAAGAAAAAAAAAATATAGAGAAAAGCAGAAGCATTCTAGCCAGCTGTCCAATTTTGGAAAATCATTTAAGCTCTCTGGATCTTGTTCTCTGTGTCTGTAAAAGAAGGAGCTTAACATTTCTATGATTCTCAGCAGCTGAGCAGTAAGCTTATCAACTGCCACACCTGTAGCAAAAATGCGTTTTTGGAATCATAGTGGATTCTGGGTTTGTCAGAAATTGTTTGAATAAGAAAATTGATAGATAAGGCGACTTCTGCTCGGCAACCCGCAAAAGGTGTGTTGACCTCAGTCACTTCCGGAACCTGATTAGTGGATCAGAAACCAAGCATGCCATCCTGGCTGTGCCCTGGAATTCCTCCTGTTCTGGGGCACAGTCCAGATTATCCCACGGAAATGGTAAGGGAGTAGGGCCACACGTTTGCCAAGGGAACCCAGAGCACTTCTATGCTTCCCTGACTGGGGAGATGGAAAATTCCATCCCCACGAACAAGACTATCCCATGGCTCAGGATGCTCTTTGCCTGTTAAATGTAAGACTTCCAGTTAACCCTCCTTTGTTTGACTCTGGATTCATTAAGGAACCCCTTCCTTATGATTTGGCTGGCTGGTTAGATCTGCCTACAGGGAGAGGATAAGCTGGAGTATTTTGGTTCCTGTGACAGTTATAGCTCATGATAAATGTTTTAAAAAGAGTAGGCAGTATTAATGTGAGAGGGAATTTAAAGGGATAGGACATACTAGAGAAACAGTGAAGGGCGGGGCAGGAAGATGGATCAAAAGGACATCATTCTGTGGCCTTTAGAGACATATAGTTGGAGGTTATGGATATGTTTGTGCTACTGGCATGTTAGTTCACACGGTGCAAATGTCAGGAGAGGATTTGCTTTATAATTAAGGTAGCATTTTTTTGCAGTTCATCTCTAATAAGGTGAATTGTTTATCAAAGACTGATTTGCATTGTGAATAATATTCATTATAATAAGTATAATAGCATAGTGGTCACAGGATAAATGGGTAAGGATTCATTACAACCTTGCACTAGCATGATATTGCTGGAAAGATATCTTACCTTGCTTGAGCATTATAAAGTTTCTTCTATTTGGAAATAGCTCTTTGTTCACAGATTTATATAATTTCATATACTTCTAGTTAGATGAATATTAATGACAAAAAATTTGAACATTTAAAATAAATACTTCTGTCAAGGTATGAAGTATTACTAATTTATGGGGATGTATACTTCTTATATGTCATTTGAAATGTATTACAACCATTAAATAAGTATTAAGATTTACATCTGTCTCTTAAATCTCAAACTAAAAAAATTCTTCAAGAAGCATAATCACAAATGGCCTCAATAAAAAAAGGGGAGCTTAGCAGTCTAAGAAGAATATAATTAAAGAATCCTATTTTAGGCATCTATGCAATTATTTTAAGATATGTTTAGAATTTGCATTTAGTGGCAGGATTGGGTTGTTAACCATACAGCTTCTCACCCTTGGTAATTATATGACCAGAAATAAAATGTCCAGAAACTTTAAAAGTTGATTAGCAATCTATATTTATACTAATTATGGAAGGCAGATTATAGATTATAAATAGATAAAAACCCCAGGTTACTGAGTGCAAAAACATAAACTTGCACGTATTTTGACAAGCATTGCCTGGTCTGAACTATTTATAATACTTTAGAGTGTACTAGCAGGGTTTTTTTTTGTAATATAAAAAGTAATAGCATCTTAGTAATATGAGGTCCCACTAGAGATATTTGCTATTAAATTGTTGCTGAGTGTGCTGAGGTTTGGGGTAGAATTATTGAGTTTGCAGATTAGCAAAGCAAGTCCTGGCAATGTTTTAAAATTGAGTCAGTGATGCTTTAAAATGAGGCATATTTTCAGGATTCACAATCAGAATTTTAAAATAGATGAAAAGATTGGTTTGTTATCCTCAAGCCATATATGTTAATCACTGTTTTTATGTAAACTAATTTTATGGTTGTTTACAGGTTTAAACATATACAATAGAGGTGTGGGAGTGAGGCAACGTTCACAAGAGACTAATTGAAAATGAGGCATGGCATTAATTTTAAATAAGTATTTTCACCTTGCACTCCTGCTTTCGTCTTATTTATATTTTAAATCTTTTCCTTTTCTGTCATCATAAGTGCTGTAAAGCCAGGATGACCCACTGAAATTAGTCTTTTGCTTCTTTCTCTAATTCTAAATTGGATAAACTTTAAATTCCACCCTGAATGTTGCCCCTCGGAGGCCTCTTCTCTCCCGGGCACTGTAAGGTCTGAGGGGCATCAGAGGGAAGAATACACTGCACACATCCCTCTACCATTTGCCACAGGGAAGCTTGCCTTTGTGTCCTTATAGGATTTCTTTCTGCTGTGAGCAAAAGTGATAAAGCTGCTCGGAGAGTGCAGAACTGCTAAATCTATTCTCTTCTCCCTGTCCACCAGTCTAAGAATGAAAAGGCTGGCAGAATGGCCAGAAAAGAGTCCTTCATGGTTGCCAAATCACTGATTTAATTATTTTTTAACTGACTAAATGCTCCTCTAGAATTATCAATGGTGAGGAGGTAGTGACTGGCAGTTCAGAAGGAAATCCTAGTGGTTTGACAGCAGTACTTGTCAGCAGTCATCTTCAATTTTTTGAAATAATTATTTAAGCTGGAAGTACTGGTAGTTATTAAGTCACATATAAGGGAGTTAACTTGCATGATATGGGTAGTCCAAGGACTTGGTAATTAACTATTGTGCAATCTCTGCACTAGAAAAACTAGTCCTTTAAAAACGTTACTAATTTTCATGCTACTGCTAATAAGTATACCTGTTAAAGGTGGAGCCTCAATTTACTATTATCTTTAATTTTTGTTAATAAATTCTGTTCTTGGAATTCCAAGGGTTCCTGAGAAGTTATCTCATCCAGCTTATTACCTTCAGAGAAGATTAGGCTAACGCTCTAATTCTTCCTTAAAAATGATTCATTCTGCCCCAATTCTCAGAGAAGCTTCCTTCCTTTGAATTCTGTGTAGTGTCTGTTGGCACTTAGCATGGGTTGCCCTCTATTGCAACTTACGAATGTGTCCTATCTCCTGAACCAGAGTGTCAGACTGTTCCAAAGCAAAGACTAATTTAAACCTTTGGCCCACTTCCCCCAGATGGAGGGCTATGGTCTAGCATAGAAGGTAATTATTATGCACTGAGGAGGAGGAGGATGTAAATTTACCTTGAAAACCATGCTGGTCCTTAACAATCATCTCTTGATACTTGATCAGCAACTTGAATTAGAAAAATATTAGGGATATTACTTAATAAAAAAAATGAGAAAATAAATAAATAAAAAAAGAAAATGTTAGGGAAGCTTGGAGATACTATTCTACTGTAATCTTTGTTTTACATATATTGAAACTGAGTATGGCCCAAAGAGGATACTTAAGACATATTGCTGGTTAATGACAAAATTTGGATCAGAATTCCAATTTCATTAACTCCATGTCCAGGACTAACCTTTTTTAGCATGCCATCGGATGTTAACATCAGTGTATATGCCATGCCTCTCCTCAGGTTTGTTCGTATGAGGTAGCAGCCCCAAGTTCTTTCCCTGTATTCATAGACGGGTGCCACCTTATGATGCCACCGATGTGTTCTGATGTCAGCCAGTGGTTCTGGAACTTAATTGATAACACCTGGGTATTCTGCATTCCCTTGAACATGTGATTTTAGGTTTCTTATAGAAGATCAAAGTGTATGGTTCGGGAAAGAAGTCTTTACCATTCTCTGCTACCCTAAAATGGGAAACCAGGTCAATGAATTGCGGGTCTGTATCAGCCAGTTTGGAAGGACCATTTTAAGCATTCTCAGACATGTAGTTAAGCCAGACAGGAGCCCTCTGACATGGTCTAATTTTTCTGCTAAACCAGAGTTCTCATTGAGTTTGCTATGACAACATGCGGTGTTGGGCTAGCGGTATATTGGCTCAAAGCTCAGCTGCGTCGTTGGTCTAACCTCAGAGTACTTCCCCAGATAGGGAAGCTGCCTTCCAGGCCTGACTGTTTTTTCCGAGCCTGCTGGGAGAGTTTGCAGTGAACGAGTACAATGTACAGTTTTCATTTATGACAGATGTTATCTTCTTTCTAATTTTTGTTCAAGTTATTTTAAGGAAAATCACCACTCATTTTTCTCTGAGCAACTTACAAAAAAAAAAAAAAAAAAAAAAAAAAAAAGATGAAACAATCCCCTCAGCACGAATAATAGCAAAAAGCACATGACAATCAAAGCTTTTGAACTCTGGGACAGCTGGGGTTCCCAGAATTGGCCTGAGTTTTCTTTAATGACTTCAGAGCCCCATGTGTGTGCGATCGATCAGAAGAGACTGTGTGATCTTAAACAGTGCTGGTGTCACATGGGGAGTTTCCATTTCTTGGCTAACTGCAACTTTCTGGTTTGAAATTAGCATCCCCTCATGAAAAGCAGGACCCCGGATGGGAGGTTGCCAGAGGCCTTGGCTATCCTCTGAAACAATGTTGCTTCTGCTTCTCCTGACCTGGCATTGAACTGCTATTTGTAATGGGGGACAAGTGGTTCTGAAATCACTTCAGGACACACCCAGGAAGTTGCAGACACCAGAAGGAGAGGGGTCAAGCCCTGTGGTCTGGGTTTTGCCACCTTTGGTGCAGGCAGTCATGAGAGTGATAGATGGTCATTGTGACTGTGGTCAGTTTCCATGTACTTTCACGGAAGTGGGCAGAGAGGAGAAGTTCTGTGGTCCATTGGTTAGCTTACCTTGGCATTTCATGAACTAGCAGTTTCCAAAAATAATTTGAAGACTAACATAGAATTGCTGACTTTCTGCCACCCCTAGTCCAGTAAAGACATTGAACACACACACCCAGTCTCCTTGTATTTTTACTTAGTACAAAAAGGAAAATTTTAATACTACAATATGAGAAGACTATGAATGAAGTACTTCAAATTAAATAAACTTAATTTTAGGAAAGAGTCTTTATATTGTCTTTTTTAAAAAAAAATATTTTTTTTATTGATTTCAGGGAGGAAGAAAGAGGGAGAGAGAGATAGAAACATCTATGATGTAGAGAATTATGGATCAGTTGCCTCCTGCAAGTCCCCCACTGGGGATCCAGCCCACAACTCAGGCATGTGCCCTTGATCAGAATTGAACCTGAACCTTTCAGTTCACAGTCCAACGCTCTATCCACTGAGCCAAACCAGCTAGGTTTTTTTGTTTGTTTTTTTTTAGGTTGCTCTCATTTTGCTGTGGATATCTGTATTTGCACAAACCTGCCTTTGAGAAACCACTGTTGTACTCTGAGCAACATCACGAAACTCTCACCATTTCTGATCATAGCACAGCTCTGTTCCTAACTCCAGCTAACTTTCTGTGTGCTTGATGGTCTTTTTAAAATCCTGAAGCCTTGTTCACTAGTTTTGGTGGATGCTTCAGGTATTAGACTTCATTCACTCACAAATATATATGACCAATCCCATTCAGAGAAATGCTTGCAAAGACCCAACTTCTAATTTTACACCCAAAGCCATTATCACAAGATTAGCCCACTGCTCTGAAAGTACCCACCTTCCATTCAGTGTACAAGCTCAGAGCTTTTAACAGCCAACATCTAGGCTGGCCTACTGCGGTGTCACAAAATGCTCTCTACAAGAATTGGGTACCTGGGCTGGAATCGGATGTTCTGCCACTAACTAGCTGGGCAATTCTGAGAAACTCATTCAGACTCTCTGGGTCTCAGTTTTCTGGTGTGTAAAACAGAGACAACACCACAGCCACATTCTAGAAATTATATTTACTAAGTACACTTGGATCCTCAGTGTTCTTACTCTGTGAATTGACTGAATGTGTGCGACTAAATGAAGAAAGTCTGTTTTTGGTTTACAAAGGTTGCTGGCATTTGCCATTGAAATTCACCACACACCAAACATTTATTGAAAGTATAATATGGGTCAAGCACTGCTTTGTGTCTCAAGACACATGATAACTACTACATTATTATAATTTAAGTTGTGTTTAGAAGGTTATGCATTTTGTAGTTCCTGTGTTCATTCATTCATTCACCCATTTTTTTAAAATTTTTTATTCAGCAAACATGAACAGACCCAGGCCATGTGTTGAAAGACAAAATAAACTCATCACCCTTAATGAGTTTAAACTCCATTTCAAGTAACATCAATATGTGTTATGAAGCACAAAAGGTACATTATATAGAACACAAATAATTATGAATGGGTATTTGTCTATAGATCCTGATTATAGTAGGCTTATTGGAGAACAATTCTCTCTCTGCTCATCATCCCTCTACCTCTCTTTTGTTCTGTATATTATTCAAAGAAACAGTTTTGGTAAAGTTGGATAGAAGTTATTTAATTAGATAAAATCCTGACAGTAAAACAAAAGTAACAGAATCTAATGTATTTTCGGACCATCAAAAACCAAAGAACCTTTAACCCATGGAATCTATTCATTTGATTAATGCAGTTCACAAAAATTATTATTCAATACCCCCTCCTCTCAAAGTACCCCACCCAATAACAACAACAATAAATAAAAAGAAGAGAAGAAAAGAAGTTATAAATGTAAGTTACACTATTTCACTGCAGATAACAATGATAAAATTAAGCAAACAATAAATAACTACGTTACTTTGCACTTTGCTGACCCAGCCTTTCATTGCTAGGTAATATTACTTGCAAAAATTGAGGCTAAGAAATTACTCTTTTTTAAAAAATATATATTTTATTGATTTTGTACAGAGAGGAAGGGAGAGAGATAGAGCTAGAAACATTGATGAGAGAGAGTCATTGATCAGCTGCCTCTTGCACACCCCCCACTGGGGATGTGCCCGCAACCAAGGTACATGCCCTTGACCGGAATCGAACCCGGGACCCTTCAGTCCGCAGGCCGACGCTCTATCCACTGAGCCAAATCGGTTTTGGCAAGAAATTACTCTTGCTTTGAATAAAATTGTGTATATTCTAAGTCTTACTCAGATAAGTTCAATTGTTTGCAAAACTGGAAAGGCTTTAACAGTTATCCTTTTTATTTAGGAACAAGTTCAAGGTATATCACTCACTGGATAAGTTACTGTATACAATTCCAAAGCAAAAATCACAGGAGTTCTGGCATTATTAAACACTTAGTGTTGTACTGCACCATGATGGACACTAAATAAGCATTTGCTTAATGAATGAATGTATAAATTCAGTTCATGAGTTAAATAGGTGGTCTTATTGTCTTGCATTTGTACATTGCCTTACAATTTGTAAAGTGCTGTCACATTTGTCTTTGCAATAACACTTTTGAATAAAGAAGAAATTGATTCAGCATGTTGTTTTCTACTTCAAAGCTTTGAAGTCACCCAGTATGTCCTTTACCTAAAGTGAAAAACAACAGTAGAAATGTGATAGGAAGTGTGAATAATTAGAAAACAAAATAAAACAGAAACAATAAAGCGTATGCAAGAAGCTCCATAAATAAAATAAAAAACTAGGAAAAAAAACTAATTTAAAAGATGATGCTACTACTATTTTTATACATTCTGGGACAGAGTTGACCCCTAAACCAGAATTCCATCTCCAAGTAATGCTTACCATCGTGTGAGAGCATTGACATGCACAGGCATATATTTTGTGGCTTTTCCTTTTACCTTAGAAACATAACCAGAAAAACTAGAGACTCACCAATACTTTCGCCAGCAGGTAACCAAGATGGCAGCCATTCATGCAGCTGCACAGGATAATCTTTTTTTTTTTCCACCTTGAAATCATGGCCTTAACCCAGATGAATGTCAGTAAAAGTAGTCGTAGGCAATGCTTCCAGATAATCTATCAAGGAACCCAAACTGGCCCTTTTATGCAACCCTTCTTCTGTGCTAAACCTGCGGATGATAGAAAGTCTTCTTTGAGGAAAGAGAGGCAAAAAAAAAAAACCAGATGGCAGCTCACTTCAAGTTCCCAGACACTCTGGCACTCAATTTTGTCTCAAGAGCTCCGACGTCAGCTCTGCTTGTAAACTGCTGTGTGTTCTAGTACATCCGTGGAGGAGAGTACTTCAGCTATACGAGCTGTTACATGAGGAACAGTGCATGTTTAGTAGTAAGTGAATTCCTTGTTTGTCTTTTGTTGCTGTTCTTATTTATTTCTTCTCTTGGACAGTTTTAGTTAATAAACAGTAAATTGAGATTACAATGAATTCACAGGAAGGTAAAAAATAAAAGTGTGCACAAAAAGTGCCTAAGTCCCTGAAAATGTGTGTTTCTCACTCGTATGCATGGACCTTGCCAGTCCTGCCTCAGGTTCCCTGAGTGTCAGCTTCCCAGCTCACAATCCTGAAGTGTTTTCAGGCCACAGTCGAGTTCCTCGGGATCTTAACTTCTCAAAATTAAATGCAAGAGAGATTTAAAAGAGGAGACTAAAAAGAGAACTAGAAGCCAACGGTAGTTGGGAGGAAGCACATTTGGGCTTCTCAGAAACCTGACTTTATTAATGTGCTTGGAAAGTTATGAAGGAAGCCATTCTAAAGCTCACATCATGGAGGACTATGATTAAGGAGGAGAAACATTTAGAATCAGAGGACTTAGGTTTCAGGTTTCTGTTTTGCCACCTAATGGTGGCTGAGTATCTTTAAGCAAATCATTTGATCCCTCTGAGCCTCCATTTCCTCATCTGAAAAACAGGGATACTAATATTATGTCACAGCTTTTGTGAGGATATGATGAACAACAACCTGAAAAATCTTTATATTCTCAAGGATGCCAAAACAAATGGTATCATCAGTAGTAATATTTTTATAACATGTAGTATTTTTATTGTAAAAATAATACACGTTCAGTGCAGAACGTTTGGCAATCCTGTGAGCTGCCATGTGCTGACAGCATGACTGCTGGATTCTGGAATCATGTGCAGATCCTGGTGAGTGGGAAGCATCTGCCTCACATTATTGGGGTTTGCCTTCCTGCCTGCTGAGAAACTGTGCTTTAGAGTTCTGGGTGACTATAGACCGCCCATACATAACTCCTCAATTCTAAGGGCCACTTACTGGGTTTCCACCAAAGGACTCTCCAGAACTAGCCAACCTGTAGGCGCCCACAAAGACTGTTGGGTGGCCTGTGACCTGAAAACAGACCTCTGAGATGGAAATCAGGGGGCAGAGCTCTCGTCCCAGTCCTCTGTTACCTCTTACTTCCCTAGGCCTCAGTTTCCTCACATGCAACACGACCTACTTAACGAGAGATTCCTTGAAGTAATCCCAGATATGGTTTTATGAGTCTTTGTGCAATGTATCATTTTGGTCATCCCTTCAGACACCAGTAGGGAGCAGTCAGGAAGGTGAGACCTGTGTGATGTCAGCTCAGCAGGGCACGCCCCGCCATGTTTCCGGGTGGCTTTGGGAATCCTGACCACCACGGTCACTCCGTGTCACCCCTAAGGTGGAGCAAGGACTGCCAGTCCATAGAGATGAGGAGGAAGAGTTTGTTGCCTAGTTTAAAATGTCTCCATTTCCCTTTTGTTTTCTTCGGGAATGGGTCAAACCTCAGCTAAGGCTAGAAAGCCTAGGAAGCCAAAAATGTGAATTGATTATGGGTTCTTCCTCAGGAAAATAAGAAGCAGATAGATTAAATGGGAAACACGGAACTACATGAGAGGAGGAAACAGAAGCAGCTGCTGAGAGGGACCAGGATTCCTTTGGCCTTGAGGGAAAACAATAACATATTGCACGGCGGCAATTCAGTGCTGCTTAGACAATGGAGCTCAGCCTAGATGGGGCCTTCGGAGAATTCTGGAATAAGAAGCTCTTAAAGGGAGTGTTTAAATGCTAGCATGCAGATTTCGTGTTCGGCTCTTTGACCTAAAATCAGCACCAGCCTCCACCCTGATTAAAGCAGCTTCTACCGGGGATTTGGACCTCGCCAGTATTTGCCCATTCAAGGCAATTTACTTAAAATTTGGGTCAGATCTTATGAGAAGGACACGGTAAAGAATAGAGCACTCTTCATCCTTTTAGACCTGTCATCCAGAATATCTGCTGTCATAATGCTGTGTTAAATATTAAAATGTGGTCTGCCCATAAAATTGTTTTGCTTTCACTTTAGTGCGAGAACAGTCTACCTTAATTAAGCTCCAAAGGAACTGGGGGCCAAAAAAATAAGCAATAATTAAAAATGAATTATTAAAAGTATCAGAGATATAAAAGGCAGGTTTCTTGAGCATAATGAAATATACCTTGACAAGGTAACTTGCCAAAGTGACACTGCCCTTGTAATATTCCTGGAATATTCCTGACTGAATCAGGAAGACACCAGTTTAAAAAAAAAAAAAATAGAGGGAGGCTGAGGTGCTGACATTAAATTCCACATAAATATTCTGGTTATTTAACAGTAATTTATTGTACTTTTACTGGAAAATTTCTCCTGTTCGTTCTTAAAAGGTTTTACAGCCCCAATTAGCACTTTTACTCCTGATGATCAATATTGGTTTTATTGGATTCATGTTAGATTCTAAAATTTTTTACCTAGAACTCAAATCTTAGCTGTTTTTAAAGTAACACATCTGATTTATTGGGTAGACCTTCTGGAAAATGATAAATTTCCATTTATTTGAGGTAGGTTCTTTATTCAGAAAAGAAATAATTCTAGATAATATGGATTTGCAATTGTGGATAAAATGATAAGTAAGAACATGTGCACTGTTTTCTAATATCTTCTCAAAATTAGGCAGTGGTGGTTATTTTTAATCATGTTATGTTTGTTTTCAGCCTGGGTATTTGTCTCTGTATGAATGCATGATGTGTGCAGGAGTGGATTCTTCTGCTACAACTTACAGTAGTTACAAGGCACGTTGCCCGACTGGAGCCACCGAGGTGATCCTGAGTGTGTTATGAGATGTCCTCGGGTGAACGGTGGACAGTTAGGGACAATTGCTGTTCACTCTGTGTGTTGTGACAGTGAATGGGAGTTACTTATTTGTTACATGAATAGCTTTCCCCCCTCAGACCCAGGTTTTTTTTTGTTTTTTTGTTTTGTTTTGTTTTGTTTTGTTTTGTTTTGTTTTTATAACATGCCATGCATTACATCTGGAACACAAACAATGCAGAAAGACCTTCAATTAAATCCTGCAAATTGTTTTTGTTTAAATATGTCCAGTGATCTTTCTTGTGGTGTTCAATTTAACTTTCTTTTGGAAATCTCAAAGTCCAGGGTTTTGGTTGTGTTTAGCATCAGTGACCCTGGTAGAAAACAAGAAGGGTTTCTAAGGATTCCCTTTTCCAGTCACACATCTCACAAACATTTGAGCTACCTTGGCTTGGCCTGGGAATGTCTGCTGCCACAGTAGTGATGTGATAATGGGCTTCACATATCACCTGGACGTTAATAGAATGAAGTCACTTACTGCCCTGAAGGCAGCTTTGTTCTCAGCGGGGGTCCTGAAGGCGCTGTGTGAGCACAATGGACATTCTATCACAGAGGTGAAAGTCAGAAAAAAACCAAAGTCATCTTTGGCCCTGGTGTGTGTGTGTGTGAGTGAATGAGTGTTCATCATTTAATGGTGATATTTGAAGGAAATGACCAAAATTGAGCCAGTTGCATAAAGTATTTCTGGGTCTCCAATCTGCTCCGCTCTGTGACATGCAAAACTTCTAATGACTGGGGACCTCTAACTCAGCTGCAATAGCCCATCAAAGGTGCAACTTTATTCTCTCATAACAGCCTTGCAATGTGATCAGCAGACATATCTGCAAACTTTTCCCTGAGCTGTACAGATGTGGCCGTAAAAAAGGCACGTATGCCATTGTGTATTTCCTCCGAAAATGAATTTGGTTTCTAATTATGGCAGGGCGGCTGCCTGCCATACAAAATTTTCTACAGGTGCACACCCTCTTAAAAAAGCCCAATCTATGAAAATCTGGAACGAAAACTGCAAATGATTCAGGGCTATTATTAATTTTATAAAGTGCCCTTTGCTTTGTACCATAGATGTCCAGAAATAAACAGCTTCTCTAGTGCATTAATGATATTCTTCAATTAATCCAAAGTAGATATATATGTGTGTGTGTGTGTGTGTGAGTGTATTTTTTTTTTCAGAAAGACATTTGTCACATAAATTTAAACATGCACACAATTAAATAACTAGCTTTGTGAGCTTTTTGTTGGGAAAAAACTGCAAGCCAGTAATTGATTAGCTGTGTGATATGTGTTTTTTTTTTTTTTTTTTTTTTTTTTTGTGTGTGTGTGTGTGTGTGTGTGTGTGTGATATGTTTATTTAAAAATTGGGCACATATATTTTACCTGGGAAAAAAAAATCAGGCCTTGGATAATTGTTCCCTAAAATAAAATGCATGGCTTCTGAAACTTAATTTTGAGTGTTTAACCTATTTCTCCTCTGAGGAATATGGGCTTGTGAGCAGCCTACATTCTTCATATCACATTCAAAATCTAATCTGGTTGTTCTAGCAATCACATGGATAGGTGTAGATAAATAGTCACCATATACCATTGACTGTCATGGCTCATTTTTCATCTTTTGAAATAAAAGCCCAAGAGAATTTTTATCAAGATAAATTGGAGATAAAAAAAAAAGTTCTCTTGTGAAGTGTGTGCTTTGAATGTGGCAGATTTGTAGGGAATTTTCTTTTGCCTTTGACTTCTTTTAAGATTTAGAAAGCTCTACAAAAATTAGAATCTTTCTTACTACCAATTAAAGAAAAGCTTTTCAGCTAGAACTGGAGTTGGTTTTGCTTTTATGAAATTTCAGATATATTTCAGATATATATTTAACATTAAATTTAAACATTATAAATTAGTTGAGTTTTCCCTTCATTAGTCGCAGCTACATTCCTACGTAGAAAATATGAATACTTACATTTCCCTCCAAAGGAGTCTAATTGCATTATTATCTGAAATCATATCTCCTGAGTGATCCTTTGCACAATGCTGCCTATGTTTTCTTCCTCCATGCAGACCTCTCGTAAATAACAGTCTACATCAAGACAAACAGTACATTCAGCATGTTTTGCGATATGGAAAAAGGCAAGTTGGAAAAAGGAAATGAACCAAACCTCTGTATTCGTAACAAGCTTCTAGACCGCTTTAATGTAGAATTCACAGTAGATATATACATTGTTCATTGGCATATTTAAAAAAATTTTTTTCATACAATGCCATCCATCAAATATCCAAAGAAGGCAAATTACTCACAGAAAAGACCCTGAAAAAGCCCAGCAAGGCTGAGCAATGTACGGTGACATCATGGGAATAAAATACTCAGTGAATAATAACAATACTGCTAATCAAGGAAGCACAGCAGCTAACTTGGTGGTCATATTAAAAGTGGCTTTCTTATTTAGGGTGGAAAAAAATACCCTATCAACGCTGATCCATCTTTCTTATTTAACACGAAATAAAACAACACTTCTAGCAATCCCTTAAGGCATCTTAAATCCCACATAAGATACGCAGGGATAAAAGAGCATTTCCAGGACTTTTGAACGACACTGCGGAATTATTGTCCACTGAGTTATAAGGAACGGCTTCCTTTCTAGTTTAGAGTTTGTTTTTTCCCTTCCCCTTCCCACATAGCCAGATTTAACCCATCTTAACCGTTTGGAAAGGCCAGATGCTTCAGTTTTTACCTTTCCAAAGGAATTCTGTCTAAAGAATTACGTTGCAGCATGGAGACACACATTGCTCTTTAATACAAGGTTCTCTCTTTCCCAGAATCCAATTCCATGCTATATTTATGCATTTCTTGAGGGACTACTTGAGTTCCCTAAAATAAATAAATAAATGGAAAACCTTATACGTGCTCCATGCCATGGGCCCGTGGGCATAAATAACACGATGTGAATTCAAATACACATCCTTTTCCCATTCGTTTCCACTCTCAGTGCCAACTTCGCCTCAATAAACAATGACCTTCAGCTAAGTATGAAGGAAGCATCCAGTACATAATGCACAGAGTGGTGCCCCTTCAAAGAATAAAACCGTTCAGAATGGCCAAGCAAGGGCGAGAATAGAACAGAAACCTGTGAGAGCAGAATTCCAAAGGAGGACGTTTCAGATTCACCTGTGATGGCAACAACCGTGGCTGAATCAGGGACAGCGTTGCTGATCACTTAAAAAAAAAAAAAAAAAAAAAAAGACCCAGGTATAAGCCTAGAAGATAGTCATGAAACGAGGAGTTGACGTGGTCACAGAATTGAAGAAGGTCTGATTCATTCCTTATTGCACAAGGTAAATGAAGGCGTTAATCCTCTCCACATTTCTCAAAAGCAGGTTTCAAGGATTAAAGAATTCAAGGTGGCACAGGATCAAATTGCTATTCATCTAGGGCTCTTTCTAACCAGTGGGCCATCATGCATCCACTGAGAGAGCTTATTTATTGAATCCCCAGTTGAATTGGCCTTAGAGAGTTAATATAACATCATGGTGACAAATTTACTCACTACCTCACTAGGAATGAACCGCATTAGTCCCGTTATTTGTAAAGCAGTTTCCCATCTAGGAAGAAAGTTACAGCATAAATCCCTTTCTTTTCAGTCGCATGGCTAGAAGATATCAACCTTTTATGAGGTAGGAGAGTCAGGATGTTTCTTTTATTAAGTTGCTAAGTATTCTCTGCCTCATGAAGTTCAGCACATTGAACACACCACCGCAGGTGCCAGAGGATGGGGAAAAGGGAAAGAGGTGGGCCTTTTGTCCACTGGGCTGCGTCACCTTTTTAATTCTATGGAAGCTGGTTTCACAGGGTTTGGTGTTGACTTTGGCTCAGTACAAGGGGCCCTGAGTTTAAAACCAGGAGAATCACGTTAGCTGAGACTTACTTCCAAATAAGTCTTAAAATTTGAGCATCTCAAAATTTTACTAGATTCAGCATCGTCTCAGGAGTTCTAAAATCTGAGGTTCCATATCCGTAAGCATTTCTACAGAGGCAGCTTTTATATAATGTCAGGTATATATACGGGGAACCCAATGATCTGAGTTCGAAACCTTACTGCTACAATTGTTCACTGCTTGAAGTTAGTCAAGTTAATTTCACCTCTGTGAATCTCAGTGACATCCTTTATAAAATGGGAATAGATCTGTAGCAAGTAAGAGAGTTATGATAAGATGGAATATGCAAATGCATGTAAGGCTCCCAGCATGGTGGTTGGTACAATGTAAACGTTGCTAAATGTTTGCTGTGATTGTCGTCATTGGATGGGACTTTTCAGATGTGCTACCCTGAGCTCCTGCTGGTTCAACCTGGTGTTTTCAGCAGCCTGGGAGAGTCTAACTAACATGTAAACAATGGACTGTAGGCATTTTTTCTCACTCCTGCGGATACATCATTTCCATCAATTCTGAAGCTCCTGTTCTGGATGCTAATCTGGGTTCATTCACCCATTCATTCAGAAGGCACCCAGTTATGGCTTCTGTGGGCAGCTTGTGCCAGTCCCTTGAAGAACAAAAAGGGGAGAACGCCTCTCTTTCAGAAAGACAAAAATATATGGAATTACTTTAAAAACGATATATAGTGTATTTGTACTACAGATGAGCTAGTTTTGAGTTTTATACAATTTGATTCTTTGATAATTGCTAACAATTACTGAAGGACTACCAAAGGCAATGAGTATTGTGCTAAGGACTTTCTGTAAATTTTCCTCAGATGGATCCTAAAAGGCACTATTATTATTCTAAATTTTGAACCCAAGGATTCTAACTCTGTAGTCTAGACCTTCAACTACTACCCATTAACACCCTAAGATAGCATTGACAGCTAATCAATTTAAAAAAAACAAACCACTAGATATTCTCCTAGTACAGCCTGTCTTCTTTGGAGACTGAATCTTTGTACTGTGCCACCATGCTGTGTTAAATCACAGTTGCAATTGCATATATTAACAGTCATAATCCACTTTTATTTGCAATTTGTAGAATTGTGTTAAATGCTTTCTAATTACCAAAAGGACTGTAGGTTTCTCATAGAATCATTTATGTAACCCTATCTGCGAGGGGGTCACTGTCATCTCCTTTTTGCTGCTAAGGAAGCTGAACCTTGGATAGAGCCCACGACTAGGCCACTGCCATTTCATTGATGAGCAAATGTAATACATAAGGAAGTCATTGTTAGCCTTTTGAAATGGGAATAATACATTTCACATGTCCAAAAGGAAAAGTGACTTTTAACTTGGTGAGTGAACCATCCCATCATTCCTCTATAGCCAGCTCCTTTCTAGCTCATTCAGTCAACCTCACCGAGTTCCTCCCAAATGCTAGGCATAGTCAGACTTCAACAAACATATTTGAAAGAGGAAATTAGAATCTTCAATCAAAGGTTAAACAATGATATACTAATGGCCATACAAGAGGTATCAGAGTCAGGAGATTGAGGGGTCTTTGCAGCTGGGTTTGAAACTTTACCAAATGGTAGGGCTGTCTGGGAAACTGGGTGGGGGAGAGTTCATGTCAAAGAAGTGCTAAGCTGGTGTTCCCAGTAAAGAGCTGGCTAGATAACTGGGAGGTTAAAACGCTGAATTTGGCACCAAAATGAAATAATGTTTTTCTCTTTCAATTTTTATCTCTTCTACCAGTTGTTTTGTTCCCACAAAATACAGTATGAAATGTTTTATGAGCTCATAAGAAAGAGCTCACACGCCAAATAAAAAATTGGAAGTTCAAAAAAATGTTCACTTATTTCATATTTTGCATTTCATCTTTTTTAATGGTGTTCAGTGCTGTTCAGCTCCTGACATTTCCAACCCTGTCGCAGTTTCCCTTTAAGAAAAGATTCTGGTCCTATTTTTTCAGATGGTCATTCAGTGATACAAACCTGTAGGACGGAGATAAATGGCTCCTGGAAACATTTTCCTCTTGGAAAATCACAGATGAGACTAAATGAGACATTTTATATATATAGTAGCAAACAGTCATAGGTACATTTCATTTTGAAAGTCCCATCTGTCTTGCAACCCAAACAGGTTTTGACATCACAGAGTGATTGCAACACTTCGGGATGTGGGAAGAGCCGGGGATACATGACAGGACAGGGAGGAAGTTGTTGTATTTGTACTGTTTGGGTGCTTTAAAAGAGCAGAGCTATAATTAGATCAGTAATTATGTCTCTTGATATATGTGACCACTGTATTTTGCAAAGCATAACCCGAATACTGCAGCTCAGCTTTCATATAACAAAGGAGAAGCAGGGAAGCTTTTGGCTGGAATTGTGATTTTAATTGATATCATTATAGCTGAAGTTTGAACATGATGGGAAGAATGACTCTGGTGTTTCTCTGCACCTTATTATTCATCTAGCATCTTTATGTCAGCTACGTGCTCAAGTCCACAGAGTCCGTAATAGTTAAATTAATAATGTAAATGTAACTGTTGCCATTAAAGCAAAGAGCTAATTAGGTCCCTGCTTGCTGACTCGCAGTATGATGCAATGAGTAAATCGGTTTGAGCTGATAGCTAACACTGCCAAGGGAAATGTGAACTGAGTTCACTTGCGATTGAACACCCTCTAAGATTGCAAAGGAGGGGAAAATAAAAAGTGTCTCATCTCATTTTTCTAAAAAATAAAAAATCCACGAAGAGACGCAAATAGCTCATCAAGCGGCTCAGAGTAAGGTTTCTGAGATGTTATGCGATTATTTTTGTGCCTTCCATTCCAGGGCTTTTCTTTCAAGCACCCGGAGACGCAATTTTTCTCTGGCATCAGTTATAACGTTGGCCTTTTCCCACAGTGTTTGCATTCTAAGCCGGAGAGGTCAGCATGCTGAACCTTACCTGTTTTATATACACCTCTTCTAAATAAGCTCTAGCATGAGTGGAGGTGGGGTGGGGAGAGAGAACAAACGAAGAGGAGAAGCAAAATAATTCTTATTTCAAATTCAGGTAAGAAGAGTCTGTCTTGGGATTCGTAAAAGTAAAAAATGGTGCAGAAAGGCTGACGCATATACTCCATTTAGTCGAGTAAAAGCCTTTATGATTGTGAGAAACAAAGTGAGAGCTTTCTCACACTGGGGTTTCCTCTTGGAATGAGTATCCGGGCTCTGCTGCAGACGGCGCAGTGGGAGCTGCCTCCAGAACCGTGGGCGGCCCGGTCTCTCCCTCCTCTCTCTGGGATTTTGTACACAACCCGTAGGCTTTCGAACATCTAATGGGAATCAGGAAGTCCTGCTTGAAAGTACAATGCAACAATAATTGCAGGTGAGGCAGAAAAAGAGGACTTGGCTCAACATGCTTTTTAAAAATAAGCTTTGAATGTAATAAAAGATGAACATTATGTTCATCGAGGGATAGCTCCGTTATGCTGTGCGCAAAGACTGTTTTAAGAACAATGCTCTTACTCCTAGAAAGCCAATTATTTAATTGGATAACATCATCATATATTTGCCTCATTTAATTCCATTAAATGACAATTTATACATCTGCACTGATGAATTCATTTGTTAAGAATACTTTTTCAAAAAAAAAAAAAGAATACTTTCTCATAGCAAATTTACTCTCGCTCTTCTGTATTCTCAATCTCTCCCTCCTTTCTCCCAGTTTCTAAAGTGTCATGGCACGAGGCCCCAAGAATAACTTGTTCTGATTGTCCATCTTTGCAGAAGGCTCTCTCATGACCAATAGTGAAAAAATCCATTTCCTGAAAGCCCAGTGTTCACCTTTACCTCCAGCCTGGCAAGAGAATGGCATTAAAATGACAGACGGAATAGGAGCTTTAATTACTAAAGGGCTATACTAGCTAACGGTATTGGCCAAATTATTCTTCTGGAACTTGTCCACGTAGCATTGGTGGTTTCTGCTTCAGACTAAAAATTACTTTTCATTTTTTTAAAAATTGGACTGTTTAACATTGCTAAGAGGCAATGTCACATAACTATTTATAAAACTAACAGCTGCTATGCATTGATCTAATCCTCTGGACAATTTCATCACTGGCTTTCAAGTCAGACAGATCGGTCATATTGCTTTGGAACTTAGGTTCCTTATCTGTAATGATACTTGGTGGGATTTTGATGAGGATAAAATGAACTCATATATGTAAATGGAGTAGAAACGTGGTTTGTAGCCTTCAGCAAACAATGCCATTATAACCACTTATCAGGAAGTAGGAGGTTGTCATCCCTGTGCTTCTAGGGTTTGGTAGCTACATCCAAAAAGACACCACACATTACGCTCACATTTGAAGAATGAAATTGACTGACCATTTTGAAAATAACCCCTTTCCGAAGGAGGCTCTATTAGAAAGGGTCCATCAAGTTTGTTCTTTTGAGCCTTCCTCCCAGGTGACTGTCACTGTAAAATCCTTCGGAAAGTTCCGGATAGAGCCTCAGAATTGAGTTGCTAATATCCCATTGATTGGATACACCAATATGAATTTAACCACAACTTTATGGGTAGATATTTGGCTGTTGTCAATTTTAAATTACAATAAACAGTATTGTGGTTAATCAATTTATATTCATACTTTCCCCCTACATTCTGGATGACTTCCTCAGAAACGATTCCCAGAAATAAGATAGATGACTGAATTTAAAAAGCAAGTACATTTTAATGGATCTTAATATATATTGCCAAACTGCTTTTCAATTGACAATGCATTGTGTGGATAGAGTTTTACCAATCTCAAGCAGAGCTTGAGTTCTTTCCTCTTACAGAAAATATCCAATTTGAAAATATTTGCTAAAAGATGACACTAGACTGAATGATATAAGTGCATGTTGGAGGGTATAATAATGAAATATGTACTCAAACTCCCAGGCATCCTTGGAAGTTGGCAGACTAGGAATAATTGCCATGTTTGACACAGGATCCTTAGACTGGAGTGGGGAAAACAAGCAAAACCAGTCTGGCTCACAGGACCCCTGAGCTCTTTCCATGGAGTGTGTCATCCATTATTCCCCAAATCTCCATTTTACGGTTGAGAAAACATTATTGGCATCTAAAAGCAAAATCTCCAAGGGTGAAGAGACAGTCCATAATAATCAGCCCAATTTTTGATCCAGACTAGTAATCCCAGTACTGTCTTCAGAAGTCATGTGAGATAGAGGGGATAGGGGAAGAATCTCAATGTGGTTAAGCAAAAAAGAAAGGGAGGAAGAAGAAAGGCAGTTGACCTGGTCTCTTCCTATACAGCTGTAGAAGTGTTTATGCCACTACAACCTGTGATCCTTTGGGCAAGCAAGTCCCCTTGAAGCTTTGTAGGATGGAAATAGCCAAGACTCTGTAACCATTGTCTAGCATCATGATAGAACTTAACAGAACCAATAGGCTGGCCTTTCATGAAGCATTTTTCCACTTCTGATCCATGAACACATACACATTTCTATCCAGTTCAGACACTGAGCTTTCCAGTTCACTGCTTCTTTCCTGAACAATCATATTTATCATAGACAATGTGTGAGAATTTCCCTTTTTGGTGAAATTTCCATCTGTCCCTCTTCCCATGTCTTAGTCCATCCAAAAAGCACAGACTATGTGAAATTTTGTAGGACTTACCTCTGTGACTAGTATATCACAAAAACAGTTGGGAGTATGACTATGACCTGGTACCAGTCAGTGTCCTGGGGTCTTTCATTGATTAAAAAAAAATTATTGATTTCAGAGAGGAAGAAAGAGGTAGAAAGATAGAAACATCAATGAGGAGAGAGAAACATTGGCTGCCTCCTCCACGACCCTTACTGGAGATCGAGCCTGAAACCCAGGCATGTGCCCTGGACCCTTCAGTCCACAGGCCGACGCTCTGTTCACTGAGCCAAACCAGCGAGGACTCATTGATTTTCTTCTTCTGAATTCACAGGAAAACCCAGTGTGCTTACTTTGACTCGATGCTTAGATGTAGCTTTTCTGAGATAGTCTATGTGAGGGTAGGCTACATTCCAAAGTACTAGTATGAGGTAATGAGCTGAAATATCTTACCTGCTGAATTTCAGAATAGAAACAGTCCTATCCCATTAAAATAGTTTGTGAACTCCCATTGCTCTCAGGATAAAGCCCAGGCTCCTTAATGTGATCACACAGCCCTTCAGGGCCCTCCTCCTTCCTCCAGTGGCCACTCTTTTTCCCTCAGGAGGGACAAGTACTCTTACTGTCCCATTTTCAGTACCAGGATTGTGTAGCTCTCTCACCTTGAGGGCTCTGTACCTACTGATTCCTCTGCCTTTAGGGACTTCCCCCTCCTCCCTGGCTTGGTTACCTTAAATATTACTTCTTACATGAAGCACTCCCTGACCACCCAAGACCTGGTCATGCTCCTCTCCTTAGAGCTCCTATAAATACTCCTGTGTACCCTGTTCTTATCCAAGTGCTTTTCCTGACAATTGAAATCCCCTTTTATCTATTTTTCCCACTAGGCTGCAAGATGCTAGAGGATACAAACTATGTCTTATTCAGTGTTTTCATGAGTAGTCAGTGTTAGACTCAGAGAAGGCATTTCATAATTGTTTGCTATGGTGGCAGTCCTGACTTAGGCTGCTTCTTTAGATGACTGGCCTGTGCTTACACTGAGGCTACAACTGCGTAGAGATCAGTGTCCCATCCCTATGTCCATCCCACTGAACTGTGGGCTTTCTGAATACCTATGGCCACGACACAGCTCTCACTCTGTCTCCTCTCTCTTTCACATGGTTGTTAAGCGACATTGTTGAACTGGAATCTTGCCCGCAACACTGCTCTCTGCCCAGAGGCATTCTTTACCTATCCACACTCCATTTGTCCAGAAAACAGAGCTCCTTACTCTACTGACTGTTCTATACAACCTTGTGAAGAACTGATAGAAGCTCAAAGGTGGATGATCATGTTCCATCCTCCTTCCATTCTTAATAGCTAGGTTTGGGTTCCCAACCTGGGCTTGGGAGCCAATGGAAAGGCTCTTCAGAACCACCTAGTTGGCTGGGGCCTGGGGCAGATGTGCATTTTTGTTGCACTTGTTATTCCCAAAATTCAGCTAACGCCTGAATAGCCGTACACAAAATGCACTCTAGAAGCAGCCTATTACTATTCTTGAAGGTCCTTGCAAATCATGAGTGAAAAACACAATATCCTTTCAAAGCATTGAAATGGCTGAACTTCAAAGAGTGGCTTCGTTTAGAGCCGCCTGGTGATATTTCCTCAGTCCTCCCAGGATAAAGAGCGGGAACCACTACTTATCACCCAGCTGCCACCCTCCTAACCCATAGCTTGTTATAATACATTAAGGTAAGAAAGTTTTATGTGCATAATTTGTGAAGTTCTCTTAAGCAGACAGTGCTATATAAATGTGAAATGCTGTTATTAATAATAAAGTTTGGCTCACCTAAGAATACTGTAGAATTAAAGTAATGAGATTCTATTTTTAGGCAGACTTGCCAATAACATGCAAGTATGATAAGGCTGTGATTTAAAGCTCACTTTAACCTTCCACTGCTCTGAAGAGTACATTTTCTGGGCCGCCTACACAGCAGTCCGCCGCCCAGAGCTCTATTAATGCTAATGGTGGAGCCACACTCGAATCCCAGCATGCCCTGCTAAAAATAGGCTCCGGTCTTTCAGACGTGGCAGCATATCTCAGACAACCGGCTTTCACAAATTATAAATCGGCCTCTTTAGTCACCTCACATACCCTGACCACTGCCTTGGAAACTTTCAAAAAGCTTCTAGAATATGTTTTGAAATTTGTGTGCAATTATAATTACATAAAGATATAGGATGTGTATGGGGACCTGAGATGTGAAAAAGATATTTAATAAAGATCCAGGTTCAAAATGATTCACCACTAGAAAAGAAGTCTCACTCCTCAGGAAAAAAAAAAATAATTAGCTCTTCCTCCACTAATGTTCAGGTCAATGCTTTGTCAATAACAGTAACTCTCCTCCACCAATTATTTAGTGCAGCCTATAAAGATCGTTATGACTCATAATTACACATGCAGATTTATGTCAAAATGCGTGTATAAATCTCCAGTTCTGGCTGTGGGTCACCTCTTATCAGAAAAAAGATTTGTGTAAGGAGACACTCTCCTTGATCCCTGTGGGCATTTTTCCCTTTCTGATTTGGGGGTAGAATTATAAGGGTTTGCTACCAATGACACAAATATGACCCAAGGCACATTACAGATTCACAGCCAGAGGGAGTGAGGAGCTGGCTGGCTTCGGTGGGAGTGGATAGTGGGGGGAGGGTGATGTGGCTGTGGAAATATACTTTCTGGGATTATTGCTCTCGGGCTAAATGAAGACCACCTTTTCCACACCTGCAGACCAACCACTATAAATCAGAGGAAAGATGATTATCTGAATAGGGGGAAATGGGTTTTAAAATGATTGAGACTTCTTAAGGCTGAAGCCTACTGCTTTTTTTAAAAAAATATATATATTTTATTGATTTTTTACAGAGAGGAAGGGAGAGAGATAGAGAGCTAGAAACATCGATGAGAGAGAAACATCGACCAGCTGCCTCCTGCATACCCCCGACCGGGGATGTGCCCGCAACCAATGTACATGCCCTTGACCGGAATTGAACCTGGGACCTTTCAGTCCGCAGATCTACGCTATACCACTGAGCCAAACCGGTTTCGGCATGAAGTCTACTACTTGACTCAGGGACCCAAGAAAGTCTTAGACCTGATGGGTTATCAAATTACGTGGAAGCCTGAGTAGTCAGATGAGATGTCAGGTTGGACTTACGCAGGATTCTCACATGCTAGGATTTGTTTTGTGATGTATTTTCTGCTAGGAAATCTGAATTACGAAATATCACCTATTAGCCAGAGAACAATTTCCCTGATTGTCAAAGGGCAGGATTTCCCTAGCACCCATGAAGGATGTGAAAGGTGCATCTGCCCTCTGTGTGAATAGGCAATTGCTGAAACATTGTTGGAACTTCTGTTTAGTAACTATCTGAATGCTTGATCTGGGAGAATGCTGAGCATGCCCAGAAATTCTACTTTTTCCTACCTACAGATTTCAACTATGCATACTTAAATAATTTAGGATGGCAACTCTACAAAATGTTCATAAAAATAGTAGAAAGCAAAATGCATACCTACCAAGTCAAATCTACCATACTTCTGGATATACACCTAAAAGAAGCAAGTGCATATGTCCACCAGAAGACTTGTATAAGCATAGTCATCACATCTACACTAATAAAAGAGAAAGATGCAAATTGACTGTACCTTCGTGATGCCTACTAGCCAATCAGGAGTGTGTATGCAAATTAATCCAACAAAGATGGTGGGTTGATTTGCATACACAGGTGCCAAGTGACTGGGGGCAGGGCGGGACACTTGCATCATTGCCATGACAATGACATGGGCGTTTCGCACCTCCCCAGCACTTCCGGGCCTCTGGGCAGCATGGGAAGGCAGAAAGGTGGCTCTGGCCAGAGCGAAGGCAGTGCTGGCAGCCAAGAGGAAGGAATACCTGTTCTTGCATGAGTCTTTGTGCATTGGGCCTCTAGTCTTTATTTATAAAAGCCCAGTTCTTCAGAAAATTCAAAAATCTATCAACAGGTGAATGGATAAACAAACTGTCCTATACCCCTCCATTCGGCAATAAAAAAGTGAATGAACTATATAGAGAGCAACTCTAGGGTCAATTCTGGGGCTGACCTGTGGCAGGGTCACAGACAAGTCCCAGCCTGGAAGGCAGAGCTTTCCTAGCATAATAAAGCCTGACTTTGTAGCCTTCCCTAATTCCTTCCTAGGTAGTTAATGGGCTGTGGGAGATGCAGCAAGGGTTGCCAAAATAAGAGCATTTGTATACATGTTAATCTATCCTTGTTTTAATCAGACTATAATATAAAGGATGGCTTACAGGCTGGGTCTTTTGTGTCCTCATCCAGGCACAGCAGGTCCATCGAGCCCCAGCTTTATTCTCTTGTCTGTCATATCTTCAATCCTTCACTGCCCCTCCTCAGGTTCACCCTTGGCTGTGCGTGACACAGAACTACTAATACCCACAACATAGATGAATATGAAAAAATGTTACATTAAGTGAAAAAAGAAAAACCATACACAAGTCCCTAATGCAGTATTCCATTTATATGAATTGCAAGGACAGGCAGAACTAGTCTACAGAAGTAGAAATCAGAATATCAGCTATTTCAGTCGGGAGAGGATGTTATTGACTAGAAAGGTGCACAAGGGAATTCGCTGGGTGATGAAAATGTTTTATATTCTAATCTGAGCAGTGCTTAGCATGGTATATAATATGTAGAAAATGCATTGGGCTGTATACTTTTGTGAATTTTACTGTTTGTCTACTATTGCTTAATAAATACAATATTTAAAAAGCTACTTGAAAGAAATACATGAAGAAAATTTCACTTTATAAAAAACCATGAACAAAGATAAAAATCTGAAAATATTCTAAAAAGTAAATGAAAAAAAGATGTGTGAGAAAACATAAACCTTTCATCTCTTCTCATTTTTGTCACAGGACATGAAAATGCTGGGACTTAGGAAACGCAAATCACTATATGATATGCTTAGGAATTCACAGAAAGTTCTTTTAAGGGTTTATTTTCAGAGTGCTCCTTTTAAATGAGGAAGTGCTTCATTTGCAGGTTTATCATTAGGAAATGGTGCTATTCAAACATAAACAGTCAGGAAATAGATATTTGGGGTTGATTCATCACTTGTCTTAGCCAGAGATCAATTAGTTAATGCTTCTGTTGGCCTGAAGCATACATCAGTAAAATGTATTTCATTCTCTTCAATATTTAGATTAACTTAGGTATGAGTCTACAGTGTTTTTATGACCAAAAAAAAAATGATATTAAATACACATTTCCCATTTTTCATACAATATACCTCAGTTCTTTTTGCATTTGTCTTATGATGAAGACTTTCAAGTTGTAAAAGGAAGTCTTTGGGGTGCTAATGAAACAAAGAAGACTTATTTTTCAAGAATGATGGTGACAGAACTTCCACATGGCGTCTGCTACTCATTATTCAGTTGACATTTCCACTTCTGGAATTCTAAAGTTTGTCTGAAATTGTGAGTGACATTTATAAAAATGCTTGCAGAATTTTAAAAATGGACCCCAGAGATCATCAAGTTCTCCCCCCTCATTTGAAATGAGGAAACTGAGATCAAGGAAGGTTAAGTGACTTGCCCGGGGTTCAACTTCTTTGGCTGACTTCTTGTGTAGAATTTGGATGCTTTCCTTGAACTCCATGATAATATCAGATTCTACAAAGAGCTATCACCATTGCGTTGCTTGTGAGCATGTGCACATTTTATGGAATGCGGAATCCATTTAAAAATCATCTTCAGGCCGAAACCGGTTTAGCTCAGTGGATAGAGCGTCGGCCTGCAGACTGAAGGGTCCCGGGTTCGATTCCCATCAAGGGCATGTATCTTGGCTGCAGGCACATCCCCGGTAGGGGTTGTGCAAGAGGCAGCTGGTCGATGTTTCTCTCTCATCGACGTTTCTATCTCTCTATCCCTCTTCCTTCCTCTCTAAAAAATCAATAAAATATATTTAAAAAAATAAAATAAAGATCATCTTCAGGACCTAGAAGATTTCACAATGCCAGAAATTCTATTTCCAATCTCTGAAGCTTCCCCACAGTGAAGTTTGTACCACTAACAGTAGGTTAAGCCTGCCTATCTCCTGTACCAGAAATACTGTATTTAGAACCCTATGCGTCACTGTAGTGTATAAAATGTGGCTTTGAGGCTGCATTGTCTGGGTTCACTTCTGATTTCCTACTGATGAGCTGTGTAGCAGTTACTTGCTCTCTAACTCTCAGGCTCCTAGTCTGGAAAATGGGGATAATAATAGTACTTACCTGATTTTTTTTTTTAAGGTATAACTTTAATGATGTAAGTCAAGGAAGCCCGGTCCTTAATAAATATTTAAAAAATGTTAGCTAATATGCTGAGACCAGTTTGGCTCAGTGAATAGAGCGTTGGCCTGTGGACTAAAAGGTCCCGGGTTCAATTCTGGTCAAGGGCATGTACTTTGGTTGCGGGCACATCCCAGTGGGGGTGGTACAAGAGGCAGCTGATCGATGATTCTCTCTCATCGATGTTTCTGATTCTCTATCCCTCTCTCTTCCTCTCTGTAAAAAATCGATAAAATATATATTTTTTAAAATGTTAGCTAATATATCACTTTGGAATTTCCAAAAAAATATATATACTCCATTTTATTTTGCTTGATTTTCACAAGTCCACATTTTTGCATATACAACCAGTGCCCTGTATTCTCCTCTCTCCTTATCTTTCAGGCTTCATCTCAACTCCAACCCTCTTCATCACTATGTACTTTGTTCTGCACACACTCTCATCCAATGATATTTATTTCTTATAATAATATTTATTTCATCTAATGTAAATTTTCAGAATACAAGGCCAAATAATGTATTTCTTTTACATCTTTAATAGGGCCTACCACAGTGAGGGGCGTATAGCAAATACTTGAAAATCATTGTATAAAATTTTTAAAATAAAGAAACTTCATGCCCAGCCAGTGTGGTTCATTGGTTGAGCATCAACCTATGAGCCAGGAGTTCATAGTTCAATTCCCAGTCAGGGCACATGCCCAGGTTGCTGGGTTAGATCCCCAGGTTGGGGTGTGCAGGAGGCAGACGATCAATGATTCTCTCGCATCACTGATGTTTCTATCTCTCTCTTTCAGCCTCACTCTCTGAAATCAATTTAAAAAAATATTTTTGAAAAAGAAACTTCAAAACACTAAGTCTTTATTCCAATAATGGCTGTTGAACTATGAAGATATTGCATAAAATCATATTTTAAAAATATTTTTATATAGTAGGAGCACAGTAGACAAAACAAAACAAAGAAAAACAAAACAAGAAACAAACAAAAAACAAAACAAAACAAAAAAACTTGCCTGGAGAGGAATTACAACTTTCACTATGATCCAAATTTTGAAAATCTGGTGTTTCCTTTCAGTTCTGTTACAATGCATGCAATATAGTATCAAGAACCAAATCGTGTTTTTGCTTTATTATATGTATCAAATAATTACCCAAGGCCAAGAAGAATATATGAAACTATATTTCAAACTCATGTTAATAATCATACATTTCTTTTTAAATTACAGGAAGTAACAGAGCCATCAAGAATATACAACAGTGCCCAGTCAGCATGGCTCAGTGGTTGAATATCTATCTATAAACCAGGAGATCACCTTTTGATTCCTGGTCAGGGTTTTGACAACAGTAGCAAATAACATTCTGCATTCTCGTGGCTAGTAAGAGTTTTGCTTTTAACATTACTTGTTTTATGCTATATTGAAGCGTTTTCTCAATAAAGGTGTAATGAGAGCACTTTTTTGAATTAAGAAAATTGAAATTATTTCAGTGCAACTTATGTGCCTGAGTGAATGCAATACTAGAACAATTAGTTAATGGATTAATGGGACCATTAATGTGTGGCAGAGGCTAGTTTTGTTTCTGTGAAATTGTCTTTTACTTTTCTCATGTTCAAAACTTGAATCTATTTATTGTGTTGTTTGGCCTACTGATGCTTCTCTTTGCTGTTATCGCATGTGCTAATAATAGTATTTGGAGTCTAACAGTCATGGCATGGACTTACATGTTTAAGTGTGAGTGATGAGGGATGGGCATAATGTGAAGATCGCAGCTTCATTTTTGACTGTCAACAGCGTGTATGGTTTAGTTTGCCCAACAAAATTGTGGCAACTTATACTGTGCTCAGTGGAGCACAGCTCAGGACATCCTGAGGTGTTAATTGTTCCTTAGGTGAGGGTGGTTTGATGAAGTATTGGGAAAGGTGGGAATAGTGATTAAGATTAAGTAGGATTTCTCTGCCACATAGAAGCTATTTTCAGAAATGTTAATGAACGATATGTTCATCCCTATGACCACAGTGAGATGAACAGGAAATGGAAAAATCTTTGTTAATTGACTTGGTTCAAAAAATCGAGGAACACACAAGCTCTTTTCTGTTTTAAAGGGCAGTTTTTTTAAAGCCTGACTTATGACTGCCTCACATTATCCCACTCTAAAGAGACAATCAGTTGTTTCTAAGATGTGGATGCATTCCAGGAGAGAGAGCTATGCAGGAATGTATTTTGAAGCAAAGAGCAGTTGAGAAGTTATGAATGGCAATTATGAATGGAAGCTATTAATCACAGCCAAAAATCAGTTCGGTTCATATCTATGGATCTGAAATAGTTTTTGGAATATGCTTCTGTTTTCAAAACATTTCCAGAGAATTTCTTTTATTTCTTGGAAGTCATAGCAAGACAAGTTCCTTTATTGATGATTACAGGACTGAATTAAATAATAAAATAAAATAAATTCACAAGAAAAAACAGGAACATTTATAGATTTGTTTTCCATTTGTCAAAACTAGACAAAGTATAGGAATTATTTTATTTAACTTTTATTTTAACCCTACAAGATTATCACATTTTAATATCCCTTTAACAGCTGAAGAAACGGAGGCAAGGAAAGATAAAAAACTTTCTCTAGCTCACATAGCTAGTAGTATTTGGATGGGAGCTCCATAGTTCATGTCCCTGACCATCTTTTTACAAAGCCTATCAGGTTTTAGCAAGGGAAAATGAAATTCTGTATTTTTTTTTTAATCTCATGCTGTTTATTCAAAGGTCAAATTCACATCTCTCCCATATGGGCATTTTGTGGTTCTATCTAGAAAATAGTTCATCATTCTTTTCAAAGGCCTCTTTGACTTAAGGGACTTACTAGTATGTCCAATTTTTTAAGTTGCCTGGTCTGAGCAGCTTAAAATTATCTGGTGCTTACTTGCAACCTTTTTAGTAAATGTCCTTCTGGCTTGGGGTGGCTTTGGTATTTCATATTTAGTATAAGTGTCTGCCACCTGCCCTTAGAAAATATCTTGGTTTTATGTCTCCCTGACTGCTTGTTGCTGAAGGCAAAATGTGGAATGGAGAGTGGTGCAGTTTTACTGTGCTATAGAAATTAGGTGCAACCACTACATTAAAAAGCAACAGCAGGTGCCATAAATCTGAACTTTGTTTGGGGAAAGAAAAAGAATAAAAGTAAAACATGTGAATGGATAGGCTGCTAACTTGCCAAGTTAAAGACAGTTTTCCTAGAGAAACAATTAAGGCTTTCTACAAAGAAATCATGTTTTATTTTGGATTTCACTTAAAATGTTAAGGTACAATGCATATTTCTAAATAATTAATTATTAAGTCAAATTCTATGAAGCTATTTTATTCATCTCCTTCAAAGCACTTCTATTTTCACAGTATTTTAAAAATATGTTCTTGTTATTAAAGTAATTAATATTTATTCTAGAACATCTAGAAATACACGAGTAAGCCAAAATATTACAATACAGAAATATACACTGCTAAATTTTAGTATAGCTCCTTCCAATATTTACTATACACACACAGTTCTTAATGTATTCTGTTTTCATCGCTTATCTATATGTCACTGTTTTCCATCTTATTAAATATTCTTTTATAGCATCATTTTAATGGTGATTAGATCATATCTTAACCAAACCATTATGTTAGAGATTAAAATTGTTTCTAGTTTTACACTATTATAAATAATGCTGCAATGAATAATTTGTAGCTAACTCTAGGTATACATTCATGGTTATTTTTTAGGATAAATTCTTATACCTGGACATGCTGACCCCAAATGTTTGGAAAATATGCTGCCCAACTGCTCTTCCAGAAAGGCACCAGTTCACAAAGCTAGAATTTCTTTTGAGTAGTTTTGGTGAGTTCTTATTTCTATATAAGATAAGCAGCCCTCCTTTGATTTGTATGTCTAGTGGACACTGGATGAGCTGAGATAGTTCATCAGTCGCCTTTCCATTCATTTCCTCCTGTACCATAGGCTTTATATTTTGTTAGAGTTGCCATGATAGGGAGAGATATTATGGAGCAGATGGGTGAGGAAAGAAGTCAACACACTATTCTAAACTGGACTCCTTGGGTATAGTACTTTCCTGTGACAGATTTATGATAACAGGCAACACGATGCTCCTTATTTTATTTTTTTTCTTCAGTAACCAACATTTGGAACACTATGTTATAATGTGTGAAAGGAAACTAACACATTCAAAAATCCTCTTGTGCTGTTTCATAATTCTGCCCTGCTCAGTGCATCCTGTGCACAGTGGTTTGGATTCCCCCCTGTGAGATTCTGCTCCTTATCTGTGGTTGCAAGTGGCTTACTCCAATAATCTATCCATTTGCATGTTTTTCTTTTATTCTTTCTCTCTGGGCCTAAAAGCCACAGAGAATGTCTTTAAAGACTGAAGTGGACTCCTGGAAGGATGATATCTGACTTCCACTCTTATAGGACTACTTCAAATTTTAAACAGAAGTTTGAAAAAAAATTAGCTTTTTATTTCTTGGAATGATAAGTTATTATTTTCTTTTCCGCATATATCATGTTTAAGTAGGAAAACATAAACTTGTAGGGTTCTATATCAAGTATGCTAAAAATTAAAAAAATCATTTATTCAAATAAAATGAATCTATTATAGAACTAGTGTTGTTTTAAACAAACATAAAAACCTCATAGACACAGAGAACAGTATGATGGTTACCAGAGGGAAATGGAGGTAGGACAGAGGGAGAAGAGAGTAAATGCGGTCAAATGTATGGTGGCAAAAGGTGACTTGACTTTGGGTGGTGAACACACAGTGCAATATACAGATGGTGCATTACAGAACTGTATATTTGAAACCAGTGTAATCTTATTAAGCAATGTCATCCCAATAAATTTAATAATTTTTAAAATAGTGTAGTTTTATAGCACCAGCCCTTCATTATCCAATTATATCTATGTAATTAACCACTCAGCAAACTGCTTTAATTCTACATAGTTTACTTGTAGATTCATATGGAGCAGAAATTCTTTTCTTCTTATGAACAAGTAGAATTAGTGATTTAGTGTGAAAATTCCTAGGGATTAGATCATTTGAATATGATATGGCTCTTTGACCACAAAAAGGAAAGTGAAGCTCTGATAATAAAATGGGGATAGTTATAGTAAAAAATATATTTCATAACCCAAACATGAACCTAAATGTTGGCTATATTTCTTCAAAGTGGTTGGCAAAAAGGGGCTTAGTGTAAGGCATGGGTAAGCCAAAGTTGTCATTCATTAATCCTACAGAAACTGGAAGTCGTTTCGCCTATGGATTGAGTGTAAATGTCCACAGAGTGGATTGGTTGGATAAGCATTCCAAACTGAATGACCCAAAGGACGATTTTCTTCTATTACATCCATTCTTTATAAAAGAAACTGGTGCCACTAAATCATACTATGTTCTAAAGGTAACCTTTTGCCCAAACTCCTCAATTCAAACTAGTCAATTTATTGCATGTCATATACCTCTTCTTAACCTAGACAAATAAAACTGTTCCAGCTTTCATAAGAAAATTTATTAATATGTATTTTTAGTATTTGACTTGCTCACCATAATTAGCCTGGGTGTGTTCCCAATTCAATAGTCTTCCCTGATGGTATATTTTTAGTGATGGGAGAGCTTTATCAAAATATCAACTCCACCACCCACACTCCTGGGAGATTGAAAAAAAAAAAAAAAAAGTCTGTGGAGCTGCAAAATACACTCTGGCAATGAATTTGTTAGTGTCACTGGAACATTATTACAGACTATAACTAGGCCAATGAACAACCTTACTAACCTGGAGTTAGAATATTATAGTATTAACAAGCCTGTGTATTTGAGAATGGTAGCCAATCAGGCCAAAGCAACATGGAGACCCAAAAGAAGTCTCTTCGCAAGCAAGGAAATGCAAGCTCGCATCCATTGTATCTCAAGGAAGCAGGCACAATTATGGAAAGCAAATATTTTAAACTTTTTTTGGCTGAACTAAGCTTCTGTGGTGCCTTGAAATAATAATAAGTACTTCTACACTCCATCCAGAGATGAAACCCCTAATTAAGTGGAGCCCAAGAAAGAGAATCCTGCAAAACCATGGTTCTCAGGCTCTGAGACCATGAAAGCTCCAAGAGTTTGGCTGAGGTGCCTTAGAGGTCTGGGTTGGGGTCCTCTTGCCTCATCTAGAGCTCTACCTTGGAAATCCTTCTAAATGCCCACTTAAAGAAAAGATACCTTTGAAATAATAAGTGATAACAGAAAAGTACCAGTATAACTACAAAGCCGTGGTCTAGTAATGATTACATTATGATCAGCATATTGACTTGGCCATAAACATCAGTAGCTGAAAGATGTTTTAATATTCTTAGACTATTTTTTGAAAGAAAATAAAGCCTAGCACAAAATAGATACTCAATCAATATTTGTAGAATAAATAAATTAGTGAATAAAAGAGAGAGAGATGTTGCATCAGAAGTTTGAAGAGCTAGATTCAAAACCTGATTTCTTGTTTATTTATTTATTTATTTATGTTTATTGATTAAGGTATTACAAATGTGTGGTTATACTCCCATTGCTTCCTCCCCCGCCAATCCTGCCCTCACTCTCACCCTCTGTTGTCTGCGTTCATTGGTTATGCATATATGCATGCATACAAGTTTCTTGGTTGATCTCTCCCATTTACCCCCAACCCTCCCCTACCTTCCCTCTGAGGTTTGGGCATCTGATCAATGTTTCTCTGTCTCTGGATCTGCTTTCCAAATCCTGATTTCTTGAGGGCTGTCGGCTTCCTCTCTGGGCCTCTGTTTCTCAAAATGATCAATTTTGAGATGCCAAGTCAGCCTGGAATTATGAGCTGAAAAGTATGTGCTATGTTGAAAAAGAATCTATACTAATAAAAGGGTAATAAGCTAATTAGACCAGACATCTTTCGGACATCCATGCAGATGTCATTCTGGACAAAGCCACGGTGGTGGGGGCTGAGGCAGAGGGTGTTAGGGGCAATCAGGCCAGCAGGTGAGGGCACTTAGGGATGACCAGGCCAGCAGGGGAGGGCACTTAGAGGTGACCAAGTAGGCAGGGGAGCATTAGGCATTGATCAGGCTGGCAGGGGAGTGGTTAGCGGGTAATCAGGCAGGTAGGCAGGCAAGCAAGCGGTTGGGAGCCAGCAGTCCCGGATTGTGAGAGGGATGTCCAACTGCCGATTTAGGCCCTATCCCTAAACCGGCAGTTGGACATCCCTTGAGGAGTCCCAAATTGGAGAGGTTTCACATTGGGCTGAGCCAACACTCCCTCCCCGTGCACAAATTTTGAGCACCGGGCCTCTAGTTTGCAATGAAAAGAGAAAGTTATAAATGCTAAAGGTCAGATAGGTCAATAAAGATTAAACCACCAGCAGCATCTGCAATGTCCAGCACAGCCTGCCTGGAAAGCTGAATATCACTGATATTCCCAAGTCATTTCATACACCTTCTCAAAATATCTTCAGCCCACTTTATAACTGGCAACACTGAGGTTTGGCAGGATAAGTAATTTTGTTGATGTTACCCAATGGAAGCTAAGTCACCTGAGGGACTCAAATATATAAAAAACTTTCATAACCTGATCTCCCAGGTGGGAGGAAAACATAAAGAGGCAGAAGGATTCCAAAGAACTAGGGTGGCCTCGTTCTCTCTTGAGAAGGAAGCCTATAACCTAAATCTTGTAATTTCCGATCCAGAGTTTCATGCATGAAACTTTATGGCCTCTTGAAAGGTGAATGAGTAGGTTTGATTCATTGGAAGTCAGAACAGCTTTTTTAAACATTTGAGAATCAAGATAGGTAGTTAGTCTGCCTTATAAAATTTTCTTATGGATGTTGCCATCAGAAAAATTTATCTTAGCTTCGTACACTGCAAGCTTATTCAAATCTATTACATCTTCAGATTCAGTCATTGTTAGCTGAGGGTTTTAGCATTAATCCTAGCTGCATCTTAATTCATGTGATCTTGGAAATAGCGATTTGTTTTGCTATCACCAAGTTCCATCCACTTAAAATAGGTCACCAAGATGTCACATTTTATGAGGTTATTTATACTACCTTATTCTTCTGGGCTGCAGTTTTATAGGTTATTTTTCTTCTGAGTATTAATGAGAGGATTTAAGATTATTGAATTTTGTTTATTGAAGAAATTGGCAACTGTGACTCCTGAGTAAATAAAAAATATAAAGTGTGAAATAATGAAATACCTCATCTGGCTAAGAAACGGTAAATTCTAATTTTATAATATTAGTCAAGAAAATCTTTAAAAAATATTCTTTATTTCATAATTTATTTGTAAATTGATATGATCTATACATGTAACTTAAAAAATCACCCAAATATATTTTAATAACCCTTTATATCTTTATGTATCTGTATATATAAATAAGTATACATATTTCACATATATTCTAGCATAAAATGAATTACTGATGAATGTTTTTAAAAGATCTTGTCCAATAACTGGTTTATAGACAAGATAATTTTCTACATATAAAAGATAATTAACAAATAGCAACTATATTTCCATTAACAAATAACTGTAAGTTCTAACTTGTCCTAATTATTTCTAATAATATCTGTGGAGACTAATGTCTCAAAAGTATGGATGTGTTGATGATAGAAAGCAGGTTGAAGAGTACTGATTTATTACAACCCTTCATTAAGGTTAAAAGCATTCCAGTGAGATGAAGACATCTGCCTTGTATTTTCACATTTCAGAAGAAAAGTTAAGGATAGGAAGAACAAAAAAGAAGAAAAAACAATGTTTCAAGTTGAAACATTAGGCCAGGTTTGAAAAAAAAGAAAAACAATGCTAGCTTTATATCTATAAAAATTTTCAAAAAAGAGACTTTTTCATGTCCATAACTTTCATTAATTATAATGCTACCAAATATAGTTAATGCTGTATATTAACAATGAAAATTATTCACCGTGTCCCTAAATTATTTTTCAAATTCTTATTTATACTTAATCCACACATGCATCTTTCAATCCTTTTATTTATTTATTTTTTGTCTTTAAAAAATTGACAAAGAAAACTAATACTAGAAAGAATTAAGATAGGTTGATTATGCAATGTACTGGGGAAAAAATATTTTTAAATAGGCCATTTTACCCCCTCTTCTTTTAGGGGTGGGACTGGGTAAGGTTGGCAATTACAGGGTTTAGTGAATAGTCACTTGATATCTTGGAAATCAAAGGAAAGGGCCACTGGAGAAAGCCTGAACTTAGCTGTTGCAGGATTTTTATCTCTCTAAATGAGTGCTACTGACAGGAACCATATGTGTTACCCACCATGGCTGAGGAAGAGAACACGGGTGGTTTTCCAAGGAGCCGTGACCTGCCTGCATGTGCATGTCTATCTGTGAGCTCATGTACAAGTCTGATGTATTTATGATGTTTAATAAACACTTGGAACCACATGTGAGCTTGGGGACTAAATCTCTCACTTAAAAGATTATATGTGAATATTCAGGTTGATTTTGCCTTACAATTAAAATCAATCTTTGTACTTCGTGGTGTTTGTCATGACACAAAAACATTTGTGGAAGTGTGAGGCTCTCTTTGAAATGACAGAAGAAACATTAATTTGTTTCTAGTTAAGCTTGTATTTAGCCCACTTGAAAATAAGAAACAGCTTAGGCAGAGTTGATGATTACTCAAGACAATTTCACTTAAATAATCAAATGCATTTACTTCATACTATAGTGTCAGGGTTTTTGAAAAAAAAAAAACACAGAAAAAGCAGATGGAAGTAACACTTTATTTTGTGGTACATCTTTTGCCATTTACTAATTTATTTTTTCATTTACTATTTATATGTGGCATATACTGTTTCTTTCAACCTTTCTACATCATTATGTGTAAAGTGAGTTTCTTGTGGAAAGTGCATAGTGGAGGGAATGATTTTCTTGAATCTATTTTGATAATCTCTGTTTTTGATTGGTATGTGTAGACTACTTACATTTAATGTAATTATTGATTTGTTTAGATTTAGATCTATCAGGTTATCTTTTTATTTTCTGATTTTCATTCTTCTGTTTTCTCTTTGCTGCCTTCTTTTGGATTAGTTGAACCATTTTTTTAGTATTTGATCTTAATTGTTTGTGTTTTTTGACCATATCTCTTTGCCTTAATTTTTAGTGGTTGATCTAAAAATTGTAGTGTATATATAAAAATTTTAATAATCTGCTTCAACTCAATATTTTATCATTTCAAGAGGAATGTAGAAAACATATCACCATATTAATCCTTTTATATGCCCTCCCAAGATATTATAATGGTCACATATTACATATGCCCATATGAAAACTCTATTAATTATGCTATAATATTGCCCTTTCAATCATTGAACATTTTTTAAAGAACTCAAGAAGAATAACAGCCTATTTATATTTACCCAGATTATTTACCATTTCTGTTACATTTCTTTCATTCCTGATGTTCCAAGTTTCTTTCTAATATAATTTTCCTTCTTTCTGAAAAATTTCTTTAACAATAAATTATCTTAGCTCTCCATCTACAAATGTTTATTTTACTTTCATTACTAAAGAATATCATTTATAATATAAAATTCTGTGTTGATATTTTTCCCCCCAGCACTTAAAAGCTGTTGCACATTTCCCATTGGTCTCCAGGGTTTCTCATGAGAAATCTGAAGTCATTAAAATCTTTATTCTCCTATACATAACATTTTGTTTCCCTCTGGCTGCTTTCAAGATTTTTTTCTTTGCCTATAGTTTTCAGCAATTTGATTATAATACTAGTATGTCTAGTTAGGCATGGATTCCTTTGAGTTCATCTTATTGGGGGTTCACTGAGCTTCTTGAGTCTTTAGGTTTATGTCTTTCTCCAAATTTGGGAAATTTTCCATAATTACTTCTTCAAAAATTTTTTTTATATACTACACTCTTTCTCCTGAGTCTTCTGAGAATCAATTGACATGAATATTAGGCCTTTTACTGTTATCCCACTGGTACCTGAGTCTTCATTAATTTTTACATCTTATTTTCTCTTTGTTACTTAGTTTTCATAATTTCAATTGATCAAATTTTATATCCAGAGACTGTTTTCTTTGCCATCTCTACTCTGCTATTAAGCCCATTTAGTGAGCATTTTTATTTCAGTTATTGCATTTTTAGTGCAAAAATTTCCATTTGGTTTTTCTTTATATTTTCTTTTCAGAGTTTCTATTTTCTCTTTGCTCTAAGAGAGTTTGCTATTACTTATAGGAGAGTTTGCCATTGCTATCGTAATTTTATAATAGCTGCTTTAAATTCTATTAGATAATTTGACCATCTATGTTATCTTGGCATCCATTATTTTTTTCCCCATGTGAGTTGAATTTTCCTGGTTCTTCATATGCTGAGTAATTTTAGATGGTAGCTTGAAAATTTTGAATATTGTATTATGAGAACTTGAGTCTTGTTCAAATCCCAGGGAAAATATTGATACTTTTGTTTTTAGCAGGCAATTAACCTGACTATGTTCTGGGTACAAGTTCCAACTGGTTTTTCCATGCACCAGGATCCCAATGTCAGTTCAGGCTTTAAAGCCCAGTGTTATTTGGATCTGTGCCATGAGTATACCATTAAATCATAAATCTGAGACCTAGGTAAGAGTTCATTTATTCACTTTTCAAAGTCTTATATATGATAATTCAGATGAGGTTCATTAATGTACAAATTTTGGAGGCTCAGAGTTGATAAAGAACTTTATGGGTTGTCCTCATGAAATCTTCCTTCTCCACAACCTTTCCAGTGCTTTCTTGTTCCCTGGGACTCACCTTTTGAGACCTCCAGTCAGAAAATTGGGGCTCTGCCATGCATTTCTGCAGCTCTGCTGTCTCCAGGGCCAGGTGACAAGAAAAAATTAATGGTAAACTCAGACCAGTTCAGTGGAACTTTGAATTTTGATCCTCTTCCTCAATCTTTTATTCACTATTTATTTTTCAGAGTCTCAAATCACTGACCCACACATTTGGTCCAGGTTTTATAGCTGATTTCAGATGAAGACCAAGAAGTGTGTTTTCTCCCTCTTACTCAAAAAGTGAATCTTGAAAGTGACATTTTGAAATGAAACATTTTGTTAAAGTAAACTTATCAATTTTCAGATCTAGTGACTTCAAAATTGAGGTCATTCAATATAAGAAGAAGTTTTCAAATATTTAAGTCTTAAATACCTACTGTTATAAAGAATGCCATACTTAGGTACTAAAACCAGGAAACAGCTGTGACAAAATCAATACAGTGTCATTTTAAAATATAGGCCTGACAGTATAGCTTTGTTCATAGATATGCATAAAATACATATGCAACCTTGAAATTTGCTCCTTTTGATTCTTCTGGCTTGTCTACATGGTGGTTCCATTTTATAGTCTCATTATATGTGAGGTATTTTTAGTTCACAAGTAATCCTTGAGCGCGTATGTATAAATGTGTGCATGTGGACATACACTTACACATACAGATCTTTGTTCCAAAAAAATAATTTGTATAGAACTAGATTTCTCTAAACCAGTGGTTCTCACACATTTTGACTCAGTATTTCTGGTGTAGGGTCCAACAAGATAATGTCAGATGGTCCCAATGTTTCTGGCTTCAGAACCACTCTTTGAGAACTGCTATCATGATGCAATGACCAGAGCACACCAGAATTTTATGCGGCTCATGAAAAGGCATAAGTTGATGATTCAATTGAAATTTGTAACTTTCTATTGACTTTATGAGATTTGCCAGGAACAAATTCATTTTGACCTTGAGTTAGCTTTTTATCATAATGACTTTTAATTTAAATTTTGATGAAAACAAATATTTTCAGTCAGTTCAATTGCTGTTGTATATAAATATGTACACAGACAAATGATATGCAGTATATCTATAATACTAATATTGCAAGTTGAAATGATAATGATTCATTTAATCAAACAAATTCTATTTCTCCAGTGTTAAAAACTTTTGAAAATTAATTATCTTAATTGCTATTCATGCAACTAGGTTTACGTTACTTTTAATCTAAACTTTAGATTCTAAAGCATAGGTTGGCTTATGGGCCAGATCTGTCCTATGTTCTGTTTTAGTATGATGGGTAAACTACCAATGACTTTTACACTTTTAAAAACCTAAAAAAGATGCAAATCAAAACAATGAGATACTACCTCACACCTGTCAGAATGGCTCAAATCAACAAGTCAACAAAGGACAAGTGCTTGAGAGGATGTGGAGAAAAAGGAACCTCTTGCACTGATGATAGACATGCAGACTGGTGCAGCCACTATGGAAAACAATATGGCGTTTCCTCAAAAAATTAGAAATGGAACTTCCATTTGACTCAACTCAGTAGTCCCACTTCTAGAAATATATACCGTGAAAATAGAAACACCAATCAGAAAGGATATATGCACCACTATGTTCATAGCAGCACAATTTATAATATGTAGCTAATATTTGGCAACAGCTAGGTGCTCATCAACAGATGAGTGGATTAGAAAACTGTGGTATATCTATTCAATGGAATACTATGCTGCTGTAAAAAGAGAGGAATTCTTACCAATTTCAACATTATAAATGGAACTGGAGATCATTATCCTAAGCAAAATAAGCCAGTCAGAGAAAGATAAATATCACATGATCTCACTCACTTATGGAATATAATGAACAACATAAATTGATGAACAAAGATAGAACCAGAGTCATAGAAGCATTGAACAGACTATCCAACCTATGAGGGAAGTATAAGAGAGCAACTAAAGGACTATGCATGCATATGAGCATAACCAATGGACACAGAAGGAAGTTGGGGGGAAGAGGTGAGGGCATGTGCTGGATGGTGGGGGCAGGTGGGGAGAGGTCAAGGGGGGAAAAGGGAGACATATATAATACTTTAAACAATAAATAATTTAAATTTTTTAAAAAGAGAAAGAAAGAAAGAAGACTATGCCACAAAACTTGTATGTGACTCAGGAAGCCTATGATATTTACAGTTTGACCCTTTAGGAAGAAAGTTTACTGACTGATCTAGAGCATTGTCTGGTTAGTCGAAGTAGTGCATTTAGAGATGATATAATAGTAATTAGAAACATAATTTTTGTTATCAGATTGATCTTGTTCAAATCCTGCCTCTATTAACGACTTTATGTAGCTTGGGATAAATTAACTCATCTTTCTGTGCATCAGTATCCACAATTACATAAACTGTATATGATGAAAGTACCTAACTCATAGAACTATTATTGATTTGATTACTTAACACATGTAAAGCCCTTAGACTACTAGTACCTGACAGATAGTAAGCACAAGGTCAATATTACCTTCTTGATGAAATACAGTCTAGACATTAAAGATAATATTTGTACTAAGCATTAATAATATATATACATATATACTGTTACTATTTAAATATCATGTGATAAAGACACAAGATAGTCTGCAACAAAAAATATGCATTGACAAAAAGAAAATATAGGAAGGAAATACTTCAACTTATTAGTAATGGCTCCAACTTATTAGCAATGGGACTATGAATAATTTTCCATGTTCTGCTTTCCTACATTTCCCAAATTTTCTAAAATTTAGTAGGACTCTCAGATGTGCCTCAGAGGTAGCTGATGCCTCTGCCAAGGTGCTTATCCCCAGGACAGGATAAGATGAGCTGAGGCTGTGGTGGTGGCCACCATATTTCTGCCAGTAATTATTTTGGTCTCTGTAACTCAGGCTGTTCACATTCTTTGTACATAGTTGTATTTAATTAGGACTTAGAGTTGGCCATAAAATATGCCTTAATTGTCTGTTATTTCATAAATGATGGCCAAAATAACAACCCTTGATAGGAAGAGTTTGGGGGTGAGCACCATTTGGTCTGTTCATCTTCCAAAGCTCCCTGCCCCAAGCAAGAGATTTCTATTCGTTATCTCCTTTTATCCTGGAGAATTACTAATCCTGCACCACCATATTAAGTACCAATTAAGCAGAGATTTGTCATTCCTGCTCGAGAACATTGAGCTGGGCTGTGGCTGCATATTTCACAGACTTCTGACAGAAATTATTTTAATTAGACTGCTGCTAGCAGCATTTAAAATAGTCTGTAGGGCCAGAGAGAGGAAGAATGGCTCCTCAGTCAGATAATTTACTTATTTTTCTTTTTCACTCACCATAAATCTTAGGGTTGCAGTTATTAAGCCTTTGGAAGGGGGAAGGGGATAGTGAGGGAAAGAAGTCAGCTCAACTTTATCTTACTTTAAATGTCAGAGAATAAAAATCTCTCACAACTTTACAAAAAGAAAAACGTGTTCAAGCAAAAACTGACACCAATAGAATATTTTTTATGTCACAAATATCCTAACATTTTAAACAATAAAAAAGAATCCAGACACCTTTTACATAGAACTAAGGTGGTTGGAACCTTTCCTTTTCATCTTTGTATACCTCCCAAATTTGAAGTCATTATTTGGCAATGGCACTTAAAAGCAAACTAAATAAGTACCAACTAAACTGAACTCCACATTTAAGAGACTTTGATTAATCAGAGCACAAGTTCAACAATTGTAAAGGATACATTTTAGTTTATGAACCCCATTTACTAAGATGAGAAAATGGAATAATACAACTTGTTTTTCTCATTGAAGAAATTTTAAGTGAAGATTTCTCCTCTCCATTCTGATCAATACTCAGTTAATTGGAATATTAATCAAAGTGCTTATTTCCAAGCACACTGATTTATTTAATAAGTGGAAATATATTTAAGTACATATTCTAAAAATATTCTGTAATATTTAACTATCAAAAATCCATATTTTTCTTTGTGCTTCTCATTCACACATGTGGCCTAATCTTTCCTCTATGAAACACCCACAGTCCCATCATTTTACCTTAAATTGCAGTTTTCATGCTTTATAGCTTAAAACATTGAGAGGGATTCCCACATGGAAGCCAACAGACTTCCAAATTACAAGATGAATCCAAAGACTATAAGTACTACAAGCTAAAAGATTCTCTATATGCCCACTATTGAAAGTGAAAAACATAAGTACCCCATGATAGGTTTTAATGGGAAGATTGGAAGAATAGATAGAACTACTTTGGATGTAGTTCTATCTATTCCTCCTTAGGAGGAATCTAACCATGGACCCCAAGTTGTCATGAATGGGCTTTTAATCTCCCTTCAGACTGACTGACTACTACTCTATTTTTACTCTTCATTAAAAATATTTTTAAAAGACAGGACATGAAGACATGATTACATTTCTTTCTGTAGAGCTTTAGAAATGGTAGCCTATGGTAATCTGCTGGAGAATTTGTGTTTTTAGAAAATGAGATTAGAATTGCTATGGAACTGTGAGAACCCAGAGATGAGTAGAAGTGAATGGAAAGTATGAGGGATGAAGAGATGGTGGCCATATTCATTGAACACCAGAAGTGCTTACACCTGCCATACATATGTGATTCTACTTCCTGAATCTGTCCCTAGAGGCAGTGAGAAGGGCATGCGTCTGGGGAAAGATGGAGATGGAAGTGAACCCTCAGCTCTTCATTGAAACAGTTATTGGCTAGGAATTAACAATAATTAGTATGGTAATTAATTCATAGTCTCTTTGACTTTCTAACTCTTCAGAACCAAATTCTTCTAGTCTTATTTTCTCTCAAGTAATTTTGAATGTTTTTCATATTTATATTTATAGTGCCTATCCCAATTTTAGTATTACAGACAAAACAAAAAATAAACATTTAAGTGTTTATATTAGCTAATTTATAAATCCATTTCCTGGCAAAACCCAGTGAAGGAAATCTCAAGTGAATGTCTATCATTCTTTAAATCCAGCCACCTTCTCCTTGCTGATATATGTTTTATCTGATGGCTTCCTCTAAAACAGACCAGTTCTTTCTGCATTGAGGCTGATCACATTCCTTGATGATTTACCCAGGTGTCTAAGAAATAACTTAGCAGCTAAAGAATCTCACACTCCACTCTAGCACATACTTGCACCACATGTATATTTGCAAGGCCCTTGAAACTAAAGAACCATCCGTAGTTAGGAACAACCAATAGAGTAATAGGAGTCAAAAGGCTGAGCTTCTAGTCCAGTGGTTCTCAAAGTGTGATCCCCAAACAGCAGCAGCAGCAGCAGCAGCATCGACTAGAAACTTGTTAGAAATGCAATTTCCTTAGCCTTCATGCCAAACCTGGTGAACCAGAAATTCTGGAGTTTGGTCCAATTACAAGTAGTTTCATAAGCCCTCCAGGTGATTCAGATGACAAACTCTGAACACCATTGCTGTGGCCTACTCTGACTACACATAGGAATCATGTGGAGAGCTTTACAAATTCCTGATGCCTGAGCTTCACCACCTGCAGTTCTGATCTAAGTTGGGCTGCGGGATGGCCTCAGAATCTGTATTTTGTAAAGGCTCCTTGGTTATTCAAATGTGTAGTGAGGGCTGAAAACCACTGTGATAGCCCAGACCAAAATAACTCCTAATTCATCAATCTCTTGGCAATAATTGTCTACTGCCTAGGTACACACATTTCCATAAGTTAGAAGATTAGTACTCTGTCCTTCTGAGTTATTCTTACTGTCAAAGTATTATTTCTTATCTATGAGCAAGGCTTGTTTTTCCTCAGCATTTTCACTTTTTTTAGCCTTTATGCTTTAAAAATTTTTTTTTATCATTTCCATCCTTATAATATACATAGCATCTTTAGAATTCTCAGTGCTTTTGCTGTTATAAACTGTGATGGAGTTAATAATGTTTGTCAAATACTCAAAATGAAGTACAAATACATCAGACAAAACTTTTCCTGCCATGTGTTAGTGGCAGATATGTCGACCTGTTTCCACTTTGGAGGATCATTTTGTTCTCATCTCTAAAATTTTCCACTAGATGAGCTATTTCACATGACTTATTTCTATATTCCAACTGGGAATTAAATGTAGGCAGTACTATCAGATATTTGGGCAGATCTATACACACAGACCAATTCTCACCCTAAAACTTCCTCACAAAATCATTTGGTATATATACCAGCATCACAGTTATTCACTGATCTGTTTAACAAATACTCATTAGAAGATACTACACATTGAATTAAATAAATATTGAGTAATATTACTATACTAGAGGCCTGGTGCCTGACATTAGCACACTGAGTTGGGGGAATCCTCAGCCCAGCCTGCACCCTCTCGAAGTCCAGGAACCCTCAGGAGATGTCCGCCTGCCGGCTTAGGCCCATTCCATGGGGAACAGGCCTAAACTGGCAGGTGGACATCCCCAGAGGGGTCCTTAGCACTGCCGTGGAGACAAGAGAGTCTCCTGCCACCATTGAGGCAATGCTAAGGAACAGCAAGCCTGGCTTCTGGCTGAGTAGTGCTCCCCCTGTGGGAGCATACTGACCACCAGGGGGCAGCTCCTGCATTGAGCATCTGCCCCTGGTGGTCAGTGTGCGTCATAGCGACCAGTCCTTATGCTGTTCAGTCAATTTTTATATTAGCCTTTTATTATATAGGATTACCCATGCCATTGACTAGTTTAACAGATATTAGAATGTAGCTACCCATTTAAATCAGTCTGGTAGAAATTTCATCAAGGAAGAGTTGCCCAAAGGACTCTTATTATTTAGTGATGTTAATATATGATGTTAACCCCAAAGCTGGTGGCAATGTATAGGGGCTCAGCATGAAGGCATCCACTTTCCATTGCCTTAAAACTGAAGGGGGGTGAGGGGCGGGGAGATTATCTTTCCACACTCTGACATGTAGTACCAATTCAATTCGTCAGATATCTATTGAATAATTTACCAAATATTCATTAAGCACTTTCTGTGTGGAGGCACAGTACCCTTTCCAAGTTGCCAAACTGAAACCACAGGAAAGAGCTGTTACTGATGCCTACCACAGACAGGCATTGGTGGCCCCGCTCAGGGGACCATGTGAATAAATGCATTGTCTGTTATGTCCAGGCTTCACCTTGTGTGGAATAAAGAAATGGAGACTTTTTTTTAATGAAAGGAGTTATTCATTTGCTAATGGTCCAATGAAATTTTGGGAATGTCTGCTTTCTAACTCTCCTTTCTGGTGAAAAGTCAAGAAAATCCATGTGGGACGATGACGGTCTGCATTAATATTCTGACTCATTTTAGCACCTGCCCCACAAATTCATTGGTTTCCCGGAGAAGTAGGTGTCCTTGGCCTTGAGAGGTTAGGGTCCACTCAGTGGTTCTGACCTGTTTCTTAACTTTCAGAGGTTACAGGTTGATTGGGTTTGGTGGCCGGCGTTTCCAGAACTCCCCTCACCCTAACACACAGCATTTTGAAGTAAATTCAATTTTACCAGGGAGCCTGTGGCCAACGCTGAGCTGGTGGTGGGCGTGGGGGTGGGGGTGCGGGAAGTGGCTGGGAGGAAATAAGAGCAAATTCCTCCGAAATGATCTGACAGGAAATGACACAGTATCAGCCTCATACCACCCGATGGCCAGCCCTCCGAGAGGGAGCGAGCCGGCATGAGGGAGAAGTCCTTCCTAATCACAGAGCCGTGCCAGAGCGCAGTAGGTGAGGATGATGAAATAATAAAGCATTTCCCGTGTGTGTTTTTCATTAGGCCTGTTTTGTTTTGCTTCCAAGTGCTGGGGAAACAGAACAGAAGCCCCGCTTCAACCAGCACCGCAGCCGCCGCCTCCCCCGGGAGTGGCAGCTGCCCAAGTAGGAGGGGAGCCCTCGGTGGGATTGGTCCTAACACCTTCCTAATGGAAATAATGATTTGTAAAGCCCTCTTTATATCCTTTGCTTCATAATTAGTAGCCCAAAGAGCAAAAGATTAAACACGCTGTTTCTACTCCCAGCATTTTTTGAAAATTTAAGCAAAACATGAAATGTTCCTTTCTCAGAGCCAAGCAGGTAGAAGGCTTTGTATAAACCCAGCCTCGGCTGGTCCGGCTGAATCTCGAATCACTCAACACTTATTACATGGAAATTAACCGGCTTGATGTCAATTAGTGCGAATTTGTTAGCAGACATACCCAATGGAACCTCCCCCCTCCGCCTCCCCCAACTGGGTGGGTTTGTGGAAAATATCTACATTCCCTTCATTCAAGCTCACCGAGATAGTGTTAGATGCCACAAGTTATACAGCCTCGTGTGTGTGTGTGCGCGCGCGCGCGCGCGTGTGTGTGTGTGTGTGTGTGTGTGTGTGTTTATGGCCAGGGCTGAACATCAATTTTCACCTATCTCTCAAAGAAGATAATTAAGAGGAAGCTCAAAAGGCGGCTGGCTGGAAAATTTTCTCCAGCCTCAAGAAATAACCAATCCAAAACGCCTGTTGTTAAATGGGTCATAAAAGCACTGGGAAATCAATATTTGACTTTCTGTTTCAGGGATGGTGGCTGCTACATGCAGTTTTAGATCACTCTGCTATCGTCATTGTGCCCCGAGACTCAAATAATTCCTCCCTTAACTCTGGACACTTTGAAGTGGAAATCTCGCTTGTTTATCTTTTTATATGTAATCATCCCCCCCCCCCCCTTCATTCCATCCTAGCCCTACGAAGCTCACGTAAAACAAACCATGTGGTAAATAAAATAAGGACTCATTTTATTAAATATCTAGGAGAAGCGCTTGGGTGACCTGAAAATGTAATTAAACCTCCAAATAAGCAGGTTACTGGCTGAAAAGCGAGATTGATAGATGAACCCCTTCAGCTAAACGGGATTGCTTAATGGAGTGAGCAACAATCTTGGACTCTCTCCACCTTGGAATCACAGGTCCAGAGTCAGGCGGGCTCCACTCCACCATGGCCCCTCCTGAGATCAATGAAGCTCCTCTAGGCTGCTGTGAGGAGAGCTCAGAGGTGAGACCAGGACCTGCAGATGTGCCGCACGCTCCATACAAAGAGCCAAAGATGCCCAGGGCCGTGCTTCTAAGGGCTCCTGCTGATGTATCACTCAAAAGGCCTGAAGAGCTTACCCATCTCAGAAGGTTGACTTTATTTCTGAAATTTTTAAAAGAAGTTATTGATTGTAAAATGAAGATCTGAAAATGAAATGAAAGCCCCAGTAGGACAAATAAGCTAAAATAATAAAAATGACCCTTTGTAATTGTATGCCTACCATTACCCATCCTCCCAACATCTCCAACTCTCCCCTCCCCTAGTAAAAAGAGGCCAGAAAAACTTCTTGGTGAAGTTTTGATAGTATAAATTTTGGGCCCAATTCTCTGAAGTTGATATATTTCAAGTTTAAATATTTGGAACATTTTGGATTTATCATCTTGGTTTTCTGCTTTGTTTAATTTATAAACTGAAATTAAATGAGCCATTCCCCTGAGCGCTGTGTGACACTTCCAGAAATTGACAATGTCAAAACCTAATGTCTTTTCTTTGATAATGATAGGAGTTCTATAACCTGCATGATCAATGCAATTTATCATAAGATGGAAGCAGCAGCCCTGACTGCAGAGCACACTGACCAAGTTGCAGCTTTCTTACTTAGTTTGTTGCTGCTGGTCACCCAGACCTCTTTGCTCTCATGACCAAAGATCAGTCCTTCAGCCAACATCTCACTGGTCAGTTCACTCCCAGTATGATTTGGCCAACCCAGAGAAGGTAACCTAATAAATAGCCCTTCCTGAAACCCAATTTTCCAATCCAGTTTTATAGAACAAATCATCACTGTCTCTCCGACTCTGAAAGGTAAAACTTTGTCATTTTTTTTCTTTTGGGAGAGAGCAAAGGTAGAGTCCTTATTCTTATTTGATCCCTGAAAGGCACATCCTGCTGGTCATGGCCATTAGGGAGCTTTGCTAGCAAATAAACAGTAGTTTCCTTTTTTTCCATAATTTTTATTGATTTCAGAGAGGAAGGGAAAGTGAGAGATAGAAACATCAATGACAAGAGAGAATCATTGATTGGCTGCCTCCTGCATACTTCACACTGGGGATCAAGCCCACAACCTGGGCATGTGCACTTGACTGGAATCAAACCTGGGACCCTTCAGTCCACAGGCTGATGCTCTATCCACTGAGCCAAACCAGTCGGGGCAAACTGTAGTTTTCTTCTTTTTGATGAACCATAATGAGAAAAACAATAGATCTCAGACATTTTATACTCATGTTCTCCACCTGGACTAGAACAAAATATTACTTTGGTTGTAAAGTCAATTTACCCTCTCAGAGCTCATTATCAGTTAGATTAGTATTTCCCAGAGCATCCTGGCCTCTTTGATATAGAGTAACTCACCACTTCATTTAGCTCCCTAGATACCCATCTTATTCATCTTGGTTCCATATTCTTTATCTTACTTCCCAAAGTTTAGCAAATAGCATATGAACAACTTGGCATTTTGGCACCTACAGTTTCATGCTATTCTATTAAAAGAGTGTTCATCAATAGAGTACTATATGTGAAGGGGTGCAATGTGGATTCAGAGTTTAGTCCACATCTTGAATTGCCCTTATTACTTAAGGCTTATGTGTTTTGACTAGACTGACTCTTCAACAGCATGAGAAGTGCTAGAGTATCATGGTCCAAACGGTAGACTCTGGAGCCAGACTGCATCCATCTCTTACCACTTATTATCTTATACGTATACTTACTAGTAGCCCATTGCACAATATTGAGTGCAATAGGTCACACAGGAGCCTGTGGGCACTGCAGCACACTGCCAGGAGTCTCACTGTTTTCAGAGGAGCCTGGAGGGACCTGTGTTGATTCCAAGAGAGGTGGAAGGGACCTGCGCTGCTTCTGTGGAAGGCGGGCCCACCATCTCCTCTCTGGGCCTGCACTTAGTCACAGAGGCTGTGGGCCAGGCCCCCTGTCCCCCAGAGGCCCTCCGCAGCCAGGGTGTCACCGCAGTGACAAAGCAAGCATTCTGCCAGGCCACTCATGCTGCCCACTCTCAGGGGCATTTCCCCAGGACTGGGGAATTCCAGTGAGGCTGAGGGGACTGGGTGCCACCATCTTGTGGCTATGGGCACTGCCATCTTTGTGATGAAGTGATGGTTAATTTGCATATTACCCTTTTATTAGATAGTATACAAGTACAGAGTCTTTCTGTACCTCAACTGTAAACAAGTATGTTACCTCATAAAGTTTTAAGGATTAAAAGAATTAATGTAGGTCATAAACATAGCTTGATAGTTGGTACATAGGAATACAACACACTAAGTTGTATTTTTGTAGGCATTAACTGTTACTATCTCAATCTGCTAGGCATTATTTGCAGTGAAGGCTACCTGTGGAGGTAGTTCAGGAGAGGTTCTCTCCAGCAATGATGGTTATGGTGGCTAATTGTGCATAGCACGAAATGATACTTCGATTGCTCCTCTTTACGTAAACTCTTCTCTCCACAGACCCCCCTCATAGGAGCTGCTCAGTTCAGCTTCCAAAAAGTCCTCAGTTCTTCCCTCTCTCACTTCCTCCTTACTCTCAATTCTTTTGGTTTTCTCCAGGTAGCTTCATAATCATGCCAATGTAGAGACAGTAAGTCTCTCTATTTCTCCAGGTCTGTCTCTACCCATTATCCCATCCTATCTCTTAGTAGTGGTACAAAAGTATCCCCCTTGGGAGGCAGGAGGGGGACAATGACTATAACTATACTTTTAATATTTTTATCTCTATCAGAGTAAATATCTTTCTAAGGTACCTGAATATGATGCTATGAATCTTTTTAATCTGAAGGCAATGCATATATTGTAGTGGCATATTTATTTTTTCAAGTACACTATTTTCTGTCTAGTACACTGGCAGCATGAAAGAATCATTACTTTATTATTATTTGTTGTTTTTAAATTACTATACCAATCTGTATTAAGAGACCTGTGGAAGTCTATATTTCTCTCTTTACTGAACCATCAGAATGGATTAAAATTAATTCTAAATCATTTCCTAAAAAGAACATTTAGTTTTTCTTTGTTCACTACTTGGCTGACAAAGATAAATTATGTTTTGAAATATTATGTGACATTACCTGGTACTGTTTTCCTATAAAGAAAAAAAAATACACCTATTTTTCTATTTAATGAACTAAGATAACTGAAGGCTACGGTATTTGATACATCTTGTGGCTTAAGATCTTGTCCAAATTTGCATGATTCATAGTTTACAACTCAAATGGAAAAGAACATGGATGGAATTTGCAAACCTGTTGGGTAGTACTCTTGATGTAGGAGTCCAAGCTATGCTCCAAGTATGTATCAAACTGGCAACAAGACATGTTTGTTCCACCTACATCAATACTAAAGGAGAAAAGCCTGCAAAACCCTCTAAGGATGGCAGAGTTGGCATTTGCTACCCTCTCCCCGCTGCTTCTTTTCTATTTCCATCCTTTTGTTAATGGCAGCCCAGATTCCTGTCTCCCATCTCTTCCAGGGTCCCTTCATTTCTCATAATAGTTGTGATGGTGACCTGCCCACCAAAAATTTGTGCTCCACTTTCCACAGTGCTGTGGGAAATGTCTGCCCTGGGTCTACATTTCCCAACCCCACTTACATCTAGAATAGTTCTTATCAATGGCCATTCTTGGCCAAAGTATTTAAGAAGCCTTCCTTATGCTTTCTCTTTCCTTTCCTGCCACTGAAAACAGAGGACTTGAGCCCTAAGGATACTAGAGCCACAATGTGGAAGGAGTTAGGGTCTCTAAAGTTCCACATGAAACAAAGCTGTTCACTCACCAAGACATCTATCCTGGGTGTTATATGATAAAAACAAACAAGCAGCCATTGTGTTAAACCACTAAATTTTATAGTTTGTCTGAGCAGCAAGCATTATCCTATCCTATGTATAATAATAAACTTTGTCTTCTATTTCATTCTCACTTGGCTGAACACTGATGCCCAGCGCTAAGTCAGGAGATCTTTATTAATCTTCCTCCTGCCAGAAGGATTTGAATTGTACCCGGGGGAACCTCCCACTCTTCTCCCCCAAAGAGGACTGTGCTTGGTGTGTGTGTGGCTGTACGTGGTGAACACATAGGATTGATCCTGCCACCCATCAGTATAACAAGGAGGGTCTACATTTCCCAAGTGGGGTTGGGAAATGTAGACCCAGGGCAGACACTTGGTTAGAGTTAGTTACTGGATCCGAATTCTAATAACTTAATGCTTAGTGGATCTTGAGCAAGTCACTTAACTTTCTGAGCCATAATTTTCTCTTCAGGAAAATGAGGGGTGTGAGGTAGCCTCACAGTCCTTGTGATCTACAGTATCTTGGCAAATTCCTTAACCTTTTCAAGCCTTGGATTTGTCATCTGCAAAACACAAATAAGAATACCTTTCTCAAAGGCTTGTTGACTCATTCACTCAGTCATTCACTCATGTGTATTGTTATTTATTCAAAAAGTATTTGCTGAGAATTTATTTTCTACCAAGCTTCTCAGTGTATTTACAGAAGATAAAATTGTTAAAAAGTCAAGGTCCTACCCTTACAAAGCATTTGGGGAACATAGTGTGCAATAAGCAATAAATGACCTGCATTCAGCTAGTATGATAAGGATGAAACAGGCTAATATCTATAAATTGTTCATGCAGTGCCTGATACATGGTAAACACTAGGAAATGGGAGCTATCATTAATATCAACTATAAATATGAAAATGTGTAGACTAGTAATTGCAATAGCAACCAATAAGGCTATAGTGAGGATTAGATGAAGCATGTGTTTATGAGTTATTTATTATCTACTTACTTGATGGTTTATTGAGGAAATATAAAGAATGATATGTTAAGGTCCCCCTCACCATTTCAGTGAGGCGAGGGCATTTTCTGTTGGCAGCAACTGTTTGCATCTTGAGAACAGTCACAGTCCACCCCTGATCCTCTGGTGCCAATCTGAGTGATTTTGCTGAAAAGTCTTGGAGGAGTTGTATCTGCCCTCAAGCTGAAATCATTTAGCTTTGGTTTAATTGAATGAGAGAAACCAGGGACCCTTAAACAGCCTCCGCATTCTGTCTTTGGCACCAAAGAGAAGACCAGTCCCTGGGCCCTACACAGAGGACCTGGACTGGCTTGCACCAGTGTCCACCTGCTGGAAACTGTTCCCCAAAACCCCGGTGTGAAGAACTCTGTGCACTGACCCTGAGTGAAAAATTCAGCTAGAGAAGTGTGTGAGAGCATGCAGGTAAAAATATGTGCAAGGCACATGTCTTTTTGTAAAATTCTTACTGTGTGATTTTCCTACAAGGAGGTAAGCAGACCACATTGTTAACTAATGCTTTAAGTTGCATAAGTAGGATGACTATAAAACTTATCAGCCAATCTGGGACACTTTTTTAAAGTGAAAGGGGACAATATAAATAATTATGCCAGAACTGCAGGAGTAAATCAGGACTCTCCTATGGGGCAGAACAGTACATGTGTTCACCTTGGGCACAGATTCTTAAGAATATAGTTTTTATTGAGTTTTAATGCTCATGTTTCTTTTGGAGAAGCACAGGACTATGTTTATAAAAATGACTCAGAAGTAACAACATATTAGTATTTCTCTGTACTTGTTATAGCAATATACTCAATATTTGGATCCTCACTGTATTATGTGAAAGCACTTGTACTAGGCTCTATGGGGGCTACAAAGTTGTCCAAAACATGACCCCAGGCCTCAGAAAATTTGTAATTTAGCAGAGGGAAACAGTCATGTACAGTCAGCCTCAGAGCAGAGTGTGATGATGCTGTGAGAACTGTCAGGGGCTCAGAGCTGGCAGATGTTACTTCTCATGTAGGAATCTAATAAGGCTTCATGGAAGAAATAGCACTTGAGGTGGCCTTTTCAGTTTAGGTGAATGAAGCTTGTGCAGAATGAGGTGACTGGTGGTTCATGTGGTGGGAGACTTGAACAAAGGCTTGGTTTATAAACCAAAAGCCATGGTTGGGATTAGAGAGTGATGAACATCTGAGTGTTGTTGGATTAAGGTGTTTGTGGATGAGAATGAAGGTGGGGTGTGGGTCAGGGCAAGATGGTGAAGAGTTGTGAATGACACAACTTGGCATCTGAAGAGTTTGGCTTATTTCTTGTTCCTGTGATCTCAGAAGAGGGGTGAATAAAGTTCTTCTACAGGGCCCAGGGCAGGTCTTATGCACAAAAAGACTAAGTGGCTAGGTTTTCAGGAGGGTACCATCTCAATAGGACTAAGGATTAATTTTTAGTCCAGACATGACATTGAAAGCAGATCCTTTCTCCTCTAAGTGAGCCGGCCTTTAACAGGGATGCAAACATAAGTAGGAAAAAGTACCAGAAAGCCTTTCGATGCTTTGGATTCTTCAAAGACTTAGTGGGGGAGAAGGGAAAATTCTAACTTAAGAGAAGAATTAACAGTCACAATTTGTAAGTCCTCACCATTAGCATATTATGTTGGCAGAGGAAGGATGTGCACAGAATGTTCCCAAAAGAGAACCCTGGAAGCTGAGTTGGAAGAAGTACAGAACTTTCATCAGTGGGCCTCAAAGAGAGGAGCAGAACAGCAAAGACGTGATAGTGTCCTTTTGCCATGGGCCCTTGCAAAGTGGTAGATATGGTTCCCTCTTTATGGCATTGGCTGTGAATGGTTTTACCTCATCAGGAGGGGCCAGGTGTCTCAGGTTGGTGTACTGGAAACAGGCTCAGAGATGGAGGGAGTTTATTGGGGTGTGGCCTTGATCTATACCTGTGAAGGAGCAAGAGCAGCAGGATTGGGTAGAGGGAAGAGTTGAACATTTTTGCAGTCATGTCAAAGACCTCAGTAGTTCCCATGGGAAGCTCTAGCCTAGGATGACCCTTTAAAGTTGTTTCAAGTTGAGGAAAGGGTTCCAAGCTTTCGGATTCCCCCACTTCTTATCTCCATAGACCAGTCTTACATGCAGGATGATTCAGAGAGGAGATTTGACCTTGGATGAGGTGACTCTCTTCAACTGAGGGCAATGCTGGAGAGCGAAGACTCATATATGTCTTCATTTGTAATATTCACAGCATTTAAAAATATTAAAACTCCATCTATTTGAAAAGTATTTTTAATAATTGAAGCTTTTTTTTTCTAAGTCACAAAAGCCTTTTCACCATCAGTGAGTTTGTAAAACTTCCCTCTATGTTACTTTACTGATGTATTGAAACCAGTTTGGAAATAAGTTTTGCCTGAGATAGCTATGTTAAGTGTTTCCTTAACTTGCCTTGTTAGAAGATTTTCTGAGATTCTGATTCAGCAGGTCTTGGTTAGACCCTGGGAATCTGTATGTTCAACAAGTTTCTCAGGGGATTCTAATATTGGGTGTTCACAGGCCTCACTTTGAAAAACACTAAATTATATGATGCTGAAGTTCTTTCTTTCCTCTTGACATGCGTCTGAATTAGGCCCAAAGAATACAGCATAAGTAGAACTATGGGCATCTATACCAACCCATATGTAAACATATGTGTAGTAGACATGTGTCATATACTATGAATAGAAGCTTAGAGAAAAATTGCTTTGTAAAAAGGTACAATTCCCTTACACAGAATTTATGGTGATTTTTCTTTGTTACTCATTTCCTTCAAGGTGAGATTTAATTTTCCCTGACAATCATTTCATCAAATGATACACACTTACACATAATTTTCTTTTGAAAAATTCAATAATATTGTTCACCTCCAGGGTCTTTTCTTTGGTGGAATGATTTGTATAATTTCATGCCTTAGCTGCATTCTTTGAATTTGTATTGATAATTGTGCATGATTTGTTGAGGACAAACACACATCAATAAGAGCATTGAGTTCTACAAATTATAAACATAAGCAAAATAAATAAATTGTCTGTCTCTAATAGCTTGTCTGGCAAACACATTTTATATGCTACTTCCTTGACCTTGGAAATGAGAATAGGTTCTAATCAATTATTTAATCATTTTGAAACATATTTGAATATGGCCTGTGTTCAACTTAATCATTTTGAAATTAAGATATTTCAATTAAATAAAAATATTTTAAAAGACCACCTAATCTTGCTTTCTAATTTTCAAAATATACAATTGCTACACTAGGAGGTTATTAATGAGTCTTTACTAATTCACAAATTTTCTCATCTTCCCCTGACAGCCAATAACCTTTTGGTGTATAATGAAGTCTTAATGAACAAATTTGGAAGTGTTGTGGTATGCTAAGATGAAAAGTTTACAAAGTACACCACAAGCCATTTACTACTGGGCAATATATATTATCATTAGTAATTAAAACTGCATTACCCTTGTCAAAATGAATGAAAAAGTGAGTCCTATGGTGCAATACTCTTGTATTTTATCATGTTTGTTTCTCATCTGCCTATCGGGTGTTCCACAGATCTCCCATTGCAGTTTCTGAAAAGCCTGGTAGCAATATTAGAGAGCAACCTGAAAGAGTATGATAAATTCACTCCTTGTTTATGCACCAGGGATCCACTGTACAAATCTTATAATCTGAAGTGGGCCTCCCCATTGTCATTAATAAATAAGCAAAGTTCTGCTTCCCTTATCACTTTAGAAAAGTGTTTTAATTCCTACACTTTGCTTTCACCTTCAATTTCTGGTGTACATACGCTTCCATGGCTCATGAAATATTTTTGTGAAATAGATGGTGATGAAAGGGAGGCAATGAAAACGGTGACTAGTCTTTCCTTTCTATAATTATTCTGCCTATTTATTCAACAACACTTATTGAGTGCCTACCATGTGCCAAATGCTGGGTAGGAAGTAAACAGAGAGGATTAAAACCCAATGATAGTTCCTGCCCTTAGGAATTTACATTCTAATTTGGAGAGATCGCTGCATAAACAAACTAATTAAAATAGAATATGGCAAATGCAATGATATTTATACTTGGCTCATACACAGGGACACACGCAACACACACACACATAACAATGCTAAAGGAGCACATGGGGACCATCGAACTCAGAGGAAGTCTTTCCATAAGGCTTCATGGTAAAACAGCCCTTGAGTTAGGACTTTAAGTACAGGGATGCTGGTAATAATGACGGAGACCAAATGACACTGGAGGTGGGGAAGGCCACACCAGCAGTGAAACCACCATTTCATTGTGGGTTAATCCTAGGCATGTGATAGGTTCTGTGGGAGTATAGTGTGGATCTTCTCCATGTTTTCCATGTCCCTTCCAAGCTATATGAGTGGGGGCCCCTCCAGAAAGCCTCACTGGGAAGGTTCTGGGCAGGGTCTTGGAAAGGGCATGTGCTTCAGGTCAAAGACTGGTTCTACCACTTGATGACCCTGGGGCTTTAGCCAAGCCACTTACGCTCCCAAACTTCAGTTCCATTTCTTATTTTACAGGGTGGCTGTGAGCAGAAATTAAGTAAGGTGCCATATAAAGAAGTGTTACTCATGTTCACATTGAAAGAAAAGAAAAAAAAATCTATAGCTATAAACTGAAATATTTTCCACAGGCAGAAACCCTTTGTCAAGATGCTGTTTAATGACTAAATTAAGACATTTGTATGTCACAGAGTTGTTAGATTTTATGTTTTGCTCCAAACAGAATAGGCATGGTTTCTCAGAAACCTTTTGTAAGGGTACATTATTACTTTTACTTCTCTGCCTATTTTAACAAGGTGGCTTTAACTGGAAACTCAGAGTATGTGTTAGAATTCTTCACCTGCTGTGTACCCTCAAGCAGATGGTTGCCTTCTATGAGATATAGCTTCTTCTTTACATCTGAAAACAAATTCAAGTGTGGGAAATAAAATAAGTGATAACCAAGCATTCTTCTGCCAGTCCAGGGCAAAGTACCTCCATTATATACTCACATTACCAGTAACTAAATAGTATTTTTAAGCAGCCTGAGAAATAAGACATTCACCTCCTTATCCAAGCAGATTAAAATGAATGCCAACAGAACAGAAAACCATGCTGGTTTTGTTCATTTTACCCAGTCACTTGGTGTCATAAGCAAGGGAGTAGACTGTTTACAAACACATCTGAGCTCGTTGGTGTAAACACTTAAGCTTTATTTAAAAATAAATAAGTGTGTACAGTGGATAATCTGACTATCATGGTCAACCTTGTGCTTTAGATTGACAATTTTGTATAATTTTTAGGTGTTTAAGGAAGAATTCACTGACAAAAATGGGAGTCGTTTAGCCCTGCTGGTGTGGTTCAGTGGTTGAACATCAACCTATTAACCAAGAGGTCACAGTTCGATTCCTGGTCAGGGCACACGCCCAGGTTGCAGGCTCAATCCCCAGAGAGGGGTGTGCAGGATGCAACCAATCAATGATTCTCTCTCAACATTAATCTTTCTTTAAAAAATATATTTTTAGTGATTTTTAAAAGTATATTTTATTGATTTTTTACAGAGAGAAAGGGAGAGGGATAAAAAGTCAGAAACATCCATCAGCTGCCTCCTGCACTCCCCCCACTGGAGATGCACCTGCAACCAAGATACATGCCCCTGACTGGAATCGAACCTGGGATCCTTCAGTTCGCAGGCTGACGCTCTATCCACTGAGCCAAACCTGTCTTGGCTCTCATCATTAATATTTCTATCACTCTTTCTCCCTTCCTCTCTGAAATCAATAAAAATATATTTTAAAAAATAGGAGTAATTTATTGTGCAGTGGTTGCATAGTGGTGCTGCTGCTGTGAAATGCTCATCAGCACCCCAGTGTCCACTCACTCACCCCAGTGCCCTCTCACTCGGATTGACAAAGGCATGTTCCTACAGAACCTCAAAGGCTTCACCTGCCCTTGTATTGGTCAGAAACATCAATGGCAACAACCATTCAGGCTTTTCAGGGCTGCTGAGTTGGCCCATGGTGCCTTTCCCAGTCCTTACAAAGCCCTCAAGCACACCCAACACACAGGTGTTCACATTCACAGAGGTAGGTATTGACCCTGGGCAGCACTTCATGTGTCTCCTTAACAGAGAGACAGCCCCAAGTAATTCAGAGCATATCAGGATAGAGAGGCAGTTAGGATTAGGTACTTCTGTGTCACTAGTAATAATGGCGGAGTCCAGTAGAAAACGTTGGGGCTCACTTCTCAGTGGACCCGAGTGCAAGTCCTATCTCCATTGATTTGTTCCCTAATCATAAGTTAATTGCTCCATTTTTCTGAGCCTGTTTCCTCACCAGTAAGATAGATAGATAATTGGAAATGAAGTAATAGATAAAATGCCTGGTCCAAATTAAGGGACTAAAAAAATGTTTGCTTTCTCCCTAATTCTAAAATCACTAGATTTATTCAGGGTAAGGTATAAGTTGCTAAGTTAGTTCTTTCCATGAAACAAGTGACATTGACCACAATACATTCTCCTTCATTGACCGGACAAAGATGCAGTAACAATGAAAGCTTACTTGGGGGATGATCCTTGCCAAATCCACTTTTAAGTTTTTGTCATAAAAGAGCAAAGCCAGCTAAAAGTGATGAAATGGCTAAGCTAGACACAAAAATGTGAGACAGAGGTATGCTGTTTACTGGCTTTTACTCACTGAAATATTCTGCGCCTCCCACAAGTTACAGAAGAGCGCTTCCACTCAGAGTCTACAGGTCACAGCCCCTCTCCAACCCTAAACATCCTTTAGCAAAATCTGACTTTGACTTAAAAGGAGAAACGGGTTCTGAGCATCTGCTTTGGAGGCCTCAGATAACACTCCTACTTATCAAGCCCTGATCAGAGAGGAGGCCAGAAACCCACGGACAGGTCTCACCCCTTTGACCTTCCCCCATGATATCTGGAAATGAGAGGACTCAGGGCACTTTAGGAGGGGCCTGGAAGAGAGATGAGTGGGCCTAAATTCAGTACCACACACATTTATCAAACGCTGCCCTAACACTAGACGTGCCGGGAGCTGGAGGGGAATTAGGAACGTCAGAGAGCCAGGATCGCTCCTAAGTACCAGCACCCTGGTCATCACATTCGCCATTTGATGTGCACATTGTATTCTCCTTATATGTTGTAACACTGGCCCAGCAACAATACGGGCATTTATAACTACCTGTTGTTTCACACGCATAAGTTCACAGTGTTGTGAGACATTGTACAGAATATAATCACAGCAGCTCCATATCCAACATTATCTTATATCTGAGACCTCAGTGGCCCGATTTTAAAATGGTCCACATTATGCCATAAACCATGCTGGGAGGAAGATACATAGCAGAAACTCATAACATCTGAATCCAGACACTGATTGGAGGAACAAATGGAAAAACTGAGGAAAAGCACCAGATTCAGTGCCTGGTCCAGTGTGTGTGTCCCTTGATTCACATCGGGCATCATTGAGATTCCTGTCAAATCAGCTTGTTGTTGCTCCAAACAGGCTAGTGAGATCATGAACATAATTGGGCAATACTCAATAAAATTATAGAAGGGATTTTGGCAGATCATCCAATCTCTCCTTAGAGCTAACCTAAACCTCTCAGCCTTCCTTGTAAGCCCAGTTTTCTTGCCCTGTCAAACCATGTTCGGGATGAGTAACCTTCTGATTTTACTCTTCACGAGAACCTTAAAGCAGAAGGACACCTAATATTTTTTACTTATTTTTTTTAAAGAAGCTGCATGTGCTTGTGAAGGAGAGATATTTTTCCTCTAACTTCACAGTCAAACTTCAAACAGAAAGTGTTCTTATTGAAAGACCGGCCAGATGCAGGTACCGGTATATATCCCTGCAAGTTGCCCTGGTTTCTTTTTCAATTAGGCAGTGAATATACTGCTTGACATGCACACACAAGATTTGTGGCAAAAACACCTTTCTTTCATGTAACTGATTTTCCTTTAATCCCAGCCTTAGTGTATATCATTCTTGATGCATAATCTCAAGTGGGCTTTGAACTGGCAAACACTAACTTTGAATAATGAAGAAATAAATGACAGTTTACTTTATAGCGGGGCTCAGGATACGTGGGGTTGAGGGGCAATGGCGGTATAACTGTTCACCTTTCACCTTGCACAAGCAGGTAAAGCACTAAAGGGAAGTGATTAGTAAGAGGTGACAATAAGTTAAAACCCAGAGGCCCCCACATTCCCGATGCATTTGTGTTCCTTGGTATTGAAGGCAATGTTTAAAATAAAAAAGCCATCACCAGGACAGAAAAACTGCTCTAGTTATATCACAGCACACTGAGTTGCAAACCTTTTAATGAAAGACATAATTCTTGGATTGTCTACATCATACTATATTCTCATGCAAAAACACTTTAATGCCTGGCATAAATTACTTTAGACTTTCTTAGTATGTATTGCATTTTTTAAACATGGGTGCTCAGGTCTCTTTTCCATTTGGAGGCCAGGAGAGCAATATCCCAATAAAGCTAGGTGAGCCCCACACCTGCAGCCTCCCCTTCTCTGGTCCTGCTGTCCCCACTGCCCCCAGTGTTTCTCCTCACCCATCCACTATCCTATCCCCCACCACCACCACCACCTCTAGGGCAGCTACAGTTCCAGGTACAGCCTCAGCTGGAGAGTCTAATCTGGAGCTGGGCCAGAAAAACGAACAAATGCAGCTTCTCCCAGGAGAGGCTGCCAGACCAGGGCTCATCAAAATGCTCCTGCCCAACCTGCCCCACGTCTATCTGCAGACAGTGAGGCTGACCCACAGGGCTCTACCACTTTGTGAAGGGATATGCTAGGAAGGTCACAAAGAGCCTCCTCATATCCATCTACATCCCGAGAATTCAGGGCTAACGAAATGTTTAAATATGCCAGAGCCAGAGTGCACGTGCTGCTTTCCTAACTGCACTGTTGCTGCGGTCATCTCTAGAAAGCACCAAGTAGACAGAACTTTTCTTGGCACCTCCTCATTTTTTTACTTCTCCCTCTAAGGCAGAATTCATTATTCGTGTGTACCCCCCAAACACTGTCCGTAGGCTTTTATTACATGGTCGCAGCGTCACAGTGAGGCGTAGTTGGTGAACAAGGTCTTCCTTGACAACCTGCAAGCAAGTCTGGGGCCCAGACTCATTCATCTAAGAGCCGCGGGGGATAGCACAGCACCGACTGGTAATATAGTAGGCGCTCCGTCAGAGTTTGCTGAATAAATAAATGATATGTCCTATGGAGAAAGATGTCATATTTATACACAGCCATTTAAATCATGTATATTTTCATTTCACAGTCTTCAAATTGTGTAATGAAAGCAGGAAAGACTCTGTGATGGTGACAGAATTCTGGGTTCTGTAGCCTGGAAAATATTTACATAATGACAGTAAAACACTGACCATGTTTATCCATTTTTTAAATCTAGGAGACTGGCAACATGGCTGCATTTGAAAAAAAAAATTTTTTTTTTTTTTGGAGGAGTTGTGGGGAGTGAAAATGTAGCATGTCCTCTGCAGGATTCCCCCTTTTTCCCTGATGGAAAAAAAAATGCAGCTTTTTCTTATTTATCTATCACCATTGCAGGGCTCTATTTTTTCAGCTGCTTCTTCCTATCCAGGCTAAGGGCCTACACAGGGGGCTGGCCCAAGGTTAGCTGAAGCCCGGGATGAGATGAGTGCTGGCATCTCTCCCTGTAACTATTGATTCTGGAGCGATGCCAGGTCCCTGGGGATTGGAAAGATTCCCTATCTGAGGCTACTTGGCTCCAGAAACCCTTCCTCCAGCCCCTGCCAAGTAAAACAGTAGGAGCAAATGTTGTGTGGCAACTGGGTATAAACACAGCAGTTGGAATGCTTCAGAGAGAAGTTTGGATTTCCTGGTTAAGTGTATTCAATGTTAAAACAACAATAACAGTGTTAAAAACACATTTGGGGATTGTTAGAATGCCTTACTCACTGATTCTCATTATTGCTCTTAGAGAATCATTGGCTACACTGGTATCTCCGAGAAGTATTTGCTTAGGGATTGTCTTAAAAGCTCTGTCTACACAGACTAGGTAAGGTGAAGAAAGGGATTGAAATAGGCCGCCAAGTAAAGCATATGCAATGTTTGTTAAACCAATGCCTGGCCTGTAAGAGTAAAATGGTGAAAGGGGAATAAAGAGACACAGGTTCCACTGTGACTCTTACAAGCACTGAGATATTTAGGTAAGCCTTGTTTCCGGCCCTCAGTTTCTTTATCTATAAAGTGGACATGTCATTCACAGAAATCTCTAAAATGTCTTCTAGAACTAAAGCTTGGTGAGCATTGCTATCCTCTGGAATTGACCTAACGTCCTGAGACCAGCATGCTCTCTGCTTGAGTAGAGAGCAAAGACACTTAGTTTTTAAATCATACTTGATGCTGGCCTGAGAATAGAGAACATCATGAATTCTTCACCCAGGGACTACCTAGTTGGGAAGGATCCCTGGTATGGGATAAATTGTGTCTTCTCAAAAAAGGTAGGTTGAAGATTTAACCCCGTTCCTGAGGAATGTCACCTTCTTGGGAAACCAGGTGTTGTCAGTCATGATGAGGTCATTAGGGTATGCCTTAACCCAGTGGTTGTCAAATTGCAGCTCCCAAGCCACATGCGGCTCTTTGGCCCCTTGAGTGTGGCTCTTCCTCAAAATACCACAGCCTGGGCAAGTCTGTTTTTAAAGAAGTGGTGTTAGAAGAAGTTTAAGTTTAAAAAATTTGGCTCTCAAAAGAAATTTCAATCGTTATACTATTGATAGTTGGCTCTGTTGACTAATGAGTTTACCAACCACTGCCCTAACCCAATATTCCTGGTGTACTCAGATAATGGGGAAACTTGAGCAGAGACAGATATAGATGGAAGACAAGTGAAGAGACAAAAGAAGAATATTATGTGAAGATGTAAGCAGAGATTATGCTGCCATTAGCCAAAAAATGTCTAGGGCTTTCAAAAGCTAGTAGAGATAGAGAAAGATCCTTCCCCTATAGGTTTCAAAGGGCACTCAGCCCTGCCAAAACTTTGATCTTGAACATCCAGCTTCTAGAACTGTGAAACAATGCATTTGTGTTGTTTTAAGCGGCCCATTGTGGTGTTTTCTTATGGCTGCCCTAGCAAACTAATACATAGGGTGTCCGCCCCCAAATGTATATACACAATTTGAAAGACTATAAAAGCAGTGCTTATTAAAGTACATTTGATTTTCAAAATTGAGCTATCAGCTATTAAAGTGTGTATACATTTTTGGGGGGACACCCATGGACCTAAATCAGACCCCCTGAGCTCAAGATCCGCCAGCTTCTTTACAGAAAGGAATGGATATGCTGCCCAGGGTGTGTGTTATTCTACATGTGCCAGATGAAAGACTGGACAAGAGACAATAAGAGAAGAGAAAAATGAAAATAGAAAAATTAAAGGGTAGCTTTATAATAATATATGCCACCTTTGAAAGTTGCTAAGAAAGTAGATCTTAAAAGTTCTCATCACAAGAACAACAAATGTTGTAACTATGTGTAGTGATGGATGTTAACTAAATGTATTGTGGTGATCATTCTGCTGTATATACAAATATTGAATCATGTTGTACACCCGAAGCTAATATAATATACTAGTGGCCCGGTACACAGATTTGTGCACATTGAAAGGAAATTAATTAGAAGAAATATTGTAATATCACTGTTCACCCTTTCTCTATAATAGAAGTGTCAACCAAATTCACGACAATGACAGATCGAAACACATGTGTGCGATTGGTGCCAGCAGAGCTTTATATATCGATATATAGATAAACTTGCTTAATTGGACCTGCTTTCTGATTTAGCTAAACTTTCTCCAGCCCAGTGAAGCACCCCAATTTCTCTTTCAGGTAATTGTCAGAAACACAGCAGTAAATATCAACACGAAGCAGATTATTATTGTAGATCACGCAGGGAGAAAGAGTAAAATATTTAACTGCAGCATTGTTTAACTATATTCTGTGCAGTGAGAAAACCTGGTCATTTTCAAGGTCTACCATTTCTTCTTTTCAGTCGGGTCACATTTCTAAGCTTTCTAAATCTCCATTTTCAGGTTAATGAAAGAAAATGGGATTCCACCATATCTCCTATGTACCTACTCCAGGACTTCTGTGAGGACCAAATGAGATGAGATATGGGAAAACGCTTCACAGACATTTGGTTAAAGTATAAAATGTTTCCACTTGGCTATAAAGCAAGTCATATTCCTGGGCTGAAGAAACTGCAAGGAGGCTAGTCACTAGGGAGAGGAAGTGGATGTTGTTATGTGACGTCATGACCCAGGTAATGCCACCACAGCCACCATTTCAGGTCTGGGCTGGGCAGTGGGCTACATTTTGTGCCATGGGGTCTTGGCAATGTTGGCTGCAATTTGATGGGCTGTCGCTCCAGGGTGGGGGCAAGGCCTGTGTCCCACTTGGGGGAAGCTAAGCTTTGTTGGTACCAAGTCCATGGTGCCATTTCTCTGTAAATGACCAGTGCATGTCACAGCAGCTCCTGTGTTAAGCGTCTGACCCCTGGTGGTCAGTGCATGTCATAGTGGCCAGTCAGATGGTCAAACACTTAGCATATTAGCGTTCTATTTATATTGATGTGAATTATCCTATATAATAATAGCCTAATATGCTAAGTGTCTAGTCGTCCGGTGACCGGTCAACTGTTCAACAAACCAAAGTGTGATGTGCTAATGATATTCTAAGGCTGCTCAACTGCTCACTATGATGTGCCCTGACCACCAGGGGAAAGATGCTCCAACCATTAGGTTAGCTTGCTGCTGGGGTCCAGATGATCAGGACTGAACAAGAGCCTTCCTGTGGTCCCTCCCCAGCTGGCCAGCCCTAATCAGGACTGGGCAAGATGGGGTGAGACATGCCCTGAAGCCTTCCTGGTCATGCCCCCGTGGGGTCCCTTGGCCTGGCTTGTGCCCTCCCCCAACCCAGGAACCCTGGAGGGATGTTGGAGAACCTGCTTCAGCCTGATTCCACAGGCCATTTCCCTCAAGAGGGCACCAGATGCAGGGCTCATGACTGGCGTGCGCTGCTGTAACAGCTCCCCATAGGGACTGATTGGGTGTGAGCCTGAAGCAGGTGCAGTGGGGCCAAGATGAGCGGGAATGGCAGGTAGGAGCTGCAGGCAGCATTTGACTGTTGTTTGGGCCTAATTCTTCCAGGCCGTCTAGAGGGGCCACACCTGTGCACAAATTTGTGCCCTGGGCCTCTAGTACTTGAATAAAATAGTTTGTTGTTAATCCTCACCTGAGGGTATTTTTACCCCCATTGCTTTCCAGAGAGAATGGAAGGGAGGGAGGGAGAAGGACAGTGAGAAAGAAACATTGATGCAAAAGCCACACATCTACTGGTTGCCTCCCGAATGCACCCAACCAGGGACGGGGAGCAAACCTGAAACTGAGGTGGGTGTCCTTGACAGGGAATCAAACCCATGAATCTTCAGTGTGTGGGCCGACACTTTAACCACTGAGCAACAGTGGCCAGGGCTATAATAATTTTTAATTTAAAATATTTTTTAAAAACAGCAGCACATTATGAAAATGGAGAAGGCTGGGATCATGGCTGCTATTTAACTGGAACAGATAGGTGCAAACTAATAACTTTAGTATTTACATATCAATAGTCATTTCCCAGGGCCCCCTCAGTTTTCTATTGCCAGGCTGGCTGCCTCTTCCACATGGTTGTTTTGTACCTTCCAAGGGGGCCCATTTAGGATTCCCCCAGAATCCAGCAAAGGAATGGTTGACTCTTGACGCTACAGGGGGCCTCTGGATTTTGCCCCAGGGTTACCTCTGCCACAGTCCCTTATGATTGGCCAGAACCAGTTGCTAATAATATTATTTCTAATTGAGAGCCTTGTGCATTTGAGTTATGTGCAGGGCTTCTGCAGATGATGGGAAAGCATGCCATGGACACAGGTGAAATCAGAGGCTGCTGGAGAGAGGGGAAGAGAAACAGACATCCAGGGATCAGAGCAGTAGGAGAGGAAACAGCCAGAAAGAGGGAGGCCACTGTAGCTGTTACTAAAAGTGCCTCTGACCTTCTGGTCATTTTCCTAGCAACCCACCACTGATGGGGAGTCAAAGAGAAGGGAAGGAAAAAGGCACAGAGGAAAAAGGAAGGGAAGGGCCACTTTCCCACAGAGATACAGCTGAGGAGAGATTGGTCAGGACCTAACTTTAAACTTGTCACTGGGCCAGAACAGATGCCAGGGCAGGTGACCACCTGCTGATACTAACCATGAATACAGGTGGGCTGACAAAGCTTGGATATAGGAAACTCTTGAGTCAGTCAGTCGCAGGGGTCTTCAAACTACGGCCCGCGGGCCACATACAGCCCCCAGGGGAGTCTGATCCTGTCGCCAGGTTTTTTGGGCAGTGAGCGCAGCCGAGGTGTTACAGTAGGAATTAGTAGTTCATATAGTCCGGCCTTCCAGCTCTCTGAGGGACCGTGATCTGGCCCCCACTTTAAAAAGTTTAAAGACCCCTGGCAATGGGTAGTGGGGTGGGTGTAGGTAGCAGTCACAGCAGCAATAACCCTTTCCTCTCTCTACATGCCTCATCTCATTTCATCCTCATAAGACCTCTAAAAAGTAGATATGGCCTTAGCCGGCTTGGCTCAGTGGATAGAGCATCAGCCTGCGAACTGAAGGATCCAAGGTATAATTCTGGTCAAGGGCATGCACCTCGGTTGCAGGGTGGTTTGATCCCCAGCCATAGTCCAGGTGCATGCAGGAAACAACCAATGGGTATGTGTCTCTCACACTAGTGCATCTCTCTCTCTCTGTTTCCCCCCTCCCTTCTACTTTCTAAAAAAAAAAAAAAAAAATCAATGGAAAAAAAATCCTCAGGTGAGGATTAACAGAAGGAAAAAAAGTAGATTTGATAACTAATTCTCATTTTATAGATGAGGAATCTGAAATTGCAGTGAAATTAAATAATTCACTAAAGGCCAATAAGAAATGGAGCCAAGATTTAAACTCAAAGATATTTGCCTCCAATTCCCATGCCATTAAGTCATTAATGTATAGGCCTCCTAAGATTATCTGTCCATGTGTTATTCAGAGACCACTCAGATCTAAGAGTGTATCATATGTGAATCACCAATCCAAACTTCGAACCAAGTAAAATCCTTTGGCCAGGTCAAGATGACTCATGTATGAAGAGATAAAACCTTAAAATAGTGAACATTAATGGGCTGTCTTCCCACATTGTCAGATACTCTGTCCAAGTGACATCATTTAATACTTACTGAGTCCATTGTGAATTGAGCATAGGATGCACCACAGTCACACACTGCCATTTCTCAGGGTTTCTCTATTGGACACAAACCAGGAACTATTTCTCATGGTCAAGCAGTGATCTTGAGAGATTTGATATTATTTTTACTTTAACCCTACACATACACTAGTTGGATATAAAGGAGCATTTCTCAGATACAATTCAGATGTATGGGTAGCCTAAGTCCAATTATTCTTAAATAAGATTTGGTTTTATCATCTGGCTGGCTCTGGAGCATTCTGAACTTTTTATCTATGTTTACCCCCAAGTCAACCCTGTTTGGTAAACACCATCCAAGCATGCTCTCAAACACACCGCCCTTTAGAAATCGATGTAAATGTAATTCTACCAACTGAAACTAAGCTAACAAGATCTGAGAGGTCATAATAGTACCAGACATGCCATGAATAATAGTTGTAAATGCAACCCAATGATAGATTCAACTGATGACAAAAAAGGTCCTGGGGAAACGAGCTATTTAATCTTCTCATATACCCTGGTATGTTCTAAAGCACCTTTAAATTGGGACTGGCTCTCAGGCTCATTGTGTTATCACTACGTGCATTATTGGAGCCTACAGAAGGAAACAAAACCATAAATGTAGGAGAACCTGATTTTATTGCTGAGTCTAGTATGGCCTCACTCTTCTGTCATAGAAAGACCCTAAATCACCCATGTGTATGTTTTGTCTATTCCCCTTAAACAGATCTGTATTGCTTTCCTAGGGCTGCCATAACAAAGTTCACAAGCTGGGTGGCTTTAAGCAACAGAAGTTCATTGTCTCACAGTTCTGGAGGCCAGAAGTCCAAATAGAAGTACTGATGGGATTAATTCCTTCTGAGGGCTATAGGATAGAATCAGTTATATGCCTCTCTCCTTCGCATCAGATTGTGCCAGGCTTTCCTTGGTTTGTAGATGCATTACTTCCTGTGTGTCTGTCTTCACATGGCCATCTTCTTATAAGGACATTAGTCATATTGCATTAGGGACCCACCCTACTCAAGTATGACCTCACCTTAATTAATTACATCTGCAATGACCCTATTTCCAAATAAGGTCACATTCTGAGATGTTGTGAGGTTAAGACTTCTATATATCATTTTTTTTGAGAAAACATTTCAATCCATAGCAACATCTAATTCAAAAATTTTAGAGCTAAGTTATAAATCAAACAAAATATACACCAAAATTATAATATAAAATCTAGAAGTTTTATTCATAAGAAAATGATTTTATTCTTTTTCTACTTTTTAAATTATAAAATATTTAACACAAAAAGAATACATATAGCTGAAACTGGTTTGGCTCAGTGGATAGAGCATCGGCCTGCGGACTGAGAGGTCCCGTGTTCGATTCCGGTCAAGGACATGTACATTGGTTGCGGGCACATCCCCAGTAGGAGGTGTGCAGGAGGCAGCTGGTCGATATTCCTCTCTTGTCGATGTTTCTAGCTCTCTATCCTCTCTGTAAAAAATCAATAAAATATATATTTTTTTAAAAAGAATACATATAATTATGTATAAGGTAGGGAGAGTAAAAAAATTAATATCAATGTACCTGTCAACTTAAGACATTGCCAATTAAGTTAAAGTCACCATATACATGTCTTTACCTCCCACTAATCTCATCCCACTTCTTTCTTGGTGAGCAAGTCAGACTAGGTCCCTGCTCTCATGAAGCTTACATTTCAATTGAGAAAGACAAATAATAAACACAAAAGTGAGAAACAAAATACCAGATAAGAAGAATGCTAATACAAAGCATTAAAATAACTAATCACAGAAATTAGCTAGACGGTGACTTTGAATCACCAAGTCAGGCCAAGCTTCTTTGGGGTGGTGACATTTAGGATGAGATCTGGTTGCAAAGCATCCAGGATGCTTTGAGACAGTGCAAAAAGGCCACAAGGCAAAACAAGCAAGTAGTAAAAGGCAGGTGGCTGGGACTTTGTAGGTGAGGCTGAGATAAAACCACAGTTAAGAATGTGCTTTAAAAACTGGAGTAAAAAGTTCAGATTTTATTCTAGGAGCAATGAGATATTATCAGAATGTTCTAGGCAAGAAGGTAACATGACCTGATTTATGTTTCAAAAGGTAATTGTGGTTGCTATGTGGCAGGGGCAGACTAGATGCAGAGAAACTATCGGGACCAGATTGATGGATGTGGAGATGGACACAGTTCAGATTTGGAATGTGATTTAGAGATGCAGTCTACAGGACTTATTGTACTGGACCTGAGGAAAAGAGAAAATGATGCTAATATATTTGGCTTGAGCAACTGAAATGGGTTGTGGTGTGTTTTAACGGGATGAAAAGATTTGTGGAGGAGCAAATTTAGGGATGTGTAAATTACAAGTTTTCTTCTGTTCAGTTTGAAAGATGAGCTGTTAAGATAATCATGTGTAGATTTTACTAGGCAGTTTGTCATTAAAATGCTTGAATCTTTGTTAAGAAATAGTCTCATTCCTTATGAAATACTATCAACTCTACATTAGTTAAGACACATTCTCTCTTTGTTAAATTTCCTGAGACACTTTCTAATGGCATTCTCTCTTTTTATTTTCTTGACTAGCTTGTTAACTATTATATATATAGCCTACTAACTATTCAACCATTCACCAAATATTTTGTAGTATGGATCATGTGGATGAGCACGATGCTGGTATTTAACATACCATAGGTATAAGAGGCTCTCTACAACTGGTTGTAGAATAATTGAGTTTGAATGAAGAAACAAATGAATGAATATACTGTTCAGGTTCTCTTGAGGCTTAAGTCTTCAAATAGTGAACAATTGACTACAGTAAATAATATATATACTTTAATAACTTTAATAAAATACAATGCAAAAACTGATGAGTTGAACAGAAAAGGTGCTAATAAAGGACTGTGGGAGTTCAAAAGAAGATAAGGAATTCAGAAAATGTGATATATTCACATGATGAAATATTCAGTAATGAGAATGAAGAAATTAAAAGTATATCTAACATCATGAATAAATTCCACAAACATGATACTGAGTAAAGCAAGCCATAAAAAATATGAGCTGGGTCCCTGGTGTGGCTCAGAGATTGAGCATCGACCCATGAACTAGGAGGTCACTGATTCAATTCCCGGTCAGGGCACATGGTGGGGTTGCAGGCTCCATCCCTAGGAGTCATGCAGGAGAGAGCCTATCACATCAATGTTTCTATTTCTCTGTCCCTCTCACTTCTTCTCTCTCTAAAGATGAATATAAACATTTTAAAATATATATATATATATATATATATATATATATATATATATATATATATGCTATATTGTTATACAGACTTCAAGAAAGACAAAAAGTACAGTGTTAGAAGTTGGGGTAGTGGTTGGGTTACCCTGTGGTGGGAGCTTGTGACTGGTAGGGAGCATGAGGGGAATTCTGGGATTTTTACATTTTGTTTCTTGCATTTTGCCTGTATAACTTTGCTTACTTTGTACAAATTCCCCTATCTGTACACCTCAAAATTGTGTATTTTTGAAATGTATTGTGTGTTAAGAACTGTGAAGGGTCTGAGATTTACCTCTTGTTTTTTTAGTTAGTTAGTTTGTTTGTTTTAAAAATATTTTTATTAATTTAAAAGAGTAAGGGAGAGGTAGAGAGAGATAGAAACATCAATAATTTGAGAGAATCATTGACTGGCTGCCTTCTGCACACCCCACACTGGGGATCGAGCCCGCAACCCAGGCATGTGCCCTGACTTGGAATCGAACTGTGACCTCTTCCTGGTTCATAGGTTGACTCTCAACCACCGAGTCACACCGGCCAGGCCAGATTTACCCTCCTTGCAAGCCCGCCACTGTTTTATGAATGCTGGCAGAAAACATGATACTCCTGAGTCAGAAACAAAGAAATTGATTAGTCATAACAAGGAAAGCAGCATGAGCTTTGTGCTTGCTCTGGTTTCCCTTGCTCCCCCTCCTCAAAGCTGCCCAAGGGAGGCTCAGAATGTTTGTGTCAACTGAAGAACCCCAAACTTAGAGGACCCATCTTTCACAATGGGATCCAAGTAAGCCTGCCACACCTTTGTCTGGAAGGAGATAGCATCTTTTACTAGCCAGTAAACAAGCCTATTCTCTACTTGGGAAGAAGACACTATCTTCCAAGGCTGTTCTCTATACACCCATCCTTGGGGGGGAAAAATTGGTTGGGATCAAAAGTTATCAGTGCCTTTCTGCTCATAGGACAAGCAAACATGTAACCGATGCCGGGATACCTCAACATGGTATACCTCAATACAAAGTTTGCATTTAAAAATATGAGGTGTTTTACGAGGTCTTATTTGGGCATGAACAGGTTGAGGGGGGAAAATACTTTTATGCAAGGAACACTGAGCAGTGGAGTTTGACCAGAGCAAAGGGTTTTCCTGCCTGAAAGGTCATCCACCATTGGAAGGTGAGTAAAGTGAAACTCAAGTGGCCAATTTTACCATCTTTTTTACTGCTTGGATAAAGATGTGTAGCAAGGAGGAAATTCACATGAAAGGGTGAAATAAGACTTTAAGGAGTCATCTGTGGATCTCATTTATTCTTTTCCCTACTCCCCCAACTATGTAAGGGTATGGATTATTTAGAGTTGAGATTCAGAAAACATTTTCATCCTAACATGTGCACAGTTCAGTAACTTTTATTTTGAAAATAAAATAAGAAATACAGAAAATAATAAACTTTCAAATGCATTTAAAAGTTTTTTTATTTCTGTAATTGAAAGTTTTTTTTTACCAGAATTAGATTGATCCAAATTAACTTTATGTTGAGAGACACATCTCTAAATATCTCTTGTCTTACTTATAATACATCTAGATGACCCAACAGCATTTAAGTAAAAATGCGATATATTTAATGCTGAACATTTTCTCAACATTTTCTCTCTGAAACATCTATTTTATGCTACAGAGGTAAGAGTGTGGAAGTGAATATTAAAATCCCATAACCATATTTTGGTGCTGATGCTGCGTTTTCAGATTTTATGATCTATCTTGAGCTGTTAGATTGAACCGCAGACTGCTGTTTAATCAAGAGCCATGTGTTATTCTATATAAGTGTACTGTAATATAAAAGTGAATATAAAATTAATTTTAGGATATATATGTTTAATTACATAGCCTCATGTTACATATCTGAATAAAATTGTGCATTGCCTTTTAATAGCTTGAAAAAGTTTGGAATTACTTTAAGCAATGAAGCTTAAGATCTTTTTAAGGAAGCTTTTCTCAGATCATAACTGAGTTCTTATAGTTGGGTCTTTTGTGCTTTTCCAATTTAGACCCATGGATGGGGAAGTAAAGGATATGTCCTTTGTTGAATAGCTGTTTTCCACCAGAAAATGTAATAGATGGTTTGTATCTTGTTTTAAACCTAACAAAACTCCATAAGGTAAGTGTAATTATTTCCATTCGACAAATAAATCAAGAGTAAATTACTTGAGATCACACCATGAATAAGTAGTGGAATCAGGATTTGAATCCACAGCTGTATAATAACATTATTTTTCTAAATAAGACTTGCATATGGGTAGGGGGGAAGACTAGAAGGATGATTGAACACCATTATGTTAGCATGGTGGGATTATAATAATTTTTAATTCTTATTTCATTATGTGTTTTCTGAATTTCTCATCATATATAAGTAAACATTTATTTAAATGTAGTATAGGATTTGAAATGGCCTTGAGAAATCTCTTAGGTTAAAACTATTAATGCAAGAGCTCCATAGGCCATATATATATTTGGTTGCTTCCTACACAAACCTCGACAAGGGCCTGGGTAGGAGATGAGGAGCCTCCAACTGCAGTTATGTGCCCCTGACCAGAATTGAACCCAGGACCCTTTAGTCTGCAGGCCGGTGCTGTATCCACTAAGCCAAACTGGCTAGGGCTCCCATATGCTATATTCATATTAATGTCTCTTGACAATGGACATTGAGTCAGGTAGTCTTCTGAAAGCTTAAGCTATGAGGCTATTACTGGGGACCTGATAATCATGAGGTAACAGTATACCTCCCACAGAGACCTCCAAGGTCAGGTTTGATCTGAAAGATAGCCAATTTAGGACTTCATGCCAAGCTGGAAAGATTCTAATGGGTGGACCTTAGATGGCACATTCCTAGGTCATGTAAACAAAAGCTACCTTTGCCTCCTTACCACCATCACTTTTTTTAAAAAAAAAAATTGCTCTAATAGCTTATGGGAATCACAGAATCATTTTACCTACCTCTCTAGTGAAATGTGGTCTTACTGTTTATTTAATAATTAACTCTTTACTTTGTATGTTTCCATGAAACAGTTCAGATCAAGATTCAGGTGGTAATCTCACCCCTTAAATATCTCATTCCCCTTAATATTTCTGAAGCTAATTGTCCACATGAAGGTTATGAGATAGAAATATCAGTTAGGAAGGCATAGTAGATGCTATGGTGTGCCATCCAGATTTCTTTTTCCCACCCAGCTACTGGAAGTATTGTCTGCGATTGGTTGAGATTCCCTTCCCACTTAGAAATTGCCCCTGGCCAAAGGAAGCTTCATTGCCCGAGATTACCTGCCTATCCTCAGGGACAGCCCATATCTAATGCCTGGACTATAAGTGGGTACCAAGCCCAGCACCCTTGCTCCATTTGGAGGCATCTAAGAAAGGCCCTCCCAGCTCCAGACCTCTGTAGGATCATCTGAGATTCCTGTTGCAACCTCATCCCAGTTCAATGTTCCCTCTGCCCAGCCCTCCTGTCCTCACTCCATTATATGCATTGCTCTTTAGAGAACTCACCACTGAGCCCTCTCCATGTAATCTGCTGTCTCAAAGTATTTTCCCTGGAAAACTGGAACCTAAGACTTAATGGCATTTTGTATGGCCTCCACCCTGCCATTCTGCTCCAGATGAGCTACAAAAAGAGAAGCATCCTAAGGGGAATATCACAGTAACTGACCAGGCAGTTCCTACATGGATCTTGCTTCTTCTTGGAAAGACTGAGCAAGTAGTTCATCACATAGACTCACACAAGCAAGTTTGCTTAGAAAGGGCCTCTAAATCCTGCTCTCTAGTGCTATACCGCTTGTTAGCATGTCACTGCCAACAGTCCTATGGGATACAGATAAAGTGAGTGCTGACATCAACCTAAGCTTTAAGACTGACTGACTTCTGGACTTTGGAGGCTGTAGATGGACTGTCAACTGAAAGTTTTCTGTAGTTGTGGCAAACTGCAGAAGCAATTGTAAAACAGAGGTCTCTCCTTTAGGATGGAGCTCAGCCCCTATTAATCACATTCAAGAAATCATGGAAATGAAACACAGTCACGGCTACTTAATGTCAGGGATACAATATGAGAATGCCTGGTTAGATGATTTCCTCATGTTAACATCATAGAGTGTACACACACAAACCTAAGGTGATATGGTCTATTACACACCTAGAATATATGGTATATACTACTGTTGTATATGCAATCCACCATTGATTAAAACGCCATTATGTAGCACATGACTATAGGCTCTGCTTGATGTGGGTGTGGTGACTAGGTAACTTGGCATCCTTTCTTGGATTTGCAAACACTACCATGAAACTCACAAAATCCAACCAAGTTAGAAGGATAAAATGGCCACAGAGGACACCACAAAGAAATGTGTTCTCTTTATAACAATTCTCTTTATGAAAAATATACTGGGAGAGATTGCTGTAGGACAACTTGGTCAATAAAGACATCTGGATTTAATCACCCACACAGGGGAACATTTTCTTTAACGTGAGTGAGCTATTTTCCCCAGTACTACAATGATCCTTCCACAATCATTCAGACCCACCCAGAACTCTATCTAGATGGGTTCTTAGCTAAGCACCATCCATGCTAAAGCAAAGGATTGATTGACTTATGTGAGAAAAGACTCCAGGGGAGGAAAATCTATAAATATCATATGAATGGTGGTTCTCTATCCTGCTAAACTGGTTTCTCCATTTCTCAGATATAATTTCTTCACTTCAGCTTTCAAAAAGAATTTACAGGATAACATAATTTCATTCAACTGATAAACTAATTTAGTTTCATGAGGATCAACTTTGTAGCTAACTCCTCTGGGTAGGCAGGATGCAGTGCTGCTCAAAATCAAACCATTAAAACAATTTTTCAATGATTTTAACAGTCAATCAATAATCCTCACTATTAACATTATTTCTGTCAAAATTGAAACAAAACTATAAAACTTCTCAGGTTGCTCTTTTGCCTCACCTACTAGGAAACTCAAAGCCAAATTTAACGTTTAATTACAAAAATTCTTAGCTCAGATTTTCTGATGCAATAACTCTTTATTTCCCAGCCCATATTCATTCCATCTTCCCAAAAAACTATTTTTTTAAAAATATTTTAAAGCATTTACCCCGATAAAGGAAAAAAGAAGACCAAGAAACATCCTGCAAACTGTAACAATTTCTGTCCTGTTGGTCCAGTATTGTAAGGTTGATATGAAGGAAGCAGGTAAATCATAACCAATTAGTAAGTAGGCAACAAGGAGAAGTCCCATTCAATCTTTCCAAAGATCATGAATTTGATAAGTGGATGACTATGGACTGTATATCCACCATAGAAAGGAAAACAGTCTCTTCAATACAGAACCCATTTTCAAAAACTGAATAGATCTGCACCTCAAGCAGTTCCATCAGACAAATTGTGCTCTAAATCATCTTTGAACTGCTGGGCTTAAATAAAATTTAGATATAAAAGGTTTCATTTTACATAACCTATATTTAAAGCTTCTATTGAGTCTTCAAAATGATTTGCTTCAATGTATGTGTTTTTGGTGTGAGTCCAACTTCTTAACCTGTCTAGAGTTACAGTGATAAAAGTTCACATTAACTTAAATAATCTGCCAGCATTAAACATTCTCAGGCTAGTTATCAGTGTTCTCCATGTCTTCAAGTGTATTCAGATAAGATAAACAGACTCTTTATAAAAACTGACATTAATTGTTAATGATTCCTTATATCAAAACCTCAATCAGTTTTAAAATATCCTTCCACATTCTGTGTATGTTGGAAGCTAAGATAATGAAATGTATATGTCAAGATAGCATGAGCTCTAATGTAGTAAAAATATAACCCTGGAGTCCCTAGTTACTTAACAGAATAAAGGTTTATTTTTTTATTCATGCAAAGTCCCTTATGAGTTAGTTAACTCTTCAGGTAGCTGCCCTCCATGCTGTGACACAGAGATCCAGACTTTGTATCTCATAGTTTTGCCATCCCAATATATACCCTTCTTTGTCTCATGGCAGGAGAAAAGAGAGTCAGAGAGCTGTACACTGACTCTTGAATGCTTCAAACCAGGAGCAGTTCTTGTTCATGGATCATTGCCCAGATCTAATCACCTGGGAGCACATGGATATTCAGTGAACAACACATTCCTCTCATTCAGCATTCTGAGGGAGTATGCAAAATTGTTGCATCTGGTTCTGTAAAAATGCAGGTTCTATCAATGTCACTGTTTTTAAATAAGGTTTTGTTTAATGGGACATATTTAAATAAATACATAACATCCATGCTTATAAATATTTACTATATAAACATAACATAAATTTGTTCCCTAGAATAACTCCCTCTTCCTTGTTTTTTAGAAATGATTCTTGTGTGCAGTTAAGTCCATTTTTGGTAACGGTGTTGTTTTATTGTTCGGGTGATAAGGGTTGAAAATATTCCCTATGTAGGCAGGAGTAGGGTTTCACTTGAATAAGAGATTGTTCATGGCATCAGAGTTCTGGCAATCTTCTCAGGAAAAAGCAAGTTTCTCCCTCCAAAGGGAATCCGAGTTGAGAGGCATTGCTTATGGAGGCAATGGAGTGAGAATACTATTCTCAAAGTTGGTGAGACTTTCAAGAGACTATCTTCTGTAAATAGGGAGTGAGGGCAGGGAGTAAGGTTCCTAAGCATGGGACTATTAGGGCCTACTGACGCTTTAGACTAAGAACATAAGAGTTTGCTGAGCATAGGGAGAACCTGAATAGGATATAGGACCTTGCTCTCTACCTCAGTACTTGACATCAGTCTCTGAACTCTTGGGGGAAGCAAGATCTTGATCTATCTTTGGACCAACTTTTATAAAGGAAGCAGAAAATGTTGTTAATGTAGATGGATATTGGAATAAAGGAAGTGAGAAAACACCAACGGAAGACTATATTATGGAGGAAAAGGCAGGGTGCAAGTTTTTGAGTATGGCTGTAATGTTTGATACACCAGGGTGAGTGAGAGGAGTGACAGATGAGGTTATGGAAATGGACAATGGGTCAGATCATAGATACGCTTCTGGAATCAATGCAGTCAATGTAAGATTCATATCAGGAAAATACGTGATGGACTGTCATCTTTGAAACATCAGTCAAGAGGCTATCATAGTCTATTGATTATTTGTGAAATTAAGGCAGTGATGAGGAGAAAGAGCAAATATTTCATGATTGGCTCCACAAGACCTGATGAGCTACTGATAGTAGGGTTGGAGAGTTGTATGTAAATCATGATGACTTCCAACTTTCAGGCTTGGAGGACTGGGAGATAATGGGGTCACATTCACTGGGAGGAAGCAGAAGCAGACTGATTGGGAAGAAGATAATGGGAAAGTTCTGAGCAGGATGAATTTGAACTACTTGTGACATAGAGCAGATATTTGATAATCATTCTTTGAACATGTGAATTTCTTACTCCTTCAGAAAGAACAGTAATGTCTATTCCTAATATCTGTGTCTCCCAGAAAGAGTACCCCAGTGAGGTCTTCTGATAGTGTCATGCATCTATTAGGCATTAAGATAATAAAGGCTCAAATTCTATTCAGAGTTGTCCTCCACCAAGAGTTGGAGGCACTCATTATTGCTCAGATCTTGATGCAGTGTTCTACCCTTTGGGCTAGACTTTCTGGTTTCGACTTCTGGAATCAGAGCTCAGTTTCCTAGGTCCTCTGGACTCAGTGCCTATACCACCATCTCTTCAAGCTGGCTTTAGCATCCACAGCACCAACCCTTTGAACAGGTCTTCTACCTAGCCTCAGACAGCTTCTCATCTGTCCCAACCCAAGATCTTACAGCCTTGATAGTCATCTGACTGGCTCCCCCTAGCAATGATATAGACAGTGTCTGGGCATCCATGGGCAATTACTTCTGATGAAGTAATGTTCCCCAACTACATTTGGACTCTCAAAATAGATAACCATTCTCCTCCCCCAATTTCAGCGAGGCACATAATAGTGTTTGACCTGTGGAAGGTGCTCAGTCCATGTTTGTTGAATGCATAAGGATAAATTAAATGGGAGACCATTAGAAAAACAAACATCTTACTACTCTGTCAGACACATACTTGTGATATCTCAATAGTTCCCATGCCAATGATATATACCTCTTACGTGGTGATGAACACAAACTTAGTGGTGAACACAATTTTCACTAATAACTAACTAGAAATAGCCAAACTCATCATCTATCTAGAGCCTAAAAGCTCCACATATATGTGTCAAAGGAGAGGAGCAGGCAGGTCAACAGCCTTCGTGACACAATGTCCCAAAAGAAGTATAATAAAGCATATTTTTACAGACATGAAAAACAGAGCAGGAAAAGAAAGAATAACATGTTTTTAATTGGAAACATTCAGATTTACTCTTAATTTATTTCAGCTGCCCAGCAGCCATGATTAGATTTGCATCATGATGTATCTTCAATACAATCTATTTTCATAATGCAAACTTTCCTGAATATGGTTCTGATGGATCCTGACATTTTAAAATATGTCCTATTGTCCTTTTCTGTGCGCTAGACCAAGCATAGAGTCTTCCCTCCTATATCATTGTCACCGTACTATCAGACCAGATGGCTACTTCATCACAGAATCAAGAATTAGGGATAATGTATGCTGTTCTTTGCTCTAGAATGCGAAAATAGAAAGCGTTTGCTGCACACATAGGAAGAGCAGTTCAACCCAGCAGTAACCGCCTTGTCACAGGGCATTTGGTGCTACGGAGGCTGCACTGTCTTCAGAAACGAGATTTCATTCCATGGAGCCCTAAGCTCTCAAGTCTCAGAGAAAATTGTCAAAGCCGGGGCAGGAGTCCATGCTTCATCCTGTAACCAAATTAAGCGTAGAGTGCCTCTTTGTTAAGGAAAACAGGTTGCAATAAAACAGTTCTAAAATGGGAAAGATTATATCTGAACACTCCATTGTTTGACATTCAAGGATTTCTCCCCTTCGTAGAAAAAAAAATACGAATGTTGGCTTAATATGCAGAGCGGTTGTTTTTGTGTCTGTGAACATTAAATGTTAGAAACGGAAGAGCTATTTATCCTCAGCCTGCTGAAGAGAACAGTGGAAAATTTTTTCTTTATTGGTCTATAAATAAGCCAAGTCGGAACACACCCTTTATTGGGAGAAGAGCCACGGCAACTCATTACACATACCAACAAGCTCGTCAGGACTCCTTCATGTGATGTTGCCATAAACCTGCAAAGATGGACAAAAGATTGTCCTCTCAGACTGTCAGACATATTTAACCTTAGGACCAACTAGTCTTCCGTAGGTAAAAGAAAAATGAGTATAAATTAAGCATTTCTGGTTACCAGGGATAATTATACAGGACAAGCTAGATGAATCAGTGTTAAATGTAATTTAACACAAGCTCAGAAGTGACAAATTCAAGGGCCTGTGGGTTCCTTTGTTGTATTATCAACAAAGAAATATAGAGCTTTGAGCTTTATCTACACAGTACCAACATGAACTGGTTAATTTAGTTTTAAGAAAAAAAAGACTCCCCCAAAATATTAGTTAAAATGTCTATTTGAATTCTATAGACCAAAGACCTTGCTGCATTAGTTTATTTTTTGTTTTGTTTTATTAATATATCAATTTGAGGCTGTGAACATGTAGAAAAGCCACTGAAAATGTCTCAATTACATGGGCAATATAATCCATCCTTTCTATTTGAATCTGTTTAATTTGTTCATATGTATTAACTTTTTCAGATTAGATATCCTCTGAAAATAGACAGCTCCCCTTGGGGAATTCATTTGTGTAGGCAAAATTAAAAGGTTATCCGTCTGAAAAGTGAGAGCAGACAGAAAGCTTAACAAATTGAAAAGAACAACAGGCTGCTAGCCATAATCATGTTTCCTTTCCAAAGAAGGAACTGTAGCTGCCTGTTCCCTGTACATGATGGGAGGCTTATACTCATATTAATGATCATACCTCTTCCATCAATATCTTGGATTATTACCAGTGTCTGGGAGAAATTTTATTGGCTGCTGCAGTTCATTGAGAATTAATTGATATGACACACTTACTCTACATGAACTTGGAATAAAGTCTATCGAGTGAGTGATTTAATTCATATTATGTTAACTATAAATTATGCCAGGAAACACTATTATGGGTGGACTTGTTTCCAGCTCTTGGACTGCATGTGTGAGCAGTTTATACTTCCGACATTCTGGTACCCTGCCTCTGACTGACTGGCAAACACCTTAGGAAAGCCATTCACTTGGCATGCTCACCAGTATTTGCAACGTGGCACGTTCTTAGACAAATTAGGACAGGAGGAGGCAGCAAATGGCCCACTTATCTTTATCTGTAATTTAACCAACAGTATCAGAGACACCGACAAATTAGATAATTAAAAAAATCTTACTCGCACTCTGTATAGTATTTAAAATAAATTTCTAAGTGTTTTTATAAAATTGAAAAGGAAGAGAGAGTGTGTGTGTGTGTGGAGGAGAGGGGAGGAAGTCGCGGGGGAAGGCTGCTGCCAAATCAGATGGAAAAGGAGATTCCTTTAGAAAGAAAATGTAGAGTTACAGGCTGCATCCTGAAGAACTCTTTATTTTCATTTCCTGTTCAGCCCTGCCAAGGAGTAGATTTCTCCTGGTTCTCCCTCCCTGCGAGCACTAGTACTTTTATTAAAAGAAGTCCATCAGATGTGGTAGTTGTTATGCAGGAGCGGTAACTCGCATAATGGGGGATGGCATTTCTTTCCACTCGTGCTGCTCCGCTGGTTCTAATAGCAACCTGGAGCTCAATTTCCTCCTCAAGAACATTGCATTTCATGTGGAATGTCAATTATTAAAATGCAGTGTCCCGTGTCTTACTTCTCACTAGATGAATTCATTTGCAAACCTTGCTAATTTATGCAAATGATCCTTAACCTGTAACTGCCTGGAATCTATTTCATCCCTCCTAGCTTCTGGCTGCTTGAAGCCTGGGTGGGGGAAGGAAATCCATTAATGCAGAATTTTTCAGTTCTGTCATCATTTTATTGGTTATTGAGTTGTTTAAAAAGCACACCACCAAAGCAACAACAGGAAAAAAAAAAAAGTGTGATTAAGTGGAAGCCAGAGTCAGCTGGAGCTGAGAAATCTAGCGATTAAATTCAGGATAAACCAGGATGAGAGGATAGGTACCTGCAGGACCTGACACCCTGGGTAATGTTAAAAGCTAATGACCTCTTTCGGGGAGAAACCAACTGATTAACCCAAGGAGGGTCTAACTAAGACAGATACAGATTGTAGTAAGATAGGAATTTCTTCCTGAGAGTAAAAACCAAGCTGGCCTGGGTTTTAGTAAAAACAAATACAAAAGGAACTGTATACAGTTTTTTATTTTTGGTCCTGGTTACACACACAAAAAAGATATTTGTCAAGAAGGGGATTGCTGTGTGTGTGTGTGTGTGTGTGTGTGCGCACGCGCGTGCACGCGCACGTGCAAGCATCTGTGTACATGTGTACGTGTTCAAATATTGGGGTTGCTAATGGGCCTGCCTCTATTTCTGGGTCTGAATGAGTGTTGCCACAGGTACATCGGACACCAAATCTGTTCCTCTGAATGAGTTGTATTCTTACATCAGTGACACCATATTTTAATCAATTGTTCTCATAAGACATACTGCAGTGTTTGTCCCCGCTGGCCCTCATTGGCTACTATACAGTCTCTTTTTTATGGACAGTTTTTTAAAAGATGTTTCTGTAAACCTTGGAGCCGTTTTGCCTTCCCTTTTCTTTTTTTGAGGTCAGGGAAAGGATTGAGATTCCTGGCCTGGCTTTTAAATTCACAGGAAATAAATACATCATAATGTTTTTATTCAGTGGTCTTTATTCCAGCAAGTTTCTCAAGGTCATCAAGCAGTTGAGCAGCCTGGATTAGATTAGCTAGGGAGACCTGACCATGAAGCGGAGGAAGAGAGAGAGAGAGAGAGAGAGAGAGAGAGAGAGAGAGAGAGAGAGAGAGACAGAGAGAGGGAGAGGGAGAGGGAGAGGGAGAGAGAGAGAGAGAGAGAGAGAGAGAGAGAGAGAGAGAGAGAGAGAGAGAGAGAGGCTGTAGTCCGGACACAGCGATTTCTTTTGTCCTGCTTAAACTCGGCCTCTGTCTTATCTGAATCAATGCTACTCATACATGGGCACAAGCTGTCCTTCTAAGTTGTTCTTCTGACTGCCATGCTGTAGTCATACCTAAATGGTTTCGTGATATCAAATGTGACCTTTTATATTTTCCTCTTTCTTCCATACCAACAACTGCAAAGTGTGTGTGTGTGTGGGGGGGGAGGGTCATTCATTGTGGATATTAGAATGTGTGTGTGTGGTTTTTTTTTAATGCCACAGTGGTTTCCAAGTAAATAGGAGAATCTGCCTTTAGTAAAATGGACAATTGCCACTTCAAGGAACCTGTTTAAACTCCAGAAGAATGAGAGAGTACATGTTTAATCACTCACTTGGCTCCTGTTTCTTTCAGAACCATGTCTCTTTAAATCTACTGAGAAAGATATTCCTTCTGGCCCACAGGATGCCAAAATGACTTGATGATTTATCTATGCGGCACTTGGCAGCCCATAGCCCAGATTGTGGCTGAAGCTGAATTTTATGAGCCTTCCCCTAGTGAGTATATTTTAAAACTATATTTAAAATATATCTTTTGAAAACCTCAGTCATGTTTGGCCCAGCCTCAACCCCTGAGAAACTCAGTGATAGGAGTAGGGAATTAATATTACTAAGGACCTAACTGATGAAATTTTTATTGTGAGAGATTACAAATATGTTAAGTCTTCATGGGGTAAAGAATGGTAGTCATACCTAAATGGTTTCGTGATATCAAATGTGACCTTTTATATTTGTAGCCAGTCACCCAGTCATTCAACAATTTATTTGACTTCTACCATGTTCCATGAAGGGTCTTAGGCCCCAGGGACAGTGGGAAAAAGGCAAGCACTGTTCCTTCTCTCCTGAAACAGACATATCAGAGGAGAAAGATGGATGATAGACAGGCAAATAGGTACTGTCGGTGAACAGCATGGTTTCCCATCACAATAAATCCGATGTCATAACAGGGCCTTTGAGCTGAGACTTGCCTGAGATGCTGTGCATTTACATGTTTGCCTGAGAAGATAGTTTCCCTAATGTGAAATCAGAAAGGATCTTGCAAAAGCACTTTCCTAGATTTCCTTCTGCACAATCCAGGTCCAAAGAAAAATGTGCTGTCAAACACAAATGAAGTTGAAGACCAAGGTGATTGGGCAGCATAGTTCTAGAAGTGACTTTGAGTTCGGCATTGTGGACTCAAACTTAACTTGATTGATTGTTGTTCAGGAGGTCCAAGTTTACAAAAAGTCTGAAATATGGCCAGAGGGGCAGAATTTTGTTTGTTTTTTTATGTGTTTGTTTCTGGCACACAGCTTAGTGGTTAGAAAATTATATACTTTACATACACAGTGTTCCCCTTGACATTTCCAGTATCCCAATTGGCAGCATACCTAACTATCACAATATATTGACTATATTTCCTATGCTTTACTTACTTTCTGTGACCATTTTATCACTACCAATTTGTAATTTCATCTCTTTCACTCATTTCTCCAATATCCTCTCATCTTTGCCACCAACAGTTCTCTCTGTATCTATGTATCTGTTTCAATTTTGTTTATTTTATTCTTTAGATTCCACATATAAGTAAAATCATATTGTATGTGTCTTTCTCGGACTGACTTATTTCACTAGCGTAATACCTTCTAGGTCCATCCATAATGCTAAAAATGGTAAGATTTCATTCTTTTTTATGGCCAAATAATATTCCATTGTTTATAGACCACAGCTTTTATTTTTAGCCACTCGCCTATTGGTGGGCACTTGGGTTGCTTCCATAGCTTGGCTATTGTAAATAATAGTGTAGTGAACATAGAGATGCATATGTGTTTTGGCATTAGTGTTTTGGGTTTCTTTAAAATTATTGGGTCATTCAGTTGGTTTTTGTTTTGTTTTTTAAATCCTCACCCAAGATTATGTTTATTTATTTTAGAGAGGAAGGGAGAGAGAAAGAGAAATGTTGATGTGAGAGAGAAATATCAATTGGTTGCCTCCTATACGCATCCCAACAGGGAATCAAGCTCAAAACCTAGGTATGTGCCCTGACTGGGAATCAAACCTGAACCTTCTTTTCGTGTACTGGATGAGGCTCCAACCAACTGAGCCACCCAGCCAGAGCAAGGCAGGTACATTTTTAATCTTTTGAGGAATCTCCATATTGTTTTCCATAGTGGCTGTACCAATCTGTATTCCCACCAACAGTGCAGTATGGGCAGAGTTTTTATTAATTAGTAATAAAAAGTGACACAGCAAGGATAAGAACTTAAAATCCTGGTCAGTCTTCAAATAGATAAAGATGATGTGGCACACATATAAAATGGAATATTACTCAACCATAAAAAAGAATGAAATACTGTCATTTGTGGCATGGCAAGTGAAATAAGTCAGGCAGAAATAGACAAATACCATATGATTTCCCTTATTGTGGAATCTAAAAAAAACAACAAAATAAATAAACAAACAACAACAACAAGCTCCTAAGGACAGAGAATAAGTTGATAGTTACCAAATGAGAGTGGATTTGGGGGATAGGTGAAAAAGGATAAGGGATAGAGAATTACAAATTGCCAGTTATAAAAACAGTACCAGGGATATAAATAAAATACTAGACTGATGGAACAATCAGTTCATCCTTACTAATAGAAGCCTAAGTGGCTGTCATGCTATGGTGCCCTCATGACGTCACAAGATGGCTGCGCAGGGCTGAGCTCCATGCCATGTGTCCAGCATGGAGCATGCCTGGTAGTCCCACCTCCTCCCATCTCTGTGCGGTGAGGCCTGCCTTGGGGTCTTGCCTCCTTCCAGCTCCATGTGGCAAGGACTGTCTGGGGGCCCCAAGGCTCCACACAGCGAGATTTGCCTGGGGGGTCTGGGGGTCCTGCCATCGGCTCTGCACGGCACAGAGGCAGGATCCCCGCTTCAGCCTACCACTTTGGGGCAATCCATCGAGGAACCCCAGATAGGTGGGCAGGGCCTACCTCTTTGGGGCAATTGATAGCAGGACTCCTGGACTATGATGGGGCACAGGGCAGGCTGGGGGAACCCCACCCTCAAGTGTACAAATTTTGTGCATCGGGCCTCTAGTAAGTTATATAAATGTCTAATCAGTTTGTTGTATATCTGAAACTGATACAATACAGTATGTCAACTGTAATAGAAAAGAACTTTAATCCTGGCCAGTCTTTATTGAAAATTATTAGTAGCAATACCTCATACTCACATGTCACTCTTTTTTTAGAGTACAACTTATATTTCCTTTGATTTCCAAATTATATGAAAAAACTAAGTCACAGAAAAGTCACATAGTTTTAAAATGGTGTAACTTTTCTCTTTCCCATGACTGGACATTCATTCATAGATACAGATACTTCACAATTTTAAAGGAAACATCCTTCGTACTTATATTACACACTGCCCCTATAACCAATTGAAAAGTGAAAAATTCCAATAGTCCATTCTTTTGGTCCTATTTTTATGTAGATTTTTAAAACAGAAGTTATGTTTTCGAAGTGCAGAAACAATCACTTAAATAAACAAATTGGTAAGAAAATGCTCAGGTTTGTTCTATATACCAAACCAGCTATTTAAAACCATGGTTTGCTGTGGAGTCAAATACACAAGGACTCAAGTTCAAAGATATAATCTGGTTCTTATTGCTGACACAGCGGAGATAGATGTCATTTCATTTAAATTAATACTGAAAAGTAAAGATCAAAGGGAAGCCTGGGACTGTCTGAGTCTAGGCCAAAAGATATTGGGCCTTATTGTTACTCTTGAAAACCATAGCCAAGAACAATCATTAGAGCTGAGACTCACATGTGAACAATTATAATCTACACTTTTGCTTAAGAACTGCTGGCCAAGGAAATAAAAAATTAATAATTCAAATTAAACTCACTTAAATCATATTAATATCCTTCTTGGTAAACAAAGATCTCTTCTCAAAGCATAGCATTTCAAGGAATTTATCACTTATAAAGAAATAGATATAATTATTACCAGATAACATTGTCAAAAACATTTTGATAAATTTTAATGGGTACTAATAAAATCAATTTTATTTGATACTAATAATGTACAAGGATATTGCATAAAACATAAAATTAGGCATATTCCTGCCTATTGAATGTGCAATCATAATGAAATAACACAATACATTTTTTTAAAAATCTTCACTTGAGAATATACTTAGAGAGAGCAAGGAGGAAGAAGAGGGAGAGAGAGAGAGAAATATTAATGTGAGAGAAAAACATCAATTGGTTGCCTCTGCAATGTAGGTAGGTGCAAGGAGTCGAACCTGCAACCTCTTGGTGTACAGGATGATGCTCCAACCAGCTGAGCGACCCGGCCAAGACACAACACAAATATACCCTTAAGTTGAAGTGTTTCTATCACCAATAAACTTACTAGTAATTATCCTTTTAAAAAATTCATTCTTAATAGACAGAAGTGCTCCAGCCATGAAGACAGAAGAGAAACAATTCAGGGATGGAAGATGCTGATGACACCTCGTCATGCCAGCAGACAGCAGCTGCATGTTGCTGAAGGATGCCCAGGACCAAACCAGAGACGGTCGGACCTACATCACCTCCGTTTGTTTGGCCACCAACCAGATCTGAAATAGCATGGCTGACATGTATACATAGGAACTATTTGACATTGAAATTGGGACTCAAAAGAACTGTTGGTCCAGAAAGGAACTCACTACAGACTGATTCATTTGCCTCTCAGAATAACCATTATGGCTTTTCTCAGTTTAGGTTCTTACAAGGGTATTTCTTAGATCACAAGATCTCACACATATAGAGGAAATGATGAACAACATAGACTGATGAACAGAAACAGACTCAGAGAAAGAGAAGCACCGAACAGACTTTCAAACCTCAGAGGGAAAGTAGGGGAGGGTGGGGGTAAAGGGGAAGAGATCAACTTATGTGCATGCATATGAGCCTGGCCAGTGGCCATGGACACCGGGGGGGGGGGGGGGGAGGGTGCATATGTAGGGAGGGGCTTGGGATGGCATTGGGGGGACGAGGACAATTATGTGATACCATAATCAATAAAAAAAAATGGGGGGAAAAATAAAACCAACGTGACAGGTAAAAAAATAAAAATTCATTCTTGTAATTTCTCTACAATGTGGTCTTGTCAATTATGTGCTAGTTAGTATGCATTTCATTGAAGGTACTCAAGCATAAACTTGAGTTAGTATTGCACTATTTTTGTTGTCCCAAAGTGAGCAGGAGAAAGTTCAATCTAATAGGTGTTTCTTCTTAACTATCATGTACACAACTATGATATATACTATATAAGCTGTTGGGAGAAACTTGGGTATGGGCAGAAGCCATATTCTTGAGCATGTGAAAGAATCCTCCCCCTCTATCCCAGTCAGGGCTCATGATGCTCCTTCAGGAGATGCTGGAATAGATTCTAAACTCCACTTACACCATAACTCACATTCTGAAGCATCTTGGATAGACAGGTTCACATACATTCCAGAGCAGAGCTTCTCAATCGGTAGAATGTCTGGATCTCCTGGGACTTTATAAAAGATGTTCTCTTACAGAGCCAAATCTCTTTGGTTATATCTTCTACCATTTGGGACTACATATGGAATCAGTCTCAACACTCTATTCTAAGTCAGTAGAGCTATGAATCTTAAGCAGGTGATACCATAGTGTTGATAAAAATGTCTAGGCTTGGAATCAGCTAGAACTGGATTAGAGTCTCATCCTACTCTGTGAGCTCCGAATTCCTTATTTGTAAGATGGGAATAAGCATGCCCATTTTAAAGGGCATTATGAGGATTAAGTGACAGAACATTCCAGCATTAAGCATCTAGTAAGTGCTCAGAACTGCGAGCTCTCTTGCCTCTCAACTCTTAAGGTTGTTACCTTATCGATATAACTCAGTCTCATAAATCATTTCAAGTCACAGATACACAAAGTGGGTTTTATGCCTGTTTCATCTGGCTGCATATTTCATCTGAAATTTCTATACTTCACTGGTATAGTGAAAACTTCTTTTAACATCATCCTTGGATTTCTTGTTCTTGAGCCATTGTACAAATGGAAAAGTGTAGAACAATATTAACTTCCCTCACATAGGGTTTAAGTTGGATTCACTTTATCATGTAGCATGTGGCATAATGAGGAATGGGGCCACCAAGTATTATCCTCCAGGATGATATTAAATTCCATTTTGCAGTTAGACCTTAGGATCTTGGTCATATTAAAGTCACAGTTCAAAAAGTAAAAAATTAGGATGCACAGTTGCTGAATTTGATTGTTAATGCCATGGAAAGTAATCAAGTTGATTTAATTAATTTCTCTCCCCCCCCCCCACCCCCCATCAAGGGCAGCCTGGTTACTTTCACAGGGATAAGGATTTGTTCCCTTATAATTAACATGACTTCTTAGATGCAGTGTTTGGAGTAGACTCTGTGATTCTCAGGGCACAGTATTTTCCCAACAGTTATCTAGACAGAATCAATGTTGTTACTTCAAGAGTCATACAATGGAATGGTTACAGGTAATCCCTTCTTCGGAACTAGCTTGAAATAAAAATTAAATGGGCCTTGAGCGTTTGTAAAGTGCAGTGTTTCATTGGGGCCATGGAACACTAAGTGAGGCTCAGAAACAGGGTGTTAATTCAGGGCTAATCATTTAATTCCACTCTGTTATGTGCTGTATTTATTGCCCTCCTGGATCTGTTTTCTATGGCCTGATAAAGACATAGTGATTCTCTGAAGCTCAGTCAGGGACCATTTTATTTATATTGTTCGTTAGTCCAATAAAAGCATTGGCTTAAGATTCAAGCTGTTATTATCTGTTTTACAGCCCTATCATTAACCCTGAAAATGCTGATAGAATTTCATCCCTTGGTCAGGAGTTGGTTTTTGGTTCAATGGGGGGAAATGGGGGGGCGGGGGCTTGTAAGGAGAGGGAATAGTCAGGACCAGATCGACTGTAGAAAAATCACGTTTGCTGTAACCAGATACAGTTTGGCTTGGAATCAACTCAGGTTTTAGCCACAAATGTGAACTTCCCTTTCTTAAATGTGTTGGTGTTGTGAAAACTTGTTCAACATTTTTGGGGTCAATTTGGATCCTTTTGATATGTGATTTTGTTTGTGAACCAGATAAATTTTTAAAAAAATTTAAATCAAAACCTTGCTACAACACTTCTCCAAAATGAAAATAATTCTGTCATGAAAAAGAAAATGGAGTAATGGAATATAAGTCTAATGTTGTTTAAATATGTGCAGCAAAGGAGAAGTGATGAAAACAAACATACACTAGGACCACACTTCCAGTACTTTTATTAAAAAAATTTTTTTAATCCTCACTCAAGGATATGTTTTTAAATTGATTTTAGAGAGAGAGGAATGGAGAGAGAGAAACATTGATGTGAGCAAGAAACATTGATATGTGAGAGGGAAACATTGATCAGTTGTTCCTTGTACATGCCCGATTGGGGATTGAACCTATACCCTCGGTACATGCCCTGATTGGGAATGGAAATGAAGACCTTTTAGTGTATAGGACAATGCTTCAACCAACTGAGCCACCGAATCTGAGCCTTCTGAAACTTTTCTTAAAAATAGTTTTAGTTGCATAGTTTAATGGATAAAATAGTTGTTTTCCTAACAGTCTGTAAAATGTTGTAAAAGAGGCACAGAGTAAGGAAATGATGATGGAAACTGGATTTATGGAGGTCACTTAAATTAATGATTTGGCAATCAGAAGATAATGCAGGTGCATGAATGCAATATACTGTGTAATTACCAGCATTTCTAATGGAGTTAATGTGTAGTAATCCATGTAATAACAGACATTATTTTATAGCAGATATGCAATTAGTTCATGTTATTGGCGTATACTGCACAAATAAAGCAAGTCATTGTTGTTTGGCACTAAAAGATGAAGACATTTTGAGGACTGATGCTCCTCTATCAGAGAGATTACATTTTTGTCTGTCTAAAAGCATCCATTCAGCAAGTAAATCTAAAAAGTATTAATAGTTATGACTTCCAGACCTGTGCAGGTATGTAGATGTTTGGAACAATTATCCCTGAAGGAAGCTGTTTTGAGAAATGTGACTAAAATCACATGAGCAGATTTATTTGGAAATGTAAACATTAACAACAAAAAGTGACCACATTCTCCATAAATGATAAGGAATGAGTATTCATTTATTTTGCCAACAAAGTTTTTTCTGACCACTTTCTATGGGAAATAAAGAGCTAATAATATAGGTTATGCCTCTAAAGTAACTAAGGTATGCCACAGCAACAACTCTCACTGCAACTTTATTTTTAATTCACTTAAGAAACAAATATTTCCTCCAAATTACATGAGGTCTCTTCCACCCACCCTCCAAGCAGGACCTAAATTTGTAAACTAAGGGCTCACAGAGCTTAGCTGCAGAGACCTGTGAGGGCACTCTCCTCCCCATCTACCCCCCCCCCCTTGCTCTGTAGGGCAGGGGGGGCACAGCAGTCCATCTGGGAAATGTGTCCAAAGCTGTGGCCTGACCAACACTCGTGGGAAATAGCTGCCCAGGATCTCAGCCCCAGGATGGTGGCTTTTACAAAACCATTTCAAATGTACTATTTTGGTGACAAAAATGAAGCATCTTTGTAGATAATTTAAATTATGAATCAGATCAAGTAGTTATTTACATTTCATGACAAAATAGGAACTATGGTGGTGGAATCAAATTGGAAATTCCTTGAATTATATAGGTAATAATTATGTCTGCTGTTTTAGCCTTTTGTAGTAAGAGAAGTGGTTGTAGGATTTAGATACCTGTTTGAGTTTACATTTTTCAATAAACTTAAAAACAAACAGTTTCTGATTATCCTCAGAAATCGTGCCACTTCCACTATGGCAGAAAGAGGTGCAGAAATTTCTATAAACCAAAAGTCTTCTGAGGTTAATAAAATGAGAAAGCTGTCTAATTCTCCTAAATACAGAGAGATATACCCTTGAATTAGAGAACATAATTATTTGCTAAGTCCTTTCCTGGTCCACACCAGTATAGTGTTTCTTAGCACTGGGTAGGTGGGGCTGAGGAGACCAGAGGGCTGTGCAGTCTATGGGCACATCTGATAGACAGTAGCAATACTTAGTACTTTAGAATTTATGAATCACTTTTTTTGTTTTACATGATCACATTTGATGTCCAAAACAAACTGGTAGGTAGGTAGGCATCTCAGTTTTACAGATGTGTTAACTGAGTCTCAGAGGGCTCATGTGGCTGGCCCAAGGTCATCTGTGGAGAAAATGGTAGAGCCAGGTTTTCTCATTCCTAGTCTAATGCAATTCCTCTAAATAAAGATTGAAAGAAGCTATATGAGAGAATAATTCATGTCCCTACCAGTTCTAACTTTTCACAATCATGTGGTTAAGTGCCAAATCACTGATTTCAGAGAGAAAGGAAGTTCAAATGATTAAAAAATAAAAGATTCCAGAGAAGATGTGGGAAGTATGTGGGAGGAATTCTGGAAAGAAGAGCAGAGACATTCAAGGCTGATGGAATGGCTTAAGGGGAAGACAATTTGGTGGATGGAGGGTGCAGTATCCCGAGGTCAGATGTGCCAGGCACAGGTTTGCATGAAGAAACAATGGAAAATATCAGTATATATCGAATGGTAGATGGTACCCAGATGGTGGAGGCCTTGAATGCCAACTCAAGAGTTTACTTGGAAGAAAGAGAAGAAACACCAAAAGTTTTGATTATGTCATAAAGATGACTTGTTATGGGCCTTAATCTAGTGGCGTGCAAGAAAAAAAGCTATTGTTAGCCAAGAGTTATGAGACCACAGCAACTGTCCAAGCATGAGGGAGAAAATAATATTGCCAAAGAGAGTAGTATACAAGCACAAGGATTTAATAATTCTCTGGTAAATTAAAAAAACAATTTTCAGATGTTCTATTTAAATAAATCAGTCACAGCTGCCCCTCCCCTTCCTAAAAAATTCCTCCAAATTAAACTTGGCTTTTAGCAGACATGTAAAACAAAATTAGGCAATCATCTACAATCTGGGACAATGCCCTGTATTTAATAGGTACTCAATAAATCTTTCTTATAATTGTGATTAAAATATTATTCAATTAAATGAATACAAGTCAAATCCTTCTAAATATCTGGCTTTTTCAGATGTTAATATTTTATTACTATTTATGTCTTCTTTATCTCTTTTATGCATTTTTTTTATTTACTTCATTACTTATTTATTTTCTTATCTACTGTGTAATTCACTTCAGTGCCTGCAGCCTATGGGCAGAGGCCAGGCAATGGTTCAAGGTCACAGTCTTCTCTGGCATCTTCTATGTGTTTTAAATGTATAGGCCTAGAGTAAATGAAGCTAAATTTGGAGGCCAATAGAGGGGTTTTCTTCCTCTATGAGAGGAGGGACGTCAAATAGGATAGTAGTAGGAATAAAGGAATAAATGAGTGTTTTTTAATTAAGTCTAGAATCTTTATGATAGAGAATTCCATAAAACATTGTTATTTGCCAAGGGTCACAATTTCAATTAATTGAACCACATGGCCTTAAGATAAGGAAAAGCTATTATTCCTAAAGAACCTTGGGCTTAAACGATGAACTAAGATAAATGAGCTTTTAGAGATACCTGATTCTTCAGTTTAAATTGTCACACTGGCCGAGTAAACTTGATGAGAGGGCTCTTTAACATCGCTGGGGCTCACTTTTCTCACCTGGGAAATGGGGGTGATAGTAGCTTGCTCTCCCAACTACTATCCATTTGTCAGTTTTGTGATCCATTCCTAATCCCCTTTGTGCACCCCACACCCCACAGTGTCCACTGCCCTCATGATGCCATCTGGGCAACACTTCATTGTCCCCTCACCCATATGAAAGGTTACCTGCCCTGAATTCCAGCTCATCCCACTCAGCGCCCTGACTTTGGCCAAGTAGATAACTTACTGCTTTCCAAGATGTTAATGAATGTTAATATATCTATTCACCAGCCTTTCCAGACACCCTTTTTGCATTTTAACAGGAATAAAAAGCCTTAAGCCAAATAGTGAAAATAGTATTAATTTTAGGTTATTCTGTTGGCTAGTGAGAAAGATTCTGGAGGGGAGAACTAGAAGGTCCTAACTCACGCCTACACACATAAGGCAGACTCTGGGAAGTGTCTGACTTCCTGGTGGTCTCCTAATGTCTTCATAATAAAAAACTGGATGTCGTGGCTGCTCCAGGCTTAAGCCAATTTCCCTGCCACGATGGGTCCTATATACCAGGAGCACTTTTAGGGTTAATACGATATTCCACCATCCCTTTTACTTTCAGCAAACCTGAAGGATGCCTTCCTTGGTTCAGCATCTATACCTCCTCTAGGCTTTCTAGCAAAGAGCTGCGTCCCCGGGGTCTCCTGTTCCTGCTACAATAAGGACCCACTGGGTCTCCTCCTGCATTTACAAACAAGCCATTTAGTCCCCAGCCAGGCTTCCAGCTGCTGCAGAAGAGAGCTGCCCTGCATCCCTGCACGAAAGGCTCTTCCCACTCACACCAGTAGTGGCACTTGTCTCCCTGGGCTCTGGCGCCTACCTGCAGCTGTGCTTACTGAAGTGAGACTGTAATTTGCTGCAGCATGCCCAAGTATTAATAGACAATTATTTATTGCAAATCTGAACCATTTATACTGCTTACTGGCTGACACAATGTAAAATTTTGATCCAAATGTTAATGTGTCCATGACATTGCATAATCCTGTTCCCTGCCATGGTTTTTCTCTTCTAAATGAATCGAATTTGCAGTACAAGAAAATGGCATTTTTAATGGATGAATGATTTACAGCCTCAAACTTATAAGGCTATTATTTGTGTAACTAACGGAGAATTGACTAATTGCAATAACACAGCAAATTAGACAAATTTAGGATTGTTCTGGGAATGAATTCATAGGAAGAAAATGAAAATAACTTACAAAGTTCTTAAAGGGTAACTGAATAAATCTCACTTTAGCTCTACAGGGCAATTGTATTTTGCGGGGAAGATCAGGTATCTTTGAGGCCAAACAGACTTATAAATATTCAATTGAGTAGAACATAGATAAAAATTACCTCTTCATAAAGAACCATATGTGTGGGGGAGAGCACTTCCAATTCTCCAAATGTTTACTGAAATTGCTTACACAAATGTTTTCAGCAGTTGGGTGAAAACAAAGAGCTTTATAGTTATGTGATTTTATGAAAAAAAACCAATTTTAGCATGTTTAACCTTCTATTTGTTGAGCATGCAACACAATGCCAGGGAAGAATGATTTCCTAATGGAGATCTTCATGATTTTTCAAAAGAAAGAATGTGCATCAGCAAAAATAATATTTCTTTCTTTCTGAGATATTCCTCTTAGGTTGTTTATATCGATTCCTGTTATTCTGTTACCTTTGCCCACAGAGAGATTGTTAAGATAAAAAGTGCCTCAATACAGCTCTAATTACATCTCTGAGAACTACACTGGGATGTCTAAACACAAGGACATTCAACGTGAAGATTCCTTTTGTATTTTAGTCCAGGTGGCTCCTATAAATTAATGATGAGAGAAAGCAGATTTGGAGGTGCTCTAAGAATAATAACAAAATAGTTGTGTGTCCTTCCAAGTTATATACAAAATGGCCCTCTCTACTCCAGAAGGCATGGCCCACACTCTTACTGCCTATAGCAGCAATCATTTGTTTTTCTTTCCTATCCCCTTCCACCAGTCTTAGTTCCTTACAGCCTACACAATCTAGCTGATCATTTTTCTAAACTATGTCTTGTTTCGCTTCTTCCCTGCTGAAAACCATCCCCAGAATGGTCAGGATAAAGCACCAGCACTTTATCATTGTGCACTTGGCCTTTCTGAGCCTCATACCCAATACCTCTCCACTAGCTCTCCTACTGGTCCGCTCTGCCTCCCACATCATAGCACTGCCACAGCCTGTAAGAGCTTCAGGCTGTGAAGCTTAACTGGCTAGAAGCTTATGGAGGGCATGACCTGTCTTCTTTCCTGGAGTTGGCCACAGAGTAAACATTCAGTATATATATGAGGGGTAAGTGGGACACTTATTGAATATCCACTTAGTGCTAGGCACTGAACAAGGCCCTGTAAAGAATACAAAGTGGTTTGTACATGCTCCCTTCCCTCAGGTAGAATTGCTTACAATTAATTATAATAGCTTATAATTAAGTACATTAATTAAATAAGAAACAAAGGAATAATGAAACAGAATATGAGGAAGTGCCTAAAGAAAGGCATACTTGCTATAGCAGATCAGAAAACTGAGATTCATTCTTTTAAATCATTATCTTCTCTTTGTTTCTATCTCACTCACTCTGAAATCAAGCATACCTGAAATTAAGTCCTCATTCTACTATTTATGAACAATGTAGTTTGGACAAGTTAGTTTACCTAAGCTTCAATTTCATCTGTAAAATGAAGATAGTATTTATTTTACCTGGTGCTGTGAAGATGAAGTAAGATTGTACAAAAGGCCAAGTGCACAGAAAAGGTTCAGTAAATGATGCTGGGGATAGTATTTCCAGAGGATGTGCTCCTTGTTCCCTGAGGCCGGCTCCACTGAACTTCTGAGGAGACATCTTACAGTAGGTGCCTTATCCACAGATGGCCAAATAGCTTGTTTTCAAATGAGGACACAATATACTCAGCTCCTTTCTAAATTGATTGTAAATTAATACTTCGAAGGGTTGCTTGGCAACTAATAAGCTTTAATTTGAGTCTTTTTGAAATTTTAAGGACTCAAGGACAGAAAACATAGCTTACTTATACTCTTTAGGTAGTCAAAGGCTTTTTGTTGAACGTAAAAGACTTTAAATATATAATTTAGTTGTTTAACACATATTTATTAAGTTCTTGTATATAACCTTTTACTGTATTAATCTTTCCTTCCACAGACCTCTACCTAGAATGGAGAAATGTCAGGGGGAATGGAGAGGAGTAACCAACTGCAGCAAAGTAGACAATAGTGACATAAAGACTGGTTGAAATGGGAACATACATTAGTATTAATTATACTGTCTTTGTCAGATTGAAGGACCAAACATCATTGCTATACTTACATAATAAATGAAGTCAGACTACTACTGTATACCTTATTAATAGAGGACTCAGGTTCAAGAATTTGGGTTGCAAATTTAGACAGACCTATACAGTTATGTAATTTTGTACAAATGAAGCTTTTTAAATATATATTTTATTGATTTCATAGAGGAAATGAGAGGGAGAGGGACAGAAACATCAATGATGAGAGAGAATCATTGATCTGCTGTCTCCTGCACACCCCACAACCAGGGCAAAATATATGCCCTGACCAAAAATCTAACTGTAACTTCTTAGTTTATAGATCAACACTGAGCCATACCAATATTGAGGGGAAAAACCTCCATATTTTTCACCTTTAGCCATTTCACAGGGATTGTATTATAAAAACAATTTTGGGGGATTGTTTTTGGGATCAATTGAGATAATGCCTATGAAACACTTAACACAGTAAGAACTCAATGCATGGATATTTTTGTTATTATTTGAAGAGAAGTTATGGAATCTGTGTTAAATACATTAAGGATACCCATTTAAGAGAGAAGATTTTTGCATTATTATTCTGACTCAACTGAATACCCAGCCCATAATTACTGGACAGTACGATCTTGCCTTCCTCCAGACTGTCCAAGAATAAGGCAGGTGTTAGGAATACATGCAAAAAACAAGATCAAAATACCAAGGTCCAAACTAAACCAATGCAAACAGAAATCTTGCATTACTTATAAATAATCAGCTACCACTTACAGTACATGTGATTGTACAGTACATTGCTTAGTCTTGCTTTTTTGCTATCAAGCAAAATTAAAATATGGAATTATTTTAAAAATTAAAAAGGAAGAAAATTTTTATTTGGCTCTATCTCAGAGAAGCCTGGAGAGCACTTTGGCGTAAGCCTCTGCATTCAGGAAGAACCTCAAATTAGTTTTTGTGTATTTTTTTTTCTAATCTATATTCATGAAGACACACTGACAGGGTTCAAAGAAAACACACAGCAGATTTCAACCTGGGTCCCCAAACTGGATCATAAGACTTGCAGCACTATTAAGAGAAATACTATTTACATATCATTTGAATATCTTTGAACAACACAATTATTTGTCCAAAATATTTTGTGTTAAAGGCATGAAATTTATTCATCATAAAATGAAAGTATGACACACAATTTTGTAACCCTGTTTAGATGTACTAGTATTTTCACTCTTGAATACTGACAGCATCGAAAAATAGAAGTAGCCTGGGTCACTATCTTGGCATGTAAGGGGTCATGCCCTTTCTAACTCTGGTTAGTGACTGATTTCATCAATAGGGGAAACTATTCATATTAAATATATTTGTTTTACTTTCACTTCCCATTCCAGAGGAAAAGCCATAATCAGGAATATATTGGTTAAGAGCCAGTTTTTAATTGTGTCCAATGGAAGAATTCCTGGGGCGTTGCGTGGGGCTGTATCACTGATGTACATCGAGAGGAATTCAGATTTTATATTATTTGTTCTAAACCAGAACATTTTACTTATTATTCATAATACATGTTGAAAGCAGACACCAAAATGGCTCATTTGGAGCCTTTTTGTGCTCGCCTGCTAATGCACATTAACGCCAGTACACATTCTGTATTACAGATCCATAAAATGCATTTGCATAATATTGAAATTATAATCCCAAATGCGTAGTAAAAACCTTTATGAAAAATTGTTACTGCTCAGCTACTATACAGTGGCTAATTTTTAATCTTCAGCCTCTCAGCTGCGCGTAAAGATGGGGTATTCTTTAAATAAAAATCTCAGGAGTAGAAGCCTGGAACTTAACTCTCCCTCTTTTGTGTAGGATATTTTTAGATGGACAATGAAAATGTCTAACATATAAACAGATTTTGGCCTTTTGAAGACTGAGGTCTTGACATTTCAGATTAGGTTGAGAAGTATCTCTAATTTCCCTGCCTTATACCAGTAATTGGAGGAGGCTTTCTCTTATGACCTCACCGAGGGTCTCTTCCCAGTTAGTGAGGAAGACTTCTGGAAAAGAATCAACGTGGCTCGGGTGGAAAATACTAAAGCAGAACACACCACTGGCCACTGTTTCTTCAGTGCTGTCTCTGTGCTTAGCTCTGGTTGAACACAAAGGTCTCTCTCAGAGGTAAATCTGTACCTGTTAACTCCCATATCTCAACTGCTGCATCCAACAATAGTGCTGAAGACAGATGCTGATTCTTTAAATGATTCCACGAATATGTTTTCAAATAATTTTCAGAGTTCTAGCTGATAATTTCCAGAATTAATGTCACTGAGTTACATTTCTGTTAGGCCTTAGCAGCATACACCTTAATAAGGGGAACCTCACAGATTGGGCTGAATGCTCACCTTGTGCTCAGCGGAACCCAGTCAGAGAGTGGCCCTGCATTTTCTCTATCTTGGTCAACTCTTGCCTTTTCCCATGGTCCTAAGCAGAAGTTTACCCTCTGTGCAACCTCAGGGAGCTCTACTCAATTCCCTCTTATTCTGTGACCAAATTGAAGAGCAAGAACATATTCTCTGGGCCCTCTTACCAGGCTCTATCTCCTTCTTCCTTTTCTCTCTCTTCTGAAATTTACAGCTGCAGGAAGGAGAGAGAAAACACAAGTCAAATAGGCCTGGATGGCCACCTTGTAATAGTGACTTCCTGACAAGAACTGAGGGAGAACCAGAAATAAGACAGAATAAATTCCCTACTTCATTGGGAGAATTTTGGTCTGAAAATTTTTCTTATTTCCCTAGTCACTTACTTTATTTCATTTTAGCGTATTTAATTTTATTAGGTATTACATGAGAATTCAAAAGGTATGGTAGTTCAAAAGTTATTTTTTTATACTATGGGAAGACTCTTTAAAAAAAAAAGTAGCACATTATACATGATATTCTTTACCTTTTGTTATTTGTTAGTACTTTATTTTATTTTTGTTAGTATTTTAAAGATTCTTTTTTGCAGGGATATACAAAGCTGCCTCTTTCTTTTAACACACATCTGCCTTAACTTACTGAATTTTTTATTTTAATGAATGTTTAAGTTCCCCCCCCCCCATTACTTACTATTATAAACATTGCTGCAATAAATCATTCATTCATAGGTCATTTTGAAACATGTAAATTATATAATTAGGTGTTTTAATTTGGGTGATTTTGAAAAATTGCTCACCATAGACATTTCACCCTTTCCACTCCACTTTCCCCAACTTACCTCTAACCTTGCACTTGAGTTATTTAGCTTAACCTTTAGATTAAGAGGTTGTGGTAAGCAATGACTAGGACTTGAGAGAAGGTGGATTCAAAAAAGGGCTGGTCAGAGGCCTGGTTAGCGAATGGCAGCTGAACTGTTAGCCTGCTCTCAGACATGTGGCAGAGTGAGAAAGACTGGGAAACTCCTGATGAGCCCATTCTATTCATGTCAAACTCCTCTGAAATAAACCCAAACATATGGGTTTATTTCATATGGATCTCCTGTCTATTACTAAAAATCTCCAGGAGGTAAATTCCACAGCTCTCTTGGGTAAACTATTTGGACTTCTCACAACTCTTCTGAAGGTCAAGACACTTTTCCTTATGTCTAATATAAATCTTTTCTGCATATATCCACTTGTGAAAATGTGTGCTAACATTTCCCCACAGCAACCCAAGTTCAACTAGCTAGACAACATGATGTTATAATTTTGAGGCTAAAGAATGTATCCTCTTTTATTTTTTAATGGCACATGTCTCCTAAATTATTTTAGAAACCTTTAATGCATACATGAGAGATAACGTAAGTGTTTTTATTTTGCTTTATATTTATCTTAGTTATGGACTTTATAGAGACTGTGGATGTGGATGTGTGTGTGTGCTTAAAATTTTGCCATGTTCCCTTGCTTTATTCCCCTCATGAGTTATAATCATAGAATTATGATACTTTCTCATTCAATGCTGATTAACACATAGCTTTCTTAACACTTCTGAGATCACTTCTGCTGAACGAGATAATGTCGCTGTAACTGAGCTGCTTGGAGGTTATTTCTGAGCATATCTTTCCTTTTTCTGTCTACATACAATAACTATTTTAGGAACATTTGGTATCCAAAAAAATACCAGCATTGTGCAAATTAAAACATCTGCTTATACTTTGACACCCTCATTCTTCAAAGGTTAGTTGAATTCGCGGTTGCTTTGTTCAACAAGAATGCTCCCAGAGCCCAAGGATGCACATTTAATTATGGGGAAGATACGTTTGACAGAGCTGTGGGGGGAAATTACCCTTCATATCCAGACCAGCATTAACATTTTTATAGAACAAGATTGCCTCAGAGTCAAAGAAGGAAGAAACTCCAGGAAAATAAATATGAATCTATTTCCTCACTGGTCTCCTTTTACTGATTTACAAGACGCCAACCAACGACTCCTTGCTCTGCTACCTAGAACTCATCAGTTTGCTCTCAAACTGGCATTTCTGATTTCTGCTGAGGCTAGAGACAGCAAAGTAAACTCTGCTTCCAACAATAAATAACAGAGGGTGTTATTCTTTCCGTTCAAACAGGCTTTAGATCACGACAGACAGCTACAACCAGGTGCCTTTAGCTACATCTGTCACTGCCACGGATGCAAAACATGTAAAAAAATCTGCTGCCCAGAGGTCTCTCTCCAGCCTTGTCCCACCTCAGATATTCTTCCGTCCTGGCTTGTGGTTGAGCCTTTGTCACCCAACACCATAAGGAAGGGCTGAGGTGCCTGTGGTAATGGCAGCGTCCCCTGGTTGGTTTACTGGCACAGGTCACTGATGCCAGGTAGCAGATTGTACACTGAAAGCCTTTCTGTGTCTGAGGCCAAGGACTGGGATCTCCTAGATAACACATGTGAAGAGGCAGCCGCGGCTGGTGAGCAAACTCATCACTCACTTTGTCCCACCGCCCCTCCCGGCCCTTCTTGCTGCAGCCTTCCAGGAGCCAACAGACCTTCGCTGTTGCCCTGGGAGGGAAGGGAGAGGAGAAGGGGGAACGCGGAACACATGCAGCAAGAGGGATTTGGCCAGGCAGACACCACAGGTGAACAATGACTCATTTGGAAGCGTGCAGCCTGGTGTGTTATTAGCATATCAGGCATCCTTTGTGAAAGAGGCTCGCCCAGCTGTGCGGGCGCATCAGTGGGGGGCTGATCTGAGCAGGAGATGAATTCTCTGGGAGAGAGGAGCTACTTCCTATCTAATTTGTGCACCAGTTGAGGGAAGGCACTCTCACTGGGGACCTGCTACAGAAAAACAGCTTGGTTCGGAGATTTATTTTCCTTCCGCCAAGTATATTATTTCCAAACCCGCCTTTTTCAAGATCTTGCGAACTCCCTTGAAAAAATGATTTAACAACTTAATGAAAACAACAGTGAAACAAAAGCTGCGTGCATGATGAGGGACAGAGAGAGGTAAGGTTGGGTTGGAAATGAGTGACGAACCTCGTAATGAGGTGTGCAGCTTGGTATATGAAGAGATTCCTCTGTGGTACTTTTCCAGATGTGATGGAATACATTTATTTCTGTGCTCATCTGAACTGAAATAATACAAATGAGACACTAAAAAGATATCATTACGTGCGGAAGTCGGCGAAGAATTTAGATCCCAATTCTGCAAGTTAACAGCTGTGTGTGCAGCAATTCGAAGCTGCTTCTTGGAGTCTGCAGGTTGCCTGGGAACCTCTGTCAGGCTCGGATGGACCAGTGATGATCTACGTGTGAATCCTGCATGTTGACAGTTCAAGTCTACTTTATGGCAGGCACAGATATAGCTGGTAGTAAGACGTCTGTCTCCACCGAAAGCATGCAGCACAGCTGAATATGGCCACTGCAGTACCACAATAAAACGGGATGAGTTTTCAACTACCAGATGGTACCCTGTACAGTGCCTGAAATAAAACGGAGAATTAGGGTGCCCTAAGGTGTGCACAGGAAAGGCAATTACATGAAATAAATGGGCCTCAGGCCTCCAGGATGCTCAAGTATGCTACACAGGAGACAAATAGCACATCTGGTGAACAGATTTTATCACACGCTGGAAAGCCATAAAGCACGCGGCTGAATATCGGGTCCCCGTCTCACAATGACATTTTACCTGTGTTGGTATTCAGTGCTGTTTATTTTAAAAGGTGCCGTAATCTCAATGATGTGTTTTAAAAGCCTCCTCCACGTTGTTTTCTGCTATGTGCCATTTTGGGGGAATCAGATTGACACAACGCAGTGCGATTTTTGTGGACAAACAGTCACTCCGGTTGAACAAGACCTTGTTTTCCTTCCATTTATCTCCTTGCTGATGTGATGTTAGTAATAGGATTATCCTTGTCAGCACTCGCCGTTTGGGAAAATGCCAACAGATTTTTTAAGGCTGCTTCCCACATCTCCATTTTATTGTCTGTAACCTCAACAGAGGGTCCCTCCCCACCCCATCCCCTCCTTTCCTTAATGTTCAAAGAAAAGGGGATCTTAGGTGGCGGGGGTTTGCACAGAGGATCTGCTGGCACGGAGCCCTTTCTGACTTCTTCCTCCACAAATGCAAATCTGCGTTCTGTTTGAGAACGGTGCTCCTCTCCTATTGTAAAGAAGACAAGGGAACGCGTAACGTTTATTATTGGTTTAAGAGTTGCTATAATAAAATGCTCTCGGTACTTAAAGATAGTTTTAGTGTCCCTCCTAGGTTTCATTCTAGCTTTGATAATTGGGTAATTGCATCCCCTTCCCCTACAATAAATATTTTCACCCAATTAAGTTTAAAAGTATAATCAATTTTCAAGAATTATAGTTTAAAAATTCATACCCTAGAACTAGTATTCAGTATGAATATTTATCTTAAGCCAGAGAGCAGTGCGGGCTGTGCATGTGCTTCTATACCTTCCGTGCAGTGTCCTCACCCCCGAGAGCTGCCACCGGCCCAGTGGCTTCTCTGAGTGCCCTGTCTATATGACAAGCAATCCCTTACTTTCTGTTCTAGTCCTTCTTTGTTTCTACATAGTATTCTTTAACCATTCATTCATTCATTCATTCACTGATTCACTTATTTATTCATTTGCTCATTCATTTGTTCATTCGTTCCTTCCTTCCTTCCTTCCTTCATTCATTCATTCCATTCAGTAACTTCTAATTGCACATTTAGGCCCATGCTTGGGATTGAGGCTGTGCAGGATCGACAAGGTGGCTGTTTGCACAGAACTCACCTTCCACACCCTCTCATTTGCTCCACAAACCATGTGTCCAGATCAGTCTTCCAGGGCTCTATCACAGGTCAAGCCCTCTGATGCACAAGAGCACACATTCTTAATGCTAATGGGCAACCAACCACATCGGGACTCAGGGCACTAACCACATTGTAGTGAATGCATTCTAGTTCACATTTCAAGCTCCAGCCCACTAGAGACACACAAACCTCCTATTCCCTCGTTAACAAGATAAGAATTCAACCACAGCCCTAAAGCCAGTAGCTTTGGCAACAGTAATGCCTAGGGCCCTTAAAGCCAGGAGCAAAGATACAGGGGTACCACTGGCATAGCTGATGCTGAGTCTGGAGCAAGAGAAAAGAGCAGAAGAGACTTCGGGCAGCCTTAGAGGAGTGAGAGGAAGGTAACTGGTATTAGGGGAAGAAAGAGAACCAAAAGGAGAAGTGTGTCAGGCCCAGCAGGAGGTGAGAAGAGGGAGGACACTGGGCTCTGGAGGGGAGGGGCACACTGAGGGTGTCCACCTGTCTTCCCACCACCATTGCTTTCCTCAGCCCTGCTGCATCCTTTCATCTTCTCTGTTTTCTCCTCCTAAGCTGGCTGCTCTGTCATGCCACCCTGCTCTCCCCCTCTGCCATCACAGCTTAGCCATCTCTGTCCTATTCCCACCCAAGCACATGGTGACACTGGATGTCCAGGTACCTGTACCTCAGGTGAAAGGTGAAGAGAGAACAAGTACTTGAAAACAGGAAAGCAGTAGTGCTAATAACAGATGCTGAAGTCTACTATGGAAGACTATGCCAATGAGAAAAATTAGAAGATATTTATTGATAGAAAAGCTTTACCTTCTAAAGTGCTATATAAATTTCAAGAATTTCTGAGGACATTATCAGGAAAGTTATTTTAAAATTTTGGGATTATGATACCTGAAGAAAATCAGAATCTAGTAACCTTTGCTCTTCAAATACCTTTCTCATATCTGGGGGAATTGGTGGTGGCAATTGAGGTTGACAAAGACCAGACCTTTTAAATTTTGAAGTTTAGTAGCTGAGCTGGAGTTAAAAACCAATCTGGCATTGACTTGATATGCCATATGCAGAACTGATAGAGACAATGGCAATAATAATATTAAATAATATTTTTTTCACTCTCAAATATTTCAATTGATTTCAAAGATTATATTAGGAGAAATAAAGTAATGCATTTAAGAGAATAGTCTATTTCAGCAAAGGGCAGGAAAAGATGACAGGGAAGAATTTGGAGGGAATCTCCTTTGTGTATGTTTTTACTGTATCCAGATTTTTCATCAATTCCTGTAAGCAGTACAGTTAAGTTGCAGGCTGGGACAGGGGAAGGACATAGATGGTTATATGTTCCTAGGAAGCTCTGAGGGGAAAGTGTATAGAGAGGAAAGGGTTCTTTTATGAAGTGTGTAAGTTTGTTTCAATACCCAATGCCCAGTGGTGTGTTACCTGCCTGGAGGGCAGGGTTAGCTGAAATAGAGGCCGGACCAGAATTAGCCAAGGTCTCAGGGGAGCTGCTCCTCCATGGAAGCAGCCTAAGCAGGTGTGAACAAAGATCATTTCCATGGTAGCCATCTCTATGCACTGTCAGAAAAGCGGTCTGGGACTTAGTGAACTGGATGCAACTCCATCCTGCACGGCTGCTCCGCCATCAGGGAGTTATACTGGCTTCACAGAGCGAGGCATTCCGGTGTGAGGAGAAAGCAAGAATTGGTGTCTCTAATGCCTGTTGTTGTTCTCTAGCTATAGAACCTTGGGCAAGTTATTTAACCTCTTTAAACCTCAGTCTCTATTCTATAAAATGGGCATGAAAATGTAGCACTTTTCTCATAAAATTATAACGAGGAATAAACAAGATAATTCAAATAAAATGCAAAGTACATTGCCTGGCTCATAGTAAGAAGTCAACAATTTTTAGCTATTCTTACAAATAGTAGGTGTAGACAAGGATAAATGACTTAGAGGTGGAGAGGGGAGAGGGAAATGGGCTTTCTTTGGTGGCATTATGGAAAAGCATCAGAAGGCCTAGAAGAGACAACAGACCTGGAGGGTGGAATCGTGAGGTGGAGGATTTACAGGTGGGGAGGAATAGAATTAGATTGGACCCACTATCCAATGGTGATGGAAGCTTTTCTATCATTAAGGGCAACATCCAAGGGATAGGAATCCTTTACGATAAACATAGGCAAGTGATGGGTGTGAGAGAGTGAATCAGAAACCATTCTAGAAGCTGGTTTGGTGACAGTAACTAATGAGAATTGCACAACAATTTACTCAGTAGCTAGATGTAGTGAGAGTTGGTCATAGCTATCATGGTACATGTGGATATAAAAGCAAGGGGAAATGGGGGAAGGAGGTCCTGAGAGTAAATGTTGGCTATTAGAAAAGAAAATTAACAAAATGAGAACAACTCTAAGTTGTCATCATGGAGATATTTCCAATGCCATTTGAAAGTCCTTTGAGTTCAGAGGATCTACTGAATCTCAACATGTGAATGAAGGTGTCAAGGGAAAGGCATTGTAGTTGTAGGAAATTGGTGACATTAAGGAACATGAGAATATATTCAGAACAGCCTGACTGAATATAAATGACACCAGAGGCTGGCATTCATTTTTTTAAAGTGTCAAAGTAAAATGCATTTTAATTTTCAAAAAAAATAAGAAATGTGAAAATATGAGACTTGAATTGACTTACAGATAATTTCAAAATGTTATGAAGATAAAAAAGATTGAAAAGAATAGTTGATGTGTCAGAGTGCATGAGCAGTAATGTTGGATGAAGCAAAAATAAAACTAGGCTGTAGAAATATTTTGATGCCAATTCCATTAACTAAACAAATCTGAGATTTGTAAGGCTTTGAGATCAGCAAAGACCTTGCTATATATAGCTATCTTTTCAGTGCTGGATAGGGGAATGATAAAATATGGAATTTCTCTAGGCTATAGACAGAAGAGAAACACAAAGAGAGAAGCTAGTAGTACATGAGAACAAGCTCCAGAAATGGAGATTCCTGCATGCATATCATATTTTCATAATGCAAAGGCCTTTATTTTCTCACCACCCTTTCTCACTTCACTATCTTGAATTCTGAGTTCAGTTTCTCTGATTCTGTTAACTCCCTTCTTTCAAAGATCAATTGCCAAGTCTTCTTATCTGCATACTAAGCATATTTACTAAGCATTGGCTACATATGGGGCCCTGTGCTACGTAGATATCGAGTGATCTGATTCCTGCCCCCAGAGAGTTTACAATCCAGGCAAAAGGCAGCAGTGCAGATAAGTAATTATAGAATAAGATGTAAGGTCAATTTTATAAATTCTATAAAGAAAGTGTTTTTGCCCAGCAAGCCTGGCTCAGTGGTTGAACATCAACCTATGTGCCAGGAGGTCATGGTTCAACTTCTGGTCAGGGCATATGCCTGGGTTGTGAGCTCAGTCCCCAGTATGGGACACGCAGGAGGCAGCTGATCAATGCTTCACTCTCATCATTGATCTCTCTCTCTCTCTCTCTCTCTCTCTCTCTCTCTCTCTCTCTCTCTTTCTCTCTCTCTCCCTCTCTCTTTCTCTCTCTCTCCCTCTCTCTTTCTCTCTCCTTCCCTTCATCTCTGAAATATATATATATATATATATATACATTTCTTTAAAAAAAAACTGACAATTTTGTGGATATGGCTTCTGGGGAAGCCTCTATGAATTTTCACTGGGTGATTGACAGGGTAAGTTCATGTGAGTTTAAGATCTCAACAATGAGAGCAAGGATATGAGAAGATGTTCTAAGCTGAGGGATAGGAATGAGTCAAGATGTTTTCAGAAAATGAGATAGTGGGGAGGTCAGGAGGGTGGAAGAAACACCTTCTAATAATTTGCCATATAATCAGTTCTATGTATTACAAAGACTTTAGTCTTGGCAGTGTAGAGAAAGCATAGAGACAGTACTGAAGAGAGATGAGAATGGCCAGAACTGAGTTTATAGCAGGAGGAGTGGAAAGATAGGGCTGGGATTGAAAGCCACTGGAGAGCTAGAATCAACAAGACCAAATGACCTGTTGGTGGGAAATGAGAGAGAGGTTGGAACCAGTGAAATAATAAGAAATATATATATTGGTCTCTGCCCCCAGTTCCTGGCACAGAGCTCTTAAAACTCATAAATTCCTATGTGATAAGAACACTAGGGGTGCCTCTTTCACTAATAGGGGACCGTGGGTGAGCTCCTGGATGAGGGCTAGTCATCAGAAAGACCAAACCATGATCTGAAGGTTGGAATTTTCAGGCCCATCCATCATCCTCCAGAGAGGGAAGAGGAGCTGAAAATGGAGTTGTTAATTGATCGTGCCTCTGTGAGGAAGCTCCATAAATCCTAACAGGAGGGGCTGCAGCCTGGCAGGTGAGCACATGAACTGGGAGAGGGATGCACCCCAATTCCACGGCACAGAAGCTCCTGCACTTGGGATCCTCCCAGACCTTGCCCTATGTTTCTCTTCCTCTGGCTGTTCATCTATATCATTTATTGTATCCTTTAATAAACTTGTAAATGTAAGTAAGTGTTTCCTTGAGTTCCGTGAACCACTCTAGTAAATTAATCAAACTTGAGTAGGGGATCATTGGAACCTCTAACTTACAGCCAGTCTGTCAGAAGCACTGATGATAACCTGGGCTTGTGACTGGCATTGGAGGTGGGGAGGGCAGTGCTGTGGGACTGAACACTGTCAGTGGAATCTGACACTATCTTGAGATAGTATAATGTCATAATTAAATTGAATTCCCAGGCACCCTGTTGGTGTCCCAGGAATTGCTTAGCATTTTGAGGGGGTGGGGGAACAAAATACATGTCCACTCACATTGGAAAAAACTGAGAAACAGAACCTTTATAGAACCCAATCTTTTTTTAAGAGGTCTCATTCTTCTTAATCTTTCTCCCCCACATGACACTGCTTACTACCCCTGGCTTCTCAAAGCTTTTTTGTTTTTGTTTCTTTTAATGAGACAGCACCACCCTGCTTCTCCTTCTGGTCATGAGCAAAAACTTAATAAATTTCTTGTAAGAAATTTGACTCTTCATTCCACCATTCATTTATTTTAAAGATTACGTGATTTAAGTGACTCGGGTCAAGTTTAAGTTAAGTGGTAAGTCTGAGACCATGAGACATATCTACCAAGCTGAGTTCCTCCCTCAGAGAGAGAGAGAAAGAGAGAGAGAGAAAAGGTGGGGGAAGAGATTTGGTTGCAGGTGTGTATAAATGTGAGCCTGGAGAATTGAAATGTTCCTAAGACTCTCTTGTCTGGGAAACTAAATGCTTCATACCAGCAGGCAAAAACTAGTTTAAAGTTCATTCCCAAGAGAGCGAGTTTTAAATAGAGATATGATTTGGAATGGTCGACATATAAATCTTCTTCCCAGGCTTCAGCATGAAGCACAAGTTTGATCTCACAGATAGCAATGAGTCTTTAAGAGTTGCAATGGTCCATCATGTCAGAGGGTATTTATGGACTCATAGTCTTCAGATATCTGGGTCTTGTACAAGCATGATAAAAAGCCCTCTGATTTTTTTTTTTATTTTTTTTTTCACAAGTAAATGACTCAGCCATTGTTCACTTGTTAAATACCCAAGAGTCCTAGTCTGCATTTGGGAGTAATGTGCTACAACATCTCTGTTGGAAGAACAAAGCAGTTTGGGGGCTGTAGGAAATCACTAGCTTCTATTTTTGTTTTGCACACTGCTAACTTAAGAAATATGCTGTTCAGTACAAGTTTTTATGACAGGCATTTCTTGGGTCATATCCCTTGTGACAAACGGGGGTGATAGGAGCAAAATTGTGTTTTGTTTTTTTTTTAAATGATTTTGGATATAGGTCAAAAATCTTAAGGACCAAACATTTTGCTAGACTCTTAATTGATAAGACTGACAAGCTAATGACTGTATAAATGGAAACCTCGCCTACAAAACCATCTAGTTCTCTCATTCCCAGCAAGTAGTTGAAGAATTTTTGCTATCTTACAAGCCATCTCCTTTGAGAAGGAGGAAATTAATAGTTCTGTATTTTCATTAATGCTTATCATCATATGGAATTAAAGTACCCCTTTTCATTCAGTGTTTGAAACAAAATATTTCATAAATAAATTGTGGTAAATATTGCTTTTGACAAGTGGCTGATACTAAAACAGCCAACTGTCAAAGGACACTCGGGCTCTGAGGGTCTTCTGTGTGCCAGAGCCACGGTGCCTTGGCTCAATTCACAGCCAGGGGCAAGAGATTTTTTTATTTGTCCTGCAGGTAAATTTGGGTCCATGGATATCATTTATTTAAAACAAACAAACAAACAAACAAACAAACAAATGCTTTTTCAACCTATATCTTTTGTGAGATCAATGTTGAGGAAGGGCCGGATTTAATCTCTCTTTCTGGGTTCTGAGTATTGAAATGGGAATATGTCACATAGTGGTGGCCCTGTCTAGAACAAAGTCAGAGGGCCTCCAGAAGGCTGGTGCAATCACTGTGGTAGCCCCTCAAACAGTCTCCTCATCCCCAAGAGAGGCATGCCCATGTGGGAACTAGGAGATTGAAGAGTTGGGGAATAACAGGAGATATTTTACTTCCTAATTCTGCCAAAGTGACCCATCTTGCCTTCAAGTTAAGCCTCCTGGGTTTGAAGAAGCAGTCATTGCTTTCCTTGTCAAGGAAAAGCTCAGGTTTTTAGAAGAATCTGATGATGGGCAGCCACCTTCTATTTACACATGATTTAAGTCACTATCCAGAAAACACCAAAAAGCCATATGTAATGAAGGCTGCCCCAGAAATCACAGAATTTTAATCAGATACCACAAGCATGCATTTAAAGAAGACCAGAAAGCTGGTATGTTAGAGGCACTGGTGGGTAGAGATAAAGACTTAGTTTCAAGTAGAAAGAGATTCAATTGAAAAACCAGAGTCCCAAGTCTTCCACAGTGACTCTTCAGGGAGCCTTTAGAATCAATGTTAGGGATTGAACAGCTTTTCGGGTATATGAAGCTATAAACATTTCTTTGGTTGTGAAGACATTTAATCTCTAGGCAAGAGAAGAAACTCATGAGTGTCTTCCCTGAAGCTTTCTCCAATGTAAATCACTGAATGAATGTTAGAGGGATAATGAAAAACCTTCCTTGAGTTTTCCAGCCTCTTGCTAGCACTGTTCTTTAGTGTGGGACCAGTAAGTCCAGCTGGACTCAGAGTTCAAGGGATTGGCAATGATGTGCATAGGTCTAAAGATTATCGTTTTGTTTCTGGCCACTAGACTGACTTGGGTAAGCAATGAGCACCAGCAAAGATCATTGAGCAGAGGAAGGACATGGAGAGAGCTATGTTATAGAAAAATCATTCTGGCAGTAGTGTGGAGAAATGAATGAAAGCAGGAAGAGGATAACAGCAGGGAACATGGTCATAGCTTTTTGTATGTTTCAAGTGAGTGATGATAAGAATTTTAAGGATGGTGACAATTACATTGGCCTACCCATGGCCACAGTTACTGCTATCAAGAGCAACCAAGAGCCTAACAAACCTCCACGTGACCCCAGACCATGTCATGCCCACTTTAGTGGCTCAGTATCCATGCCTACTTTCTCCCATGGGATCCTCCACACCTTCCTCAGACATGAGTCTACATGGCATAGCCATGTCTGCCTCTAATAGTTTTTAATGTGTATTCCTTGCCATAAGAGAACTGTGTTGAATTTATGGTTTGGGCATAGGTCCATTTTCTCATCATGCTCATAAGTCCATACCTAAATTCAGCAATATTTCTTTACCACTGTCACCTTTAACTTCTGATCACAAAGTCAGGCAGCACAGGGGTAGGCACACAGTGATGCACAGAAAACAGTCTTTCTCTTTTAGGATGAGTAAAGTCAGGAGAAGACTATAGCTAGGACCAGCATGGCCTCACAGAATAGTAAATTTAAAAAACCAAATAATTATAACAGCTTTGTACTATGTACTGAACACTGCTTTGTACTAAAAGTCTAAGTTGTGTTTTATTTATTTTGTCATTTCATTCCCCACATCCCTATGAAGTTTGTACTTAGTATTCTTATTTAATAAAGAGAAAATCAAGGCTTAAGGAGAGTTTAAGAAACTTTCTTAAATATACCTTAAACTTTATAGTGTTAAATGTCAGTTATACCTAAAAAATACTAGGAAAAAAGCACACAATCTACTATTATTACTACTACTGCTGCTGCTGCAACATACACAGATACACACAGAAACCTTCTTAAACTTTCATAGGTAGTAGGTAGCAGATCAGGGGTTCAAATCCAGGTCTGACTTATTACTGAGTTCAAGGTCAGTGGTGTTATGCCATGAAGAACATTGGCACCTTGTCACTGCCTGCACAGATGCTGATCTATTTCTGGTATGACCCATGGTATGAGGTCATATTACAACAAACTGCAGGCATTTCTTTCAGTCTCATTCAATAAAGGAATAAGAGTCTGTCCCAAATCATGGGAGACTCTTAGATTTAATCCAACACTTGGGATCTGGGTCTTGGCAGAAAGGGACTTACCAAGTGATGGAGACCAGATGAAATCTAAGACCAGCTACAGCATAGGCTCAACTCAGATCCTATGAGAAAGGAATAGGATATATCCAGCACCTACCATGTCTCTCTTTCCAGGCCTGATGACTAGACTCATCTTAGTCCCTTTGCAGGAACTTCTTGACATGGACAGGTTCCTTTCTTTTCTTTTTCTTTTTAATATATATTTTTATTGATTTTTTTTTACAGAGAGAAAGGGAGAGAGATAGAGAGTTAGAAACACCAATGAGAGAGAAACATTGATCAGCTGCCTCCTGCACACCACCCACCGGAGATGTTCCCACAACCAAGGTACATGCCCTTGACTGGAATCAAACCTGGGACCCTTCAGTCCGCAGACCAATGCTCTATCCACTGAGCCAAACCAGCTAGGGCATGGGCAGGTTCCTTTCCCCAATTCATAAAACTTAGTAAAAAGTCTTGATAGACTTATAAAGAGAGTCAGGTGAGGTTATGTACCTGGGCACTGATGAAATGTGACCTCCAAGAGTACTAGGTAGCCATATCTGCCAGGGAAAGTGGTCTATCAACCAGGGTTCCCAGATCAAGCCTTCCCCTGCCACAGTGAATTGTCAGCTAGAATAATCATTCAGTCCTGAAAGGGGAAGCCTCTCATGGCCATCAGTTAAGAGCACATTACAAAGAACCCCTAAAAAGCCAGACTGCATAGAGAAAGTAAACAAAAGATTAATATCCAACACTTATATCCAAGCAATACATCATTAATGATCATTATGGAGAACTTGCTTAGTTCAAATGAGGTTCCAGAACACTGGAAGCGTTTCACTGTAGCACCAGTATTTATAATAGCTACCCTGGGGAACAGCAGGCCCATCAACTTGACATAGCTAATATGCAAGGTAATGGAAATAAGTAGAGGTGAAACAGAGCCACACGGACACTGAATTATCTTGGGAGACAAGCTCCATGCAAATAATTAGAGACTGCCCTGTTTATTAGTAGAGTAGAGAGGACATTCGACATTCCTCAGACACCTTAGGTCACACTTTCACTTACCATTTGAAACTGATATATCAAGTTGCCCCGCCGCTTAAAATCATGGCAAAGAGCACTGTGCAGTTGATGGAGGACAAAGCCTGATGAAATTTGAGGGAGTGTTTTCCCAGGGCTCGGGAAGCAGCATGATGCTGGAGAAGAAGAGGGTGGTCTGGATTTTCGTCTCAGTCTCAAGAGACTCACTGTGCAACATTTTTCAAATCACTTAACCTACTTTTTTATTAGTTTCTTCACCTATAAAATGTGGATAGTAGTGCCTAACTTCCTACCATGAAGATTTTGTAAAATGAAAGAGAACAGACTATTTGGAAGTGCTTTGTAGAGTATAAGACAGAAGAGGAAAATGCAAATAGCTCAATAAGCCAAGTGGCACACAAGGATGAGAGGGAGGAAACATGGGGTTTTGCAAACTGGGAAGAGATACCCTCTAAAGAAGCCCATCAGCTCTAGTCTGGTGTTGTTTTGCAGAAATGCAAGCTCTGTGTCATGTCTTCCTATTTCAAAACAAAATTGGAAAAACAGTGAGAAAGAGAGAGAGATCTCAATTTTAAGTACAGTAACTAAAGCAAAAATTTCAAAAACTTTGTTCATGCAGACTGCATCCAGTTCATGAGCTATTTGCAACCCCTCCCTAGTGGATCATATGGTATAAGAGCAACTGGGAATTTTATTAGTTGACAATAATAATAATTGCTAACATTTATAGAAATACTTACTACATACCAGGGACTCTTCTAAAGATTATATTAAGTAGTCCCAAGGAGCCCATGAGACAGGTAATTTTATAATCCCCATTTTACACATGTGGAAACTGAGTGAGATTATCACTGGCTAAAGTTACAGAATTTTATGGAAGCCTTAATTTTTTTATTTTTAAATTCAGCAGAGAGTGTGATGTAGAAACCTTCCATTCTCAACTTTTTTAAACAAAACTTTTTGCGATGACTGTCCTAAGGAAATGTTTTCTTAAAAGCATGGTTACTTTTCATTATTGACCATAAATAAGTACAGAGAATTTGTCCACATTTCCTCTTTTACTTTTCTTTAATTTAATTTACCCTGATCCAAGGAGTTAGTAAACCAAATAATAATAACAATTCATTTTTGTTTATCTGGGCAAGAAAGGGAGTTGCCTGACTTAGATATCAGAACTAGAGAGGGACTAAGCTGCTCAATGTCAATCCTGTATCAACTTAAAATACAAGATCACTGAATCCAGAAGTGGCACCATAATGTTTCATCTTCATGTTATTGTGAATTAAAGACTCCAGTAGAAGCCTTTCATCCTGGAAAATAATATCTGGAGGGGGTCTTAAAGTTCAAGAAATGCTTTCCAAGAAGACCTAGGAATAAAGAGAGAAGACACCTGTGCAGATGTGACGGCCTCTATTTCTACAGGAGTAGTCAGGCGATCAGGTGGATGTTGCTATAATGAGGGAAACATGATTTGATTGTCACTGCCTCTTAGTCCCTTAGCTGACCTTTGTCAATATCTTAACTTATTAGAATGATGGCCAGAGAGTACACAGAACATTTGAAAGCAATGTTCCTTGCGGGACAATCAGCTGAAGAGGATTATCTATTGTGATTACCAGAAGAGGGCTGATGGTGAAATTTCTGATCTCAAAGCATGCAGAAGCCTATTGCTTCTCAGTAAGAGTTTGTACTCTACCCTTCCCAACACTCCCATTTCCCATCCTTCATTTTTCTCAGCCCAGCCATGTTCAGCATTCTTGTGCAGCAGGGAGATGAAAGGCTCCCAGGCAAAAGAAAGCAGTTAAAAATAACAGCAGGAGCTGGCAAAGGAAGGTCATGGTGAAGGGAAGTAATGGAAGAAATGGAATCGTACCAAGAGTCAGTGTGCGGCACGTGGGTAATTCCAGGGCCCAAGAGTGGCATACGTGGGCAGAAGAGAAAACAAAGTGGGCAGCCCAGACACAGAGGAGCCTCAGTTCACCTCCTCCCTGTCCTTGGGGCTCGGGGCCCTTCTCTTCCCGTCACAGGCTGAGTGCTTCCCCAAGGAATGGGGAATCCGAACAGGATGTGTGCAACCCCCATGGGAATCGGAAACAAAAGAAAAACAAGAAAAGAAACTTCCCTGCATGTACCCTCCACTGAAGGGCATTCATTCTGAGAAGCAGAGAGACTTCTTTTAAAATGGTGTTTTCTTGGCCTGTGGGAGGGAACCAGTCAAGTGAATTCTCAGAAGCAACGATAAAAGAAGAGTCTTGGGATTATGGCCATTTGTAGGTACCTTTGATATTAATCATGAAAAAGGAAATGGTAAACATTAGAAAATTCCCCAAAAGAGGTTATGCTGGGACAATGGGGGACTTTTTTTTTCTTTTTCTTTTAGAAAGGAGCAACACAGTTCCTCTCTGCTCCGCCCAAAATGCAGCCTGTGGAGCTCAAACCCTTTACCACACATCGGGTTAGGCAAGTACTTACAGAGCTTCAGCACCATGCTACGTGTTTCTCAGCGGTCATTAAGAGAAGGCTGTTTTCATTTAGCAAAGGCATCACATAGCGAATGGAGGTAGTGAGGTCCAAAGTGATTTTCATGATCCTCAATATTGATGGGGCATTTATGTCCTGGTCCTTGATTCAATGTGGGAGAACTGTCTTGTGCACATTCCAAAAGCAGGTGTCCCAGGAGGTGGGAGCATTTAAGACTTGTCAGGTATGAAAGAAGTCAGGGAGCTTTCAGACCACTTACACCCATTGCAGGCCCGAACTTAATCCTCCGTGGAGAACTGGACCCAATTAAACTGGGGACTGCCTTGCAAATGCCAACTTTCACGCAACTTCCAATGATTTGGAATAAGGAGCAGAGGCAGGCCCGGAGCAAAATGAGCTGAGTCGGGAAAGGGGAAAATAGATTCAGAATGTAAAAAGCAGGGTCCTTTGATGGGCTGAGGAACTGACACATGGAAAATGTAATGCATTATTGACAAACACGTATGCTGGCTGCAAAAATAATTAACACAAGCAGAGAAGAAATAGGAATGAAATGGAGCAGAAAGACTTTGAAAGATTGTGAAGTGGCCGCTGAAATTGCCAAGCTAATGCCAGAGAGATGATTAAAATTTTCCAATAGAACAGGTGAATAGGTAGTTAGGAGAGTGTGGTGTAAACCAAGAGAGTGTGGATCGTTATATGAATCTGCACTGAGGTACTCATCAGCATTTTATGTGCAACTTTGCAGTGCACATTTTAGCAGATGGAGGAAGCTCTTAAAAGCTGATAGCTACCCCGAGCCTGACTGCCTTTCTGTTCCATAATCATCGTCCTGGAATGGGTACTTGCTCCAAGTGAGCACTACAGGACCAGTTCTCAGAACAGAATTCCAGACACATCAATATGCTCACAAAATAAAGACATCTGCAACCCTCTAGGCCGGGGGAGACGAGAGGGAGAAAATGGGAGGATTCATTCTTTCTAAGCAGAGGTGCCTAGAGGAACAGGCTCTACACAGGTAAGCTGGAGGCTCAGTAATCAGAACTCAAAGTGAAGATCAAGTACAAAAAGGAGAGATTCCTCTGCATGCAGGCCACACATGTCCTTGTAGAAGCTGTATTGCTGCAATAACAAAAACAATTAGATGGTGGATTGTGGGTGTGTTAAAAGGGAATCGTTCTTCATGATCAGAATGACATTTTTGCTCTTTCAACAGAAAAAGACTCTTATTTTTTGTTTGTTGGCAAAGCCAAATTAGGAAAATATATATATCTTTACGACCAGAGGAGACAAATGAGTGATACCAAATATCACTAAAAATGCTATTAATCTACACTGATATAAAATTACCATCTCAGCACAAAGAAAGCCTATATAATCTGAATTTCTCCAGCATCATAAAAACGAATGAGAAGCGAAATTGAGAGTAAGTATGCTTTTGAGATGCCGTTAAGAGTTACATGCATTGTTAACAAATGTGGCTAGACAGACTGGTGATTTACCTTGAGAAACACGTTTATAGACACAGAATATTTCCAAATGGCACCCACTCATTCCTCTTCTCCTTGGTTGATGACACCTTTGAGGATGTTATTCTTCTTTCTTTGATATTGAAATGCAGCTGATTAGCCATTGACTTCATGCGTTATTTCCTCCTGTTTTCATTTGCTCATTTGCTGCACATTTCAGAAGCCAAATGTAACTTGGGGTGGGGTGAAGGCTTGACAAGGAAGAGAATATAGGTCAAGAGTTTCTTTTAAAGGTACCAGAGGACTTCAAGTAATCCTATCAGATGAAGAGTGAGGAGCACAGTGCACTGTTGGCTTCATCCCTAAGGGATCCTCCCCAAATCTGATCAAGGCTGACCCTCTGTTAGTCTTCCATCATTTCTTGCTAACACATGGGGAGTGGAATATCAGCCCAATTCCGGGATATTTCACAAGCTTCTGGAAGAGGCGAATGAGGGTATGGAGGAGAAGGGTTGAGTCCATTAAAAAGACTCAGAAAAATGGGAACAGGAGAGGAGGGAAATCAGTATTTCCACTTCTTCCATTTATTTTTTTAAAAGGGGTAATAAAGAAGTTCCGCACATACAACACTTTTGGGAAATTTAGAAGGGAGAGGTGACAATTTTCTGTTGGTCTCAAGGGTTGTGTGGGAACAGCATGTTAAGGTTGGAGAGCTTTACCAGTCACCTCGGTTTGCTGCTAGCCAGAGAAGAGTGCAGGGAGTGATAATGGTAGCTTTGCCTTTTTGTCAGCTGCCTTCTTCTACAAAGGTTTTAAGATCTATTTGTTATGCTACATGCAGGACACTACCCTGAGATGGGGGGAGGGCTCGTATTTACAATCCCATTTTACTGATTCGAGAAAACCATCACAGAGCATTACAGTCTCCTGCCCAGGGGCACGTAATCAGAACAAGGTTAATCCAGAAATAGAATTGAACTCCCCCTCCAATGCATTGTTCTTTCCAAGAAACTGAACCAGACACCAATTCCTAACATCCCTGTTGGCAGCAACACCAGCCCAGAGAACACAGGGATGCTGAGCATGGCCTTTTATGTCCCAGCAGAAATTCCGGGAACAGACCCTGGTTGGGGGCACCTGAAGCCTCACTTTAGGGGGTCCTCTTTAAGAAAAACCACTTCAGAAAGATGAATGCACAATCAGGTATGAGTGAGAAAATTAATTTGATTGAGTAAAGGAATTGCATCAAATCAGAAATGTTATAAACTGACCAGTATCACTAATTTTTTAAAAAAGTCTAGAAAAATAACACTATTTTAACATTAATTTAATACAGTTCTATATTGCTGGTTTCCCTGCATGTTCTGCCTTCATATTCTTTGATTGCCTCGTTCTTTGATAATGTTTGTGCAAGATTTCCTAGAATGAGGACAGACAAGTCAGTCAGTCTTTCCTCTAGCATGGTTGATCAAAAATATATGGTTGTATTTTTTACTGAACTTCAAAAAGAGACTTTGCCCTTCAGCCTTTTATTGACAATGCCATATCCTTAATTTCCTCAGCAATTCTGTGCTTAAGAGACGTTTCTTACCTGTGGCCACAGTTTTTGAAGATTGTGTCCCTCTGGTTGAGTTGGGGAGCCCTTTCCTCTCTTTTACCCATCCCTCTCCAGTCTCAGGTCTTCACCTGGGGAAAGGAGTCAGGATGCCAGGTGGCCATGAAGCCCAAGTTAAGTGGTAATAAGCAGCACCTGCTTTGAATCCTTCTCATTGAAGGCAATAATGGAGCAGGATGCTCATGGTGGCAACACCAGAAGAAGTTATCAGAAGCCAATAGATGGAGAGGTGGTGCTCAGGCCACCAGCCCAGCCAGCAGCCCCAAGACCAACTCAGGCACAGGGGATGATGCCCTCAGGCTGAGGCAATGTTCTTAGCTTCATAACTCAGGTGACTGCTTCTTCCTATGGGCAACTCCTGAGCCTTGGAAAAGACCCTGAATTTTCAGCTTCTCTAGTTGCACCGTGACTCTGCCTCTAATTGGCCCTGGCCACATTATGAAATAGAAAACTAATTGTCAAGACCTGGCTTTCTCTTTGAAGCATTTCCTGGTCTTGGAATGTAACTGCAGTGGAAATTCACAAATAGGACATTAACAACAAGTTTTGAAGCTCAAAGGGACTTTTCTAACCTATCAATAATAAACTATCAATTTTTAATTTATCCTCAGAGGAAGGACTGAATTATCTTTCTGTGCATCTATAGTAAATAATACAAAGTTGTCAAATGAAAAGTCTATCAAAGAGTATGCAGTCAAAAAAGTGTAAAAAAAAAAAAAAAAAAAAAAAAAAGCAATGTAGTTGTACGGCTCCCTCAGAAGCCCCAGAGATACCTCCATCCCTGAGATAACCCCACCTCTCTGGGGACTTGCTCTTGGCTTCATGGTAGAGCTCACTAAGAAATATTTCCCTTTTCAATAAATACCTGGGAACCACTTAAGTTTCCCCCCATACCTTGGGTGATTGAATTTAGATTTTAAAATATATTTTTAAAACCCCTCATGATTTTAAGTAACATAGCTGCAACTTGGGATTCTGGAACTAGTAGGGAAGATATTGTGAGGTTGGAAAATTTCCCCTCAATTAATCCAAGAATAAACACATCCATCACATGCATGGCTGAAGTCAACATCAAGGTTTGAGTTTAGCAGGTTTTAATCATCTATGAGCTTTATGACCCATAATAAATTTCATAACCATTTTCTTAATCCTAGTTTCCTTGCAGATTAAAAGGGGGAATGATACTATGGCTATACTTAGCTTGAAGGATGTGAAAACACCTATCACAGTGCCCTACATATGATGCTGAATAAATGTTATTTTCTTCCTATGATCTTACAATATAGGTTCTTGAATTTAACAGTTTTCTATGGTGTCTTCATCATTGCTAAAATGCTCCATTTATGCAACTTGAGTTTTTCTGGAACCAAGAGACCCCATTATTTTTAAGTCCTTATTAATTCCTGACTTTTGCTTCATCTTCTTCACCCAAAGACCAAACCCTGAACTTTCTACCACTCTATAAAACCTGTTTTGTGTGATGTTGACACTAATCCTTAGAACAAATGAACTGACAATTTTGGTTATTTTTTTTTCATATAGCTTTTCATGTTTGATCTTCCCAGAAAGACGCAAGTATGTGGATCATTATACATACCTACAGCTCTTTCTCCTGCTCAGACTTCTCTGAGCTGCACATATTTCTAATATTAGGGGTGCCTGTAAGCAGTTAGGAGTCAGGCACTTACATAACCAATGGCCTGTGCCAAAGCTGTCCATGTCTGATTAGATAGCAAATGTCTAATCCTTCACTTTGAAATGGATGCTTTAATGCTTCAGAGTTTTCTGATATTCAGAGATATACTTTTCCAGACCTACTTCTAAAATATGCCAGCTTTAGGGTCTGCAGCAATGCTGTTTTCTAGTCTTGGCTGTTGAATGTTTCTGGCTCATTTATTATTATTATTATTATTAGTAGTAGTAGTAGTAGTAGTAGTAGTAGTAGTAGTATTACTTTAAATCTGTATCTGTTTTATAAGTACAGGGAGAAAAGGCAGGTAAGGTAGGACTCTGGCTCAAAATGAGTTGATTAAAAAGTAGTGACAGCTTTTCAGATCCTCTGCCTCACTCTCAATCTGAGATAGTTGTTAAGACAGATAACAAAGAGCACCTTCTTGGCAGTGCTCAGTGCATCTGCAAGGATGATGGGGCATACCATGAGAGCCCCTCAGGCTGCTTTGGAGTCCTGGACTCATGACCAGCTTGGGACCAGACCTACCCCATCCCTGGCGCTGAAAGTTCACTGGTTCTCAATACACTTGTAACGTCATCAAGCACAGCCATGAGGAAGCCCAGAGAGGTACAGAGAACTGGCCCAGGTCTGCAAGTGCTAGGCCAGAAACCGGAGTGGGAGTATTCACCACTCAGTCTGGGTTCTCTACTTTTCCAAGGCCCAGGTGCATTAATAACCTGGCCAATATACCGGCTACCAGGATGAAAGTCATTATCTCCTTAGTTCTACCAGTAGACCAGCAAATGTGGTAGTTTTATCCCTGGTGTTTAGTTACTGGTGGTCCTAGGCATTCCTGCATTTCAAATTGAAATTTTATCTTACAAATAAATTAATAAGTAAAAAGTCCTATTGTACCCACTATGGAATCACAAAGGTACTGCTGCTCTCTTCCCCAAAGGCTCACTGTCAGTGAGACCTGCACCACCAGCTTTAAAAGCAAAGATCACCATGGATAGAAAAGTAAAACCAAGCAATTTCTCTTTTTTTTTTTCTTCACCCAAAGTCATTATCTGACTTTGCATATGCCTCATCCAGTTCAATTCCCCTGGGTTGAGCCATTTATGCTATATAGAGCTACAGCCTGTACTAAAAAAGCCCTTCTTCCATCTTTCTTTTTAAAAAGAAAAACATTTTTTCTCTGTGCCTGATAGGAAGTGCTGAGTGGCCAGTCCTGGCAGGGTCTGTTTATACTGTGAACAACTGTGGCACAAATCAGCTCTAAGTTTCTCTTGATTTCTGCCTGGAACAATATTATCCTGCAGGGACCCACTCTGGGATCCAGAAGCTGATGTATCTCTTGCTGTCATATGTGTGTGCCTACGAGAGCAATTTTAGCCCCTTTGATGTTGCCAGAAACAGTGGACAGTGATGAGGGAGAGGGTGATAACCATGCCATCACATTTGCCATAACCCATCAGCAGCACACGTCTATTGACTCCCTGTTATGTACAAAGCAAGTTCTATCTGTTAAGTTTATGTACTAACTCCAAAACATAAGAAATAATAATAAATGTTGTTGGATATTTGCTATATGTCAGGCACTAAATCAAACGTGTTAAACATGCATTATCTAATTAGGCCTCACCATGATCCAAGAAAGACTTTATTATTATCCCAATTTTTGCATAAGTGTATTATTTTCAAGATTATGGCAACTCTATACAAAAGTTCTAATTTAATGCAAGTATATTATTCTCCATCAAATATCCTATTTGTTTTTCCTTCATAATATTTATACTTTTTTTATTTATTTGTTCATATTGAAATTTTTGTTGCCATCTCCCTCACTAGTATGCTCTACTCTGTGAGGCTAGAGATCATGTGTCCTTAGTTTCTTTCTTTTTAAAAAAAATATATTTTTTTTATTGATTGTTTTATAAAGAAGGGAGAGGGACAGAGAGTTAGAAACATCAATGAAATAGAAACATCGATCAGCTGTCTCCTGCACACCCCCTACTGGGGATGTGCCCACAACCAAGTACATGCCCTTGACCAGAATCGAATCTGGGACCCTTGAGTCCGTAGGACGACGCTCTATCCACTGAGCCAAACCGGTTAGGGTGTCATGTGTCCTTAGTTTCACTAACAGAGTACCTAGACATGATATGACTCAGTAAGTATTAGATGGATTAATGAATAAATGAGTGAATGAATGAATGAGTGAATAAAATAACAAACAAAATCAAGAGAAAAAAATTAAGAGCCTTGCTCAAGGTTATAGGAGTAGTGACAGAGCTGGGATTCAACGTCCACACACTTACCCACATCTATACTCCCCTAAATGTACAACAACCCTACTGTAAATTTGAAATGTAGTCACAGAAAGTAACATAGAGACTTTAAGGTTTTGGCTTTTTTTTTTTTTAAATCAAAGGTAGTCTGGAACTACTTTCTATTTTAGAACCCAGTAGAGCCTCACCTGAATGGATGTTGGGATTCCTGCTAGATAAACTGATCCACTGACCACACCACTTTTTCTTACTCATCTTTTGATTCCTTTCCTCCATTTTTCTTTGTGTTGTTATCATCCTAAAGTGATGCAATGGAATTTACACAGAATCAGTATCTCCCTGATACTCTCCTTCCAGGAGGGCTGGGTCATCTGTCAGGGAAAACGTAAATTTGAAGAGAGATCTGCACCACCACCACCATGAGCATCATCAAGATAGCTTTTATGTGGACAGTGACAATGAAAATTGGGGCAACTAGACATTTCAACCATATGTATAATGTAACTGAAACGTTTCCTTGGCCCCATCAGCATATACATTCAAATAAGCTCCCATTTACATTGTCTTCTAAATTTCTTTATCTTGTCCTTACACAGCTCCAAACTCCTTGCCAAGTCTTCCCAATATATTATATTGGGAAGGAGCATCTATAATATTCCCAAGGAGCATCTCATCTAGCTCACACACCTGTCATGCAAAAGTTCCAAATCAGTCCAACACCTTCCATTCCTGCTCTGGTTCCTCTACTCATGACATGGCTGAAGGGAACCTCACCATAGCAACAATGGATGATGCCCATGTGAGATCACAGGTAATATCTCCCCAAACCACTAATCCACAAGAGCCAGTGATCTCAGACTCCTCAAAGCAGGAAGGGTGAATGAACCTCACTCTAATTCTGTGTGACACTTCGATTGCACAAGAGGGGCTGCTTTGGGGTCCAAATGACAGTCTCTCATGAAAATAGCTCTTTTAGCTTCTCCCCATCAGGTGATAACACAGCCCAGGGAATCGATTGTAGGCAGAGGCTAGACCATATCTTCGGTTCTCCATGACTATGTGCCACTCTCAAAGTTGTACAAAACAATCAACAATAACAACTCTAATGTACATACTCTCCCTGTTCCAAAATTAAGAGCTCATATGGATACTTACTCATACAATGCTGTACCCAGAATAGTCACCAGTACATGTTGGTACATATATGTGCTAGGAAACCCAGAATAGTCTCTTCTGTTCCACAAGCAGCCAAACTCTGACTCTTTATCTGTGTTCAGCAATGAACTTTGTTACTATATACCAAGGGTATGCTCTGACAGTAGCCCACACCGTTTATGGCTTTATGTTCCCCTCCTGGGGACCCCACTATTCTGCTCACTCAGTGCCCTATGAGCACTGCACAACCCATACTCCTTGCTCATTTATTTTTAATATATATATATATTAAATTTTTTCATTCATTTTTTACAGAGAGGAAGGGAGAGGGATAGAGAGCTAGAAACATCAACCAGCTGCCTCCTGCACTCACACACACACACACACACACACACACACACACACACCCCTGCCAACCGGGATGTGCCTGCAACCAATGTACATGCCCTTGACCGGAATCTAACCCGGGACCTTTCAATCCGCAGACCGATGCTCTATCCACTGAGCCAAACCGGTTTCGGCCTCCTTGCTCATTTAGCAGTTCTGCTTGTATCAGTTAGCCACAATCATAGAATGTTGTACAATAAACCACCCCCAATCTCAGTGCCTTAAAAGAATCTTTTCTTCTTATTCAGGCATTTGGGTTTTGCTGGTCCAAGCTTAGTTCAGCTAGCCTTGATTTCAACCTACAGATTGGGTCAAGATCTACTCTTTCTGTTTTTTCTCCAGATCAGTTGGCTAGCCTTGGCATTTCCTTCTCATGGCAAAAGCACATGGAGAGCCAGTCCAATTGTGTAAGAACATTGCCAGTCTCTGCTTCTGTCGCATCTGCTAATATCTCATTGGGCAAAGTAAGTTGAATGGTAAGGCCAACATCATTGAGCAGAAAAGCACACTTCTTCATGACAGCATGCAGGGGCAGGAGTTGGGGTTGAGAGTAAATATTTGCTGAATAATCATATAATCTACCACACACCCAAATCTAAATACACAGGGTCAGTAAGCATGCCATCAAGATATAGTCAAGATTTCCTCTGAAACAGTTTGCTCTAAGAAGTTTATGTGAAAGAATACATCCAAATCTCATATTGTACAAATATTTCACATCAAAGCATTACGCTCACTGGCTTGTTGGTCAACTCCCAGCTAATCTTGTTTGATATAGTCATGACTTGCCCTGTGAGAGACTCTGATTTCCAAACCAGTATAGCCTTATCTTTGAAGAAATCACTTCTTTCACTGACTTGTATCCCATCTTGTTTGAATGGCCTGGACTCCAGAATCTCCTGTTTACTTTCTCTTTCCCTATCCCACTCCATTTCCAAATTTCTTGTGTTCAGACTTCTCTACCTGTCCCTGGCTACGTCTGGAGAATTCTGTGATGGCTTTGCAAAGTCAGAGGAAGTTCAAGAAACAGAGATCCTTTGCTAATGCCTTCTCCTTCTTCCAGCTCAAATTGCATGTATGTGTGTGTGTGCACATAGTGTACATGTGATCCACCACACTCATCACTGGTCATCGATGAAACAGAGGCTAAACACACAGAAACAGCAACCACTCACATTGCACTTGGCTCTCCCTGCTTGGGACCCCCTTGCCTCTGGTGTTCTGCATTGCCTTTGGTCTGAAATAGTCACATAGAAACTTTCTCTTTTTTTCAAAAACAGTTGGCATGCATAGTTATATTAGTTTCAGGTGTACATCCCAGTGATTAGACATTACATAACTCACCATATGATCATCTGGATAAATCTCACACCTATCTGACACCATACATAGTTATTAGAATAGTATGGACTATATTGGGAATAAGAAAACTTTCTTTCACAAGGATAATAATATAATGTTTAGTCAAATGCTTAATTCTTCAAAATCAATATTTGCAGAAAACATAAGCACAGCATGATTTGATTAATCCCTCTCAGAGCTTCCCCTCTTTAAGTTTTCTTTTTATTTTCAGCTCATCATTAGTCCTGTAATGGGGTGTGTGCCTGTTTGTGTGAGTGTATTATCTTATTGCCCCAAAGCTTGATAAGAAAGAACTATGCTGGGTTTCTAATATAGACCTCCTTCCCATCCTGTTCCATAATCAGTAAGAATGATAGGAACAGCTTACTCCAGCATCCTTGAGAAGCAGAGACCAGCCAGAAATGCATGAGAGAAATAAAGACAACATTGGTGTAATATCCAACCTAGATGATGGGTTTAAAGAACTACCATGAAGTAGTTCTTTGATATCCATTTCACATACAAAGCAAAGGAGAGGCATGGCGGATAAAATGACAAAGAAAAGCCTCACTATGAATTAGTGGGAGTCTGTTTCTCAAGGCATTGAAAGTCTCTCTTGAGACTTGGCACCATGAATCTTTCATTGAGCACAAGAAGTAGAAATGATAAAATACCAGAACGTTGTTCTGTAAGAGAAAGGAGAGCCAATTTCCGTCTCTTAACAGCATTCTGTTCCTCCTTTCTACAGATTTAAACAGATTCTCTGGGCCATTGACTTTTCACTACTACATGGGATGGAGAATTTTTTTTTATTTTTGTGCATCTATTTAAATGATTGCTTGTGTAGCCTGTGGATCTCAGAGAAATGTAACATTGGTCTCCTTCAAATATAAGGGCTTTACTCTATTTTATTTATTTTCCTTTAAAAAAATATAAAGTCTGATCCTCTTAGCTTGAGATAAACTAAGGGCCAAGAAATTAGCCACGTAAAGTGGCTCATAGAACTTGGGACAATGATAGCTTCTTGAAAAGCTGCACAGAACTTTTGAGTCAAGGCCATTCAGCAAAGTTATGTTCAATGAAAATTTCATTAAGTTTTGCAAAACATTTTTGCTTTGCAAGAAGTAGAACATAATTTTGAAACCAATGAGGAAACCTAAAAGTCATTCAGATGAGCTTCTCTGCGCAAAGGCCTTCGGCAGGTTTCTGCCTGTTACTGGAAGTCAAAACATCTAATGTCCATTCATTCTTGAGTCCTCTGTGTTCCCCTTCTGGAGCTCACAGTCCGCCTGCTTCCAATTTCTCTGCGCCAGCATATCTGTAAATGTCCCAAGCGGCTTCCTTTACAGCTGCGTGATCATCTGTGTATTATTAACTAACCGCAAATTAAAGTCATTACTTGGTGCTTAATTTTATGTAACATTTCTTTGTAATGTGTACAAAAGAAATTTGTTTTTACAGGAGTTTGGTAAATAGCATGTGCCATGATTAATTAGAGAATATAATGGGTCTGTTGATTTGAAATTAAATTCAGTGCTACAATTTTCTTTAAAAATAATTTCTTAAATGACATTTCAAGGTGTGTGAGCCCTACAAAAGTAAACATCCTGCATCAATGTTTTTTATGCCCTGTCTCAGATCTATTGTTGGGCTTTACCTGCTAATAGACTCACTTTTATTCTTTCTCAAATCTGTAGGCACATTACAGAACAGCAACATTCACCACCCTATTGTCTGTGTCTATGGGTTATGCATGGAAAAAGGGGAACATATGTAATAAATCCAACAATGAAGATTTATTTTTAAAAATGAAGTATATAAGTCACAATAAAAAAGAACAGTAATATTCAAAGATCTATCTTAAATTATTTTTGGAATAAGATAGAGTGTAAATGAGTAAACAAAAACAAGTAAATCCTTAAATACGTGAAGGTCAGTTATAGTTCAGTGCAGTTCATTCCCCTTCTGCTCCATATGCTCTTCCTCCTCATCATACACACCAGGACCTTTGCACTTATTCCTTTTACCTAGACATCTTTCTACCTGGGTCTTCATGGGGCTCAAACCTTAGACAGGGACTTCTCTGCTCACCTAAGCTAAGGAACTTCCCTGCCCAGGTCGTATCACATCGCTGTGTTTAATGTTTTATTCATAGAACATATCACTCTCTGTATTGTCTGGCTTTGAATTTGTTCATTGCCTTTCCTCTGTCTCCTTCTATAGAAGGTAAATTTTTGAGAGCAAAAATGTGTCTATCTTTTTCTCGTGGTGTCTCCAACATCTAAAACAATACCTGGCACATTAGTTGGCACTTAATACATCTTTATGAAATGAATGAATTTCATTGCTCTCACAAGTCCCTATAAATAACCATCCTCCCAAGGAGAGAAAACATAATTGGCTTAAAATGTTTTCTTGAAGAAATAGAAAGAGAAATTTAGTATTTGTTGGCTAGGCATGAGATGTACTGGAGGAAATGAATAATTAAAATGTGAACAAATTAAACGCCAGGGAAGGGCAGGAATAACATTTATAACTAATTGCTCAGTTTGTACAAACACCAAATACCAGCTGAGAAGTGAAACCTTCAATCAACTGGCACCTTCTGTCTTTAAAAATTCAATAACCAGTTTGAACTGTTTCCACTAAAATAAATTAGCTAAGCCACTTTGTTGAGAATAAACTAAAAATTCTGATGATTCTTTCAACTTTCATGTATCTAAAACAGGATTCTTAGCATTTAATACAGTGTTTCACTGCGTGAAGATATGAAGTGTAGGGCTGCAGTAATATAACAGAGCTTCTGGTCGAAGATACAAACTATAAATCTCCATGTGAAGGTTAATACTATATATTAAGTTTATCCTCAAAATATGTGTCTCTTTTTCTCTCTGGACTCCTGTGCCAATTTTTCTTTATTTTATTTTTCTCGTCACCATTTATCCCCCCTAATCCCTTTCTCATCACAACCCATACCTTTTCCCCCCACAATCACCACACTCTTGTCCATGTCTGTGAGTTCTTTCTCTTCTTTTTCTTTTTTGCTCAATTCCTCCAACACCCTCCCCCAAAACAAATAAACAACAACAACAAAAAGTACCCTACCCCACAGCTGGAACTCAATATAAAGTCCGAATCAAACCAATAGGACTGGCCTTGCAGTATCAATACGATTTCATTCCCCAATTATCCGTGGGATCTGGAAAAAGTTTTCTCATTTTCTCAATGTGCTCATAATGTACAGAAGTCTAGGTAGCTCTCTTTGCAAGGAAATGCAATCTCTTTGAGTTCAAACCCCATTTCTGCCATTTACTAATTGTGTAGACTTCTGCAAGATACTTAATTTTGGAGTCTGCATTTTCTCACCTGCAAAATGGGCCTGATATATGGATAAAATGTAAAACAGTTGTTTTCATGTAATTGAACATGTAAAATCCTTTAACTTAGTACTTTTGGATTTTAAGTTGTAAATAAGAGAGTCATCCCCATGCCAAGTTATAGAGAAATTCACCCAGATTTCCCCCCTAATAGTTTGTGTTATCTTTTACATGTAAATTTTTCATCCATTTAAAATGTATTCTGGTATATGGTATAAAGAATGGCTTCAATTTTATCCCTTTGTGTATGCCTACCCAGTTATATTTTCACCACTGATTAAAAAGCCAATCTTTTCCTCACTATTTAGGGATGTTACTTTTATCATATACTATATTTTTATATGAAATTAATTTTGTTTCTGAATTTTTTGCTTTTTCCATTTCTCTGTTCATGTATTAATGTCAAACTATTATAATGATAGGCATTTATGATATGTTTTAATATAATACAATTTCTCTTCTTTTTTGAATGGTTCCCTAGCTATCTTGCATATTTATTCTTCCACACTATATAATCAATTTATCTATCTCCATAAAAAGAAAGATGACTTTTTTTTTTCCTGGAATTGCATTAACTATTAAATTCACATAGAAAGAATTAAAATCTTTATGATGTTGAGTTTTCCTATGAACATAGTTCATTTTTCCAATTTTTTAAGTCTAATTTTATATCTTCAAGAATGTTTATAATTTTCTTCATATCCATTTTGAATATTTCTTGTTAAATTTACAGTGAAGTATTTTATTTAATTTTCAGACATGTAGTCTCTTCTTCCATTATCTTCTAACTAGTTTTTGTTTGCATCTATTTGATTCAGTATTCATATTATGGTAGTGTTGGTATTGGTGTTCTGAAACTGTTGTGTATATAGTGTGGGGTAAAGTAAAACTTTTACACATATACATACACACATACATATCTCTCTATATATAATTGAGAACTGAGATATTCAGCTTGTGTGAGAGCAGACCCAAATGTAAGATCAATAAAATTAAGTAAAAATCTCGTGTTCTGAAAATAAAACTGAGGTAGCAACATTAATTCATAATGTGTTTTATGCTTAAAGAGTAGACATTCCTATTCTGTCCTCTGGAAACAATGCCTAGCCCAAGAGCAATGAGCACCGCTGGATCCTTGATTAGGTCTCTAAATACTACTTTCCACCAAACAAATAAAACCATGCCTCTTAGGAAACGACTTATTCCAGATATGAGGTAGGAAGTTTATTAAATGAGTCTCAATTATCTTGTCACACCAGGTAGCAAGGAAGCTGTAAAAAACTATTAGAGTCTGTCCAAAGAATTTCGGTACTGGCTTACAGTGGATCCAACTGGCCAAAATGAGATAATTTGAGCATCAGTAGGATGATAAATGCAATAAATTAAAACATATAAAGTATATTTAAATCTGTAAGTTCAGTATGATAACAAAAGCTAAACTCATTAATCACCTTTAGAGAATGCCAGGGAATCAATTTATTGTGTTAAAACCAAAACAAAACACAACTGGTCTCAGTGTAACCAAAAGAGTCAAAACAAAGTTTCTCTTTATAGAATTTTCCAGCAAATAAGTGAATAAAGAATGATAGAATTAGGATATCATCATTTTGCAACCTCATGATGAATGAATGGATCTGAGCAATGACCACCAATGACTGCTCACATCACCAAAGGCAGATAATCAAACATTATGTAGGTCCTAATACAAGTGCAAAACACTGCGTATGAAATATTCTTGACAAAATAATTGAACCTGAGTCTTATCAAGACTCTAGATCTAACTGCTAACTACAGCTTACAGTAGCAGAGAAACCCATTAAACAACATCACAGGGATACAGTCAGCAAAATCCAAAGTATTGGAAATTCCAGGACAAACAGCCAATTTCTTCAACAGTAACAAAACAAAGACAACAACTTGCAAGGAAAAAGAGAGATGATAGGGAGACTATAAAAATTTTGTAACATACAAGCATTTATTTGATCACATTTTAAAAGGCAGAAGAATCCCATCAATTTTTCTAAATTATGTCACTGTAAAGAGACTAAATTTCAGAGCTCTTGGTTTGCTTTGGAAACTTCTGAAGAGCTAACCATTAACAGCATAGCAAACCTTTTTTCTTCTCCTCCAAGTTCTTCTGCTCTTGAGGGTGGGGAAGTACTTAGGAGGGGAGAGGGTTGGTGACAATTGATGTTAAATAAGTAGTGTATAGTTGAGCTTGCCAAATTCTCCCCACTTCCTCCCATAGGTAACAGGGTAGCTTGACTTATTCTTTAACTGTAGTCATTGAATAAGCAAGTAGGTTTATCAAACACAAAGAATGGAGGGAAGTTTCCATTGTAGATAATTTCCAATGGTGGGAATGGATGAACTCAGCTTAATTGTTCAGTCCCCACTCTTGCTAACCAGAGAGAGGGGTGCTAGCAATGGAACTCAAATATTTGGTCCACAGAGACATTGGTGTAATGCATTCAGTTCCTTTGACTTAAATGTCTTAGAAAAGCCATCTCTGGGTGTGGAAGGCAGTTGGTTTATTACAATGGCAGTGCTATATGAGGAAAATAAGAGCAGCAAACAGCAGTCAGTGTCCCTTTCCTCTTGAACTCCAATCATCACTCCACTCCTGTCAGCTTTATAGTTCAAGCAAACTCAACTGGGAGAGCAGAGGGTGGTAACCAGAGGGAAGTGAGGAGGCCTATATCCAGATCTGTGGATCACTTCAGATCTTCTTGGGTTCCCAGCATCCTGACTTTTGTAGTAGAAGTAGTTATGGGGCTTGAAGATTAAACATCCTGATTCTTTTTAAGTATACCATAGAGATAGTATTCTTTTCCAACTGCACCCTCCATGGTTTAGATGTATAGCCTCCCCACTTACCACAGTAAGCTCAGACACTTACCAACAGCAAGAAGGCATTCTTGGAAGATGGGAACAGTCTATCTTTAACTGGTCCAATGTTAAGATAGTTGTCTCCAAAACTTACTATCTGAACCAGAACCAAAACGATTTCAGATTCACTTCAATGTCAGACACATCCATGTCCCCATGAAAGCTCCAGATGATTAGTGGATAGTGATGCACATCGCTGACTGTGATCTAGCACCCTCCCTGGCTTGAATTTATGCTTACAATTGTAGTATCCTCCATAGAAACAGGAGCATTTACAGCCCTATCTGTCATATATTACCACCACATCCTTGACACAACTATCATTGTAGAGTCAAGAAACAAAATTTGTAGAGTTAAAATAAATATCAGGACATTCCCACTCATTATGAGGCCAAATAAGGTCAGGTTTGTACCTGTTATTAAGATACAAACAGCTCTGGCATTGGTTTCTCAGTGACAAAATGCTATGTTTTGAAGCAATTTTTTCTCTTCAAATAGAGTGGATGGAACCATTACTAAGAGTGACTGATAAGAGTCCACAATATATGTTCCTCTTCCAGGTGGTTGTTTCCAACTCACCAACAGAATCACAATTATCTCCAGCTCCTCGGGGTTTCAATTCTTAAAATAGTTGTTGTTAGGACTACATCCTGGCCCCACAATCAGGGCCTCATTGGGGTGGGAGAGGCCGGCATGGTAGAATCCAGGTGGTTAGTTGTTATGCACAAAGCACTGTACCGGAGCAGCTACTCACCCTTCCAGTGCCACCACTGGCTGCCCCAGATCAGCACTGACCACACCCCAGTGCCCTAACACCCTGAACTTTGCCCGTGGGAGACTTAGCAAGTCCAGGGTAGGGAGTAGCAGTGTACTCAGCTACTCCCCGCACCAGCAGCTTGCCCACAACATCTGTCAGTTAAAACAGGCGTTTGATTCACCAGCCTTAACAAATGGGCCTTGTCTTGCAAAGCAAACATTTTGTCATGTTTTGTTTTCAGGGCCACTATGGTTTTCATGAAAGTGGATGAGATCTGCTGTATAAATCAGAATGGAGAGCGCTGTGGAGGGTGAAAGTACAGGCCACCTGAGGCGGCTATGGGACCTTCCCTACTTCTGTGATACTCATCAAAACCTCACTTATCTATTGTCTCAAATTTGTCCCTCCGAGAAATATTCTGGTTTGAATAGAATCTGAGAGTAGGAATCCAGGAAAAGATTAGCTATACTAAACCCTGCACTCCAATTCCAGGAGAAATAAAACAAGAGAGAAAGGAGACATATCTCCAAATTCAATTCTCCCGTCTTCAGTTATGTTTATGGAGAACTTATGTCATTCACAAAAGAGATGTAGTTTCCCCAGGGGAGACAGCAGGTGCACATTTTCTCTCAAGGTTATTTAATTGCTGTCAGGAAGACGTATGATTAACAAAACCAAATGCTGGAAATATGAAGTATAGACAATTTTAAAGTTGTTTATATAGTTGATTACAGTATATCATACAATGTGTTTATTTGCCATAAACCTGCCTTTCACAAACTGTTCCCACACCTGCATCCGCACTCAACAGCCTACCGCTTAGCTGTGTATGAATTCCCAACTAAGATAGTGGCCAGCACCCAGCACAAAGCAGCGTTCCCTGGTGGCCTCTCAGTCATCCCCTAGGCACCAGCTATGCACTAGCTATGCACCAGCTTCACACCAATGGTTCAAACACCTTAAGCTGATCCATAGTGCCCCGACTTTGATGAGAGCCCTTTGAGCTTGTCAGAAGGAAAACACTATGGAAATGACAGACCCCTGGGGTTTCTCATTGTCCTTTATGGGCATTTCTACACAAAGTGAGGCCTACCATCTACAATCTGTTGGTTACTGTTCAGAGATGAGACAAATACAGAACTGAGAGGGAGCATTTAGAACTGTCAAGAGAGCCATTTCGAAGCACAAGTTTGTTGAATCTAAAGTTTGAAAAATGGGACCTGGCATCAGTAGATGAGTGGATAAAAAAAGCCGTGGTACATTTATACCATGGAACACAATGCAGCTGTAAAAAAGAAGAATCTCTTACCCTTTGAGACATCATGGCGGGACCTGGAGAGTATCATGCTAAGTGAAATAAGTCAGTCAGAGAAAGTCAAGTATCACATGATGTCACACATATGTGGAAGCTCAGTAATAAAATAAACTGATGAACAGAGTGGATTCAGAGATTCAAAGCATGGAACAGAGTGCAGGATCTCACAGAGAAGGTGGGGGAGGTGGGTGGGTGGGAGGTAATCAACCAAGGATCTTGTATGCATAAGCCATGGACACAGACAATGGGGTGGTGAGGTGGCATGCAGGGGCAGACTACAGGGGATCAATGAGGGGGAAAAGAAGGCATATGTAATACTTTCAACAATAAAGAATTATTTTTTAAAAATGAAACTTGAATTTTGTGTGTATTGCTTTTTTATTCCATTTTAAGCTATTTTTATTGCACTTTACAAAGTATCAGGCTATGGCAGATTGGGAATAAGAACTAATCCTTCATCATAGATAGTCTGAGAAGCACTGCTTTGGAATGATGGCTCCCAGGCATGTTATATCTCAGGGCTTTGCCTTGACACTCTGGCAGTTCCCAAGGGACACCCAATGCAAAAATGTGGACCTGCAAAGATGATCATCCCACGGGGTCAAAGGGTCATTCATAGGTAAGAAGCAAATATTCAAGCCACTGCACATGTGTTGGGTCCATGCAAGGAGTTGGTAGATCTCATGAAACCAGCCCAGCTAACTCCTGATCACAGAACAACACTCGGGCTTTCAATAGTAGTAGGAGAAACAGCAGATGCTGCTGTACTAAACGCTTTACATATACAACATAGCAAATGGTTTCTCTCTCTTTGGGGTGACATATGTTCACACCTATATATGTATGCAGAGAATTATAGCAGCAAATCTGCTTACAGTGACCCCTTGTATAGGCATAACAATTTGCTAACAATTGACCCCTTATTTGGGTATTTCAAGATATCATGCCAACTATACCAGAGAGAATAATTAAAGAGTAGAAATATAATACCTGGGACATAGATTTTTTGTTCAGATATTGGTCATAGAGTCTAGATGGAAAAAAATTTTTAATATGAAAACAGCACTCAATTTTAGAAAATATTGGGATAATTTGATTATGTTTTCATTTTCTATTGTTATAGTTGGAAATTCTCTGCATGAAACAGATGTAAAAAAATACATAAGCAAAGAAAACACAACACAACAAAACTTGTGTCACAGCATAGAGACACTATCCAAGACCACGTCTTCCCACTGGCCCAAACAGATAGTAAGACTGGGGAGCATTTTCAGACATTTTTGTGCTCTTTGTCCCAATGTGGGAGTTTAACAAATGTTAGAATTTTATGAAGTCAGTATTTAACAGAGTTTATTAGCCTAATCCTCTATGAATCCTTCTTAGACTCTGGGTAAGGGCAGCTGCTTTCTGCCCCCTTTTCTTATCTCTATAGTAACCGGAGCCATCCCATTGCCATTGGCAGTTCATTTCCCTACTTGGCATTGCAGTGGAAAAAAAAAAAAAAAAAAAAAAAAAGTTCATCACACATAGATTTTTAGTATATCATTGTAGAGAGAGATTAAGAAAATCGGCCCAGGGGAGATATAAATAGGAGGAGCTATTCCTTCATCTTTCTGTGACCTTTGTCCCTCTTTAAGTTCTAGAGTGAAGCAGGGGCTCAATTCTATGGAGGATTTAGATGGTTCCAAACCCAGGTGAGCAGGCAGGGAGATATTTTCTCCCAACTAACTAGGATCTCTACTTTTTCCTACCAATTTAAAACCTAGTAATAAAATGTTAGCATTATAGCCCAATCTATTAATATTCATTGGAAGCCCATAACATTCCAAAACCATGATTTCTACTCCTAATTAACCATGAATCTCAAGGGAGTCTTCTCTGCATTAACTCTTCGCGCCCTTCCAGATAAGGTCATGGCTGTAGGCTTCCTCTTAAAGGTGGAAAACCATAGAAGGAGAGGAGGCCAAGGACTTACTCTTTCTGATTTTTGGTTTCCTCATCTATAAAATAAAGATATTTATCTGCTTCACATGTTTATACTTGCTGGAGCAGAGCTAGGACCTTCATTAAAGTCCTTTCCTTTAATCCCAGTGCTCTTTTAGGACCATAACTGCCGTTACAGCCTTTTCCTAGATTTCTTTTTTTTATATATATTTCACAGGCATTTCATATTTAATATATTCAGACCTGAATTTCTGATAATTCATCCAAATCTTTCCCTTCTCTCACCTTCTGAATAAGAAGTCTGGAAGTCATTTTTGACACCTTGTTCTCTATCACTTTCCCAAATCCAAGCCATTTTCAAGTGTTGAGGATTACCTGCAAAACACCCCTTTTGCTACTTCCAGATGCACTGCCTTGTCCAAACACTCCAAGCATTTATTTATGTGTTAAATGCATGTTGAGTTGGAAAGTATCCACTTAAGAATGATGCTAAGAGGATATAGTAATTGGAGAGTGAGCGAGATCCTGAATACCCAAAGCAATGTTGGAAAGATGAAGTGTATATATATATATCTATATCTATATATATATATATATATATCTATATATATATATATATATATATATATATATATATATATACATACTATTTTATATATGTGAGGAAAAGAAGGAACTCCTGCCATTTACAACATGGACAGCCCCTGGGGGCATTATGCTAAGTGAGAATAGTCAGACAGAGAAAGTCAAATACTGCATGGCATCCTTATATGTAGAATCTAAAAAAAGATCAAACTCATAGAAACAGAGTAGAATGGTGTTTACCAGGGGCTGGAGGGTGAGGAAAATGGGAGATGTTGGTCAAAGGATACAAACTTTCAGTTATAAGATGCATACGTTTGGGGATCTAGTCTTAAGCATGATGATTATAGTTACCACTATATCGTTATTATATATTGCTATTATATACTAGAAGTCTGGTGCGTGGATTCATACATGGGTGGGGTCCTGCCAGCCCTGATTGGGGCCGATCAGGTTGGGTTGGCTAGAAGGAGGAGATGTGGGAGGTTTGCTGGCAGGTTCTGCCCGCTGGTCGAACTCCCTGTTGAAATCCCAGTCAAGGGGACAATTTGCATATTAGCCTTTTATTATATATGATACCTAAGATAGTAGATCTTAAATGTTCTCACCACAGAAATGAAATGGCAATTACATGAAGTGATGGAGGTATTAGCTAACAGTATGGGTGATCATCATTTTCCAATATATAAGTGTATCAAACAACATGTACAACTTAAACTTACACCATTTTATATGCCAATTATATCTCAATATACCTCGATAAAAGATGTTTTCTTTATTGGTAAAATATCAATCTTGCAGGGGAGGAGAACTCACTATGACATATTTCTATAATATTCCACTGCACACTGGTTCATTTTGCACTGGATACAAATGCTTCATTAGAAGACTTAATAATCTCCTTTCTTCAAGATATCTAGCCAATTATTGTTTTCTCTTATTGTCCTTCTTGGAAACAGAAACCATATATTCTAAAAACAATTTTAAAAAAGCAATCTAAAGAAAATTTTAATTTACTGTTTCATATAGATTGGATTGGCTCACTACAAAATACAATTTCTACTGTCAGCTCTGTGTAGCCTAGGCAACATAATTCTTTTCTCTCCAAGTCCATGTTGTTGAAAAACTTACCATGAACTTCCCAAAAGCTGGGGCTTATGCTTCTAGAAGTGCAAAGATAATGAGAAAAAAAAAAAAAAAAAAAAAAAAAAAAAAAAAAAACAAACCCTGTCAGTGATGTAGATGAAAATGAATGTTAGAGCAATTCCTGGGCAGCAGAGAAAGACTCCAATGTTTACATAATCCCAATGTGCATACATGGTTTCTTCTACATTTTCCAACTAAAACTCATCTGGCTTTGCTCAAGACCTCAAATGCAGGGAATTCTCGGCAGCACCTAATATTTATTCATAGCATTGTCAAGAGCATCTTTGCAGTTCTTGCCAAGGTCTGTCGTTGAATATGTTTATCCAGCTGCATGGCAAACACATAATACACAGTCATCATTTTACTCAGTCACCTACTCAATATTTTCTTCTATGATTAAATTAACTCATAAATATTACACTTTTAATGCCAGAAAGCCATGGTTCATCCAGCCAATTGAATACTTGTTTGTCCGTTTTCTAATGTTGCTGGGCACTCAGTCATTTCATTACAGAGTCTGAAATAATGAAAATCATTGCATTTACTTAAGAATACTACACAATAAACAGAGCATGAACTCCATTATTATGCAGTACAAGGCCATAAAAGAAATTTTTTCAAGAACTGTGGGGCACAAGTTGGAAACGGTCTTGGTGTATATAAGCAAACCTGCTCTGATTGCCCAACGCAAAGGATGGAAATTCTGGCTTTGTTTGCAGCTGGCACAATTTCTTGCTCAGCCAAAGAGGCTTTCAAATAAACACACATATCTCAGTCTTGCTTGTATTTGAATCACAACCAGACTGTGCGCATGAACCTGTGGGCAATTTCCAATTGTGGCATTTTGGAGACTTCTATCTCTACACACCCACACCTGGTCTGGTTCAAGCAGCCCTCAGAAGGCCTTTCACACTCATCTCCACAGGAAAAGGATTGAAGCTGAAGGGCAAGAATCAGCCTTTGCCATCAGGTGCTGGACTTGGTGACAGCAGCCCAATCTGTATCTACGCAGATACCTGGCCCCACAGGCAAGAGGCCGTAGCGCAGGACCCTTCTCAAATCACCTGAATGAAATATTTATAGCTAGCAGGGTAGGGCAGTTAGCTTTCCTAGAATTTTAACCAAATTTGCATGATCATTCTGGGAATAGCCTTGGTTAGCAATTGCTCATAATGTCAACGCTTTTGGAAACTTTTTACAGTCGTTTTATTGTTTTTATTTCAAAAATAAAACTTAAAGGAGCTTGAAAAGTAGATTTTCAGATGATCACACAATGAATGGCCTGAGTTCCATGGTTTTAGTTCTGTGCATTTTACTTTAATGTGCACCCACTGAAATGAGCCAAAATTAATCCACATTGGAACAAAGACTGCGGATACAAATGAGTCCTGGCTTCCTAGACTACTGGGTGCAGTGCACAGGCTGAAGCATTTGGAAAGCATTGGCCCTGGGAGGCGAAGAAGTTATAGCAAACAACATATGGGCTTTAAAGTCTGGAACTATCTGAGACAGAACAAGAAAGCTATTTTCACTTTACTCATTCCTTTCCTCCCCACCCCCTCCTTCCAGAAGATGAATGATTTCTAATCACATTTTATTTTCATCTTTAGAACTGAATCCCAAAAGAGTCAGGTTGGATTAAAACTGCTGGTGAGTTTGCAGCCCTGTCCAACAATTACCTAATGCATTTGTGTCATCTGCTTTCCTTGCTGTGTAAAAACACACTAAGGAAATGTGTGAGCCCACTGAATTGTTCCCAACTCTTTTATTCACCTTTCAGTATGCTAGTTCCTTCCCTTGGCATTGATATCATCATGCATTTGTCAAAGATAGACTGTCACTTCAGGACCTCTATTATGTGCAAGAATTGGCAGCAAATTTTGCCACTGGGATTTGCTTATATCCTCTGTATGTTATTGTACTTCTTTGGCATTCAGTGAATTCCGTACACCCACTTCTTTGATGTTCATTCCAGCCCCTAAATGTGGAAACAATGACTGAAATTTTGGATCAAAGCATCCGTAGATGGCAGGCAACACAGCTCTCTGATAATTCACTAGGACAGAGAGCCCTCCCATCCCCCTCCCTCCTAAAATGTAGGCCAATAGTCCTCCAAGAACAGCTCTGGCTTCGCCAATGCAAAGGCATGGGAGGAAGTTAAAGAAAACAACTCCAAGGTTTCAGGAAAAAGAGACTGAACTGGACAGCTAAATTGAAGCTCATGGTCATTTCTAACTCGAGAGAAAGCTAACTACTGTTCCATTTGGTTCTCCCATTTCTTTTCACTTGGTGTTGCTTTAGTCTAACACTTCTACTAGACCAGGCTTTTTCCTGAGGTTGGACAAGTCTCCAAATCTAATTTTTGCATAACGTTAGCTGCACAAGATGGCCCAGATTTTTTAAGATGAATTTTTTTTAAATAAAAGTTAAAGAGTCCATTAATTAAGGAATTATAAAGGTAATTGAGGGAGAGGGGAAAACAAAACAAAACAAAAAAAACAGAAATCCCAAGATTTCAATGAGTTACTTTTGCAAACTAGAATTAGCTGTCTGGAACATATTTTCAATGTTTGCTTTTGCTTTACTCCTGGGATGCCAGTGCAAATAATTACTTCATTCAGTTTATTTCACAGGTCAACTTTGACTCATAAAAGCATTAAAACAGGTAACCCCCTAGGGATGTTAGAAAGACAGATGAGCAAATAGATATGAAAAATGTTGTAAACTCTTTGACAGGGGGAAAAGGCATTTTATAAATCCAGGGTATTTTATGGTTATGCGTTATGTTTTCACTTCACTCCATTTGGTATCCAGAATGTGCTAGTTATAATTACTATACAATGTTGGAAACTATTATAAAAGTACCATACGCCTTCTAAATGTAGTGAAGAAGATAATTGTGTTGGGGACTCTCATCCTGTGTAAATTAGAAGAATTCCCAGTAGAGTGCCATAATTGAGAATTGGGCTGATTTCACTGAATGGAGAAGAGAGTCATGTTAGCATATAGCATGTGTTCAATCAAACGGTAGAGCACCAAGGAGGTAGCATGACAGCCCTTAAAATACCAGTTTCAGATTGCCTAAGACAAGTAGGAAGTTTATACTGCCAGTCGTATGCAACAGTGACATCCAGCGGTCGTAGAGATAATTACAAGTGTATCTAATTTTAAAAAAGTAATTTTATATTATTGGAATACAATATTCTGAATTATCAAATGTTGTCTACATTCTTTATCTGGTCACAATATAAGTCAATAATTCAAGGTAAAGCAAAATTCACTCTGTTTATTGACTAAGTAGTTTCCAAAGTCTGTTGTTCTGTTACGGTTATTTTTTAATGTTACTAAAATTATAGTGGGTCTACTCTCTGAGAGCCTCCTAAGTGTGCCTCCTAAGCACACTGAGATATTTGTGAATAAATGAAAGTGCGTGCGTACTGCACACACAGCAAAATGGAAGCTGCATTTGAAGCCCCTGTTAGATACTCTGGGGGAGGCATCTGGGACCCTGGACGTTTTAGTGGCTGTGGAAAGCCTTTAATAAGTTCATTAACATTTTTTTCCAAATCATTGAATAAGAAGAGAAAGGAGGTGGGAAGGAGCAGGAATGGAAAGAAAAATAAAGGAGAGGAGGAAGGAAAGAAAACGGAGGAAAGGAGGAAGAAGGGAGGAAAGAAGGAAAGAGAAGAAAGAGCAGGGCTACTCGTTGATCTTCAAACTACTCACTAACATGATAAAATATCTAAAGAGGAAATTTAAAGAGATATTGGCCTCCAAAATGTTTTTGTTTTAAATTGCACTCTTTCAACTGCCGGGTGCTTAACTGATTTTAAAAAATAATTTTCATTAAAAAAAAAAAAAAAAAAAAATCCCGAGAACAGCTGCTGCTGTTTGGAAGTACCTAGAACAGTCACTTGTAATGAAATGCTTAAAAGTGATCCCTTCCCCCATGATCGGGAGCCTGAAGTGAAAGAAGGCCTTGCTCCTGTCTCCACAGAAGCCTGTTAGGTCACCTTGGCCTGTGGGTCATGTATGTCTGTGTTGGTGCTGAGCACGTCAGAGGACTATTTACTATCTTTCCAGGTGCTCGCTTCGGAGAAGCCGGCACCTGTGGCAAGCAGCTTCTCCAGCTTAGGCTCCCGCACTTGGAGGTTTTTCCCTTCGACTGCCTACCTCTTTGAAGTTCTCAAGGTAAGAGTTTAAAGGTACCCTCTTTCATTTCCTCCTCGCTAGAATGGGGGTGGATGGGGTGTCAAACAAAAAAAAGCATCTACTCTAGTAACAAAGTACTAACATCAAAGCATAAAAAGCTCCAAGCCTGTGAGCTAATGTACTCTCCTTGCGCCCAAATGGTGGACAAGAAAGGACCTCGCAGACACTGTATGGAAGGAACATGTGTGCGTGGGGCCTGGGGTTTGCATTAAGCAAAGGGCGCGAGGACAAGATGGGGGTGGTGTCTGCGAGGGAGGCCTGGGCAATGCATCCCATGGATGTCAGTGAGAGTTAGGGGAGATGTGCACTAAGACGGAGCAGGTAAACCTGCAGCCTCTAGCTGGGTTTGTTTGCTTTCACAAGGCCTTTGAACTTCAAGCTGGCTTACCCAGATTCTGAGGGAAAAGAATGCCTTGCTCCTGTCTCTGATCTCATAGTACCTGCCCTTGCAGACTCTTCTGGCTTCTTGTTAGTCATTTTCACAGGCTCATAGGGAGTAGATGGGGTATTAACATGCCCAGGTCTCATCTCTCCTTTTAGGCCTGCAGGGGGGATCTGGCTGGGCTAGCTCTTATCTGTGCACCCTGAAACCTGATTCAGCGATGTGCAGTCCAGCCCTGGGATCCCTCAGGAGCGAACGTGGAACTTCTCCTTGACACACCGGAGCCTCTTGCACCAAGACCACCATGGGATGCCAGCTCCTGCCAGTCCAAGGAGCAGGAAGCTGGCAAGAGGAATCAGTTCCCATCTTTCCTCCCTAAAGAAAATACCGGCCTTGCAAAGCTTTCTTCGGTGTCCCAGGACAAAATAAATAAACAAGTAAGCAGCGGTATGACATGCATATCCTCTCTAGGCGAACAGCCTCAGGTACAGTTTTACTGTGGCATATAATCTAATAATCCATTTAATTTCTTTGGAGTGATGTTATATAGAAATACAGGTGGCATTTGGATGGAATGACATGCCATAAACCTGTCTGCTTCTATCTGGGTTCAGAATACAGAAGAAGAGTCTGTTTTACAGACATTCTAGGATTTTTTTTTTTACATGGTCAATTGGCTGGTTTTGTATTCTGGAACATATTACAGCATCTGCAGGAAAAAAATATATATAAATTCTATAAAATGGTGGCAGGATTTCTGATTTACTGATAGTGCTGGTTTGAATTTTCACAGAAAATATTTAGCTATAGGACAATGTATTCTTAAAGGTAAATAACTGCAGCCAGTAAAAGTTCGGCCTATAAAGGGTCCCGTCTTCTACTAGTTTTCTGCACCAAGAATTACTACCAGTATAATCATGGCTCCCTGCACACTAATATTTCCTCTGATACAGTATGATCAATGTTGTGGAAAAACATTTATTATATTTCTTCTAGCTACTTAAAGGCATTACTGAATTATGGGCATCGCAAAACGAATCCACTGCGCATTTTTTCTTTATGTGACGTTTTTACAATCTTCATTTTCTGCTTTGCAGCCACTGAGCTATAGAGATCCACACTTTGTCCCTCTTACAGCCGCTCCTAGGGCCACACTCTCCTCTCTGCCTTATCACATCTGGAATGCACTTCACGTGGTAAAATCCCTGGCAATTCTGTGCCAGACTCTTATTGGAAAGGAAGAAGTTGCGAAAGGAATTAAACAATCAGTGTTGTTAATAACAGCTCCTAATCCCCTTACTTCACAAAGGTTATGGAGTTGAGACCAAGGAAAAGGACAAAGGGAGGAGGTGGTGTTTGACGGAATCGTTCCAGAAGAGCTGATGGACTCCAAACGGGTGTGGGTTTTGCAGTTTTGACATTTAACAATTTTATGAACATCTCTGCTTATTATGCACCTTAATCCACAGGATCTGCAGGCGGGAGACAGTGTCCAGCTAACAGCCGGCTGCTCAGGCCCTGCCAGAGGATGAATCAATTAGCAAGAGAAGCAATGATGCAAATGCCCCAGGGTCACTCGGGATGCAGTTTGCCTTTTTGATAGAGAAAGCACGCCATAAATGACATCACACCTCAGGAAATCATTCCGGGAGGCCCAGATGCTGGCGGGGCCGCTGCCTGGGACGGAAGGAATCCTTTGCTCATTGTGTGTATTTCCCCCATCTCAGTCAATGGAGGATTTGTAGTAAAATCAAAGTATTTAAGAGGAGGACAGTATGTGGTAACGGAGGCATGTTTAGTAATTTTTTTAGTCCCAGAACCCATGATTTATGACCCAGAGTTACAGCCAACTTTATTACAAAAATGACTTCACCCATAATAACCTTATTCAGGGCTCTCTGGAGAATGATGTAGTACCCACCAGCATTATAATCTAGCAAATATTCACAATTCCCGCATCACTCTCATTTCCACTGCCCCCCATCTACCCTTCTCCCCCCCCCCCCACCCCACCCCGCCAGGCTTCCTCCTTCACCTGCTGGGAGGAGGGGGTCCCAGGCAAGGTTTTGTGCTCTTTCTATGGGGGTTTGCCTGGATCCGGCATTTTAATAAGCCAGGACCACCGAAAGCTGCCTCCTGGATCTCCATCACATCTTCCTCAACCTGTTCCCTGCAGACAATAAGCAGAGGACACCCACTCTCCCTTCTTTCCTCCCCTCTCAGAGCCTTCCCGCTTCCTGCACTCTGACCCACTCTGCCTACCAGAGCTCAGATCCCCTCCACCTGAGAGGGGACCCTGAAGCTCCTCCCCTCCTTATAATTGCCATGGTAACCCGGGGCTGCACTAAAACTGCCAGGCGTGGATGTCCAAGCAGGGTCCCCCGGGCAAACCAGGATGGAGGAATGAGCCCTCCATCTTATTAAACTCTGGTGTCAGTTCTCAGCAATTGTTTTAAATTTACACCCGCAGAGTGGTTTAGTGGGATTACGTGTCCATTTGCATTAGGACAGGTTTCTGTCATTAAACTGCCATACAATAAGCTTCCTTGGGACAAATTAATGCGCTCCAAACATCAACAAGTAGCAGTCCACTTCACCAGGATGGCCAACAAGGGGGCAGAGGAAGCGGCTGCTCAGAATCCTCCGCCCAGGAGAAGCCCAAGTGCCAGCGGAGGAAGACGAACCTGCCCTGGTTGCTCTTGGGAAGAAGTGCTGACCTGGGAGAGTGGGTGACATTCTCCCTCCTCACCACACCCCACAGTTCACCTCCTCCTGGTCCCTATTCAGAGACCAGGTTCTGATTCAGAGCTGACCTGGGAGAGTGGGTGACATTCTCCCTCCTCACCACACCCCACAGTTCACCTCCTCCTGGTCCCTATTCCCAATACGCCTTTGCCCTGGACTTGGCTGCTGAGATTTGCTGGTAGACCACTGGCCCCTTTTCCCTATGACAGTGTATCAGTATCATTTCTCTCCCCTCTCCCCTTGTGTGTCCTTAAGGAACTCGTGTGCATCCAAGATGCTTCGGAACGTCATGCACACAGCCTGGCACCACGTGTAGCCAGATGAGTGTGCTCCCATCTCTAAAATGCCTAGACAGTTGTCACAAACTGTCCAGGTCATCAGTCAGGGGCCCGGATGCTGGCACACGAGTCCTGATAAGGAGCCTTACTCTGGTCACCCAGAAACAGAATCGGAACAGAGGACAGTTTTTAATACTTATCCCCACTCACAAGTATTACCTACACTTGCCCTTATAAATATATATACACATCTAAGTAGAATTTTTTTTTTAATCAAAAACAAGTAAATCAATGCCCAGACCTCCTTCTATGTAAAGGAGATAAGACTGGCTGCTTATGTCTTGATCCACATAAACTGTGATCTCATTTCTGTGTAGTCTTAAAAGGGGACAGTAATGTATGATTGAGACACTGCTATATTTAGGAATGACAAGATGAGCATTATTAATAGCTTAATTGACATTAAGGCAATTACCCCTACCCTTATTACAGTTTGTAGAATTGCACAGAAAATATTGGCTGAGGCCTTTTTTTCCCTAGAGCTACCCAAGGATACAGCATTTTATTTCATGCCAGATCCTGGCTTTGACATTAGATACTTAGCCATAGAATGATTCCAGTAAATCATTATAAATGCATTATAATAAAGATGTTATGAGCTATCAGATATTAACCCCCAACCCCTAAAGAGAGATAAATAGTCCAGTTGCATGATTCCCACTTTTGTTTCATAAGAAATAAGCTTTTGCAAAGAGCAACTGACTAATGAATTATAAAATGGTGTGTTGAGCTCAGATAATTAAACAATGCATTTTAGTGTCTAGAGCAGGATGAACACTAAATCATACACAAATAAAAAGGGAAAATCTAAGCCCCAAGACCGACTCCTAGTTTCAAATAACATTAAGGTTGGTCTACTCTACAGTCTAGAAATGCGTCAACTCTTTTCTTATCTGATTAGAGGGTTTATCAGTCTAAGATCAAGACACAAGCAGGTCAACTAAACCAACAATCAGAACAAGAATTCTGAAGGTGCTAATTTCAGATAAGCCCACAAGGTTATTTTTAATGGAGATTTTACGTGGAGATTACCTTTCTTCCCAAAGTGTTTAATGGGGCAAAAGTCTAGAAGGATCTGGAAGTTTCCAAGTTTCCTTATACTTTTATAGTTTATCTCTGAACTCATAGTAAAACATATTAGTGTGTTGTGGGCGGGGGCAAGGGGGAGGGGGAAGGAGGTCAGTATTCATAGTGGTCTTGGCCTCCCAGTGCTGGAAAGAAAATGGAAGGTGGAGGGTGGGAGGTTGGTTTGAGTTCTAACTTACTGCCCTCAAGTGAAGCTACCATGCCTGGCAGAGCTCCATCTAGTGGGCAACCATGGGTCACATGAAGTTTTCACCTCCAGTGGCCCCTTTGGTTTGCCATTGGCAGCTGTTTCTAAAATGCTCCGGATTTGCCACAGTATTTAAAGCTGTGATTAAGCAAGTCCTAAGTGTGTGTTTTAGTCTTTCGGCCTCTCAAAGATGTGGTGACTGCCTCGAGGCAGTCTTCTGTCTCTTGGTCGAACAGCACACCACTAATGACCATGTGGACAAAATTAGAGATGGCCTTGGATTTCACATGGGCAATGATACCATCTGTACTGGTGAGCAGGACTTCCCCGGGGCACCTGGTACATCATGTTCTACTCAACTAGTCCTCTCCCGTGCTCCAGTCAAGCCAGACCACACAACCTGGTGCCCCTCCTCTACTTCCTTTGCCCCCTGTGTTGCCCACTGCCACTGACTTCACCTTCTAAGGCTCTTTACTCAAATGCAAGATGAGGATACTAATGATGCCTACCCATAGTGTTATATGAACATTAAATGAGATGGGTTATATAAAGATCTATCTCAAGTATCTATTACAGAGTAAGCCCACAATTAAATGTTATCTATTTTTATTTTAGTTATCATGTATGTTTTCTCTCCTTTATCTCTCTCTCTCTCTCTCTCTCTCTCTCTCACACACACACATACACACACACACACACACACACACACATCTTTGCAGATCTCTAACCTGTTCACCGAGATATGCCTTTTAGTGTCCAGCACCTTGTTTTGCCTTGGGTATACACTACATACATGCTTGCTACCCTGAACAATGTTAACAGTAACAGCTACTATCAACGGTTAACATTTTCTGATCATTTAGTATGAGCCAGGCACTCTGTTAAGTATTATCACCTCATTTAATTCTTACAACAAGTCTATGAGACACGTACTATTTTTATTCTCGTTTTATGGGAAGCTAAAGTTTAAAGACATTCTATAACTTGTTCAGGGTCACACAAGCTCATAAGTGGGCAGCCAAGATGCAAACACAGAAAGGCCCTAGCTTTGGAGTCTCAGCTCTTAATTGCCCCTGCATTGAGCTGATTTTGTCAGCTTTCTCCTCTTTTTTAGACCAGACTTCATCAAGGGGTCATACCTACTCTTAGATGGGTGACCCTTAGGATCTTGATTGTTGGCATTCCAAGAAGTCCAGAAGTGTATGCTAACTGTAGTTTACCGCTGCCCAAAAGTCACTTGTCTGAAAACTCCCAGGTCATTACATAAAACCATCCAAAAAGACTTTACAATTGCACACCCCATAAAGTTAATTTCACTCTGAGAGAATGTGTCTGAGGGAGGTGATAACACTCGGTTATGTATTCAGGTTGGTGGCCACAATAGATGGAGCTGTCCTGTCATCCCTGACACCCTGACTTACTGGCAGCCTCGCTCCATCACACTGTCACGGCTATGGGATAGCCTCCCAATCTTGGCTCAGAACAGTTATGCTTCCTAATGGCTCAAGCCTCACAAACCCCACACCTCCCTTAATTAAAGAAGTAAATTAGGAGGACTATTTCAACCTTAGGGATGAATTATCTTAGTAATTTAAGATTGACACTTTATTGGATAGAAGGTCACACTAGGGTTTATTAAAAATGCTGCCTTCATGTACAAGGATCTGTAGAAAGGTTGCTTGACATAGAGAGGGGTTTGCGTAGCCAGAGAGGTCTACCTGTGAAAAACGCATCAGAGGGGCTAGGAGTGAGGCCTGACGCTGAAGAACACATCAGGCTCTGCACTTGTCCTTCAGGCACAGCAGCCAGACATCCGGGGTCTTCCATGGTCTTCCTTTCCAACTCACTGACCCTTAGTGCTGTGGTGCACACTGCCGGTGTCACCAAGAGTCAGGCACCCTTTCCCCTCAGACATAGGGAGGCTGCAGAGCTCGACTCCTTGGCAGGTGGATAGCCCCTGTGATTTGTCTGTTGTTGTGAACAGAGGCGCTGTGTGTCACCTCCAGGCCAACGCATCTGACTGTCAGTGGGAGACACCCCACCCAGCTCTCTGCTTCTCTGCAGAAGTGAGCTTGGAAGCATGTGTTGAGATGACAGAGGATTTAATAACCTGGATTCCTGACTAACTTGGTAGAGCTGAGTCTTCCGCAGGCTCATGTTGGGCATGTGGCATCAGACGCCCACTATTGGTAGATAGGGGAGGATGGAGGAAAGCAATAGTAACAGAGATGTTAGGGAATTCCATCCATGATAACAAGGACTTGGGTCATCAGCATTAGATGTTACGATGGTCAAACCCCTGTAGTCATTTATGGAAGTAGAGGTGGAGAGAGGAAAGACTGGTAAATTAGCATAGTTACTTTTCAGGTTGATTTGACAGCATTTGGTAAAATTGAAACTCTAGAGAAAATTTTATGCATATATTTAAAAAAAGATTTGAACAAAATGTTAATGTAGCATGATTACTAAAGGGGAAAAATACATTTCCAACAAAAATAATTTCTAAATGTCCATTTGTAGAAGAGGTAATAGGTAAAATATAAAACTGTGTTAACCATGAACTACTGTATAACAATGAAGAGAAATGATTAAAACAACAGGCCTCTAAACATGTGAGAAGAATCTTCTGCATGAACTTTCAAGATAGGCACTAAATAAAAAGTATCAACACTACACGCCAATGCGGGCATCCTTCTTAAAGATTGGGAGCCCAATGTCCGTGAGATGGCCTTGGCTCCCTCTCTGCGGGAGCATGGGGAGGGAGTGAAAGGCACGCCTGCCGGTGCTGACCTCCCCGCATGGTCTGGTGGGCTGAGTGGGAGTGGAAGTCAGGAACTCCACGTGAAGAACTAATTGAGTGACTGATGTGGGCTGTGACATCGGAGGAGGCTGTTCCACCTCTAGGCTTCTGTTGCAGGGGAAGAAGAAGTTGTAAAGAGGAAAAGTTCTCTGAAAAGTACATCACGCTCTAGAGGCCAAACGTTACAGTCATTAAGGAGCAAAGGAAAATTCGGCTTCTGACTCAGTCACGGTTGTATCATTCCAGGTGTCCCCACCTACACTGCCAGTGGCAGGATTTCCAAGTGTCGCAGCCCAGCCGCAAGAAATACAGTGGCTTTCCTGCAAACGGCTCAACTTCGCTTTGAAAGTAGCACCACACTTTTTGTAATTATTAATGGTCTATCCTTGTGACCGCCCATGAGTGAAGGGCATTTCCCTCTCCCACATCTTTAATGGAAATAATTAATGAGGTGTTAGAAATTAACAACAATTAACAGTGCATAGGAACAAGGGCAGGAGGTCAGAGACTCCAAAGAAATACAACGTTTCGCTTCTCTGGTGGAATCTTGCCGTTTCAAGGGAGGCACCAGGAGCATTTTTCTTGTTAAATATCTTGCTATTTCGCTGATTTTTCAAAGGGAGGAAATACAGACAATGGTTCTAGTAGTCTTACATCTTAACAGTATGTATTTCCCTGATGGACTAGGAGAGTCCCTAGCTCTGGAATGCCTCTCTCAGGCACAAATACAACTGTTTCTCCAGAACACAGACCCAAACACCATCATAAATTTTTAAGATAAAGCATGTTAATGGAAGGGCATAAACTAGCTGGGCACCTCTCTCCATCTTATTAGTTTTGCTGAACAAGCATAATAGTATAACATTAGATTTTTTAGCTTAGTACCAATAAGCATTGCCTGATGTAGAGAGCAAAGGTATGATTTAGCAATAGCATGGTCATTTTAGATGGTATTGGATTCTAGGGGATTTCTGGAAATAACTCACTTTGAGTAATATATAAACACATCAATTATATAAATTTTATGTATGAGTTTAACTATAGGACTTCTATAAGTATTGTTGCTATTTTCTAGGTAAGTTAACAAATAAACTGCCTTCATTTTATCTTCCTGATAGATAAATGCCAATAAATATTACTACTGGGTATTGGGTCTCCCAGCTTCACTCTAGACATTTTTCCCATTTTTTAAAACTTAGCCATAAGTCCTTGAGCCAAAGTCTCTCTTATATTCGATGGTGAAAATAAATCAGAGAGAACTGAGTCAAGCTCAAGCATACAAGTTTTTATCATCTCACAAAGGATATTCACCAAGGATATCTTACTAGAGAACAGGCATGAGATATATATATTCTGCTTCCACCCACAAATTACAATTATAATTACATTACTTGTAATTATAAACATAATTAATTATATTCCTGCAGTGCTTTAGAGCTAACAGAGTACATTCACACACATTAATTATTTAACCTCATCAGCACCCTGGGAGGCAGGCAAGCAGAAAACCACCTAGGGCTTCTCACTGAGCCCAAACCTGGTTCCTCCAGGTGGCTTCTTTGTCTCTCATAGTCACCCCCTTAAACCCAATTTCTACAGGCAAAGATGTTTCTGGCTCCTTGGTCAAGTGACTTTCAAACCAGCACAATTGGTTTTCGGAGCAGGAGTGGGCCAGAATGTGTGGGATAGGGTACCACTCACAATAACCTAAAGTAGGGGTGTCGAACTCAATCAGAGAAGGGGCCAAAATCTAAAATCCAGCCTAAATCGCGGGCCGAATGGTTTACTGAACAGTCATAAACTGACAATGTCATAAACTGACAGCGGAGTGCAGTGATGACAGCGCGGTGCGGGCCACATTGCAAGGCCTGGCGGGCTGGATTTGGCCCGCGGGCCGTGTGTTTGACACATGTGACCTAAAGGCTCCGGTTTGGCCCAGGCATGCAGGGTCCACTGGTGCACCTTGAGCCTCAGTCCATGTTTTCATGGATAAGAGTCAATCACAGAATGACAGGTTGGCAGTTAGAAGAGCAAACATCTGCTGAGCATCTGGGATGTGATTACTGGAAATGCCAAGAGAGTTCTAGCTCTGCAGGAGCTTATAGTCAATGAAAAGGGACCGTAGTCATGACACCATGCAGCTCAACCCTTGGGTTTTGTAGGTTAGAAACTCAAATGTATATTCTTCTGCCTGCCTTTCAAGGTGCCACCCCACACCCACCTCTCAGAATCCAGCCAGACATGTCACTAGGCTTATTTCCTGCTGTGCCTTCTTATCCTAGCCACTCACCCACCCACAGCTAAAACACTTTTTGCTCTTGTTTCTAGACTCCTAATTGCGAGGCCCTCAACCCTGACCATCTTTCAAGTCCCAGCCCAAGACCTACCTCCTCCAGAGAGGAGGAGACTGTGGCCCTTCCGTTGAGAACTTATAATTTCCTTGCAGAAGAAATTTGCACTGAAATAACAATAATAGAAGTTGTAAGGTATTCAGGGCCTAAAACAGCACTGCTTAAAATGTGGACCTTGAATCAGCAGGGTCATTAGTATATGGGAACTTGTTAGAAATGTGAATTCTTGGGCCCCATCCTAGACCTTCTGAATTAGGATCTCCTGGGGTGGGCCCAGGGATCAGTGTTTTAACAAGCCTTCCAGGTGAATCTGATGTCTGGTAATGTTTGAGAACTCCAGGGACTTTTTGTACAATGTCAGAAGAGGGAGTAATATACTTCCAGGGGGTGGCCCTTTAAGACTGATAGGATTTTCTGCCATCCTAGATTTTTGTCTTCTGGCATCCAATAGATTGTGTTTCCTAATTTATTCATTCTGAATTCTCACTGCATTTATCATACTCTGTAAAGTATTTGTGCTAGGCTGGTAATAGCTCCCAAAGACATGTCCATGTACTAATTAATTAATTAATTAACCTATGCATGTTACCTTATTTGCAAAAGGGGCCTTTGCAGATGTGATTATCCTGGATTGTCCGGGTGGACCTTGAATGCAATCATATGTATCCTTATAAAACAGAGGCAGAGGGAGAATTGAAACAGATGCAGAGGAGCAGGTGACATGAAGATGAAGGCAGAGATTGGAGTGATGTGGTCACAAGCCAAGGAATGTTCACAGCCACCAAAAGCTGAAAGAGGCAATAAATAGACTCTCCACTACAGCCTTCAGAGGGAGCGTGGCCAAGCTGACACCTTAATTTTGCACTTATGACTTCAAAAACTGTGAGAGAATACATTTCTGATGCTTAAAAACATATGATTCGGATACCTGTAGAGGAATATCAGGCATTCCAAAGCTTAAAACAATGGAAACAGTGACCTAATCTAGGATGTGGTCAGAGAACAGCAAGGACTTTCATATGGCCAGTACCTAGGATGGCTGGAGAGTTGTTGGCAGTCATTTTAATAATAATAATGATAATAATTAATTAATTAATTAATTAATAATAACAAATGTTTATTAGCCCTAATTACATGCCCTGACGATTTCTAGATGCTTTATTTACAAAAATTATCTAATTCTGTTCTCACAACCACCCTATTGAGTGGAAAGTGTTATTGGATTATCCCCATTTAAACATGAGGAAGTGAGGCTTGGAGAAAGTAACTAAACTGCCAATGAGGATGTAGGTTGATCTTGGCAGCACCAAGATCAGAGCCAGAATTCAGGGCATTTGGCAGCTGCACACACAAATAGATCGTTAGCAAAGAGACTGGTCTTATGTCCATAATACAGGAGAGAGAGGGAAGAGAGAGAATTAGAATTGGAGCAATAGGAATGAAAAGGAAGGACAGATTCCAAAGAGCAGGGCTTGACAAAGGATGAGATGAGATTAGATGAGATATAAGGGGCAAAGGAGCGACCGAGTCAAAAACTCCTGGAAGAAAACTAGAGTCATAAACTAAAGGAGAGAACAACGATAATAAAAACAAACACGTCACCCTCTTCTTTATGCTGGACTTTATCAAATACTTATGCAGAAGATATTGTTGTAAGAGCTTTACATTTAATGTTTACAAAAATCTTAAGAAATAGTTACTATATGTTTCCCATTTTGCAGATGAGGAAACTTATTCTACTCTCACTGTGAATTAGCATTGGCATCAGTGATTGGAATGTTTGTCCCTCAAAAGAATTAAAAAAGATTTTTTCCAAACTTGAAGCAAACAGAAGGTAGCCAAATAAAACAGCAGGTTAATTAATCCAGAATCACCTGGGGTGCTTTAAAAAATGCTCCAGTGCTGGGGCTCCATGCCCAGAGATCAGGATTCAGCTGGTCCGGGTGAGGCCAGTGCAGCATTTGTTGTTGTCTAAGGCTCCCCAGAGGGTTCATGTGCAGGCAGCACTTGAGACTACTGAATTAACTAGTTGACAGCACTTACTGTTTACCTACTAGCTGGCAGGTGCTGTGCTCCATGCAGTGACAGACTCTAAGTGTGAACAAGATGCAACACCAGTCCTCAGAGTTGATAACCCCAGGATCTGCATTAGACTACGTTAAGAAGGTAGGAACAATATTGGGGAGCAGAGCTGGCGAATTCAGTAAATGACCCAGAATTAATCCTTTGAGTCTGCTAGGAGAATCAGGGAGAACTCAAGAAGGACAGTGTTTATACTAAATAAGCAGATAAGGAAACTATCAGAGATTGCTGTGTAAAGTTATCGTCCCCTTTGGAGGTCAACTGGCATAGACCAATTTGTCATCTTCTGCCTGTTTCTCTGCAAGGTTTACATAGCCAGGCCCCGGTCAGGCCCTGGTGCCTACACTCGGGTGGTGGGCACGTCTTTTCCTTGGCCAATGGGAAAAGAAGGAAAACATTTCAGCAGGGCTAAATTCCAAAGTCTCTGTTTGAACTTCCATGGACCAGACGAGTTAGTGGTATTTATAGCTTGAAAGAATTTCCATCTGCAAGTTTATCTTCTTGTCAAAAATCAGCCATCCTCTACCAAAAACAAAGATAATAACTCAAGGCTTAAGTAAGAAGCAAAGACTTATCTCCACAAATAGAAATCCCTATAGTTGCTCACATACTATTTTTTTTTTTTTTTTTTTTTTTTTTTTAGTATCACATATCATAAGAGGTTAAATGATTAGAGGGTGGGGTGAGCTTCCCTTTCACTGGAAACACAGAATGCTTGGAAATGAGACCATATGTCTAAGCTCAGAGAGGAAAAACTAGCCTAGCATTTCCATGTGAATTCCAGGGCCTCTGGATACACTGGTGCCATTGTTATTCTTTTTTTTTTTTTTTTTTTTTTAATATATTTTATTGATTTTGTACAGAGAGGAAGGGAGAGAGATAGAGAGTTAGAAACATCGATGAGAGAGAGTCATCGATCAGTTGCCTCTTGCACACCCCCTACCGGGGATATGCCCGCAACCAATGTACATGCCCTTGACCGGAATCGAACCCCGGTCCCTTCAGTCCCCAAGCCGACGCTCTATCCATTGAGCTAAACCAGTCCCGGCCCATTGTTATTCTTAACCAATTCTGCCAATTGATGACTATCCTCTTCAATCTGATTACTCTCTGATACTTTCTCTTTCTCAGAAGCAAAGGTGTCAAAACAAGCAAGTCTCATTTCTGAAAACTGAATGGATGTATAGTTCTGTCATTGTCATGGAGGAGATGTCAGCAGAGTTTGGTGGCAGCCAACTGCTGCAATACGCTACTACTATTTTGTTAAAATGTAAAGAAGGCATTATTTTGCTGCACTTTGACCCTCAAAATCTCTTTTTCCAAGAAGACTCTGTGGTCTTGTTGTTCTCACCTGAACTCAATGATGCACCCAGACTATTGCCCTTCTACCTTAACACCCAAATTGCTGCCACTCCCCACCCACATTGTATCACCTGAGTTGAAGATATCATTTCCCCATTGTTCAAGGTCAGCCTTATTCATATGTTGAATAGAAGGTGCTCATGGATTAGAAGGTATTTTACTATTAAATATATCTCCTGATCAAGTTGTCACATTGTCTAAAATGTTTTATTTTCTAGAGAATTTCTGAACAATCTTTGGCAATTTTTTCTTTGGGGGAATCTTAGAGAATTAATCACTTCCTCAGAATATCACTTAAAATGTATATAATCTTGCCCTGGCTAGTGTTGCTCAGTTGATTGAGCGTCTTTCCATGCACCAAGAGGTCACCAGTTCAATTCCTGGTCAGGGCACTTGCCCAGGTTTGCAGGCCCAATCCCTGGTAGGCCACATGAAGGATGCAGCTGATTGATATTGCTATCTCTCTCTCTCTCTCTCTCTCTCTCTCTCTCTCTCTCTCTCTCTCTCTCTCTCCTTCTCTCTAAGATCAGTTTTTAGAAAACATTTAAAAATGCATATAATCTTTGAAATTTTGGTTCAACATTTTAAGCCACTTTCTACTATTTATTCCTTATGATATAGTATATATAATAGTAATAACACACAGTATAGAATTTAAAACCCACAATTCATGTTCATGAAAATTATTTATTCTCAAACAGGATCCCATGTGAGCAGAGGGAGCCTTAAACCCCAAGTATTGAAAGTAGCTGTCTTTTTTAGGAGCACTATTGGAGAAGTCTGTGGTGTAGGGCAGGATGAGAAGTCAGGGACAGGGAAATGAGCTGTCATCAGGAAAAGTTTCTTCCAGAGAAAGCCAAGTATTCACTAGGATTTCTTTCTTTCACAAAGGGAAGTGCACATTGCTTGGATCGTCCAAAGTTCAAAGGGAAATCTATATGATTCTTTTCCTCTGACAAAGTTTTCTCCCACCCCCTTTTCTTGAGAAATTTAAAAGCTATAAAAAAAGTTAAACTCTCACATTCATACTTCCCAGAATTAACTGTTAACATCTGGTCATATTTTTACTCCTTTTTTTTTTTTTTATATAATATACTTCAGATCCCAAACATTGTCCCCTCAACCAATCCAATCCCCTACACCCAAGGAAAACTACTTTCACAAATTAGGAAACTACTTTCACAAAACCCTTCCAGTCTAACAAAAATATACATTTTATATTTTTATGTTTATTTATGCATACCATAGTAATATAAAGTATTACTTTCTATATGTATTTTTGTAATTTAAATAAATGTCATAATTTTTTATAGCTTCTGCAACTTGATTTTTTTCCTATTTAAGCTTAAGTTTTGGTGTGATTTATCCATATTGAGCTATTTAAACCTTTTCATTATATATATATATATATATATATATATATATATATATATATATATATATAACATTTCCAATCCACTGTTAATAGATTGGAAATGTAATATGTACATTTTTAAATTACCAGTTTCTTACTTTTTTCTTCAATGTTGCAGCAAACATTCTTATACATTTCTCTTTGTACACACATCCAAGGGTTTTTTAGGAAATATATTCAGCAGTAGAATATATGGGCCTATGGTATGCAAAATTTCTATTTTACTTAGGTGCTACCAGAAGGCTAAAAATGAATGCTCTGATTTACATTCCCACCAATGGAAGGTGATAGGAACATTTCCCTCATATGCTTACCAATACATAATATTATTGGAAACAATTTTTATCCAATTGCATGGTTAACAAGTAATATCTAAGTATTTATTTTATTTCTCATTTCCATGAATTAGTAAATTTAATTATCTTTTCATAAGTTTATTAATATTTTTCATATCCTTTCTTCTTTTTCTATTATATCAGTGACTAGAGGCCAGGTGAACAAAATTTGTGCATGGGGTGATGTGTCCGTCAGCCCAGCCTGCACTTTCACCAATCTGGGACCCCTTGAGGGATGTCTGACTGCCCGTTTAGACCCCATCCACCTGGGCAGTTGGACATCCCTCTCACAATCCAAAACTGCTGGCTCCCAACTGCTCGCCTGCCTGCCTTCCTGATTGCCCCTAAACCGCTTCTGCCTGCCAGTATGATCACCCCCTAACCATTCACCTGCCAGCCTGATAGATGCCTAACTGCTCCCCTGCCAGCCTGATTGCCCCTAACTGCCTTCCCCTACAGGCCTGGTCCCCCACAACTGCTCTACCCTGCAGGCCTGGGTCCCCTCCAACTGCCCTTTCCTGCAGGTCCAGATGCCCCCAACTTCCCTCCTCTGCCAGCCTGGTCACCCCTAACTGCCCTCCCTTGCAGGCCTGGTCCCTCCCAACTGCCCTCCCCTGCTGGCCATCTTGTGGCGACCATCTTGTGTCCACATGGGGGCAGCCATCTTATTGTTGGAGTGAGAGTCAATTTGCATATTACTCTTTTATTAGACAGGATTTTCAACCAGTGGGGTTGAGGCACACTGGTGTGCCACAAGAATTTTTAAAACATGTATTGCCTGACAATTTAGTCAGGGGCACTCTCTCCTATTAGATTTTTAAATAAAAAATGACAACAGCCAACACAACAATAGCTATCAGTGTGAATGAATCAAAATTATACTTTTTTGTCAGATTGGTAAAAAATATATATTTTTTTGGTGTGCCAAAGAATTTTAGTAATTATTTTATGTGTGCCATAAGATGGAAAAGGTTAAAAATTGTTGATTTTAGATCATTTGTATTTTCATTACCAGTTCATAAGGATTGTACATGTACCCTGGATGGTAGATCTTTTGCATATTATATACATTGCAAATAAATCTTCTCCTCTTATTTTGAATTGGTGATATATCCAGATGGTAGGAACCTAAAGATTTATAAGAGTAAACAGAGGAAAGTTTCTCTCTCATACCTATTCTCCTCTCCCCCATTCAGTTTGCCTTCTTGGCAATGTTCTAGTGTACCATCCCCAAAACTTCTATGCCTGTGCAAAAAAAAAAAAAAAAAAAAAAAAAAAAAAAAAAAAATTTAAATTAAATTAAAAAAAATTCGCCTATATGTTATAATATAATTACTTTTTATAAATTCATAAGATAGCATACTATACATTCTTTCTGATTCTTGCTTTTTCACTTAAAGATATCTTAAAAGTCATCCTATCTCAGTTTGTAATTCTTTTCTCTTCTATTTTATTTCATTTTACTTATTTATCTTTGGTTGCTTCCATTTTTTTATTATTAAAATTTGTGTTTTGGTCATTACTCTTGTGGATATATCATTTCATACATGTACAAATACCAAAAGTGCAAATACTAGTTAAAACTAAGTGCCTTTTATTTTGTTTTAACAGGTATTACCAAATTATTTTTTGCAGAGGCTGTACCAATTTACATTTCCACCAGCAATGTATGTATCACTTGTCTTTTTTTAAAGTTTAACATAATAATAACAACAGATAACATTTATTACAGATCAGGCATAGTTCTAAATCCATTACTTGTATTTTTAAGAAATGATTATGAAAAATGTGAAAAGTGAATAAAAGAAAAGAATATAATGGACTCTCACATACCCTCCACCCAGCTTCAATAATTAAGAGCATATGGCAAATCTCCTTTCATCTGCATACCCACCCCCATCTTGTCACACACCTGCTGAATTATTTTAAAGCAAATGTCAGGCACTGTACCATTTTATTCATAAATATTTCAGTAGTGTCTCTAAGAGGCAGGAATTTTTAAAGTAACCACAATGTCATTATCATGCCATAAACATTAACAATAACAATAAATTTTTATGACCACTTAGTAACTAGTCAGTATACAAATTTCCCCAACTGATCCACAAACATCTTTTTATAGTTAATTTATTTGAGTCAAAATGCAAACAAGGTCCACACATTTCACTTGGTTGCTCTCTCTCTTAAATCTTTCAGCCCCTAACAGCTCTCCTCCCTCTTGTCTTCTCACCATCTATTTATTTGAAAAAAAATTTGTCAAGGTGAGCAACAAGTACAACCTTCCAGTTAATATAAGTAAGTCATAGAGATATAATGTACAATATGGTGATTATAGTTAACTAGTGGCCTGGTGCATGAATTCATGCACATCGAAAGGAAATTAATTAGAAAAATATTTTAATATTGCTATTTGCCCTGTCTCTATAATAGAAGTGTCAACCAAATTCACAACTGACAATGACAGATGGAAACATATGTGTGTGACCGGCACCAGTGAGAGCTTTATATGTATCATGCATGCAAGAGTCAACTTAGCCTTTTATATTGTAGATATAGAATAAATTTGCTTAATTAGACCTGCTTTCTGATTTTACTAAGGTTTTTCCAGCCCAATGAAGCACCCCAACTTCTCTTTCAGGTAATTGTCAGCAACACAGCAGTAAATATCAACACAAAACAGATTATTATTGTAGATCACGCAGGGAGAACAAAGGGTAAAATGTTATTCTGTCCAGTTTGAAAACGTGAAGTAATTTTAAAGGATCATCAATCATTTCTTCTTTTCAGTTGTTCTATAAGTACAGTACTTTCACAATATCTTCTCAGACCACAAAGGATTTACCCTTTCCTCCCATTCTGCTCCTTCAACCCCCTCCATGTGTGTGGGCAGAAAAAGCTCATGAATCCAGAAGAAAGGTGAGGGCAAACATGCAAATCTTTGATTTACAGATTAGAATAAGAGGCCCCAGAAGTGGAAGAAGCTCAAGCCACAAGTCACTGGACTCTTGTTATTTGCTGTCCTGCCAACTACTAAATAGCCAATACCTGACTGGTCATGATTAAATCATCAGACACGTACTGCTTGACCAGTCTTAAACTTGTGGGAGGGATGGCAGCAGTGAATGTACCGATCGGCTCTTAGATGAGGAAGAAGTGTTCTTGCTACAAGGAAAGAACATGCAGAGCCCTACAAACAGCCCCGTGTCATTTCCTCATGGCTGGTTGAGGAAATAACTTCTACCCTGTGTCGGTGTGAGAGCAGCTCCAAAAAGCAAATGCTGCTTTCTTTACAGCTTCAAAGACCTTTGTACATCTTCCTTGAGGCTAATAAATGTTTTGATAATAAAGCATATCTAGGTCCAGAATCAAAGGAAATACACTTGATAAAAATTAACTTAGAATACAGCAAAGAATTTGAGATGTGGTTTTAATGCTTTTCTCAGAGAAAAAGACCTGGTTGAGTTTCAAGTCTCTGATTTGGTGACACCAAAAAAATATATAATAGACAATTTCACAGCCAAGATGGATAAAGGGGAAGCTGTCCCTTTGGAGATTTAAAAAGAAGAGTAAAAGTAGAAAAATCAATAAATGTTATATTTTCTAAGTGGAATATAGGAAAGAGTGACTCAGCCAATGATTCACTACCAAAGAGAAATGAGACTCTTCGTTTGGCAGAAAAAAAACCCAAAACACTGAATAGGACTTTTTCTTATTCATTCAACCTAAACATATTTACTGTTCCATACTAATACTGAGGAATCCCTACTGGACATGTGCCATCTTTCATGAAATTTCCATTCTAGAGCTGAAGAGGAAAAAAAAAAAAAGAAGTAAAAAAATTAATGGCAAGCTGCATGACTGATATGAAGGAAACAGACAAAGGGGCATGGTTGAGGCCAAATACAGGGAACTTACATGATGTAGGGAAGGCTTATTTGAAGAGCAACACTTCAGTTGAGACATGAGGGAGGCAACAGAGTTGACTGAGCAAAGACCAGGGGAAAATTTGTTCCTGGAGGTGAATAAGCCCTGAAATGGGCAGAAGCTGCGTAGGTGGAGGAAAACAGTGAGGCAGGGCCTAGTGAAACTGACTTTGAGTGCCAGGGAAGGAAGTGATGGTAGGAGGTAAGCCCTGGCCAGGTAGTGCAAGACCATGTAAGCCAACGTCATTCATTCACATTTTCTCCCATAACAACAAAATCCTTGGGCAACGCTTTAGCACAACAGTGACATGATTTGATTTACCAAAATCTCCCTGTTGTGCAGAGAATGGATGAGAGAGTAGATGTTAAAGTAAGAAGAGGTGGCGGCGTGCACTAAGGTGGGAAAGTAAAGAGGCAAAAAAAAAAAAGGATGATTTTTTTTTTTTTTTGGAAGTGAACTTGGCTAGTTTTGTTGAAGAAGATGAGATTCAAGATGACTTTTAGATTGTTTGTTTGAGCAGCTGGGTGGAAGAAAGTGCCTTTCACCAAGATTGGGTGAGTGAGGGCATACACAGGAAGTGGAAATTAAATGTTCCATTTGGACAGATTTAATTATAAGGTGTATGATTCCAAAATTCAGAGAGAAGTTTTGGGCTAGAGATAAAAGTTTGGGAGTTATCAGCATATAAAGAACATGGGAAAGAACAAGATTATCTAAGGAGAGAATTTAGAGATGATCAAGAAGAGAGACCAGAATCAAAGTCTGGAGAGGCATCAGTATATAAGGAGAAGACAAAAGATGAGGAGCTTTTTTCCATACAAAAAGAGAAAAAACAGTAGAGTACTGTTATGGAAGTAAAAAAGGAAAGCATGTCAAGAGAGTGGAGGAATTGGCTTTGTTGGATGCTGCCAGAATCCTTGGAGAGTAGGACTGAAGGGCTAAGCAAGGAGAATATGCCTGGGATTCTAGTTTCTGGTAGCCAGTTTCTCAGAAGGCTCCTGCTCCTCCTTGTGGCCTGTGCCTTAGAAGTTCAGGGATTGACTGTTCAAAATTATTTGTCCGCTAACCTCTTCCCCCCAAACTCTGATAGAGACTATCATGAGTGATCAGGAACGCAGTACGTCACCCCTGCAACACTGCATCAGCTCATTGCTGCTGTCTTAATTCCAGCTCTGGTATTATACAGTAGTTCGAGATTATTCTTTTTGAATTACTGCTCAAAATTGGCATCACATTTTTCAGGAAAATTTAGCATAATCTATTAAAATCTAAAATGTTCATACACTCTGACCTGGCATTTTTACTTCTGTATATCTCACAAGAGCTAAGATAAATGTTTAAGAATGTTCCAATTGGCAGTATTGTTTGTAATAATAAAAAATTGGGACAACTTAAAATTCCCACTCACAGAGGGGTGGTAAATATTCAAGTATGACATATCAATAGAGTTGAATGTTATATAGACATTGGGGGGAAATGTAGTCTCTCTACATGTGCTGAAATTGAAAGCCAACCATGATATATTGCATGGCTGACTGCCAATATGCACTTCTCTCTCTTTGCCTTCTAACAGACCCACACTACTTGTTCCACCCCCTCCCCGAAGCAGCCCATGGGACTCATGTGCCATGTGGCTGTAGTCAATTCATGCATTCCCCTAGAAACTCTAAATGTGAAGGTTATCTCCATATTTGTTTCCAACTAGCCAAAGATATTTTTAGAAACCTAACCACTTCACCTTCTTCTTGCCCTTGGAATAAAGACACATATCCTGTAAAAAGGTCTATGAGGTTTAGACCTGATCACATGATCTTACTCCTGACTTACCACCCATCTAGCACCATCACACTGTTGCTTGTTCTCTGGGCTCCAGTCACCCTGACTTTCTTCCTGCTTTTTAATCACAATGTTTCCTTTTGCCACAGGACCTTTGAACGTGATGTTCTCTCTGCCATTATCCTTCAGATAGCTCAAATGTCATCTTCTCAGGGGAGCTTTTTGACCATTCAAGTTAGATTAGATTTCATCTTTTCTTTTTTTTTCTTTTTTCTTTTTTTCTTTTTTGTCATTCCTTGCCAGAGGATATTTTTATTTTTATTTTTGAGAGAGAGAAATATCAATGTGAAAGTGAAACGTCAATTGCTTGCCTTCCATATATGCTCCAACCAGGGCTCAAACCTGAAAACTGGGTATGTGCCCTAACTGGAAATCAAACCTGAAACCTTTCAGTATAGGAAACAATTCTCCAACCCACAAAGTCACACCAGTCAGAGCATATTCATCTATTTTTTAAGCTCAAACTCATTGTGTGCTTTTCCCTCTTTTTCCTTCTTAATGATGTATAGTTGTGTGTTTATTTGATGAATACCTATCTACCTCACTCAACCCAAAGACCTATATCTGCCTTGTCTACTTTTTTATCAGTAGCACTTCACATAGTACCTGGGACATAGTAGTTACTCCATAAATATTTATCAAATGAATGAACTTGTATTACTACTGATAATCATTGAATCAAACTGAGTTAGGAGTTGAATTTGTTCTGTTAATTTTAATTAAATCAACTTATGTTACTTTAAGGTTTAAATATAATACAGCCCTCCTTCTTCTATCCAGTCAATCAATAAATTCCATGAACTCTATCTTCAAAACACACCTCTAATCATTCCTCTTCCCTCCATCACCACCACCCTAAAGCAAATTACCATCAGGTCTCACCTGGACTATTGCAATAGCCTCCTAGGTGGGCCCTACCTCCAGCTGCACCCTCTACAGCCACTCCCACCTGCTCAATGCATCAAGTAAATACTTGCTGACTTTCATCAAATAAAGTGTATCTTATCAGCGGATTATACTATCAAGCAATAGCCCATTTTGTGCTGAAAAGCAACACCAGATAGAAAATAAATTAAAGAAAAAAAGATGTATTGGGAATGGAAAATCAAGAGGAGAAGCTGAATTTTAGCAGTGAAACAAAGCAGTAATAAACCCTTAATTGTTTTTCTAAAAGATTGCCTTAATTGAAGCAGAAAGGCACGGACACTAGAGATGTGCTCATTTAATACCAGGAAGATGAATTAGAAAAGCCGCCCCAAATATTTTTTTTTTTTTTCCTGAGTGATGTATTATGTGATGAAAAGCTTGTAATAAGCTGCTGTTGTCCCTTTAACATATGACTTAACCCAAGGGTGCAGTGTCTGGACTTCTTGGGTTGCCTCTATCTGCCTTTGGCTGTTAGAAAGGCAGAGTCTGAAATGAGAGCACAAATGGAGCCTTGTAAGGGTTTGATGTGGAAGATCAAGTCTTTCTGCAGATTTATGCTGACAATTTACAGCAGCTTAAGAAGAATTGCAAAACTGAACAATGCAATATGAAAGTTGCTCCTTAGAGACAGAGCCTGGCTCCAAGGAGCAACACTTAAGCTTCTGGGCCAAAAGATAGCAGACAAATATATATTGCTAGAAAATTGGACTGGTGGCATTTCACTCTTCCAAATATTTCCCAAAAAAAACCAACCTTTTACTGTAGGAAAATCTTCAGCATAAAGCAGAAGTAAGCCATGGTGTGGACCCTTACCATGGCCCAGGCTGAGGGAGGTGTCTAGAGCCATGCAGCCCATCAGAAGATGATGTGATGGGGACTTCAGAACATTCTGTCATTGACTCAGTAAACACAGATTAGGAATGGAAAAACAGCATCCTCTCCCAATGTCCTTTGTGTCTTGCTAAAAGGACCATGGGCAAGCTCTCCAAAAGCAATTAGCATTGCTGATGAAGCTACCAGCTTATACCTTACTATCTTCCACATAAAAGTATTTTAAAACTTTAAACAGAACATATTGTTTCTTCACTTCAGTGCTATGCTGCTAATTCATTAAAAATAAGTAAATAAAAGTGTATTATTATGACCTCCAAATGTTTTTCTGCCTTGCTTGCATAGAGCCAGCCCAGCTACATCCCATATTTGGCAAGTTTAATGCCTTTCCTCTCCTATCTCTCTTTTCCATCATTAAGATCATTCTTGAGACATTAAAGCAAGAGTGGGCTCAGCCCAATACTCATAAACCTTGCCCTACCCTGCCTTCTGGGTCATGCTGACCTAGTCTTGGGGTAACCATGCTGACCGTATCTTGGTGGAAGATGCGTGTAATGGTTGTGTGGTCCAGATAGCATCTTTTCTCAGATTTCTGATGACTATCGCGTTTGGGAGAGCATCAAAACCCAGAGCACAATAGACATAGAGAGTATAATCTGTTTCCTTTCAGTCCATCAGGCCCACCCCACAGTCCTAGATCCAGACTAGCTATAAAATATTTTCTGACTGCTACCCTATTCTCAAAAATATTTTACTGTTACTTTGCTGAGTTTAGAATAAATGCCTCCTTGCATTTGCTAGAACTTTGAATTCCGTCTGCGGCAATTAGGCTTAGCATTCTCTTTTATGTCCACTTATGAAATAATCTCACCACATATTCCTCACCTTGACTTTATCCTTACATGATTCATAACTCCTCCTTCCCTTTGCCTCCTTACCCCAGGCTACAGACCTACAATGAACACAGAGCACCTTTTAAGCACTGTTATTCCTTTTCTGTAGTTTCTTTTCCCAGACATGTTGCCAGTTCATACCTAGAAGTGTTTTGTATAGGAATGTATATGGATTAAATAATAACACGCCCAACCAGCAGGCATGGGGAGGTGTGGTGGGATGCAAAGTGCCTGGCTCAGACTTTCCCGCAAATCTGAGAGGTGAATCTGGAGAGTTCTGTTCTTCTTTAGCAGCTGTCTTTGAAGGGAAAAAAGACAGAGAGAGAGCAGATGTTCTGGGGCTGCCTAATGAAATTGATCTCTCTGAGTCAGGTGTAGAGCCAGAAAGACCACAGCAGACCAGGCAAACATAACAACACTACCTAAAACGTCCACCCCACAAAATGACAAACCGGGTGTTTCTTTAAAATACAATAAAAACAAAGCAAAACAAAAACATTTGCTCTGAATTGGGTGTTTCTCCAGAATGTGGGACTTTACAACTCAGACCAGGAATCTAAAGTTAGGATCTCCACTGTGGGGGAAAAAAAGAACATAAGAGATTCCAGGTTATACTGTTCTACTGATCTAGTATGCAAGCCTCAAGAACACTTTAGCATCTCAATCCATTTCTGATTGAAATGACAAGCCATAAACTCTCTAACAGATTTAACTATGGGCAAAGCAAAAGTTAGCCTATTTAAAACCCTTTGTTATTAACACTAATAACAATCAATTACAAACATTTATTCTGATTTATGAACACCTGCTTAGCATCAATACCACAGACCCACCCCTCCAATTATTTAGTGATACAATGGCACATTCATTTTGCTCAGAGGAGTCAAGACTTTTCTAATTTCCTGTAGAGCCACTTTCAGCTCTGTGTATATCTTCCTATTTTAAATTACCACCAGGCCTCAAACATATTTGCCTGGTTTTGAAAGCAGCAGGAGGTGCTTTTTGAAGTTTCTAAAATGCTTACACATGCATACATGCACATGTGTGCAAGCACACACACAGAGGTCGCTTGACCCATGGACAGCATGATCAGATCCCTTTTGTGCAAAAGTTTCCCAAGGACTTGATGTCACTAGGTTCACACAACGTCTATTTTTCCTCCTTATTTTAACGATCTATCACAATTAGATGTGTTTCTTATTTATAACACCATTTTTGCAACAACGAAGACATCGAGGATAAGTGATGACCAAAATGACTTTAGAAGTCAGCATAGGACATTATTTTCTGCTATTAGTCCTTACCAATGTCAAGAGCAAAATTTAAATTAACAAGCACTTCCCTTATTGCAATGACTTCAGCACTTCTGCTGCCTCCCATTGATTTCTATTTACTTTGGCAGCCACAGGCAAGAGGAACATATTTCTGTGCCTGAAGAAGCAACTAAGCCTTCATGAGGGTATATAGATGTGGATGTCATGATGAAATGTTGCTGCGAGGTTATTCTGAGAATTAACATAATACAGGAGGGACACTATTTATGTAGTGTTCCTGTAGGTCTTAACTTCCTGTTAGTATTGTGTTAGAAGGGGTCTACTAGCTGTATTTCTCATATTAACAACTGGTCTATTTTACTTGAACCTAGCAGTAAATATGTTGTCAAAGCCATTTTAAAACTAAACAGCCTACCTGCGAACATGTCGTATGCCAGATGTTCCCAACCAGAGATAACCTTGACCCCATGCTAACTCCTGGGGAAGAAGTTGATGATGATGCAGCTGTGTCACTAAGTTACTGGCATATTGGTGACTAGCATGCATAAGGGATTAGTCTTCATTAGAAGTGCCCATAATAAATATTTCTATGATCCAAGTTGTCTTCAAAAGGGTAGGGAAAAAAATCCACAGAAGAGCCAAATAAGCTTTAGACTCATGGTCTAATTGTTGTTGTTTTTTAAAAAATATTTTAAGCTGCTAGTCTCAGGTTTCTCAGGGTTGAAAAAGCAACAGAACAAAGGCAATCAGAAGATACTTCCTCTTTTTTCTCTTTCCCATCTTATTACCAGCAATCCAAATCTAATCACACGGTGGCATATTCAATTCATCTTCCAAAGATAATTAGGCAGAGTTACCACATTTTTCTTGAACTTCGTCTTTTATATCCTGGTATATAAAACATTTGCCAACAGTCAGTGGCTCCACTGACTGGCTTTATCAATAATGTAGAAATGAAGAAATAAAGTGGAGCTACATTTTTAAAAAGTGGGATCAACTCAAGAAGAGTACAGAAGACAATTCTCACTCTGATTTTAAACTAAAAGAGACTTTGTTGATCCAATGCCAACCTCAGTCCCTCCTTCTGGGACAGAAGATGAGGCCTACATAGGGAAAGGGGGCCCCGGGGACACACCAGGGGCTGGCTGACAGCTGGGTGGAAGGAGGAGTACACTGGCAGCAGGAGGCAGCTCATGCAGCCACAGCTCCACGAAAGCACCGAGCACTCCCTCTGGCATGGGGAGAGGGGAGCATCACTCCGTTAACGATCCCAGATAGTCTGGCCTCTGTTTTATGTCTTATTGCAATTATCGTGAGACCAGGGCCGGGTAAGTCCAAGCAGCTGCTGGGTCACATGCACATTAACCACAGACATGCTGGCCCTTCAGATCTCACCTGCACAGGCACTCACCACCCCCACCAGAGCCAAATCCGTTCCTTTGAGGCATTATCTACAAAGGCCACTGCTCAGGAATTCTGAGCTACTTTTGAGTAATGCTATGTACTTACCTTTTACCTCTTTGAAACACTGGCTAATGACACTCATAGAAAAAAAGTTAGTCAGTGCCCAATAGAAGTGGACAATTCTTAACGACGAAGTTTCTACAGCAGAAACATTATCTCAGCGTCTCTTGCCACTTTGGCATGCAATTGCACTCGTGGTCTGTCAGTGGCATTGTTCAGTCTGGGCCTTACCCTGACTCACTTTTACTACTTTTACTCTCTCTGAGTCATTCAACAAACCTGTCTTGACTGCTGCCTGCCACGTGCTGGGAATAAGCTATGAATGATTCTAACTGGGTCTTGCTCTTATTCAGCTACTAAACCAAGGGCCAATTATTTACTGTGAAGTGGGGCGAGTGTGCAGGAAATCAGAAAAAAAAACTGTATTCATGACGACAATGCTGGTTCTCAGGCCATTCACACAGAGGCCAACCTGAAAGGGGGCCAAGAGGACTTTTGAACCACTTGGAAGGGAAAATAATGTGTAGTCTTCCAAGCTGAGGTATGATTTCCACCTATATCCCTTGGAAGTTCTCTAGGTTAAAATATAAATCTAAATAGGAACTTCTGCTACCCACGAGCATAAGCAAAGGCTAGATTTTTGTTAGGTCCTGCATCCAGTTAACAATTTCTTTACAAGTTGCCTTCCTAAAATTCATTAAAAAGTGGTATTGGGGGATTTAAAATGTATTTGTCCATGAAATAGATGTCTTAGTAGTGTTCAGTTTTATTTGTTCAGCAGTCACTTATTTAGGCCTCACTGTGTACCAGTTACTGTTCGTTCTAAGCATTACTACTTTGAAGCATTAAAGCCTCATTGGAGCCATGTGAGAGAAGTGCTGTTATTACCCAGATTTACAGATGAGGAAACTAAGTGTGGAGGGGTGAAGTAATGGCCACAGGGTCACACAGCAGATGGCAGTAGCAACGTCCACACAATCCTTTCTAAGCTATCCCACATCTGTTTGTCAGGGAAGTGCTCTGAGAACCACTGTCTGGACCAGCCCATCCTCATTTCCCAGGTTCCGCCTTCTCTGCTGCCCATTGGACGGGTGCCCACCTGGACCCCGTATCCAGGGCAAAGTCTGCTCAATGCCAGAAGAAGGAGTTCTTCCATGCTGACGCCTGCAGGCTCCTGAAGCCAGGAAGGAAGAGAAAAGCAGAGTCTACCCCTGTGGTTCCTTGAGCCCAGACCTGCAGGAGGAGTACTTTGTGCCAAAAGAGATCTCAGGGGGATACAATGTCTAATAATAAAAACTTTTAGGAATGCCCTGATCAGTTTGGCTCAGTGGATAGAAAATCGGCCTGCAGACTGAAGGGTCTCAGGTTTGATTCGGTCAAGGGCATGTATCTTGGTTGCATGCACCTCCCCAAGTAGGAGGTATGCAGGAGGCAACTGAATCAATGTTTTTCTCTTATCGGTGTTTCTAACTCTCTACCCCTCTCCCTTCCTCTCTGTAAAAAATCAATAAAATATTAAAAAAAAAAACAAAAAAACTTTTAGGGATGCCAGACAGAGCATTTCCCCATAAGATCTGTAAGAGCCATTGCTCCCTGACTGGGTGATTGCAAAACCAGAGCAGATGGGAGGTAGAAAGAGGCTGCTGGGCTCATGCCCATCTCAGCATCAACTACCAGGTCCTTTGGACTACAGTACCCTCTCATCACCAGATATAATATATAACCTTGACCATGTCAATGTGATAGATATCATCAGTCTAATTTCAAGCATTTGATGGAGAACTGCCTTTGAAACATGGGCAGTGGGCATTTGCAATCTTGTGCCACAAAATTAGCCACCTGCAGTTAACAGAACAGAAGGAATCCGCACCAGAGACAAAACACAGGTTAAAGCTATTTGCAAGTGTAACAGAGTGAGTGCTCTGATGCTGGAAGTATTCAAAGCACCTTTTGGCCCTGATGTTATGGAGGAATTCAGAAATGTAGGTGATTAAGTTAGATCAATGGAAAAACAAAACAACAACAAAAAAAAAACTATGTATTGCCAGGCTCAATGCCATGTGGTCAGATTCATTAAGTCTGGAGTGGGACTCAAGGATTATTGGTAATCTTCATAAAAATTGCAGCTCTTCTAGTGCCCACAAGACTGAGGATTTGTACAAGAAAATGTTTGTGATTCCTTTCAACCAGGAGGTCACGATTTCCTGCCAAGGTGAGCCTCATGCACCACCTAGTTACAGGTAGGAAAACACCAGTGTAGATTACCTGTCACCAGGAAATGGTTTTTAGCCCTACACAATTCACTGGTTTGCATATTTGCTGATGTTTCCCCTCCAAAAGCACACAGGGATGAATCATTATTGAAACAATTTGCTTTCAGTTAGTGCATGAATGCCTTCCCATGATGCTCTGAGCTTTGTTTGTCCGCCTATAAAAATTATTTATGACCCAAGTGTGATCTTTTAAATCAGAATACTTATTCCTGAAATCAAAGCTCTAGCATGCTAATACAAGTAGAAACCTTGATAATTTTTCAAAGCCACGTTGAATATTCAAAAGCTGCAACTGAAGGAAAGGAGTTAACATTAATTAATATTTGAAGCAGTAAAATAAAAGCAACAGTGAAGCTAATTTTGCAGGACAATTAATCATGAGTCTTGCTAATTACACATGGGATTTTGCAAATGATTTTTTTTCTCAGGTAGCAAAGTAAAAATGATAATCCGCTACCCATCAAAATCATTGGCTTCTCACCAATGTCCCCAGCAAGAGCAATTAGTGGGAACAGCGGAGCCCCAGTAATTGCATGTCAAGAGAGGAGAATGTGAGAATTTTAATTGCTCTAAATAAAGACCACTTGCTCATATGTACACCTGATTGTCCAAAACTATGCAAGCTGGAACAAGCATGCCACCACTTCCAGGTGTCTGCATAAAAATAACTCTGGGGGAGCAGTATTCTCCCAGCAACCCATGCAGTTTCTGGAAGAAAATATCAATATGCATTCACATTCTGAACTGCAGTGTCATCACTTGAATATAAGAACTGCAAAAAAAAATCACCCACTTGGGAAAATGTGCATATTCTTTATATTTGCCAAATATTTATTGCTGACATTTTTTTTGAAGAACTTTAACTATCTACAAGGTGCCAAGGGCTTCAAATTTACTGAATTTTAGGATCACCAATAAAATGTTTTTAACAAGACATCTCAAGAGGGCATAAAATAAAAAATTACCATATTCATGAGTGTAAGCCTCTAAGATTGCAATGCTATAAACTGGATGTTTATAATTTGCTTGTGGCTTTCTTAATTAAAAACTGGTAATTAGAAACTCAAGTACTATTTTTACACTTCATCTTCTACACTTTCTATGCTACTGTTACTTTTCAGTTTAATATATGTACACATGGATGCACACAATTGCAAATGATCAATAATATTTAACTGTGTGTCTAAACCCTAAATGATGATGGATACATTTAAATATTGCTTTCCAGGAGATTATTATTCCAATAGCCATGTTGTGGCTGGAACATTTAGTTTAAACAAGACAGCTACCATTTTTTGCTCTTCCAAACATGCATCATTTACTTCCATTTTTTTTTATTGATTATGGTCTCACATAATTGTCCTTATTCCCCCATTCCCATCCCAAACTCCTCCCTAGATATGCCCCCACCCCCCACCCCCGTTGTCCATGGCCACTGGCTAGGCCCATATGTATGCACACAAGTCCTTTGCTTGATCTCTTTCCCTTATCCCCATCCTCCCTTACTTTCCCTCTGAGGTTTGAGAGTCTGATTGCTGGTTCTCTTTCTCTGGGTCTGTTTATGTTGTTCATTATTTCCTCTAGATGTGTGAGATCATGTGATCCAAGTAATACCCTTGTAAGAACCTAAACTGCAACAAGCCATACTGAATTGCTGAATTGCCTCCCGAGTACTACTGGTATCTATTGTCTTTGCGTTTAGCCTTGCTTTAAGAACACCATATTGAGGTGCTAAACCACCATGCTCTTCCTGCTATTAGCTTTGTCTGCTGGGTGTTAAGCACAGAGCAGTAACCTTAGCTTACTACCATATCTTCTTTGAACCTCCAAAATTGTGCACATGGTTTACCACACCAGAACTACTTGAACATAACAAGCAGGACATAGGAGGGCTGCTTTCTTTGCTGAATTAGCAGCAGATTACAGGTGTGTATCTGACTCCCAGAGGTAATTCAGATAACAACAGTAGGAGGGTGATTTAAACGGTTAGAAGCTTTTCCAGGGAACACAGTCCCTCACGGTCCTCGATCATTTGGTAGATATTGCTCACAAATGGCAAATTATTTACCCAGCCTCCTTAAGGCATTGCTTTTGATTTTTATTATGTTTTAAAACAGAAATCTTTGAAGATGGGGTGTTTTCCTGTCAAGGCACAACCATAATGCCACCCTTAAGTTAGAATTCCTCCTGGGTTATCATATATACATATCTCATGAGACCTTAATCAATCCCTTCCTCCCCCCTTTTTTTTCCCCAAACGGCAATTTGGGCCCAAGAAAGGATCTGAGTCAGAACAAGTATTATTTACTTAGAAGCATTTAACCACAGCACAGATGGCTCTAAAGAGTCTGATGTAAATATGATGATTGTTTAGAAAATGCAGTTTTTACAGGTCAAGATTATAAGGCATACTATTATTCTAAACTTCTAAAGAGCAAAAGGGGTAAAGTGCAGAGTTCTCCCTGTTCCCTCCTTGGGCTGTGGGAGTTCTTTGAGCAGTATCCAGAATGTTCCCATATATATATCTTCTTTCCTGGGTTGTCTGGCATTAACCTCAGGGGGTTGCTAAAGTGCTATTTGTATTGCTCCTCATTACTGGGAAGGAGAAGGACAAGGAAGCTTTTTGATCAAAATGTGCAATTTCCCAACATTAGATGTTTATAAAAATGTGTTACAGTAATAAGGGGTTAGGTGTGCCAGAAGTTTCCAAATCAAGGGCCAAATCACTGCAGAGAGGACTTGGAATAAGTATGCTTACTTTCTAGCTACGCATTAAGGGGACAGAGTAGAGCTTGGCTTGACCTTTGCGCCCCTCCCTCCCCAACCATCTGCACACATGTTGGTAATTTTTTTAAAAATATATTTTAATGATTTTTTACAGAGAGGAAGAGAGAGGGATAGAGAGCTAGAAACATTGATGAGAGAGAATCATCGATTAGCTGCCTCTTGCACACACCCACTGGGGATGTGCCCGCAACCAAGGTACATGCCCTTGACCGGAATTGAACCTGGGACCTTTCAGTCCGCAGGCTGACACTCTATCCACTGAGCCAAACCAGTTTCAGCAATGTTGGTAATTTTTAACACCATATGGATTTCCATTGTAATAAAGCAAATCTGTTGTATCGACCCTTAGATGGAGATTGTGGTGCCACATCTATTCTATGAAGAACAGAAAGAGGCAATGAGTAGAATTTCTGTCTCCCATCATTTGAGGAGAGTTTTGTAGCAAAATAAGTTTTTTGTGTACATGTCAATATAGCATCAAATAAAAATATGCCTGTAACTAGCCATAAAAAAGAGAGCAGAGAAAAGAAAAACAAAAGCAAACTGGTGAAGGTGGGCCCAGGGCAGGTCACCTCTCCTTCGGGCTTAGTTGCCTCCTTTGGTTTGGGACCAGATTGATGTTCTCACTCTGGGTCACTGGGTCCCCCACGGCAGTGGTCAGCAAACTCATTAGTCAACGGAGCCAAATATCAACAGTACAACGATTGAAATTTCTTTTGAGAGCCGAAAACCGACTTCTGCACATGGGCTACAAAGTTTCAATTGCACTGTATGTGTGTGCCCGCACATGGTATTTTGTGGAAGAGCCACACTCAAGGGGCCAAAGAGCTGTGTGTGGCTTTCGAACCACAGTTTGCCGACCTGCCCTCAGGTGACTGGGGGACCCGATAGCCATGAATCCTCTGAAATCATGGGCCAGCTGTGTGTTTGCAGAGATACATAATTTTTTTCTGAATTTAGTTTTATACCTTTTAGGAGATTTGTAAAAAAAAAAAAAAAATTATAATCCAGATAAGGATGAAAACGACTGAAATTTGGTAATTTTAACACCACGTGGATTTCCATTGGTTGCTCAGGCTTTTTCCAGTCCTAGTTTTCTATAGTAAGGGAGTATTTAATAATCCTGCTTTTGAGTGAATGAGGCTGCAAATGCTCTCTCATGCCAAAGAAGCCCAAAGCTCAAACTCTTGTTTTAGTTGCATAGTTTAATATCCCTGCCCCTGTGATTGGCATATATATAGAAATCTGAGCTTCCTAAGCAAAAACTCGACAAGATTTCACTTTATTGGTCTTTGTCATCCAGTCCTCTTTCGATGACACAGTGCTGAGGTGAACTGTATTAACAGCCATAAGGAACAAAAAAGATGAATATTGTGGCTGGAACCATTTGAATGTCTCAGTAGCCTGAGTAATTACAGATCTTTTGTGAGTCTATTAGGACTTGGGGTTAGTATGTTGAAGTTAGTTATACTGTTATTTTAACAACTTACAAATTGTATTTGTCTACTCAGTGGTTGGAAACAAGCTATTGCTGTGGCCTCCACACTGCCGCTCTTGCTATGTCCTTAAGCCTCAATGTCAAAGACTTTCAGAAGGGCTGCTGACAGTGACATGACCAGGTCTATGGGCAAAATTAAAATGTGGGAAATTTCAAATGGATTGAATCTGTAGATGGACAGACAGCCGGGAGTTAGCTGGAACTAAACCTTCAGACACATTTAAAAGAATGAAATGAAAGCACATACTAAGGATGATATCACAGTAGTGGAATTTGAAGGCGAAATCAAGGCAGCCAGAGAGAAGCAGTAATCAAACCACTTGGGTTCTTAAAAATGACAGGTTCTAATTTTTAAAATGTAAACACAAAGGCATCCACTCCCTGAATTGTAAATTGAAGGGTGACCTAATAGGCATCATAAGCTTTACCACCTGGGAATAAATTGCTAAAGACAATAAAGAAAATATTGCTCTTGGAAAGATATGAAGACAGTTTAAAGAGAAGATGATAAAATAAAAAAATAAAAAGAAAGAAATTACGCCAGGAGGACAGAAACATCAGCAGGACGCGACAAGGCACAGTGCAGAGTAGTCTTCCCTTCTCTCACCCAGGGCTCTCACACCTGGGCGGCTAGTCAGGGCTGGCATGCTCAGTGTTTGGCTTGATGCTTGGTAGTCAACAAGAAACGGAGCCATTGCAGAAAAGAATTGCCATTTGGTATATCTTTTAGTGACTTCAAGTCCATGATTTTAGTACACCCAGCATGAAAGTAAATACAAAATGACATTTTCTTATATAAAACTTTGCATGCTGACCCAGAGAAAATAAAGCTATTAGGCTTTTATTCACACAGATCATCTCCAAGGTAGATCTCCAACAGGGAGGGAAGTATACTGTCTTAGCTAACATAAAGCAGCCTGTCTGTAGGGGGGAGGGTGGGTCAATGAGCTGCCCCAGGAAGCAGGTTTAGGTCCCTCCCAAGGGAAAATGAGATATGCCAGTGGGGCACCCACAAGGCAGGGCCCACAGATTTGGGGCCTGGGTTGCCAACCCATCTCTCCTACCCAACCAGATAAGTTTCTTGAACAAAAGCCCTATTAATTGCCTTTAAAATCTGCAGGCCTTACATTGAAATGAAAAAAACACTGTTAAGAACCCCAGAGAGAAGATTTTTTTATTATTATTACATGGTGGAATAAATGAGAGTTTTTTATTTAGACACAGTTGGACTCACATTCTGGCTCCTCTACTTTTTATGTATTTAAACTTGGGTAAGTTATTTCAACTTTCTGAACCTCAGCTTCCTCATCTGTAGAAGAAAGTTAATAATACTTAGCACAAAGGGCCTCTTTGATGATGACAGCATGTATAACACAGGTATCTTATGAACATAACCAAGTTTATAGGACTCTGTGATCACTTTGTGTGAAATGCAGGTACACCATTCATGTCAAGTTTTTAGAGTTCAGGTAATTTCGGCAAAGGTTTATAATTGCCTAACTTTTGTTTATGATAATACATTTTAAATTCACTATCCAATAGAACATCTCAATGAAAAGCAGGAGCTTCTGTATCTGCAGAGGATCTCTTTAATCTTTCATCACTATGGGCAGCTCACTGTTCAGAAAATAATCATGATATGTGAAATTCACTGCAAACATGGGGCCTGTTCCTTCCATGAATGCCTGTCACTTGAATTTGACTTAAACAATAGTAGTCTCTGCTCACTGGCTTTGTCCCCAGGAAGAGCCGCAGTGGGTCTATCATTGCTGGCTAGTGGAGCTTCCATTGCGCCATATTTTGCCCTCACTTGGTAAAGTACCAGGTACAGCCCCTTATATCTGTGGGCCCTTGTGAATGAAGACTATATAAATAGCTACTATACACAGAGTGAGCACTTAGCACATGTCAGGTCTCTGTTCAGACCTTAACTAACATTATCTCAAATAATCCTCCTGACACCTCAAGGCCATTTTATAGATGAGATACTTAGAGCCTTTAAGTAACTTACCAAGAACATTCAATTAACACGTTGCAAAGGAGGAATTTAAATCCAGCTACTATTGACTCTCAAACCCAAACATTTCACCAACACCCCATCTCATCTAGAGATTTCTCATTTTCTTATACACTTGCTGGTTGAGACTCACTAATCAAAACTGAATATTCTGTTTTTGTTGTTGTTGTTGTTGTTTGTTTGTTTTTTAAATATATTTTTATTGATTTTTTTTATAGAGAGGAAGAAAGAGGGATAGAGAGTTAGAAACATCAATGAGAAAATCATTGATCAGCTGCCTCTTGCACACCCCCTACTGGGGATGTGCCCACAACCAAGGTACATGCCCTTGACCGGAATTGAACCTGGGACCTTTCAGTCTGTAGGCTGACGCTCTATCCATTAAGCCAAACCAGTTTCAGTGAAACTGAATATTCTGGATCACTGAGGCATTGGTTACATAAAATCCTCCTGTTTTTATCAACAATTATGAATCAAAGTTAGTTCTTTTTGGCACACTATAGAACAAAATCCATTACAATTCCAAGGATCTTTCTAAATTCTTTTGTTCCACTGGAATTTTGTTGAATTAAACAAAGAACATTCATCTTGAACTTGATTTTCTTTTCTTAAAAAAAAAAATATTTCTAACAGTATTTGTCTCAATGAGATCTTCACAACACAAAGAAAAAAGGCCAAGGATCCAACCCGTGTATTTAAAGAATAGAAGACAGTTCACCAAAGTGTTTCTAGAAGATGAGATATTTAGAAAAATTCATGCTATTTGCTTACATATCCCTTTACACTATATAAATCACTTTATCAACTGCTGGGGCGTAGGGTTTTGTCTATATAATATAATGTCTTCCAGAAGAGGAGAGTCAGCCATAAGCAGGTTAAGTGACTTGCCACAGTCACATAACTCTTTAGGTGGTGAATCTGAACTGGAACCCGAATCCTCTGAATCTAGATCCAGTTTTAGATAAAAAAGAATAAGCAGAAGTGGTATTTCCAGGAATGTTAATTTAAGTAGAAGCGGTTACTACTGGAGGTTTCTGTGTTGTAAAACATAAATTTTAGTTGGAATTTGATTTATCTAGGTTCAATTTGAGATAAAGAGAATAAACGGAAATGGTATTTCCAAGAACATTAATCTAAGTAGAAATGGACACTACTGGAGGTGTTTTGTGTTGTAAAACATAAATTTTAGTTGGAATTAGATTTATCCACTAATTGGTATTAAGTAGTATCCCTTGTTATCAATTTACAATTATAGTATTATGGTATAATGATTATTTTATAATTTAGGAAAGTTTGATTAAAAAAAGGTAATGTTCATGGAATGACAAAAATAAGTGACAGATTTGAAATTAGGACACAAATATATATCTTGTTATATGGCCGTTGATATTTTAAAGATTTAATCCTTGGCTGAATATTAGAATGATTCAATATAATATCAAATATACAGCATTTTATAAAACGCTTTGGTTTCAGTCAATCATGAATTGCTTCGGAGAAAAATGCATAATATGTTCTATATTAGGCCCTCATTCCATATTTTGGGAAAGAAAAGAATTGTTTAATATGAATATGAGCTTTTTATGTATATAAAAAGGTTAAGAGAATTATGTTGGGTAATAGAATATTGCCCTAAAAGATTTGCACACTTCAAATAGAAATGCATTAGACATGTTAATATGCCTAAATGCACAAAATGGATTTAAATATGATGGTTAATTCATCACCTGTTGACAAATAACATTTTATACTTAATGTTAAAGTACAAGTGTTTTTTATGAAATGGCCAGTTCTAATAAATATGACAAACGTGTCTATAAATAAAAAATGATAATGTTAGTCAGCACCTTATAAACTCTCTGAATTCAATCTACTCTAAGTGAGGCGAGTGCTAAAAATAAAAGGAGGGTAATAAGAACAGGGACAAAGAGCTACAGCTAACTAAGGGAAGATGCTCCATGACTGAAGACAAAGACACACGCAGGGTTTGCCTCACCTGTTTTTCTTTCCTGTAGCTGTAATTAATTTTTAAGAGGAAGTCACAAAGCATATATTTGAGCATCCTGGGGGAGAGACCTATAATAGAATTCCCAGGTATTGTCACACAAAGGGTTTCTTTAGCAACCAGGTATAATTTTACAATGATCCATATATTTGAAAGCAAAGATTATTATTAGCTTTTAGCTGGTGGGTATCTAATAAATCTCATAAATAAATCAATAAAATTGGTTCCTGAACCATTTTTCTTTTTAAAGCAAATACTAATGATTCTCCATATCACGTTATAACCATTATGTGATCATGTGTACAACGAATGACTCTCACTATAAAATGGAATTCCAAAAAATAATGAAAATGAATAATTGTTTTAATGTGAGCGGGCTACCAATTCCTCAACATTAAGCTCATTACATTTTCTTTTAAAGTTATTCAACTGGAATTCAGGAACAGCCCATCTTTTCCCTCTTTAGCTTCACAGCATTTTTTAAAGTGTTGTGTTTTTTTAATCATATGTAGTATTTGCTAGAATTTATACGGATTTTAAAAAATTAAAATGTATACTACCCAGAATCTTTTCATATCCACATCATGAGGATAGTTGGTGTTTCATAATAATTAAAGATTTTGCAAAATTTTATAAAACTGTAAATCAAAAATATATTATGGTAGGTATCATTTCAAAGCTAAGCACATTTTATCATAATTTGAAAATCATCCTCATCTGTAGCATGGAAGTGCATTAGTACCTACCTATAGGGTTGTCATAAGGATATCAGATCATATAGGCAGACTATTTAGCACAAAGATGGACATAAGATACACAGCCCAAGAAAGTAACTACTAATATATATTCTTTCAGGCTTACGGCTATAATGGGGAAATGAGAGAACATCTAATCATACACAGTTAGGGAGAAGCTGAGCAAAAATATTCTCAAATGGACATGACACAAGGAAAGTCACTCTGAATTAAACACACCATTAAAAAAAAAAGTAAATAAATAAAAAAGCAAAGAAATGCCTTGACCTCAACCCTAAAAATAAAAAAGTTACCCTGAGCAAGAGAATAAATTTATCTCTTCATACAATGCTAAAGAAAGCAGCATTCCTTATAAACAAGTGCTTTGTAATGAGTTTTAAAAGGAGGAGGTGGAGGAGGGGGGGAAAGGGAGAAGGAGAAGAAGAAAGGAAAATCCCAGCACCAAATTCATCTAGAGTTGTCAGGTCATTGCAGGATTTGGAAAGGAAAGCAGGTGGGATACAGAGGGGATCAGAACAGGGCATCATGCACAGAAGACACAACTTCACTCTCATCTCAGGCTAATGCAACAACCACTGTCACCGTAACTTTTCACTAGCTTCTTTATTTACCCATCAAGAACCATAAGGACCTTTACTGCATAAAATGCCAAGTGTGGTGGTAATTGACATCAAACGATCCATGTCTACCAACAAATAAAAGACTGAAGTAATAAACATAGAGAGATGAGTGTTTAATGGCCTTCAACAAATTTTTATTGTAAGATCCATAACAGTTAACTATATACACTGACATCTCTGGCCTGGAGCAGCCGCTGTTTTCAAAGTCAGAGGAGGCCCAAATCCTGCCTTGCTACAGAGCTTCATGGAACTGGCTTGAATGTATCAGCCTAGAATGGGCTTGCTAAAACTGCCAGGCCCCTGAAGTTTCCACCATACCATAAAATTATAATTTTCCACCTACGCCCCCTACAAACACATTCCTTTAATTCTTTCCATAACTGGATAAAATACTGCAATCAGTATTTCGCCACTTCTTCCCAAATCCTAGGCATCCAGATGGAGCATAATCGATACCATCCTTCAAAAAGACTTTTGAATTTCTTAAATCTTCAATTGCTGGCCTTTACATAGTCCTACAAACAGTTGGCCATAACCAGAATTAAATAGTCAAATAGTCAGAATCTTTCCTTATATATAGATTTTTATTTTTAAACAGAGCATAAATAAAAACAGGAAAAAAAGCAATAATCTGCACTCTGTTGAACATCATAGGTTATGAAATCACCACAGCACAAAGTTAGAGAGACGGCACAAATATGTTAATTTCCTTTTGGCCACTGCTTAGTTTCTTTAGATTCTGTAAGACTTTGTTTAGGTCCAGGGTCTGTGGGCAGGGATTAATTTCATGCCTGCATTCTGAACTCTTTGTCGGGGGCAGGAAAGCAGTTTTAAGAACTCATCCAGACCCTCAGATTCATGGGATCCTAAAGAGTCTGCTTCTCTCTTTCTCTCTCTCTCTCTCTCTCTCTCTCTCTCTCTCTCTCTCTCTCTCTCAGATCAACAGTGGATCTCAGCCATCCTGAGACAAACTGACATCAAGTCTCCCAGTAGGTGCAGGCTGTGAGAGAAGCTACTTTTTTTCTTGTTATCATCCTAAGGCACATAGTAAGTGCTCAATAAATATTTACTAAATCAAGACTATGATAGTATTTAGGAGCCTTAATAAAAAAAATAGTGGTAGCTTTTATTTCCTTCATGATTTCCAAAATATTAGTTAAAAATTAATGTTAATGATAATATGTTAGAAATAAATATATCTTAGTGCAGTTTTTTTTTTTTTTTAGAGGATTTCAGTGTTCTTTAATTCAATTGGCAATGACAGTAAGGATTGGTAGAGGAGTATTGATTAGAGGAGAAAGCAACCACATCTTTGTACCCTCAAATCTCCAGGATTACTTTTATAATAATACTAGAGGCCCTGTGCAAGAAATTCATGCATGGGTAGGGTCCCTAGGCCTGTCTGGCAATCAGGGCCAGTCAGTGGGGCAACCAGCAAGGCAATTGAGGAGGAGCCCCTGCTGGCACTTGCCTTGGCTGGTGCAGCTGGGGGCAGCTCCTGCATTGAGCATCTGCCACCTGGTTGTCAGTATGTGTGATAGCGACTGGTTGTTCACCATTTGGTCTATTTGCATATTAGGCTTTTATTATATAGGACTAAAGGCCTAGTGAGAGAAATTCGTGCACTTGGACGGGGAGAGGGTAGGGGGAGAGGAAGGAGGGTCCCTCAGCCCAGCCTGTGCCCTCTCGCAGTCCAGAAGCCATCATTCGAACATCTTAGTGCTGCTGTGGAGGAGGAAGAGGCTCCTACCACCACCGCTGCACTCTCAGCCGTGGTCTAGGGTCAGCCACATGACCAACTTTCCCCCTAATGGTTAACCTGTGGTCATATAAACCATCCTTCTACTTTACAAATTCTGATTAACGCCTGGATGTGTTTGCAGATTTCTGTTCTGACTTGACTTATCTCTATCTTTTAGGACCATTATAACAATGTTCTTATCAGTGAATCTTTAAAATTCACTGTTACCTCCTTTAGAACATCTCTGCTATTGCTTATAAATTTTTCTGTACTAATTTGTATATTATTATTCCAAATTAATTACATATTCTTTTTTGTCAAGTTTCAAAAAAATATCTCATATATTATGAAAAAAAATATTTGCATAATATTTTTGCCACCTCACAATATCGAATCCTTCCAAGAACATGCTATTTTTTATGTACATCTGTATGCCTATAATTATATCTCCATTTTAAGTCCTCTTCTTAAGTATATATATACACAAATTTTAATGTAGGTATTGCAGTTTTATTACTGTTTATTTCTAGAACTTTTCTATTTTGTTGCTATTATTAATGAAATTTCTCATTCTATTCAATCAGAAATTTTTAGTTAAAAATACAAGCATCAATTTTACAGGCTATTGTTTTGTTTTGTTTTTATAACTACCCACCTTTCTGTTCTCTTACTGATTCTGTCTTCTGTTTGATTCTTATCTGCAAATAAAAATATTTTTATTTTATATCCAAGATTTATTTATACCTTTTATTTTCTACCCTTTTCTGAATGTATTGACTAGAACTGCCAAACAATCTATATATATAAAGAGCCAGGGTCCTTAAACATCCAAAATGACCAAAGGCCTGACCAAACACTGGAACTCAGTCCTCAGACATCCCCTGAGGGCTCCCAGACTGTGAGAAGTTGCAGTCTGGGCTGAGGGACCCCTCCTCTGAGTGCACAAATTTTGTGCACCAGGCCTCTAGTAGTCAATAATAATGGAAAAGTGGACATCCTTGTCTTATTTCATCTTTATATGCAAATTCCTCTAGCTTTTGTCTTCAGAGAGATACTTCTTAATTTTAAAGTAGCGTGATTATAAACTCATGTAACTGAAGGGTTTTTTTTAAGATTAATTTTTATGGTTTTCTGCCTTATGAGATATATATGGTTTTTCCATTTGTTAACTTTTCTAACATTGACCTATCCTTGTATTCCTGAAGCACTCTTTACCCTTACCTTGTGCTTTTGATATTAAATTTAATTATAGCATGATGACTGTCACAGAACAGTTATAAAAATATTGATTAATTTACTGATTAATTGATTGGAAAATGAAAGTCTCTGCCCTCTTCTGTCATTAGGAATTGAAATTGCCATAATTGTTTTGTCCTCCCTAAGATAATGAGGAAACAAGGACCCAGATTAATGAGCTCCAGGAGGGATGAATGCCAAGGATGAAATTCTCTTGGGCGTTGAGTCTCAACTCCCAGGAGAAAGGAATGACTAGCTTCTAAGTAGATTTTTGTCTCTTGACTTGATAAATGTTAAAGTGAACTGGATAGGTTAACATCTGAAAAACAGACCTGCTGTGCGAACCCTTAGGAGATATCATTCTGTCTGAGAAAGTGTAAGTGGGATAACAACTTTAGTAGTGACAATTTCCTGTGGCACAGACAGTGTCTGCCAATCTGCTATCTTTGCACTCCACTTGTGGGAAATGGTTTCTTTGCTGCTTACATGCTCCAGTCATGGGATCTGAGCTGAGAAGTGGAACCACTTCTTCCTTCCGGGACCCCCCTACTTTCAGGTAGAACTGAGTATACCCTAAATAGCCTAAAATTCAAAATCTAAAAAGAAAAATTGCAGCCTTACCCAAAACGACAATTCTCAGCTTTTCATCATCTTCTTGGTCAAGAAACACTTCCTAACATTTAACTACAGTTTCTCATACTCTCTCTTACAATCAGTGTTTTTACATTGGTCTTGTCGAAATTCTGCCCAAATAGTTTGCCCTTCCAAGAGGCCTCCCTCACTCTGAATGAAGCTAACTGATAAATCACTATACAAAATCCAATCCTCCCAGCTTCCATTACCTCAGCAAGGCTTTATTGAGAACCTACTATGCGCTAAGTACCCAAGCACATACTGGAAGAGAGTGGGTAGAGAAAGATAAGGACTCCTTCAGAATAAAGATGATTCAGACCTAGTTCTGCCCCTGAGAAGTTTATGGGAGAAGCAAACACTAAAAACATAAAATTATTCCCTAAGGGTACTTTCCATGGATTCTGACTTCAAAATGAGAATGTCACACATGGGAGAATGTTACCTGCAAACACACAATACAAAGCACTTCGCGTTATTTGATGTTTATATAGATCATTTTCCAAGAAAATAAAAGTGATTTATGTATTTTCTCTCAATATTTACACATCCCCTCACCCGCCAAGGGCCCTGCTTCCCTTCACACACACACACATAGGGCTTTTATTGACTTCAAAGGGAGCTTGGTGTATAAAGGAATGACCCACAGAGGCTGAAATGGACACACACTGCTATTAATCTCAGAACACTTCTCTGAGCTGGGGAGACAGGAAGTTCTGTTATAGCCCTTTAAAGACAAAGGAATTAGACACAAAGATTAAACAACTTTCTCAGAGCCCAAATGGCTCCTGCGAGTTGAACATGGGGATGAAACATTTCAGCACTGAAGTGAGACTGTTGGGATTTGAATCCTGGCCCCAAGCCTTACCACCAGTGCAACTTCAAGCAATTGACTTAGCCTCCCTGTAATTTTCTAATTGGTAAGATGGGGATAAAACAATACCTACCATATAAGGTTGTTTCGAGGATCAAATGAATCAATAGATGCAAAATATTAGAATAGTGCTTGTCACACATTAATCACTCATAAGTATCTGTAAGTATTGCTCTGGCACCAACAGTGCAGCCTAGCTCCCAGCATTCTGTATAATATTAGATTTCTATCACAACCAACCATGTTCACTAGCAAATCTAGCAATTGAAATCTTGAAGTAAGAAGTCACCTCAAAGCCACCCCCCAATTAGAAATAACAGAACTAGATCCAAACTAGTTCATCAAACCTCAAACAAAATCAGGGTCTACGCTCCCTCCTCCACCCTTCCCATTCTGCCTTTATTTTCATTATATTGAGTATCCAAACCCAAAATTTTTTTTCAGCTGAAATGACCTGTTTCCATTGCCATGTTTTTTTTTTGTTTTGTTTTTTTTTTGTTTTTTTTTATGGCAGGATCACAAAGATGACCTAAGGCCTGAGAAGGTTCATTTTGTCCAAGAAGATTGCCTGGCCATTGTCCAAAGAGACGCTGCACACAAGTCTCGAGGAAGTAAAGAACATCTCACTCTTATGGCCAAGCTGTAAAATTTTTTATACCTAAATCAAATTGTCAGGTCATTCTTCAAGTTCAGTTAGTTTCATATGTGATATATTATTATATGGTCATGATTATAAGCTATGTTATGCTTCAAAAACATCCACACACAAAACAATACCGAATATTAAAAATCTTGGTCTGTAAAATCTTGCTTTTCATCCCAAAGAGATAATAATCATATGAAAACATGTATTATAAATTTATTGTGACATAATAGAAGCAAGTATATTTAAAAATCCCCAAATTATACCCCCTACCATTCCCAGAAAAGCCCTAGAATAGCCTCTATTAAATGGAAGCCATGCTCATGAGCCTTAAGAAAATTCAGAATTCAGCCTCTATTTGAATCATGTTCCTTGCCCTTTACATGGATACAGATGGGCACTACTGGCCTCAATGTGACTGAACCCAACCAGTGTTGAACTCGGGTCCTTGCTCAGGAGCCATTAGCATCAGACTAATTATTAATTCAGGTGACTTGCCCAAAGCCACACAGATAGTTTTAGCATTAGACTTGTGTGTCTGTTCCCTTAGAAATATATTAAACAGCCTTAGCCAGTTTGGCTCAGTGGATAGAACATGGGCCTGTGAACTGAAGGGTATCAGGTTCCATTCTGGTTACAGGCACATACCTCAGTTGCAGGCTCCTCCCCAGCTCAGACCCTGGTCAGGCTCGTGTAAAAGGCAACCAATCGATGTGTCTCTCTCACATAGAAATTTCTCTCTGACTCTTCCTCCCTCTTCCACTCTCTCTAAAAATCAATGGGAAAATGTCCTCTGGTGAGGATTAACAACAACAACAACAAAAAATCTTAAACAACATTATCCATTACTACTGCTGGATAAAATAACATAATACTCAATTGATAACACTAAGCAGCAGTGCTATTAAATGAAGAACATAGAAATACTATTTATATTTGTCACTTGCTTAATATAGGAAAGGTCTTTGAAATATCTGCTCTGACCCCACTGACCATCCTTGTCTAGGAACTATCTCACCCTTCCGGTGAGCCCTCAGCAGCAGTAGTATAATGTTTATATTATATCATCTCCTTTCAAAAAAAAAAAAAAAAAAAGGGGGGGGGGAGGACACAGGTCCAAGTCTGGCCAATCGTATTTTCTCTCCTGAGAACCTGGGTTTGACACAGCCCTCATCTGGGCTGGAGGAGATGTGAGTAGAGTAGATGTGGGGTTCTCTTCCTGGTCTCTTTTTGACAGGTTTGCAAGCAGCCTAACGGAGACTGTGCATTGTCAGCAGAACCCAGGAAATACTGTCCTGCTGAGAGAATCACTAGTCTTCCTGCAGGAAACAGTGGTGTGTGACTATAGACCCGGTGATGTCATGGGAAGGTGGCCTTGACGTCAGCTGGCTGCATGAGGCATTTGGAAACCAAAGCCAGGCTGCAGGACAGGAGGAGGACACGGACATTCAAATGGGAGGGGGACAACATTAGGTCCAGGTGTCAGGATGTGGGAAAGGTTGCTTCTCCACCTTCTGCACTGCCTGGCTATCAGCCCCTCACATTCTGCAGGTATTTATTTAGTCATAGAGAGTTGCTGAGTGCATCATTTTTAATGGATTCCCTATAAATAATTTAAAAGGCCTTTACATTTCTGTAGGCATCACTACCATTCTCATAGAAGTAGTAATACTAGTACCAGTACTACACTGGTAGTGGTAATAATAATTGCTAATAAATGGAAAAGTAGAGCCATCCCCTGTAGACTCTACTGCTCCCCTCAGATTCTCCCTGCTACACAGACACCCGACCTACCCCAAGTGCAGGCTTCAAAAGTTCTGACAAAAATCTCTCACAGGGGCCTCCCACCTGGGATTGCCTTCTTTGCTGACTTTATTCAAATGTCTCAGATTGCCGCACACAGGGAGACTGACAGATTGGGATATGGCATTGGGAGTCACTCTTTGGGAATGGACACTGTGGAAATAGATGTATGTCTTTAGAGATAGAGTTGGAGTGGGTATGAGGCCAAAGACTAATTCCTGGGAAACTCAGGGTTTAATGAACGGTGGAGGGAGAGAAGGAAACAAGAGAGAAAGAGGGAGAACCAAAAGAAATACCAGGAAAGTCAAGGTGGGGAGAAAGTTTTTAAGAACAGGGGATGGGCTACAGTGCCAGAGGCAGAACAGATGCGGAAGGCAGAAAATGGTGATGGGCAGTGGAGCCAGGAACAGAGAGGCACTGGCAGGCACAGGATGGCTGACACCAGCAGTCAGAATGTGCCAGGGAGGAGGCAGGAGCCAATGGCAATAGGAGGCCAGAGACTAATTGGCTAAGACTAGCCCCAAAGAATCAGTGATATTGAAGTTGCCAAACGCAGAAAAAAAATGAGTCAGTACTATATAGAAAATACTTAAAAGACTATTCATTGATGTCATTCCCCTCTCAACAGCACCAAAATGGGCATCATTTTGGTACTTCACACTGTCTATGAGGAGTTCTGCTATACTTGGTGATAATAATATCAACATATTGACCAGCAGAAACCCAGCTACCAGATTTTATCCACCTGTCCCCCACTTCTAAAACAGGAAGAAAAAAAATTGTCAAAAGAAATCCCTACAACATTTTAGAGATTTCGTCAACAACAAAATATAGGATCTGTACAGATTCAACTGACCTCCCATACCTTTTCCAGCTATACAAAACAATATAAACTAATGTTTGGAATAATAATCCTAAAATAAAAGTTCCAAAATTCTTACTTATGCTCATATGCTATACTTCACAAAAATATTATACGTTCAAAAGCTTTATTCCACTTAATCTTATCAACACCCTTATAGATAGTTTCACAGCAAATTTATTTGGGCAATATTGTTGAGAGGGTTGGTATTCCTATGAGTTTCAGAAACCAAACTTAAATCATTTACCAAGAAACTAGCCTCACCTGATTTGATTAAACACTTTTTGAAATATTCCATTCCTTTATGTAACTTTTTAAATTATTAAGATACAAAATTTAAAAAAAAAAAGAAGAAGAAGAAGAAGAAGCAATGAGGTTGGGATGCTTTCTTTTATTTCTCTCAGCTCAAAAATAACCAACTTACTATATTTGTTTAGTTTCTATCTTGGGTGAAGGGATTCCATTGAAATGCCTGTATGACTTGACTATTTCACTGTACAAATTTATCATTAGGGCTCCATCTGAAGAAGGTAAGAGAAGGTACCACTTATTTTCATATAAAGCAAATGAAACACAGATATTAAACCAGTAAATAGAAAAGCCAACATTTTTAACTTATTTCTCCTAATTTCCTTTTTTTTTACTGTATTATTTTTCTACCATAGACGCTCTGGACTAATAATAGTTTTTTAATAATAAAACTAAGATGTGTTACTCTATTATATGTTAATCAATGAAACTTTATATATATCAAGACTGACCAAAATTTTTATATATAATTAGGAATTACCATATTCAGCTAGAATGCATAGTGTCTCTCATATTCTCTCTCTCTCACACTCCCTGTCTCCTTCTCTCTCTCTGTCTCTCTCTCTCTCTCTGTCTCTCTCTGTCTCTCTCTCTCTCTCTCTCTCTCTCTCTCTCTCTCTCTCTCTCTCTCTCTCAGACACACATACACAAGCACACCCCCCCACACATACACACACCCGGCAGCTGTTCTGACACCTTTGTGTCAGTCTGTTGACTGACTGTTGACTGACAGATCCCTCTGGGTACCCAGGAACAGCTGACTCATTCTCCATTTCCACTGGCCACAGCATGTTGTCGAAGGAAAGATGGCCAGCTATGAAAAAAGAATTGCTCCAGGAAAGGGCATGCGTGCAAAGGGCAGCTGTTTCCCTTCTCTCTCAGGACACCCAGGTGCCATTACCGCATTTCCTGTATGCAGGGCCCTGGAAAAGTTCACTGACCTCGGGCAGGGGGACACTTTTTCCTTTCAAACTGTCTTTCTTTACCCATTGTAACCAGCAGATTACCGCTCACTATGTTTGTTGTCTTATAAATTATTCCTGTAAGATTTATAGCCATATCTGTGCTTCAAGTCAAACATTCTTTTAAGGCCAAACAGAGTAATTTACTGGATTTGTGTCTCTAAACAACCTTATAAATAGTTGCTCTCTAGTTCAAGGTGAATAACAGTCAGTGGCAGGCTAGGATTCAATTTTATTACCTTTGAGGATTCACCGGAAGGAATAGGGCAGACTGGTCAAAAATCTATACGCTGATCATTGTGAGTCTGTATTGGAAAAGCCTTTGCAAGTAAACACCTCCTTTGATGGTTTTTGTTGCCTCTCTGCATTGATGACCATATATATTTTTCTTTTCTAGAGATGACAGTGTTGCTAATCATACCTGCAGTTATGGCTGAGACGGGCAATGCCTGCCTCTCACACATAAAGCCTGACTTCGAGGTTGTGGCTGCAAATGCTTGTTTAGACCCTGACATACCTCGTAAATCCCTCTAACCCTAACACCATTGCAAATGGTAATGAACACAATGTTAATGCCATTACAACTCCTTTTACTTGATCATTTCACCTGTCATGTAAAGCTCAGATGAGATGCCAGCAAGAGTTTTAAAAACTAGACAGTATGTCTGGACATACTTAATTCTCATAAATTCTAGAAATACATTAGCATATGCTTTTTTTTAATTTGGCATAGAGTTTGATAACACAATGACACCATTTCTACCTCTTTACTAGGACCTGCCAAAGAACATACAAACCTTTTAATTTCCCTGATAGGTTATGGAATATTCCAAAGTGCCATTGAGCCCTCGCTGGTTTTGCTCAGTGGATAGTGTTGGCCTGAGGACTGAAGGGTTCCAGGTTCGATTCTGGTCAAGGGCACATGCCAGGGTTGCGGGCTCAATCCCCAGTAGGGGATGTGCAGGAGGCAGCCAATCAATGATTCAATGATTCTCTCTCTCTCTCTCTCTCTCTCTCTCTCTCTCTCTCTCTCTCTCCCTTACTCTCTGAAATCAATATATATATATGTATTTAAAAGTGCCCTTGAGCACAGCCACCCCAGGAAAACTGTGGTAAGGTAGTGGGATAATATAAAGAATTCTAGAATAGGGAACTCAAATTTGGTGGTGCTTTTAGCCTGAGGGAACACAACAACAGTAACCTAAGCTTGCATGTTTCTTTTTTCTTTCGTGTTCTTAAAATCTAGAGATGATTTAGACAGAGTAAAAATTTACCTCTTTGCTAAAGATTCCTTTCTCCTCTAATCTCACTTTTCAACACTGAAGCCCTTCAGACTTTAGGGCTTATCCAGGGCCAAACTCTGTGTTCCATAAACAGGATTATGCCAAAAGTGCATGTGTGCAGTCTTAGCAGCCAGATGCCAGTGGGGGGAAGGGGTGAGAATCAAAGGTAAGGAACAGGAAATGAAGTGCAAATGGAATTGTAATGTCTGTGTTATTGGTGATGTGTGGGAGAGAGGAACCAAGTCATTACTGTGGGGTACAAAGGATTTGTGTTAATATAACAACTAGGTAAACTTTATTAAAACTACCTTTCAGCTTCCAAAAGGATACTCCTGCATTAAGATCACTGGCTACCTTAATGTTCATCCTGTTATACTGCTGGTTGCCATGGCAATATCCTTCTAGGTATTTGTAAGGTCACAAAAAGAAGAGCTAACCCTCTTACTCCTGGAATAACTAATGCGGTTCTGTTACTTGCTTGATGTAAATGGTCTCAAGTGACAGCAAACTGTACACATAGTCAATTACAACTGCTCAAAGGAAATGATTTGTTGTAACAGCCGCTGTTCAACCTCTGTGACATCAATGTTTCTATGGAAACAGTTGCCTATTGCACTGCTTTGAATTGAGTATTGATCAAACTAGGGCCAACACTATTTCAGAGACTCACTACTTTACTGTGTGGCAATTTACGATAGGAACTCATAACATCACTGTATATTTCAAGCCCCAAGGAACCAATTTAGTAGACAGTTACAGTAGAATATTAACAGAGGTCAATAATGGAAGTCTGATTATAGTCCTAGGACAATTATTCAATGCTTTTGTTGTCTGCCCTTCCAACTTTCCAGCAGCTATTACAGTTTTCAAATAATAATATTCATGCCTGAAGAAAGGGCTATATTCATTCGTCTTCTATTTTAAACTTTATTTTTCATTGTTATGGTATCTATCAATAAAATTATTCAGCTATATTAGCCAAGCTGTGACCCCTCAGAAGTAAATAACTATTGATCAAGGAGTAAAGATCTACTGGTGCACAACACTGTTTTCCATTAATGATCATATTGGCCCCACTGATGAGATGGTTGTCTCCAAATAACTGAAGATACAAAAGTAAACAGTAACATAGGTCTCATTTCCATATAAAATAGTTAGGGCTCAATCTCCCATCTCTGTTGAAGAATGAATTCTCTAACCTTAGTTGAAGGAATAGTGAAAATGAAAGCAATGTCATACAGAATCTTTCTGTTCTGTGTCTTATTTCCATTACCTGTGGATGTTTTATTCAATCTTCTTTGGAAATTACCTTCATGATAGTTTCATCTAAGCCTTTCCTGTTACAGAAGAGGAAACAAGGTGATGAGGCCTCCTTGGTGTCTTGCATAAAATAAATATTCTCCGTACAAATGTATCCATGAAAAATGTTATGTTGGGAGGAAAATCACATTTGTCACTTATCTGAATAAAAATACATGCCAATTATCTCTGCTCTTAGATTGATTTGTCAAGACCCTCAGTCAACCAATTCTACAAAATTATTTATTTCTACCCCTCCTCATTCCAAAACAGAATTTGAGGCACAGCTTATTGTCACAGCTTATTGCAGTGACACTGACCATAGCACAGATGGTGATAATTAATTTTTGCAGCTGAAGTTATAAAACTTCAGAAGCACTTGAATAACATGGCTACATGCCAATAAAAGGGTATATGTCGATGAATGAAATTTGTTTCAATACACAGATAGGAGCACTAACTTTTTATTACCATAATTCAAAAATTATGGCTTAGGGAATGAGTCTTGTCAGGTAATAACAAATTCATCCACCTGCTTGAAAGAAGCTTCTCCTTATATAAGAAAAAATAATATTCTCCTAGCTTAACTATTTATTTTTCAAATCATATCTGCATTGCTTAAAAATAAAAATCCGTTTTAAAAATCAGTTCAGGTAAAGACAGAAATAATATTTAAACCAGTTTGTATCTCATCACACTTTTTTTTAATCAGCTAAAATGTTGAGTTAGTTATCTTGGTGATAACTATTTTCTGTGATTGAAGGTAAACTTTTCTTGTTTATACAGCAAGTGTTTATTGGGCACCCACTGAATGCAAGCTACTGTTCTGAACCTGGGGACACAGTGGTGAATAAGGCTAGCTCCCAGTAGTAGAAAGTAAGAATCCTTTGCCCTGTGGAATAGGGTGTTTGGAAAAGAGATGGTCTCTGATTGGATACTTGATGTTCTCCCCTTGACTCTTTTACTGTATAGTTACCACCATCTGCACTTGTTTATATATTTATACTCTGCTATGCTACTGAGGGAGAGCAGGGTTTATCACTCCAAAATATGCCTTTATAGCTCAATGATTACTCTAAGCTGGTTACTGTTAAGAAACAAAAGACTCAGGAAGAACCTCTGACCTTCCCTCTAACTGCCTAAAACCATGGTCAGCAAACTGTGGTTCGCGAGCCACATAGAGTTCTTTGGCCCCTTGAGTGTGGCTCTTCCACAAAATACCATGGCCTGGGCGAGTGTATTTTGAAGAAGTGGCGTTAGAAGAAGTTTAAGTTTAAAAAATTTGACTCTCGAACTGAAATATCATTGCTGACATGTACATATAAGGAACTGTTTGGCATTGAAATTGGGGCTCAAAAGTTTCAGAAAGAAACTTACTATAGTCTGATTCATATGCCTTTCAGCATAACGATTATTGCTTGTCTCATTTTTTATTCTTATAAGTATATTTCCAGTAGGACATGATCTCATTCATCTAGGGGAAATGGTGAACAACATAGACTGATAAACAAGAACAGACCCAGGGATAAGGAGCCATGGGTCAGGCTGTTGGACCTCAGAGGGAGGGTGGGGATAAAAGGGAGATATCAACCAAAGGACTTGTGTGTATACACATGAGCCTAACCAGTGGTCAAGGACAATAGGGGTGTGGGGGCATGATTGGGGAGGGATGGGTTATTGGAATGGGGGGTTGAGGACAAATATGTGATACCTTAATCAATTAAAATAATAATATAAATAAATAAATAAATAAATAAATAAATAAAGGAAAAGATTTGGCTCTCACCGAAACCAGTTTGGCTCAATGGATAGAGTGTCTGCCTGCAAACAGAAGGGTCCCAGGTTAGATTCTGATCAAGGACATGTACATTGGTTGTGGGCACATCCCCAGTGGGGGCAAAGGGGGTGCAGGACACAGTTGGTTGATGTTTCTCTCTCGTCGATGTTTCTGGCTCTCTGTCCCTCTCCCTTCCTCTCTGTAAAAAATCAATAAAATACATTTTTTTTAAAGAACTCATACAGCTCAAAAATAAAATTACAAAAACCCTATTATTTAAAAAAAACATATATATATATATATGGCTCTCAAAAGAAATTTCAATCGTTGCATTGTTGATATTTGGCTCTGCTGACTAATGAGTTTGCCGACCTCTGGCCTAAAAGAATTTAGGTAGAGGACCTGTACCAGGAAGCTATCATCATAGATAACTGTAGTTTAATATGAGCTAAGTGTGACAGACAGGGAGGAACCTAGCAAGGCCCATTTGATCCAGGTCCTCTCTGGCTCCCATGGTTAAAGATGGCCCAGCAACCATGTATTTACCAAACATTTGCTTTTCCATCTCCATGGAAATTGCCTTTCTCCCCTTTGAAGCCCCAAACTACAACCCACCTTGTCTCCTTAGCTCAAGATGGCATAAACCTTAACAGCCTGATTTGTCCTCAAAGTCACATATTCTTACATAACCCCTGCAGTTACATAGTTATGGTAATAAATTGGTTACTTTCTTCTTTAATTTGTCTCAGGCTAATTTGGTTATTAGAACAGCCAGAAGAACTTAGATAGGTAGAAAGAAAATTATTTTTCCTCCCACCATACCATAAAAAAAAGATTAAAGAACCTTACAAAATTACAAAAACAAATTATTCCAGATTGATACTAAAAACAGGAAAATAGGCTAAATCCAAGAGTAAAATTAGTAAATAAAATGTATTCCAGAAGATTCTGATGCAGTCGATGAGGAGGTAAACCATAAGTTGGATTTTGAGCTTCCTAGCAGCCAGTATTTTATATATATATATATATATATATATATATATATATATATATATATATATAAAAGGGAATATCATCAGCCATAATTCTATGTCTGGGAGATTAAAACAAAAAGCAGATATGCCGAAGAAGTACAATGACTCCTAGTAGTAAGACTGGAGAGGATTCTTCCCAGGTTCTCAGAAACCAGACCTTGATGATGTGGTAAACAACAGCTTCCTCAACAAAAGGCCCATAAACACTCCACCATGCTTTGTTGGGGCTAGAACTATATAATACTTTCAAACAAAGACCATGACCACACACCAAAGTGCAATTTAATAAACAAAATTCTGCAGGTGAACCAAATAATGCTTTTCCTGAAATAATGCTTTATATCAACATATAAGTATTGAGGAGCCATAAAAAAATATTAGTAAACCACTCATACAATACCTAACTTGAAATTATATGCTTTGAATATCACTCAAGTGCAATGATTTATACTTGCATAAGTAGGTGAGTTGGCTTACTCTTCCATCCTTTCATCTATATCTATATTTATAGCTATATCTATATCTAAGTGTGTGAGTGTGCGCGTGTGTGTGTGTGTGTGTGTGTGTGTGTGTGTGTCTATGTTTGTGTAATTTTTAGCTCTATAGGTAGATAACATGAAAGAGCTTTTATCTAAGTGTTAATCTATGGATCTCAGACTTTTTTTGGCTTGTGCCATTCTAACATACCCAAACTAGACCATTTGTGTTAAATGGGAAAGGAGAAGAAGGAGAAAGGAAAGGAGGAAGAGGAATTTGAGAAGGAAGAAGAGAAGAAGAAGGATAATATAAAATAACCCTGGATCTAGTTAATACAAAGGTGGCATTAATTTGTTAAAAGGCATGTTAAATAGAAAGGGGCTAGGGCACAGCCCTGTTTTAGATCTACTGGGGCAATCAAAAGGCCCTACACTGAATGCATGCCACTTAATCCATTAGTTAAGTAGGGAAGAGTGAGTTTTTTTTAGGTGCCACCAGAAAGTGACCTTCACTAACCACATTCCCCAAACCATGTCCACCTGAAATAATTATGCCCCAGAATCTGTTCTCATCATTGGACCAAATGGACAAATTTCATTACATTTTTACCTCCTTTCAACCAAAAGATTTATGCCTGCAATTTTTAGGCAAAAAAAAAGCTTTGTAAGAATACTTAAATTTGTGAGTAAAATGAAACTTCTAAAATTCCAATTGCTAGAGTCAATGCAGAAGCAGGAAGGCCCCACAAAGATGGGTAGTTACTGTGTCTTCCCTCAGGTCTTTCAGCACCCTAGCCCATATATCAGTCAATTCTGGGCTACCTTAGGGGTGCCCCAAAAATCTAATCTCATCCTACACAAGTCTTAAAGGACCTCTGAATGCCAAGAACCCTGCAGGTTTGGATTAGCTGAGGCTTAAGGAAACAGGAGCTAGGAATATGGGAGAGGATGGGAAAAGAATTATTAGTGGCCTAGAGCAAGAGATTTTTAACTACATGTCACAGCATTTGAATTTGTTGCAATATGGATTTCCATTCTTATGTTCAGTCTTCTGGACAGAAGACCAGCTTAGGATACAAATATACAGGCCACAGTCCCAAAGGTACATACCTGAGGTCATGCACTCCCCTAGCCTGACAGCTGGGGAAAAGTCACAGAGGCAGAACCATCTGAAACCAGCTCCATTCCTTCATCTCTCCAGTACTTCCCATTCACTTTAAAAGTTGCCACTCTCCTTTGGGAAAACTAGAGCTGAGATGCACCCTAGAAATCCACAATGAATTTAAACAATAAGGCGGTGCAATAAGTTCTGGCTGATTCACTAATTAACTAAAGGAACAGTATGCATCCAACAGGAAAGTTCTTTAAGCAAAGACATTTCAGTGGAAATTGGGACTAGCTCTGAGCTTTGCAAAAGGCACCTAATATTTTGTGGCTATTCCCTTTGTCATGATTTCACAATTGTCCTACATCTTTCCCCAACATCTCTTTCCACCCTCTAATTGTCCCCATTAGGAAGGCCAATATGGCTAATCTTAAACTTTGAAGTCAGTAGAGGAGGGTTGTTATATATATCCAAACACTGACTTGTTCCAGACTTCTGGAACAAATGTTGACTTAAAAGATTTTTATGATTTTTCTCAGGAAACTGATAAAGTTCTTGGATTGGAGCCAGGAATATGCCTTCTTCAAAAGCTGCAATTTATGCTGCAAGTATCTCAGGAAATACAAAATCCTTGAGGATATATTGTAATGTTTTCTACCTTCATTATAGGCATGTAAGCCATGAATTTTTTATGTTGAATGAATCTCGCTAGGCTCTGACAATATTGCATTTCATCATATCATCAGTGGACTGACTCTGAGGTAGAGCCTCCTCCTGCAACTTGCAAGTCCTCTGTGAATAGAAAGGGGATGCGGCAGGAAAGATGACCTACTCTATATGATCTACCTCCTCGTGCCTGATCTTGTTCTTTCTCCTGAAATCACCGAGCTGGGTGGGCATGGTGAAGACCAGGCTGAGATCAGAGGGGTAGAGCAAGGGCTTCTCTCAAATACTGAGGATGCAGAAGAGGGAACCTGCAGGCTTTATTTCACTTCATGACAATTCATCCCCAGAAATTCATCACTTCCTATATTCTAACCTCAAATTCAGGACCTCCTGAACCTTTGGCCACATGTATCATGAATTACATGCAGAAGCATACTGGTCAGAGATAGGAAATGCCAAAGTCAGAAGTCCTTTGACAGTGGGCTTCTTACAAACCTCAGTCTTACCCTTAGGTCATCCTTTGAGGAATGGATGTGAGCATCCTATGTCTGAAATCCTTGCCCTGTCCTCTTCCTTCTCTTCGCTCTAGTCTGGTCACCTCATGAAGAAAAAAACACACAGCTCAGAAGTGCGTTTCTGGGTTTTTCTTATTTATTTGGTTCTCAAACACAAAAACTCAGATCCAAGGATGGCACCATAAACCCTCTTACATACAAAAATAAAACTTGGTATTTCCATAAGGCCACAAAAAAAAAAGGCATTTAGTCTGACTTAGCTATTCCCCTGAGTTCTCACCAGAAGTCAGGGGTAAGGGAAGCTATATTTCCCAGCATGGACACAGCATACACCTTTATGACTGAAAGAGGATGTTTTTATTTGCACTGCATTATACCCATAAATTCCATCCACTCAGCAAGTCAAATTATTGCTGGCCTCCAAAATACATTAAGTTTGGGTTTAAATCAGTCACTTTTGAAGATTTACAGCAGCCCACTTCCTAGCCATATTTGTAATATATTCACCCTGCAAATGTGCTTTAAAATGCAATGCATTGTTTGTGGAGTTGTCTTTCTTCAGTCAGCCATGTGAAGATATAAGGAATATAAGCTCTAATTTGCAATTTCTTTGTGTGTGTGATTGTTCATGATCCACACTCGTGGAGCTAACGGTTGCCAGAATGCTTTCTTACTACACAGAGAAAGAGCTTGCTGAAGCTGAATCAAACATAATTAGTGATATAATAGTAAACAGCAATGGGAAAATATAGAGCCCTGAGCAGTTTATGTGAGCATTTGGTGACAGCAGACAAGCTTTTCCAGATAATAGTGGAAGTGAAAGCCAAAGAATGATTTGGGATGCTTAACAGTGTATGGCAAGATTAAGGTATGCTTAATGGCGATGCTCAAATTTTCTTTTCATTACCAAGAATTCCTGTTTTACAAAGTGTTACACATTTGTGTTTGTCATCAATTATCATTTAAATAATTTCAACACGATGAACTGATTCAAAGAGTACCAAAGCTAAACTGATTATCCTTTTAAACGGCTGAGAAAGAGAGATATAAGGTTTTCCTGGTTCCCTTGGGACAGAAGGCCTGTGTTTTCGGAACTTCCATTTGTCAAGCTGCTCTGTGCTTGAAGGGGAGGAGATGTGTGCTGTGGTGGGAGGGGTGCGCACAGTGGCCCCTACCAGATGCTCAGCACTTCCCTGAGCTGAGTAAGGAAATGTGGGCTTGTCAAGCCTGTGAGAAGCAGAACATTCAGACAGTTGTGCACCTGCCACTATTGTTCATGCCCACCTATTTCAAAAGATTAGGTTTTAATGATAAAAGCTGCTAACAACTCTCCAAGAAAGAACATACCCTAAACATCATTCACACTGAAAGCAGCATCGTTAAAACAATGTGATATGGATTCTTCTTTGTATTTCTCAGAAGTCAAGCACATATGCTTTCCTTTTTAAGTTTATTTATGAGGCATTTTCTCATCAATGTGCATGTGCATATTATACTAAATATCTGGTGAATATTAAGATATAAATTTCCCATAACACACATGCCAGGGCTAATTGATATCTATGATAGTCTACATTCTCTAATCATCATACTATTTCCAAATAGATTTTGGGGCTGTCATATTTAATCTTAAGATATAAAAATATTAATAACAATAAGGATTTTTGAGCACTTTACATGTCAAGAACCTTGATGAACACTTCATATTTGTTATTTCCCTTATGCAACTATCAACCTTATAAGAAATATTATTTCCATTTTGCACTAAGGAGACAGAGGATCAAAGAGGTTAAATAGCTGGCTAGAAATGACAGAGCTAGTAAGAAGCTGAACTAGAATTTAACCTTGGGTATTATTCACTCCAGAGCTTCTGTACTCACTACCCACATCTATTGCCATGATTATTGTATACTAAGGACAACTGCATGTTATTGTTTTTGGAGCCACTGATATCAGCTTATTATATTCTAAGGAAGTCTATGAGCAGATGGCTTGCAATTGGCCACAGTGGGAGCATTTACACCATGGAAATAGACAAACACTACAAATTGAGGCCTTTTTTTTTCTTACAGAAAGAGAGAGAGAACCCATTTTTAAGCATTTACCAACATATCACTGCCAAGGAACAACGTTTTTAAGTACATATAATAGAATTATTTTGCCCTCTTCCCTCTTCCATATTATTGCCTCCAATGGGTATAATAAGACAAAATAAGCAATGAAGCAGAGCAAATACCCTTGAAAATGGTGTCTGTCTCCAGGCTAGGTGTGAAATCACTACATAGTCAACTTAAATGTCAAGTCTGGCCTGATACTGCCCTCTCTCTTCAACTACTGTATGCTTCACTCACGCTGCCTATGAAGCACAAGGTGATTGGCAGAGCAAATCAAGACATCGAATACAGTTGTTTTGATGAAAAATTATGTAAGCCAAATTCAGTATTTATGGTTCAAAATTAATAGCTCAGCCCAAGGCACCAATTTGCTCTTTCTCAACTCTTTTACTTTCCATAGGTGACTATAATGTAAATCCAAAGGAAAGATATATTCTGAAAATCGAGGGCATCCCTTTATGTTCACACCTGATCTCCACTGGGAAGGTTCATGTTCAATATTTTTATATTATACAATTAACATTTATTGAGTGTTAATAGTGAGCTTATATATAACGCAGAGACCATCCTATACCTAGTTTCTTGGCAGATTGTAGGAACAGCATGTTTTTGATACCTTGGATGGCACCAAGCTCACTATAATTTCCAATAAAGTCAGTTGCTCCTAATTTCCTGAACATCTGTGCATCGAATTCATTAAATGGCTAATGAATCCAGACATATAAGGTTCATAAAAATATTTATATCTGACATTAATAAAATGGCACTCTTGCTTTATTCCTCTACATGACATCCTTATGGCAATCAAGTTTTTGTCACTGGCTAAAACCTGGCAAAACAAGGTAAACAACTGAAATCAGTAACTTTATGTTTCTTCCCTGGGAAAGAAGGCTAGAGGAACTAAGCTCAAAGAGGTCAGTGGACATATTCCATAAAGTCAGATGCTCATGTTCCATAAAGTCATTTACATGAAGGTCTCAGCAAACATGGAAGGAAGGTTTACTACAGGTAGAGTTGTATGTGAGATGTGATCAGTAATCACACATGTGCTCACTATGTTCCCACCATCACCACCAGCCAGGTCAGAGGTCTCCAGACCCAGCCTTTATTTAGAAAAAGTAATAATTACAATGCTCTATGCTTAGAAGTTTAAATATCCTATCAACGACTGAAGAGACACTATTCATCACCAACACTGAGCTGAGTCAAATAATGGAGTTTTCCTCTGAGTTCTAACATACCCTGACTAGGTAACATGGCACCTATTACTAGATTTTTCTGTGGTCTCGGGCTTTCCCACCCCCATGCAAAAAATAAGTACAATGTGGATTAGATCTCCAGTTCCTTCCAAATATAAACATTTTAGGCTTGTTTTACTGAGGAAAGGAAGAAGCTGGGGATTCATGTTCGCCAATAGAACTTTAGTCCAAAATGTGAACACACTGCTCACTTGGAGGTTTGCACCATTTAAGGGCTTCATCTGAGCCCAGCAAGGGAAACCTCTAACTTCCCACTCTCTGACACCTGTCCCCTTCCAGTTGGCAATCAAGTTTGCAAACAAGGGTAAATTTGGTCAGAAAATGAAAAGCAGGATCTCAGAGATTTGAGAGCACTGAGACATCATCATCCCCTGAGCCACAGAGCAACGATGGCCCCTTCCAGTTGGCAATCAAGTTTGCAAACAAGGGTAAATTTGGTCAGAAAATGAAAAGCAGGATCTCCGAGATTTGAGAGCACTGAGATATCATCATCCCCTGAGCCACAGAGCAACGATGACCGCCAAGGAGCTTCTGGAGTCACACAAGGAGACTAGAATCATGTTGACTAACGAGGGTGTCTGCAATCCCTCACAAAAAGAGAAGACCTACTAAAGGGCTTTATTTTCTGCCAGAACCATCCACTCCAAAAGAGTTTAGAAGAAGACTCATATAAGCAAGACTGCATCACTAATGAAAAGCATACCAGTGCTGGTTTGCTGCTTTCTCCAAGTACTGGGCCTTCCAAATGTGCTCCTCAGTTAGCAAAGTATTCTGCTATCAACATATTCTTCAAAGCTATACTTATTGTCCTTGACAATATGCAGGTTCTATTGCCCTGATTTGATTATAAATTCCTTGAGAGCAAGTTTTGGGTCATTCACCCTGGAGTGTCCCCACAATACTCTGGCACATTGCCACAGTGGACCCTATGCCTTAGCTGCTTCACCTGTAGAATGGGGACAATGATAGTATCTACTCCACAGACCTGTGCTGAGGAGAAAATTAGCTTGTGACATATAAGTTATGCCCAATTCAATAAATGTCAGACAGCATAATTTAGTAGTATTATTAATATGATATCAGGACAAAGGAAAGAATATGGTACTAGAAATTAGAAAACTAAAATCTGGCTTTTCACCTCTTTCGATTTGCATCTTTGTGGCCTTAAGGAAGTCGATTAAATTCTTTGGCCCTCAAATATTTCACTCACAAAAATCAGCAAAGCAACAGACCTTGCCAACTTTCTATTGCTGTGAGGGTCAAATAAATAATACTTAACGTACTAGACAAATGTATCACCTATTGGTATTCAGCAAATATTATTTGACTTGAGAATTATGTTGTCTGTATTTTATCACCCAAAAAGTTTGTTTTCTCCCCTTTGGGGCTGACAGGGCAGCATTCATGCATCTTTCAGACTTGGAGGAGGAAAGTGGGGTACTCTGGATCCTCTGGATTTTCAACAACTAGCGTATGTTGAGGAAATCACAGCAACCTGGCCTCCTACTGTCATTTTTCAGGCTTCCCAGTGTTATTTTAAAGGGATATTTCTATAACACCAGATCAACCAAACTAAAAATGTAAAATGTCACCCAGCCAACTCATTGCTTTATGTTAAATGTAGTTTTAAATAGTTAATTGGTCAATTACGCTAGCATGATTGGCCATACCTAAGCAAGGCCATGCTTTCATGAAAAAGCTAAATGTGTCATAGATTACAATGCACAATGTGATTTTCTAACTTCTTATAGTCTAATCTTACTCCTGTACCTGCAAATCATAATTATGATCATTTTACTTTTCTTTTTTCTTTTTTTTTCTTTTTTTTGATCACCTTACTTTTTCAAGCTCATGTTATCAAGTATTACATGCCAGAGGCCATATAAGTAAAACAGCCTATAACATACCAAATAGTCATTCACTCATCCATCAATAAAAAATATTTAGCATGTCTATGTTCAAGGTACTGGGCATACAAAAATGAATAAAACTATAATAGTTGGTATTATTTAGAAAACTTATCTTAATATCTGTGAAGATTAATGTATTTCCCACTGTGTTGGGAGAGTTTACAATGTTTTTATAAATGGTACTTTTTTAACAAATAAAATATATTATTCAAGTAGTAACCCATGTTTAAAATACTTAGAATTTAGTGTATTTATCCTTTCTTTAAAGACAATGAAAAATAAAAAATTTGTAAAAATTATTTAATATTCTGACATCCTCATATTAGTTACTCTGGTGAAAACAGGAAATGTACAAATGCATTTTGTTATACTAGAACAAAACAACCAATAAGAAGGTAAAGTATGGTTGAAACATACAACCTTTATGATATTTCTTGGAACTATTCCACATTCACAGAGGCTGGTATTCATCCTAGTAACAGCAATTAAAAATATGGAAGTGTAACAGAAGAGAGATAAAATAAGGGATTTATCTAAAGACCCCTGTACATTCAATCCTTACTATATTTGAAATATGACAATACCCTAGGCCAGTGGTCGGCAAACTCATTAATCAACAGAGCCAAATATCAATAGTACAACGATTGAGATTTCTTTTGAGAGCCAAATTTTTTAAACTTAAACTTATAATGCCACTTCTTTAAAATAGACTCTCCCAGGCTGTGGTATTTTTGTGGAAGAGCCACACTCAAGGGGCCAAAGAGCTGCATGTGACTCGAAAGCCGCAGTCTGCCAACCATGTCCCTAGACCCTCAGCATTAGGATATGAAGTGAATTTTAATGGTAACTGGTGACTCCACTTCTAAGATTTGAATTTTTCTTATTTTAATGGTCATTTAACATATTTGCTTAACTTATATAGTTTCAGCAATTTTTCAGTTTAACTTCGGCAACTAAGTAATTGCGGGTTTCACACATATATGGCTTCAGTTGAATTTTTAGGTTTGCAGATGTAGTACAAATGTAAAACACATTTTGTTTTTTGATAGTTGGCTATTCAGCTGTTAATCAGCAAAAAAAGTTTTTTGATCTGTTTTGTAGTTTTCGTTTGGCGTTCGTTGAAAAATGGAAAATCAAAAGGAACATTTTCGTCATATTTTGCTTTTTTATTTCCGCAAAGGGAAAACGCATCGCAAGCTCATAAAAAGCTATGTGCTGTTTATGGTGACGAAGCCTTAAAAGAACGGCAGTGTCAAAATTGGTTTGCCAAATTTCGTTCTGGTGATTTTTCACTCAAAGATGAAAAACGCTCTGGTGGTCCAGTTGAAGTTGATGACGCCCTAATCAAAGCAATAATCAATTCGGACTGTCACAGTACAACACGTGAGATTGCAGAGAAGCTTCATGTATCACATACATGCATTGAAAATCACTTAAAACAACTTGGCTATGTTCAAAAACTCGATACATGGGTTCCTCACGAACTGAAAGAATCACAGTTAACGCAACGCATTAGCAGCTGCGATTTGCTAAAGAAACGTAATGAAAATGATCCATTTTTAAAACGACTGATAACTGGCGATGAAAAATGGGTTGTTTACAACAATATCAAGCGGAAAAGATCGTGGAGCAGGCCAGGTGAACCAACTCAAACAACATCAAAAGCTGATATTCATCAAAAGAAGGTTTTGTTATCAGTTTGGTGGGATTACAAAGGAATTGTCTACTTTGAACTCTTACCACCCAACCGAACGATCAATTCTGATGTCTACATTGAACAACTAACGAAATTAAACAATGCAGTTGAAGAAAAGCGGCCCAAATTGACAAATCGAAAAGGTGTTGTATTCCATCATGACAATGCAAGGCCACACACATCTTTGGTCACTCGGCAAAAATTAATGGAGCTTGGTTGGGATGTTTTGCCACATCCACCATATAGTCCTGACCTTGCACCATCTGATTACTTTTTGTTTCGATCTTTACAAAACTCCTTGAATGGTAAAAATTTCAATAATGATGATGATGTCAAATCGTACCTGATTCAGTTTTTTGCTAATAAAAACCAGAAGTTTTTTGAACGTGGGATTATGATGCTGCCTGAAAGATGGCAAAAAGTCATTGATCAAAATGGGCAATACATTACAGAATAAAGTTATTTAGTTCCATGAAAAAATTGTCTTTGATTTTCTTTAAAAAATCCGCAATTACTTACTTGCCGACCCAATAATAAAACAAAAACATGTGAAATTTGTGTTGCTAAGTTTCCCATCCTGACCTGCCTTGCAGCAGGTGGAAACCAGTCCTTAGCCTCCACTTTGAGCTTCCCACAAAGTGGGGTCGCGGGCCAGGCCAGCAGGGTGGGCCCCACAGCAGCAGCAGCCAGCACACCTGTGTGATAGGCAGGATGCCCATTTCTAAATCCTCTGCCTATGAAACATGCAGTACTTGTGTGGCTAAGTGGGGTCAGGGAGCAACATAGCCATTCCTCTGTTACCTGTAACCACCTCCTAATTGAGATGTGAACTGACATCCTGGGCCTCCATAAAGGGTGGAAGGAAAAGGCAAGTTCACCCCAGGCTACCTAATTTCTGCCAGGATTGAGTACCTGTGAATCATGGCCTATTGGGATCTTGATGAGTAAAACCTGAGTTGTCAGGGAGATACCAAAGCAATGAACATGATGCCTGTATTAAGTAGACATGAGAGAAGGGCTTAAGGTTTAAATCAGGCTTGGGTAAAAGAGGAAGCAAGGAGGGAGAACAAAGAGAAATCCTGGCTTAGCGGGGAACAGTGGGAGAGTAGAGGTGGAGAGGTAAGGGACAGAATACAACTCCCAAATCTGTCTTCTCTCTTCATTTCACTGGGCACCTTCTAGCTCTTCACTTTTTTATGTCTCACATATGCCACATGAGCTGGTAGATAAAAGTAACCTGGTAATTAATTTTTAAAATAAAAAGGCCCCAAAGTGTTCCAGTTTAAAATGGCATCTGGCTAATAACCCTTATAGATAGCGTCTTCCACTAAAACACACACACACACACACACACACACACACACACATACACACACACACACACACACACACACACACACACACACACACCCCGATACAGTTACATTGACACCAAATATTAAGATTGACTCCCCACCTCTAACTAAAAGGTCAACGAACCTGGATTCTGAAGGCAATCAGTAGCCCACCTGTGCTTGCCACAGACCTAGAGGAAGCCCACCTGTCCAAAGTTAGAAAGGCCCATTATATCCTCCCCACTGTCTGCCACCTGGGTCATGAAATCAGACAGACATTCTACTACATAGGAGTTATTTTTTAAGCTGGAATGTTCTTTTCCTCTATATCCAACCTCTCAGCAGTAGCTTTTTTCATAAAAAGAGTAAAGGCAACTACTCAAAAGAGAACTGGTCAGCAAATTAGTAGTATGTCATAGGAGTCCCAACACAATTCATGAGGAGAAGATCATATAGTCAATGCAGTAGGATTAACTATGCGGACAGAGAGGGGGAACACGCACATGCACACACTACACACATGCACAAACACATGCAAGCAGTTTAAAGGTGTAAAAGTAAAATCCAAAAAATTAAACAGGATCAGTGTTTGAGTGTTGGCCTATGAACCAGGAGGTTGCAATTTGATTCCCAGTGTGGAGTGTGTGAGAGGCAGCCAATTGATGATTCTCCCTCATCATTGATGTTTCTATCTCTCTCCCTCTCTCTTTCTCTCTGAAATCAATAAAACAATATATATTTGAAAATTAAATTATAAAAACCTTTGAAAATAGATCAATATATGATGTAGGAATTGGGAGAGATTTTCCAGACATAAATGTATCACAATAGTAAAATCAAAAAAGGAAGATATTGCCAAAACCGGTTTGACTCAGTGGATAGAGTGTCAGCCTGTGGACTGAAGGGTCCCGGGTTCGATTCTGATCAAGGGCATGTACCTTGCTTGCGGGCACATCCTGGTAGGGGGCGTGCAAGAGGAAGCTGATAGATGACTCTCATTGATGTTTCTAACTCTCTATCTCTCTCCCTTCCTATCTGTAAAAAATCAATAAAATATATTTTTTTAAAAAGGAAGATACCAAAAAAGTGAAAAGTCAGTGGATTTTACTAAATGAAAATTAAGTTTATCTATTTAATAAAGAAATATAAATAAGATATAAAAGCAAGCAAGCTAGTAAAATAGTTTTTGTTGAAGTGTGACAGACAATATGTCAATATACTTTGTTTATAAGGAGCTAATACCGTTGGGTAAATCCCCATGTAGTGGATTTCGGTTAGTTAGGACTCCTCACCCCTCTGGAGGAAATCCCCTGATGGACACAGTGGCTATCCTTGGCTCATGGTGTGAGGCCAGGTGATGTAAAATAGGCAATCATATGCTTCCACCTGAGCTCCCTCCCCCTCTTTGCCATATAACCCTAAAGTTTATTCATAGATGCTATGGTGAAAATCAGAAGCCTGGGGAGTCATTGTCAAGCCAGTTATGGTGCAAACCACTATCCGACAGTAACGGTGGAAGCTATGGTGTCATCCTGGTTCCTGTGGTCTAATGTCAGCTTTGACTTGTGTACCTTGGCTCCTACTCACATCTGGTTCTCATCTGTCTCCTCAGTTCTGTGCCATACAGAACACCCTTAGCAACCAATTTTTTTCTACTTAAGTGGAGTTTCTTCCCATCATTTGCAATCAAGAATCCTGATTAGTACACCTCTGTAGAGAAATGGCCCAACAGCATAAAATGAAAAATGACAGAGATACACAAATTGTTAACAAGCATTTTTAAACTGTCCCATCTCTCCATATCAGGTAAATTATTTCTAGAAAATCAAAGCCATAATTTGGTCTTAAAATTAGCACATTTCTTTATTAAAAAACAATATTTTGAATTAGCAAAGATGTGGAAGCACAAATGTATACAGTCTTTTTAGAAAGCAAGTTGAATCCGTATACCAAAAACCTCAAGATGCCCATAACTTTCTCACATATGCATTCTTATGCTAGGAATTTAACCTAATAATCATTTATGCAAAGAATTATATATATAGGTATTCATTTAAGCTTCATTTTTAAGTTTAAAAGTATAAGGAAAATTTTTACAATATGAAAATGGCTAAGTGCCTACATTTTGTCCCCACTTTTACTAACATCATTACTTCATATACACTGAGTGGCCAGATTATTATGCTCTCTGAACACATAATAGTCTGGCCACTCAGTAAATATATATATATATATATATATATATATATATATATATATATATATATATATATATATATATATATATTGGAGGCCCGGTGCATGAATTCGTGCATGGGTGGGATCCAGCCAGCCTGGCCAGGGGGAGGGAACGTGGGCTGTTGGCTGGCCTGCCTGCTGGTCGAACTTCCTGGTCCAGGGGACAATTTGCATATTAGCCTTTTATTATATAGTATATACACTGAGTGGCCAGATTATTATGCATTCAGAGATCATAATAATCTGGCCACTCAGTGAATATTGGCTATGTACCTGCCAAGTGTTTTGTATACACACCTGTAAGGTAAGCATTATTATTGCCATTTTACAGATGGGCAAAATAAACTTAGAAATATGTGCCCAGGTTACTTAGGGAAAGAACTGTCATTTAAACTCGGGTCTCTGTTGTTCCTAATCTATTTTCTTTCTATTAAAATGCAGTACATCTATTTTAACTCTCTATTAGAATTTCAACTGAAATCTTACCTGCAATTGAAAATATAAAACATTTTAAGAAGTTTTTATTAATATCAATTTGTGAACATTCAATTCTAAATATACTAATAATACTAGAAGCCCAGTGCATGAAATTCATGCATAGGGGTGGGGGAACCCTTAGCCCAGTCTACACCCTCTCCAATCAGGGACCCCTCAGGAGATGTCCAACTGCTGGTTTAGGCCATCAGAAATCAGATATCCCTCTAACAATCTGGGACCACTGGCTCCTAATAGCTTGCCTGCTTGCTTATCTGATCTCCCCAACCCCTATGCCTGCTTGCCTGATCACCCCTAACCACCTCTGTCTGCCTGCCTGACTGCCTCTAACTGCTCCCCTGCTGGCCTGATCACCTCTAACCACCTCTCTCTGCCTGATAGCCTCTAACTGCTCCCCTGCTGGCCTGATCACCCCTAACCACCTCTGTTTCAGCCCCTGCACCCAGGACCCAGGCTTCCCTTCTTCTGGCCAGTCGCAGGCGCCCAGGATCTTAGCTGCAGCTGGAACCACAGGTGACTTCGCCCAGGCCCAGCTTTGTCAGAGTCGTCTGGAAGATGTCCAGTCTAATTAGCATATTACCTTTTTATTAGTATAGATACTTAACTGAAAAGTCAATTACTGAAATATTGAAGCTACCTTCATAAATACAATGGCAATAGGCATTCTACTTCTGCCTCTTATTTCATGCTGTATTTATTTAGATTGCATAGAATTTTTAAAAATCATGAGTTGGTAGATGCAAATGCCTTTTAATAGTGGTTTTAACAGTTTTTCTTATAGTGGTTTGTGATCTCAGTCATACCTTGATCAAATAGATCACAGTAAAAATTGTATTCTATTCTGTCTGCAAAAAGACTTGTTAACCTGCTTGCACAAATTGACATGTTAATTTTCTCCAGTGTATTAAAATGGCCACATCACATTTTAGTGTATCTATTGTATTTATTATGATTTTAATAATAGTTTGAAGTATATTTATATTTTCTTCCCGAATTGATTTATAAATCCAATGCAGTGCTAATTAAAATTCTAGCAGTCTTTTTTGAAGAAAATGACAACAAAAGCTAAAATGTGTAGGAAAATGCAAAGGACCTAGGCCATCCAAAACAGTTTTAAAAAGAATAATAAGGTTGGAGGAACTACCTGCCTGGCTCCAAGACTTACAAGAAAGCTATTATAATCAAGACAGTAAAGATAGGCTTGCAGATTAATGGAACAGAATAGAGTCCAGAAACAGAACCAAACTTATATGGCCAATTGATTTTCTACAGATTCCAAGATAATTAAATGGGGAAATCAGCAAAATGGTGCTGGAACAATTGGATCTCTTCAGGGGGAAAAACTTAACCTTCATCCTTATTTACAATACATACAAAAATAAATCAAAAGAGATCATAGGTTTAAACATAAAAACTAACAGTATTGAATTTCTGAATAAAGTATATAAAAGAAAATGCTTGTGTAATCCAGTTAGGAAAAGCACAAAAGCACAGATTATAAAGGAAAATATTTATTAAATTGACCTCTTCAAAATTAAATGTTTTGCTCTTAAATAAGAGTTAAAGAGAAAAAAAAGGCATAATTTCACAATATATAAGTCATTATGCTGTGGACCTTAAATGCATACATTATATCTCACACATTATAATTATATCTCAACAATTTGGGGGTGGGGGCAAGCAAAATACTGTGATAATATATATGCAAGACAGATAATAAGAGGCTTGTATCCAGAATATATAAGGAATTCTTAAAAGTCAGTAAGAAGGAAACATTTGAATAAAAATGGGTAAAAGATTGCAACAGACATTTTACAAAGGAAGGTATACAAATGTCGATAAGCACATGAAAGGCTGCTCAACATTACAAATTATGCAAGAAATGCCAATTAAAGCCACGTGAGCTATTTACCACATGCTTGGCAATATCAAGTATTGGTGAGGTGGTGAGACAACAGGAACTCTTATCCTTTGCCTGTTGAAAGCATAAAATAGTACAGTTTTATGTAAGATTAAACACATACTGTATAACCCAGCAGTCTCATTCCCAGATTTTTACTTGAGGGAAATAAACATGTATGTCTACACAAAAACTACTACATATTTACAGCAACATTATTCATAAAAGTCAAAAACTGCAAACAATCCAAGTGGATAAACAGATTGTGGTCTATCCATACCTTGGGATACAACTCGGCACTAAAGGAAACAAAATACTAATACATATACTCAATAATATGGGTGAATCCCAAAAATACTATGCTAAGTGAAAACAAGCTAAGGACTACATACTAGTACTCCATTTACATAAAATTTTAGAAAAGGCAAAACTATAGTGACAAAGTAAATCAGCGGTTGCCTTGGGGACAGGAGTTGGGGGAGTGGATTGACTGTAAAAGGCCCATGGGAATTTTTTAAGTTGATGGACGATGTCCTATCTTGATCATAGAAATGGTTACACAACTGAGTACAATTACCAAAATTCATTAATATGTACACGTAGAATTTTATCCGATATAAAGTGTACCTCAACAAAACTGGGATGAAATATTTTTTTAATTACAAAAGTTTCAGAATCCTTAAAAAGAAAATAATTTTCTATCATAAGAACAAAAGTATATTCTCATCTGCAAGTTACATAAAATATGTAAAAGATTGACTTTTTTTATGCTACCTGTTTCTCTTTTTTTTTCTTTTTTTGTTCCTCTAATCTCCATATCAAGAAAAATTACACCTTATTTATAATTAAATTACACTTTAATATATACAAAACTTTAATATATACAAAACTACTGGGTATTAAATAGGTTTTCAGAGAAAATCTTCATTGTAGGAGACTGTCATTGGACCATAGCCAATATAGGCATTTAAAAACAAGTGAGAAACAGATTGTTTTGGTTTGTCATTTTTTTTTTTTTTTTTTGAAAAAAAAAATTTTTTTTTTGGCAGTGCTTGGCTATTTCATCATGCTTGCCTATTGCCACAAAGCATATTTATGATTCATCCGTCAACACCGCGTGTCAGATAATTAGCCATTAATATACTTCGCCTGTACTGTGATGAAAATGATATCACAACTTGCAAGAGATCCCCTTGAAGATGAAACTAGAAGAAATTGTGGCCACATGTTGTTTCAAACCTGTATTCATTACACCTCCTGAATGCATGTCAACCAAGAGAGGCCAAACAGATGTGTAAAAATAGCTGTTTAACAGGGAGGAAAATACTGTAAAATTGTTTATGGCAAGGCAGCAGGTTCTTATAGGCAAAGTAAATTACAAATAGATTTCTCAATTACTTTTTAAAGCCTGGTATTTGATTCTTATATAACAGTCAAAAATCAATTTTGCATGGAATTTATGTGAATGCCTCATTATTAATAAAACAGCAGTTGGTGGCTGCTACTTCCTCCCCACAAAAGCAGCACACAGTGGGGAAGCGTTCATGTGCCAGCTATGCAATCCTTTATCTTTTTACCCTTGGCTTCAGCATCATGAAAAAGAAAGGGAAGAAGGGATGGATTCCAGGCAAAGCATAGGCTTCTGGCAACACCTATTTCAAGGGGTGAGGGGAACCCTGAGAGCACCCAGCTGTGGGTGTTGGAGCAGTCCTGATTCCCCTACTCCCTGAGGGACTTTTTAAAAATAAACTTCTAATCCAACAGATAACTCCAGATGTTGAAAAGGACATTGAACTCCATCCCTCGCTCTAGTCCATCCCAGTACTAGATTTCACTGTTAACAACATGAATTTCTTTCAAATGATTGGCCAGTGGTGCTTTTTTTTTCCAAATCACTTAATTGCTCATTTTTAAAAGAAAAGAACTTGTTTCTGACTCAAACCCTCTCAGCACCTTACAAGGATTTTTATCTTTAATTCACAAATAGGAAAATTTAATTCCATTAATGTCCACAGATCATAATACTCTTCTCCCTATCTTGTACTTGATCCATCAACTCAAATGACTACTCCCTTCCCAAAAGAAAGATGCAATGTAATGAGAAAGATGAGCATCTGTGGTTGGCGTTTCCCAGTCAACTGGGTGACACTGAGCAAGTTATATCACATTTTTAGGGGCCTGTCTCTTCCCCAGGAAAGTAAGAGGATTTTTAAAAAGTATCTGAGGTTTCTTTTAGATCGTAAACATCTCTAAGATTCAGAGCAATGAGAAAAAAATAATTTCATTCCTATTGTATGTGGAAAATGAAAAGGCAATTGTATGTCAGGCCAACGTGGAGAAATGCTCATCTTCAGAAATTAAACCATAGCTACCTACTATTTCTTCTATTGGAGCTACATTTTAAAGAAACCAACAGGGGGAAAGGCCGGGATCTCCCGAACTCTGGGTGCTCAAAGCATGTTGCCAGTTGTTCTCCTTGATTAAATCTCTACTCAATGCGGGATAACATCTAGCAATGGTGGACAAGCCACCCTCGCCCCTCGTGCTTCCATGTCAGCAGCTAATTAGGAATGCAGGATTCACACAGTCACTAAACCATCCCAAAAATCTGTGGCGGGATCTAGCTTAAGAATTTTACTTGAAATAGAGGTATACGTCAGATGACCCCTGTAGATATAGAATGTTAAGATATACTTAAGAATGGAAGTCTGAGGTAGAGAAGAAGGCCTTATCCCTCAGTTTGTCTTTAAGAAGTAGATTTGATATATTATTAAAATGCCAAGTGGCTTAACTTCACACATACCTCAGAGATATCACAGGTTCAGTTCCAGACCACTGCAATAAAGAGAGTATCGAAATAAAAGGAGTCACACAAATTTTCTGGTTTCCCAGAGCATATAATAGTGAGGTTTAAGGGAGGTGGGGAAAAGGAGGAGAAGGTAAAGAGAGATAAATGGTGATGGAAGGAGCCTTGACTTGGGGTGGTGAACCCACAATACAATGTACAGATGACGTATGATAGAATTGTACTCCTGAAACCAATATAATTTTATTAACCAATGTCACCCCAATAAGTCCAATTAAAAAAAGATTTTTTTAAGTTACGCTTATACTATATTGTAGTCTATTAAGTGTGAAATCGCATTATGGTTTTTTAAATGTACATACCTTAATTTAAAAATACTTTATTGCTAAAAAATGCTAACCATAATCTGAGCCTTCAGAGAGTCGTAATCTTCTCGCTAGTGGAGGGTCTTGCCGCAGTGTTGATGGCTGCTACCTGATCAGGGTGGAGGTTGCTGAAGGCCAGGGTGGCTGTGGCAATTCCTTAAAATTAGGTAGCACTCAGTTTGCTGCGTTCATTTATTCTTCCTTTCACGGATAATTTCTCTGTAGCATGCAATGCTACAGCATTTTACCCACAGACCTTCTTTCAATCATGCAGTTAACTCAACTGAAATCAATAAAAATCAGTATGCTTTTTTGGAGTATATATATATATATATATATATATATATATATATATATATATACTTTTTCCCCCACTGGGCAAGTGTAGCTTATAAATGCAAAGAGAAGCTTAATCGTGTTGATTGTGATTGATTGCATGAATGGCCTCAGTCCTTTACCTCTACTTGTATCCATGCCCTCTGTCCTGTGACTTTGCAGTTCCTCTCACTACATAGGCAACTCTTCTTCCTCACGCCTTGAATCTGGTCTAGGACACATGCTTTGGCCAGAATGGGATGGAATTGTCAGGTGTGTCAGTACTGAGCCTGAGCCTCAAGAAGCCTTCATGTTTCTGCTTGTCATTTCCTACTTCTGCCATTGCCATGGCAAGCACATGCCTGTGTTACCTGTTGTTCTTAGGAGAAGAATGAGAGATGTGTGGAGCAAGCCAAGGCACCCCCAAACAAGCCCAAAAGTGATCGACCAGCCGTCAGACACAAGAGCGAGCCCAGTAGAGATTAACTGAACCCTGCAGATGCAGGAGGAAAATGTCTACTGGCATGCACCTGAGGTGTTATGTTTGTTTGTTATGCAACAATTTCATGGCAATATCTAACTATTACATTGATCTTCGTAATATAAATTGATACTAACGATGCTGACATTGACACACCTTCTCAAAATATTTGTGACTGTCAGCTCTTTCCTTTGCTTTATGAGTATGAGGAATAGCTTGATTTTGAGACATAATTTTATTCTTTTTGGTCAACAATCTTCCTCATCTTCTATGAGCATCTTATGCAAGAAGTTCTCAAGTTTCAATGTGCCCAAAACCACCTGGAGGGCCTCCTAAAACCCAGAGTGCTGGCCCCACCTCCAGAGTTTCTGATTGAGTCTGTCTGCGGTCAACCCCCTCATGAGAATGTTCATTTCTCACAAGTTCCTAGGCTGTTGCTGATGCTGCTAGTTCCAGGACCACACTGGGAGATGCACTCCCTTAGGCCATCAAGGGTTAAGCACAAGGTTGCTGGTTCACAAACCCATCTGTGTTTTTCCAAGGCACATTTTCCATCACCTTCTCCCTCCAACCAATAAACTAATGGGGCCAGAGCCAAGATTCCACAGCCTTCCAGATGAGTTCCCTCTGGAAGAGGTGGTCTCCGCAGTGAACAGCAAGCAGGGTTCCCAGGCCACACAGCAGGGACTCAGCACACTCCCTGCCCCAAATTTACAGTGTTCTAGTGGTTTAAGAAGCCTCCTGGCTTGAGTCCAAGATGCACAGATTTGGAGGATAAAAGAGAGTTCACACTTCTTCTCAATGTCCATCTCAAAGCATTTGTTCTTAAATTCCTCATCTTACAATTCTGGGCTTTTGCTGTCAGGAGAAAATCTTAGCCCCATCTATTTAAATGTGTGCAATCAATTTCCCTCTCAAATCTCCACGGCAGGTATTCTCATTTCTTCCCACGTGCTGTGTACACAGCGGCCCCCCGCTGGGGAAACAGAACAGCTTTTGCTCATGGTGCAGCTCAACCCTGCCTGATTTTGGTTTTACAATGGCCTTAAGTTCAATGTGAACTCAGACACTTGCACATGGCTCCTTAGCATCCTCAGGAGCTGGCAGGAATCTGGGTCCTCTGAGTGATGTTTATTTGCAGTGCTGCCTCTGGAAATTAAACAAAATTAAAAAGCTGCCCCTTGAAACTTAACATTTTAAAAATGCAATAGGGAAACAGTAAGCAATTATAAAGCACTGGCCAGCTTGCTTTACCTTTCACGTCCTCTTTTTTTTTTTTTTTTTTTTTTTTTAATAAAGCATGGTTTTCATCTGCTAACTGCTACATTATTCTAACTGGATGGCTGTGCTTTGAAGAAGGGTAGGGTTGCCCTTGAGGTGTGTGAACACTTGCCCAGGGGCCTGGGGAATGTCTGGCACTTTTCTGCTCATAGTCTGGAGTAGTGGAAATATTTCCAATCTTTTTTATAGAACTAGTTTGACCCTATTTTGAAAATCTTTTTTTTATTTTGCAAAGAATTTTCATAAGGATCTTAATGCTCAATAACTTGCAATCAACCACTATTTTGCCAACAATTAAAGCTGTAGAATATTTGACATACTAAAACTAAAATGTTACCTTCATTCAACAGATATTCATCAAATATCTATTATGGGTAGGCACTGTGCCTGATGATAGAGATACAGAAATGAAATATCCTCTCTTTGCTTAAAAAGAGCTTATAATACATTTGATAAGACAGATCGCAAAATGAATGTATGTGTGATAAATGTATGACTTTTGAAAACAATGTGGCATGGGGCACCAGATCCTGTTTTAATCTGATGTTAGAGAAACCTTTTGGAAGAAGCAACACTTAAGTTGAGATCTGAAAGTGCAAAAGAAAATATTGAGAAAGGTGGAAAGGAAAAGAAAAAGGAAGAGGAAACATCCGCAAAGGTTGGACATACTTTGTCACCTATAAAGAATTTAAAACAAAACAGTATACTGAGGAAGCTAAAGGAGGGACTCAAAAGAGATGACAGAGCCCGGCTGGTGTTGCTCAGTGGTTGAGCATTGACCTATGAAACAGGAGGTTACAGTTCGATTCTTGGTCAGGGTCCATGCCCAGCTTGGTCCCAGTGGGGGATGTGCAGGAGGCAGCCCGTCAATAATTCTCTCTCATCATTGATATTTCTATCTCTCTCTTCCTCTCCCTTCTCTGAAATCAATAAAAATATCTTTTTTTTTTTAAGAGATGACAGAGATACCCAATTTCCTAAGGAAGAAAGGGAAAGGAGAAGAAGAAAAGGATTTCGGGCAAAGGCAAGCTCAGCAGTGGCTGCAGAAGCTTCCTTAACTGCTCTTGAAATGTGTAGTTATCTTGGCATTGTGCAGACTCAAATGGTAAGTGGGTCCCAAATATGGAGAGTAAATGGAGTGATAAGGCCTGTGAAGATATAAAGCCATATGTTTCATCCATTGTATATTATGTCAACTCTCTTCAATCTTCAGTTTATTTTTTTATGCTTGTCAATAGGTCTCCTAATTGCCAGTGGAGTCCTCTCTCTGTTAAACCAGACTAGTATTCTAACAATGCATTACTTTAATACAGTGTTATCATCTTTGAGTTGTTTGCCATTACTATTCAGACATAAGGACTTTTTGGGTTTTGGTTCATTTTTGGTTTTATGATTAGCACTCATCAGACACTTTCTTACCTGACATGTCCTGCAATTTCAGGTCATTGCCATTATGTGGACAAGGGTTTTTATTTGTTAATCAACAAATAAAAAATTAGCAACTCAGCTTCCATTGAGCATGAATAAATAGGAAATCTAGATGGCATGCTTTTCCTCTTGATTGTCATGTTTCCATAAGCATTGACCTCTTTTTATTTAAAAAGCATGTAAGCAGCACTGCTCTGCATTGTTTTGTGGTTAGAGTGTTAAGGACACATACCTGGGTTGCAGGTTTAATCCCTAGCCACAGTTGGATCATTGTAGGAAGCAACCAATTGATGTGTCTCTTACATCGATGTTTCTCTCCCATCTCTCCTTACCTCTCCCTTCTCTCTCTCCCTTTCCCTCCCTCTTCCACCCTCTCTAAAAGTCAATAGAAAAAATATCCTTGGGTGAAGATTAACAACTAAATAAATAGGAAACTACTAAACTACTAAGCATCCACTTTATGTGGATGCCTGGAGCATTAAGTTTCTACCCCATCTGGTCTTGGTTCTCCTCTAGATAGGAGCAGATATAACAGAGCAGGTACTTTTCGTTTGGGGTCTCTATCTTCCCAGCATAGTCTCGGAATGACACTTTACACTCAGGGTGGCTCAAGCAGCTGCACTTACTCTGCCAATCCGGCTTGCCCTGCAGGATCTAACCCAAGGAACTGATGCCTCATTCCTTCTGGATCCTCCGCTCCTTAGCTATTCCCAGCTTCTCCATCTTTGTCAGAAGCAGAAAAGTCTCATTGTGCATTTCATATTATGAAAATTCCTGATTGTATTGTTCCAAGCAGTAATTTCCCTGCCTTCTGGCTTCTAGTTTGGAATTTTTCTCTATTTGAAAAATGTTCCAGTTTCCCATTCCCCTTTCTGATCAATAGCTGGCCTCTACTTACAATCGATTCTTTCTTCAACTAGCTCTAAATCACAGTATTGGATAGAAACTGCTTTCTATTCAAAGGTTTAGTATTACAGAAATAGTCACAACAATACTAAAACAAAACATGTAACATGTATTTTTATTTATGTAAGAAATTTGATGGATTTTTTTTTTCCGTAGGGCAATGCTCCTCCATTTTTAAATATCTACTTCTGTATGAAAACATGGGAACATATTTATACCAGTCTTGGGATTCCAAGTAATGAGCCTAATTTCTCCAAAAACAACAGGCTCCGTCCACCACCTACTCCCAGACAAACTTCCCTAGTCTGAGTTTGAAACTAAAGGCATATTGATTTCTGCAGAGGTGTAACTTTCTGTGTTTAAACCAGTAATTGGAACAGTGTTTATACAGAAGGTCTCAAGAGCAAATGCTTTTTAGACCTTCTGGATCCTTGCAACCTAAAATATGGTGCTTAACCATTTGAATATCTGGCTGCTTGTGGGAATGCAGACTGCAATGCAGACCTACTGAATAAAGAATCTGCATCTTAACAAGATTCCCGGATGATTGAGATGAATGTTAACGTTTAAGAAGAAATGCAAACAAGATGATGTTTGGGTCCCGGGCAGAGAATAGTATGGGAGAAAAAGATGAAAAAGTTTGCATTTTGCCTGTTATTTTCGACAGCATTTTTCTTCTTTAGCAGAGCTACTGTTTCAGTCCTTCACTGACTTCACACCCTGACGCCAGCACGTGCAGGCACCTGGGAGACGTGCAGCCCTCTTGCCATGGGAGCGTTTTCTCCCAGTGCCTTAGCTACGGCCCTGTCCACCACAAAGCTCATTTCTAAGATTTACATTCTCAATCCTCCTCTCCCCTTCTGAATTCCCCACTTCTCCAGTGCTGAGAATGGCGGGACATAGAATAAGGCAAAAACAAAAAGAGGGAAGACTCTAAACATCCCCCTCGACTCCAAAGATCAGTGCTGCCCAATAGAACTTCCCTCCTGTGATGATGGCAATGTTTGATACCTGCACTGCTCAGTCGATAGCCGCTAGCTATATGTGACCATGGCCCAATTGAAATATAACTAGTGTGACTGAGAAACTGAATATTTTTAACTCGCCTGCTATTTAAATTTAAATCTCAATTAATTAAAAGTTAATTTTTTTAAAAATTTGTTTTCTCAGTCACAATACCCCCATTTTCAGGGCTACTTTGTTGGACAGAGCAGATCTAGATTGTTCTCTTAGGGTTTCATAGCTTTTGATTACTGCTTGGATAGTCATTGCATCATTTAATGTCCAGTCACAACAGCTCCAGTGACCAAAAGTGTGTGCATGTACGTGTAGGAGGCAGAAATCCTTATGCTGTTTTTATAGTTACTATACATGCCCTTCCCTTGAATAGAAACCTTCTTAGAAAATAAAGGTCAAAAGGAGGGTGTTTGTTTTATTTTTAATTATCACAAAGTTCTTTAAAAGTGCCCCAAGAAAATTACCACCTTGAAATATCCTCAATATAGCTGTAAGTTTCTTTGAGTGCTTTCTTCTTTCAGCAACTCTAGAGGAACCAGCATCATCAGCAAGCTTTAGCATCAACTATCTGACTGTGTTAGAAGATATCAAATATTCTGATTGGCTAATAAGAAGTCTGAGCAGAGACTAATGGACCATAATTCTCTGTACAGAATTTATGAGGATTCATTGTCATTTAATTAACAATATAAATATTAAAAAACATTTTATAATAAAATTTTATAATTGTAATAAGATACCCTGGCACTTGAATTATGGGGTATCAATTCCCACCCAGTTTTATTGAAACTGGACATGAATGAATACATTAAAATGTATACTATGTCATGTCTTAGAGCTTAAAAAATAAAGTGGCAAAAAAGTGTTTCAAAAATTCAAAACCCTATCCCCTTTGAAAATAAGCAAAAAAATTCAATGAAAATATAATTTATTGAGTTTGAGTTTTTATTCATTTTTCCACTGGTAATTACATTACCCACACAAGAGACAGTTATTGAAGAGGTTCAAAAAATTAAACTGGTTTTTTTTTTCTTACTCTAGATTTGTAAGCTTCACTCCTCTGCACAGATGCCATGTTTTCCCCTCGTAAATCACCTCATAATTTAAAAATGCAATAATAATAAAACATTTGCAGTCAGCAGAACACAAAGACCAGAATTTTCTGAACAGCAACCCTGAATCATAGTCAGTATCATAATCAGTTATTTATAATTAACGTTTTTGATATCTACAATTTACCTAGAACTGTGCAATGTGCTTTGTATATATTACTTCAGTGAATGTTTATAATAACCCATGAGGTTCTCATTATTCTATTAAGCCATTTTACAGGTGATAAAATTGAGGTTTAGAGGGGTTGAATGAGCTGTCCAAAAAGCTAATAACTTGTTAGACATAGAATTCAGATCAAAGCAATCTAATTTCAAGATTCAGCTCTCCAACCACACCCTACATATAGGGCAGCCTATGGAATTAACCTCATTGACATATAGGAAGACTAAAGCAGACAAATAACTAAACCTTCATCATCGAGGCTTAGGCAGCAGCTAAGCCTGGAGTAGCAAGGCAATGCTAGACTCCAGCAAGCTCCTCAGGGCTGAGGAGAGGCTTGGAGTTGAATTTAAAGGATAAGCAGGCAAGAGTTCTTCAAGGGATATGCCCAAGGAGACTATAGATCAGAAAAGTGCTTCTGGAACCCACTGAATTATAAAAATATAGCAACAGGATTGCATGACTGCAAGTGCTTTGCTATCCAAAGGTTCCAGCTTGAGTTTAAGGATTTGGCTACATTGAGCAACAGCCAGAGATTCAGTGGGATGTGTAGGAACTCCTGGGGAAAGATGGGTCCTTACATGAGACATGTTAGTGCAAGCACAGTAGATGCTCATTATCAGAGAGGAGAAGGAGGAGGCCACCTGAGTTCTCAAAGATTCCAGCAGGAGCTGCAGAGTCAGGGCACAGGTAAGCAGCAAAGTAGCGGCAGAGTGGACAAGGCAGCGGCAGCTCTGGGAGCACTCAGCATGGACAGCAGCCCCCGCAACATAGCTATTGGTTTGGGGCCTCATCAGCAACCAGAGATCTTCCTAGAACAAGCCCACCCAGGAGGGGGAAACAGGTGGTCTCCTAGCAGCCAGGTTTGCCAAACATGTAAGACAGCCCTTGGGAGCCTCAAAGTTAGAAGGGAGTGGGGCAGAGAAGTACATTCTGTGACTACTCTGGTGACATGATTTTCCTCTCTAGGCTGATCACCCAGGAGGAGAAGCACACAATGTCACCTATCTGTGGTCTCAAGTTTGAGAAAGATGGCGATACCAGCCCCCAAATAAAATTAAATGAGGGCTCCAATGTCTGTCATGTGATAACATCCAAATGTGGGCTGTGCAAGTATGTGGGGGAGAGAGCACCTCAACACAGAGCACTGAAGACCCAAATACTTGTCAAGTTACCATTGTGTGCCTCTCTATTAGCCACTCTGTGGAGTAGCCTCAACCTGAATCACACTGTGGACCTTCCTTGATAAAATTCAAACCACTAAATGCTGACTCTACCAAAATCTTATTGCTTAATCAGAATCTGTCTGAAGATTATGGGTCATCTAACCCTCCATTTGTGCCTTGGTTTACTGCTTTTGTTTTGTTATCTGCATAGCCTGAACATTCATCTAGGTATGAAATAACAAGTTACCAGGCACTCTTTGTGTCTCCCAACTATTCTTGGAAGACAAAAACAGGGAAGATCAGTGCCTCATACCATGTGGGCCCAGGAGAGCAGCCAGGTCTAGAGTTCTGCCACACCCCACTGTCAGGCTGGTTCCATTGAGTAGAAACACATGCTCAGGTTGTCTATGAGAAGGCTAACAGCAGCCTTACCAAGCAATAAAATGCATGCGAGAGATAGGCAACCAGGGAGGACACGGTAGATGCAGCTGGAGACCACAAAGGACCAACGACAGTGCAGGAGCTACCTTCCTGGAGAGATGACTTCCCAGTAGCCAGTGCCCTGACCTCTGCCTTGACTCTGGGTAAATACTCAGAACTCAGATAAAAAGGCAAGAAATGAGAAACTTTGAATTAACTGAGAATCGTCTTGACTTGAGAGAGTTTATCCTGAACAAACGAAGAACACACTTTCCTCACCAGGCAAAATAAAATCTTCAGATGGAAATTAAGTTTCTTATATAACAATGAAGTTTCATTTCTTGCACAATTTGTGAAAATAGCCCACTTCCAGAGCAGACAAATCAGATGCTGGCTCTTTCTGTTATTTAAAAGGAAAGAAAGGAACCTTAAGAAAAGATTTCTTTGCCGAATCCGCAGGGTGCCTTGTGCAGAGCAGATGCTCACGAGTGAGTGTTGCTGACTGTTCCTCTAAGAATAATCTGCCAGGTGCACTGGCAGATTATTGAAATTACTTTATTTAAATAAGTTTTTAATGTGTGTGGTATCTAAGCTCAGTGTTGTTGTGCATTTGAAATACACCAATATGGAGGGAAAAGAAATACATCAATATGCAGAGAAAAAGTGTGTATGTGCCTGTGATGGAGGGAGGGGGAGGTGTTTCAGAGTAATTATAAGTTGTAAAGGAAAATGACATCAAGGAAGATCCACTGTTAAATGAAAATTTCTCTCCCAAACAATGAAGGGAGTCTTATTAGAGAAGATGATATCAAATTTGGGATTTGATAGAACAATGATTAATACTCAAATATCACTTTAACCAATACATTTTAGAATTTCCCTTGGGAGAAAAAAGTTTCTACAAATATTCTCAGCAGGTTGTAAAAAGTACAGTGATTTCCATCTTTCTGCCTGGAGAGAGTTTGCAAACAAGCAGTGATATGGTTGAGAGAGTAAAATGAACCATCAACAAACTTGAAAACAACGTTGTTGGACAGGAGGATGTGAACCCAGGGTTTCTCTAATCTTGGTATATGCTATATCTACCGTAGTTCTGATTATTGAGGTTTTTGCAAGTTTTCATCCATGTTTTGCTTTGTTTTGTTAGCATCAGGTCTCTGAGAGGAGGAGGTCTTCCTGCTAATTGGAAATCCAAGTAACTAACTGATCTGGCTCAGTTGGCCAGCAGATTCCAGCCTGCTAGCTAAGCCATAGTGAAATGTTCTGCCCACACGAGATAATTCATCTTTCCAGCCTGCATTAAGAACAGGTAAAATATAGCCCATTGTTAAACTAAAACTGCATTGTAAACCGGCAACTTGCTAACTTGGGCACAATTAATTACAGAGTTAATTTCTGTAACTGTTCAGGCTCTAGCATTTGTTTCAGCAACGTTCTTTGAGGCACTTTGTTTTTCTTTTTATTTGGACACGGGGAACATCTGACAGTGAAGTGGGATTTATTGGGGTAATAATGTGGTTACCTCAACACGAGATGATTGTTGTGAAGTATATCAATAAAAATTTAGAGATTGATATCAGAAATGTTGGACTAGTTCCAAGTCCCCCAGGTCCTACTGAATTAGAGTAGGTTTTTTAATGTTCTTTTTAACATTTTCATGAATGATTCTGGGTTTTGAGATGTCTTGGTCTACTCTCATACATGAGTTTTTAAATATAGAAAAAAGGACAGGACTAAAAATAAAAGAGAAAGAGAAGCAAAAACATGCTGATGCTTTTACAGTGTTCCTAAAATACCCACTCTAATGTTATCCATCTTTCCCAAATGGCAGTGATGTTTACAGAGCACATTCGACATGCTAAAAGTATAGGGTCCTCCTACTCCCATAGTCCTAGTCACATCACTATGACACTAATGGAAGAAAAATTGTATGCAATATTTCAAAAACTTTGATAATTAGAATTTCGATGTTTAATAGAGCATGCCAATAATAAGTTAATGCTCTATACCCCAAATCAAAGTTAAAGTAGTAACTGAGAAGTCAAGCCTTTAAATTGCTTAAATTGGCACTATATGTGATAGCCCCACTCACAAACACAGCTGGTGTCGGCTCCACTCATACCTGCAGCCGGAATTGGAGCCACAACTCGCACCCACTACCAGCACTTGGTGCCAGTCCCAATCGCTGGAAGCTGTCAATAGGTACAAGCGGTGGCTGCCAGCCCTGATCTCCCCTGAGGGCTTCTCCACCACCTCCTGCTCCTGAGGGGTGATCGGGGCAGCAGCTGCTGCTCGCACCTGCTGCTGGTACCAGACCCAATTGCTCTGCACTGTCAGCAGGTGCAAGCGAGGCCAGAGCCATCAGCATGTGGGAGCGGCAGTGGAGGGAGCGAGACTGTGGCAGATAGGGGGTTGTGGGCCATGATGAGAGGGGCCAGACAAGGGCATAGAGGATGAGTGAAGACCTGCCCCTGTGCCCACCACAGCCTCATGGCCCACAATTCCTTTAAAGGTATATGAATTTGTGCACTGGGCCCCAAGTAGGAAATAAGTAAATATTTGGTCAACAAAAGAATAAAATAAAACTTCACTGTCATGACTCCAAAGGCTGAAATTAAAAATAATAGCTGATTTTGTATTACTTTTTAACAACTTCAGAACATTAGTCAGAATAAAATCTTAACTTTTTTTTTTTTTTCAATGGATGACCTGCAAACCATGAAACAATGTTTGGTCTTTTAAAACACCAAAGTTTCTGACTAGCTGGAATGGAGGAGATGGTTGCCACCTTGACTAGTCTTGCTCCATAACACAAGCCATTCTTCAAATATCAGCCCTTTGTTATTGCTCATGAGTCTTGGTAGGCTGGGTGCTGTAGGTCTGGATAGGCTACTCCTCGGCTTGCTCATGCATCTGTGGTCAGTTGGCTGGTTAGCTGGAAGCTGGATAATCTAGGATGGCCTCATGTGTCCAGAAGATGATCTATAGTTGTCTGGAGTAATGAGGGCAACCAACTCTCATCATCCAGCAGGCTAGCTGAGCCTATTCCCATGTGGCAGTAGCAACAGCTCTATGTACAACAAAAGAGGGGGAGCCCCAATGTGCAAGCATTTTTCATCTCTCTGACTGCCTCACATTTGCTCTTTTACCACTGGCCAAAGCAAGTCACGTGGTCAAGCTCAGAGTCCATGTAAGAAGGCACTGCCCACAGATATGGATAGTTATGTACAAGTTGGAGATGATTACTACAACAATCCACCACACATCATTGACCCCAAGGTGACTTCATTCTTTGACCTCTTCAAAACCTTTACGAGGTCTAATTTGGAGTTTGGAAGATGCCTCGTGAATTCTGGTTCCTTTTGTGTGTATCTCAGGTGGCCAACTGTGTGCTAAAAAAAGACCTAAACTTTTCACACAGCAGGCAGGTGAGCTTTTGAGATTGACTGTTCATTTGCATGCTCTTTCACATGAGCCTGAATCCATAAATACACAGATTTTGTATCCTCAAGACTTAGAACTTGGCCTTATATGTAATAGGAGGTGAGTCATTTGGCAGGCTTTTTTTTTTTTTTTTTTTTTCTTAAGCTACTGTGTGCACTGAGGTAGGGATAGAATTACAGAGGTGAAAGATCTAGTCTTCCTTCTAATCAAGAACAATGGAAGTTTAAATTCAGATAGAGGCAAAGGAGTTGGAGCAGAAGTGTCAGACATGAGAAATGAAGGAGGGAAAATCCACAGGTTTGGTGATTGATTATATGTCAAAAGGCAGAAAGAGGGAGGAATCAAGGATGACTGCCAGGTGACAGAGTGGATGGGAATGCAGAGGAAAGCAACGGTAATGCGACGTTTCCCCATGTTGCAAGCCCAATTGTAAATAATAATACCTAGGTTCACAGTAGCTACGCTATTGTTTTGATAACAATTGTAACTAGAGAAAATCCTGCCCAATAAGTATGTATGACTTTTCTTAGCCTACAAATTCTAAAGAATCTAAACTCACAAGCCTCCAATATTCTTATAATTGCCTTTTCAATATCTACTCTACACCGTCTCAAACATGTAATCAAACCTAAACTTAGTAAAATTATTTTCTTACAGAGTAATATATTTTTATTGTCCTTGTCCACCGCTAGAAGCCAAGAATCTCTTTTTTTATTGCTATTATCTTACAATCATAAAAGCTCTGTGGTTGGGTTATGATTGCTTCAAATGAAGAAACTTAGTCCAGGTAATTTCTCACGACAGAAGTCTCTGAGGGAGGTTAAGTCTGAAATCAAGCGTATCAGATAAGGCATCCAAGTTGAGACACTTGATTTATAGCCCATCCTTTCTAATGATTAAATATCCGCTGCCCCGTTGAAACCACACATATAGTCATACTATAATGTTCAAAGCAGGTCAACTGCATACTGACTTTCCACCTCCATCTTCTGGAGAAAGACATTCGCCTGCACACAACTCATGATAACAAAGGGCTGGCTACTAAGATCCAAGAAAGAGTAGAAATAGCTAATGAGGACCTGAGCATCAAATTACTCTCCCTAAGCACCAGGTTCTAGCGAAGTTTTTTCTTTGTGGTAAAAGAACTCAAGAACAGCTGTCAGAAATATGGCACTGCTAACCCTTTCACAAATTAAAAAGCACCATCTGCAGGCACTGAAGTCTGGATAAGCAGATGTGCGCGAGCACAAAGCCCAGGGAAGAGAGAGTGGCTTGGTGATGCGGAGGTTAACGGGTCTGCAAGCAGACAGCATATGTTTCTCCAATAAAGGGAGCACTCCACCACAGAAGCCAACAATTTGTAACATTTATAAATCGTTACTGAACCTCTAATGTACCTCTAAATACCTGCATTCATGTTTTTTAAAGTTTCTTTAAGAACAGTAAGTAGATCAATTACAGAGGACTACAAGTTCAGCATCTTTCCATGTACCATTAGTCGTTCAGTTTAGCCGAAGAAGGTCCCTACACTATCTTTAATCTGTTTCTTCCCCCCCCCCCCCCCCCCCCCCCATCTAGCAACGCCTCTCATTAAAACGAACTCTTGAAATATGCAACACTGGCTAGCTTGTCCCACTGGCTAATGGTCCTGAATTGATTCTTAATTAGTTGCAGTTTTGGAAAGAATCCAATTAAAATAGTGGGGGATTCCAATAGCAGAAAAGAACCAGCTAATATGTGTTATGCTCTGAGCTGCTGATCTTTGCATTAAACTTGCTCAGGCAAAAGGCAGCTATGCAAAATATGGCAGGATTCAAATCATGCTAAACATGTTCAGGTCTTAAACAGGAACCTTCCCAAGGTAATTTATCCCCTAGCCATAAAACATGATCAAAGAAAGGCAGCCAAATGCTGTTAGAAAAATTACATTCCTTCGTTCCACTTTTTCTCTTTTCTTCCTAAAAGGACAGGTTACTAATTCAGAAGAAGACAGCAGAATCTTTTCAATAAATTATACTGCATTTTTTATTTGCTGTGTATTTTCCAGTCCTCTACTTAAATTCCAAAAGGGAAAAGGAAGCTCTGTGTGGGGAAAATTGGAGGGGGGAAAAGGTAGGGAGAGGAGGGAAGTCTCTAGCTAAATAGGATATTTTCCTATGTTCTTTCCAAAAGCAAAGAGTTGCTACCAGCAAAATTCCCAGTGTTGTTTATGAGGGCAGCTGGAGGTCATTTGACAGGTATGGCTTTTATGGTTCGGATTTAATTATAGAAAAGCAAGGGCTCAGAAAAGCAAGGGCTGAGGAAGCCCAGGCAGGGGAAGGGCTTGTGCCACCGCTGGTAGGTGACAGTCACGTGACCCGCTTTTGTATTCAGCAGTAATAACTCACTGCCGCTGCTGGGATGGAGCCCCGCTAGCCTATCCCCTGAGGAGCTTCCAGCAGGCGTGGATCCACAGTCTTTGATCTGCAGATTAACATGATCAGGAACACAGGCTTTGTCTTTTGCAAACATCTTTGGTCCCTAAATTTGTATCCAAGGCGAGGCTGAGCCCATTTTTATTTGTGTAATGAATTGCAGTAATTAATGCACACATTGATTTTTTTCAAGCCTCCCTACAGGCCATTTCCATTTTTAATTTATAGAAAATATATACCATCCCCTTAATAAGAGACTGCTCTGTATTTTAAAATACATATGGAAGAAGAGGGACATTCAAGCAAATGACTAAAAGATGAAACAGGTAATGTCACAGATTGGGGCACTGACTGATTTAAGCAAAGTCACTTTTCAAAAATCAGCATGAAGAAGGTTTTCCTGTGGAATTTCAGTATCTACTCTGATCTGTTCAAATATTTCTGAAAGCTCTTTAAAGAAACAGTTGTTTGAAGTAGTCAATATTCACATTTGAAGTATTTAGTATTCACATAAATACTCCTTTCTTTTAAAATAGCTTTTTGCAACTATTAGTAAAGGAACATCTTGGGGGGGGGGGGGGGGAGGAAAGAAGAAAGTTAAATCAAATTGATTGGCAATTTTATTTTGTTTTAAGAAGAGGTCATCGTATCATTTCTTCCAATGTCTCTGACAAAATAGCATTTAAAACAGATTGAGAGAAAGAAGAGCCCCTTGTCTCAGCTGTACCTTAATGAAGTATCCTTGGGGCTTAAAATGATGGGATTTTTCTTACTTGAGAAATAATTCTTTTCTTGCTCCAGGGTTCTTAGTAAATGCCAATAGAGAGAGAGGGGAGTGTGTGGATAATACAACCTGATATTTATCTGAAAGTCATAGGTAAAAAACAGTGGGAAATCTCCCCTGGTAGGCATTCAGCAGAGGCCTGGTACAGCCCTGGAGGAAGGCGAGTTTGGAGACACATACAAACTAAAGAAATACCTGATTAACCTTTCGCTGACTCTGAGCCACGTGGTGCGCAGCGAGTCTTCTTAGAGTGATGGCTTTAGAAGAAGATGTTAAATTTAACCTCTGGCGCAATGATAAATTGACAATAAAAAATTCAATGGCTTGGTAATTACCAATCACTTTGGACATCGGCAACATTTTTCAGTTCTGTCACTGCGCATTGGCACAAAAGCTTCAGCTGAAATTCTCTCGATCTTCCTCTTTTTAACTTTGTTTTCATGATGCAGATTAAATCTGCCACCCTATTACTGATTCATTTTCCTAATTTTTCATGTCTGCACCATGCCCCAGCTGCACCAGACTGATAATTGTGGAGCCCAGCCCTGATGATTAACATCAGAAGAATTAATTATGCCTGCCATTAAAATTCCGGGTTGCACATGGTGATCAAGAAAAATTAAGTTTCTCTAGGCCTCTAAATCATTTCACCTTTGCAGGGAAGGATAGTGCCTGGACAGCCAGGCTGCAGCCCCTGTTCATGCAGAGGTCGAAACTACCTGCCCTTTGTGTAATTCAACAAATGCTTTCCCGGTAATTTTTCCAGAATTTGGGCTAAAGGATTTAATGCTTGGGAAATACAGAAACGCAAAAGTGATTCTCTATCCCCTGCTTTGTGAGAGGAGAAGAATACTTTTTGCTGAGGCTCAGGGACTGTTTCTGAAATATCCGTTATACTAATTTGCAGGTAAATGCATCCTGCGGAAAAAGAAAGGTACGGCTCTTGGAAATAGTTGATGAAATGAGGGTGGAAAATCATTATAAATGGGAAGAAAGGAATTGCTCATTCAAGTCAGTGAAGGCAGGGACATTTCTTGGAAATAAATTGATAACAGAATAAAAACAGATTCCTCGAATCTTTAGGCTAAATAATAATGAGTAAAGGACGCCTGTTGACTGACGCATTTCCAAAATGATTGTTGCATGAGAAACTCAGAATGTATTCAGTCTAGCCTAAGGTACAAAATTTACTAGAGCTATAAAGAGTAAGATGTTACGCATTTATCATGTTCTTTTTCTACTCTATGTTCCATTTTTAAATTACCATAATAATGTATATTATAGGCATGACTTTAGAAGACTACAAAAGGAGTCATATTTTGATGAGCGGATGTAAATATCTTACACCAAATGGTAAATCTTTTGTTCACCTCTATGCAAAGAGTATGCATAAGTTATGCATCATGTTTCATTTATTATATTTAAGAAGTGACATCACAAGACAACTGTTTCAATTCAGATATTCTTGTTAGCTTTTATTGGCAGTAAATTTACAGAGTCAAGTGAACCTAGGTGAAGTGGAGGAAGGAGGAAGAGAGAACAGTGAAAAATTAATTCTACCTTTCTAAAAACTGTATTAGAAAATTCTAGAAGCTTGTATATTTTGAAGTTGGCTCGTTTTCACAGGAAATCTTGAATGTGGTGGCATAATGAAACCCCAAACTTAATGATTTAATGGCTTTAACTGAATTATTTCTTATATTTCTTGAGGTGACTGCCTTCTGTACATCTGGATCGCTTAACAGACTGTGCTTATTAACAAGTTATGCATGCTGGGCTGACTACAAATTTATTCATCTTGTAAACATTTTTCAAAGATGATGTAACAAAAACTAGAAAAGTCTACTGAAATATCAAATTTTGAAAAGCCATAAAATCTGTTCAGAGGACCTTATGGACAGCTGAGATCAAAGCAGCAGGCTACTTAAATTCCTCAAACTATTCTTTACAGGGCACAAAACCCACTGTTTATTATAAGTTTTCTTGATAATATACAAATCCCTCAGGAGGTCTAAAACAGAAGGGAAAGCTGCACCCTAAACATTCATATCTATTTCAAAGAAATTAGAATTTAAAATACAGAGCAATTAATAGAGCAGATTCTGCCTTTTCAATAGCAAGCAAATTAAAGATACTAAAAAGTGAGAAGTGGCAGAGAATATGAAGCAGCCGGGAAAAGAAAGAAGATAGAGGAAGAAGGAGGAGGCCCTTCAAACCAAAAAATTGATACTAACCAGTGATTCTCTAGCCCATTGCAAATGCTTCTAATACCTCAAATGTCTCCAGTGGCTTGAGCTGACTCTACCTCCTCCCAACCTAGAGGAACATTGTAAAACATTTTCATACATGTGAACACACACAGACAATACTAGTATATATAAATCACACAAGCACCAAGATTGCTTGATGTAAAATATATAATGCTACGATTTTTTGATGATCAAGGAAAACAACTCAAAACAATAAAATAAAAAAAGTAACAAGAATCAAACTTCAGTGAAAATGCCCAATGCTAAAATCACTACAGGAGAAAATCAAGATGGTGGTTCAGAGGAAAGGTCTGAACTTATAGGTACTATAAGGGGCAGTAACATGGGGGTTGGGAGTTACTTCCAAGTCCAAGAAACAATTAGAAAATAGATCAGGAACTTCCAGTAACTGTACTGAATAAAAAGAGTGGAACAAAAAGATACAAGATTTCCTGCATTTATTTTCCCTTTCAAACAGATTAATTTTTTAGTAAATCCTAAATAAATAGGCTCTTTCATTATTCCTTTTTATTTGTGGCAAAAAAAAAAAAAAAAAAGTGTGATAAGAAAAAAATTTGAATGGTTGGTGTAAATAATTAAGTTTCGTTTTTAAGATATCATCTCTAATGCAAATACATTATATAGGAGTGTGTGTATATACTAGTATGTGTGTGTCTGGGTGTGTTCCCATGAGGAAATGTTTTACTATGTTCCTCTAGGGAGGAGGTAGAGTCAGCTCAAGCCACAGGAGTCATCTGAAGTATTAGAAACATTTATAATGGGTCAGAGAATCACTGGTTAGTATGATTTTTTTCATTTGAAGGGTCTTTAATTATCACCTGTTCCAACCATAAAATTTTACAGATGAGGGAAGAGAAATCAAAATAAATTAGAATATTGTTCAGTTCATGGGCCACCAAAAGTAAAAACAATTCTCTTGACTTCCAGACTACCATTTCTACTCTATCCTACTCTAAATCTAAGATTTCATGATTCTATCTTTTAACAATAAGGACAAATTATATTTTTACACATTTTTTTTAATTTTTGGTGTACTTTTCATGCATTCTTTCTTTTAATGCTTCCAACAACCTTAGCACTAGATTACTTGATAGATAGAGAAACTGAGGTGCTAAGAGGTTAAACAACTTGCCTAACACTACAAAGGGAAAAGCTCAAGTTAGAATCTAAGCATGTCAGAACTTCTAGCTCTGTGTTCTTCATTATTCTATACTTGTAAAATGACAAATGTCCAAGATTTGATTACCAAGATCTGATACCTGGTTATGGGATGATGTCCTGCAGCAGCAACTTTCACATGGCCTTTACTTGCAATGTGGGGAAAAAAAAAAAAAAAAAAAAAAACAAACTTAAATGGGCAATATTACATAGCCACCCAGTTGAGCTGGGAAGGGAGAAACTTTTGATGAGCAGCCATGACTAAAGACCTTTGAGATGAACTCCAGCCATCCCATGTGTGGCCTTCTGGTGGTCTAACTTGATGCAGGGGTACAATTTGGAAACCTGAGTAAGTGAATGACATAACAAGACATTAATGAACCTTGAAAACATTGTGCTAAGTGAAAGAAGCCATCCACAAAGGATCACATATTGCATGATTCCATTTACATTAAATGTCCAGAATAGGCCAATCTTATAGAGACAGAGAATAGATTGGTGGTCGCGAGGCTGTGATTACAGGTGACTTGGAGTGATGGCTAAGGGGTGTGGTGTTACTTTTTGGATAATGAAAATGTTCTAAAGTAGATGGTGGAGGTGGATGCAGAAGTCTGTGAATATACTTAAAGCATATGCACTTTCAGGGGGCTGAATTATATGACATGTGAATTAAATCTCAATAAAGCTGCTTTGTAAAAGTGAATAAATTGCATGTCTAAACAATCCCCTATTTTAATCATTTCTCTCCACTTACTCACAAAAACTGGATTGTGCATTCATCGTCACTAATTTGGCAGATAATTTACGGACCACCTTACAGGCTCCGTTCTAGGAGTTGGGACATAACAGCAAACATGGCAGACAAGCTCCTTGTTCTCGTGGAGCTTGCATTCCAGAGGAGGAAGATAAACAATAAGCAAATAAGTAAAAAAGTTAGAACACTTTCAGATCTTTTATGATATAAAGTGAAGGAAATAAAAGTAGGTGAAGTGATAGTGTGTGGACTGGGGATACAGGCCAGTTTAGAGATGACACTTGAGTTCAGTGGCAAGAAACAGATCTGGGGGCTAAGCCCTCTGACTAGGACAAAGGCCATGAGGTAGTGACAAGCCTGATGTCTTCAAAGAAGGAAAAGAGGGAGGCCAGAATGGCTGGCACCAAGTGAGCCAGGCAAAAGTGGGAGATGAGTCGGGAAGGCGGGCAGAGGAACAGGCTGCATGGGCCTAGGTTTGAGCATGCGTCTACACCAGGATGCATTTGAGAGTGAAAGAGGTGCTTTGTTAGTTACATGGGACACAGAGACAATAGGTACAAACTGAGGGCCATCTCAGGTAAACCAGGATGTCTGCTCATCCTACTTAATTTTAGTCTAAAGTGATATTAGAACTGTACGAATTAAGCTGGATCACTGAAAATTTGAAATGATCCCCTCTAAGGAGTTCCCAGAATTTATTCTCAATGAGGGAGATTAAGGATGGAAATGGCACCAGCAGGCATCTGATTTGAAAACTGGAGGTGCCCCTACCTCCCCACCACCACATGAGGTGGGTTGCAGGGGTCCCTGCAGCAAGACCAGCCAGGATTGTCTGGCTGGGGTCAGTTCCAGTACAAGAAAAACGCTCTAATCAGGCCCCAGGGTTCCGTGACATACAGCACAACAGAAACCGTTTGGCTTGGAAAATGTTCAAAGCAGGTGTTGTTAGTCACCCACCCTAACCGCAGAAAAGCTTCGCAAACACTCTCAAGCATTTGACCCAGAGCATGGGAATGCTGTCGCTCCCCGGGGGCTCGCAGGCATGAGCCATAAAACACGTTCCCAATTAGCCGCTTGGAATTATGTAACAGGTTTACTGAGTTTTGGAGCTTGCCAACCAAAAAACAATCATTTTCATCTTCTCTGGGTAACACTGAATTATTCTCTCTGGCTCTGATACCAGGACGTTATTAAATAAATGAGGAACACCTAGCAACAACCAACCATTTTCACTCATAAAAAAAATCTGCTTTGGACACAAAATCTAGGAAAGGCTAGGGGTGTTCAAAATCCAAGAAGGCCCTAAAAGTTTTTTTTTTTTTTTAAGCAGGCTAACATTAGTTAATTGCTGAGCATCTACTACACCACAGGCATAATACTAGATGCCTTACTTGCTTTACCTGCCTATAAGCCTTTACTACCAACCTGCATGATGAAGGGTTTTTTTAATCCCATTTTATCCTTGAGGAAACAAGGTCTCTGAAAGGTTAGGTCATTTTCTCAAAATCAGATCCTTTAACTTCAAATTTAAGTCTGAAAATAAGCCCATGTTTATTCCCAAATGCCCCTACTTGTTCTCCTCTGATGAAGTCAAACATACTTTGTGGTTTGCATAAATATGCAAATGTTCCATGTGTATACCATCTTTTAAAAACTCATTACTGCATTGAAAATCCAAATAATGCAAAACAAATAAATTAGGAGTTGTTGTTAACATTTCAGTGGGTTTTACTTCACGGATTCTTTAAATAGCAACCTCCCCAAGTGGCTTGATGATTTGCTTTACAAGTTTTCTATTTACACGCACCTCTTCAGAAATGAATCTTCTGAGAGTACTGAAGTATAGATTTATAACCCTTTCTATCATATATCTATTTTTGTGTTTCCTTGTACCCATTCCTTTGCACAAAAGCATTTGTATACCCAGGTGGTTACCATCAAAATCCCAGAGCTTTTGGCAAACGTGCTGGAGTCTCTTTAGATGTTATTATTAATGGTGGGTTGTGGCGTATACATTTATGCATCCAGGCACTCCCTTGCCCTTAAGGCAAATTCAAACTCCTTGCCTAGTGGACCAGGCCCTTCGCTCTCTCCCCATGTTCTGATTCTCCATTGCAGGATGCAGTAACCAGGGGCCTGGTCAATGAAGGGACAGAGCTGCAGTTTAGGGGACTCTGACCTGACCAGCAGGTGGCATGGAGGGTATCCTGCAAGGGGGAGGGGGGGGGAAGAGACCAGGTTCAAAGATCATCCTCCACCACACAGAGGACAATTAAATTAATTGGGGTGGAGTGGCACCTGTGTGTAGCTTTGTTTTGTAATTCCTGGCTTGTTTATTTAATCTCTCACTGCAGCCAGAATTGAACATTTCTGTGCTCACCACCAGCCTGGGCACTGAGCTTCCTTTTCACGCTGGGAGTTGCAACCTCTCACCTCAAGATTCTGTTCGAAATAGTTTCTCTGCCTGGAACACTGTCTTCCACTCTCTCCTCTTACATCCCCAGCTAATTTCTGGTCATCTCTCTAATCTCCCTTATATTTATTTTTTAAATTATTTCTTAAATATATTTTTACTGATTTCAGAGAGGAAGGAAGAGGGAGTTGAGAGATGGAAACATCAATGATGCGACAGAATCATTCTGCATGCCTCACACTGGGATGGAGCCCGCAACTCAGGTATGGGCCCTGACAGGGAATCGAACTGTGACCTCCTGGTTCATAGGTCAACACTCAACCACTGAGCCACACCAGCCAGGCTTCAGTATACACCTTCCAGGAAGCTTTCCCTAATGACTACTAAACAGGATAGGACAGAGTTAAACTCAACACTCAGCCCTTACGAATCCCTTATAAAACAACACTAAAATCACCTATTTAGTCTGCTTGCCCCCCCCCCCCCCCATGGGCTCCTGGAGGGCAGGATTTGTTTGCACTAAACTTTGTATTCCTGGTGCCTAGTTCTCTGCCTGGCACACAGTACATGCTCAACGCACTAAGCCAGCGTTTTTCAACCGCTGTTCCGCGGCACACTAGTGTGCCGCGAGATGTTGCCTGGTGTGCCGTAGGTGCAGACAAGACAAGAATTTTATAATTTTTCACTATTTTGTTTACTTAATATTTCATAATAAAGTAATTATAAAATACTTTCTTTGTGTTTATTTGATTCCTATTCAAGAGAATTACTTTATATATAGTCAATATAGGCACAGAGTTAAATTTTTTAACATTTTCTAATGGTGGTGTGCCTCGTGATTTTTTTCATGAAACAAGTGTGCCTTTGCCCAAAAAAGGTTGAAAAACACTGCACTAAGCAACAAAATGAGTGATGAATGAGGTCTATTTCCCAGTCTGAAGCAGCTTGACAGTTGATGGGAAAGGCCTAGGAAACAGTGCTGGTTGCATTGAATGCCTTCTGAAGTGCACAGAACATGATTTAGGCAAGTGGTTGACAAACTGCATGGCTCATGAGCCACATGCAGCTCTTTGGCCCCTTGAGTGTGTCTCTTCCACAAAATACCACAGCCTGGGCGAGTCTATTTTGAAGAAGTGACGTTAGAAGAGTTTAAGTTTAAAAAAATTTGGCTCTCAAAAGAAATTTTAGTCATTGTACTGTTGATATTTGGCTCTATTGACTAATGAGTTTGTGGACCACTGACTTAAGGGGTTGACAGTGAGGGGAGGGGCGATCTCTCCTAACTGGTTCATACACACAAACCTTGCCTTGTTTTTGGTGACTTGTATTCTCATTCTCAGACACTGGTGTTTTAAAATCCAAAGTAACATTTGTCAAGATGGTCCTACACCTAAATTCATGCTCGTCTCATTGTTTTATCCTTTTCCAGGTCAAAGATGCCTGCATCCTACAATAGCCTGGCTATGAACATGTCCTTGGAATAACCTGAAGAAGCAGATGTGGGATCTTAAAAAACAATTTTGTATTTATATCTGTGATCATGGGCATGAGCACATTTTGGTGTGTTTTTCCAAAAATAAGAACAGATTCATTACTTATCTCATTTTTAATTAGTAACTCACTAATACTCATATTAATGATTATTATCACTTTTGATTATATCCTTTAAACCTTATCTTGATGTGTACCTTTTCTGTATATACAAATACAGATTTTCATTATTTTTTTTAAGGAGAGCATAAATACTACATACAGTTTTCTAACCTCCCATTCAACATACATAGTACATTTTTCCATGTTAACGAATACAAATTTTCAGCTACATTTCTAATGCCTGTAAGTAAACTGCAGTGCCGTGTCATTAGTTGAACCAATCACTATTGGCAGTCATTTAGGTTTATTTTGGTTTCTTTTATAAACAATGTTGTGATGAATTCCTCATGTTCACATTTTTATGCGTTTATTCAACTATTTCCTTCAAATGAATTTCTAGAAGTGAAATTCTTGAATCAAGAAATAGACATTTTTTTTTGTTTTAATTTTTTTTTAAATAAATTTTTATTGTTCATATTATTACAAATGTTCCTCCCCCGCCCCTCCATTGCTCTCCTCCACCAGGTTCCCATCCCACCCTCTGCCCTTTTCCCACCCCGCTTTGTCCTCATCCATAGGTGCACAGTTTATGTTCAGTCTCTTCCCACATCCCCTTCTCCTCTTTTCCCCAAGAATCGTCAGTTCACTCCCCTTCCATACCTCTGATTCTATTCTATTCAACAGTTAATATTGTTCATCAGATTTTTTTTTTAATTTCCTTGGTTTTTAGATTCACTTGTTGATAGTTACATATTTGTTGTTCATAATTTTTATCTTTATTTACTTTCTCTTCTGAAAGAACCCCCTTCAGCAATTCATATAATTCTGGTTTGGTGGTGATGAACTCCTTTAGCTTTTTTTTATTAGTGAAGTTCTTTATCTGGCCTTCGATTCTGAGTGATAGCTTTGCTGGGTAGATTATCTTTGGCTGTAGGTTCTTACTATTCATTACCTTGAATATTTCTTGCCATTCCCATCTGGCCTGCATGGTTTCTGTTGAGAAATCAGCTGACAATCGTATAGGTGCTCCTTTATAGGTAACTACCTGCTTAGCTCTTGCTGCTTTTAATATTCTCTCTTTGTCTTTTGCTCTTGGAATTTTAATTATGATTTGTCTTGGTGTGGTCTTCTTTGGATTCCTTTTGTTTGGAGTTCTGCGCACTTCCTAGACTTGTAAGTCTAATTCTTTCACCAGATGGGGGAAGTTTTCTGTCACTATTTATTTCAGTATGTTTTTGATATGTTGCTCTCTCTCATCTCTGGGACCCCCATAATTCTGATGTTGGTTTGCTTGAAGTTGTCCCAGAGGTTTCTTACATTATATTCAATTTTCTGGATTCTCTTGTCTTCTTGCTTCTGCGGAGGAGTGTCTTCTGGCTCTTTATGTTCCAAATCTTTGACTTGATTCTTGCGATCTTCCATTCTGTTTTTAGGACTCTGTATAATATTTTTTATTTCAGACAATGTATTCTTTATTTCTTGTTGATCGCTTATCATTTCTCGTTGATTCCTTATTAATTCTAGTTGATTCCTTTTCATATCCTCATAGGTCTTATCGACCTTTTCTATTCTAAAACCTTTTCTAAGAATTTGAAAAACCTTTTCTAAGGTTTTTCAAATTCTTGAAAAACCTTATAAGCGTAGATTTGAACTCTATATCCAGTCGCCTTTTTTCCTCCATTTCTTTCGTTTGTGATCTATTTCGTTGTCGCATTTTCGCAGCTTCCATGATGGGGTGGGGTTTCAGGGTGGAGCCCACAGCCTTGGCTTCCGTCAGCCCTGCCCTATGTGGCTCCTGAGTCTCAGGGTCCTTTAGTACTTGCTGCAAGCACCTCTGAGAGAAAGGTGCCCTCAATTTTCGCCTGCTACCAAACAGTCTAGGCTCTCCCCCAATGAGCCCAGAACTGGGGTTCAGTTCAGTTGGAAGTGGGATTGGAGGTGGTGTTCAGAGCAGTCTGGAGCCCCTGTCTCCTTCCCTCCAGGGCAATCCCACGGCACAGCCAACCGTCCCTTCTCTGCGCGCAATGTGTGCGCCTCCAGGATCTCCTTTCACCGCTCCCCCCGGGTTCTCCGGCTTCGTCCTCTCCCCGCGCCATATGTCTCTGTACCTTAGGCTTTTACAGCTCCTCTGCGCTTCCTTCTGGTTTTCTCCTTGCTTCCAGTTGTAGAATTTCTAGTCAGTCGACTTTCCTGTAGTTCTGGGTAATGTCCATTTTATATTTTAGTTGTATTTTATTGAAATTGTTGTGTGCATCTGCGGCTAGGTATTTACCTGTGCAGCCATCTTGGATTCTCCTCCCAACATCAATCGGGGACACACATATTTTTAAGACTGAAATTTTGCTAGATTAGCAACAGAATGTTAGACCTATTTTTATCACTGTCAAAAATTATAAGAATACTTATTTCCTTATTTTCCTATAGGCACTGAGTATTTTCAATATTTATTCATTTCCTAAGAGAAAACATCCATTGCTATTTTAATTGGTAGTTCTTTGATTACTCATGGACTTTAATATACTTTTACATATTTTTTCATGCTTGTATTTTTCTATTTTCATGTTTACATTCTTATTATTTTGTAGGAGCTCTTTATATATTAGGGATGTAACCACTTGTCATATCAAATTATATAGATCTCCTTGTTATAAATATATTTTTCAGTTTGTGTTTACCTTTGTTCATGAAGTATATTTTTCTTGTACTATCATTTTGTTAATGTATTCAAATTATCAGTGTTTTCCTTTATGTTTTTGTCTTTGATGGCATGCAATTTTAGTATATTTTTGTAATTTATGAGATTTAAGATGAATTGCTCATTTTGTCAACAAAAAAATGTCATCTGGAAATCAAATTAGAACTTTTAAAAATATTTTTTAGAATACTTATTACACAGCCACAGTCTTTATCACTACTAGAAGAAAAAGTTTAATATGACTTAAGTTAGCATATTTATTAATATTTTTAAGAAAAAAACATTAACCTTTTCAAAACCTTGTCTGTGCCAATTAGCAGGTGATTCTTTGCATATTCCATATTTATTACCTGAAATAACATAATCCCAATAGAAAACTCTAACTTGGTCAGAAAACAATTTTACAAGCTGTTGCAGAATATGGATGCAAGTATCACAGCTTCAAACTGTGAGGAGAGATCCAGCCAGAGCTTGGCTGGAAATGTCTCGATAATGACCACACATGGGATAAAACCACCGAAAATCATTCACTCTCATTTGTGAGTGAGCATTCTACGAAAGTTTCTCTCCCCTTTCCTGGAGATGCTGCCTCGGAACCCCGAAGTTTATGAAGAGTGGAGAGACAATCAGCCGTCACCTGCTGGATGACCTCCCCACATGCGCACACCTTCGCTGATGAGAACCTGCTTAGTGAGCCAGCATTTGGTCCCTACAGACTTTCCTTTGATATGTTGTTCATCTAGACCCCTGGTCAGGAGTGTACAGCTGGCTTTAAAATATCCAAATTCCTTCTGATTTCATAATGCCTGTTCAGCACTCTGTAAATTCTGCAACAAAATAGTCTTCTCAATGGGTCATAAAATAATGGATTTATGAAAGCCAACAGCAATTTAAAATTTTCTGGTTTAAATCAATAAAATTAACAATAACAACAATACTGGAATTGTTTGGGCAGAATGAGTCAAGGGAACCTTTCCCGGCAATAAAAGCAGCTGTGCGAGATAAATCTTCATTTTGATCTCTTGAGTGTATCACAAATTTTACAGCTGTCTTCTCATTTTTTTTGTATTCTATTAAGTGCTATAAAAATGTTAATAATCTCATATTCACCATTTTCGAAACTGTGCCCTCACCTAAGAATGAAACCCCTCTAAAACTGGTCAGTGATCGTTAAATGAAATGGAGTGCTGTGCTATGAGGCATCCACAAAAAAGCATAGTCACTGTCAAAAAACTCATCAAGGAGAAGTAGATAAACTTAAATGGAAAATAATTACATGATAGAAAATACAACAAGAGGCAAAATCCTATGGTCTGGAAAGAAGGGTAAATATAGGCTGGGGCATTAAGACAGCTCAGTAGCGAAAACAGGAATTAAGCTTATTGCTGAAGAATGAGTTGGCCGAAAGGAGGGAGAATGCTGTCCCAGGATGAAAGAAGGCAGCAGCTTCAATAAGAACAGAGAAGTAGAAATGACTGTGGTACAGATTGGGAACGGTAAGCAAAACATTTTCTTTGGGGAGCCATTGAATGATCTATTGTATAAAGGGAAAACAAAGGTTATACCTCTTGGAGAAGGAATAGAAATAAGATGTGAAAAGAGACTTGAGGATCAGGATAAGAAGTTTCATCAGGGCCCTGGCTGGTTTGGCTCAGTGGATAGAGTGTTGGCCTGTGGACTAAAGGGTCCCAGGTTTGATTCCGGTCAAGGGCATGTGCCTTAGTTGTGGGCACATACCCAGTAGGGATTGTGCAGGAGGCAGCTGATCGATATTTCTTTCTCATCGATGTTTCTGACTCTCTATCCCTCTCCCTTCCTTTGTGAAAAATCAATAAAATATATTTTTTTAAAAAAAAAAAGAAGTTTAAACAGGGATGCATAGGTTATTGCCACCCCAGCTCTCGCCTTTCCAGAGTCAGAAGTGGGAAGCTTGGTTTTATAATATAAAAGTTGCTTAAAGAGTCTGGGGGCAAGTTGCTCCAATACTGTATATTCCTCTCATACTGTGTGCCTACCCTTCATCACACCTGGATGATTACCTTACACAAGAGAGACATTCAAAAACAATTTTACAACAAACAAACAAATGAATGAATACACTAATGAACAAACAAACATGATGGAAATTTTTGCAGGACCATTATATCTGAACATGAACTATTGGGGATTTCATGGAAAGAGAAGAAAAAAAATGGTACAAGACTATAAAACCAGCTGTTAACACACTGCAGAAAATCAATTATAAAATGATATGGACCTAGATTTAGGAGCAAAAAATAGGAATAAAAACAAAGACATTAATTTGATTAAAAATTACAGTGCATTGTTAACTGATTTTAACGCATTGCTTTTCTCAGCTAACAACCAGGTCAAGTTTAAGTGGTCTGATCAACTATTATACTCATTCACTGACATGAAAAATATCTACTGAGCATCAGGCACTTTTTGGGCCCCAGGGGCCAAATTGAAATTCAAATTAATTTTCCTCAAATTTCTGACTGATCACAGAAAGCCCCGAACCCTGACAGTCTAGTGATTCATGTGCAATTGGCTATTATCGCAATAACCATCCCCGATTATCAAAATAACCTGGCATTAATCAGGAGAGATGTTTGAAAGAGTAAATTTTAAGGTTGAGCAGCATCAAGACAGTCCCAACTGTGTATATATTGGAAACATTAAACAAGCAATTAAGCACTTCATCTCCAGTGATTCTACATTATTTATCCAGGTGAGACAGAGTTCCAACCAGATACGACATTGTTTTAGGAAGCATGAATTCAGCTAAGATTTTTAAGATAGCAAAAAATTTGCACAACAATCATATATAAGTCAGAAATTCTCTCAATCAAAATTTGACTATATAGTTTGAATTTTATTCTTTTCCACCATTTCACTCTCCCTCAGGATCTACTACCAATTCACATGCCATTCTAAAAATCAAGATTAGATGTCCTAAAATACAATTCTGCAAATCACTCCTCGGGGAATAAAGTTTAATGATTCCTTCTTCCTCCTCCTTCCCTCCCTTCCATTCTCTCTTCCTTTTTCCCTCCCTTTCTCTTTTTCTTATCTATTGAGTGTCTATTTTGCTTCAGGATTGGCCCTTGGTGCTTGGGACTACCGTAGTGAACATAACAGACACAGTCTGATGGTCAATTGGAGGGTCCCCTTGACTACAGCCAGCCATTCCAAGCCCATAGTAGAACCCCATCTTCTCCCAGGCTTATCTCCCTATTATTCCCCCATACCACCCAAACCTCCAACGCAGACCAACAGAGCAGCATAAATTCCTATAGTTTATTTTTGTCTCCTGACCTTTGGTCTTTCATCTCCTTATAATGGTTCTACCCAATTGGACATAGTATGACCTGGGTCTAAATTCTAACTCATTTTCTATTTCTGAGATCTTGAACAAGTTACTTAATCTTTGGGAGCCTCAATTTCCTTATCAGATAAATGAAAACCATAATACCCACTTTTCTGGAATGCTGAATGGATTAAGTAAAAGAATGTGTGTGAAAGTATCCGATAGAGGCTTTGTGATGATTTCTCCAACCATCCCAGCTAGAAGTGAGCTCCTCCCAAATTCCATGAGCTTCTTTCTACACTGCACTTTTGAGCCACCTCCAATTATTAGATGTCTTTTCGTGTCTATCTTCACTCCCTCCTTAGGACCAACCTGTCTGACAAACTTCTTTATGTCTTCCTAATACCTGGCAGTGAGCCTTACTCATCATTGGTCATGTTGAAGAGAAAGGGGAGAGGAGGAATTAGTGATCCTTGGTGCCTCATACTTGGCATTAGCAGTTTAAAGATTCTGCTGAATTTGGTGAATCACACAACATTCAGATTGTTCCTCTGAGCTTTAGATAAGAATACAAATGGGGAGTCTCCTCAGAATTATAGCAAAATAATCATAACTAACTTCACCCAGCTCTTGGTGGCCCCCATGAGTGATATCAGAGGCGGCAGGAGCCCTGGCATCTGAGTTCCCCACCCAATGTGCTCCCTTGGGCCAGAAATCTGGAGATAATCTACAATGGGAACAACTTGCCTACGTGGACCAAGCTCTGGGAGCATCTTACTCCTTCTATGGTAAACAGACCTAGCTATATTTCAAGAGATTGAAAAAAGGACCAAAGGGAATCTTTAAATATATATATTCATTTAACTATGATACAAGCTAATTCTGTGTTGTGGCTGCTTCATGTGAAAAAAAGAAAAAGAAAAAGAAAAAAAAAGAAAGAAAGAAAAAACCTGAATGATTTCCCAATAGAACTCAGACTATGAAGGTGTCGGAGACTAAGGGATAGGAACAGGTTGGCAAATTCTCAGGACACATTTGAACATAATTGCTTCCCCCACCCCCCTTCAGCCCCTTCCCCAGGAAAATCCCCGGCAACAGTGTAGGAACCCCTTCTTGATCCTTTCCAGTAAATTCTCTTCACAGCACATGTACCTCCCCAAAGACATTTAGAGGCTGCCATTCATTTAATTGCTTGAAAAACCCAAACCAAACGAGTCGCTGGAGCTTGGCCCTCTGTTTGTTGGCTGTCTGCAGATTTACAATATAGCACCACGTGGATCTTCAGAGCCAAAAGTGTTAGAAATCCGAGGGGCTCATTCCACCTCTCAAAATACAATGGGCAAGAGCGGAAAAGCTTCAAAGTCCCCAGAAGGCATCAAACCCAATTACATCGCAACACATGTGTGCAGCCCTTTAAGCTGCTCATTAACATTTGGAAAGTTCTTCTGGTAAATGTCTTCCCATCCAATTTAGGCTTCTTTCCCCTTCTCTCTACTACCCTCATTTCACAGACAGGCAACAGTAATGAGCTATATAAACGTAACTCTTTAAAGAAGAATGTCATCACTTAAGAATACAAGAGAGCGGTACATGTTGTGTATGTCTACAAACTGCAGTTGCTGTCTGTTAGAGTTTGTAGCAACTTTTAAATCTGTCATCACGGCATGAATTTCATACTAAGCTCCTTCCCAGCACTTGAGCCAGGAAGCAAAGGGGGAACAGGCTGTATCATTTATGGGCAGACTGGTATTGGGTCAAGTGTGACATCACACTCTGCTCCCGCCATAATGATGTGAAAGGCAAGGCTGCAACAACGTGGCACTTTGTTTATTGGGAAATTTTAAGTGAGGCTGTATTCCAGCTTATGATAAAACTGAAACAAGGGGTATGGATTACAGATTTTTAGCAGCTCCGAACAAGAGGAGAGTGAAAAAAGAAGGGAGCCATATAGGGACTTAGTAAAAAAAAAAAAAAAAAAAAAAAAAAAAAATGCAAAAAGTCAAAGGATCAAAGTAGGCTCTGAGCAAGCTGGTTTCTTAGCATTTGTACTGGGCTCATTCAACTCAACTAAAATATTTGCACATCAGCCAAGGGTCACATTTCTGTTTCTCTCCCAGACCTAGAAGTGTGTGTGTGGTTGTGTGTGTGTGTGCGTGTGTGTGTTTAAAATATGGGTCCCATGCTTAATACACTGGCTGGTCTCTACCTTGCTCAAATTTTCTATATTCAATTATATAATTAATATCAACATTTAAGTTTATGAATAACCCACTGAATATAAAATTATGTAGAATGGTATACTTGGCAAATAAGAGAAGGCAGAAACACTTCAAAGCCTAATTTTATTTAGAATGAGGAAATTTTTATCAAGAATTGTAGCTAATACCTACAGTCTGGTGTATTTATTGGTCATACCCAATGTAGGTTCCATCCTCAAGGTGGGGGTAGCCTATGAGGAACTGTTATGGAAACAATTAATCGCATGACAAGGAAGAGTAAAATGAGGATCCTGAGCTAAGGTGCTAACGACAAATCTGTAAAAGCAATTAAATTCACCAAAAATTATTTTATCTTCTGCCGAAGATCCCTTCCTTCCACCTTTTCCTGTATATCAATAAAGCAAAAGGCCTGAGCTGTTCCTGTTGGGATGAGACCTACGTGCCCAATTATGTGAGAAAGACACGAAGCTTCACACCACAAAATTATCTGGAGGAGCATACTTTTCAAATTGCTCTAAATACTTTTTTACTTCATTTAAGTAAGAAATTTATTCTAAGGGAAAACATCGAAATATATGACTAAAAACCCTACACATACTCTTTATTCTCAATTTTCTCAGCTCTAATTAGGTATACCCTGGTAAAAGGTAACTTAAATTCACCAATTCTTCCCCTTGCCTTTCCTGAAATATCAGTTTCTTCCCATTTTTTACAATTCTAATATTAATCAGACTAGTGCTTTTTTTTTTCTTTCTAATTATGAGCCTATTAGACACCCTGCCTGTCTCCATGGTGATGCCATAGTCCTTCACCAGCTGTAGGTTAACCCCTTTTTAGCTGTTTTCTCATTCTTGTAGATACTATATGCTACTTGTCCAAATGCTTAGCTAGAAACACACACTGTATGATTCTTCAAATAATCAGAATAATAAAGTGGTTAAGAGCCTGAGTGCTAAAATTAAAAAAACAAAATACAAAACTGGTTTCTAATATCAACTCTTCCATATCCATCTGTGTTACCTTGAGCCACAACCTGGGCCACAACCCCAAGTCAGGTTCAACCATGAATTTCTGACAAGTTACTTACCCCTCTGAGCCTTAATTTACTTATCCATAAAATGGGGAGAGTTCACACCTATAAAAAAGCTTCAAAGATAAATAACATGTAAAGTACTTAGTACAATATCGCCACATGATAAAATACTCAATAAGTTAACTGTTGACAAAATAATAATTATATAATGATGAGAAGATGCTAATAACAATTATATTACATGACAATCAGATATTATATCATAATCATTCTTGATAGAAGCTTATTGCCTAACATCCCAAACCACAGTCCTTCCTCTAGTTAATTCTATTTTAAGACCTTAGTGTTTTCAGTCTCCCTACCTGTGGGGAAAAACAGTAGAAAAAGAGAAAGACCATGGAAACAAAATGCAGATAGCCAATCAGTCAGCAAAGCCCCCACCCCATGTGCATACAATCAGCACCAGCTGTAGTCCAATTAAACTTAATCTAGTCACATGCGCACGTGCTCCTCAGAAATTAGAGGAAATCAATTCAAATGCTAATGAGAAAGTCCATAATTTATTATCTGCTGAGGAATGCATGTTACATTAATTTTAACTGTAAACAATTATTTTTATTGCAAGATTAATTACCCTATCTTATACAACTTCCTTTTTTCATATTCTTTTAAGGAATTAGTTTTCAGTTGCTGTTTTGTGGCTCTGTCACAGTTCTTTAGCTTGAGAAAAGTATAATTAATTTAGGGATGCTGCAAATGTTGTTTTCTATTCTTCTGCCAAAAGAAAGTGGGATAAATGGCTAGGTCAAGCATGGAGAAAAATAGCTGCAGCTTCTGGCCAGGATGAAAAGACATTAGAACTCAGAATGAAAGTGTGTGTGTGTGTGTGTGTGTGTGTGTGTGTGTGGTGGGGGGCGGAGGGGAGGGAGAGAGACAGAATTTAAAACATAAGTTAATGTTGGTCACTGATTGTAGCATTTCCCAAAGGCTTCAAAATGCAAGTCCAGTTTGCAAATGACTCCTAAATCCTTAAAGTCAAGGGAAACCACATGAGCTAAAGTTTTTGGATCAAGAAAAAGACTAATCATTTTTCTTTAAAAAAATAAAATAAAACGCTATCTGTACATGCTGTGTAGGTGACTGTTCCTTTGATCAATCAGAAAAGAATAAAATTCATGCTGTCAGGATTCCTCTCCCTTGATGAAGTTCCCCTCACTCTGACTTGACTCCTAAGGTGAATGTATTTTCAATAAAGTGGCTTGTGGAAAACTGTTCTTAAACCAATCACTTCTCAATGTGGAGAATAGGGCTTTAAAAAGTGGATGGAACTCATAGGATTGAAAGTGAGTATTCCATTATTTCTGACAAATCATTTGCTTGATTCTTATGCTTTCTAAAAGCTCACAAAGTCTGTGTCCGCTATAGACACAGCTAAACTTAGCCTTTCAAAGGTAAATGTTTATGAAATACCAAAATCCATTAGTTTATTTCATTGGAACTTTCTTAATTTAAACTTCCAGTGAAAGCAACTGCTAGTTATTGATTAAAATTAAATTAGTCTAAATTAAATCAATAAGCCTAGTTGTTAATTTCAATGGGAATTTGGCTAGAAAACAGATAAGAGAATTGAGCCCAGAGAAGATTCAACTGCTAATTACTTATAAAAGTTTAGGCTTAAAGGGTAATAAGCATTTAACCTGGGAGTGGAAACAGAAGAAGAAGTACTGGCTATAAAGATCCTGGGCCACAACCCTAAGTCAGATTCAGCCATGACTTCCTGTCAATGGGGATTGAATTCCAGTTAAGTGTAATATGTTTCAACCTGACCTTCTCAGAGAACCACAGCCTGGGAGGCCATCAGCGCACACAACAATTGGCCGGGCTGGAGTAGACAGGATGAAAAACTATCTTTCCCATGAGCAACAAGCTCTCAGCACTCCACACTGTAAATTCAAACCCAAAAGTGGGTTTTTTACCCTTTTACATACTTTCATGATTTCTATTGAAAAATTTTGCAAGTCCCTACTAGGAGAGCATATGCTACTTATCAAAATCACATAGAGTAGCAGCAAAAAGCAGGAAGTGGTTGGAAGGGACAGGCTGTGGTGATACAGGTTACACCTGGTTTTAATTTGATTGTCAGATGTCATAAGGGCAGGCTTCTCCAACCCTATAGGGAATTATTGCTGATTTATTTTAGCACAGAATGTTTCATGCTCTTGATTTCCAGTACAATTTCTCTGCTTGATAAAATAAGATGTCACATGTCAAGGCACAGTGTACTGAATTATTTCAACAACCCAAAGCATTTCAAATCCACTTGAAAACTTGCCACAGAGCCAAGATCTGTCACAAAGCATTAGGATTAGCTAACCCTGGAAAACACACCTACTGTAAGAGAAACTGATGGCCAGTACACAAGAAGAAAACCGTGAACACTTTGATTTAATATACATCGAGGTGCTGGGTTACACAGTGCCTAAATTCAAATTTCTCTATTCTTTTGACTAGACCAAAACAATCTTATGAGCCAACTGTTACAGACTTTAGAATAGCTTTAGCTTTCCCAAGTTCCAAACACAAAATGCAAGGGAAAGGGCCTCCATTCATTTTAGAAATTCCATAAAACAGAAATTTGAATTTTATTAAAGCCTTCTGATTGATGAAGAGCAAGACATCCAGGCAGGTAAAAAGCCACAGTTTGCATTCTGAAGAGTATGTATTGCCCTGGGTCTGTTTCCTTGCAGCCGGAAGCAGGCGGCACATTCAAGTGAGCCCTCTTCTTACGTGGGGCAAGTGGGAGCATCTCCAAGGCTGATCAATTGCAGATGTTTTTCACACACCCCAAACCGATGCGGTTAAAGAAGAAACTACTTTGGGAAGAGTCTATAGATCATAAATGTGATGAATGACTCTCAGGAACCCCATCTGTAACTGCTTATGCATTCTAGATGTAATGGTGGAGCCTCACCCTAAAACACTCTTCAAGAGGGATTCCTTTTCACAGGGAATACTAGTATGTGTGGAATGTCCTGCAAAACCACATGATTTTGTTTTCCAGTGTTGATATGTATGGGATTAAAAATGAACCAGGAAAAAACACAGATACTGTGTGTAGCCTCCTCTTTAAAATGTTCAACTATTGAGAAGCAGGAAGCCCCAAATATAACACTAGAAAGTATTTTCACCACAGAAATTCAGTCTTTAAAGGGACAGTAATTTGGATCTGATTCAAGTCCTCAACTCTTTTGACATTATCAATCTCTGGTCATGCAGGTGTCATGCAACTGTTCTCACAAGCTGTGTCCTAGCAGTAGTACATGCCTCTCTCTGCTGGCCCCCCTGTCCTTAGAGGAGCTGTTGACTTTCACCTCCAGGCCCAGCCACATCAAGGTTCTAAACAGACTCCCGAGGGTCAATGGATAGAATTCAGATGTCTAAAAAGTTGGTGAGAAAATCACTGTCACTAAATTCAGTATTTCCTCAAATTATGAGCAGGGCAGAATAAGCACATCTAGGACATACAGAAACCATACATATTTTCATATAATGATTACTAGAGGCCCTGTACACAGATTCATGCACTGGTGTGGGGGTCCCTCAGTCTGGCCTGTACCCTCTCACAATCCAGGACCCTCAGGGGATGTCAGACTGCGGGATTCAGTCCGATCCCCACAGGCCAGGCCTGGCCTGGCTGAAACCAACAGTCTGACATCCCCCAAGGGATGTAGTAGTGCATGAAGCAGCAGGCAGCTGGGAGAAGCCTGAGCCTGAGCCCAGGCCAGGTGCCACACTGTGCCGGCTCATCCAGGCCCTGCTGCGCCTTTCATGGGCTTGCGCCCAGTCAGTCCCCATCTGGAAAGGCTCCTGCTGCCATGGCTCTCACCAGCCATGAGCCTACGTTAAGCACCTGCCCCCTGGTGGTCATTGGATACACTGCTATATTTTATTATTAATTTATTAACAAACCGTAAATATTACTATATCGCAATTTTAGAATATTCTGATAACTGTGTTTCAATACGTTTTCCTTGTAATTTGAGATATTTTATTTTATGCGTTAAAAGCATATCTCTGAGAAAGGATTTATTGGCTTCATCAGACTCCCAAAAGTGTCCATGATACACATTAAAAAAAAAAAAATTATAAAAAACTCTCACCCTTTCAATACTCTGGAATTCTTACCTGGCCATTTTCTAAAACATGGCTTATACCTGGTTCTAATAAGTACTACAGTTCTAAGAGCCCAATTCTTTTATTTTTTCCTGCTTAAATTGCTGTCTTAGAAACTAGGTTCATTCTCTATTCTTTCTAGGAGTGGGTCCTCTGATTTGCTCATTCATTCATTCATCCAATCATTCAATAAGTATTTATTGAGTGTGTAGTATGTGTCAAGTACTATGTGATGTGGTGAAGATATAGTACAGATCAAGACAGACAAGCTCCCTGTCCCAATAGACCTTGCATTCTAGTGGGAGGATAGATAGATGGATAGAAGGTTGGATAGATAGAAGCTATGTAGAAAATGAGAATAAGTTGATGTCATGAAAAATGACTGGTTGGCCACTTCAGCTTCATGGTCATGCATGACTCTCTGAGATTTGGATGGCAGAAGAAGCAGCCATTTGATGCTCAAGAAGTACTTGAGCAATCAGGGAAGGCCAGCGTAGTTGGAATACAGTTCTAAGGCAGAGAATGGTCGTGGATAAGATCAGAGTGCAAAGAAGAGTTTATTTTATGAAGGGCATTCTAAACCAGTAAGAACTTTGGATTTTAGAAAAGTGCTGGGCAGCCGTTCAAGAGTTTTAAGCAGGAGATTGTCGTGATCTGATTTATATTTTCTAAAAGACTGATTTGGCTAAAGTGCAGTGAATAGGCTGTAAGAACACAAGAGTGAAATCAGGGAGTGAATTGGGAGGCTAGTGTGGTAGGTAACCTTGCAGGACTAGGTTTTAGTAGAGGAGATAGAGAAGGAGTGATGGAATTGGGATATGTACAAGGCTGAGTTGCAGCAGAGCCAAAATCAAGACAATTTGAGGGAAGTTTAAAAAATGACAATTTATAAATGTGAAGATTGGATATAAAGAAACTACAGGGAATAGTGCAGTAGCCCAAGGCTGTTACCCCAAGGCCCAGTGGGAACAGGAAGCAGAAAGTATACAAAGATGGAAGCCTCAAGAGAAGCTCTGAGCTTCAGGCTATGCCTCAGCTTTGGAAGGTCACTGAGAGAATAACTCCAACTCTCCCTCCAACCTCCTGTAACAACTCACTGTTGGCCAGAGGGAAAGCAAGTCCAATAACTGGTCCACACACAGTGGAGGATGAGTGATTCTGGAGGGGCAAGCAGAAGATATTGGGCCCAGGCTATGTCTAGAGGTGCTATTTCTCCCAGAAGAGTGCCTGTTTGACAAAAGACTGTGGTATGTGAATGAGTGAATGGCCCCTTCCAAGTTCCTGTGTTTCCACACCTATGGAATGCTGTTACTCCACGTTGGATATTCCTGACACCCACTGCTCTACAGATAACGGTCCCTCCTTATCACAAGGTGTGCTGACACACCTGCTCTCTTCCCAGTTACTCAAATGGATTCATCATAGGATTCCTGTTCCACCTCTTGTTAACCTCAAATCCCCACCCTCTTCCCTATTCACCCCCTCATGTATCTACCTATGGTTGTCAACCTGTTCAGAGACAATTACCTGGATTTTTATGCTTTTTTGTCTGAAGAGTTCCAACTTCTCAGTAATAGCAAGTGGCTATCAAAGGGAAATATGACTTCCCCCTTTGAGCTATTCTGTATCAAATTAGCATTCTCATTGCTATGTCTTAGAACCTTGGTGAATATGCACACGTGCATATATATCATATACATCTCAAAGCCTAAGAGACATGGTCTCACTGCATTTAATGCTTGCAGATGCTAGTGTTTCATGCTAATGTGTCTCATTGTATAAATGTTACAACCAGATTTTCTTTGGAGATAGAAACTGAGCCTTTTCTTTAGCTGATAAAATAAAATACCAAATACCTAAGTATAAATGACTTATTTCTGAAAAGAACAAACTACTTCATACTTATCACCCCCTATATCTTGCCTGTCCAGAATAGTAGCATGCACAACTTTTCAGCTCTGCCTTCAAAATGTGATAAATATTCACTTTGGGGCAAAGAGTGCATCGCTGAATTTATCCAAAGAAAGAATTTAACTCTTGTCTACATGTTTTTAAAAAGTGTAGGGTGGGAGAAAAAGGAGGAGGAAAAGGGTAACGGGTTGTGAAGGATTGATTACTAAAGCAAAAGAAAATCAATCTTGAGACTTTGATGATTTAACCAGCCACAAAAGCATAGAAATGTATGAGAAAGCCCTGATTGATTTTTAACTCCGTAATCCTTCCCACCCCATCTATTATCCTGAATGGATTATATTAGCCATCATTATGACTGAGACAAGATAGGACACTGACATCTGCCTGACATGATATAACTGTAAATGGAATCGGCTTACACACAAAGGCTTTTACCTGATTATTAATAGTGTTCTCTGTGGGTGATGGACTGGACTGATATTAAAACCTTCATCGGCTGTGTGGAGCCATTGCAATTTGATTTCAGTCCAAGAAGTAGCTCCTCAAGGTAGCCTTTACACAGTGACCTGACAAACTGCTCCAGTATCATTCCTGGAGGCTCACCCTTTTAAAAGGCTCATAAAATACTGGGGGCTCATGACATCTTGTTGGCATTGAGGAGTCCAAGCTACTACTGCTAAGCTGAATGACACCAAGTGTGCTCACAATCACCTAGACAGCCTCCTTCATCTTCACCGCCACCAATAGGAATACAAAGGAGAGGAAGATAGAGCATACAGCTTTTCAGGTGACATGAATTACAGTAAAATATGGATGAACACATACCAAACTATTAAGGTCACTTGGTGACTTTTGCCTCTTTCATTCACCTCCATTGAATCCATGAAAAACATTTAGTTCTTAAGCAACCAATTACTTTTTGAGCTTCATGAGACTCCCAACAACTATTTCATTTCTAACCCAACAAAGGGGTATACTCAACACAGAAATACCAGATGTCTTGCCCAAGTTTACACAGACTTAGAAGTGGTTCCAATTAGAAAGCTCAGATTTTCCTTCATTTATTCAACAAAATATTCTATTTTACACAACAGATACTTACAAAATATCTTCTTTTACACAATAGAGCCAGGCATTTTTGAGTGAGTGTAGGACAACCATTGAGAAATGAGGTGAAATCTCTATCCTCATGAGGTTTACAGTCATTGTTAGGAGACACACATATATATAGTTGTACATTATGTGGTCAAGTACCTGTGAATTAAAAGAACCTGGCAGATTCCCCCAAATTACTCTGACCTCCTCCTGCTAATCTGAAGCCAAGCATGCCCATTAAATTCTGAATAACATTCTAAGAGACAGATGGGTAGGCAGGGGAAGGGAACACCTTGTATTTTAAAATATTAACTGTCTCCTTCTGGTAACTGGGAAATATATTCTCATTTTTAACAAGAAAATTTATAACAAGAAAATTCCTGTGTTTGGACATTACATTCTGTGGATCAGTTGTGAGAATTAAATGAGGTATAGATAGAAAGAAGGAATGAAGAAAGAAAGAAAGAAAGAAAGAAAGAAAGAAAGAAAGAAAGAAAGAAAGAAAGGAAGGAAGGAAGGAAGGAAGGAAGGAAGGAAGGAAGGAAGGAAGGAAGGAAGGAAGGAAGGAAGGAAGGAAGACTTTAATACAGTGCCTGACATGCAAGATTTCAGTGGGTAGGATGGTCCTAATGATGATACATTTGAGTCACATGATGATGCATCATCATATCTACTCCCTCACTCAATGACTTAGAAGTAGAAATAGTATAGCTATATTCTGATGCTATTTTATGAGATTTCAAGGTGTTGCAATATTCCCACCAGTGAGTGGCATTTTCTTGGACATACATTTGCTCCTCCTGGACTAGCATTACAGCAAATTAGGGCCAAACCAGAGTTCCCCTCTCCTCTGCACTCCCTGACAACCAGTCAGATTCAGGACCTTTGATGTCATCCTCAGGGTGAGTCTGGGAACACTAGGACAGCATTATCAGGTGAGCCATCTCGCAGACACCAGAGAAAATCACTCTGTCCAGAGGGCAGTCCTGTTCATCACTGAATCAATGCACATCCATAGTCAGTGGGCAGCATAGGGACCAGTGGTTTTTACTCCACCTAAGCCTCAAGGATGGGAGGGGAATGCCCAAATATTACACAATTTCCCAGAGATACACTGCCTTAACCTCATTTACAGTGACCTATTATTATCCATGCAAATGGTTACTGTCATCTATAAGCACCTAGCCAGAACTTGCAATAAGGAATCTTCCACATTCTGAAATAGCCCCTTTCAGATGTGATGTTTATAGAGACACAGTATTCATTTCTACCTAGATTCCCAAAGACGACCACCATCAACCATTCAAAATTATAAGCTTCCCCAGCCTAAAGCCCTGATTTTTCTGGAGAAATCATCAGTCTCTATCTAAATTTGTTTCCCTTGTTCCTCTTTCAAAGTCTCATCACAGTCCATTATATATGTGGGTGATGATTTCTGTCTCCCTGAAAACTTCTGTTCATTGCCATGTAAGGACCTAACATAGTGCCAGGCACAGAGTAGTCACTCAAAGAATAATGGTAGAGTAAAAAAAAAAGAATAAGTAAAATGATTTTGATTCATCAGAGTCAAGGAGCCAGCTATATATTTGCTTGTTTTTACAGGGCCACCCTCACATGTCACTAAAAATAAGTCCTTATTATCCTTCCCTGAGACCTTCTGCTGTGTAAACACCATTAATGCAGACACTGACAATCAGATTAATGAAGGGAAGCAATTTATTGAACTGATATTTGGTGTAGATGTCATTAACAGCCCCCTTTTGAAGCTACTGCATCATATTAGACCAAGTCTCTCCCCAAGAGCATGAAGAAAATCATTTAACTGCTTTTCTGCAGCTGTTAATATGAAGCCAACCCTCTGCGAATTGTTGAATTGGCTCTGAGACAACTGCTAACCTCCTATGATTGCTGTTCATTGATGCCTTTTTTTTTTGTCTCTTCTGAGAAACATGTCCTATAATAAATCAGGCTGTTGTGGCTTTAGTTTTTGTTGTTGTTGCCATCCCCTTCCCTGCATTAAATACACTAGAAAAGTTCCAATAATGAGAAAAGGTCAGCAGAGCTTGAAATAACTATATCAAGAGGGTGAAACCTGAAAGGTGGTCTTGGAAACGAAGAATAGGGGTGCGGAAGGGTCGGTGATTTTGCAAGTGCACCAGGAATATATGTACTTTCACAGATTCTCATGGGGCTAGAAAAGTCTCAGGTATTCATTAGGCAACAAGATAAGATTTGGGAAAGATCATACAAATCCATTATCTTCTCAGGCCTCACAGATGGCCTTTATTCCATTTCCTTCTACACCGGCCTCATTTTTCTGGATTTTCTTTCCCAGTTCCACTGATAAGTCATCTATTGACTCAGATGCCTATCCCCCACCCATTCTGAAACTCATTCCCCCCATTTCCTTAATGATTTCCCATTTTACTAGCATGCAACAGCCCTGACTGATGAGTAGCTTTCTGGACCCCGCTGACGAAATTACTAGGTGACCCATTCATATTTTTTAATATTTCTTTCTTAATTTTTACTTTATTTTTTATTGTCTAAAATTTTACATATGTTTCTTTTTACCCCGATTGACTACCCGCCTCATCCCCCAGCCATTCCCACCCTAGCAAAGCCCCCAACACTCCAGTGCCTGTGTCCATTGGTTATGCTAATATGCATGCATTCAAATCCTTTGGTTGCTCTCTAACCCCCACCATCTCCCACACACACCATTTGTCTCTGGATCTGTTCTTTTCCATCAAATTATGTTGATCATTGTATCCCACATATGAGTGAAATCATGTGATATTTATCTTTCTCCCACTGGCTTATTTCGCTTAGCATAATGCTCTTCAGTTCCATCCATGCTGTTGCAAATGGTAAAAGTTCCTTCTTTTTTATAGCAGCATAATATTCCATTGTGTAGATGTACCACAATTTTTTAATCTACTCATCTGCTGATGGGCACTTAGGTTGTTTCCAAATCTTAGCTATTGTAAATTGTGCTTCTATGAACATAGGGGTGCATATATCCCTTTAGATTGGTGTTTCTGGTTTCATGGGATATAGACCTAAAAGTGGAATTGCTGGGTCAAATGGGAGCTCCATTTTTAACGTTTTGAGGATACTCCATACTGTCTTCCACAATGGCTACACAAGTTTGCATTTCCACCAGCAGTGCACAAGGGTTCCTTTTTCTCCACATCCTCACTAGCACTTGTCATTTGTTAATTTGTTGATGAGAGCCATTCTGACAGGTGTGAGATGGTACTGCATTGTCGTTTTGATTTGCATCTCTTGGATGACTAGTGACTTTGAGCATGTTTTCATATGTCTCTAGGCCTTCTGTATGTCCTCTTTCGAAAAGTGTCTATTTAGATCTTTTGCCCATTTTTTTTATTGGATTGTTTATCTTCCTTTTGTCAAGTTGTATGAGTTCTCTGTAAATTTTGGAGATTAAACCTTTATCTGAAATAGCATTGGCAAATATGTTCTCCTATGCAGTGGGCTTTCTTGTTGTTTTGTTCATGGTTTCTTTTGCTATGCAGAAGCTTTTTATTTTGATGTAGTCCCACTTGTTTATTTCTTCCTTAATCTCCATTGCCCTAGGAGCTGTGTTGGCAAAGATATTGCTATAACATTTGTCTGCTATTTTGCTGCCTATGTAGTCTTATCGGATTTTTATGGTTTCCCATCTTATAGTTAAGTCCTTTATCCATTTTGAGTTTGTTTTTGAGTATGATGTAATTTTGTGATCTAGTTTCTTTTTTTTTTTAATTTTTTTTGCATTTATCTGACCAAATTTCCCAGCACCATTTATTAAAGAGACTATCTCAACTCCATTGTATGCTCTTGCCTCCTTTGTCAAATATTAATTAAACATGATGGCTTGGGTCGATTTCTCTGTTCTCTGTTCTGTTCCATTGGTCTATATGTCTGTTCTTGTGCCAGAACCAGGCAGTTTTGAGAACCGTGGCTTGGTAATAGAGCTTGTTATCTGATATTGTGATTCCTCCAACTTTGTTCTTTCTCAGGATTGCTGAGGTTAGCCAGAGTCTTTTTTTATTCCAGGTGAATTTTTGGAATTTGTTCTACTGGTAAATCTTTGAAATATTCCATTGGTATTTTAATGGGAATTGCATTGAATCTGTACATTGCTTTGGGTAATCTGGACATTTTAATAATGTTGATTCTACCAATTCATGAACATGATAGGTTCTTCCATTTGTTTATGTCTTCCTCTATCTCGTTTTTCAATGTCCTATAGTTTTCTGAGTACAGGTCTTTTACCTCCTTACTTAAGTTTATTCCTAGATATCGTAATTTTTGTGATGCAATGGGATTTTTTTTGTTTATTTGTTTGTTTTTTGTTTTTTTCATTTCTCTTTCTATGATTTCATGGTTGGTGTATACAAAGGCCATAGATTTCTGGGTATTAATTTTTTATCCTGCTACATTGACAAATTCATTTATTAGGTCTAATAGTTTTTTGATGGAGTCTTTGGGGTTTTCAATTATAATATGTCAGATTCAAATAAGGACAGTTTTACTTCTTTTCTAATTTGGATGCCTTTTATTTCTTCTTTGACCCATTTGTTTTTAGCATTTTCAACTATTAGCAATCTCTGCATGTTGGGTAAATATTTTCCTTCTAACAACTTTGACGTGTTCCAGTTACGCCCTTTAGAGCTATACAAAACAGACCTATTATTATTTCCCATATACTTCTATCTAGAGTTGAATTTCCTTCTGTTCCCATAATAAAAGTTATAGTTTTCAAACCCTCTCGCCTTATGAATTACCGTCCAATTGAAAAACATCTTAACATTCAATGGGATCATTCATTTCTGGAATAGAAAGATCTTTCCATGACATTACATGTAATATTGCTAAGATCAAAATTCACAAGCAAGAATTCTTAAGTCAAGTCTTTCATTCTATTTATGGGGAAGGAAGGGAAGCAAATACTTTCAGAGAATTATTTAAGAGTAAGTATTTCATCTGCCATTTGCAACAAAATGGATGAAACTTGAAGGCAGTGTACTAACTGAAAAAAGTCAGAGAAAGACAAATACTGTATAATCTCACTTGTGGATGAAATCTAAAAATCCAAAATCATAGAAACAGAGAGTAGAGCAGTGGTTACCAGGGGCTGTTGAGTGGAAGAAATGAGGAAATGTTGGTCAAAGGGTACAAACTTCCAGTTATAAGATGAATAATTTCTGGGACTTTAATGTATAGCATGGCGATAGCTAATAATACTGTATTATAGATTTTAAAGTTCCTAAGAAAGTAGATTATGAATGTTCTCACCAAACATAAAAAATGGTAAAAGTGTGACATGATGGAGGTGTTAGCTACCACTATGATGCCAATTATTTCAAAATATATAAGTATATCAAATCAACATGTTGTATATCTTAAATTTATGCAATGTTATATACCAATTCTTACCTCAATAAAACTGGGGAAAGATGAGTAAAAATTTCAGAAATATTTCAGCCCCATGAATTCAATAAGATGGCCAAAACATATTATAAAAATAGAGAGAGGAAATTAGTAAGGACAGGAAAATTAAAATGGACCAGCAGATATGTCAGGATTCATAAATGAGTAGGTCGCCCATACGATTGTCAGCTGATTTCTCAACAGAAACCATGCAGGCCAGACGGGAATGGCAAGAAATATTCAAGGTGATGACTCGCAAGAACCTACAGCCAAAAATACTCTATTCAGCAAAGCTATCACTCAGAATTGAAGGCCAGATAAAGAGCTTCACAAATAAAATAAAAAAGCTAAAGGAGTTTATCACTGCCAAACCAGAATTATATGAATTGCTGAAAGGGGTTATTTAGGAAGAGGCAGAAGATATAGATAAAAATTATGATCAACAAATACGTATCAACAAGTGAAACTAAAAGCCAAGGGAATTTAAAAACCTGATGAACAATATTAACTGGTGAATATAATAGAATCAGAGGTATGGAAGGGGAGTGAACTGACAATTCTCGGGGAAAAGGGGAGTAGGGGGTGTGAGAAGAGACTGAACATAAACTGTGCACCTATGAATGAGGACAATGGGGGTGTGTGGAAAGGGCAGAGGGTGGGGTGGGAACCTGGTAGAGGGGTGCAATGGGGGGGGGGGGATGAGGAACATTTGTAATAATATGAACAATAAAGATTTATTTTAAAAAATAATAATATTTTTTAAAGAGATGCAGATGGGGATTACATTTTCAGACATTAGTCATGAAGAGCTAACTAGTTGGTATTTCTCAGCATAAAGCACCATGACCCACTATCCTTGTGGCCTCCCACTTTTTGAACTTGAATATACCAATGTGGCTTTCTTGGCAATCACTGTTTGGCACCTGATTCTTCTGAAATACAAATAATAACTATAAAAGCATTGTAAACTCTGTAGTCCTGAGGATCTTCAAAGACCCTGCTTTCCATCTGAGTCAAGTCTTCTGCTTTGACACACATCTTTTCCTAAAAGTTAAGAATCAGTACTGAAATGACTTGGCAAGTAGGAAAGAAAGGCTGTCCTTGAAAATCAAGTTTCCACCTGGAAATCAATATGATGGACATGAAGGACACATGAATAAAAATATGATCAAAAAATACTTTTTCCTCCTAAAAGTCATACAGCAAAATTAATGGTCAATTTAAAGCAAAAATCCACCCTCAGATAAAATCACTTTCCCTAGGCATCGCCAGCACACATCCACAGAGCACCTCTCTCCACACTGTTATTTTTCACTGAGTTTCCAGCCAGCCGCAGGAAACAGTGAGGGCCTTCCAGGAAGCCTGCACTGGTGAGATGTGCCCCAGGTTTGGCAGCACCGAGAAGTGAATAGAATCATCACATCACTCTTGTTTTTCACAGGATGGTTTACGGCTGACCAAAGCCTGACACCAGGCTCTCTTTGATCAAAGGGAACCCAGGGTCCATATGAGCAACCCTGGCCTCCAGGAAGAACAGCCAAGTCAAAGTGCATAAAGGGGATGCCCCAGAGGTGGGTGTTCTCCACCACCCACAAAGGGATCTAACCCCAGTGCCACACAGGAGCTACCCTGTTTCCCCGAAAATAAGATAGTGTCTTATATTAATTTTTGCTCCCAAAGATGCGCTAGGTCTTATTTTCAGGGGATGTCTTATTTTTCCATGAAGAAGAATACGGTACACATTTATTGTTAAATGAAAATAAAGGAAATTTATTACCTGTATACGGTACGGTAGTACGGTAGTTGTCAACACAAACCAGACAAACTGTGAATCCTACAGTATCAAGAATTTACTCATTTATTCAATGACAATCATGTCATCATCTTCTGGAACATCATCATAACAATCTAATTCCTGAATTTCCTGGTGAATTTCTTGTGACTCCATTTCTTTCAGAATCAGTGGACCAAATCTCCCATTTAGCAATATCACTGTCTTTAAATGAGTACTTCTTGTCAAGGTAGCCTGCTTGCAGTGCATTTGCAATGCAACTGTCAGTGATTTTCTCCCATGAATTCTTCACCCAAGTCACAACTTCTTGCAGTTTAGGTTTCACAAAGGTTCCATGCTGATTTCTCTCCATTCTATTTTCAATGTAGTCATTAATTTCCATGAGCAAATTGTCTTTGAATGGCTTGTTTATTGCAATATCAAAAGTCTGGAGATAGGCCGTCATTCCTGCGGGAATCATTATCTGACCTATTTTTCTTTCATGAAGAAATGTCTTCATGTCTTTAGCACGGTGAGTGCTGGCTGCATCCCAGACTAGCAGACCTCTTTGGCTCCCTTGCATAACAAGCAGCATTATTAAATCGACCCACTTCCTTATAACTGCTTGTGTGGCTCAGGCTTTTTCAGTTTCAAGAATAAAAATGCCCAAAACACATTCAATCTTTTCCTTCTTGCCCTTAGAAATGATTAAAGGTGGGATTTTAGTGCCATCCAGACAAATTGCCAAAATACAGGAAACACGTGCACTTTCGTAAGCAGTGGAAGGAATGTACACTAAGGAGGCACCCCACTGTTCAATTGTTGTTTGAAATGATTGGCATATAAACACGGAAGTTTCATCCATAGCAATCATGTTGGAAAGATTCTATTTAGAGAAGTCAGCATCATCAATAAAAGACTTGAATGCAAGTGCTCACTTAATAACTTGAGTATCTTCCAACCTAAACAATGTTGTAGATCTTCTTAAAGACAGTTCACTTCGCTGAAGGAAATTATCAAGCCAGTGTTGTGATGCTTTGAAGTCTTCGAGGGCTATATCAAACTGTGGTGCCATTGCAAGGGCAAATTCTTGAATCTGAGCCCTATTCACAACCAAAGCCTTTGCTCTCCTGTCAACAACCCATTCACAGATCAGGTCTTCCAGCTCGGAAAATAATGGTTGCCGACCTGATCCACACTTGTGCTTTTTAGCATTTCCCTTGTCCACTTGTTCAATGAGGTTACCATACTCTGCTTGCCATTTTCAGACCAATCGGATACTCAACATCTTCTCTTTGCAGAAAGCAGTGAGATTTTGGCCCCAAGAGTCTTCCACAATTCCTTTCTGTACTCCACGGAGTAGCTTTTTCTTTTTGTGTTCATTTCTAGGGATAAAAAAAAGGAATTGGGGTATCAAGGTGGGGGGAGGGGATCACTTAAAATGACACAGGGGGGATCAGGGGGGAAATCAAAATGGCACAGGAGAATCAGAGGGTGGATTACCATTTTAGTAACCCCTTTTGATCCTCCTGTGTCATTTTGATTACCCTCTCTGATCCTCCTGTGTCATTTTAAGTGATCCTCCTCTCCCCACCCCTGTACCACTGAACACCTTCACCAGACATCCCCCCTACCCCTTTATCAGACATTTACCCGCTGGGGCCTGCATGGGGACTGTCACTGAGCTTGCTGGGGCCTGGATCTGGGCTGGAGCAGGGTCTGCCACTGACTGAGAACCTTCAGTCATCATGAGGGTGGCCAGGAGCATCAGGTAGTGTCACCAGAGGCAGACCAGCACTCACCACCTTCGCCGCGTCCTGTCCGCTCTAATCCTCCTGTTCTTCTGCACGCATCTGCGAAAGTCTCCTCCTCTCTCCCGCTCTGCACTCACCGCTCACTCCGACCTCCGCTCCGCCTCCACACAGCAGTGATGTCAGGACTCCGTTTAACGTCACTGGTTGTTAGACACCAGTCGGGGCAGCCCTAGCGACCAGTTTACGGTAAATTAATTTTCATTCTGAGACAGAGCCTAGGGGAGCTTTATTTTCAGGGGGGATGCCTTATATTTCACTCAGAAGGAAACCTGTAAGTAGGTCTTATTTTCAGAGGATGTTTTATTTTCGGGGAAACACGGTATCTACTACTGTATATCCAGAACAGAAAGAGTATCAAGGCATGAGCTACAACAGGAGAATCTTAGGGAGGGAGATGGGAGACAGATATTGTGACTGAATAGCATTTGTCCATCTCTAATCTTGTGGTTCTTTGAAACTTCTAGTTGAAATTCAGGGTGGGGTTGACCAGCCAGCGTCCCCCAGCCCCTCCCCCAGCCATTGAGCCCCTATCCATCTCCCCACCCCATTGGGGAGCAGGGCCAGCTGGCCCACCACCCACAGCCTCTCCCCACAACTGGGCCTGCCCCCAATCTGCCCTCAAACCCCAATCAGGGGTGGGGCTCACCAGGTAGTCACCCATGGCCCCTTCCTCCAGCCAGCCTGGCCCTGATCAGGGTGGGCCAGCCACCCAAACTCCTGCCATCTTCTCCTCCCGACAGGCCCAGCCCAGAACAGCCCAGTTGGGGTCCAATGGACCCCACCAGTGCACAAATTCATGCACTGGACCTCTAGCCATCAATAAATCAATTTTAAAAATTGGCAAGGATGTGGGAGAACATTGATCAGCTGCCTCCTGCATGCTCCCTACTGGGGATTGAGCCTGGGAACCTTTTGGTGCACTGGATAATGCCCAACTAATTGAGCTACACTGGCCAGAGCTATAGCCCAGATATTCTGAACCCAAGTTATAAATCTGGTGAAGGGAAGAGTCATGGGAGGAGCATGGGTTTAAGTCCTAAAAGTTTCACTCACTAACTGGGTGACTTGAACTTAACTTGTCTGAGCTTTAGTTTTCTCATTTACAAAATAGGACAATGAGACAAACAGGGCAGATGTGTTATGAAGATAGGTTGTGGGGCCCCATCTCAGTTCCTAGTGGACACTATATTATTAGCTACTTCCTGCCCTCTGCTCCATCCTTCCCTCCATGTTCCAGCTATCACCATAATTACCCTCCCAGCTCACATGGACCTTTTCCCCTTCACACTTAGAGAGAAACTGTGATTCTCTCTATCACACAACTTGGTAGTTACTCAAATAGCTATTGGGATTCTTTATGTCATAAGGGACCAAAGCCCAGGTCAAAATTACTAAGTAAATAAGGGCATTTATTAGCTATAATAAATGAAAATAGCACAGAGAGGTAGCACCTGATCCAGATACTCTGTCATCAGGGCTCCAGCTCCACTTCCCAGTGATTTCCCTGGCTTTGCACTTGTCAAGGAACAGTCCTGGTTCTCAGGCTGTCTCCCACCATGACAGCAATATTTACCCCAGCATTTCCAGCTTTCATATCTGCATGCTACACAGATCATAAGGAGAAGGTCTGGTTTGCAGCCTTCTCAAAAAAAAAAAAAAAAAAAAAGTCTTCTGAGTCCAAACTCAAATCCATGCTCACCCCTGAACCAATCACCATGGCCAAGGGGCACGGACCACATAGTCTCAGCCTGGGTTGTGAGCTCAACCCCTGACCCAACACAGCCCCAATCCAGACATGGAGTCACTGCCCCAAAACCAGTTAGATCATCATTGGCAATCAGGGTTTGGGAGCCAAAGAGTATTTTAATAGATGTAATGGCAGTCTTCCATTGGATCCAGTTACATCTCCCAGCTCTTACAGTGAGAGTGCTGAGAGCTGTCGGGCCACAGCTCTTCTGAGAGTGTCTGTGGCCTGGTCCCACTTGAGTTATTTTCCTGAAGTATTACACTACTAACCCAGAGCTAAAATAGCCTCTCTTAAAGGAATCCAGAATAAATAAAATTGCATGAGATTGGATTCTGTCCTTAAATTTTGATTTTATAGCCTTTGAAAACTTTGTATGGTATCACAAGCATGTATGTGTCTGTCTGTCTGTCTGTCTGTCTTGTCTGTGTGTGTGTGTGTGTGTGTGTGTGTGTGTGTGTGTGTGTGAAAACTGTATCGTTTTATAAAGAGTTACCCATTTGGCTTTTCATAGGAATGAAGTCCTACATTATGACAATGACCTTGAACAAAAGTTAAGCATGTGAACTTGGGTTTAAGAAAACAATTTGTTCATAACTCAACTTCTTTTATCCCCAAGCCTTTGAAGTAGAAGGTAAAAAAAATAATCAAATATTTCATTCTTGACATTTTCAGGGAAGGTGTGTAAATAGGAAACACACATAAAACCACTGAACATGAAGTGATAACAGATTCTACATAATTACAACTGCAAATATATATATAGGAAGTAAAATAGATTAATGATGCTGCCCTTAGAAGCTATATTTTGTCAATAAGGCATGGATGGATTTACTAGCCTCCTATTTCTCTGATCCACAGGTAAATTTGCTATTCTCTGATTCATTGTCACTATTTCAAATATCAGGCTAAATACCTTTGGGGTGTCTCTGGGGTATTCATAACCTTCAGAGAGTTGTTGATAGTGATCACATTTCTTCTGAAGTCTTTGTTGATCCAAGAATACATATTTTGTTGTGTAAGTCTTCATAAATCAGTCTTTCCGCCCATTTATCATTCCTGTTGCTTTTCTCTGAACACTCTCCAGTATGTCTCTGACTTGCTAATAATGAGGTTCCCAGATCACAGTGCATCATTCCAAACTCAGTCTCTCATTGTGCAGAGATGGACTTTGCCTCTTTTTTTCCTGACCCACTGTTTTCACTTACAAAGTTCTTATGCTGTCAGATCATATATGAACCCATAATTCATGTGCTCTCCATTACAATTCCTGGGGGAACCCAAGCACTTCCCTAAATAGGTTAATGCTTGACATGTAATAGTTGCTCAGAAAAAAAGTCCTTCAATAAATGAATAAATGAAAGCATAAGCTCCATGGTTGGGTCTTTACTGTACCAAAGAATTTATTACAAAGAGAATAAGAGAGGAAATGTGTGTGATTGTGATGGGGGTGAGGGAGGGGAGGAATTCACAATAGATTACCCACTAAATATTTGGCCTGTATCATTCAAACATTTCTACCACTTTGATTTGGCTGAGACATTGTTCCACTCTCATTTAACACAAGGCAAACTGAAGTCCAGAAAACTAATGTATGTCACTGAATAGTTTAATGGAATTGAGGACATATCTGGTATCTAAAATTCTGGTGCCTAAGTTGGGGGGGGGGGAGGAGAGGCTGGGGGAAGGTCAAGGGCGGGGGGAGACATATGTACAACTATTTGTAATGCTTCAAACAATTAAAAATATTTCCTAGAAAAAATAAAATAAAAAATAAAATTCTAGTGCCTGCTGCATCCTCCAGACTAAACTGATTTTAAAATACTATTTAAAATCCTCTTGAGCCAAAATATTTGAGGTAGGGGTTTCTAATTGTGGTTTACTTGACATAATTCTTGCCCTTCTAACCATAATAGCAGGATCCAAGAGCTGGAAAAGGTGGTAGTCTAGTGCTAACCTTGTTTCCTACTCTCCCTATCCTGATGGCACTGGTGGTAGTGAGGATGACAATCGCAGTAGTAGAAGCTGCCACCATTACTGAGTACCTGCTTAACTCTTCACACATGTTATTTCATGTGACCTATAAAACAGCCTATTAAAATAGGCATTATTCAATCAAATTTACTATAAGGAAACTGAGTCCCAGAAAAGTTAAATGCCAAAGGATCACACAGCAGAGCTAGTGTGCCAATTTAGCTCAATGAAACTACACCACACTCTTCTGCCCTGGAGTGGATCCTCTCCTTGGTTACAATACCGTACCATCTTTGATAGCCACTCGTACTTTCTGATTCCGATACACTTCTCATAAGGACCCTCAAACAAAACTAACTTGCTGGGTTGGGGGGAGAAACCTATTCCTCTTAGTTTAACTTAGAAAAGGACCTTTTTTCCTAGGAAATTAAAGGAAACAACAAACCATCAAGCATGTCACTTCCTAATAGGAGTGGGCAAGTGTAAGGCCAAATATAAAGGCATTAAAATCTACTAGTGGAGACCCTGCTTGGCCACACATGGCCATGGTAAGCCAGTTTCCAGACACCTCCCCTCTTCTCCAATCCACCTCTCTACCTTGCTCAGTGTGTTCCACTGTATAGCATATATACATGGCCTCTAGCTGGAACTGAACAGGCAGCTACAGCAGCACACAGCACTGTGATGAAACACTGGACTGAAATGCTTGAAAAAACAACCTCAGAATTACCTCTCTTTCAGAAAGTAATCAAAACAAAAAGAAAGACCCAATACTCTTTCTATTGGTTAATTCATTCCCCCAACTTATCTGTACCATATTCTGTCTTTATGTTGTAACTCCAAACCACCAAATAACGCCATGCAAGAGACGACATAACTTCATGGAAACAGCACTAGAGAAGAAGTAAGGAGAAGTAGTAGGTTTGTGACTCACTCTTTGTTAGCAGGGACTGTAAAATAATCATTTTTGAAAGCCTACAGTATTCATGAAATGCCGGTTGAATTTGCAGAACTGACTTTGGGTAAACCTCTCCATATTTCTAAGCTTCAGTTTCTACACTTATAAAACAGAAACTAATAATAACTTCCTTGTATCACATAGCTATAGTAGGGTTCCCTACAGGATAATATGAAAGCATTAAAAAAAAAAAAAAAAAAAAAAAGAATCACACAAAACCAAGCTATAAAGAAAAGGAGATGGACTATGATAGTTCTGCCAATAATGTAGGCATGGTGCCAACAAGCTAGTTGGAAGTTAATGGCACTTTTTGCTATTCATCCAGATGTTAGGCATATTCTAACTATAAAAACCGAAGTGATCACTGGCAGACATTCAGAAGGTCTGAGGACTGCTAGAAGGAGCAATGTGAGTGTTCTCTGTCTCTCTCAGGCCCTGAGGAGGGCAGGAAACTTCTGCATAAAGCCAGTCTCCTCTAAGGAAAACCACAACTCTCACTCTTACTGCTCTAAAGGGAAAACAGTGCAGATTCTAAATATTTTGCTATGGTGCTGAACTGAATGAATCTACACAAGAGTTAAGTCTTTGCTTTTTTCACGGGGAAATAAGCCCTTTAGATCTCACACTCTAACCCCACTTCTACAGCAATCAAGCCAAGCCAGAAATTTGCACTTGCAAATATTTTTGAAAGAGTCTGACTAAGCCATTTTTAGATGTTTTTCCCATCTCTGTGTGCCTCTCCCTCCCACAGAGCACAATTAAAACGGCACCTTTAAAAGGCTATTAAAAAACATTGATTGGCTTAACTGTGCTAATGTCATGGCTTTAAAATAAAATTCTATTAAGTCCTTAAAATATTGCCGACAAGTACTTTGCAGCAAAAACTCAGGACAACCATCCTGAGGCTTCTGTTAGTGAGATATTTAGCTAATTACTGCAGTTTATCTTTCTTATCAGCGTTTGCCTCTGAATTTTTAAGTCTTCTGACAGTTATCCTGAAACAGCTGTCTGTATGCACACTGGAGGCCAGTACTCAGCTGCCACCTTTCCCCTAGTCACCAGCCTGAATTCATACAGAACAAATCAGACATGTCCATCCTGACTTTTGCTTTGTTCCTATTTTTTAAGTTACTAATAAGTTTGAGAATAAGGAAAATTACATATATGCTTTTTTTAAAAAATTGGAAGTTTTATATAGGAATCACTTTCCTAGCCGTGATATGCTAGCTACTTAGCACTTTCAGAGAAAACACATGTTCTCCAAATTGCCATAGTCCTCCCCAGAATGTTTCCCACTTTCTCAACTACAGTCATTGAATTTGCAACCCCTGAACTTGATTATTATGCATAAAGAAACAATAGTGTTCCATTGCTGTCATAGACTACCCTTCCCTCAGAGTTGTCCCAGGGTTTATTTTAGACTCTGATGAGCCCATATAACCTCATCCCTGCTATATACTGAATCACCCATGTCCTTGGAGTCTAACATGCAGAAGGCTTATCTTTACTTTTATCTTTCAAGTAGAGGCTCGGTGCACGAATTCATGCACCAATGGGGTCCCTTGGCCTGGTTAAGCGGTCTAGGATTGCTAGAGAGCGCAGGCCAGGCCTAGGTACCCCACCGGTGCACGACTGTGGCCAGGGAGAGGTGCAGGAGGTTCAGCTCTCTTGCTCAGTCCCAATAGAACCCCAGCAGCAAGCTAACCTACTGGTCAGAGCGTCTGATCCCTGTTGGTCAGTGCATGTCATAGCAAGTGGTTGAGCGGCCTTAGCATATCATTAGCATATTACACTTTGATTAGTTTAACAGCTGACTGGTCAACAGGACACTTAGCAGATTTAGCTTTTATTATATAGGATCCTTGCTGTCTACGTGCATTAGGCCAGCAGACTTCCTCTCAGACCCATAATATGTGAGGCCAGTTCAAGAAATAAAGCCTCAGAAACAGGTCTTATTCAAGATGTAGTTAATCCAACATTACAGTTTTGGTTAACCTACACTAGGTAGTAACCCAATGTCCCAATAACATTCTCCCATACTAAACTTGGCCACAGGTATTCAGTACCAGAGGCTTACCTAGGACACAGGTCCTCTAGTCCAAAGCCTTTAATTTTATCCTTGGAGAATGTTGAAGATGAGAAAACATGTTTTTGCTCTCTTTACCTATGTCTCTCTAATTTCTGTGGGATCAATGACTGTATAACACTGGGAACAATCCAAATCATTAGTAATAATTGATAACACTTAATGAATTTAATGTGTTACTTTTATGCTTCCGACTCCTCATCTTCAAGGTGAGATATTAGCAGTACCGACCTTGGAAGGCAATTTTTAAAAAATATATTTTATTGATTTTTTTTTTACAGTGAGGAAGAGAGAGGGATAGAGAGTTAGAAACATTGATGAGAGAGAATCATCCATCAGCTGCCTCTTGCACACCCCCTACTGGGGATGAGCCCGCAACCAAGGTACATGCCCTTGACCGGAACCTGGAACCTTTCAGTCCGCAGGCTGACGCTCTATCCACTGAGCCAAACCGGTTTTGGCTGGAAAGCAATTTTGAAGATTAAGTGAATTGATGCATTTAGAACAGTGGCTGGCACATGGCTATAAGAGATACCTCCTGCCTTCCCTCTAATCTTGCAAACAAATGCTCTTGCCCACTGATAATGTTTCCCTAGCTTCTCTTTATGCAGTACAAACACAGTGCCTTCAAGGTTCCTCAATTCTGCTTGTCATCAGGGTCATCCTAAACCTTAATTTAGAGGCTAAAATACTTCCTATATTTTGACAACCAAAAAGAAGAATTTTATTATTTTCCCTATGTGTATATACGTTTTTAAAGTTTTTGTCTGCCACCTTCATTAAATAACAGTTTATATGGCCTCCATTCTAGGAGACATACTATTTCTTTAGACCTTTTCAAGCACTGAAAATAGTTCTGTCTCCCATTACCCCTGAAGACCACAGATTGAGCATTACCATACTAATCCAACCCCTCATTTCCAAGACAAGAAATAAAGGATCCAAGATATTGGGAGGCTTATTCAAGGCCACTCAGCTAATTAGAGTCAAAGTATGAGCCAGGATCTAATTTTTTTTTTTTTTTTTTTACTTAATTAAGGGGGTTGGCAGTTTTCTTACTTTAAATTTGGTTAGGTTCTAAATCTATTTAGGTTCCTCTTCCATGACACCAGCGATCTTTGCAATCTGAATTTCTTAAAAAGTCAACACCAGCCCTCATCAAAATTGTACAGGGACTTGTTTTCATCACTCCCAGTGCAGAGTATAACCAAGCAATGGTCAAAAGACCTAGTGTTGGAAATACAGATGCTGCCCTGGTTATTTGACAATGTACATCTTGATTTTCGATTTGGTATAGTTTTGGGTCTGTTATGAATTCCCAGTCATTTTCAATAATATCTCTACCCATAGGCACCCATTTATGTTATTTAGTTTGATGGTCCTCCCTAATATTATCTGGTAACCAGCCTTTCAATTTTGTAGCTTTAAATCATATATATATATATATATATATATATATATATATATATATATATTTCAAATCTGACTCTTTAAGACATAAGCCACCCCACCTAGATGTTTTTATTGGAAAAATTAATGAGCAGATTCCTATTTCATCATCCCAGTCATTAAGGAAGTGTTGACTAGGACTGAATCAAGAACGGCCATTAGGGAAATCCACTTAATCTTCCCATTGGCTGACACAGAACCAATGATATAATATTAAGCTATAATGCAGATCTTAAAAATTGGCTTTCCTGTCATCCAGAAAAGACAAAACTCTAAAGCCATTTTAGTTGTGTTAAAGATACTTAAGCTGTTAAAGAAAAAGAAAAAAAAACTTTACAAAGGGGTATTCTACTTCAAGATTACACGAACTAGCTATCTCCACCCCTCCACCCCCTTCCCCCTCCCCCTCCCCAAATAAGTCACATCTGAAAGGAACTACTTAGTGGGAAATTTAGGCCTCACTTTGCTATAACAACACATTCTTCTCGGTATCCCTAGCTGCATTCTCCAGCATCCAGAGTCACCAGGGAATTTTCAGGCAGCTTATAGTTTTCCTATTTATCAGCCAAGGCAGATTCTAAATTCACAATCTCATCTCCAGTATAGGTGGTAGTGTGTGATTCCTCCCAGAGGGCCAGGCTTCGGCATTTAATGAATAGATTATAATAAGAAATAAATATTCTCAAGTGTTTTTCATCTGGGACAGAGTGACTCCTACTGCACTATTGTCCTTGTTCAGTTTTCTCTAGCAAGAAACTGATAAGCTCTCACTGTACAGTGCGCATTAAAAGGCAGTGGATCTGAGAGCGCTGTACCATTTGGTTAAAGAGCCATTTCCTTTTTCTCACAATTTTCTGGTCACATGAACAAGAACACAGTGGCAACCAAACCTGAGCACCTGGCATTTGTGGCCATGACACACACAAAGGTCTACGGCATCCTCCTAAATATTTGATGGCTCCCGGGATTCTGCGGGGTCACACTGCTGTGGGAACAGCTGAAGCTGCTAACGTGCACAGCTGTTTCTGCCTTCCCACGCTGCTCTGCTGGACAGCTGTGGGAGGCCGTGGAAGCAGAGGGAGAGTACTGTTTGATAAAATGAGAAGCCCCACCAAGGCCCATGCAGCAGGCCCAGACTGTCTGAGTTCTAAATTGCTGAATTCTTGCTCCCCACAGACTACCCATCTGTATCTGCCCCCTCCAGCCTGCCCTCTCTCCTTCTTCACCATGCTGAAATGCTCTCATGTCACATACCAGGCAAGCTGCTGGAAAAAGCACCCACCTCGTGGGGAAAGGGCAATGGCCATTACTCTAGGCTCTGTTCCTGGGGGTGGCAGAACAGGATGGTAATGATGGTAGCAGTAATCCATCACCAGGACTAGTTAAGCTGTGATAATAGATTCCACATAGTATTTTTAGGTGGATGGGAAGGGACTGCTGGCTTCTGATAAGGAACAATCTGCAGATGCCTTGGGAATAAGAAACCTTGTTCGTTCCCAATTTCCATAAAAAGAATATCTCCTCTCTCCCCATATCACAGCATGGCCATTCCAAGGGTAGCTTGGGGCTGAGGGATCCTCTATAATTTCTATAAGTCTCCTCCCATGTGACCCCAATAAGTAGATATAATAACATGCTTGCTACCCAAATGCCCCTTCAAGACAATTTCCTTGATTTCCCACCTCCAATCAGATAGTAATTATGTAGCCACTGCTAAGCAAGGGATTTTTCCAGAGAGCATATTAGAAACTACCCAGAAAAATAAAAACACCATTGAGAACAAACAGTAAATGGAACAGCAAAAGAAAATGACGTCATATTTTGTGTTTTATAGGAGGGGTATGTGTATCTGTCCAGTAGTAAGAAAGGAAGTATAAATAACACGAACAAACCCATAATAAGAACCTGGGAGGGTCAAATGAAACAATGGAAAATATTTTCTAGCTATATAAGCCTTAAACCAGTGAAACCTTAGCACCTATTTATTTAAAACCAAGCATTGTACAATCATCTTTATCACCTTCTTCCTGCTCTGTTTTCCATCTTCTTTTTTCCTCCTTTTCACTGGCTCTTTTTCTCCTCCTCCTCCTGATTCTCTTATTCTCTGGTGCGATTGAAATGAATTTAAGAGATGCCTATGCAGCTCTGAGCTTCCCTGGATTTACTTAATAAATCAGGACCAGCACAAAAGTTTAACCCATTAATCCAACATAACTTTCTAAGGATGCAGCTATATGCTGCAAAGCAATGCTTAGCTGCTGTTAGCATGCTGCTCCTAAATGTTAAATAAGCCACATCCCCGCCTCTCCCGCCATGGGAACCTGCCTAGCAATGCAGCAGATCCGTAGTGTGCTGTGATAAGCAATCTTCTCATTACATACGCTTGGCCCATAATGGTGACAGGTGACATTTTGCTTAAACAGTGTCAGGGATCATCCATCATCTGTCACCCCTTAGCACTATCTGCCTTTCTGCGAGAATCATGTTCTTTCAATACCATTCAAAATGTGCTTTAGCTAATGTAATTTCTGGCTCTGAGATGACAGATCGGGGAAGACAAAGACTAGATCACTCCCAATAAGAAAGCAGAAGAGTATATTCGGCATCAGTAAAGCCCTTACATAAGTGTCACCCAACATAGGTCTCCGGTGTAGTCCCTCTCACATGTGGGCTATAATTCCTCTTCTTTTCTCATATTTTCAGTTCCAACACATCTTTTAAATGATTTATAAACCTGTTTTCTTTTTGCCTAGGGTGCACTGCCCAGATAACCCATCAGGGCCAAGACTCTCATGCACCTTGCTCTCTGGAGGTTTGGCCCCTGAGCAGATCATAGCCAAGTCCCTCTACAGGAATTGCTCTGGGCTAAAGGCAGTTGCCCTACTGAGATTAGCCCCCACAGTCGATCTGAGAGGGGGGGAATAATGGAGGTTAAGCTCAAATTCTGTGACTGGCTGCTAGGGGAGGCTCAAAGGTCTGGCCCCTCACCTCAATTGGGGACAGCTCTAAAACATTATCTCAGCTCCAGAGGATCAGCTGAGGCCCTATGTCAATTCCCCAGCAGTTCAATATCTTCCTCTACCCAAACATCTTTCCTCATTCTTTACAGGTATTCCAGAAACATCCTCAATAAACCTCAGGAAAATCTTCATCTCAGATAAACAGACCTGGGTAGCATTCAAGCAATACTCCAATCAGTCTGGAGAAGTATACCATTCTAAATGTAGTAACAAGGGGATGGAATGCAACATAAAAAGAGCTAACATTATCCTGATGAGTGTGGCTCCGTGGTTGAGCGTCGACCATGTACCAAGAGGTCTCTGGTTCAATTCCTGGTCAGGGCATAGGCCAGGGATGCAGGTTCAATCCTCAGTAGGGGCATGCAGGAGGCAGCCAATGGATGTTGATGTTTCTTTCATTGATGTTTGTATCTTTCTTTCTCTCTCTTTCCCTTCCTTTCTCTCTAAAATCAATAATGACATAATTTTTTAAAAAAGAAACCTAAGACGAACTCATGCTTTTGAGTTATAGTGATTAATTTGCAGTTTCCCTTTAGAGCAGTGGTTCTCAAATGGGGGTGATTTTGTCCCCCAGTGGACATTTGGCAATATCTGGAGATATTTGAGATGGTCATGACTTGAGTGGGTCGGTTGCTACTTGCATGTAGTAGGGAGAGGCCAGCATTCTATAATACACAGGACAGATCTCACAACAAAGAGTTATCCAATCCCCACTGTCATTAGTGTTGCTGTAGAGAAACCCTTCCCTAGGGGTATCAAACAACAACCCTTCCCTACATATATCAAATAACACTTGATATATTATTCAAGTGAATTATTCCCTGTCTTATGGTCAGGTTAATGTCTACCAACTGGTCCTAGGCTAGACATGGCCCAATAAAATACAACCATACTTTGTAAAGGTATGAACCATGAGCTTGATCTCTCCTAGCCATGGGGAAGACAGGATCAACATGCCTCAAAACTGTTGAATACCCCTTTCATCTGAGCTGAGATTAATGATTCAGTCACCTGGATTCTGCTGACAGTGGACACTCACCATCTGTTGAGAGCTCAACCAGCATGCAAAGGATGCCTGCATACCTCTAGACTAGAAGAGGGTGGTTTCTTAGAAAAGAGACAACAATTTCTATTGTTAAGAGGTAAGGACATCAGAGTTTGGCAGACAATTTATTTTATTTGTAAATTAGTAGGGCTGCTTGCGGAAAGGAGAATGTTTGAGACTCTATGAGTAGACACAGCTCTTTGGTGAGTCCTCAGAATTTTAAAGATGCCTGTTATATGTGCAAATAAGATAATATTAGCCTTGCTTTCATACTATCTAAAGCAGTAATTCTTAACTCTGCCTGGAAATTGGAATCACTATGTGTGAAGCTCTTTAAAAATACTAATGCCTAAGGCTCACCCCCTGGATCAGACTCTCCATGGGTAGGGCTTAAGAATTTGTAGTTTGCATACCTTGATACACAGCCAACATTGAAAACCATTGGTCTAGCATGCCCACTGGCAAAATGATAGGATAGTGGCTGCTGCCAACTTTGTGGAAGAGTTCATGACTACAAAGGTCCTGGAGTTTGACCCAGGGCTTTGGGGAAGCCTTACTGTATCTGCTGCTCTTGCCGGGCATTATGAAACTGATTTTGGTGTTGCAGGAAGGAGTGTTGCAGGATGGATGTGCTTAGTAGAATTCCTTTCCTGTAAGAAACACTCTTGTAGACATTTCTTGTAACTTACACAGCTGGTGCCCACCTACTGGGCACTGCACGAAGAAAATGTCCTCCCTTTCCAAAGGGAGTTCCAAGCATCGGAAGCATGGGAGCTAGGACTAGTATAACATACGTGGACCTTCATTTTTCTGTCACTTGTGACTCAAAAGTTACATCAATGACCGGAATTTAATATAGCTAAGCTACTCGTTGTAGACTAAAGACTAAAACTGGCCAGGATTTGATTCAGATAGAATGATCAGAAGTAATCATGAAAGTGATGTGGTTTGGATCATTGTCCATTTATCCATTTACATGGCTGCCAGAGTAATTATAGATATAAATAAATTACATAATTATATATTAAATTTTATATTAAAACTATTGTTTATATATAAATAAAATATTATGAATTATATATAAATATATATTACACACATATAAAATATATATATGTAATCTCATTATTGGAATTAAAGAGAGCAATCTAAAAACATACATATAACACCTAAATTCCTAGGTTACAAAATATTACAATTACAACATTTTTAAAGATTTCTGAGGTTTCAGTCTAGACTTTCAAGGCCAGGCTATGAGCAGCTATGCTGACTTCCATGACAGGTATTAACAGTAAAGACAAATGTTATGTTTCCTGGTTAAAATGAAAAACTTAAAAGTGATATTACCTCAAAAGTATACTAAGCTTGGGAAAAATGCTGTCTGATTGATTAGTCAGTCCCAATTTTCTGCTCATGAAATTGTGACAGACTAACTTGCTTTATGAGGACATGTCTTGTGGCCAAACTTCATTTGGAAAAGACCTATTTAACACTTGAAAACCAGGGACTTCAGATTCTGGCCTCTATCCCTGCCTCAGAAATAGAAAGGAATGTCACTGGCCCTTCTCTGGCACCCACTCTGAGCAACTCAGGTAGGAAGTTAGAATTTCAGAACCTAAATGAAAATAGCTTCTACATTCACTAAGGCCTGTGGTTGTGCCGAGTACTAATGAGGAAAATGAGATTCTTCTAAGCATTGCTTTCATAGTAATAAATTTCTATTCAAGTATAGTCAAAAGATATTTCAAGACTCTAATGAGTCAGAACCAATCATAGCTTGATGAACAGAATATTGATTAACTGATCATTGAAGATAGACACCCAGACAGATAGATAAAGAGAAGGAAAGGAGTTTCCATGAGCAAACTTCTCAAAATGCACAGCAGCAGTACAAGTCTGCAGAGCCCGGGTTTGGCTGGACCACTAACATTTTTCTGCTTATACAGCTTATCTCCTTTTCCCAAGAAGGGAACTATTTATGAAGAGTCACGGCCCTTTCTTTGGCTGGATGGAAACGCTGCCCTCAAGCAGCCAGCATAACCTGGAACAAGACTGCTTCATTGCCTCCAATAGGACCCCGGGGACTCTTATACACACACTTATTTATCTTCTCCCATGCGAATGAAATTCCACCGTGAGGAAACCCACGCTCTCCAAGTCACTGGGCTTTGCACAACCCGTGTCTTCCACAGATTAAGGTAGCACGGCCTCATCTAAGGCGCTCTTCCCCCCATCGCACCAACTGGCCAACATGTCTTTCAAACCCCGGGCCTCAGGGCTTTCTGCTTCTATTTTCTCCCCTCAGTGAGCGCCGCACTTCCAAACCCCCTTCCCTCCATTTGCTGGTCTTCAATCTCTCTGCGACCCTGAACAATAATCCTATTATATCCCCGAACTCTATCTAGGACATTCATCTCCATCCACCTTTTTAATGGCATTGTTAATGATTGGAGGGGAGTAAATCACAGTCAAGATAATGGCCACAAAAAATTAATAGACGTGATTTTTATGACATAATATACCAGTGTACTAATCGTGAGAACAGTTAATTGAAAAGCACTAAATATTTTATTATCCATTCAGCATTCTGTCTCCTTTTACCATTCAGCATTCTGTTTATTCTTTCCCCCATTCTGAACTTTTTACCTATTATTCTTTCATAATGCACCATAAAGGGAAACTGTAGAGTAAGATAAAGGGGTTTCTAATCACTACATCTAATTACAGAGATGAGTAAATCACAGTTTAACGTGTGGTACTCTTAAGAAAAAGGGACAAGGCACAATTCAAGGAGAAGCTAAGCAAAAAGTACCAGTAACTCTTTTTAAAGAACAATATTTTTCAATTAGCTTCTCTGCTTTTGGGCTGTGCTCCACACACCTGGGAGGGAGCAAAGCTGATGTCCATCTCTGTAGCCTCGGCCGGGGGCCGAGCACCCAGAGCTCAGCAAGAACCCCATAATTGTACCAACTCCCACTTTCTCCACCACACACAAGGGCCCTATTCCTTTTAGAACATGCTCATTTATTGTGTATCTACTTTCTTCAACATGAAGAACAATACAGCCCTATTCAGGTTGGCTCAGTGGATAGAGCGTCAGCCTGAGGACTGAAGGGTCCCAGGTTTGATTCCAGTCAAGGACGTGTACCTTGGTTGTGGGCACATCCTCAGTAGGGCATGTGCAAGAGGCAGCTGGTCAAAGTTTCTCTCTCATTGATGTTTCTAACTCTCTATTCCTCTCCCTTCCTCTCTGTAAGTATATATATATATATATATATATATATATATATATATATATATATATATATATCTTAAAAAAAAAAAAAGAATACAATAGTCACATACTGGAACATTCAACTTTCCACCATCAAATTGCAAATGTGACCTCCTTACAGTGAAGTAAAATCTTTTCATATCTAATAAATTCTAATAACAGTTTTCATAGACAGTTCAATACTCAGACTTGCTGATTGCTGTTTATTTTGCTTTGTTTCTTAGGTTGTGAAGGGGATGAAAATCACAACACCATATATATCCTTGAAACCTAAATAGTACCGCCTACCGTACTTACTATTGTTGTCTTTTTCCCAAAGGAAGTAAGATAACAAAGATTACAGACTGTATTCACTCCTCCAGAGCTGAGCCTGGGTACCTTTGTTGAATGGGACAAGTTTCTCTTTGAGTCCTACCATACCTTCCCTGGCCCCAGACCTTTTTTTTTTTTTTTTTTTTTTTTTTTTTTTTTTTTTTTTGCAGAGTCCTTATCCCTCAGGCCTCACCACCACCATCTTCCACAGCCTACCCCCTATCCCCACTATCTCTCTTCTGCCCCACCCACCAGCCCCATTGTTCTCCCCTACAAAAATGAATGGCCCTAAGTATTAACTTAGGTCGGACATTTACATTTTTTTTTCCAAGAACTCTTAAAGGATGGGGAGAGAATTATATTTGGAATTTCAAGTTCCTGGAAACATAATCTTTGATCATTAGCCCCCAAACTAGAGGAGTTTCAAAATTATCTGAAGAGTTTGTTAAAAATCCAGAGCCTGGGTTCCACAAGACTAGCATCTCTGGAAGGCAACTGGATGGCAATCTACCCCAGAAATGTGAAGGCAGCTGAGCCAGGGATCATCTGTGGCCTAGCAATTGGGGATCATCATGTGATCCAATAACTAAGCTCCTTCTCCAAAACTGGGCCTGCCTTTGACAAATTAGAATAACAATCCTATGGGATTAATTTCCAGAACAAGTGGAAGCCACAATAACATGTAGGAAATGGAGGAAAAGAATCGGTAATATTAACCAGAGTTAAATTTTTGCTAAGTGGGATGAATCTACCAAATCCACACACTTGATCAGCTAATTGTATTTAGTAAGAAAATGGCATTGGCTATTTTTAACTTCATTCCATTAGGCTATTTGTAAAAGACAGAATTTACAGGTACACATAGAGGCCTTCTCCCCGCCTCCCCCCTAGAAATGAGAATGAAAACTGGACACCTCTTAAACCCATTCTAACATGTTTTTAACACCTGATCAATGTTAAGCAATGATCACCTCCATTTCCCTCTTATTAAAACCTTTATCGGATGAAAGGAAACTTTAGTTCCCGGCAAGGTTAACATCAGTAACATATATTAAAAGAAAACTTTAATAATAAACAATACATTTTCTTTATAAATGTTTTAAATTTTCATAAATAACTGGAAAAATAGATTAGATAGAAGCAAAAAAGTAAATGCCTGCTGAGCTGAATTTAAATGCCCAAAAAAGCTCTGGCTGGGAGACCCCACTACGGGAATTCAAATGCCGTCTTTTAAAGGTTAAGTAGAGGCTTCATAATAATGCCATAGAACAGGACACTGCAAAGTACACCCCCACCCCAGCCAGAAAGAAGCCTCTCCTCATGACCTTTAGAAGTTCATGTAATGAACACTGACCTACAAGAGGGTATCCAAGTTCCTACTTACTTATCAATCCCATGGCCTTGGGGAGCATGCCCTTGGGGGGCCTCTCATAGTATCTGTAAAATGGGTATCAAGTTCCTTGACTATCTAAAGGGAGGTGTTAGTCCCCTCACTCTCTCAAGTTCTCTTTTGGCAATTTCATCTCAATTTAACCAATCCTCTACCCTGGTATCCCCCAGTTAAAACTATTTGATGCAAATGAGGACTCTTACAGTTCAAACCTAATTGATTATTTTCATACCACTAGCAAATTTCTATCTTAATAATAGATAATTATAATGCAATTAGCCACGTTATTATGATAAATTAAGACTGTGTATCTGAACCATGACAACTGTTATTTGTTGAGGAAATAATGTCAAGCATACTTGAATGACCTTTTGTAGGGGCACAGAAGAGGGGATTCAGACATTAGTTGAGTGGTTATAACACATATCTTCAAGGATCCTTCCTGAGTCTATGAAGTTATTACTAATCCTAAATACTGCTCATAATTACAAATATTAATACCAATCTGCCTTTCTTTACTCTAAAGTGCATCCTTAAAAATTATATTCTGATAATTAAGTCATGTTTCATGTTCAATTACTATAATGCTGCTACTCAAGAAATATTTATTAGTATGAATAACTCTCTCATTTACCTATCTGTAAAACCTAGATTTTTCTCAACCCATATTATCCTTGTTCAAGTAGAATAATCTTGAACTTATGAATAAAGATTTTGCACTTATATAAGACCATAAAATTATAAATTAGTGAAGGTGAAAAAAACAGGCCTTTTTTGAGTATTGTGACTTAACCCATGGCATTTATTTAATAATATGCAAATTGACCCTAAAGGCAGAATAATCAGAACAACCTCTCAACCAGTCACTATGAGACTCACTGACCACCTCTCGATCCCTTCCCCTGGCCAGCAGGCTCCCATCGCCTGACAGTGAATGAGGAACCAGGGGTGGGTGGCGGGGGACGTGGATGGGAGGCACTAGGATAGGTCCCCACCCTACCAGTCACCCCACACACTGAAGGTGACCCATGGCAGAGACAGGGTGGTGAGCAGGCGGAACAGAGATCTCTTAGTCCATCTCCCCTCCTCTGCCAGAAGGCTCTGATCACCCAATGGTGAGCAGCGAACCGGGGGTGGGTGTCAGCAGGGGGTGGGGCCAGCTGCCAGCAGCCAGGGAAGATGGTCCTGATTGCAGTCCAGGCCTGGGAACCATACCCTTGCTCAAATTTCATGCACAGGGCATCTAGTTATAAATAAAGAAATAGATTATCTTTCCAGCCTCAACATGTCACTTCTAATGTCTCATGGCCTTTGATCTATCACTAAAAGGATAGAATCAAAACAACATTGTTATTATTGCTAAAATAAGGGATCTGCAATCTCACATGATTCTGCCTGAATTGTAGTCAGCTATTACAGAAGTCAATATAAACCATAAGGTCATTGAAAATGTGCAGAATGTCCTTAATACTAACTTTGACATAATTATGCTCAGCATTTTTAAGGAACACAGCCATACCCTGCCAGATTATCATGCAGAGCTTGGTGTCCTCTGTCTTGTTTGCCTCTCCAGGTCCTAAGTAACCTGTGTGAACTGAATGAATGGGCTTCCTTATCTCAGTCTTCCAGATAGGTTCAGCAATGGGAGTATCAGCGCATTAGAGGCAAGAAGAAGATAAAGATATACATTTTATTGACAGTCTCCCAATGTGGTGGCTTTGGGCTGGCTGCAAGCCTCAACTGAAGTTCCCACTATTTGTCAAGTGGTCCTATCCCCAGGATGCACACGTGACTTTTTCTGGGTTCTGGTAACAATTCCACTTCTCCACCAAGCCTCATGATATAATAACTCTCTGCTGGGGTTAGCCTGGCAATTCTGCATTGTGTCTTATTGCTTTCCCCAAACCCTGCCCACACATTTTCAATTACTTCATTTATTAATCTCTCCTCAACTACCCATTTTTTAAAAAAAATATTTTATTGATTTTGTACAGAGAGGAAGGGAGAGAGATAGAGAGTTAGAAACATCGATGAGAGAGTCATCGATCGGCTGCCTCTTGCACACCCCCTACTGGGGATATGCCAGCAACCAAGGTACATGCCCTTGACTGGAATCGAACCCGGGACCCTTCAGTCCCCAAGCCGACGCTCTATCCATTGAGCCAAACCGGTCTCGGCTCAACTACCCATTTTTAATATGCCATCTGTTTTAGGCCAAAGTCCTGAATAATTCCCTTCCTATATGAAAATACACATCTTTGATCAATTTGTAAGATATGTCAGGATATGCCTTTTTGTAATGCTGGGCTCTATGGTCAGGCAATGCTCAGGTCCTACTAGCAGCTTCAGGACTCTGACCACACTGGAATAGGTCAAACTGGAAAAGGATCAGGGCCAATGTCCTGACATAGACTGCTAGATACAGTAGAGTCTGGGTTCAAAAAAAAATGAAGTTGGCATAAAAGGCATGACTACAAAGTGTAGCTGAGGGAATGTCAACTGCAAGGATGAAAGGCACAAATAACTATTAGTACAGATGCCAAGAAGAGTTCCAATCTGGGGCAGGAAAGGTGACCAGCTTGCAGCTGAATGAGAGGCATTCGGAGTGAGTACAGATGGCTGGTGGGGCACATTTCTGATGACTCAGCTATGGGGAGAACTTGAGTTCAGAGGCAGGAATCTGCGCAGGAAATAAACACTGGGGGAAAATCCTGTCTAATATCATGAGAAAGAGGCACACATGGCAGGGACTCAGTCACAGAAGAGCTGAACTCTCAAGCTCAGAATGAGATCACATGCAAAAGCTGACCAAACCAGACCAATGAGCACATAGACTTGGAGTCCTTGCAACCATCTTCTTGGAGTCAGGAATAGAACTGAAATCTGGAAAGGAATGAGTTGGAAATGGGGGGGGGGGGGGGGGGATTGAGGATTAAATAAACCAGTTGCCAGGGTAAAAGGAATTCTTGAGTGAGATAACATGGAAGCTATTAAACACCATTCTACTAAATCCTACTTTGGGAATCTCCTTTGGGGAAAATTGGCCCCTCTCCCTACAAGGTGGGAGTTGGAAAAGAACAGTAGTCTTCTGAATATCTAGCATTTACTGAGAACTTACTATGCGCTCATAACTGGGCTTTACATGAAGTTCCTCGTGATAGCCACACAGTCCTACAAGGCAAATACTACCGTTACCTCCACTTTGTGGATGAGGAACCTGAGGCCTAAAGAGGAGAAATAATTTTCCCAATGTTATATGGGAAGTTAGCAGTGGAACTAGGATTCAAATCCTTTTAATCACTGAGATGCAGTCTCTATAGCAACATAAGTCAATTAAGGTTGTACCTATCAGTCATCAGTGAGTTTATGCAAGTGTGTGGTGGGTAGTGGGTGGTATGTGCATTTATCTAGACAAATAGCTGTGGAGTTGTAAGCTCTTAATGAATTATGCTCTGCTACACTCTCATATGTTATAGTTAGGACAATAATTCCATTGTCTTTAGACTGCAGTGTTATCTTTCTCCAGAAGAAAAGATTTTCCTGCCTTCTCACCCGTGTGATCAACACCTGGTGCACTGCATGGTGATATTCAAAGTCCTTTAAATTACACAGAACTCTGTACAATGCCATTCACCTTTTGGGCTCCCAGTCAAGTTCAAGAGTGGAGGATAAGGTGGGAGGAAAAGACCTTTCTAGTGGCACATTTGCTTTTCAAAAGTTTTTAAGTTTTTTTATAGCAGAATTCTTTAGTAACCTAGAACTTCAATATATAAAATTTATAAAGTTAGAACTTCTCTGGTCTAAGTTTTAAGAGCAGGCCCAAAACACTGCCAGTTCAACTTTCCCCAATTACTCTGAAATTATAAGTTAAAAAAACACTGATCTTTTGGAAATTTCTTATAAAGCTCAATATAGTTTCATCATAAGATCCAGTAGTCACACCCCTAAATATCTACCTAAATGAGTTGAAAACTTATGTCCACACAAAAACTTGCACACAAATGTTAATAGTAGCGTTGTTTATTGCAAACAATTAGAAGCACCCAAGATGTCCCTTAGTAAATAAATGGATAAGTAAACCATGGTACATCCATACAAGGGAATATTATTCAGCAATGACAGGAAATGAGCTATGAAACCATGAAATACATGGAGGAATTTTGAATGCAGATTTCTAAGTGAAAGAAACCTGTCTGAAAGGTTACATGCTTAGTGATTACAGCTGTATGAAATTCTGGAAAAGGACAGACTATAGAGACAGTGAAAAATATCAGTGATTGCTAGGGGCAGGAAGACAGGATGAACAGGGAGAGCATAGAGGATTTTTAGGGCAGTGAAACTATTTTGTATGATACTATAATATAATGGTGGAAAGATGAACATTATGCATTTGGCAAAACCCATAAAACTGTACAACATAAAGAATGAACCCTAATGTAAGTTATGAACTTTAAAGATAATATTGACTCATCAGTTGTAAGATATGTACCATACCGATGCAATAATAGGGGGAAAGAAGTGGGGGTGAAGAGGGGAAGTATATGGGAACTCGTGTACTTTCTGCTCAGTTTTTCTATAAACTTAGAACTGCTCTAGAAAATATAAAATTTATTCATGTAAAAAATTTTAATAAACACTGAATGCCCAGTAGAGTTAATAAATAATTATTGAATAAAGCCACTGATTCAGCATTGAACTTAATTCCTTTTGATGCTGGGGATCTCTATTAGAATAGATTGGTGCATTCCATTCTTGGGTATACCAACATGCATAGCCAGGTTTCATAAATGTGATAAAGCGGTATAATGGCCTCTCAAGGAGGCCACACCCTCATTCCCCAGCCCTATGAATAAATTATCTTACATGGCAAAAGGGACTTCACAGATGTGATTAAGGTTAAGGCTTTTGAGATGGGAAGATTATCATGGATTATACACATGAGCCCAATCCTATCACAAAAATAGAACCTTTCCCTAGTTAGTGAAAGAAAAGTGTAACTACAGAAGATGGGCTGAGAGGTGCAACATTGCTGGCTTTGAAAATGAAGGAGGGACCGAAACCGGTTTGGCTCAGTGGTAGAGTCTGCAGACTGAAGGGTCCCAGGTTTGATTCCGGTCAAGGGCATGTACATTGGTTGCGGGCACATCCCTGGTAGGGGGTGTGCAGGAGGCAGCTGGTCGATGTTTCTCTCTCATCGACGTTTCTAGCTCTCTATCCCTCTCTCCTCCTCTCTGTAAAAAATCAATAAAATATATTTTTTTTAAAAATGAAGGAGGGTACCACAAGCCAAGGAAGGTGAGCAGCCACTAGCAGCTAAAAAAGGCAAGGAATGAAATAATCCTAGATCCCCCAGAAAGGAACTCAGCCCTGCTGACACCTTGATTTTAGCACACTGAGACCATGTCAGACTTCTAGTCTATAGAACCATAACATAACAAATGTATGTTGTTTTATGATACGTACTAAATTGGGGGTAAATTGTTATAGCAGCAATAGGAAACTAATACAATACACGTATGAATTAGAGACAAAACTTAAGCTACTACCTCACCTCTCCAGTCCTTTCCCAAAGAAACATCTAGGCTCCCTACCCGCTACTCAATGATTACCTATACACTCATGAATTTAAGTAGTGCATTTGAGGAAGATATAACACGCCAGAGCAGTTCATCAAGACATATTTTCCAGAGTAATGCTTAAACTATTTTACTTAAAAAAGGAAACAAAAAAAATTTCATCTCAACTGTCTTACTGTGGGGGGAAAAAAAACAACACAACAATTTGATAGACTGAAAAGAATTAGTGCTTTGGAGCCAAACAGAGTCTAAATCTCAATTTTGTTATTAGCCTTTAGTTATAAACAAGGTACTTAACCTGAGCTGTTGTGTCCTATTGGGAAATGATTAAACAATAATCAAAAGATAATTATATATACATACTAAAATAATAATGTAGGTAATGTTTTAAAGAAAATAAGCTTCAGAAGAAGTGTTAAGTTGTTCTTTTTTGTTTTCATTGACGTATATTGACACATGACATACTGGTTCCTGTAAGTAAATTGCAACAGAAGAAGTAGAAAATGGAAGAGAAGTGGGTAAATAGGAGAGGCCGTTTATAATCTATCAACTTGTGTAGTTTCCCATTTTTTTAAAAAAAGCATCAACATTAGATATTACAGTGATGGAGACGTGGGGGCCTACATTGCATACCCTAAAGTCTTCCCATCCCTGATGTTGCTAAAAATGCCTCTGTTCCTGGTAATTCACCAGCCTCTGCATTTTTAAGATGTTTTCTGTTTTAAATTCATTGATAAAGCAAAAGAGCCCCACAGCAGAACTGGATCAACGCCCTGTGTCTCCCTTCAGAAGACAGAAAAGGAACTCCTCCATTGTTCAGAGCTATGATTGCATTTAACCCTCCAGTCCTGCCATGGACACCACAGAACTGCCCTGAGGAATCCACCTGCAGAGGATGCTGCACAGCCTAGCGAAAGGCGATTCTAACGAGAAATGCTGAGACTGCTCTTTCCTAAGAGATGTGCAACACACCATACCATTATTTTTCTTTCCTAAGAAAAAATGTACGAATTGCTCTAAAATAGAATCACCAGGCAGGCTCCCATGAACACAGAAAACAGAATGCATCTTTTAAAAGGATCAGGAACCGGCTTGCTCTCCTGATGTCAAGGTCAATGAGACACCAGTGGAGTGCGGAATTCACGTGCATATTGGTTTCTGAGGATCCTCACAGAGACTGAAAACATGATCTAATCATCATTCTGTCAAAGGGTATTAGACAACTCACAATAATTTATTTTCGTATATAAATAACCACTCTGCTTGAAAATACAAACTCTGTGTGTGTGTGTCCTGTAATTTTGAGCTTTATGAGATAAAATTCTAAAATAATGAGAACAAGTTATAACAACTATGCCAGGACTTAGACATTCTTAGTAAATGTTATCTTCCCCAAAGCAGAATCCTTGAAAGCTACATAATTCCCATGATTCTGCTGTTATTAAACATATTTTTAACTTCATTTGGGGACCTACATTTTGAACTCAGGCATATCCTTCTGATACAGCCTTATTGGTTGCAGATGTTGGTCCCTCAAGCGATGGATTTTATTGTTGGGAAGAGTCCAGAGTCATTTGAAGCTTGGTTTGATTAGCAACGTAGGTTCTCAATAGAGACCGTACATTATGGATCAAAAACAAGCCTGAAGATAACATCGAAAACTAGGTTTTTTGGGAAGCTCAGAAACTAGCCAACAAGACAGCTCTAAAAGGGGAGATTTAGAAGAGGTAATCAGCAATGACGTCACTATACTAGGAATACAGGATTTCAAAGAGATTCTTTTGAAAGGAAACACCCCATCCCCTTGATGAATGTCTTAGACCAAACATTTGGGGAGGTGCATCTGTTTGAGAGAAAGAGACAGAGAACATTTCATTGCTTGCAAACAGCAACTCTTAACTACTGGCCTTGGGACTCCCTACCCCTTTCAAATCACAGGGGACTCCAAAGAATGTTTGTTTATGTGAATATTTATATTTACCATATTAGAAACTAAAACTAATGTGTAGTGCTTGTTGATTCATTATAAAATAATAATAAACCCACTATATGTTTATATAACTAGCATATTTTATGTAAAATAAATATATTTAGCAAGAATAATGGCATTGTTTCATATCTTTGCAAACCCCGTTAATGGCTGGCTTACTAGAAAACTGCCAGATTCTCACATCTGTTCCTGCATTCAATCTGTTGTGAACGACATCTTATATTCTGGAAAACTCCACTGCACACTATGAGAGAATGAGGTGAAAAAGACAGTATCTTAGTGTTATGATGAAAAAACAGTTTGATCTTACAGATTCCCTGAAAGGATCTCAGGACCCCAAAGCCCCTCAGACCACACTAGGAAAATTACCGCTTTAGAGTCACACTAAACATGTGGCAATAAACACAACCCTGTGTGCAAGTGACAGAGAGAGAGAGAGAGAGAGAGGGAGGGAGGGAGAGAGAGAGAGAGAGAGAGAGAGAGAGAGAGAGAGAGAATGGAAACTCCTTAACATTGCTCTGAGCAAAATCAATATCTACTAGTAAGACTTCGTGTCTCTAACTTCTTTTTTTACCCTAATAGGACATTGTGCTAATTTGCCCAGCAGTTCTGCTAAAATACAAGTTCCTGTACTCTTTAGTTACATTCTGTGTCCTGAGTGTCCTTGTCAGCCAATTACCTGGGCACTTTCATCTGCTGCTAGCAAAAGGAGCAGAGGAGCAGGTCTGTTTGCTTAAAAAAAAAACAACTTTGAATGGCTGTGGAGGGGGCACCCAGGACGTTTTCATGGTTATTTTTCCTGATAACTCAATACCAGTTTATTCATTGTATATTCCAAACACACAGAATCTTCTCATCCCAAAGTGACCACTGATAATGCTCAGTTCACAAATCAGGCACCGCAGACCTGAGCCCTCCCTCCATAAAACACCAGGAAATTGGGAATGGGGGGAGGGGAGGGGGTACATTCAGCTTCCAGAACTTTATTAAGCTGCAGACACGCTCTCTCAGATAACCAACCAAGTATTTCTCAGACCCTCTGATGGAAAAGGTTTTGAAAATGAATGTCTTAGACCAAACATTTGGGGAGGTACACAGTTTACAAAAACCTCTCATCTTGGTACACATCATAGAGCTCTCCCTCTGTCCCAAGCACGGTTGAGGTTTTTGCTATCTTAGTGGAATGAGCATTCCAGTGAGAATCCTGCTATCTGGGATCTGGGCTGCAGGCTGCATCTAACTAACTGCATGTCCCAGACAAATCTCCTAACCCTCTCCAATTCCAAATGTCCACATCGGTAAAAATGGTGGGGAGCAGGGAAACAAATGAACTCTAATGACCTTTATGTTCTAAAATCCTATGATCCAGCCTGGCCTGTGCTGCTCAGTGGTTGAGCGTTGACTCATGAACCAAGAGGTCCCTGGTTCAATTCCTAGTCAGGGCACATGCCTGGGTTGTGGGCTGGGTCCCCAGTGAGGGATGGGAGGAATGCAGGAGGCAGCCTGATGTTTCTCTCTCATTGATGTGTCTCTCTATCCCTCTCCCTTTCTCTCTCTCTAAAAATTAATAAAAACATATTTTAAAAATACATAAATAAATAAAATCCTATGAGCCTAAAACCTAGTGGCAACCTACAAGTTCCTAAGTAGAGGAAAGGCCCTTTGGGATGTGTGAGATTATGGAGCTCATTTCTCCCTCAATGTGGCGTAAGGTCCAGGGCTCTTTCAAATGGTGTGGGTGTGTGGGAATGGAGGTGCTGACAAAGGATGCAGACATCATGTAGGGGAGGGTGGGGGTAAGGGAGAGAGGTCAACCAAAGGACTTGTATGCATACATATAAGCCTAACCAATGGACACAGACAGGGGGGTGAGGGCATGAGTGTGTGTGTGTGGGGGGGGGGGGAGTAATGAGGGAATACAGACACATGTAACACCTTAATCAATGAAGAAATTAAAAAAAGAAAATAAATGCTCCAAGCCTCAGGCGCAGGGGAGCATCACTGGGGAACATGAGCACTCCCCGACTCCACAGCATGGCTGCCTTCCAGGGGCGCTGCTGTCAGGATCTCATTATGCCCAGCGCTCCAGACGGAACACACAGTGCCCCGTGGTGCTGAGCATATGGCCTGGCTCAAGGAGTTCTCTCCTGCACAGAGAAATAGGACAATGTCACAGACACAAAAACACCTGGTCACAACTGGTATTCTCAATGGAATTATCCTTGAAACATGTGAGCACAGTTCATGTTTAGCCTTCAGCTAAACATAAAAGTGGTAGTAGCCTCGACCACATTCCCTTCAATGACACTCCGCCCCCAGGTCTGCCACATGCTCTCATGAAATATCAATGAGCTTGCAGCTCATATTGAATAATGGATATGCCCACCTCGGCCTATCACCAAGCCCTTCTGGGAAACCGGAGAGATGTTAGAGGTTTGCAGGCCAAACACAAAATTGAAGACGGGCTTGAATTAATAACTTGCTTATTTCTCTACATGTGCTTCAAAATAAAGTGCAAATTGAATAAGGTAATAACAGAGCTTGGGAGGGAGGGGAAAGCCTTCCTTTTTCAAACTGCTGATACTTCAATTTCATTCCCTCTCACCAAGCTGAAAGTGATTTGCAAATGTGCTCTCCCTATGTCATCATGCGGAAATGTCTTCAGGAAGAGCCAAAAATGAATGGAAAACAATTTCATGGAGCTGCAGGGAAAAAAGTAATTAAACCTCTTGTTTAAGCTGACTTCTTTAGAGCACTGTTTCTTAAAATTGTGCTCCATGGACCTCTGCATTGGAATCGCCTGAGCATTGCTTGGAGATCCCAGAGAAGTTTCACATATTGTCTATCAAGGCCACTTCCGATTTTTCTTACGTCAACAACAACAAAAAACCACAAGCAGCCATTCTGTTTTTTTGCCAACCACAGCTATGTGCACACCTCAGAAGCGATGTTTTCTGGCTATCATTTTTAGTACATTTGCCCCTGGATGTTGGTGCCAAGACACATCCCTCTGGTGTATTTAATTATTGCCTCCCTTACACCATCGTAAGGCATTTGTAGGTGAATGGAAAAAAAAAAAAAAAGTATAATTGAATCCAGCCCTACCTAATGCATCTGGGCATTTTTCTTTGGTCTGAGGACATGGGGGTGAGGGGGAGTGAGGAGAAGAAGTCTGGAAATGGGTACATACATACACACACACATACACTCATTCACATATATGCACATCGAGAAACAAAATATTGGAAGAATTGCATCCTAAACAAATCTGAAAGGAGGAACAAGTGGAAGACTACGCCTATTTCCCAGGTCCCTTGGAAGAGTCCTGTGTGTAGTGGGGGGGGGGGGGGGGGGGGCGGGCAGCTTGAGGATCCTCTCTTGCTATGGGTAGTACACAGTGACAAAGAACACCCCATGTAAGATCAGATGATCACCCCCTTTGCACATGCTCTTCTCAGCAAAACTCCTTCCTCTCCTCCTCCCCTTCCAAACTTTCCACCTGCTCACCTTACTTTATTAGTACTCTGCAAAGCTTCCTGATTCCTTGAGGTTGAGTTCGGTTTCCTTTATGCATGTTCCCATAGCACTCACCTCTCTGGATTAAAACTGCTTAATAATTGGTCTAAAATACAAACTATAACACAGGAACTCTAACTTGTTGAAATTTACATTCCCACCATTCTGTTCATTGGCTAGAATAAGTAAGAACAAATGATCAGTTTAATGAATGGGTAAACAAATGAGCACACTTAGGCCAATCTGAATTGGTTTTTGTTTATTTGTTGTCAGTTACAGCTAATATTCAATATTATTTTATGTTAATTTCAGGTGTACAGCATAGTGGTTAACATTTATATAATTTATAATGTGATCCCTCCGATAAGTCCAGTACTCACCTGGCACCATACATAGCTACTATAATATTATTAACTATATTCTTTATGTTGTACTTTTCATCCCTGTGACAATTTTGTAATTATCAATTTGTATTCTTTAATTCCTTCACTTTTTTCACCCAACACCAACCCCCCTCCATTTTTACAACCATCAGCTTTTTCTCTGTATCTATGTCTGTTTCTGTTTTATTTGTTCATTTATTTTGTTCTTTAGGTTCCATATATAAATGAAATCACATGGTATTGTCTTTCTCTGATTTATGTCACTTAGCATAATACACTCTAGGTCCATCCATATTGTTGCAAATGGTAAGATTTCATTCTTTTTTTATGCCTCGGTGATATATACTTACTGCTTCTTTATCCAATCATCTGTTCATGGACAGTTAGGTCACTTCTATATCTTGGCTATTGTAAATAATGCTGCAGTGTACATAGGGGTATATCTGTCTTTTCATATTAGTGCTTTGACTTTCTTTGGATAAATACCCAGGAGTAGAATTGCTGGGTGATAAATTATATTTTTAATTTTCTGAGGAACCTCTATACTATTTTGCCACAGTGGCTACACCAATTGACAATCCCACCAACAATGCACAAAGGGTTTCCTTTTCTCCACATCCTCACCAACACTTGCTGTTTGTGAACTTATTGATGATAGTCATTCTGACAGGTATGAAGTGATATTTCATTGTGATTTTAATTTGCATTTATCTGATGGTTAGTGATTTTGAGCATCTTTTCAGGTGTCTATTGGCCATCTGTGTATCCCCTTTGGAGAAATGTCTATTCAGGTATTTTGTCCACTTTTTAGTTGTATTGTTTATTTTCTTGGTGTTGAGTTGTATAAGTTCTTTATAAATTTTGGATATTAACCCCTTATGGGATTTATCTTCTCCCAATTGGTAGGTTGTCTCTGTTTTGTTGAGTTTCCTTTGCTGTACAAAACCTTTCAGTTTGATGTAGTTCCATTTTCTTATTTTTTTTCTTTCATTTCCCTTGCCTGTGGAGATATATTATACAAAAAAAATTACTAAAAGAAATGTCAGAGATGTTACTGCCTATGTTTTCTTCTAGGAGCTTTGTGGTTTGGGGTTTTACATTTAATTCTTTAATCTTTTAGTTTATTCTACACCTGACTAAATTGTTATCCAAAGGAAGGAAGGAAAGGCAAGCACAGGAAATAAAGATTATGGATCTAGATATTAGTGATAGGATTTTACGTGTTCCACGTCTGGGTTTCTGGTTTACATCTGAACTTGATAGGTGACTTATATCACCTATTTGGTATCAATGCATGGCTATTTGTCATAGATATTAACACCACTTTCAGAGGCCAATATCCTGAGCCAGGAAATAGAAAAATCATTATTATCCATTTTTAATTGTCAATGTCCTCCAAGACATAAAAGATTGTTTGAGCAGGAGAAGCTAGCAATCATCCTTCTAGAGGTAGACTGAGCATTTCTTAACAATCACATTCCACAAAAACCTAAACAAAAAGATATACCTGATGATGTTCATCTTGCCCTGCTTTTCATCCTCCATTAAGAGGTCCAGATAAGGACAAGGACGAGGAAAACAAGGTCAATGATGAGCACCTTCTCCCTGCAGCACAGACCCCTATATCTAAAAATTAGAAATGGATGGAGATGAGACTATGTAACATAATCATAGAGAGGTTTCAAGAAATAGAAGGAAAGGACAATACAAAATGCCATATGAACCATAATATATTTTAAGCTACTGGTCAGAGGCAATATCAAGTTCCCAGAGAGAGAAGTGAAGAGAAAGAAATGAAAACATCTCCATTTGGAGGGTTCAATGGCATCTCAAACTCCCCACGTACTAAGGTGAACTCTTCTTCCTTTCCAAATCTGCTTTTCTTCCAGTGTTCATTATCTTAGTCAGTGGCAGTAGCATTATCCAAACTAGAAACTTGGGACTAGTCTTGCCTCTTTATTAAGTATTAACTTGTGTTTTTCTACTACCATCCAATCTAATCAACCACTAAGAGCTACTGATTCTACCTTCTAATAACATTTTGCATTGCCAATGCCTTATTGAATCATTATCTATTGCCCACATTCTATATTATTCAGGTTAAATAATGCTTGCTACTTTAATAAATGAGATTAAAATTTAAGTGATTGTACACAACAAAAATGTATTTCTACACCCAGCAGAATACAGTCAGAGTTGGTAGAAGGGCACATATTGCAAACAGCTGTCCAGGGACCCAGGCTCTTTCTGTCTTCTAACTCCATCATCATCTACGGCTTTTGAGTCCTCTCCGGGGTCCACTGCTTCTGGCTAGTGAATAAGGGAAGAGGGGAAACATGGAGAGTTGTCAAGTATGGCAGTGGCAAACATCACATCCACATGGTTATTGGTTAGCATTAGTAGTCTCTGCCCATAGATCTCATATCTGCTTTTGTCATAACCAAGCCCACTCTAAGCTATTCTTCACTCTGCAGACAAAATGGGGAGGGGGGGGGGGAAACCCTCTGATCATAATCTCCAGCTTAGAACCTTTCAATGGCCACAATTACTCTTAAGATAAACACCTTTTCATGGTGTACCAGTCAGGATATTAACAGACAAAAAGGTCCACCATGATAAAGAAAGGGATTTATTAACTGGCGCAGACCTTATACAACGTGGGAGCTGATTGAGCAGTCTTTGCTGCCCATTGCCTTTGCATTTAGTTCTGAGCCTAAAGTTACCACAAATCAACCAGACTGGTGATTTGAAATCAGCTGGAGAGCAAAGACAAATTGGATCCCATAAGGATGATTTAGGCAAGTGGAAATTGTGAAGACAAACCAAAGCCCATGTCTGTCTCTCACCACCTCCAACTTCAACGTTAGCCATGGAGCTGCATGTGCACTGAGTCTGAACTTGAAGAAGATGAAGGAAGAGCCATGATGTGAACAGTAGATCCAGAAGCTGCCCCACACAAAGAGGTTTGCTGACAGACCAAGGACAGCATGCATGAGCTGCCACATAGAACCCTATACCAATCTTCAGAGCACAAAACCTATGGCCGATGCTTCTCTGTTACCTTCCAAAACTCCCACAAAATGTCTCTTGTGACCTATACTAACCTAGAACCATACAAAGAAGGGATTTCTTGGAAACATGATACAGAGAAGCTATATGGACATAGTCCAAAAGCACTGTGAGTGGCCACAGGACCCGGCATGATCTAGCCCAGCCTACTTCTCTTTGTCTGAGTGAATGTCTCCCCTTCTCTGTTCTTTAAAGGACACTCCCCCAGAAAGATTCCCTTGACCAAAACCTTTAAAATATTCAGTATCCTTTTAATTGCTTGTTCAAAGTCTAGCTTTACAGTTAAACTACATGCTAGGCAGGCAAGAAGGCAGGCATCATGTATATAGTATGCACTACTATATCCCAGCCCAAGGCATGGAGCATGGTACACAGAAGGCACTCAGTAAAGACCTGATGAAGGAACATCTATCAATGGACCTCTTCTTAGATAGAATTATGCCACGCAGGATTGATACTTACCCAGTTTCATTTTCAAAGACTCTCTAAAGCAGGAAAAATAGCTACTTGAATAAGAATTTATTCCATTTTTATTATACCTCACCTAAATTTTTAATGCCTTTAAAACTACCCAATGAAGCTCCTATTTAAGAGATATAGGCTACTAAATTATTATATATTAGCACCAAGAAAGATGAGGCATTTTCTCTTTGGGAGATTTATTAGAAATAGTACACAGATAACATTTCTACATTATATTAGAGCCACCTTCCCAAAAGCAGGAGATGGCTTCTATGACCCTTTAGGGAAATTCCCGTTCAATGAGCCTATCAAAGTTATTTTACTAGCACAGCCATGTACAATTAATCATCTTTGTGAATTCTTAATTGCCGTGGTCAGACAACCTCCAGAGAGTAATCATACACTGTGGCAGAATTCATGCTCCTTTTTCATTCTTCCATGATGAAACAGAAAGCACAAAGAGCAGTAGTTCACTATCATTCACTCATTAATTCATTCAAGGTATAAATATGGGTGTTTCCTGCAGGGGTAGGTGCTAGGGATTCAAAGATGAATAAAGGAAGTCAAAACTAGTAGGGAGAAAGTCAAGTGAACAAACATGGTTGATTTATTTTTTAGAAGTATTTGAAGATAGCTGAAACTGGTTTGGCTCAGAGGTAGAGCGTCGGTATGCGGACTGAAAGGTCCCAGGTTCGATTCCGGTCAAGGGCATGTACATTGGTTGCGGGCACATCCCCGGTACGGGGTGTGCAAGAGGCAGCTGATCGATGTCTCTCTCTCATCGGCGTTTCTAGCTCTCTATCTCTCTTCCTTCCTCTCTGTAAAAAATCAATAAAATATTTTTTTAAATAAGTATTTGAAGATAAGCAACTTCTATTTCAAAAATAGGAAGTATATTATAGAAAGTATTCAAAAAATATTAGCTCAGTGTCAGGCACTGATGTAAGCACAATACACAAATTAACACATTTAGTCCCCATAGCAACTCTGAGGTAGGCACGTTGACTGGTCCCCATTTTCACAGATGAGAAATCTGAGCCACGGAGGGACTAAGTAAGTTGCCAAAGCCACACAGCAGGTCTCCAGAGCACACTGCTCTAGCACAGTGCTATCCTGTCTCAACCTATCTCCCTACTCCCTTCCGTAAACATTCCATAACTATTAGGCCTAATGATCACAAATATAATTTTAAGAGATTCAATGATTAATTTTAACATGTTATTTGCATTTTAATAAAAATGGCATTTAAAATCAATAGAGGAATCAAACTTGTAAACTCTTTTATTTGTGAACAGAAATGCCTACCTGGTTTCAAAAGATGAATACAAATTACTCCCCAGAAGGATCTCCAGCCTTTGACCATGCCCCATTCTTGCATAGGTGCTTGTCCCTTTACATCAGGCTGACCCTCACTGGTCACACTTGGCAGGTGCAAAGGGTATCCATCAACAACACTAAAATAGTTTCTGCTCTTCTCCCTCAATCCTGGGTTTCCTCAGAAACCAACTGGCCTCGGCTCAGTTCTGGATGAAAGAGGGAACAAAGCATATATAGAAAACATGATTCTTTTCATTCTGTGGAGATGTAAAGAGGCATAAAAATCATTTCTTGGTTGATTTCATATTGGGATCAGCAGATAGAATCATTTTACAGTGGTTCTATTGCAGGATCAAGTATATCCCTTCACTGGTCCAGCTCTAGGTTGTCCACATTCAATGTTATGGAAGCCCACTGAGGCAACACGAAAGGCTTCTTAGAATATGTTGGGCTTGAAAAATATGACATGATAAATCCTTTGGAGATTCAATATAGTTCTCAATAACTGGAGAATAGACAGAGTAGTGAGTAGAATAGATGGTGAGGGGGAGAAGGGGCAGTCCTAGAGATGACTTAAAACATAGCAGGATTTAGATCACTGTAGGGGTATAGTCTTGACCCTGAAGGTTATGTGGCGTAGCTAGGGAACATGGAACAGGGAAGATCACTCTGGCAAAGGCAGTATGGAGGCCAGATGAGAAGTCCCCTAAGCTTGCTTTGGAGAAATAGTGCTGCCTACTTGGTTGAGGTTCTTTATTGCCTCTAAGAGCAAAATAAAAGATAAGGAGAGGGGAAAGGTCATTTTGGCTTTTTCCTTTTCTTTACCTATGATCATAGAAAATACATAAACCTAAGTCAGGTTCAAATGTTGACAGCAAAACTTGGTGAAAGTCATAACTTCCAAAAGAGGCCTTCTGGGGCTGATTGATGAGAAGTTGAGATCTGAAAAGTCATGAGAAATGAAGGGTCTAAGTGTTTTTACAAAGGGGTAGATAATAAACCTGAAAGGGAGCTCAACTGATGACAAGAAAGCATCAGAAATGCTTAAGCAACCTATATCGGGGCCTGACTTTAAAATATGGGTGGAAGGACACAGGACATTGCCCTCAGGACCAAAGTCTGTCCTTGTCATGATGGCACCCCCACAGAAACCACTGTAGCAGAGTGCATGAATCAAGGGCAGCTTATGGTCCTTTGTCTCATAACATTTGATCAGAAGAGAAGTTTTTATGATACTTTATAGTACATATAGTTAAATTGAACAAATATTATGACCACAATAAAACACATTCTTATCACTGGAACATAAATCAGTAATTGCTACATTGTGAGGGAGTTTCCCCCACAAAAGTCAAGAGAGGCTGCTAGCATCAACCGGGGGAGAAGTTGAAAGGCAAAGCCATAGCATCCAATATCATTTAAAATCAAAACACCACAAAATCAAAACTTGTTCCCTCCAGGGCTTTAACGCTGCTTTTCAAACCTTGTACTTTAATGCTGCTTTTCACTCTCCAGTCGATCATCAAAAAGCCACCTACATAAAAGCTATTAATAAGGACCCCAATGGAGAGACTCTCCATAAAATCAGGAATGCTTTGGAGCTCAGTGGAGATGCACTCCTGCCACACACAGCTTGGCAGCAACAACTCCAGCACACATGTTTCCAATTATAACGCGTAGATTTCTATCAGAGTTAAAATTACACCGCTGGCCTGGGAGAAATCTGGGAGGGGTGGAAATGTCTTCATGTAGTCGGACTTCTTGGGAAGAAAGATGTACCACCTCCCACATGGCCAACCCAAGGAGGGATCAGTGTGGAGACCCTGGTAAAAGGAAATCTGTTTTGTGACTTTGGCTTGAATTCCTTGAGTTGTTGTGTAAGTAGAGAGCATAAGTAATACCTATAGACTTTCAAATGTGGCAAGCTCTGAACATGAGAGTCAACATTGAACGTCCAACGTTCTGCTCTCTTCAGGGTTCAGATGGTTAAAGTAAGGTAGCTCTAAAGGCAGCTGGGGAAATTTCTAAGGAAAATGAGCTCAGAGAGTATTGCTCCTTCTTGATTTGGAGCTTATGAATTTCCAAGTTAACTCCCTTTTTAAAAAATCTCATTTTTTTGGAATGATCCAAAACTAGAGTGATTTTGAAGTAGTAGGATTATAAAAATTCAAAACAATAAATTCCCCCCCAAAAAAATGAAAAGTGTAATTTTCTCTATAAATTTCTTTTTTTTTTTTTTTTTAAGCTAGCAATACTGAACCCTTAGTATGTGGAAGCCACTATGCTAAGAGATCCCTCAATCCTCCCAGACTCAGTGAGATATGAGTTCTTATCCTCCATTACATAAATGAAAAAAATTGAGCCTCGGGCAGTTTAACCAAGTTGCTTGATGTGACACAGCTAATGAAGGACAGTGGTAGAATTTGAACTCAACTGTATGGAAGTTTACTGCTATGAGATGGTGTCTCCCACCAGAAGTAATAATAGGAGGCACACTGGTGTGGGGCCTCCATTTCCCCTATACTGACACATCAGGAGACTAAACCATCTCATTAAACACATAAATGTGGATAACTATTGTGCCTCTACTTTTTTTTTTTTACCAATCATTTCGGTTATATAAGGCATGAATTTCTAGGAAAGAAAGGACTTTATTGCTTTTGCAATAAATATGTATACACAAATGTGTGTGCAAATGAGATCACTTTGCCTTTCACTGTGCTTTCTAGAACTTGCCACAGACATCACGACCAACATGTTTTCTTGGGCTCCAGATAACCACCATATTTATCATACACACCAGTAAGGGCATCATCTTACTTAAGCTTTTACGAGTCTTTTTTTTTTTTTAACAAAAGGAAAAAATTGTTTCTAACACACATACACAGAAACATGAATCAATTTTCAAGTTTGAAATTTGCTGTGTACATACATTATAACACAGTCAGCCTCAGCCAAGTGGAAGTAGACACAAGAAACCAAAGTCAAGGTGCTCTCCTGAGATGGCTAACAATTCACCCTCAACACAAGTGGAAAGAAAATAGCACTTATTCAGTACCCATTGTCTGGTGCTACCCAACTTAATAGTCACACCCAACATAAACTTAACAATACGTAAAATATTCCCAGTGCCCCAGTTAATGCAGAAAGAAGTTAAAAAATTCTTTGGACAACCTGCAAGAAGAAAGCAAATCAACCTTGTAAGAGTGCCTGTCTCTGATTTTATACTAATTGCCATATAAATTAACAAAAAAAAGGACAGCCCCATCAGCAAGGAGAATGAAGGTTTCTTCATAGACCATCAGCAAAGTCGCCCCAGAAGCCTAAATAACATCATGCCTGTTTCTTTAGACAATAAAATGCCAAAGTTTTTCTTTTGCTGTCAGCAAATGATGAATACATGTGGTACCGATTATTTAATACCACGAGACCACCAGGGAAGAAGATTTAGGTGAACTGCGGCAGAACTCTGCCATTTATTTTTATTACCATGCATTAAAAATTACGTTTACAGATAATTGTTTTTCTCCTTCCAATAAAGCAAGATAAAAAAAAATCCAGAAGAATATTTAATAATGCTGGACCACCAGGGAGGAATTTTAAAAGTTGATTTTTTTATTGAAAAATTAGATTTGCTTTTTTTTTAAAATTTCCAATTATTTTTAAGTGCAATTTGTGAAGAAATTATTTTAAGCCAGAACAGTATGAATTTTCTGCTGGGGGAGTCTCACAGATTAAGTTACTTCTTTACAATGGTAATTACCTAATCAAATCACCCCCTCAGAACCATCAGTTTTCAAATACCTGTAACTGACTGGGTGTTTTACAATTCTATTTCACCACATATTCTCCTGATTTTTATTAGAGTAGGTGTTTTTAAAATCCCCAGATAAAATAAACTCTTGATTTTTTTTCCCCCCCAATAATGTTGTACTAGATTGGGAAATTTTTCTATTTACCAGTTTATTTTAAAATGAGGATGAGAAGTAAAAGGAGGAGCAGTAGCAGCAGCAAATTGGGAGCAGAAAAGGACAAAATGAAAAAAACAAGAGGGGGGAATCAAAAAGGAAATTAAATTAGTCTTCACACAATAGTTGAAACGATCATCTCTCTAACCTTCAGTTAGCATATTTACAGTTAAGAGAGGCCATAATTGTTTCCCCCTCCTCCCCTCAATCCCCTTTTCCTTCCTGCCTCTCCCTCTCTCTCCTCTATAATTAAAGGGGACTTTAGAGGGCTTCTAAGCTCATCCTCCATCAATATCAGAATACCTTCCCTGCATCCCTCACTGATGCCAGCCCATCACGTTGAAGCATTTCCTAATTTGCCCAAAAGCAAGTAAGACCCAGCCTGAGGTAAGAGAAGTTCCTAGTCTCCTGGTAACTCTCTGAGTCTCAAGGTAGCTCTGCAAATCTATCAGCTCATCCAAATGAGCCCTACAAAATGCCTACTGCTGTTTTTTATTAGTTGCATATGAGAAGAGCAGTCCCTAAAATTAATGAGGGGTTACACAACAGAATACTATGCAGCCATAACAAAGGAGTATGGATAGACCTGGAGATTACTATGCTAAGTGAAATAAGCCATTCAGAGAAAGACAGATACCATATGATCTCATTTAAATGCGGTATCTGATTAGCAAAATAAACTAATGAACAAAATAGAAACGTGGAACAAATTTACAGCTGTCAGAGGGGAGGGGACTGGGTGAAAGAAGGTGAAGGGATTAGCCAAAGAGCATATATGCATAACCCACAGATACAGATAACAGTGCGGTGATGGCCAGAGGGAAGAGAGAGTAGGAGCTTGGTGGAGGTGGGCAAGGTGGGGATGATGAGAACATCTGTAATAGTGTCAAAAATAATCAAGTTTTTTTTTTTTAATTTTTCTTCATAGATAGGCTTGGTATGAAGAAAAAACAAAATCCTATGTAATAAAAGGCTAATATGCAAATAGACCAAGTGGCAGAACAACCTGAACAACCAGTTACTATAACGTGCACTGACCACTAGAAGGTGTGCGTGAAACACTGCAGGCATTGGCTGTGGCAGGATGGTGGAGCAGGTGAGCAGGGGCGCCAGACCAAGGTAAGGCACTGGTCACTGACATCAAGGTGAGCCCCTAGTGGTACTGAAAATTCTTTGCTCCTGTGAACCGTGGTCCCACCCAGTGCTCACACCTGTTGCCAGCACTGGACTCGCTCGCACCTGTTGCCAGTGCCAGGTGCCAGTCCCCATCACTCAGTGCTATCAGTGAGTGTGAGCCACGGCTGCCAGCCCCGATCACCCCTTAGGGGTTCTCCACCTCTCCTCTGCTCAAAGCCGCTGACAATGCCGGCCCCATTTGCACCCGTTACTGGCGCAGGCCTCAATCATTCCGTGCAATCAGTGGGTGTGGGCAGGACGGATGCTGTAGCACGTGGGAGCGGTGTCGGGAGCAGGGCTGCAGGCAGACAGGAGACCGGGGGCTGTGATGGCAGGGGCTGGGCAGGGGGCACAGAGGATGGACCAAGACTCACCCCTATGCCTACTGCAGCCTCATGGCCCACAGTTCCTTTCAAGGTGCACAAATTTGTGCACTAAGTCCCTGGTAATAAAATAAAGTAAATGAGGGACACCACACACACACACACACACACACACACACACAAATACATATATACACACATATGCACACATGCACAATCACACACACCTCCCACTTGGTTTTCCAACAGGTTCTCAGGATAAAATAAGAAGCCAGAGCCAAACCCAGGCAAAATTATGAAATCATTCAAAGTTGTCTTTGGCTCCTCCTACTTCCTCTGCAATTTATAGCTTATGGTGTTAATTCCATCACAACATTTTGTGATAAAATATTCTAGTTTTATTAAATAAGTTTGTCAAAGATTTTTTGTGGAGTTTGTGCTCATTCACATGAAGATTTTCCTCTGTGACTCACGTTTGTCACAGAACCACCAGCATGCCCGCATGTACACCAGAAAACTGCTCTCAGTGCCAAGAGCTGTGTTTGTCTTGAGAGGCCAACAATGTTTACCTACAGCGTAGGACAACTTCAGACCCTACAGTGACTCTGTGGTGACCATATGGTCTTGGTACAGGTTCCTTTGATTTTAGGACCGGCTTTGCGATGATGCAAAGTAAGCTCGCTATGCTCGGTTCCCTCCAGACTGAAAACAGCGCAGGCTGGCTGGAGACGGATCTGGTTAGGGCTGGTCAGAACGGAACTTGTTCTCACAATGTGCAGGTCCAAGTCGTGGGAGCAGCATGTGACCATGACCAAGCCCCAGGAAGACTTCTGGAAATGGCGCCTCACGCTGGGCTATGACAACAAGGACCTTCTTCTAACTTCAAAGAGCTTAGTCTTCTCTGTTTCCATAAAGCCCCAAATAATCTGCCTCGGTATTATTTCTCCCTGTCAAGGAGATTGCTTGCCCTTCTACCCCACTAAGGTACAGATGCAATCAGACTGCACTTCCCTGTTCCCAGATGCGGAGGCCCAGGAGCTCTGTGGACCTCCCGGCAAAGGTTCAGAGAAGCGGAGGGGTCAAATGCAAACCTGATCTTGTCATCTCTCCACTTAAAACACTTCTGTGGCTCCCTATAGCCCTCAGGGACAATAGCAAACTCTTTCCTTGGTTTTCAAGGCCAGCCTATTTGGCCTTTTGTCTTCTCCTGCCTCAGTGCCTCACATAATGAATCTTTCAAGCACTTGGACTCTCAGGGTCTCAGTGACCTCTGAACTTTTGCAGGTGCAGTTTCCTTACCAGGCCTCCATTAAGAAGTTCTCTTCATTTGTTACTCTCAGGAGGAGTAAGATGAGAACCTTGACAAAGGTAGAGCTCAAAGAAGAAAGTGGGTAACTGTTGGAGGGAGCATTTTATTTCTGGAACAAATGCTCTCAGATTTTTGTATTGGTGGGGTTTCATTACCAAAAAAATATAAGACAATACCAAGACAGGATGAGGGTTTCAGATGGTCAATGTCATGCATGCTCAGAGGACAGGAAGGTCCCTGTGACTGATCAGAGACCTGTTTGGCCTCTTGACCACCTTACTCTGGACCCAAAGAGATGAAGAGAATTGATATTCTAGAGACCAAAGGAGTATGCTGGTGATTAAATACAGCTCATCCTTGTTTCCTAGAAAGATCTGAAGCTGCTCAGTGGTTTACCTAGCAGGTTGTGATGTGAGGGAAGAAATGGACCCAAAGAAGGTATCTCATCAGTAAACAAGGTTCTTCTGGATCTGATGGTACACTGCTGGGTGTCAGTTCTCAGACCACTGAATGAATGTATGGCCAAACACCATTTCTATACTCAGCTTAGCACCTTTTCTCATCTAGTTTGCAATAATCTAATTTATTAGAACATGGGCCACTGAACTGAAAATAAACTACAATTGAAATAATATAACAATAAAGCTACTACAACAATAGCAAAAACCAATACACCTCACATTTGAATGATGCCTCCCATTTTGAAAGACTTTTATAACATCGTCTTACTTGAAGATGTAACCATGCTTCGCAATCCTACTATGGAGCAAGTGACCTTTTTCTCCATATCGCAGATGACAAACCTGAGGCTGTAGGCACATAAATGACTAGCTAAAGGCTACATAACTCATAAAGTGGAGTTAGAATTCTAAGGCCATGTTTTCACATCTGGTCCTGTGCTCTATCTGCTATACTTTGCTGATTTTCAACAGGACTGAACTCAACAACAAAGCAATCAAGTGTAATTCTCTGATCAGGATTCAAACTCGGTTCAGCAAACGTGTTGAGACTCAGCATCATCCCAAGCATCTTCCAAATATGAAGCTCTTGTGGCTGTCAATTGTCCAGGTTCCTGTTTTATTAAAACAAACATATATGAGGCCAAAATGGTTATAATAATAGGTCTATTCAAATGTTTTAAGTTAACAAATTAATGTGCTGAACACACATATATACAATTACCATGAGAGGATATAAACACCACCCTTGGAAATGAAATTCAAGTCTAAATAAAAGCACTTGGTTGGGGTGAGACCTCCCTGGCCTTGGGACACAGTCCTGCCTATACCAGGAAATGCCTAATTAACTAGAGAATTTTTAGACTCTACAGTGGATTCTAAATAGAAAGGTAGGACGTCAGAGAATTTTGATTAAATTCCCAAATTGTCTAATATTTGCAATTTATAATTACAAGGGGGGCTGGGAAAGAGGACTGATGAGGAGTGTAGACACGGGTTCTAGACTCAACCCACCTGTCCTGCACTGGCTAGGCGACCATGGTGGAGCCCCACAAATCCCAGATTCCCTTATCTGTCCCTCAGCTGCTGGGCTGCACTGTGAAAGATGCTTACAATTCATGTCCTGTGATTTGAGTGCCCAGCTCCAACCCTGGAGAAGTTTCTTGCTGGTCCATGAACGGAACCTAATGATCACTCAAGGCAGGCAGGAGTACAAAACTGTGTGAGAGAAAAAAGAATGTGCAATCACCAAAACAAACCAGCCCTGACTTTGGAGATGGAGCCACACCAAATAATGGCAAATGACAGTAACCCAGAAGCTCATGCACCCATATGAGCATTTTACTTGATACTTGGGACCATTGTGAAGTTTTATCCACAGTCATGTACAAACATTTCCAAAGCAAACATTCTTGGGAAATATAAAAACTGCAATTCTAGACGTCATCATTTTTCCTGGGCCGATAGTAGCTCAGGTGACTGCATTCTGTACGGGTCCCCACAGGGGGCTTAAGAACTCTTCTTAATTGGCCCAAGGATGCTAATCAAGCATAGAGGCTTAGAGTCATGAGCTCCTGTGCTGCCTTCTGTGTTTGTTTGAAATCAGACCGCCTACTTGGTGTGAGGCTTAACCCTGTTATTAAATCCCCTTTTGTTCTATGCGAACACCCATCAATCTTACCATACCAATCAAATAGGGAATGGATAGCATGTTTATAATTAATCCCTGTAAGCTATTTCCAAAATACCTAGTCACATGCTCTATATGATGTGTGTGTGCAAAACTATTTTTAGTTACATAGTGAAGTTTATTTTACTAAAGTTTATAATCTCTTTTGCAATGACCTGTAATCTCTCCTGGTTTTAATGTAGACTATAGAATTGATTTGCATTAGATAATTATTCTGATTATCTTGATTATATCCAAGACAAGATAGTTTTATTATAAAGGGAAAAAAAATCACATAACTAATGCCAGCTTACTTCAAAACTTCCAAACTCATAAATACATTATTACTTGTGTCACTAATTTGGAAATCAGGCAGAGGTTATTAAGTTTAACTGCCCCCCCCCCCCTCCACACACACACACACATACACACATACTATTCAGCTGCTCCTTCTGTCTTTTAGAAATAAAATCTTCTCCTGCCGGGACCGGTTTAGCTCAATGGATAGAGCGTCGGCTTGGGGACTGAAGGGACCCGGGTTCGATTCCAGACAAGGGCATGTACCTTGGTTGCGGGCATATCCCCAGTAGGGGGTGTGCAAGAGGCAACTGATCGATGACTCTCTCTCATCGATGTTTCTAACTCTCTATCTCTCTCCCTTCCTCTCTGTACAAAATCAATAAAATATATTTTTAAAAAAAAGAAATAAAATCTTCTCCTAAGTTTTAGCAAGACACAGACCATCCAGATAAAGACTCCATCTCTTAGTCTCCCTTTCAGCTAGATATGGTCATGAAACTAAGTTCTTGTAGGATGTGAAAGAACTAATGTGTGCCACTGTCAGCTCTTGGCCTTTGTGAAATCTGAGTGTGTACTCTGCTCTCTCTCCTTTTCTTTTCCCAAGGTCTGGAACATGGACATAATGTAGTTTCAACTGGCCAGATGTGGGCATCACCTTCAGACTGGCAGAGGAACAAGAGAGAAAGGACCTCAATTCCCGGATGATATTGGACCCTGCCTTCCTCTAGGTTGTAATATGAAAAAGGAATGGGCAACTGTCTTATATGAGTCACTGCATTTTATTCCAGCAGTTCAATAAATACACAAAGTATGGACATTTTAATTTAGCCATTTACTGTTCAGTCCCCTTCCTTATAGAAAATCATGCTTTCCCATGTATTTTTCTTACTGTGTAGGCAGTCATACAAACAAAAACAAACATTTTAATGTCTTCTATGTATATAAGCAGGCAGCATAGTGTAGCATTAACAGTGAGAGTTCTGATGTCAGTCCAAGAATTTAAAAATTGTCATTGCCACTTACTAAGCTTCAAGTGACCTTGGGAAAATTACTTACTGGTTCTAACCTGAGTTTCATCAGCTATAAGTGTGATCATGACAATGTTCATGAAATAGGGTTGTGGTTAAGAGTTAAACAATGATGTATATTAAGAACATAAGTTCTCAGTAGATGTTAGCTCTCATGGTAATGATAATGCTATTGCTATATTTAAGTGACAAATTTAGGAAGCCATGGAGGGGGAAAAACAATATTCTGAGGTATAACTTCAATTTGTCCAGACTCTAATAAAGCTGAAGCAAAGTTGATATGCAAAATTGAGTCACCTCATTTTTTAACTCATTGCCTTGCTCCTTTTTTTCCCCAATGAAGCACTTCTTTCTTATTTTTATTCCTAGTTTTAACCTGCTAGCCAAACAAGAATATGTATATTATTATCAACTCTTAAGTTTATCTTGGTCTTTTCATTTTGAGCCCTTGTTCAGAGACACCAGGCAATATATTTTAGGTAAGAGAGGTATTGGTGCCTGATACTAATGCATACAGAGCCTCAGGAGTCACTGTCATTCATTCTGTCCTGCTGTTCAGTCATTGTGCTTTGTCCTAAAACTCCCAGCCCCCTGGATACCTGGGTTGAGGCACTGGAACAAATATTATCTGTTCAGGAACACAATATCAGGAGTGGAAAGAGTTGAAGAAGATAGAGAAGCAGTTTAATGACCAAACACTGGCCATTCCCTGGGGCTTGGAGAAGCATGGGGGTGGCTGGGCAGGAGGAAAGACACCGCATAGGGAATAGAAAACTAGTCATTATATGATCCAGAAAATACATTTTAGGTGTGTGGGCTATTGATTATGACAATCATAAAATGAGGAATGATTAAACACTGTGAGGTATTAGAGTAAATGTTAACATTAATATCAATTACAGATCCTAGAGTACTGAAACCAGAGGAGAAAACTGAAATTGCAGTGTTTTATAAATCACAAAGTTTCAAAAACAAGGCTTTAATAAGAGTGAGGATGATGATGAAGATAGTTGAAGCAGACATTCTGACTATGCATGCTGGGTCCAGCTTCTCCCAAGCTTACCTGGCCTCACTGAGCAGAGCATTAGCCCAATCCCTCTGGCTAAAACTGATCAGAAAATAAAGGAAAAAATATGAACAGTAAAATGGCAACAACTGAATCTAAAAGACAAAAATAAATGAACAAGCAGAACAGAAATAGACTCATAGATACAGACTCAGATGATAGGGGGTTGGGAAGAGGAGTGTAAAGAGTGAAGGGATTAAGAAGTACAAATTAGTTGTTACAAAATAATCATGGGGGTATAGAATACAGCATATGAACCCTTTGCACTCCGAACCATTCTGGACATTGGCTACCAGCTACTCGACACTACTTTGCGGCGGAGTGCGTTGAAATAACTCAATTCCCCGTAATCACCAATAAACTGCAATGTCCCCTCTCAGGGACATCCGAGTGATATGCTAGAATTCCGATGTCCCCTGAGAGGGGACAGCGGAGTGCAAAGGGTGAATATAGACAATAATATTCTAATAACTATGTATGGTGTCAGCTGGTATAAGATTTATTGGGATGATCACTTTGTAAGTTATGTAATGTCTAATCACTGTGTGTATACCTGAAATTAATATGTTATTGTGTGTCAACTCTAATTGAAAAATAAATGTAAAAGCAAAATAAATAAAAAATAAAACCATAAAAAGAAGCAAAAGTATATCCTCTCTGGGGAAGGAGGCGATGATATTATCCAGAACCTCCAATGATCTCTTCAATTTTTCATTTTTCGTTCTCAGTAGATCATTTAACCAAAACCAATAGATAACATTATCAGACAACAGAAACAACCCTCAGAAGATCTAGATATGGGAGTTATCACTTACCAATTCATTGCATACCTACTACATGGCATGTACTGTGCCAGGCCATGAGAATATACTGATGGGCAAAACAGTTATGGCTCCTGCTTTCATGGAGCTCACAGTTTGGTGAAGGAGATCAACAATAACCCTTCATTTGAATTAAGGGAAGAAAAGGGTCAGTGAGAGACCACTCAATGGTGACAGGCAAGAAACTGTGAGAGCATGTAAAGTGGTGGTAAAAACCCCATGCCAGCATAAATTTTGAAGGAGCAAAACCTAAGAGCCTTGTAAAGAAAGCTGATCTTCCACAGAGGATTATGCCATATATTTAAAGAAAGGGGGGAAAAAGCATAGCTGAGAGACTATGTAGTCCCAAAGAGAGCACCAGAAAGATCAAGAGTCATTTCTTGATGGCATTCCAGTTCCTAGGAAGCCCAGCTGCATTTCTCATAACTTGGTTCCATGAAATTGGCCCTATCAACACTATTTTGACTTGAACTTTCTTAACTGAATTTCTGATCCTTGCAACAAACAGTATATCTGACAAAGACAGTAGTCATATGTGACCTGAGAACTATTATGCTGGAAAAAGAGAGAGAGAAGACATAAATTAAATACTATGTTGGATTAGCTTATTATGAAATTCATCTGATTACACTAGAGGACTCTACATATGTATGATCAGACTTACCAGAGTAGTCATATACTGAGAATACAAAAAATGAGAAGGAACAGCAGGTACCAAGTAGTTACAATTTGGTTCCCCAACATAAACAAGGCTGCCTCCAAATGAGTCCATTACCTCCCAGACAAGTGAAAATCTAACCGTGGTATTTAAACAAGTATTATTATGTTGTACTTTTTGACCAAAATATGTTCCCGGGGTTTTTAGCCATATGGTTCTTTTTCTGAAAGTTATTTTATTGTGCAAATCCCTATCTTTGCTTCTTCTTCTGCCACTTATGGCTCCATTTAGAAGGCCTTTCTGTCCAAATTACATATATTCAAAGTGGTCCAGGAAGAGAGTGGTATGCAGAGGCACACAGGGCAAAGGTACATAAAGGCATGTGAGTGCACTGGGGAGATGAGCAGAAAGATGGAGTGTTACTTGGAGTTCAACAAAACAAAAACAAAACCTAATTTAAAAGTAATACAACTAAAGGACATTGGCCAGATTTAAATTTCAAGAGCCAGACTTCAGGACTCTTTTGAGACCTTGACCCAATATCCTCTGGCCATGGTAATTATGTTTTCTCTTCACTTGTTTTGGCATATTTGCAAGTAGGGCAGATTATGTTCATTTACAGGTTCACGTTATATTAATTTACTGGTTACTCTGTACACATATACCCAAAAATATTCATATGATCTATGAATTTTTATCAAGCAGTAAAAAAAAATGTGGGGGCAGGAATAAATATCTTCTGTTGGTGAACTCAGCATGGCACAGCTGAGAATTTCACCCATAGAAACATCAGGTCCTCGTTTCCTCATCCAAATACACAAAAGTGAACAAAAGAAACTAGCCTCCTAAAGTAAAATGAGCTTAAATTAGCAAGCAGCAAAGATGGTGCCAGTTGCCCAGGGCAACAAATGGTTGATGGATGGAATAATTAAGATCGACAGTAAACTAATCTCTGTTCTTTTATTGAAAAACAAAGTCCCCTGAATCAATTAGCCTTGTCATGGATACCTTCTGCAACCACTTCTCTTTGTTTAAGGATTTGCCTACATTCGGTAAGTGCAGGGACTGAATTCAACAGCATCAAGAGATAATAATGGAAGATTCCAATGCATTAGGCACTGTACAAATAAATGCCACAGACAAAGTAGGCCCAGAAGACTTCATGGACATCCTCAAAGATATAATATCTTCAAAGTGTTGTTGCTAAGTTTAAAATCTGTTCCTTAAATAAGGTGAGCATGTACCTGTTAGAATGGAGATCTGTTGGCCTGCCCTTGCAAAGGATAGATCTGGGAGAACAAATGGTGTTAAGAGATCTCCTTATGCTCACATAGTCACTGTGGGTCTGAGACAAAACAAGAAAGACCAGAAGATGAAAGAAACAGAAGATGGTGGGTTTTAGGGGTTTTGTTGTTGTTGTTGTTGTTGTTGGAGGGAAGGAATACCAGAGAAGGATGCTAACATTCTCCACGAAATAGATCAACTCTGCAGCTATTGCAAGAGTTACCCTTAAGTTAGGGAATTCATTGAGATGATCAGAGATGGCCAAGAGCTACACTCTGGCTTCTAGTGTTCTGTGACCTGAAGTAAAGCTATGGTTGCTATAGTCACTTAAAAATCTGAAGGATTCTACAGTTAGTCAACAGACTTAAGCAGAAAAAATGACTTTTTCAGTCATTTTTATAGAAAATTCTACTCATTTTGTCTACTTCCCTGCTTCTTTTTCGGTACAGCAAAAAAGAAAGTCACTTGGTATTTCTTTGATGACACAGTTCCTACAGTGCTTGAAAGTAGTACTTCTGATATCCTTGTTAGAAAGTTTGGGAAATGCTGGCTTAAACAGAGTTTAAAGGATTTTTTTTTTTTTTTTTTTTTTTTTTTTACTGCAGAACGTTTCAGAACATTTATTGTGAGTGTATGAGTTGAGAATAGAGTTGGGAGATGGTAGTACATAGTGTTTCCAAAAATATTTGAGCACAGAACCCCTTTTTCATAAACATGCCATGGAACTATTTATTCTACAAAATACAAGTCTAGAATTTTTATTTAGAACATAAATGTAGATGTGAACATTGCATGCATTTAGATATGAACAGATATGACTTAAGGATAGATCTTAAAAAGTGCCTATTAAAAACTTACATGCCAGTTTTACTGTCATGGAGAGAGGATATTAGCATTATCAATAAAGGAACTTGCCTTTTTCCTTCTAAAATGATCAATGTCAAAAATAAAAGCTCAATAACTTAGGATATTTAATTACTTTTTTAAAAAGATTTTATAATGGTAATAACACTGGCAAATTTTTATATGTCAATATATTAACTATATGCATGTACCTTGCAGTTTTTGGTTATAGAATCTTATCACACTACTCTAAATAAAAGCTTTAGCAACAAAACTAAAACCAAGTGGTCCTGAGTTGCCCCCCCCCCCCCCCCCCCCCCGCAAAAGTTGGCATCAATTGCAAATATGTTAACTCAGGTTATGTGTAAAACATCATTTTTGAGGTGAGAGTATGCACAGAAAATTACAAGAGTTGTCTGCAGTAGGATTGGGCCATTTAACCTCCCAACAGAGAATGATAAAAGGGGATAATAGGTTTTTCATCATTGTAAAAAAAAAAGTATAACCTTTAAAATTGTCACTGATAAAAGTAAATTGTTCTACTTTATTTTTTAAATACACATTTATTTTATGCAGATTTTAAAAGGAATATAGGCTCACTGTAAGAAACCTGGGAATCACTGGACATTATTAATAGACACAAGACTAAAAGAGATCCCCAAGTTTGCCACCCATTATAGGCATTTTGGTACACGTCCCTCTTGCTATCTATTGTTTCACAGAGTTTAGATCATACTGTGCATATTTCGCATCCTGCGTGTTTCCTTCCCTTACTAATGATCTGAGGCATTTTCTCTTTTAAACATCATTTGAAATGGCTGTCTATGATTTCCAAGCCATTAGCACGCCCATTATGGAGAGCATTCAGCAACATGGGGCTCTGTTTTCTGCCTGTGCTGAGACCTTGCCTGGTGAAACCTCCTGGCTGCCCAGCAGGGATCCTGCTGTCAGTGAACAGGCCATGGCTATTGAATATTCACTCCCCAGAACCAAGCATTTTCTCCTACACAATTTCAAGGGCCAACACTGCATTTTTCTCTCAAATTCAAATGCAAAAGGTACCGTTAGGCCTAAAACACTATTTGCTTCTGCCAGACTCACCAAACACAGGCGTTATCTGTCCAGTGGCACAAGACAGAACTGGCTGGAGCTCGCCTCCAAGTGCTTGATGTGACAAACCCTCAGGGCTGGAGGAAGCACAGCGTGAGAAATCAGTGACTCTCAGGATGGAGTTTTACTACCAGTGAGTGTGTGCCTCTGGCCACTTACAGTCCCTATTTGTAAATAAATACATCCGGTGGTGAAAAGAAAACAAGTCTTATATATTTTTTTTTCATGTGGTTATGGGTCCCTGGAGAAGTAATACAAAAATTCTATTATCAATACAAGCAGTGGTGGCGAAGCTTCCACAGCCATTCAAAATGCCACCCATTCACCAGGATGGGGCCATCTGTTGGAGAGAGAGGGCAGTTCCAGGTGAGCAGGTATTTCTCCTTCTTGGTGGGCTGGGAGTGGAAACCTCCAAGCCCCTTTTCCTGGGGTCAGGAAGAGCCATCGGTAGGAAATAACTTTGAATCACTACCCGTGTGGGCTGGATATGAAGCAGCCCCCTAGAAAGGCTGAGTACTAAACTCCAGGCCCTGCCAGCCTCCCACCGCTCAGGCTGCTGACACTTTTATTTGTTGGCATTTACAACATTGCAGCAGCTCAGCCCTGCTAATGTGGCTGCTTCCAACACAGCAAGGATTTCTTTGAGAGGAGAGCAAAGATGCATTTCTGGGCTATGAGGCCTCCACTAGTCCTGCTCATGCAAAAGGGAATTGCATTATCTTAAAAGCAAAAGCAAATTATGTGATTATTTGTCATGCACACCTTATGAGGGTGTGTATCATTTTTCTCCTCCTCTACTTGTAACAAAGAAAAGAAATATGACATTAACTACAGCTCCCTCCTAAGGAAAATGGACTTGTCAAAGGGGAAATGAGCATCTCCTGAATCTGGACACGACCCAGGCATTGATGGGACTGAGCTGGGCATTTCTAGCTGCCATTGCAGAAATTGGAGAGAGGAAAAGCAAAGGCAGAGGAGAGGGAGAGAGGGGCTGGCGAGAGAGCCAAAGGTCAGAGCCCTCTGCTGGGGAGTGCACTGGGGAGAAATCCTGTTGGTGGGATGGACAAACGGACTTTTCCCAACAGGGATGTCTTCATTTATTTCCTGTGATATAACCATGGGATCTACGCACCTTCGGTACAAATTCTGCTGAATTTAACATCCTTGTTAATGTAGCTGATTGGGAGAGCTACATTTACTGAGACCTATGATGTCTCGAACTGTTTGTACATGATAGGTACAAACAAACTGAATCTTTACAAGTCACCATGAGGTAGATGCTATTGTTATAATCACCCCCAGCTTACAAATGAGAAAACTCAGGCAGAGAGAAGTTAACAAGCTAATAAATGGCAGGGGTCGGATTGAATTGGATGGTGGAGCTCCAGGGCCACACGCTTAACCAAGGCACGACACTGCAGTATATAATACTAAATTAAGGGACAATAAGAATACAAAATGGAAATTGGAGCCAGAAGCGATAAGGCCCTAGAAATAGTCAAAATGCCTTAGACAAAGACATTGGGCCAGTCTTCCCAGATCTTACTGGGTAGGATCCTAGCTGATGTCTGAGTTACATAGCCTTTCTTTCATGATTCATTGGTTGAACTTTTTTTTTTTTTTTAAGTCGCAAGGTGAGATGGTTTGGAAGTGGGGGCTGGTGAAGGGAGCATGGTCAAATGCAATTTTAACAAGTTGTTGAGGGTAGGCCTTATGCAGTCAATAGCTAGCAAAAGACTTGAAGGATCTAATTATTGGTCACTCTGCAACTCACAATCAACATTAGCAAACAGATGATATTCAAAGCAAAACTTAGAACTGGTTCTCTTCTGTTCTATGCCCATAGTCTTACTTACCCATCTTGAAATTTTAGTCCATTTTAATTCAGAAACATATAATCACGTTAGTCTGTAGACTCTACAGTTGAGAAAATAATCAAAAGCCAGAAAATCACTGAAATTTAGCCCAACTCTTAAGCGTTTTCATAAGCTACTATTATCATATGTACCCCTTAGATGCCTTCGGTCTTCAACTACTTGAAACCTATTTACCCCCTTAGCTTCATGTCCATCTCCTATGGAATGCAGCAGGTTAAAAATGTTTGATTTACATCTATTTGTCCTACAGCCATCCCAAAGACTTACCAGTGGAAAACAAAGGTAACCATATTTGGTCAATTTGGTTTCTTTCCTCCCTTTTTTTTTTTTTCATTCCTGAGTTTATAATTGTCAGAAACAGCTGTGTGCATTGCCAATGCTTTCCCTCAAAACTAACAGGGCTATAACGTACAAAACATCTATTCTGCTTCTAAATTTGTTTTTAATTATATTACAAGATGGAAAAAGAAATGCCTTAGCTGTTAACACTGGCTCGGTGGGGCCAACAGTAGACATAGAGCAGACACGAGGAAATACTTCAAAAAAAATTTTTTTTTTCGTTTGCCATGATTTAATGGCAGATATTCCTGGCTTTGAGTGAACTCCGCAATATCCCTGTGCGACAGGATAAATGATCGTCTACTACTATTAATTTTAGGTCATAATGTCTGAAATGCTGCTTCAAAAATAAATGTAGTATTTTCACTTTATTTGGCCAGGTAAATACTAAACTATTTTGTCATAATAACTTTACAACACTGTGTTTCACCTTGTCTTGCCTTGACTGCTGAAGGTAATGGGGACCTTTTTTATTATGTCCATAAATTGAGTCAATTGACTTATCCTTATATCCTGTTTCCTGAACTTAACGAGAGATTCTGCATCATTAGGAAAACACACCATCCTGCAGCAGGTTCAAACGCAAAGGAAGCCTGATAATAAGTCATTTTGATTTCAGGGAATGTTCACCAGGCAAACTTTCAATATTCTGGCAGAAGTAAAACAAATAACTGACTCTGCAAAGCATGGTTTGCTCAGAGCTGTGCTTATGCTGGAGACATCCCAGAGGGTCCCCACACACACACACCCCAAAAAACCCTCTCTTGAATAAGAGGCACTTGCAATGAAGCTGTAGTCTTAAGAGGTTCAACATACCTAACAAAGAGCACAAATCAAAATACTAAACATTTTTGCAAGGAAACTTTTTAAAAGACCTTCAACACTCATAGGTTTTAAAATTCATAGTAACAATCACAATCACATTCTTAATTTATACCTTTTTGTGAAAAAATAAATGCACATGGTAAAGCCAAGCTATTCTTTCTGGAACTCTGAAAACTAAGGTTGTTTTGATTGTGTGTTTGTTATTGCTTTCTTGCGAGCCCAGACCCCAGTACAGTGCCTGGTACATGGCACAATAAACAGGTGTGTTGTGGCACTGTATTAACTGGGACAATGGCAAAGGAGATCACGTCATCCATACTGCATTCATAGGAAGGTCAATAACCAACCCACAAATACCAATACCAGTGATGATGAATGATCAATGATAGCTTTAAATAACAGCTACAATAGATTGAACATCTGTGCTGTGCTGAGGAATTGCCATAGATTGCTTCATTTGATCTTCATATTTCTATGAGTTAGGCACTACTGCTACTATTACCATGGTACAGATGACTAAGCTATAGCTTAGAGACATTACATAATGTGCTCAAGTTTACACAGCTGCTAAGTGGCATCTGCTCCCAAAGCCTGAGCTTTTGGAATCCAGCGTCCAAATTTTGCAGTCTACCACCCAGTGAAGGCTCTCCTGCCAGAAGACACAGACCGCCAGGGGAGCCTGGTAAGAAATTCGCAAAGACATTACACATGTAGAAGAACCAAAGGCAGTGGGAAAGGTTGAGCTAAGCAGGCAGGTCTCTTATCTAAACTGTTACTCCCCTGGGCCTCTCCCACCTTTTGGGACCCTCCAGGAACTCCTTTGCAAGAGCCGTTGGACCTTCTTCCTCATTATGACTCTCCCTCAGATCCCTAGACCCATGGTCGAAAAACTGTAGCTCACGAGCCACATGCGGCTCTTTGGCCCCTTGAGTGCGGCTCTTCCACAAAATACCACGGCCTGGGTGAGTCTATTTTGAAGAAGTGGCATTAGAAGAATTTTAAGCTTAAAAAATTGGCTCTCAAAAGAAATTTCAATTGTTGTACTGTGGATATTTGACTCTGTTGACTAATGAGTTTGCTGACCACTGGCCTAGACCAAAGAATTTGAAGATCACCAGCTTCATACTAACAAACTCAAGCAACGTAACTACTCTCCAAAGTACTGCTCAAAATGCTTAAGTGCTGAGGGCCCAATTCAATGCCATTGAGACTGGGTAACCCTCAGAAATTCCCATTAGATAGCAAATCCAGGAGCAACAAATAGAAATCACTTCAGGCTACCCTTGTCTAAACCAAGTAAATTACTAATTTTTTTCTCATATAGACCATCAAGGTTCAAAACTAATCCCATTCTCCACTATACAAAAGTACAAGAATCATCTAGTGTTCTGTTGGAGTCATTTGGAACAAAGAATTATGAGCCTAACTACACCTGTAAGGAGTACAAATATAAATTATTAGCTAATGTCCAAAACTGACAGTGGCATGATCTGACCCCATCAACTCTCCAGCATCCCACTGGGACCCTGTCCCACTCCTCCTCACTCACTGCTCTCCAGCCACATGGAACCAATTTCCATTTCCACCTCAGGGCTGCACATGTGTTCTTTTATCTAGAGTGGCCTTCCCCACTCACACTTTTTACCTAGATAACTTCTGTTTTCTTTTCAGGTGTAGAGAAACAGAAATCACACCAACTGGCTCACATATAAGGAACACATTGAAAATTCCAAAGCAGGGGTGCTCCATGTTGACTTACACAGTTCAGGAAGCCAACAAGAACCCAAATTCTTTTCACCTACCTCCTCTATGTTTGGTGAGTAGGGTTTTCCCTCAAGTGAGCTCCACTCAAGTTCAGACCTGACAACATTCAGAAGCAGAAAGGGTTGCCGCTTCCTTGTAAAAAGTGAGTTAACCATACCCAAAAACTCACTGGCAGACTTCTCTTTTACCTCAGCCAAAATTGTAACATATCCCCTAACCCTGTGGTTGGCAAACTGCGGCTCATGAGCCATATGCAGCTCTTTGGCTCCCTGAGTGTGGCTCTTCCACAAAATACCACAGCCTGGGCAAGTCTATTTTGAAGAAGTGGCATTAGAAAAAGTTTAAAATATTTGGCTCTCAAAAGAAATTGCAATTGTTTTACTGTTGATATTTGGCTCTGTTGATTAATGAGTTTGCCGACCACTGCCCTAACCCATGTGGTGACCTAACATATGCCTAACTCAATCAATGGCAAGGACTTGAGATCGCCATTATTGACTCAGATCAATCAGAACAGGATTTGTTCTAGATGTCACTTTCTCATGAACACCTTCCCTGAAATTTGCTACACAACACAGATCTCCCCATTATACACCATCAAAGAACACTCTACTTTTTTATCATAGAGTTTATCACAATCGTAATTAAGTAATTATCTTCATTAACACTTAATGTTTTTCTATCCTGTTATACCCTCTTATTTATTGCTCTAACCACAGCACCTAGCATGATAGATAGCAGGGCTGCTGGCCAAAATGTAGTCTTCTCTCACCATTGGAGCTATATTGCTACTGACTCATCTCATCCCTTGCCTTCAAGACATACAATTTTCACTGTGTCTGCTCCATGGACTCCGAGATGTTGACAACAGTCAGCAGCTGAGGAGTCTGTCTGGCTCTGTGCCTCACTGCCAGCAGGACTGTTGGCCAGTGATGTGCCCTTCACCATTTCCCGTATCTATAACGCAGCCTATGCCAGCCCCTGCCAGGAGAGCAGATGGCCAGGCTGTGTCCAGCTTAATCTCCTATGGAGATATATTTCTTTTTGTAGCACACAAGCTCCAGGAACAAGTAGTCTATGAGACAGATATTTGGCACTGGCTAGTCAAAATTCCTCTAAATCAGTTTCTCTGGTGGCATCAGGATGAGACACATAAACTGTATTTTATTTCTTCCCTTTGAGAGAACAGCTGAGATAGAAACACTGAGTTCTTTGGAGTCAGACATACTTTGGAAAATTATTTAATCTTTCTGCTTCTCATTTTCTCATCTTCAAAATGGAGAAAACAATCATTCCCCGTGATATTGCTCAAGCTGCCATGGGGATAGTGGTCGTAAAATATAACAGCTGAGATATTCCATTAGTCTTATTGCATTGCCATCTACAGACTACTCTATATTTAAAACTGTGTGAGGCCACCAGACAAATGGAAACTGGTGAGAGACACCGGACATGGCAGGCCTCAGAACTGCATAGAGATGAGATGACAACTGTGATTCTGCCAAGGCCAGGAAGGTCTTCCAAAGGGAGCTGAAGAAGCTTTCAGTGTTTAGGTAACTTGAGAAACTCCATCTTTATACTAAGAGTAAGACTCCAAAGGGACCTCCAATTACTATACTCTATGTTATCTAGCTCAAGAATCATAACCATGATAACTTAGCATTTGTTGTTTTTGACTGGAAGCTTCTAGCTTCCCCTTGTTATCCTATACCTTTACCATTAAAAAGACTGGATGTTTTGCTCAAAGTCACTAATTATCTGAGAGATGCAAATCAAAACGACAATGCAGTACCATCTCACACTGGCCAGAATGTCATCAACAAATCAACAAACAAATCAACAAATGACAAGTGGTGGCGAGGATGTGGAGAAAAAGGAACACTCGTGCACTGCTGAGGGGAATGCAGACTGGTGCAGCCACTGTGGAGAACAGTATGGAGTTTCCTAAAAAAAACTGAAAATGGAACTCCCATTTGACCCAGTAATCCCACTCCTAGGAATATATCCTAAGAAACTGGAAACACCAATAAGAAAGGATATATGCACCCCTATGTTCATAGCAGCACAATTTATAATAGCCAAGATTTAGAAACAGCTCAAGTGCCCATCAGCAGATGACTGGATCAGAAAACTATGGTACATCTACACAATGGAATACTATGCTGCCATAAAAAAGAAGGAATTCTCACCATTTGCAGCAACCTGGATGGAAGTGGAGAACATCAAGTGTGAAGTCACTCAATGAAAGAAAAATACCACATGATCTCACACATTTATGGATAACAAAGAAAATTATAAACTGTTGAACAAAAAGATAGATACAGAGACAGTAAAGTATCAAACAGAATGTCAAATTACAGCTGAAAGGTTAGGGAGAGGTGGGGGAGATAAGAGATCAACTGAAAGACTTGTGTGCACGCATATAAGCATAACCAATGGACACAAAACTCTGGGGGGGGGGGGTGAGGGCATGTATGGGAGTGGGGAGAGGGCATGGTAAGATATGTACACATAAAATACCTTAATAAAAATAAAATAAAAATAAAAAATAAAAAGACTGGATATTTATCTTCAAAGTCAGTTGGAAGTCAGGAGAGGTAGAGGACACCGTGTCCCACACTATTAGCTGTCATCTAGGGAAAACAGACAAGATGGCTGGTGGCACCTTTTGCAAGCAGAGGAACGCAGTCTGCATCCCTGGGCCTGCACCAAGGAGGAAAGGAGAGGCTTCGCGAGTCCACCTGGGATGGAGGAGTGACTATCTTCTCTGAGGGCTGCCAAGACCACTGCTCCCAGGTGGCAGCAGACCCTTTTAACCCAGGCCTTCTCTTGCCCGCATGAATATAATGATGCCATGCTCTCCCAAGTCAGTCTTAAGCTGTGCTGAAGGTTTGACATTCCTTATGCAAATGGTCTGTTTCTTTCTGCCGATGGGTGCCTCATCCTGTGCCCCGGAGATGCGCATTCAACACTGTAAGAGATCACAATCTGTGAATGAAGTGATTCCAAACTGAAGAGTGTTTGGAAGATTTGTTCCTCTACTGTGATGCCATAAATTTAAGAATGGAAAACTTAAAACTACAAGAAAGTGATGGTTTGCATTTTTCTGGATAGTCTGGGTAAGACTTGTAGTTTTCATCAAGGAAGCAGAGTAACAATCTTTTTTTTTTTAATCCTCACCAAAGGATATTTTTCAATTGATTTTTAGAAAGAGTGGGAGAGAGAGGGAAAGACAGAGAGAAATATCAATGTGAGAGAAACACATCGATTGGTTGCCTCTTGCACGAGTCCTGACCAGGCCTGGGCCAAGGAGGAGCCTGCAATCAAGCTTTGTGCCCTTTACTGGAATCAAACCCAGAACCCTGTGGTCTGCGGGCCAATGCTCTATCCATTGAACCAAATGAGCTAGGACCAGAGTAACAATCTTAAAAAATCATTGGGTAGAGCTTCGACTTGTGGACCGAAGGGTCGCAGGTTCGATACCAGTCAAGGGCACATACCTCAGCTGCAGGCTCCCTCAGCTGCAGGCTCCATGCTCAGCCCTGGTTGGGAAACATGTGGAAGGCAACCAATCAATGTGTCTCTCTCACATCAATGTTTCTCTCTATCTCTCCCTCTCCCTTCCACTCTCTCTAAAAGTCAATGGAAAAATATCCTTGGGTGAGGATTAAAAAAAAAAAAAAAAAAGGTCACTGGAAGTCAGTATTCAAAGGTGGCAAGGTAGATGATGCCACACGTCATAAGACATAATATAACCAGCATGAAAATATTATAAATGGCATTATGGTTCTGCAACCACAAGATCTATACTGTTTCAATACAAAAAGAACTGGGGAGTCATGTCATTGTGAGTAATAACAGTGTTGCTGCTTTGTTTTTACTACATAGGAAAAACAAAATTAGCCGGGAACAATGCAATTCACCATAAAGAACATGAGCATGTGCACTGACTCGACAATATGCCAACCACTATGTAAATAACTCTTCTACCCAAATCTTCATCACCAAAACACTACTTTGCATATTGTATTTTTTAATACATTTTAATCAAATTGCAGAGATAGAAAGAGGTCCCACAGAAACATATTTGCTTAAGTCCCCACATACCATGGAGAAAGATGGAAGCCCTGTCTCTCAGTAACAATTCTCCACTTCTGCTAAAGAAATAAAGTTGTAGCTGAACACATGCCTGCATAAAGACAATATTTCTCAGCCACCATATCATGAAGTATGACCATTTGACACTTCTGGATTATGCTCCTAAAAAAAGAAATATGTAGGCATTTCTTTGATCTTTTCCCTTCTCCTGCTGGCCGGGATACAATGAAAACAGCATTCCTGAAACCCAGAAATGGAATCCAGGGGTTAGGATGGCAGAGTCATCCTACCAGCCCTGGATCCCCCATCTCCACACTGTCCCATGAGCCAAAAATAAATTCCTATTTCATTTAAACCACTGTATTTTGAGGGCTTCTTGAGACAGTAATTTACTGAAGTTTGGGAGGAGAAAGACTGTGGAGAATAAATCCAGGATTCAGATTTAAATGTATTATGTTTGAAATTCCCATGAAATATCAAAATGGTGCCTCACATGAATAATTGGATCCACAGCCTGAGGCTCATAAGAGAGATCTATATTAAAAACTTAACTGCAAGGATTGTCAACAGATTTTAATCAAGTTTATTGAGGTGTATCTTATAATAAATTGCACCTATTTAATGTGTTCAGTTTCATGAGAATACCTATGAAACCACCCTCACAATAAAGATTCAGATCATCTCCATCATCCCAGAAGTTTTACTCATGCTCTTTTGCAGCCCATCCCTCCCTCTGCCCCAGCCTCAGGCAATGCTGACTGACTTCTTGTCACTAGAGATTATCTTGCACTATATATATATATATATATATATATATATATATATATATATATATATATATATCTTATATTGATTTTTCACAGAGAGGAAGGGAGAGTGTGATAGAGAGCTAGAAACATCGATGAGAAAGAAACATCGACCAGCTGCCTCCTGCACACCCCCTACTGGGGATGTGCCCACAACCAAGGCACATGCCCTTGACCAGAATTGAACCTGGGACCTTTCAGTCCGCAGGCCTACGCTCTATCCACTGAGCCAAACTGGTTTCGGCTTATCTTGCACTTTCTATGATTTTAGATATATAGAATGATATAGCATGTACTATTTTATATCAATCTTCTTTCACTTACAATATATTTGAGATTCATCCAGGGTTTCATGTGTATCCATTGTTCATTCTTTCTTATTGCTGAGTAGTATTCCATTATATAAATAACACATTTTGTGCATCCATTTACCTGTTGATGGACTTCCAGATTTTCCCAATTTGGAGCTATTGTGAATGAGGCCGCTATAAAATTCATGTACAGGTCTTGGTATAGACTTGTTTTTTCATATAGGTGTATTTTGAATATTTAAGAATCAAAATTCACAAGAATATGGGAAAATGAAAGCAGCCAAGACAAACTCTGAGATATTCTATAACTACATAGACTTTGAATAGGAGAAAATATTTTCTTTTTAAAACAGCTGGTGCCATTGAAGCCAAGAGATGAAGTATTTCAAAATGGCAGGAATTGGCAATTCTGAAAAAAACTGCTATAAAGCAAAAGAAATGTAGACTAAAAAGTGTGTCAATTCAATTTAAAGAGATGAAAGTGCCTGCGAACCTTAGCATGATGAATTCTGGTGGAGAAGTGGCAGTGAAAACCAAATTGAAACTGGTAAAAGAGCAAATAAGAAGTGAAGAAATTAAGTAAATATGTATATACAAGTTTTCATAGGTTCGTGACTCTGAAAAAGGCAATTGATTAAAAGGTGAAGGTAAGGGGAAACTCTCTTAAGTGGGGGTACAAAAGCATATTTGGATGATGGGAAATATTTCATTTGGGAATGGACATGGGGAAGGTGAATGAATGAACGAATGAATGCTTTCATCCAATATAGGAGTATTTATTATGCAATGAGTAAGGCAAAGGAACTGAGAATATTTGCAAGAAAGAGGTTAAAATGACCATGAAATGTAAGTGAATTTGGAAGAACAAAAAGATAAGAGGAGATGGAAAGGTTGATGGACTAGAGATCTGAACGAAGTACTACCATAGTGGAAGCAGGAAGGAAAGGTGGTTAAAGTACAACATTTTGCATAAGTGATTTCCAGGTGATGCAGTCTCTGGCAATGACAAGTCTAGAGTGTAACCATGCACGTGAATGGCTAAGTCAGAGCAGAAGAGAGTCATCATCATTGTGGAGGTCAAGAAACTGAGAGATAGACAGGATACTTGTTGTACAGATTGCCCACATATGCAATGAATTTGCCAAGGGCAAAGGCAAGAATTGGATTAGAGAAGAATGCTTTCAACAAGCATGCCTGCCTCTAGGAAAAGATTAGACTCCCTGGTCAAGATGAACTGGGCACCAGAGGGGAGACTTCTAGAAGAGAAGTGGACCATAAAGACATGTACTATTGCTGAGTGGGTCTTGGGCTTCCACCTCAAATCCAAGCAAAATAAGCCAATCAGAGAAAGATAAGTATAACATGATCTCACTCATAAGTGGAATCTAATGAACAAAATAAACTGATGAACAAAATAGATCCAGAGACATAGAAGCATGGAACAGACTGGTGAATCTCAGAGAGAAGGGGGGTGGGGTGGAAAGAGATGAACCAAAGAACTTATACTGTATTATGCATAACCTATGGACACAGAAAATAGTGGGAGGAGGTGGGGGACAGTGGAGAGGGGAAGGTCAATGAGGAAAAAAAGGAGGACATCTGTAATACTTTCAACAATAAAGATAATTTTTTTTAACGTGAACATTTAGAGTCAGGGCAGGGGTGGGAATATGGCTTTTAGGGAAGCTCTTATTGGTTAGAAATTATTCTTGTGGCATTAAAGTCTTAACAAAAGGATACTAAAGAAAAACATATGCTTCTATTTCCAGCAAAAAAGTTGTTCATGTAGCCAAAGCATCAGTCCTATGAGATACAGTCATCATTATTTTACATTTATTACTGTACTTAATCTTTTCAGAAAACAGGATTAACTTCCAGATTAAACACCATGTAAATGTTGTATTGAACTTTAATTAAAATGAAGAAGCCAATTAAACCAGACAAAAGTTCAAATAAACCCTTGGGAGTGTATACCTTTTGTTAATGCTTTGTGATGTAAGTAAGGATTATGGCACATTAGAGATAAGTATTAGGTGGCTTTTGTTATATAGTAAAGGTTCCTAGATCATATATCATACTATTAATGGTGAGTTTATATTAATTATGTCTGCATACCAAAGCAACATTGGACAATATATGATATATAGCATATTATAACATGCCTCAATTCTGAATAACATTGTCAGTATATATTTAAACTCTTCTTTTCAATTTAGATTTCTGGGAATTCTTGTGTTTAGTTAATGCCAATAGAAATGAGCCTTTAAAATAAAATTAAAAACAGAAAACTTTATAAAAAGCAAAGTCGGAAAAGCATTCATTCTATCCTGCTTGTTACACCAAGATCCTAAGTGTGTAAGGGTTCCAGTGGAGCTATTACTACCAAGTACAGGAAGTGCCTGGTAGCTCTCAATGAGTGTTCAGTCCACAGCTCATTGCCACTGAAGTCAGGCCATGGTCTGCTGTGTAAATGTGCACTGTGGGGCTCTTTAATGCACAGATTATGGGTACAATAGGCCATTACTGCTCTTCTCTGCATAAACACGTTCTTGGGGGATTTAAATATGTATACTGTTGCTCAAACTCAGTGTAATTTCTGGATTGCTCTTATCAGTTAAATCACATTGCTTTAATGGGGGCTTTCTCAATTTGCAAATGAATGATTTCTTCACTGAGCTATGGATAGAGCAGTCTCCTGAGATTAACCGTGTCCAAATCCATTTCACAGTTTGTCCTTAATGTGGATTAAGACACTTTATGCCTCCTCACTTGGTTTGGATTCTTGACAATTTCTGCAACAGTCTCTTTGAATTCAATTGATTCTGAGATCATAGATGGGTTGGTGGGTCGGTGGGTGGATAGGTGGGGTGGGTGGGTGGTGGGGTGGGTGGATAGATAGATAGATAGATAGATAGATAGATAGATAGATAGATAGATAGATAGAAGTGGAGCTGGCAGTGGGTACCAATCACTGTCTGGTGGTCTTGGACTCCTCTTTTCTATGTAGGAACATTCATTATTTATAGGCAGCTGGAGACTGTCCTGCAGGTGCTCCTCCAAAGAGCCAGCTGTGTAAATTAGAGCCACACCACAGGAACTGGTAGGATATCTATCCACATGCCTCCTAGTCACTTCCAGTAGTCTCAGTAACACATATCCCTCTTCCTTACCATTGTCAACCTCCACAACACACACTTTTTAAATAGTCTGTATGCATAGTATTAGTCCCAGCCAATACATCATTCACAGTTGAACACACCTTTAATCTGTTTACCCAATAAACCTCCTGTGTCATTTCAAACTTACAAATACATGGGAGAGAAACATTTTTAAAAGCCCTTTCCCACCCACTGCCAACAATTTTGCTGCACTGCAGGGATGCCTTACCACCTGAACCTGGATCAGCATCCTACAGATCCCTTAAAAACTTGTAGGCTTTCATCAGCCACACCAAAAACCCAACTGGGCTCAGTCTTCTCACTGCCTGCAGATTTGACTATGTTATTTTTATTGTTAGCATTATTATATTGCAGTTTTTATAGCCTCTTTATATTGAAGAGTTGAAAGATTTAATCTTCCATACTTCAAGATCACTTTTCTTTTTTTTTTAAATGGAGAGAAATAGAAGATAAGGAGAAAGAAAAACTTCAATAAAAATAAAGAAAAATGAGGAACATGGAGAGGAGGTAATATTTGGAACAAGTCCCATCTACCAAGTACTGCTGGATTCCCACACTATGAGAAATGTGTTTAAACCCAATTGTTTTTAGGGGCAACTTAGGTACTAACAAATAATTCTTTCTTTTAATATAGCTCTTTCAAAGCCGTTTTCTATAATAATGATAATAATAATAGCTGCCATGAATTAAGTCAGCGTTTTTCAACCGCTGTTCCGCGGCACACTAGTGTGCAGCGAGATGTTGCCTGGTGTGCCGTAGGTGCAGACAAGACAAGAATTTTATAATTTTTCACTATTTTGTTTACTTAATATTTCATAATAAAGTAATTATAAAATACTTTCTTTGTGTTTTTTTGATTCCTATTCAAGAGAATTACTTTATATATAGTCAATATAGGCACAGAGTTAAATTTTTTAACATTTTCTAATGGTGGTGTGCCTCGTGATTTTTTTCATGAAACAAGTGTGCCTTTGCCCAAAAAAGGTTGAAAAACACTGAATTAAGTGCTTACTATGTGCCAGGCACTGAGAGGTTGAGTAACTTCCCCTAGGTCACACAGCACAAGGAAACAGTGGAGCTGGGATTCCCCTTCATTATCACCATTCCCGGGGATAGACAGGAGCATTCCCTCCTTACAGGTGAGGTTCAAAGACCACATGATGAGCCCAGGGCTACAAATAACAACAGATCTAGGGGGGGGAAAAGAAAAAGAAAAAGAATTAGGACCAGGTCTTTTCACCAAAAATCTGGTAATTTTTCTTCAAGAACATACTTTGCTGTACTCTTGTCTAACCTTTTTAAAATGTTAATGTGTATTTTAACTGTGAGAACAGAAACTACGAGCACAGTGCTGGGCACTACAAACAGAACCGTCCGTTTCCCAGATGTCCTCTTTACAATCTTATTTACTGAACAGAAGCTAGAAATGGCTTCTGCTCCTGAGATGATTGAGGTGTTGAGAAGGACTCCCAAGGACAGTGATCCCTGTTCTTGTCCTCGGCCCCACATGACGGAGCCTTTCCCTCTCACCAGCCTAATTCAGAGAGACTACAGGTCGGTGTCACCATAGGGAAGCTCCCAGACCTCCCAGTGAATAACCTCAGGCCCCTGACTGAACCAGCTGCCTTTGCCAAGGATCCCTGTTCTTGTGAAACCTCAGGGCAAGCTGGTGTAGAGCAAGACCCTCCGAACCCCTGAGCCTCTAAGAAGCTCTGAGACCATTTCACCTGAGTTTCTGGTACTTCATTAGTAAAACTAAAATAACATAAAGTAAAAATAAAGGCCTATGGTCAGATAGGTTAATCTCTTACCACCTCTCATTAATTTAAATTTGTGATTCTAAAAATAATACTCCGCATTCCAAGTGGAAAACTGAGGTAAAAGCTAAAAGACTTGCTTAGATCCACAGAAAAACCCAGGACACATTTGCTAAATTTCTAGATACTTTCTATACACAACCACAAAAGTTGATAATTATCAGCTACTTATTTTTTAAAAAGGAATTTGCATAAATCAAATTTATTCATAGTTGTATACTGAAACACTGTTTTGTCTTTGGTTGTTTGTTATTTACTTTTTATCCTGTAGGTAGGGTTAATGAAATAGTTTTATATCATAAATCCACCTAGCATAAAAACTGTTTCCTTTTACTATTCTAACTCAAACAATTAATGTCCTATTTATAAACTGCTCAAAAATGGAAGAGTTTGAACTAATGCAATTATCATGGTCAATAAAAATATTGAGATGCCATAATGATAAAATAAAATACAAAAACATGCCAGTAATTATTGAAAAGTGTGTGTGTGTGTGTGTGTGTGTGTGTGTATTTATGAGTCAGCCATTTTTGCTCCTGCCAGAAATGTGCTCAACATCCTGCATTTGGTCATACTGGATTGCTTAGTGTGAACATATTGACTTTATCTGGTTCCATCCCTACTAGTTCCTTCCTCAGAAAGTGGTTGGAGCATCAGCCTATGGACTGAAGGATCATGGGTTTGACAAGGGCATGTATCTCAGTTGCAGGCTCAATTCCTGGACCCCATCAGGACACATGCAGGAGCAACCAGTTGTGCCTCTCTCACATCGAAGTTTCTGTCTCTCCACTTCCCTTCCATTATCTAAAAAAAAAAAAATCAATTAAAAAAAATATCCTTGAATGAGGATTAACAAAACAAAACAAAACAAAACAAAAAAGGAAGGGAAGGGGGAAGGAAGAGAGGGAAGGAAGGGAAGGAAAGACAGAGGGAGGGAGGGAAATGTATCTGTGTTAAAAAGGAAAGGGGATTAATTCTATGGATCAAAAATTCTACAAACACAGCTTTCATAAACTTTGCATAAATCATACTTCCCATTCTGAATGATAAGTACATTTTTCTAATGTTTTCTTATGTAGAAGCACCTTCCAGGAATTTAAAGGGCAGAGAGAAAAGTTTGCTAAAAAGAGAGTAAAATGAAATAAGCATATGCCGACATATACATACAATTGCTCTCTATCCAGCTGTTCTGAAATAAAAGTCTAGAACCCTTTTTACACAAACTGTTGACCCAATAATAAGCCACTATCATACCTAATACTCCTACTGATTAATCTTCAAAATGCCTTGAAGCTGAGAGATTTGATCATGCCTGTAGCTAAATCTGGCATGCTGTTTTTGTAAATAAAGTTTATTGAAACACAGTTATGTCCATTACCTTTGGCTGCTTTCAAGCTACAATAGCAGAGTTGAGTAGTTGCAACATTGATAGTATGACCCACAAAATTGAAATATTTACTACCTGGTCCTTTCCAGAAAAGCATGCTGACCCCTTTTCTATACAACAATTCCTTTCAAGTAATAAATAAGCCAAATGTATTTTTGCCATATCTGCTCTCCTCTGTACCCAGTTATTCAACAATATTGAATGTCTAAAACAGAACAATAGGGATCTATGCTTATTTTTAAAGGTGTTTAGGACAAAAAAACTAGAGAGTTTTCCTAAGTAGCTCATTTCAGTGTCTGCCAATTTCTCCAATGAGAAAACCCTCTCACCTGTCTATTTCCATTTGAAATTTACTCCTAGCTTTCTTTCAGTATTCTCAATTCTGAATGACTTATGCTTCTGTAGTTAATATGTGTAGAGAGGTTAAATCTTTTGGCTTCTTTGAACAGCTTTAGCGTTAATAAACAAAACACTTCCATAAAAGACAAATGTGCTACGAGAATTGTCTTCATACTGAGAAATTCTGCTCATTCATGCAAACTGGCCCACACTAAAATTCCTTTGGAAAGTACATCGAATGCCACTTTAAAGATAATTATTTGCAATGACTAAAGAGAAAGTTATTCCATACGGATAGGTGAATGTTGGTTTGTTGTTCCTTACCTTTATTCAGTTTGCCAATACCTAGAAAATACAAGTGCTCCTAGAGAAACAAGAAACCAAGGGAATGGCTCTTTGTAGCTGCTAGACTTAGTTGAGCCACTGTGCTCACCTCATTGTGTTAACAGGCCACTTCTCATGTGCCCAGGATGAATGTGAAAACCCCAGCCCCTTACTACACACGCATGATCACTGGGTAAAATAAAATAAGTAGGTCAATGTCAACTCATCATTGCCTCCAGGAAATAAAAACAATTTACGCCTTGCCAGTCATTATACATAAAACAGAATTTATTTTTTTTTTACTTCACTCCCACTTAAATTTTAGTAAATAATTAAGATGAGAGACTCCTATGTGTCACCCATGTTTAAATAGTCAATTGCTAATTTTAAAAAAAGACACACTTAGAGCCTGTCTGGCATGGCTCAGTGGTTGAGCATCAACTTATGAACCAGGAGGTTACAGTTCAATTCCTGGTCAGGGTACATGCCTAGGTTGCAGGCTCAATCCCCAGTGGGAGCGTCCAGGAGGCAGCCAATCAATGATTCTCTCTCATCCTTTATGTTTCTATCTCTCTCTCCCTCTTCCTTCCTCTGAGAATAAAAATACATTTTAAAATAATAAACTTTAAAATTTTTTAAACAATTAGATACTTTATTATAATAAAGTTAGACCCAGATACTATTTCTTCTGCTACAATCACCAAAAAGCTAATGGGGCAAGCACTGACTTAGACATTAATGATTTTGAGTGAGTGACCACAGCCCTTTAGAACCCTCCATGCAAATGTTCTGAATTTGATCTTAAGTTCTTGGAAAATAGGATACTCTTTAAATAGCACAATTCAACAAAGTAAGCCCAGGAGCAACAAAACTGGAACCTACAAAGTAATACTGTCAGGCTCAGAAAGAACTGGCACCAAGCCACTGGGCCTCACAGCATGTTTTCTACTCCAAGTGGCAAGCCCTTTTAAAGCTATACATCTACTCCAATCTATTCATCCATCCACAACAGAACTGCTTTGATGGGATTGATTTAACACTTGGGAGAGCCCTGAATTTGATGAATGCATGACAGCTGCTTATTTTGGCTTCTTTTGCAAAGCTGTCGCTTACATTGTTTGGCCTGTTCTGCAAAGCTCTAGCCAGCTCTACTTGGAAATTCAATGTTTTCCCTTTGTTGCACCTATCAGAACGTATTCAGGTTAACTGTTACAGAGAACAGGCTCCTGGTGTCCTTTTAGCACCACCGGTCGTTACAGTACTGGAAATGGGCATGCTGGTTGAACTTGGTGCTTAGAGCATCATCTCTTTGCAGAATAATGAATAACATGCCCACGTTAGTACCAGAGCCATCATCCACAGACACACCCTCCTTGTTTCTCCCAAGTACCATGCCTACCATTTTTGGACAATCCTCCCAGGCTGCAGGGACATTTTTGAGGTTCATCAAGATGGCAAATTCTTCCCACTCATCCCTAATGCCGCCCTTCCCCTACCACTTCCTTGAAATTCCTCCAATCACAAACACCAGGGTGTTGCTTTTTCTGTGTTTCTTTATGGCAAGTCCAGAACTAGCCCTTCATGGCTTTATGTCAGCCATTAGGGGTTAAACGTGTTCCCTAGATTAGATGTTTCTCTAGGCAGAAAGTTAGCATGTGTATTGCAGAACACACTCCACTCAAGGGAGGGAGGTTGGGGTTCACTGCTGACTGCATTTGCACTGCGGTGGGCTAATGCTCCTTAGCTGAGAGGGGAAAGGATATGGTACAGTCTGCCCTGGTAGCTTTCATTGCTGTTAAGGTACACAATTACACTTGGATGTGGAGAAAATATCTATTAACAGTGTACTCTAATAGAGTGCTATATGTATACATTTATATTTATTGTACATTTTTATTCAGTTCTACAAATTTCAGAAAAATATTTCATCAACAATTACTATCATGCCCAATCAGAGTGGTACAAAACACAGCATGCTTGTGCTCGCTGGCACAGTCACTTTTTGTGGCATCAAAGCTTTTGCCCCGAGTTAGAAACTCAGAAGCCTCTGGAAGGCAGCTCTCTACCACAGCTCTGGCTCCAAGGGAGAGGAGGATGTGCCATCCATCACACAGGCTGAAACGGAGGGACAGTGAGGGGCTGGTCTGGAAGAAGGTAGAGTGTGTGCTGGAGCAGACCGTGAGGACAGTATCGCAGGGGAATGGGGTGGGCAGGGGTCTCAGCCCTCAATGAGGGCACTGGTATCAGGACGAGAGTTTTTTATCAAATCTGGGAGCACGGAACATCTAGAGAAGCAGAAGACAACCTGGTATCAAGGGGTCCTAAGGCTGCAATCACAACTCTAGGAGATCATCCTGCACAAAAGCCAGCAGCCAGGGAGAGGGTCTGGGTATCGGTCAAGCAGGCTTTGGTCTGGGGAAGGGTAACTAGGAAGCTGGTGATGCTGAGTCTAACAGAAGCCTAGTCCTTGGATTGACTGAGATGATAGAGGAAGAGAGTTCTGTGAGGAGGGGAGCCTCGTGGGCATGGAGAGCTTGAGTGACGGATCAGCCAGGGTCCTGGAAAGAAACACGCTCAAAGGAAAGAGAAAGGGGGTGTTTCCTGAAGGGACTATTTTCAATGAAGAGTGCAGGTTGAAGAAAACCAACAAGGGCCCTATGGCTGTGGAAGAACACTAACTACCCCTCACCTGAAGAGTCCAAAGGAAGGTGCTGGTAGCAGTTGTCTCTCAGGGGTTTTGACCGAGAGAGCCAGCGGTAGCTGTGGGAGAGGGTTCCCCAACAGCTAGCCTTTCAGTGGGAGCACAGCCACGGCCACCGAGTGGCCAGCAGGGAGGGAGCCCCGGAATAAATGCTGCAGGTTCCCCTGCTCTTCTCTCCACTGGCCAGGTCAACAGATGGGACGAGAAGAGCCCAACTAATGCAGGACATGCATGGCAGTCCCCACGCGCACAGAGTGGGGTGGACAAGAGTGGCCGGTGAATTTGCAGGGTAAACTAAGAGTGAGGGCCCTGGGAGAAAAGGATATAGAAGCTCAGAAGTCACACTTGGACTCACAAGTCGGTCTGCAGAGTTTGACTTGCTTTTAAGCTGACACAGAGATGGAGTGTGGGAGGGAAGTTCTTCATAATTTAATTAACATCCTTTTTCTTTTTTTTCCAGTTTGATGCAGGTATGGGGCTGGTCTGAACTCATTGGGGTCATCTCTGCATTTAGCTGGTGGAGCAGGAAACACAGGGAAAACAAGACAGAATAACCACTGCCATAGCTCTGGGATGCTCCACAAATCTCAATAGCATGTCCTGTCTAAACACATGGGTCTCAGGGTACCTATTAGCATGTCGAATCAGCATTTCCATGTTCTAAGTCCCATGCAGAAACCTGAGGACATTTAGACAGCCCAATAAGCTTGGCCCCTAGTCACTCACCAACAAGCATATTGGCCACATGATTCACAACGAAGTTTGAGTAGGAGAAAATAAACTACCATTAGGAGACATTTCAGCCCAGGAAGGCTCCTTCACCAACACAGATCACCCCTCCCTCCATCTGTGCTGGGGCTGCTCTCTCGGGAGCAGGGCACTGCTGCCAGCAGGTGTTACCAGCCTGGATGGTGCTCCCCCTTGTTGCCCAGCCACTGCCAGCGCTGGAGAACCTGCCAAGGCCACGGCCACTGCTGGTTCCCTGGTCACTGGGCAGCTCCCTTCACACCTCCTCCCCCAGCTTTTTCTTTTAAAGCCCCCAAGCCAGTGGGTTCCCTTACAGCTCCCCCATGCTGCCATGTTCGCTTGCTTGTTTAATTACGCTCATTTAGCTTGTAGGCTGCGGCAGAAAGTCAAACCACAAGAAAGCTTTCAAGCCAGCGTTTCCCCAGCACAGCCAGCAGGATCCCAGCATGAAGCCTGTGCATCTCAACTCTCCCCTGCCCTCCTGCTCACTCTGGGAGGCTGGGAAGAGTCTTCTCTTCTTGTTTGATATTTCAGACCTGACGCTAACCGTCCATTCCAGCCCTTCCCTTCACTGTGTTTACCCACTGGGGTTCTTCAGTAAACAAGTTTTATGGATGCTTTGCAGAGGTGCTGAGAGAGAATAAAATGCTGATGGCAATCGCATCTCTGTGCATTTTGCTCCTAGTCTCATCTCACCCAGATACTACGCAGCTTGATAGTCTCGTAATTAGTCCGACCCAGAGAATCTGAGACCTTCCAAAAGTGCTCCTGAGAAGAGCAACACAAATCACCTTACAATAAAAGCCACCCCTTATTGAGACTAGCTAGATCCCATCCATTCAATTGTGTGGCTTACAATTTATCCTCTAATCACCATATAAATATATGAAGAATATTTTATCCTTTAATACAGCAGCCCAATGGTTATGTATTATTATCTTCATTTTAGAAATTAGCTTAAGAGTGTGTAGTTATGTCCCCAAGATTAACAGTAAGTTGCAAAGACGAGATTTGAATTCAGGTATTATGGACAGGCTACTCTTAGTTCCTGCCCTGCCTACTATGCCATCATGAGCCCCTGCAGTAAGGTGATTTACCTTATGACAGAAAGAGACAGAAATGTGTTCATTAACATAGTAGGAAGGCATGAGTATGAAAATAAAATACTTCTGTAAACAAGATATGTGGGTTTCAGTTTTCATTTCACTTGTATCTGTGTATTTCTTAGATGCATTATTTTCTTAGAATAGTAACTAATTTACATATTTATTTTTAATTGCACTGCTGAGACTAAGTACAGGACAACCACTCTTCTCATAGCTTTATTAATAAACTAGAGGCCCAGTGCACAAAAATTCGTGCACTCGTGAGAGGGGATCCCTCAGCCTGGCCTGCACTCTCACAGTCTGGGAGCTCTCAGGGGATGTCCTACTGACAGCCTCTGCAGGAGACAACTGGGTGGCCGATCAAGGAACGGCACTGGCTGGTGCAGCCCCACCCTCCCAACCCCCATTGCCCTCCCCCCACCCACACACTGGCACATGCCTTGGCTGGCCTTATGCCACCTGCTCTCTGGCCCTGCCCTCCACCAACTGGTCTTTCAGCTGTTCAGCCAATTTGCATATTACCCTTTTATTATATAGGTTTTAATTATTATAAAATCATTAGCTCAATATTGTGTTTGAGGCTGGCAAGCTCCTTTCCCTAAATCACCATTTCCAATTTCTGCTTTTCATGCTCAGCAGAGCCTGTGACTGCCACCCTGCTATCCTGACACATTCCCCTCACTTTCCCGCACCCCCACCGTAATGTGTACTCTTCATCTCCTGCAGGAGGCCCTCTCCTCTATATGTCTGCAACTCTATGCCTCCACTGCCCTACAGAACAGCCTTCCTGCCCCACATGGCCTCTCCTGCCAATCCCAAAGCATAATCTACATTATATCCCATTGCTGTTTACTGTCTGCTGTGATGCTACATGCCATTTGCTTATTTCTTTGCACCGGTTATTTCATTAGCTTTCCTTGAATTGTGGTTATTTAATTGGCAAAAATGGAAAGGAAATCAACAACACAGGAGTATAAAGATGTCATGAAGATGACAAGGAAGGTATTGAGCAGAGGAATTAAAATAATGGTTGTCATTTCAGGCAACCAAATGCCTTAGAGGCTGACCCCAAGGTTGGTTTACAGACTGTGAAGCAACCATGTCCACACCCTGTCTCCCTAAGGCCCAGCCTTCTGGAGACTTCAATTGGAGGTTCTGTATTTCACAGCTAAGCTTGGAAAAGGCAGCCTGGCCTTACAGGTGGTGATGAGAGCAAGAGGGAGGAGCCAAAGCCAATGCCCTTTATGCTGATGATGTGACCAGAGGAGTCTATGGGAGCATCCGCAGGGACCAGCCACTCCCCGGGAAGCCCGTCCGTGGGCTAGCCTCCCTTCCCCAGGCCAAGGACTGAGCCCATTGCTTACACACTGTGCCATAGGCAGAGCAGGGGGCGTAAACGAGTGAGGGGATGGGAATGCAGCAGTTAGGAGTACATGTGCAAACTGCAAAGAAGGAAGCAGCCACTGCCCAGTTTGCCGGGTAATGACCACTTAGGATTATGGTCAAGTGTTGCCAGCTCCTCTGATTTTCCCAAAGGACTCAGAAACCCAGGTTTTTATGCAAAGTTTCGGTTTTTAAATGTTATCAACAATATTAAAATAATTTTAAATTATGTGTGCCCTTGACTACAAACACACAGATGTGACCCATGGCTTACCATTAATTTTTGCCTAATGCCCCAAAATTAAGCTCCATGTCTTCTTTCCTTGAATTTGACTTATTTCTTTTCATTGTGTGATCACTAAGCTTCCACCTTTCCCCTTGGCGTTCTTCCTGCCTTTGACTCACACCATCCAAATTCCTTCAGTCCAAACTCTCGCTCCCTGTTCTAAAGGCTGCCCTATAATTATATAAAAAAAAAAAACCAAACCCCCAATCAACAAAGCAAGTTATGAAAACGAGTAAAACATTAAGCCTTCCTTAAGAGTCACCTAGCGGACTCCTCTGTCACCTATAGGCACCTGAGGCTCATCTTTGAATTGAATTTGTGTTGTATTCCTATCTGACATTGTCTCATACATACATACACTGTCTTTTAAGCTCTTGACATTAAGAACCCTGTCAACTTCCCCTGTTCAACCTATTACTTGCCTCCTCTCCACAAGCATAAAGCTGCGAACATTTCTGACCCCTCTCTGGGAGCTAGCTGACGTGGTGTCCCCTCGGGCCTCCTGGAGGGTGCTCACTCTGTCTAAGGAACTGGGGCTGTGGCTGGAAGCCCTAGGGGAATTTGAATATATTTATCCAGCACCTCAGAGGCCCAACTCTCTGCCAGCACTATGGCATTTTCAGTCATTTCCTGGAATCTTTCTAATTTCTGATCATTTCACAAGACTAAAATGTCAAAAACAGGGCCAATCTGGAGTCAAGAGACAGTAGGCAATTACCTATATTCCAAGATTTGCCAAAACATTCTATATAAACTAAAAACTTCCCCATCTGTCTACAACGGCTGAAACCTCTGGCCAAGTTTCTTATTCCTCCAGGAAGGTGCAGGAGTCTGTACCCTAGGAAAAGCTTCAGCAAATTTCAGTCCATCCTAAGGGGAAACTTCCCCATGTCAGGCATTCCCCTGAAAGCCAGGTTTGATGGTGGAGAAGGGGAAGACATGGTGCTATGAAGGAGGCAGGAGGCATACTGAGGTACGGAGATGAGAAGCTGCACTATTTTGCCTGCATTTCTCACCTACCCTGCTCCCTCCTTGCTCCTCCTAGAGCACAGTGAGTATTTTTGCCTGCCAATATTAGAAATTTTGGGGAAATACTTTGTATTTCCTGCAGTCATTCAGGTAAGCTCAAAACCCTAACCCACCTTCCACCCCACAACTCTGCACCACCCCAGCATTTACAACATTTTCACAGACAACTCGGGAGACAAATAAAATCTGCTGGAGTGTTATGCTGGTAATTCCTGCATCAAGACTCCAGGCAGGTCCTTTCTCATCGAGGAATTTCACTTTCCTGGTCCAACAGAGATACAGCCCACAGGGCACACTCCCATGTTGGGTATAATTCTTTGGGTGAAATATTTAGAAGAGTCCTGCCAACACAGAGCAGCAATTTCCATGCAAATTAGCGCCTGTGGGGGAAAATGCAATTGGCCCAACAACCGTACTGATGGGGCAGCCTCTCCCGACTCCAGTGGGGTGTGCAAGCATGACTTGGAGAAAGAGATCTATCTGTTTTTTCAGCTTTTCTCCCTCTGAGCATAAACAACTCCTGTGTTTCAAAAGAGGCGTTCGCTCCACACTGCTGCTCCATGGCAAGGACTGCATGGAAATGAGAAGTTGTCTTCCCTCCTTCTCAGCAGGGCTGTGAGAACAAAGGCAATGTTTTTCAAAAAGAAAAGGGAAAAAAGCCAGGGCATTATGAAATAAAAAAAAGAGGCTGGTTAACCACAAGGACTTTACAAAGAATCATCACCGTCATCCACTGAACTTGGTTAGTTCCAGGTGATGACAGTGCTTCAACACACACACACACACACACACACACACACACACACACACACCCCTACCTGACTCCCAGGGCCTGTGGCCAAGCTGGGGCAGTGGTAGATGTAGTGGTGGAAAGAGTTCAGGAGACTGTGCTGCTCTCCTCCATTATCAAGATGAGGCAGGGGGAACTGCAATGAATGATTGACATGGAGGTGAAGGGGCTCAGGGAGCTGTACAGTGGAGTACAGCTATGTTTGCCCCAGCGCATGAAGACTTTCCAAGGGGTTCATGGGTAGGGATGGCTTTGACTGTCCAATCTACTTCTCCAAGTCCTCTTCCCTGAACTTAATCTGCCTAAGATGGGGCCACAAGGACTCTTTCCCAATAGTTCTTTTCCTATTTTGCAAAAGAAAAGCATACCCATGGCCCAGTATATTCCTAATCAAATGCATTGTCTTGGGATGTGAAACCTCTATGGCTCTTCCTAAGAGTTGTCCTTTACTAGAAAAGCAGAGAGCTTCAGAAAGAAATACTAAAGGGGGATGGAAAAACTCATGGGAAGCCTCTTTCCTTCTGCCTTCCCTCTCTCCTTTCTTTCCTCCAATTCTTGGAGTCAATTCAGAAGCAAAAAGTTTCCAAAAGGTTGCATACTAGCACATTTACTTGAATTAAAAAACAAAATAAGGGTGTTTTTTTCCAGACAGAAAGTAGGTCCAATTTGGCAGAATGATTTCACAATAAGGACTTGCTTTGCCAATTCATTTATATGATGGACACTCTCCATAAATTTAATGAGCTAAATCTGCAGGGCCAAAGTTTTGCTGAAAATAGATTTTAATCATGGATATGATATTCAGCACATCTAATACATTCTTTGTAACTGTTTAAATTTAAGATAAACATTTTAGATGTCAACTCAAAGAGAGTCTTTCAACATTTTCTTATGGTGTGGAGAAAAGAGAACCCTCATTCCCTGCTGGTGGGAATGTGAACTGGCACAGCCGCTATGGAAAACTGTCTGGCGGAGCCTCAAAAAATTAAGAAGAGTTTCATATGATCCAGCAACCCCTCTCTTGGCATCTATCTGAAAAACTTGCAAACATTATTCACAAAGATATATGCATCCCTATGTTCATAAGCAGCATTATTCATGATGGCCAAAATATGGAGACAACCAAAGTATTTTTCGATAGAGCATTGGATACAGAAGGTGTGGACATATATACTGTGGAATACCACCTAGCTATAAGAAAAGATGAAACTTTGTACCCTTTGACCAAATAACCTCTCTTCCCAGCCTTTGCTTCTATAAGTCTGCCTATTTTAGCTACCTCATATAATACCGTGTTTCCCCGAAAATAAGACATCCTCGGAAAATAAGATCTACTTACAGGTTTCCTTCTGAGTGAAATATAAGGCATCCCCCCTAAAATAAGGCCCCCCTAAACTCTGTCTCAGAATGCTATTGCTAAACATGAGAGATTTTGTCCACTGATTCTGAAAGAAATGGAGTCACAAGAAATTCACCAGGAAATTCAGGAATTGGATTGTTATGATGATGTTCCAGAAGATGATGACATGATTGTCATTGAATAAATGAGTAAATTCTTGATACTGTAGGATTCACAGTTTGTCTGGTTTGTGTTGACAACTACCGTACTACCGTACCGTATACAGGTAATAAATTTCCTTTATTTTCATTTAACAATAAATGTGTACCGTATTCTTCTTCATGGAAAGATAAGACATCCCCTGAAAATAAGACCTAGCGCATCTTTGGGAGCAAAAATTAATATAAGACACTGTCTTATTTTGGGGGAAACGGGGTACTACATGAGATCATGTAGTTTTTGTTCTTCTGTGTCTGGCTTATTTCACGTAACATAATGCTCTCCAGATCTACCCACATTGTCACAGAGGTCAGAATTCTCTTTTTTAAGGCTGAATAATATTTTATTGTGTATGTGTGTCTGTCACATTTTCTTTATCCCTTTATCCATTAGTGGACATTTAGGTTGCTTCCATATCTTGACTAATTTATATAGTACTGCAATGAATATGGAAATGCATATATCACTCCTAGAACCTGATTTCAATTATTTTGGAAGTGGATTTATATAAACCCCTTCTCACAATACATAAAGAAATGAGTAAGGTGGGGAAAGGAGATAATTATATTAAAATAATGTTATAAAAATATTTTAAAACAATTTTGTGGCATAACACTTTATGTACTTTTTATTAACATATTAAATAGTAAGCATTGGCAGCAGGACTTAAGATCTATCACAATTTTACAGTAGCGATTAGTATAAATGATATTTTAAAATATCTGTAACCACTACAATATATCTTTAAATTATTTATGATTTGGTGACAAATTCACCAATACTGCTGCTACCCGTGTTTCCCCGAAAATAAGACATCCTCCAAAAATAAGACCTAGCGCATAGAAAGATAAGATATCACCTGAAAATAAGACCTAGTGCAACTTTGGGAGAAAAAATTAATATAAGACACTGTCTTATTTTCAGGGAAACAGGGTATTACTGAATTTGTTGCTCATGTACCTAATAAAAGGAAATGTTCATTTGAGTATTTTCTGCCCTTCATTTACCCCAGCTATTCAAGTAATTGTACTAAGAGACTCTACCTGTCTTAGAAAAACATGCAGATGTAACAGAGGCTCAGCAGATCTCAAAAAAAATACAGCATAATGAAAATGTCTCTAGAGCATCATAAAGAAACACTTCAATATTAAAATGGCTGGATTCACTCCAAAGACCGAGACACAGTCTGCCTATCACCAGCTCAGCTTCAAAATATAGTTCCTGGCTCCAGTCCACAGTTCAATGAATGTGATCAGTGCAAATATAAGGTGAATAAATCTTAAAGATACTGGACTAGGTTATTTCCCAACACAAGAACACAAGGGACAAGATATTCTTGATTAGTCGATGCCCAAGCAAGTATTTCATCTTGGACTGGCTGATGTGAAGTTTCATGTTATCGACTCCCTGTTTGAATCTTCAATATTCCACTTTGAATTGGTTATTATCACAACACCCTCCCCATAGTTAAGAACAGTCAATATTCCTTCATCTGGGAGATGCTTAAGGTCTAAGGTTTTATTGGTCCTGACATGAAGTAATCTACATGATAATTCACATGCAATTCACGTCACTTATGCAGTTCACCCATCTGAACAAGGGAGAATCCTCCCAACAGGGACTGAATTTATCTGCCATTCACCTGCAGCTGTGGAAGGAAACTGGGTGCAGGATAAAATTAAGGGCATTTTACTAATAGAGAATCTGAAATTTTACTTCTCAATAGGCAGCACAGAATTGGAGGAAACACAGAAAGTTCCCAGGCTTGATATAAGCACAGTGTTAATCTCCTAGGGCTGCCATAATGAAGTACCATAAACTTGGTGGCTTTAATGATGTTTATTGTCTCAGAGTTCTTGGAAGCTACCGTGTTTCCCCGAAAATAAGACATCCTCCGAAAATAAGACCTAGCGCATAGAAAGATAAGACATCCCCTGAAAATAAGACCTAGCACAACTTTGCGAGAAAAAATTAATATAAGACACTGTCTTGTTTTTGGGGAAACAGGGTAGAATTCAAAATAGAAGTGTCAGAAGAATTGGTTCCTTCTGGAAGCTGCTCTGTGGCTATCTCCCAGCTTCTGTTGGTCACAGGAGTTCCTGGGTTTGAGGAGCATAACTCCAGTCTCTGCCTCCATCATCAAGCTGTCTTTTCCTTAGGTATGTTTACATCATCTTCCCTTAGTGTATGCCTACAACTGTATCCAAATTTCCTTTATATGAACACTTCTATCATATTGGATTAGAACCCACCCTTCATGACCTCAATTACCTCTGTAAACACTCTATTTCCAAATAAAGTCATGTTATGCGGGCGTTGGGATCTCAATAGATCATTTTTTTAATAATAATTTTTATTTTTTTAATGTATTTTATTGATTTTTTACAGAGAGGAAGAGAGAGGGAGAGTTAGAAACATCGATTAGAGAGAATCATCTATCAGCTGCCTCTTGCACACCCCCTACTGGGGATGAGCCCGCAACCAAGGTACATGCCCTTGACCAGAATCGAACCTGGAACCTTTCAGTCTGCAGGACTGTGAATCTGGGAATAGCTCCTTCCTTTACCAAAAGCATGTGTTTTAAGCTTGTGAACCTCCTAAAGCACCAGCTTGCATACAATATGAGAAATTAGGAACAAGAGACCAATTCATAAAAACCATATATCTGAACCCAACTCTAGGAATATGTGAGATTTGATATTGTACTCCACAGCAGAATCAATAACACAGAATTTAAAGCCAATGTGAGAAATATTTAGACTAATCCTTGTAACTGCATTTTCCTCAAGATTGGATGCTGAGTTTTAAATATTTCAAAGTCAGAAAAGAAGCCATAACTCAAGAAGTATTTTTTTTTTAATTAGAGAAAAATATTCAGTCGCTGGGACTTACCAGAGTTACAAAATTATAACTAATGCTAACAAACTTGATAATAAAATACCAAACTCAAAGGATCATTTAGAGGCATCGTATTTTTGCCTGAGTAATTAATATTACAGGATATCAAGTTATAGAAGGTACATAACTTCAGCAACAACCCCCAGATTCATGTTTAACATGTGGATTTCTAGATATTTCAAAAGGTACCAATATGTGTTATATGAAAGAAAAATAAATTAGAATAATTTTCCCAAAACTTGACCTATTAATTCCAGAAATAAAAGTCACTTAGCTTAATGGTTATTTGGCTGCTTGTGCTAGTGTACTGATTTTAGACATTTTTCTTTCAAGGAAAGTTGTCGCTTTACTGTAATACATTTTATGACACCTCGTAACTAGAAGAGTTGAGTTGCATGATCTCAAAACTAGGATGGCCCTTAGAGATTATTTATCTTTTCAAAGTGGCTTTTACATACATGATCACTATTCTTATATGAGCTTTCAACAGCTTTCTAGGGAGATGGAAAGGATGTTAATAACTCAAAAGAATATGGAGGTCCAGAGTGGATGTGGGACTTGTCCACATTTACCTACAAGACAGAGCCAGGAACTTGCACAACATGCTCTCTACATCCTCTTTTTCACTTCTATCTCACATCCATGTCACCTCCAAAGACATCACTCAAACATTTCAGCATCTGAGTCACAGTTTCTTTCCCCATTCTTCGGCCATCATTCTAAATAACAGAATCACCCATGTTGATGACCACTAAATTTCTCAACAATTCTCACTTCCAACTCCATCATATGTTAGCCACAACTTGGATTTTCTCTTCACCTCTAAGATGTATATTTGGTTCTCCTTTTCTGACACAATCTCCTCACTTTCTTCTCCTGTCTCTATCCCCATATATATACACTCAATCTGCCCTAAACCATAAAGAAGTCAGTCTTTAAAAAAAAAAAAAAAAAAAAAAAAAAGCCTATTAAGAACCTATTGCGTGTGGGCCTGGGAAATCAGTGGAAGACTAGCTAAAGACAGGCATAGCCCATTCTGAACGTCCTCTCTCAGCTTACCTCACTCTTTACCTCTTATTCAGTTAGCAGCTCCGGGTACACCAGTCCACACCTTCTCTGAGGGACTCAATTGTCTCCCTGTTAACGGATGGTGATTTCAATGTTACCCTCCCTAGCATCCTAAAATCCTTCAGTTCATTGATCATCATTCCAATCCCCCAAACTTGAGTTGCTTTATCATTCACGTTCTCTGCTCCCAGACTACCTTGCTGCTGGATATGATCACAGAAACTATGATGATGAGGTCCATTTCAAATTCAAATTCTCCAGCTTGACCTAAGACCTTTAAGTTATTCCAAAAGGCCCAGAGAAAACCAAAATATGGGTGAATGTTTTTAAAATGCAGAGATCCGTTTGAAACAAGGTAGCAACTTATAACATAGCTAACCAAGAACAGAATAGTAATAAACTCAGTGTTACTGTTGGTGTTTACAGAGTTCAAATCTGAGGTTCCCAAACAGGAACACCAGGGGAGATTTTTTTTTTTAAATACAGAATCCCAAGTCCTATTTCAGATATACTCCATCTGAACCTCTGGGAGGTGTATTTCTAAAGCCTCCTAGGGGATTCTGCTGCAGCCAATCCACAGACAGGCATTCGAGTCCCTCTGGGCTATACTCTTGACTGGGCTTTATTCTGGGATTCGATGAAGGGGGTTTCTTCACTGAAAGAAGTCCAGGTTGGGTGGTCTGCCTTCATTTTTTATTTTCAGTTCTTTCTCATCTACCTGAGTCTGAAGCCTGGTCAATGTTGTCTACTGCTTACACCCCTCTGTTTCACACATGCCACTTAGAACTGAATATACTGACACACAAACCCTGCCCGGATCAGCTGTGTCAGTCCAGAATTCCTGCCAGTGTAGGAATGACATGGAGGGATGCACATGCAAATCCAGTTCATTCCAGCCCGCCAACACAAAGCACACAACTTCTCAACTTCTCACTAATATAGACTGCTTGCTCTTTATGCTCGGTGCTCTCTTGCCTCATTTGTAATGACTTTATGTTAGCCAGAATGAACGTTTCTTCCTTTCTCCCCCGCAGCAGAAAAGCAAGATGCACATTATATCTTTGCTGGACTAAACACTTAAATACATTTCCTGCCGCAGCTGGCCTCAGTGGATTCTATCAACTGCAGTTCATGCCACTGTTTCCTAACATCTTTATGGTCAGTGAAAAGATCAAGCATTACCTTCAGTGATGGTAAGGTCCAAATAGCCACTTCCAGTAAATCCCTGAAGATGAGTCATAGTCTGCTCAGTTGATTTTTAATAAATCTTCCCGACATGCATCTTGATAAAAGCAGACTTTTCAGGATGTTTAAAAGTTCCCTACCACGGCTTTCCTTTTTGTTCTTTTCAGTTGGAAAATTAAACAAAATCATAATTTCCATCATTTAATATGGATATGACTACATGGTCCTTTATAAAAGTTACCTGCAAATATAGTTACTTGGCCCCAATTCTACACACACACACACAGGTAATACTCCAAATGTTGTCTTTTCTTGTCCTTTTTTTCATTACATTACAAAGGTTTTATACAGGTCAGCATTGTGGTACCTCTTTACTTTCATTTCTTTAACAATCTTCTTTATTATTAATAACACTGATGGCAATAAATGTAATAATAATGCCTGCGTTTCTTCCCAAGAGCACAAAGGTTTCAGCCCTGAATACCATCTTGCACTAAAATATATGACAGATGCTATCTATCTTTTTTTTTTTTTTAACATCTTGAATTTCTTCAACAATTTTCCTTTCGTTACTATGGAAATTCCTAACAATTGCCATTTACTAAAGGCATGAGAGTAGTAAAAAAAAAAAAAAAAAAAAAAAAAAAAAAATCCTTCTTTTCTGTTGTCCCTTTAACAGAGCACCCTCACATTTTTAATATATTTTATTTCTTTTTTACAGAGAGGAAGGGAGAGAGATAGAGAGCTAGAAACACCAATGAGAGAGAAACACCGATCAGCTGCTTCTTGCACACCCCCCACCAGGGATGTGCCCGCAACCAACGTACATGCCCTTGTCCGGAATCGAACCTGGGACCTTTCAGTCCACAGACCAACGCTCTACCACTGAGCCAAACCGGTTTCGGCACATTTTTAGCCTTTCTGTCTCACATATATATCACATAACCATTGCGATTGAACAGATATTAGAGAAATACTTGAGTTTTTCTTCTGAAGGCCAGAATTTACGTAGGAGTTTCTCTCACAGGAAGAGGAGATGGCCGTTACTTATCTAGAGGGAAGCTATGTTCTGAGGAAAAGGTGAGCTTCAGGCCCACAGTCTAGACGATTCTCTTCTCAGCCAGAATCGTTCACTCATACTCGTCCCTTATTAAATCAGCCTTTTGGAAATGTAACCTCTCTTTGAGTCACCTGGACAACTACTTACCGTCAATTAAACAGACTTTGATTTGTTGGTTATTTCCTTCTCAGCACCATATCTACCATCCAGAAGTAACCACATGATAATGGGTCACGAAATGCAAATCAAGTTCTTATGAAGCACAGAAAGATGAGGAAAGCAAACTAAAGCCTTTATTTAGCCCATATTTTTATTCAGTTCAATTTACTAAACATTTCTGGAATTTTTATTGTCCTGAAATAAGTTCCCTTGAAAACTGAGCCTAGGGCAAGGCTTAAATTCTAAGCTTTATTGGGAGATGTAATCCAAGGTCAGCAAGATACAGTCTCTCGGTATAAGCTGTACAGAAAGCTATTGCTCATCAAGGGATGGACAAGAGAAATATCTTTCAGCTCCCTCCCATCTGTTATATCTTGGGGTCATACCAGGTCAGTTGCTATTCAGCAACTGGAGTGGAAGAAGGAGTCCAGAGTTCTAGAGAAACAGGCAAAGGCCAGAAAATCAGACAAAAGAGAGGTGTCTGATACTCTTACTTATTTCTGATGTCTGATATATTTATATATTTTATTTATCTGATATATTTATACATATATATGGGCCTAGTACATGAATTAGGGCATGGGTGGGGTCCAGCTAGCCCTGCCAGGGGGAGGGGACATGGGCAGTTGGCCAGCCTGCCTGCTGGTCAAACTCCTGGTCAAGGGGGAAATTTGCATATTAGCCTTTTATTATATAGGATATACACTGAGTGGCCAGATTATTATGCATTCAGATATCATAATACTATGGCCACTCAGTATAAATAAACTTACCAAATTTTCCACTGAATTATTTGGGTTAAAATAACTCTGCATTTGATGCAATCTGAACCAAAATCATTGGACATATCTTTAAGTGTGATTAAAACACTTCAGCTCAATCTATTTCTGTACCAAAGATGTCCAAATGTTTTTAAGGACAGCTGACTCTACCTTTATCACTACCATCATTAAATATTTGGATTGAGTTGGAAATTCATTTTGGTTAATAATGTCTGATGTTAGAGGAGTCATTCATTTGAAATGCAAAGAAGACAACTGAATTCTATGATGTACCGAGTCTTACTGGCATGAATTGGAAATTCAAGGTGCTTATTATACTGTTAACCCTTAATCCTTGGGCCACCTTTATTTTCAGTTTATCTAAAATTCTGGAAAACACAAAAAGCCTATTATTTACATTTGACCATTCTCTACCTACAAGGAGAAAAAGGCTCTCCAAAATAGTATTGGGGGACCTTAGCTTGTTATGGGTCTAGTCCATACATAAGATGTATTTGCCCCCGTATTAGTTTGCTAGGGTTTAATAATAAAGTATCACACAGACAGTGGCTTAAACAACAGAAACTAGTCATCTCATTTTCTGGAAGCTGGAAGTCCAAAAATCAAGGTGTTGGCAGGACTGTTTCCTTCTAAGAGCTATGAGGGAAGGATCGGTCTCAGGCCTCCCTCTTGGCTTGCAGATGGCCATCATCTCCTCATGTCTTTTCACATCATCTTCAAAATGATCATTTTAAACTGAAAGTAAAGCTCGCAAACCCAGTGTTGGGGGGAAAAAACAGTTTCTAACTTTTCTCTCCAACCAACTGAATGCCCTCCAAGTAAGGGTGCCTTTTAGATTAAGGCAGACTCCCACAGCCAACTCTCAGAAACAGCTGACCTTGAATTACAGTGGCTGATCACCTTACTCCACCTTTTTTTTAAAAATATATTTTATTGATTATTTTACAGAGAGGAAGGGAGAGAGATAGAGAGCTAGAAACGTCCATGAGAGAGAAACATCGACCAGATGCCTCTTGCACACCCCCCACCGGGGATGTGCCTGCAACCAAAGTACATGCCCTTGACCGGAATAGAACTTGGGACCTTTCAGTTCACAGACCGACGCTCTACCACTGAGCCAAACTAGTTTTGGCCCTTACTCCACCTTTTAATGCTTTAAGATTTCTTAGGAGTGAATTTAGTGGCCAAATGTTCTACTTTAGATGGGGATCCCCTATACTGAGACATTATGCCACACAGCTTCCTTCTCACAGTATGTTTCTCCAGACCTCAGAAAAGTCATCTCTACTATTCATATCCCACTTTTAAGCAGCTCATATTTTCTCTATTATTCAGCCTAAGTTGGATTACCATTTTTTTGTTGTCGTTGTTGAATTTCTTTTCCAAAACTGTCCTTTGCAAATTCTTTCATATTCATGGTGTTTGTATATTAAATTTACAAAAGTCTGTGATAGAGGGAAGTCTCTGCTCCCAAGATTCTAATCTCATGTAAGGAGGGCAATAGGCTTATTGTAAATACATTTTTATTATTTTGTTGTCATGTTTGGCTTTCCTGCTACCTTCTCACAGAACCAGGAATAAAAACAAAGAGACCTATGCAGGAGATGGTTCTCTGACCACACCAATGAACCTCCTTTCCTAATGCATCTCAGGAAAGGGTGAAATTAGCATAGATAGACATCACTCGGCCCCACATGCTCAGGAGATGTTTCCATGGCGAGTCTAAAGCTTCATTAAAGATCCAAGGCTACGTTATGACTTGCATGGCCCCCTTCCTCCAATAAAAAAAAATTAAAAACTATATTTTCAACTGCATTGGTATAAAGATATTTATATTAATGCTATATATTAAGATAATTTTCTTCAACCTAAAAACTCATTTTATCCTTCTGATTTAAAAAGAAATTAAGCCTGGCCAGTGTGGCTCAGAGGACTGAGCGACGTCCCATGCACCAAAGAGGTTGCTGGTTTGATTCCCATTCAGGGCACATGCCCAGGTTGTGGGCTTGATCCCCAGTAGGGGGCACGCAGGAGGCAGCCAGTTGGTGATCCTCCCATCATTGTATCTCTCTCCCTCTCCCTTCCTTTCACTCTAAAATCAATAAAAACCATTAAAAATTATAATATTAAATAAAAATGAATTAAAATTATTTCACGGGTCCCTAGAAATATCGCATCTCTGTGCCTAATAGATGTTTGCCCTGGAAGCATCTGAGGCACTACAGTCTTATGAGGTTCCTAGTTGCTGACGACCTTAACCAACTCATTATACAGCATCAGGGATGCATTTGTCTCTTATAACCCTTCTGTTACTAGCCACAACCTAGAATTCTAGAGAAAAGGAAATAAAATACAGGCCCATCACGGCTCTGCATTTCAACATATAGAGCACATGTGTCAAACACAAGGCTCGCGGGCCAAATCCAGCCCGCCAGGCCTTGCAATGTGGCCCGCACCGCGCTGTCATCACTGCACTCTGCTGTCAGTTTATGACATTGTCAGTTTATGACTGTTCAGTAAACCATTCGGCCCGCGATTTAGGCTGGATTTTAGGTTTTGGCCCCTTCTCTGATTGAGTTCGACACCCCTAATATAGAGTAACGATTGCATAAATGCTTCACACATATGCACACTTATCACATCTCAATTCTCTCTGAATTTCCTTTATAGATATATAAAATAGCATTTGCTGCCTTTTAAAGTATGCCTTTTACAACCCAGAGTTACTGATGAAGAAAAAAGGAAATTAACATTTACTGAGGGTATCCTACGTATTCAGCACTGCCTTGAATGAATCCACACGTACAATCCAGGGAAAGATGACTCTCCTCTTTTTTATAAATAAGGAAACAGACTAATTAAGTCAAGCACTTTGTCTAAGATAACAACAGAAGTTAGTAATGATTGAGAAAGGATTCAAATCCAGGTCCTTTTCATTTCAAAGTCACTGTCCTTTCTATCGCATCAAATAGATTGAGTTGTCCCATTTACTATCTTCAGATAAAAAGATTTGGAGTGACTTTTTTTTTTTTTTTTTAAAGAGAAAGTACCATTTCAAATTAAGGCACTTATCTGGTAAAATCATATCATCTAACTGAATCACAAAGTTATTGAACCAGAGGTTACATTAGAAGATATGCCTCGTTCAATTCTTTTATATTCTGGATGGGGGGGAGGGAGGGGGGAAATCTCAAAGGATTTGTGAAATTCCCAAGATCACATAGATAGTGGTGCACTAAACACAAAAAGTAAAAAATAGCCTTTATAAATAAAGTACAAAAAGTAGTAGAAGACAGTTACATAAATAGAGAGTTATTTGGAACCATTTTCATGGTTCAGATGGCTGCTAAATACACCTTTTTTATCTGTCATCACATGACACTAATGAAGTCAATTTCATATGCCTTTGAGTTGGTAGAAAAACTGTGAGTTTCAGCAATCAAGGCAGGCTCTGTTAAGCTACAGAAATTGAGCTGAACTAGTGAAGTAGAATGCAAAGTGCTTCTATGATCAGAGAAAAGCCACAAAGCTGCCATTAGCAGCTGCCCTGAGCTTTAAAACTGTAGGAAGCAATTTCATAAACCCTACCTTCATTATTTATTACAACTCTGGGAGGGATTTTTTTAACCAACATATATAATTTTATTGTTTTTAAATTAAAAATAAATACTTGTTAAAAAAAAAAAAAAAGTTCAAAACAATATAGAGGTATCTATAATAATAAAAGCCTGAGGGACCATCATAACCGAATGGACAACTGAACCGGCTGCATGTGGTGATCAGGCCGGCTGGGGGTTAGTGAGGGGCGACCAAATGACAGAGCAGCAGGCTGCATGGGGCAACCAGGCCCACAGGGAGAACAGCTGGGGGCGACCAGGCTGGCGGGGGGATGACCAAACGACTGAGCAGTAGGCTGTGTGGGGTGACCAGGCCGGCAGAGGGGTTAGTGAGGGGTGACCAAATGACCAAAAAGCAAGCTGTGTGGGGTGACCAAGCCTGCAGGAACGGGCAGTTGGGGGCTACCAGGCTGGCAAGGGGAGGCAGTCAGGGGTGACTAGGCCAGCAGAGGGGGGCAGTGAGGGGTGACCAGGCTGGTTGGGGGGGAGTAGTTAGGTGCAACCAGGCCAGTTGGGGAGGGAAGTTGGGGGTGACCAGGCTAGTAGGGGGGGCCAGTTAAGGGCAATCAGGCAGGCAGGCAGGTGAGCAGTTAGGAGCCAGTGGATTGTGAGAGGGATATCTGGCAGTTATACATCCCCCAAGGGGTCCTGGATTGGAGAGGGTGCAGGCTAGGCTGAGGGGACCCCCCTCCCCCATGCACAAATTTTTGTGCACCAGGCCTCTAGTATAGAATAAAAAGGTTGTTTCCCTTAATCCTTTCTATGAATTCGATCCCAAGGCCCTTTCTCATAGGCAAACTTTAGTATGTATCCTGTCAGAACTTTTACACACACACACACACACACACACCTCTGTCACATACAGAAAAGTTGGATAGAATAAGGAGAAGGAGAAAGCCTAGGGACAGAACTGAGATATTTAAAGATGCATCAACATTTTATTTGTGACAGGCAATATGCCCCATGCATCACTGGAGCTATTGGAATTGTATTTTATGTTTGGTTTGTGACAGGGAGAGATGGAGAGAGGGTAAGAAATAATTAGTGAAAATCCTCAAAGTCGGTGCTGGATGACAGCAGATACAGCCTAAAGAGCATGGTTACATAGGGTACAGGGATTATAGAAATTAGAAGGAACAAAACCATCGAGGAGGACTTGAATCCCCAAGCTAAAGATTCTAGAGTTGTGTGTTTTTTTCCTCTCTCTCTAGGCTATAAGACGTCACTGGGGGCTCTTGAGCGTGGGATGAATGGTATAATTGATGTTTTAGGAAAATTCTTCTGGCAGCAGTAGGTAGGAGATAGACTGAAGTTATGGAAACCTATTAAGAGGTTAATGGATCCTTAAAGCATATATTCTCATGGAAATAGTCTTAAATAAGGTCAAAGGTTTATATACTAGTATTTTCTCCACAGTGTTATAAAAGCAAAAGTGTTTCTAAAACATGGAAACAAATAAAATATCCAAAAATAGGAAAGTAAAAGAAATGATGCTATTCCCAATTCAATGAAACTTCATGGAGTCATTAAAAACAATATTTTTGAAAAATAGTGACATGGAAAGTGTTGGTAATGCAATGTTGAGTGAAAACACTGACACAAAACTGTTTATAACTTTTAACCCAATTATATAGAGAATTTCCTTAATATTGCTGTGATTTTCTTGCTGTAGAAAAAGACCACTAGTCATAAGGAACATGTTTCAGTTTACAATGTTCTTCACCTTTCAGTAAATTAATTAAATAAAAGGTTCATATATAGCATAACTTAGTTAAAGGGATATTTTGAATCCTATTATTGGTTCAGTTGTACCTCCCAGAGCATAAGAAAGGTGAGTCAATAATAAAAAGGTGAGTCAATAATACTCCACTTTTCTGAGTAGGTTTAGGAGTAAATAGGCCAATGAAAAGGAAGATCCACTTCAGATGCAATATTACCGATCCGAGGGGAGCCAGTGCCGCCTGTTCCTGGGCCCCTCACAACACCAATGTTCAAAAACAAAAACAAAAATTATATACCCACCCTCACGTGGAAAGGAAAAAAATCAGTCAAAACAGGATTATCTCTGGAAAATGGCACTATGGGTGATTTGTTTCATTGCTATGTTAATAAATAGGGGTCACTTTGATAATTAGAGGGCTTTTTGTATTTGGGTTAATTTGTTTGTTTACATAAGGAAGCGAGTGCTTGCCCTGCCAGGTGTGGCTCAGTGGTTAAGCACTGACCCAGGAACCAAGAGGTCACTGGTTCAATTCCCAGTCAGGGCATTTGCTGGGCTGTGGGCTCCATCCCCAGTAGGGGATGTGCAGGAGGCAGCCAATCAACAATTCTTTCTCATCATTGATGTTTCTATTTCTCTCTCCCTCTCCTTTCCTCTCTGAAATCAATCAATAAATTTGGTTTTAAAGGAAAGAAGAAGCAAGTCCTAAAGTCTATGAAGTAAAGGAGCAGAGAAGCCAGAAGAGATCCAGAATTGCCTTCTGATTCAGGACCTAAAGACCTGATAAAATATAGTTTACAGTATATATAGATTTCATAGGCTTTGCAAATAAAGAGAACATAGACATTTTAGACATTAAAGAAACTTACATAGGTAATTGTCTTGGGTTTTCCAAAAAAACTCTGTGTAGAATAAAGTAAAAAAGTGAAATAGTACATTCTTTCTAACAAATTTTCCCCAAAACCTCAATGATGGGCCTTCAATCAGCACTGTCAGTTTGATAATGTAATGTAAAAACTTTTCAACATTTCAATTACTAATGCAAAACACCATTTTTAAAAAGGGAATATTACACAGTATTGCTGTGACATTTTTAAAGGACACCGAGTTCTTTTCTCAAATAAATTCTCAAACCATGATTTAATAGATCTTAGCACTGTAGCCACTTCATAAATGTTAATAGGATTATCAAGTTACTATAATGATTTATAACAATGAAGATGGAATTTCCTAAATTAGCAGTCTATTCTCCATTTTCTGTCAAAATAGTCAACAGGTAAATTCCATTTCACCATAAAGTTTCTATATTATTTCAGTCATTAAACTGAATGGCAATAAAATGAAAATTTACAGTGCCCGATGTGGCCATGATTAACCCAATCCTGTCCAAGGTCTCCCTGAAGAATTACCTGAGGCCTTCTTCCCTGCCCTCCTCTTCCCCCAGGAGAAATGGACACATGTGGACCACCCAGAACTTTCAAGCCTTAATAAGAATTTTCAACATTAATAAGAATTTTCCTGAATAATTATATAAAGCTCAAACAAAATCAAATAAAATTAAATATAAATCAGATATGCTCTAATTTCACAAATTAGAAGGAACAACTAAGAAAAGTTTATACCACAATCTAGAGTATTGGTGTTTGTAACAGCAAAGAATATATAACACATGGAGAGAAATTAACTAAAAAATTTCACATATGTTTTTTGCAGTCTTTATTTGACATGTTCATGGTTTTTTCTGACCTCACACTAGAAATCTCAGTCTTCCTAATTTTTTTTTAAACCTCTGCATTGCTAGATAACACGAAACTAGAAAATTAAACTTCGTGGGGCACACTGGCATTACCAGAAAAAAATTATTTAACAAATATTTACTAACCAGTTACTCTCTGAAATGCACTATTAAATAAATAGATGTTAGAAAATATCCACTAATTTTACCAACAGAAATTTCAAAACCACTTATTCATTTTCTGACTGCTGCTTATTAGCCACTCTTCCTCAAAAGCCTTCTCTACCCAATCCTATCTAGTAAAGAGGGATTATGCTAATTGACTGCCATGCCCTCCAAGATGGCAGCGCCCACAGCCACAAAATAGTGGTGCCCAGTCCCCTCAGCCCTGCCAGGGTGGCAGGTGTGCAGCAAGGCCAGACCTGCCCCCAGGTAGGCCCAGCTGCTCCGCACGCCTGCCTCCAGAGTCCCCCAGTCCCCTCACTCCCCAGTCACACAGAGCCAGCCCGAGGCACAGGCAAGCCTCAGATGGTGGCTGCCCAGCTATGCAGGGCTGCCCAAGACTCAGGTAACTGGGACTGGTTAAGGCTTGCACTGCCAGCAGTGGCAGCAGCAGAGGTGTGATGGGGCGTTGCTTTCCCCTGATCTCTAGGTTGCCTCCTGCCCCTGAGAGTTCCTGGACTGTGAGAGGGAGCAGGTCGGGCTGAGGGATCCCCCTTCCAGCGCATGAATTTTCATGTACTAGGCCTCTAGTAAAAGATTAAAAAATCATAAAATCCAAATATTAAAAATTACTAATGTAAAGCTTTAATTTACTCATACTTTCTGATCTGTTTAAGTACAAAGCCTAAGGGGGGAAAAAATAAAATATATATTTTATTCTTTATTTTTTATGGTATTCTTATTTTATATATATAACCATTGTAACCTTCAAAACAGTAATGAATCAATTAATGCATCTTTGCTTTTTTACCAATTTTATTTGTATATAAACTGACATATCACATTGTATTAGTTTCAGATGTATGACATGATTTGATATATGTATATGTTGTAAAAATGATCACCACAATAAATTTAACATCCATCATCTCACATAGTTACAAAGTTTTTCTTGTGATGAGAACTTTTAAGATCTACTTTCAGAAACTTTCAAATATATTAATACAGTACTGTTAACTACAGTCACCATGCTGTACACTATGTGCCCAGAACTTATTTATCTTATAACTGCAAGTTTCCAGCACCTTCACTCATTTTAGAAAGCTCCTAAAGGATACCAAATCCTATGGCATCTGTATGTTCAGCAGCATGAATATATATATTTAGTAGCCTCTAGCTATACAGAAAAATCTTCTATGTATACAAATATGACTGCAACCCAAGTTTCCCCAGGCCTCCTCAACCATTGAATACAAACATAATCACACTAATAATTAGAACTCAAAGTCTGTGAGCTCTTGCCTCCTCCTGACAGAACCTCGACACCCTTCTAGAAGTTTCTCCAGTGCTCTCGGGGCTCTCTAAGGTCAGGTGTGCTCGTGCCTAGTCCCACAGCAGCTGTTACTGCTCTCTCTGGCATCCACGGGGCACTCCCATGTCACCAGAGGTACCAGAGAGGGATGGTGGGATAGGGACGGTGCCCGACGTCTGCCTAATGTTGACCTTACAACCTGCTTAAAGTTTCCAAAGTAGTGATGTTTGTGTGACAGCATCACAGAATTTTAGCTTTTGTTTGTGGTTTCACTTTTATTGGCAACTTGCTCCCCACAGTAACCAAACCCCTGTCGGTGAGGCAGGCATGCCTGGCTCCTCCTCTCTTTAAAATTGGTTCTCTCCTTGGAAGTGCCCCAGTGCCCCTTACAAATATTCTTTAGGTGCTGTCCCATGCGTCTACCAGATGTATCCACACATACCCCAGCCCTAGCCTAGGCTCAAGCTGAGATCCCATATATATTAATCACACCTACTGGAAGGCTAAATGAAAGTGCTAACTTTGGAAGAAAAAATACCTTTTTAGTTTCCTCTAGAGAAGGGCTCTTTGGGTTTATTATTTTGAGAGAAATAATTTTTTAGTTAAAGTAAGTCATTATATTTCCTCCTTTGGTATAAGATTTCACCAAAATAATTTAAGTTATGACCCCAAAATTCCCATTTGCTCACTCTCGCAGAATAAATGAGTCCTTCAACCAGGCAAACAGAAACACTTATATTTAATGGTGTCATAAAAGGTTTGCAAAACATTTTAACCCATTGGTAATCCCCTGGGCCCTTACAAAGACTGAGAGAGCAGCTTAGGAACGCTTTTTCTAAGACTGGGAACATACACAAGAGTTTTAGTAACTCGGTTTCACCTGGTAATTTTCACCTGGCTACACTGACAGTGGGTCTCGGGAGAACCATTTTTCTCTGCTGATCTCTTCATTGCTGTAGACTTGTTCCCCCACCACACAACAGTTTTCTCGCTGGTTATCAATCTGATCAAGGACACACTGCCTTTCTTTCCACGGTTCATTTTAAGATCAAGAGGTCTGATTGGTGTTTCAGGCTTCTTAGGGTATATGAAGCATAATAACTATCCTTTCTTGATCTTCTCACCTGTTTAACTGCCCCTGGTTCTGGTGAATGCCTGGCAGGAAATCCTGATTCCGTCACAAAGCAAAACTCCTTTCTCTCTCTCCTCAAAGGCTTGGTTCACAATGTGAGAGGCAGTATAGCATGGTGGTCAAGAGCACAGATGGTGGGCACAGATCACTCAAGCTCAAATCTCTGCTTCCCCATTTATTAGTAAGCTTGGATAAGTTGCTTGAACTCTCAGAACTCCAGTTTCCTCATTTTAGAATTGGGATAATGATAATAGTAGGACCTATTTCATAGGGTTGTTTTAGGATTAAATGAGTAATATATATAAGGCAGTAAGAAGGGTGTCTGGTACACAACAAACATTGATTGTTGTTAATACCTTAGAACTATTCTTTTCAAGACATAAGGAGGTAAAGCAGGTGTGATCTTAAATCAGACACCAGATTCCATTATTTTAGCCTAAATCTAAAAGCACTCTCTGGACATTTGGTCAGTGGCTATTGAGTAGCATTAAGCAAATGATGCTCTAAGCCAGTGGTCGGCAAACTGCAGCTCTCCAACCACATGAGGTTTTTTGGCCCTTGAGTGTGGCTCTTCCACAAATTACCACGTGCGGGCACACAAGTACAGTGCGAATGAAACTTCATGGCCCATGCGCAGAAGTCGGTTTTCAGCTCTCAAACGAAATTTCAATCGTTGTACTGTTGATATTTGGCTCTGCTGACTAATGAGTTTGCTGACCACTGCTCTAAACCTATCTCCTCACCTATAAAACAGTGCTAATTGAAAAAAAAAAAAATACATGTAAATTACTTGGCAATAACCTGACATGCAGTAAACATTAATATTAACTGTTATATCATTTGTAATTATGTCTGTTTTATAGGAATATTGTAATGAGATAAAATAGGTGAAGTACTAGCTTAATAATTTAATATTTACTAAGCCAGGGGTCAATACATAGTTTCTTTCTTTCTCCATTCTCCTTGTGAACCCTATAAAATTACAAATCATCTCTTCCTCAATTGCCTTTGCCTTCCTTTCCCTTGCCAACTATACCTGGAAACTCAAGGAATAGACAGAGCCAATGATCATGTGAACTCTCTCTACCACCAAGACCCTCCACATACTTATAATTGATAAGCAAGCCTTTATCAAAAGGGAGGATTTATGTGGATAATTCTAGTTCAAAACTGGTAGTTGAGTTTTGGGCAACATATTATATTAAGTATCAGTACCAACCCTTCCTAGTAATGACTAAAAATACTGGATAAAATTTAAAACAACTTGAATGCATCCATAGGAGAGCAAAAAGAGTAAGAAATACCCAGGAAGGCAGCACTGAATCAGCGTTACCCTCAAGACATCTGCTGTCCCAGTATACGTGAGCATAGATTTCCATGCTCTGGACATAGAAGACACAGCCCAGGGACCACCCAAGTTGGAGTGTCTTATATTAGAATCCTCATAAAACTGGGACCCAAAATCATACATTCAGTGAAAGAGGGGACTAAAATAAACTACCCATTTCCATCCCCAGAAGATTGCATGGAAAACTAACAGTTTCAAAACTTGGCAGTAGGCAGAGTGGGGAGTAATTATACAGAGAACTGGTAACCAGAAGCTGACCCTCACACAACTTTGCACCACAAATGTGCACTTTTGAAGCAGCCTAAATAAAACCTGAAGTCGATATTACTTAAAGTGGTTCTGAACCGGTAATGCCCCAGGTACCTAACAAAGCAAATGTATATCCTTTGTAGGAAACTGTCTTTTTCATTCCAGGATGCAGAAAAACTGAATGGGTAAATATCCAAGAAAAACTAAACAACTCGAGTCAAAATTACTAAACACTAAACACACAAGAAATGAAGGCCATGAATAAGAGGCAGCAGAAACAAAAGGTAGCACGGACTCCAAACACTTCAAATACTTGAATTATCAGATAAGAATATTAAAAAGCATATTTAACCCTATAAATTTTTAAAAGTAGCACTTGCAATTAAACACTCAATGGACAATTTTAGCAACACATAATACACAGTGCATATATGAAATTAAAATATTACATAAATGGCCGGCACCGGTTTGGCTCAGTGGATAGAGCATCAGCCTGCGAACTGAAAGGTCCCGGGTTTGATTCCGGTCAAGGGCATGTACCTTGGTTGCGGGCACATCCCCAGTAGGGGGTGTGCAAGAGGCAGCTGGTCGATGATTCTCTCTCATAGACGTTTCTAACTCTCTATCCCTCTCTCTTCCTCTCTGTGAAAAATCAATAAAATATATTAAATATATATATATATTACATAAATGTATGAAATAAAAAGGGACATTAGAATATTAGATAATTAAGAGATGTGTGAGCATTATTTCAATAATGGATACTTAGTTAAAATTATTTCTATAAAAGAAAATGTATCTAAACTGAATCAAGAAGAAATAAAAAATATGAATGATACCATAACTACCGAAGATATTTAATCATTGGTTTAAAAAATCTTTCCCCTGCCCTAGCTGGTTTGGCTCGGTGGATAGAGCGTTGGCCTTTGGACTGAAAGGTTCCAGGTTCGATTCCGGTCTATGGCACATGCCCAGGTTGTGGGCTCCATCTCCAGTAGGGGGGCATGCAGGAGGCAGCCAATCAATGATTCTCTCTCATCGTTGATGTTTCTATCTCTCTCTCCCTCTTCCTTCATCTCTGAAATCAATAAAAGTATTTTTTTAAAACCTTTCCCCAAAAAAATAACTCTGGAGAGTTAACTGTTAACTATTCAAGAAACAATTTCAATTTTAAATTATTTCAGATTATAGAGAGAGAAAAATGAAAGACACTGCTCCACTCATTTTCTGAGGCTGGGATAGCCTTGCTACCAAAATTCAACACCATTCAAAAAGAGGAATTTACAAACCAATCTTACTCATTTGAACATAAATGCAAAAATCCCAGATAAAACAGCAGCAAACTAGATCACTCAAAGTATTTAAAGGAAGAAAAATAAGTAATATAATTTCCACATTAATAAATTGAAGGAGGGAAACATATGACTATCACAACAATTTAATAAAACTCAACATTCCTTAATAGTAAATTTCTTGAAGTATATCTCTTTCTTCCTCTCCCTGAAATCAATTTTAAATTTTTTTTAAAAAGAACAAACTTGTTATGCAAAAATGATGTGGTTGTCTAAAAATATAAGCTGTTAAAACAAAAACATCACTAAATATGCTAAATATAGTATCATAATGCCAAATTTATTGTATTTCCCTATACCAGTAATAAGCTGAAAGGAATTTTAAATATGCAATTTCTTACAGCATCAAAAAATGATGCTTAGGAATAAACAGCAAAAATTGTGCAAGATCGTTAAGGAGAAAAACATAAAACTTTATTGACAGATATTAAAGAAGACTTTAATTAATAAAGAACTATATAATGTGATTTTTTTTTTTTAAAAGGGAGGGGTGTATAGAACCTTAGGTCAATGAAACAGCACAGAGTTCAGAAACAAATTCATACATAAATTGCCATTTAACCTATGACAGAGGTGTTATTGCAGATCAGGAGGGAACTTATAATTTTTTCCCCCAGTAAATAGTAATGGAAGAATTTGTTTTCAATATGAAAAACAATTAAATTACACTCCATTCTCCTGGGAAGGGTCTGGGGAGGGGACAGGGATGAGGTGGAGGGAATCAATTGAGGAGGAAAAGGGGACACCTGTAATACTCTCAACAATAAAGATAAATTAAAAAAAATTTTAATTAAAATCTTCCCCCACACAAACAAAAATCAGTTCCAGGTAAATTAATGACCTAAATATAAAAAGTAAGACTATAAAACTTCAGAAGACAATCTAGTAGGACATCTTTATGGTCTCAAAGTGGGGAAAGATTTCTTAAACAGACATTAAAAGTTCAAACTATAAAGGGAAATATTGACTACATTAAAATTAATGTCTTCTGTTGATCAAAATGCATTTTAAAGGTGAAAAAGACAACTCCAAACTGAGAGAAAATAATTGCAACACATCAAGTATCAGAATGCAAAATACATTTTAAAACTTCTGCAAATCAGCAAAAATGACAAACCAAATAGAAAATAAAGCACAAATAGCCCATAAACACAAAAAGATGTTCAACCTCATGGCAAATAAAAGACCATTCCAAAGCTGTCTGGCTTAGAAAGTGATACAGGCCCCAGGCTCTCCCTCCCAGGAGCACACCCAGGCGAGCCTTTCCCGTCCCCTCTTCTCCCACAGGCACTCACCTCCTAAAGCCGAGGGGACCCCAGGAGACTTGCAATCAGGGGGCCATGGGCAGCAGCAGCTCATCCTGTGCTAACCCCTGAACCTGTCCTTAAGGCCCCCATTCTCTGACTTCTCAATGAGCCAAAGTGACCCCACCTAGGCTCTCCTGTCACTCCTATGCTAAGTCCTTCCTTGTTTCACTGTCCCCAGTTTTGCGGGTTTTTTTGTTGGTGGTGGTTGGTTTTGTTTTTCGGTATTTTTGAATTTTTGTAAGAGTTTATTTGAGCCAAACTGATGACAATGTTAAGAAGCAAGAAATGCTCCAGAGAATAACAGTTTTTCAGTTTATTTTACTTTTTTTTCTTTATTAAGGTAAAATATTACATATGTGTCCTTATCTCCTCATTGTCCCCTCACCTCCTCCCCACTCATACCCTCACCCTCCTAGTGTCTGTGTGCATTGTTTAGACTTATATGCATGCATAAAGTCCTTTGGTTGATCTCATAAACGTACTCTTAAAACCAAAAGAATAAAATTTAAAAAAGAAGTGTGACACAACCAACTGTTTATGAGATTGAGGGGCAATGAACATGCTCATGTCCTGCTGATGAGAACATAAATTGGTATGACACTTTTGGAAAATACCTTGGCATTACCTAATAAAACTAAGTGTGTATATATTCTTTATGATCCAATGTTCCCACTCCTAAGTGTATATGCTAGAGAAAGCTTGTATATGTGCACCAGGAGGCATTTAGAAGGATGTATATAATAGCATTATTACAGTGGAAACTGGAAAACAACCTCAATGAATTGAACAGACTAGGTCAATAATGTGGTATTATTTTTCACAATCAAATGCCATACCATAAAAATTAATCTATTATAGCTATAAACCAATATGAATGGATCTCAAAAATAGTATGTTAAATTAAAAGAAACATGTCGCAGAAAAATATGTAGATTATGTTTTCATTTATATGAAGTTTAAAAACAATCCAAGCTAAGCAATACAGTGTTTGGGGGCATATAATAGGCAGTGATGACCATTTGAAAAAGCAGGGAGAGGAATACTAAAGTTCAGAAATGTGTGTGTTTCCAGAGAAGGACACACGGAGGTTTTCTGGGACATGGTAATGTTCTCTCAGCTTGGTGCTAAATTAGAGGAGTCCATATGATTTTCCTTGAAACAGTAAACATATATCTCATACATTCTTCCGTATGCCTACTATGTTTTATAACAGAAATTAAGATTTAAAACATTTAATTTTTGTCTTGGTTATCTGAATATTTTAGATAAAAAAAATTTTTGCCTGAATTACAAGAATAATTATTTGTTTCGAATTTTTCACCTGTAAAAGAGTCACAGAACTGAGAGTTTTTCTCAATGATAAAGCATTAAAAAAAAAAAAAAAAAAGTACTTTTGCACAAACCTATTTATTTAGCAATAGGTTTCAATGAAACAGTGTAGGTTTTCATAGTCGTTCAAAGCATGGCAGAAAATTATATCCCATCTCTTGTATTCTTAGCAGCATTCATAATATTCAAGGACTCTCACTTTATAGCAGTACTGTCCAATAGAAATACAGCACAAGCCAAACGTGTAATGTTAAACTTTCTTACTGGCCTAATTTCAATATGTGATCAATATTTTTTCAATTACTAATGAGAATTTTACATTTTTTTTATACTAACATTTTAAATTTTGGTGTGCCTTTCACACAGCACATCTTGATCTGGACTAGCCTCTTTTCAAGTGCACAACAACCACATGTGGCTTGTCAGATACCATACTGGACAGCACAGCTTTGTAGTCTGCAAATGAAGAATGACCCACTTGGCTTCAGCTCTAGAAATGAGGAGACTCACACACCAAACCCAGAGGCTTATTGGATCTCCAAACTACAAAGGAGGAAATTTCTAATTTTAGCATTAAGTAGATGGAGGTATCTTATTCATACAGAACAATAGAACTGGTCATTTTTATCACATCTTTCCTCTTTATATCCCTGAATTTCCTCTGGATTAAGCCTAACAGGAACTTCTTGTAAAAGGGAAATCATAATGGTTTGAACTTCATAATGGTTTTCCTCAGGAATCTAAAAAAAAATATTTTTAAAACATTGATTCTTTAATCAACAATCTTGACATATTCTGCCATTGCGATTCATGTTTATTTAGAAAAAAAAATGAGCCTTAGACTAGAATGGCTAACATCATATATGGCAATCAAGACTGACACTGGGTCCCATGGGTCCCCCTAAGCACACATACATGTTTCTTTGGGTTATTAGATTTTTTTTGTTCCGCCTATCCAATCATTCATGTTTAAATCCCTGTATTTTTTCATATTTTGGCTTCTCTACTTCATTTCAATATCCTCCCACCGCTCAGTTGATTGAAGAAACAAAATTTAATATAACTTCATGGCTTATTTAGTAATGTTTCTAAAAGAAAATATACAATTGGTAAAAAAAAAAAAAAAAAAAAAAAAAAAAAAAAAAAAAAAAAAAAAAGGTTTGTTTGTTTTTTATTTTGTAAAGACTAATAATTTTGGAGAACAACTTTTGTAACCATAAAAGCCAAATACTAATTACTAAAGAGCTGAAGAATGAGATCATCAATATTTATGGGACTTTTCTTTTGACTCATTTTTACTATTTTGCATGGGAAATGTGAATTTTCTTAGTAAGTGCTGCCTGGTGAGTGTATTCTTTCTCCAGCAGTAATTGCATAAAGGTGTTACTAATGAGTACCAAGCATTGACTTTCTGGGACTCATTTGTATTCTCATATACACACTCATTTTCCTAGTCTTCCCCTATTTTTTAAATTGTATTTTATCCACAGCAGCACAAAATGTTATTTCACTAATTTCCCATACATTGTCTTTCTGACTTTCATATTTCATAAACTAACAACAAAAAATACATGTTTTAATTGAAGGACTAGCATAAAGTTACCAAGCTCTTATTTTGCCAAGTACAGTTATAAAAATTTTTTAATCTATCACAAAAGCAGTGATTCTCACACTTTAGTTCCTGACTCAGTAGATCTAAGTTAGGGTTCAAGAATTTGCATTTCTAACAAATTCCCACCTGATGCTGATGGTCTGGGGACCACATTTTGAAAATAACTGCATCAAAGAGAGGTCATTTCAGCAGGAAAAAGTGTTGAAAAGTAATATCAGGATAAAGAAGAATTCTTTAAATTGAGTAAATTTAGCTTATTTTACTCATTTTCTCCTGAGGTCAGTGGAAGTTTCACAAACAGTAGCAGTCTCGAAGAAACATTTGGTAACCAGTGCCCCAGTATGCTGTCTGACAAGGCAGCCCTAACCAGCCACGTGTGGCTATTGGACATTTGAAATATGGCTGTTTGAACTGAGATGTGCTATAAGATACACTAGATTTTAAAGATTTACTACCAAAAAAAGAATGTAAAATATTTCTGTCATTGATAACTTCTATATCAATCACATGTTGAAATCATAACATTTTGGACATATTGAGTTAAATAAAAATGTGAGAAACAAATTGACAGACCCTAACCCAGATTTACTGAATCAGAATCTCTAGGGGTAGAACCCAGAAATATGTATTTTAACAAATTCTTCTGATGCAGGATTATTTCTAGAACATACTTATCAAACTTTAATGTGCATACAAATCACCTGGGGATCCTTCAAAATTCAGAGTCTAGTTCAGTAGGTCAGGGGTGAACTTAAGATTCCACAATTTTAACAGGCTCTCCCAGATTAGATGCCTCTTGTCTGAGCCATACTTTGAGCTGCAATGGCCTGGAACATTTACTCCTTTTGGAGCACTCATAACCCATAACCCATAACCACTACAAACAAATCAACACACACATCTCCCAACTCCAAAGGGTTCATGTGTCAACATTCTAGTTGGGCTGCTCTAAGGGAAAAACACTGTGTTCCTCTAAAACAGTGGTTCTCAACCTTCCTAATGCCACGACCCTTTAATACAGTTCCTCGTGTTGTGGTGACCCCAACCATAAAAGTATTTTCGTTGCTACTTCATAATTGTAATTTTGCTACTGTTAATGAATTGTAATGTAAATATCTGTGTTTTCCAATGGTCTTAGGCTCTACAGCAGCGGTTCTCAACCTGGTCCTCTAAGGCCATCAGAAAACACAGATATTTACATTACAATTCATAACAGTAGCAAAATTACAGTTATGAAGTAGCAACGAAAATAATTTTATGGTTGGGGGTCATCACAACACGAGGAACTGATTTAAAGGGTCACAGCATTAGAAAGGTTGAGAACCACTGCTCTAAAAGAAGCAATTATGTCAGACCCTTAGAGAGCTATAAATAAATGCTCCCACTTAATTGTTTGCATTATCAGACAACCTGCCATGTTCATCTAATAAGAAAGTGTGTGCCTGTGTTCCTATTTTTCCAGTAGGTTAATGGTGATTCAATCTATTTAGAGCTGGAAGCTACTTCCACTAAGCCGACATTTGAATGAAAAATGGGCACTCCAGCTACATCTCCCTTGGCAAAGTGATCCATTTAATCAGCCCTGTTGTTTAATCCGAGCTACTATCTGCTGATTTGAACTAAGAGAAGGCAAAGAGGATTAGGAAAGGAAAGAAAACACTTCTCTTGAGCTGTGCTGAGTCAAGTTTAGAGTTTATCCATCATCTCAAGAGCCACCGAAGACAGGCAGGCCTACTCAAATTCTGCTTAATTCCCAGGAGACTCCATCATACTTCCAAGAAACAGTTGCCCCTATATTTGAAAGAGGTGTTATATTTCTCTACTTTCTCCTCCTCTGAATCTCTCATATATTCCCTACAATTTGCTCTAGGAGAAGAATATAGGGAGGGGGAGGGGGGAACATATTTGCAATTGTCTGGAGAGAAAAAAAGCTTCTGATCCAACAGAAGAGACAGAAAGTGACTATTAATTGTTCTGGTTTAATAAACCAGAACACAGAAATAAGAAGTTAAGAAATGTCTATTATAATATTTTGCCAATTGTCTTTGAAGTAAAACTATAGAAAGCTTTGTTTTTTTTAACTAAAATCTCTTTCATTGTTTATTGTGAGTATAGGAAGAAAAAATAAAATTGAGTTTTTTATATGTGATGTATTACCCATCTCTTTTAGCCTTGACAAAAACCTATAACATATGCTACATAATCCGTGTGAGGTACAAGAATATGCTATAAAATAGTATTTGGCATATACACTACTAAATACATACATTTATGTATATACTTTTTGTTGTGGTTTTTTTTTTTTCCAGCATTTGTGCAGTGACCTAAAACCAACCATTAAATTTAATTTAGAAAATGCATTGTCATGAGAAGTCAGTCCATTTAATACCTAGTCCAGATGCCATTTGAAGAGACAACTATATAAATGCTGTGACAATAAAATGAAAAATCTAACTATTGAGGCTTGTGAAGATTGTTCCTTATAAATATAAAACAACCATTTATTATTTGGGTGGAGAAAGTAAGAACTTTAAATCACTGGGTTAGAGCTACAACGCAGTAAAAGGTTAATGCCAACTGTTCATTGTACTTAAGAACAGCCATTTCTAGGGTAGCACACATAGTCTCCTTCTGGTCTCATACAGTCTGACAAATTCCCCTTACGCAGGCCTGGTTTGGATTCCTGTGCCAGTTACCAACATGTTGGCTTTGAACAGGTCACTTACTCTCCTTACACCTTATACCCTCGTTTCTTCCATTCTGGTTGACCCTGAGTGAAGAGCAATGTTTTGTCCACTATCTTCCTCCTTAGATTCTACTGCCCTGTGATTTTGAGTTCCTTTCCGACACAGAATGACAAAATCTTTTCAGAGTTGTGAGATGTGTTAAAAGTAACACGTGTCCAGTTCCTGAAACCAGCTGCTGCTCAGTGACTGGACTATGCAAATGTGAAGGCAACCCCCAGAGAAAGGGGTGCCACGGGCAGGCCTGCAGAGACTCGCTGCGCCTCTTTCCCTCTCCCTCCTGTGTGGAGGCTCTGAGCCCTGAACTCCAGCTCCTCTGAGAATTGGGAGAGATATTTATTTTCTTGGATTAAACCATGGAAGGCTCGTGTAGTCTATTCAATGCCGTGGGGTTTTCAATGCATTCAGAAACCAATGCTGACTCTGCTATGTTCCCATTACACATTTTCCTTTCCTAGCTCTGCCCATTCTTTGGCCAAAAACCGATAGTGAACAAATAATCTGACCGTAGGTCAGGAAGGTTCCGCGTTGCGCTCACAGTGAAACGCTAGCTCCTGTGTGGTCCCTGCCCGCCTCTCCAGGAGCACCTCTTCTCGCTCTGCACCAGCTGTTCCGAGAGAGTTCAAGCCTTGCCTTCTCCCAGAAGTTCCCGTAACACCCCCAGTTCCCTCCGCATCTCCCCTGCGCCTGGAACCGTGTACAGTGAGTCCTCCCTGGATGGCATGGATAGGTCCTTGGAAACTGCGACTTGAATGAAACAACTATAATGAAACCAATATTCCCATAGGCCAGTGGTTGGCAAACTCATTGGTCAACAGAGCCAAAAATCAACAGTACAACGATTGAAATTTCTTTTGAGAGCCAAATTTCTTAAACTTAAACTTCTTCTAACCCCACTTCTTCAAAATAGATTCGTGCAGGCCATGGTATTTTGTGGAAGAGCCACACTCCAGGGACCAAAGAGCCGTATGTGGCTAACTGATATAAAAGCAAGAGTTAAATTCCTGCAGCACGCTTCTAGTCACAAAAATATCACCAAACTTCTAAGTAAAGACCCTAGTGATATATATGAAATATTGAAATAAATGTGAGCTACCCATACATTTAAGAAAGATTAATAAAAACAAGTAAGAAAATTATTTTCCAACCTGTTGTTTCCAGTTCAGGGTTGAGGGTGGCCAGAGCCTCTCCCAGCAGGAACCTCCCTGGACCAGCATCGCAGGGCGCTGGCGCACACACCACACTCACGCAGACTGGAATAGCACTCAGAGAAAACCCACGCAGACACAGGGGAATGTGCAAAGGCCTCACACCCCCAGCTGGAATCGATTTTGTTTTCTCTTCACATCAACATCCAAATGAAAAGAACCTGAACATAATGAGAATCTGCTGTTAATTGTCTGCTAAACTGCAGCTCCTGCTAGAGACAGACCAGTGACTATCAAACTTTATCCGAATCTCCTGGAGGGCTTGTTAAAACAGCGTGCTGGGTCCCCTCTCCTCCCATATTAGGTCTAGAGTGGGGCATGAGAATTTGCTTTTCAAACAAGTTGGGAATGTGGATGCTGCTGGTCCAAGATGTTGGGAGAGAGCCCCTGCTCTAGCCTACCAGTTCCTTGAGGTGGAGAACCCCAACTTCCTACATTCGGTATCCTAGTACCTGACACAGAATCTGACACATGGTAGACATTCAAACAATACCTGCAAAATGGAAGAAATAGGTCAACTAATGAATCCCTTGCCATTTCATTTAGAGATGGAATGACAAATTGGTCTCACAGTACAAAAAGAACCCAATATACTTTTCCATTAGAATTAAGTTCCCTCGTAAAGCAGAGAGTAAAGGCCACTCTGCTGGGCTCTAAGCTACAGCACACTGACTATTTGGCACCACTGAAAGCTGCCATATGAAAATGTAAATTTTATTTTTAATTCATGAAAGCACTCTCTTGGATCAGAGACTGTGGTTTGATTAGAGATAAAAATGGTAAACCTCTCTTCTCTTAAATATCTCTTTGATAGTATTTATATATGAGTAAGTAAAAGAAGAGAAATAAGACACTGGCATTAGCAATGTCTTTGGGACTACTAATTTTATTTCAAAAATGTTATCCCCAAATCAACACCCTAACTCAGGTTGACCAACTTTCTCTAATCATCCGGGAGTCTTGTTTAGGATACTCAAGGTCTTCCATGGTGCCCAAATTCAGTAGGTATGTGATGCACCCACGCCGCCACCCCTCCCCCCCCAGTCTATTTTCAAAGTTTCAGGTGGGGCCCAGATGGTGGACTCGTTAAACACACACACACACACACACACACACACACACACACACACACCTCATGATTTTCATGTGCAGCTAGGACTGAGAACCACTACAAGAACCAAGGAAAATTTTTCTATGGAACTATTTTGGTCTACTATTTTTCACCTGGACTAGGTTAGGTTATGGTGCAAAAGGCCAGGTTCTCAACCTGGAATGTGGCTTTGTTTGCCCTTTGGTTTCCTGGAGGGAATAAACGTGTAAAGCATTTTTACCAAAGATCAAGTTTTGCGTCATGGCTCCATGTGGTTCGAGCCACTCCAACAATAACAATAGGGCCATTAGTTAGGAGACCTCAGGAAAAGGGGGAACTTGTCACAGGATGATGCCAAATTACCCAATTATTCTGAACTCAAACTCTGAACCTTTAAAACTTGTCTTATGGCATCAGAGCCATGGGTATAATCTGGAGAAGTAATTACATACTGAAATCTTAAGCTGGGTCAATGTCATGGTAGAATAAAGGGAGGCTCTGCAATGTTGGGTGAAGGGCTAGGGATGGTCTTACATTTCAGTGTAAATATGGTGGTTTCAACAATTAACCTTCCGCTGAAAAAAAAAATTTTCCTATTTATATGCATGCTCCGGTCAAGGGAGGGAGGAGGGGGCAGGATTTATGTCATGGATGTTATGTTTTAAAAAGAACTTCCTTTGTGCTGTTTATTTAAGGTGAATTGTAGTTTTAATTCTGACAGTAAGTATTTCTATCTTTTTTTTAATATATTTTTATTGATGTCAGAGAGGAAGGGAGAAGGAAAGATAGATAGAAACATCAATGATGAGAGAGAATCATCGATCAACTGCTTCCTGGGGATCAAGCCCACAACGTGGGCATGTGCCCTGACCAGGAATCAAACCATGAACTTCTGGTTCATAGGTCGACACTCAACCACTGAACCACCAGGGCTCGGCGATTTCTATCTCTTTTAAATCATATTATTTGGGAATCATACTTGCTTTCTTACCTTCTTCCCTCTCTTACCTTCACATTAAGTCCCAAGAATAAAATTCAAGGTAGTCATCAGTGCACTGTACTGGCCTCTGCTCGAGCATCTAGGGGAGGCTAGTCAGGTTAAGTGAGGTCTGAGGCTCTTCGATTCACTGAATTGTTTAGTATGAGCACTATGTTTTACTATTGTGTAATAAAAGTAAATGTTTTCCAAAACAAACAGTAAAAAAAAAAAAAAAGTAGAAAAGGATACAGGCTGCCAGGACACACACTCATGGGGACTTTACATCTAAGAAGTCATTTTGCTAAAAAATAAATAGTATTGTGAAGTGGCATTTATTATTAGCACAGCACCAGCACAGGGGAGTCATCAGACGACAGTTTTCTTTCAGGTACTGCCCACATCTTTCATGAAACAACTACCATCAAAAAAAATCATTTCTTATAAAAGAATAATTTGAAGACTGAAAGGCTGCAAGTGTGACATCAAAGTTCACTGAATTGTTAATAAGAATTTCAGGCACAATAAAGATTTTATACCCAAATATATTACAAAGATATAGATGTAATGCTACATTAAAAAGTTACCACCCTAGGTTCATTTGCCTCTATCTCTTTTCCATACTCAAAGCCATACCCTTCTCTTAAAACAGGGGCCAACTAGGTCTTGCATCCATGTAACAGGCCCCAGTTTTATATTTGCAAAGTCTTTGGGTATCATTTGGTCCCTGGACCCCTCTGTTTATGATGGGAGCCTGAGCTGCACAGGCTAAGGAAGGAAGGCATGATAGCAGGCTCCTGTCTGCTATGATTCCCCCTTATCCTTCCCTTCAAACCGGCCTAACTTATCTTTAACAGCTTCTTGTGTGGGAGGTTAAATAGTTGTGCTGTACAGAAAACCTACACCAAGAAAGCAGGAATAGAAACCACCTCCCTCTCTCCTATCACCTGCATTCATGTGGCTACCGGTACTTAAACATTGTAAAATTCCTCAGTTGCACTAGCCACAGTTCAAGTGCTCAATAGCCATCTTGTGCCTAGTGGTCTGCCATATTCAACAGCACAGACACAGAAAGACCTATTGGACAGGAGTCATTTCCAGAGGGCATAGCTAAGGACGGGAAAATGGTTCCCTTTCCACTGGAAGCGTCAACCAAGAAGAAGCAAAAGAAGACATACAGCAGTCCCCTATTTCTCAGAAAATTTTTTCAGTCCTGCCAAATTCACCCCAGTCTTCTTCCCCTACCCTTTCTCCTCCTCAAACCTTTTCCACATTTCCTGAGCGCAGAGGAGGAAGGGGTGGTACTGCGTGAGAGATGTTAGAGACAGTAAACACATCTTGTTTTCAAAATGTGGTGCTGGGCCTGCCTTTGCACTGCTGCCCCACATGACAGATCAGCTCACTGGGGCACCTTCCATATGGAAGTTGCTCTTGTAATGCCTAGATGCTCAGCAGGGGCAATTTATTCAGTTATAATTGTTTTTGCCATACAAGCATGACACTGGTTGTTATTTGGAATTCATATTCATGCTGCCTCAAGTAATAGCCTTGGTAGTTTAATTCCAAAGCTTTAAAATAATACTTTTAATATTAACATATACTAATTTTGCTACTCCTTTTAGATAAAAAAATCTGAATGGCAACAACCCACATATAGTTGCAACGCAAATAAGTAACAATAATTATTAAATAATAATATAAGAATAAACTCTGGGTTTCATGTACTTACAACTGGAAACCTGCTTTTGCCTACCCTATATATTAAAAATAGAAGAACAAGAACAACAAATAGTAGTGAAGTAATTTTTTTTTCTTCATGTGTGAAAAGCACAACCCTTTTATTTCTAACACACATAGGGAAACACTATACTTCTCCCATCCCCTTGAACATAGGTAAGGCCATATAATTATTTTTGGCCAATGCAATGAGGGCAGAAGTGAAGTAAATCACTTCCAGGCAAAAGCATTCATTGGCAGTCCTTGACTCTTTGCTTCTTCCTTGCTTTGATGATCCCTGAAGTATTACACTGGCAGGTCATGTCTTAAGATGGTGAAACCTATTGAATACATCTCTCTTAGAGATGACTACCTAGAGAAAAGTTCCCACCTATACACCATCCACATTGGACATGAAGGGTATACAAGAAATAAGCCTTTCTTGTTTTAGCCATGGGATTTAGATACTGGCTAACCCCCATGATGATGTACCAAGGATTTAACCAAACAAACACATCATCCCCACGTGCTTGGTTGGAGCTGTCCTTTCAGGACTTCGACAGGAATCCTCCTCCAGCACTTCTTCCCTTCTGGGCCCACAGAGCAGACCTCTACCACACATGGCACTGCTGCCACTTAGATACCAGAAAGTGAATCCCTGAGAGGAAGAAATCGTGTATGACTCACCTAAATTTCCCCAACGTATAGCGCATTACCTGAGAGCAGACTAGTGTAATACTTCAGAGATCATCAAAGCAAGGAAGAAGCAGTCAAGGAATGCCAATGACTGCTTTTGCCTGGAAGTGATTTACTTCACTTTTGCCCTCATTGCATTGGCCAAAAATAGTGATGAGTTGAGTGGAGAGTTGAGTGGAGAATGAATGGACAGATATATTTACAGGTTGGTTCATAATTTCTTTAGCTCCTTTTTAATCCCCCTCTTCCAACAAACTTCTCAAATAAATGTACAACCTGTAAAAAAAAAAAATGATGTACTTTTTAGTCAAATCAACTTCAAGGCAAGTCTTTGAACACTCCACCTGCCACTGAAATCATATTTACACTGTGGTTAAGCTCACGACCTCTGGAATCAGACAACTTCAATTCAAAGTCTGGCTTTGCTACTTGCCAGCATTATGATCCTGGGCAGGCTGTTGAACTTATCTAGGCCTCAGTCTTCTCATCTGTAAAGTGGAAATATAAACAGTACCTCTCATAGGCTTGTGAGAATTCAATGACTGAAAAGCATTAAGCGCAGGGCCTGTCACAGAGTCAACCCTCCATAAGTGTTAGAGCTAAAGCTTTGTTGCGCCCAAGGCGGTCGTTGGATCAGCAGTTCCCACATGACATGATGCTTGTGAGAAAGGCTACATCTTAGGTCCCACTTCAGGGCACCTAACCCAAAATATGCTTTTTTAACAAGAGCCCCAGATGATCTGCATGCACATGAATGTTTACAAGCACTGTCCTAGGGTAGTCTCTGGTTGCAACATTCTCTAATTTAAAGTAATTTTAAAAGATGGGAAGGATCTTTTTTTCTCAAAGTAAAAGTGCTTAGAGCAATGGTTGATTCTTAACACTCACTGTGCATCAGAATCACAGGGTAAACTCTTATTAAAGAAATCGCATATGCCTGGGCCTGACCCACCAATCCTATACCACCCCAACCCTCCTAGGGACTCATTCTATTGGTCATGGGTAGGTGGAACTTAGGCATGTTATTTTAAAAAAAAATAAAAAATAAAAAATAAACCTTCTGAGGTGGCTCTAATAAGATCAAGACTCACCGACTTAAACTTAAAGAGAGCATTAATTCTGATAAGGTTTTCACGTGACTAGGCTCACCAGGAAAAGAAAGCCGGTCAGTGGAAAGAAGTTAATCTGTAACTTGAGAAAGGGTTCCAGTAAGCCTGTCAGGTTTCTAAGACCTCCATTGTCCTCCCCCAGATTAACGTGGCCTACTCCAGCACATCACGCCACTCTCCTAAAAATCTTGACCAAGCTGCTTTGACTAGCCTGGTACCCTCTCCCTCTCCCCGACTCTGCTTCATCCCCGGCTGCAACTAGCCTTGGTGCAGAGTATCTGGTGGCCCAGCCTTGACTTCTCAGAGCCCCTCTACTAGTTCACCCACATCCTATGTTGTTGTTTTTTACCATGACTAGCCCTTGATCTTGGTCCTGATCAGAATTAGAAGAAATTTAATGAATATTTGTATATTTACTATGTACTAAGCATCATTCTAAGTGCTTTAAAATATTGATTTGTTCAATCCTCACAATAACCCTATGAAGTAAGAACCACTAGTATTCTCATCTTTCAGATAATCTAGGCAAGAAAGCCAAGAAATGCCAAATTAAGTACAGTCATACAGAAAGTAAGGGCAGAGCCAGGAGTTGGCCCCAGAGTTCATGCTCTCAATCACGCCACTCTAAGAATGAACAAGTAAAGCAAGGAGGTGCTTCTTTTACTGTGATGGAGTTTCTTACAAAATTTGCATATTAAGCTGTTGTAAAACACTGATACATTCAAGGCTGTTGCTGAGATCAAAGCCAGGTGAGTCTGAATGTACCTTACATTCTGTGCCACCATCATCAATGAATTCTCATGTTAGACTTAGATATCTTAGAACATATAAAGGCAACACTATACTTTTTTTTAACTTCAGTACAAGTAGTTGAGTTCATGGTAGATGACCATCTGTTCCTTCTACTTCTCCCTATTCTATATAGGCACACGGCAATGGGTTTGCTACATTAACTTAATTTGTCTGAATCCTTTTAAACTATGTTGTGATATTTTTGTGGCTGTCTTAAATTTACATAAGTGATATTATGCTGAAGATATCACTCTTTCATACATTTTCCACTGAACACTATTTTTTAAATCATAAGATATTATTGTAAATCTATATTGCTTCTAACACAAAATATCCATCCATCCCATTTTATTCATTCACCCTTTGTGATGGACACATGGGATGCCTCCAATGGTCTGCTACCACAAACAAGACTGTGATAATTTCTTTTGTGTACTAATGGACTTAAGAAAGAATTTATCTAGAATATATACCTAGAAATGGTCATAAGACATTTACTGACAGGTGGTTTTCCAGAATGGCTATATAGTTCCAACTCTCATCAACAGTACATGGGGGTTCCCGTGCCTTCATCCTTGCCAATACTTATCTACCTTTTAATATTAACAGTTGGGTGAGTATGAAGTGATAATGCTTTCTGTGATTACTGAAAAGTTTCAGCATCGCTCATACATGCATTTGTTATGTTTTTCTAGTATATCCTTGCAAAAATAACCCATTCATATCTTTTGACCATTTCTCTGTTGTTTCTTATTATTATTTTAATGTTGATTTACAGATCATTATGTATTCCTTATATTAATTCTTTGTTGCTTTTAAACATAATAATATCTTTTCATAATCTATTATATCTCAGTCACATTTACCTATGAACTTTCACATTTTCAAGGACAAATAATAGGGACTTTCAGTAAAACGACATTCTTATAACGGAAAATGGAAAAATTTGAAGGCATTTAGCTTTCATAATTGCAAAACCATCCTTTCACCAAACCAGGAGACACAATTACTAAGGAGACTGCCTGAAGAATACATTCGAAGTTTTAGTTCCCAGATTAAGATTAAGGTGATTAAAGAATGTTCTGGGTATATGCTATTAATAAGCTAAAGCCATTTTTTTATTTTTTCCCACCTTGTTCCACAAAGGAGCTGAGGAAGCTTACAAGAAAACAAGCAATAAAATTGAAAAATATAAATAACAAAAAATATTTCAGGAACAGGGAAAATATAAAGGCAAAATAGAAGGTCAAGAACAGGAGGAAACTAAGAATGCAGATATGTAGGCCATGGGGTCCTACAAAGTTATTAATGTTGAGCCAAAAGTTTGGCTCTGAGCTTCTTGGCAACCAGAGGGAAAAGGGAAAAGGGAATACAATTAGGCACATTCAATGATATTCTCTTTGTTGATAAGAAAACATACAAGTTCCTTAAGGAAAGATAAGCTTTTCCTGACCCTGAGTTCAAAAAGAGTTTCTCAGGTGCGCTTCATACTGGGGACAGTTTCCTAACTGATATCCTTGTGGTAAAAGCCATGTGCCTTCTTTCTTGTAACATCTCTCAGTAACAGCTAGTGGCCACCAAATATAATCAGTTAAAACATGGGAAATGTCCCAGTCTATCATTTGCCAGTTAAATGTGAGGAGAAAAGGAGACCAAAATAAAGTCCATCCAAGCATGCAATCTTTAAGAGTTCAATTTAATGTAAGAATCAAACCAAAAGACATCTGGAAGAATTAAGGACACATTAGTTAAGCTAACACTAGCTGCCAAAATGGAAACCCCTGAAATTCTCAGCAGCTTAACACTGAATTTGGAAAATTTGGGAATAGCAATTTATTTCTTACTCATGTAAAGCCAAAATGAGAACCAGCCTCTTCTATCTTAGGCCCACCATATTCCGACACATGGGAATAGAACCATGCATGGGGGGGAGAAGAGGGGAGCTGGTTATAGGCCAGGCCTGGAAGTGAAAATGCATCACTTCCACTCAGTTTCCACCAGCTAGACCTAGAACACCCTCAGCCACAGATCACCAGTTGTCTTTTAAACATTTCTTTTTAACTTCAATTTTCCAAACCAGGGTACAGCATATTACAGGCCAAATCTACCTCACTGCCTGTTTTCACGTGGCCCAGAAGATAAGAATGATTTTTTTCATTTTTTAGTGGTTGAACAAAAAAGTCAAAAGAATAATGTCTTGAAACATATAAAAATTAGGTGAAATTCAAATTTCAATCTCCATTAAATTTTACTGGAAGTAACTGCACTCATTTGTGTGTGTGTGTGTGTGTGTGTGTGTGTATCTGCTTTTGCACTACTATACAACAGCAGAGTTGAATGATTACAGAGACCATTAAGACTGGCAAAGCCAAAAATATTTTCTAGCTGGCCCTTTATAGAAAAGGCTTGCCAACTCCTGCTTTAAACTGATAAGAGTAACACATTGAGCAACATGTACTTCTAGCCGGTGACCTGAAACACAAATATTCCTGATTGGTGGTTGAAGTGACTCTGTAGACATTAGTGATCCAATGAGCTGATGATAAAATTGATATCTTTGTTGAACATTGAGAAATCTAAACAAAATTCTGGCCTTAGACACTCTTCAGAATTGGACCAAGGGGAACCTGCAGGCAAAGCCAGACTTTTTTATAAGAAGCATTTCTGGATCCACATCTATTAGAAAACAAGTGATTAGCTATTTTTACATAAGTAAATAAAGATACACTTGCTTTCTAAATACTTGATTAATAAGAAAGCATTCCTTCCATAGAATTATTGCATGATGTGTTTATAAATCATTTAAATAAAATGTAAATGTTTTATCAATAAATAATTTATAATTTTATTCTAGAAAAGTTACTATTTTCTGAGGACTCTAAATACTTTAACTCCAATGGTGATAGGGTAAAGAATAAGGGTAAATGGCTAAGAATCGTATTTCATGAACCCAAATATCAAGATATTTATTTATAGGTAGTTTCATGTTAGCATAACTGTCTTTGTTTCTTGATAACTCTAAAATCAAATCAAGAACAAAGTAACTTCTTTTTACCAGAATATCTTGTCAAACTCAAATACTAACTAATAGCATGTCTTTGCATTGAAGTTCCAGAATATAAATAGATTCACAAGGAGTATACACAAGACCAGTTTAAGAACTTAAGAAAGAATAAAATGTACCAGCATATCAAAATAAACTTTAAAAATAATCTTAGCAATAATATCATTATATTGTACTTCCTTCCCCCTTGAGCGTCACAGTGACATAAAGCCTAAGCCTTGAAACAGTTTTTCTTTTAGCCACTGTGGTCCTCCAAAGCAAACTAAACTCGCAGTCCTGTGAACCCACACTGGCTGAGACCAGGATGCCCAAAATTAGGGGATAACCTCGATATTATTGTTCCAGGATCCAATACAAACGCCTCATTTTATAGGAGGACACAGCCAGCGATGGAGAGCATTGGCGTTAGATTCCAGCCAACCCACTTCTTGTCCCTTAGTTCTTCCTCTATACCACAACTCACCTCCTATGCACTGGCTCTCTGGAGCCATCCGTTTGCTGACTCAAGCAAAGTTCACGTAGCCTCCCGCTAAGGCAGATTAATGTGAGTCCAATACTACTTACTGCATGAACATCTTCCCAGTGAGACCTATAAAGCAGAGGCCCTGTCGGCTCTGTGGAAGATCCCACAATACCCTTTTGTAAGAGCAGAGTTTCTCTCCACCCTCAGGCCAAAGGCTCAGATGTATCTCACCTTTCTCTTCAGACTGCACTGATTAACCACGATTCTTTTCTTCTCTTCTCCTCTTTATTTATTTATTTATTTGTTTGTTTGTTTGTTTGTTTGTTTATTTTATTGCTCAAGGTATTACAAATGGTAGTACATATGTCTCCTTTTTTTCCCCATTAACCCGCACCCCAGCCTCTCCTACCCTCCAGTACTTTCTCTCACCCCTGCCCCTCCTCCCCCAGTGTTTTGCCTGCTACCTCTTTCCTCACCTTCTTTGAAGATCATTCTTTTGTGGCATGGCTGGGACAGATGATGCCAACAACTACACAACTGCTCAACCGCTAGAAAATATAAGTCCAGGGCAACCAGACCCACCACATTTACCTTACTATTCCACGACACTGTGTGAACAATCCAGGCTGTGTTTGTAGATTTATTTCTGTGAATACAATGATTTTACTAAGTAACTAAAATGATGATGAAACTTTGTCCATTTTTTAAAATTCTAAGACATCACAACCTGAGGCACTTTTTCTTGGCAGGTTAATTGGAGGAAATTTCTCTAATCAACCAAACTAAATTAATGTTATTCATTGTTATCTGACAAAATGAAAAAGTCATTTCCTATTTCCCCCATATTTTGGATAGGACCAGATCTCAATTAACAGCTTTGATTTATTTAAAATAAAAATAATGGTCCCTCTTTATTCTCTGGCTCTCAATTGTAAAATCCCACAATCGTCAATTAATAGTGATTTATTTTAAGGAAAAAATAATAGCAACTCTTCCTTTTCTCATCAATTGCCAAAGTGCAAAACGTTACTTCAGTGCTTCCTCCACACCAAATCAGAGGTGTTTACAATGCAGCACGGAGGTGCCATTGAAATGGATAAACACTGGCATCCTGGTTTTCAAAACTCCTGCCCAGTAATAAATATAACTTTCTTTCTTTTTTTTTTAATTTTTTTTAATAATACATTTTATTGATATTTTACAGAGAGGAAGGGAGAGAGATAGAGAGCTAGAAACGTCGATGATAGAGAAACATTGACCAGCTGCCTCTTGCACACCCCCTACTGGGGATGTGCCCAGAACCAAGGTACATGCCCTTGACCGGAATCGAACCTGGGACCTTTCAGTCCGCAGACCGACGCTCTACCACTGAGCCAAACCGGTTTCGGCTTTCTTTCAAGAGGCTTAACTGTAATACTTCCAGGTAGACATCTCATGGAGCTTCCGATTTCTTTACCTGGGCCTAACTAGTGTCAAAGCACAAAGGCTGGGAACACAGATTATAAAGCATCTGGATTTAAAAGTTTAAAAAGGCAGATATCTGGGTGTTTGGGGTATATATGAGTCATCCAGAAGCCAGTTCATTTCCACACAGACGCTTGAAGCTGGTTTCATATGAGTTACAAAGAGAAGGGACCCTTCTATGTAAAAATATACAAACAACAAAAGGTTGTGGTTAAGAGCTCAACTCTGGCCCTAGCTGGTTTGGCTCAATGGATAAGAGCATCAGCCTGAGGACTGAAGGATCCTGAGTTCATTTCCAGTCAAGGGCACCTGCCCATCTTGCAGGCTCCATCCCCAGTAGTATGCATGCAGAAGGCAGTCAATCAATGATTCTCATAATTGATATTTCTATCTATCTCTTCCCTTCTCCTTCCTCTCTGAAGTCAATAAAAAAAAAAAAGTGTGTGTTTGTTTTTGTCTTGTTTTTAAAGAGCTCATACTCTGGAATTAGATGGTTAGAGTTCAAATCCTGACTTCCCCACTTTCTATTCTGAGAAACTGATCAAGTAGATTATCTTCTGTAGCTTGGAGTTCTCCTATAAAATAGGATAATAATGACATTTACTTGGTCAGTTTTCTGAGGATTAAATAAAATAATATAAATATATAGGGTATCCCAAAAAAATGTATACACACACTTCGAATAATTACAAAGGCAGTGTTTATTAAAGTACATTTTATTTTCCAAATTGAGTTATTAGCTGTTATACTTTGTATACATTTTTGGGACACTCTGTATATTTGAGGAGGAACACTTAGAACCTATCAGTAAGTACTTGATAAACATCAGATTTTTAAAAAATATAGATCACTAAGTTAAGGCATGGGAGGTTATGTGACTTACCCAGTATGACAACACAAAAAGTCCTGGAATTTTTAGCCTTACCACTCCACGCCTTGTGCTCACTGACTCTGCTATTCTCCTTCTTAATCATGTTTTTATCCAGTATACTTAGCTATAAACATTGCTTAGCATTAAAGCAACAACTGAGGCTAATGCAATTGTTTTTGTCAAAAATAACAAAAGACTCCCACAACTATGGATGCAACTTGCCTCATGTTTTCTAATTGAAGGCACTGTTGTAATCCTGCCCACATTTTCACAGCCCTTTAGAGTGACGACTGTTGTTTCCACCAGTTACTCTCATTGCCCTCCCAGAAGAGTGATTAGAACTGTCCCAACTCACGAAAGTGCAAACTGGAGACTAGATTGATCACAGAAACCAATCTCTCTACAAACCTGTAGTTTTATGAAATTACACAAAGGTTTAGCAAGGTATCAACTTCTTCTAGGAAATGTGAACACTTATATTCTTATTTCTTCCATTTATATGACTAAATCTAAGAAAGAAACTCACTTTTTATGCCACAAAAGACCAAATGAGGCCAAACAAGTCTTCTAGAATCAATTTGAAAAGAGAAAGTAGTCCCATTATCATCAATCAGGGTAGCATACCCTGGTTTAATAATTTTTTTCAACCTTAAGACCATCTTATACACTGAAGAAATTTAAATCAGATATATTTGGTTTTAAAATTGGGATGGAAGGAAAACAAGCTTACCTAACCTTGGATCGTTTAAAAAAATGATATTTTAAATATTTTCTTGACAAGTGCCCAAAGATACTAGTATAAGAACAAGATATTCATTACAATGTTGTTTGTAATGTATAAGGTATAAAGTAGATAGCAATTAAAATACCCAATATAATAATAAGAAAGAGCAGTAGTAGTAATTTTTATTATCCCATTTTGATTTAAAAAATCTAAGTGAAAATCATATTTCACATTATAAGAATACATAAAAAAGAAGTTTGGAAGGATATACTTCAAAATAATATGGTTTACTTCTGGGTAGTAGGATTATAGATTAGGTTTTTTACTTTTTTGTATTTTCTAAATGTTTGCCTTCATTTGTTTCATTGCTTTAAAAAAAAAAAAAAGTAATAAAGTTTGTAGTACATCAAAAAGTTTTATCCAAGCCCATTCAGTGTGGCCCATGAATCAGGAGGTCACAGTTCAACTTCCGATCAGGGCATATGCCTGGGTTACAGGCTCAGTCCGCAGTGGTGGGCATGCAGGAAGCAGCTAATCCATGATTCTCTCTCATCATTGATGTTTCTATTTTCCTCTCTCCCTCTCCTTTCTTCTCTCACTAAATATCAATAAAAAAAACATTTTTAAAGTTTTACCCCAAAAGGTTAATATTAGGAGATTGTTTTCAATTATGTGGTACATTACTTAAGGGAGAAGTTATTTTCCTTCGGTCCCTGGGTAAACTGAGTTACCAATTAAAATCAGAGGCAGAACTAAGACCAAAATACAAAGGTTCAGGATTTTAATTTCCAGCACTAAAGTTCACTTATTCGTTTTTTTCAATAAATATTTGTTATGCAGGTAAACTGTAAAGAATAAATGATAAATAGATCCTACTCACAGAGACCATAGTTACTAAAAGAAAAAGGAGTCTACTTAAAATTAAAAAAGATAATACCTCAAGAAGTATACATGTGAAGGAGAGATTTTTTTTTTACTCAAGGAATTCAGGAAGTGATGTGAATCAATAAAAAGAACACAATTGAGATCTGATATTGAAAAATTGAACTTGTATGGTTAGATGATGTACATTGCCTTCAAAAAATTAAGTCCAGCCTGGCCAGTGGGGTACTGTTGACCTATGAACCAGGAGGTCACAGTTCGATTCCCTGTCAAGGCATAGGCCCAGGTTTCTGGCTTGATCCCCAGATATAAAGGGGCAGCCGATCAATAATTCTCTCTCATCATTGATGTTTCTATCTCTCTCTCTCCCTCCCTTCCTCTCTGAAATCAATAAAAATATTTTTAAAAACAATTTGAAAAATGAACTCTATGAAGTACTAGATGAAAAAAAGTTATGAAATAAAATGTGTTTAATATACATATCTTACATAAACAGGCACACACAGAAATCTATAACTAAAATTCAGCAATACTAATATCTAGATGGGGGAATTATAAGTGGTTTGGGGTTTCTGTGTTTTATATTTTGTTATTTATCTCAGACTGTTTTTGCTACAGTGAAGCTGAATGGTGTATTACAAACCAATAAATAAGGAAAACTTGCCCATGCCAACCAAATAAAAGCTTGCATCATGCCAAGATTAATGCTGAACTATGAAGGAGTTATGCTGCCACAAGATATATTGTGACCAGAAAGCAGGACTTGCCTACTTTTCTGATAGCTGTGGCTCTGATTTTTTGCATCTGACATGATTTTTTGAATGAGTGGTACAAAATTGTTGTCTCTACTTTGGTGTAACGTTCAAAGAACTGAGTAGATGCCGAAAGACTGAAAAAAGGACCAAAATAACCAGAACTCTTAAGGGTGTTTGCAATTATAGGATCATGAATATAACCAAGGTGACTTCACAAAGAACTTGTCCTGTCTTGGTAATATACAGTCATCTTCTTACATAGCAGAGTGGCAGGCCTGGTAGGTCACAGAAATTAAATTGAAGAAACCTAGCTTGACTTTAGGAAGGCTTTTGATCCTATCCTATAAGACATGCTGGTAAAATATGGCCTGGAGCAGACAACTGTTCATTAGCTAACTACAGCCTGGCTGGGGAGCAATAACTACAGCATTCAAATTCAGGAGTTCACAAATGGTGTTTTGTAACATCAAATAAGACTACAGACAGAGATGCCAAAAAAAAAAGGGGGGGGGGGGGAGGCATTCGGAAGGTAAAATAACAATCTAAGATGAAATTGTATAAATTACCAAGAACAATATTAAACTTAGTATGAAAACTGTGCTCCAGGTATACCTGGATTGTGGAAGACAAAGAATTTGAAATTATTTGGATAGAAATGTGACTACCAATGGGCATCATAATAGTAATTTAAAATATAGTCCTGACAATGGATCCGGAATTAGGACTATGACGTACAAATGTACAGTTTACACACATCAGCACTTACCACACTGTATTATCATTGATTGTTGCAAGTCATTCTCTCCCTCAAGGTTTTTGTCTCTGTTTTTTTCTTACTATATTCCCAGCACCTAGCAGTCTGGTAAGAAGGGCTTTTAATAAATCTTTAATAATGAATGAGCCCTAGCTGGTTTGACTCAGTGGGTAGAGCATTGGCCTATGGACTGAAGAGTCCCAGATTCAATTCCTAGCAAGTGCATATGCCCCATTTATGGGCTTGATCCCCAATAAGGGGCGTGCAAGTGGCAGCCAATCAATGATTCCCTCTCATCATTGGGTTACTCTCTCTCCCGCTCCCTCCCTCTCTGAAATCAATAAAAATATATATTTTTAAAAAAGAATGAATGAGATCATCTTCCTATCTTCTTCAGGATGCCCCCTTGGAGCTTTGTATTTAAAGGTGGATATGACTAATTTGCTGACTCTTCAGGGGAGAACTTAGAAAAGCTAAGATGTTGATAAATGAGAAATGGATTATTCATTTTATACTAGTAGAACTGGATTATTTAATTAATGGAAAAGTAAGTTGATGGTACATTAGTTACAACATTCAACTTCCGAACTTGTCTTACACAAAGTATGTATCTTTTTTGGCTAGAAATGTCCCAAAGTGGTTGGGTCTGCAGCCTAGTTCAAGGAAATAGACCATTAAATATTTTAATGGATAACAACAAAACTAAAATACATTTTACTGAATCCTTTCACAAAAGAGCTCCAGTGATGAATGCTACATATGAGCCCTGTGAATTAAGGAACTGGCCTCTCAAGGAACCCCTTCCAGAGCCAGGACCCCACAATTTCATGATAAATATGAGTTATCAGCCATCGTGAGAAGCTTTGCACAATTAAGGGGGAGGGGGGTTGCAAAACTTGTTTACTTTTTAAATATATTTTATTGATTTTTTACAGAAAGACAGAGGGATAGAGAGTTAGAAACATCGATGAGAGAGAATTATCAACCAGCTGCCTCCTGCACAACCCCTACTGGGGATGTGCCCGCAACCAAGGTACACGCCCTTGGCCGAAACCAAAGCCAGGAACTTTCAGTCCGCAGGCTGATGCTCTATCCACTGAGCCAAACTGGTTTCGGCTTAAGTTTATTTTTATGGTATTTATGTTCAAGGCATCATAAAGATTTGTATCAATAGAATACAAAATATAATGTGGATGTATAGTATGTAGATTTTTGGAAAATTCTATACTTCTTCATGTATATTTGCATAGATTTTTTAAATTAACTGATTATTAATTCAGAAAGTTCTAAATAAAATCTATAATAATAAAAGTATAATATGCTAATTAGGACAGCCAAACAACCTTCCGAATGTCCTTCCAGATGAAGCCAGGGCTGTGAGATCAGACAGAGGCAGGCAGGGCTGTGAGGGTTAAGCCCCTTGCAAGAATTTTGTGCATCAGGCCTCTAGTCTGATATAAAATACAATATAATTATTCCAGTTTAAAATGCAAAACCTTTGTACCTAATGTTTAGTATATGCGGTAATATATGGTTGTAGTAAGAAATAGTGAGAAACCACCCCAACTCTTATTGATTCTTCTGATCCAGTTATTGAATATTATATTGTTCTATTCCTTGGCCATTGCTTTTATTTGAAATACATAACTGTTCTAATAACCCATTTGTCACCAAAAAGAGCCTTTGGGTTTGGAGGTGCTTGTTTTTCTTTTCCAAATATTAGTGAAAGGGTCCCCCAAACCTATTGGTTTAGCACCAAATTTAAATAGGCCCAGAGATAGTCTCTCTCTCAATTTTTACATTGAGTAGAACAAGGTCAGAGTGGGCATCTTCCAAATGTGAAGGCTTAATTGGAACTAATTCTTTCATGATAATAATATATATTTAAGATAGCCACTAAAAATTGTCAATGCTAATTTAGTAGATCAATTCCATTAAATGCTTTGAACTTTTCACCACTTGCTAATCTCATCTATTAAATCAGCTATTTTTGTTAAAAATCTAAAGCTAAGACTTAATATCAAATTACAACAATGCTGGCCAGACCTAAGAAATACTTCCTATGTGTGAAATATAACCCTAAAGGATCTTACGTTGGATTCAACTATAAGATTCTAGCCATAAAATTTTCTGCAGCCAAAATGTGGAGAGATTTTGTCAGTCTACTGACAATTGACATGCTAAGAAGCTTGCAGGATTTTTTTTTTAATTTCAGAAACACATGGGATTTTTTTTTCTCTGAAGCAAAGCTTTAATATTTGTGATTATTGATTATAGACGACACTATCTGGTTCACATTTTATTATCAAACACCAAGTAACTTAGATAATTGTTCAATTCAGATCATTAAAGATATCGAGATTTTGCTCAACATTTTAAGCAATATAATTCATTAATATAAAATAATGCTATATTTATTAATTAGCTAATGAAGACTTTGGAGAGAAGAGACTCCACAGCCCTACCAAATATCTACTATGTCTCATTTGTTTGGGACTGGACTTCTAAGGCTATTTTTATTCCCTGTGATTTACCACCGGTATCCTCTGGGTGATAGTTGAGGAAACAGATGCTGGGAATCTCTCTGCGCTCAGTTCCTGAGAGGAGAATTCTGACTCACAGCCCCGCCAGCCGCTGGCTTTGTACTCACACATGCCGAGGGGGTGGAGTGAAACGTAACCGCCGGCCCAATTTCCAGGCTCTCGTTGCCAGTTTCCTCAAAGTTTCCACTTACGCACTTGACTCCCTCACCAACTTCGTTTGAAGTTCCCATTCCGAAATCCTGAACGGCATGTTCCCAGGATACGTTTAATTTAAAAAATAATAACTATTCCGCGGGGATTTTCCAACTGAAATTTAAAAAAAAAAAAAAATGGAAAACTGGGGATGGGGTATTCTTTTTTCCTAGGTGTTTCCTTGACTGTTGATTGGTAGGACTGATATCTAAAGAGGGAAGATGCAGAAAAAAAATTGTGGACTGTTCCCTTCTAAGCTCCAAGCACACTTTCTTGTGGGGAACCATAAACCTTCCCAGAGCTTCCTGCACCCTGTGATTTATTGTGAAAGAATTTGAACTAAAAGGGATCTATATCTATTGGGAGATTATAATTAAACTGTTAATAAAAATTAATGTTTATTAAATGTTCATAAAGTATAGAGCAATATTCTTTCTTCGTGCACCTGGACTAACAAGAATATGGGGGAGGGAGGTTATGCAGTTTGAATACCTTTTATAATGGACTTATAACAGAAGCACCTTATAGATTGAGAATTCGGTTTCAGAAAGCAGCAATTCCTATTAAAATTATTACTTAATGGAGAAATTAAATTCACTAGCTAATCTGTGCTTTACAAAGTTCTTTTAAAAACCTACTTTATTTTAAACAATAGGACCTAACTAGGACATTTTCACAATTTATTTTTACATAAATCGATGAGACCGCCTTATCAGGCACCACTGAATTATCTAAATGTTTACTTATTAATTATATTATTTAATGTGATGTAATGATAGAAAAATGGATTGGGGCTATTTTAAAATTTTTATGCAAATTTAGCAATTGTTATTGCATTTCATATCAAATGAGTTTAAATCGATGAATCTGGTTTCATAACATAACTGCAACACCTCTGTGAGAATGAGGACACAACTTACTAATTTAATGAAAAATCTGTCAGTTCTTGGTGGGGGGAAGAAATGTTTATGTTTATTAGCATGTGGATCAAGCAACCATGTAAAGACTAAACTATTGATTTCCCATCATAGACACCTAATCACTCTCAGGTTTACCACCATGTGATTCTCTGTGGAAGATCTCACTGGTAGATTGGGCACAGTGCCTCCTCACTACCACCAAATAAATATTTCCACCAGCCACAGACAGACATATACACACAGTGCAAAGTTAGTAATATTCTAACAGAAAATGAGGAGCTTTGGGAAAGACTACTTGAATGAAAAAAAAATTGGTGAGGTGCCCACAATGAGCAAAGAACTTTAAAATGCAAGAGATTCTCCAGTGGAAAATCCTTACAAACCGCTATACAACAAGCAAAAAGTCAGCATAAAAATTTACATTTTAAAAATCTATTCTCCAATAATATTGTGCACAGATATTAAAGAATTGCTAGTGGCTCAGTGAATGAAATCTGTGCATGGGAGGGGGGGGGGTCCCCACAGCCCAGCTTGCACACCCTCTCTAATCAGACATCCCTCTCACAATCTAGGACCACTGGCTTCTAACCACTCAACTGTCTGCATGCCTGATTTCCCCTAACTGCCTCTATCTGCCTGCCTGCCTGATCACCCCTAACCTCTCTGCCTGCCTGCATGATCGCCCCTGACTGCCTCTGCCTGCCTGCCTGATCACCCTTCATTGCCCTCCCCTGCTGGCCTGATCTCACCCCCAACTGCTCTCCCCTGCCAACCATCTCGCCCCCAACAGTCCTCCCCTGCCGGCCTGATCACCCCCAACTGCTTCTGCATGCCTAATCACCCCTTAACTGCCCTCCCCTGCTGGCCCGATCTCCCCTGTTTTTGCCTGCCTGATTTCCCCTAACTGCCCTCTCCTGCAGGCCTGATCTCACCTCCAACTGCCCTCTCTGCCTTGGCCCCACCACCATGGCTTTGTCCGGAAGGAAGTCAGACATCTAGAAGATGGCCAGTTGACCCAGTCTAATTAGCATATAACCCTTTTATTAGTAAAGATAAATTATATAGGATAAGATTGCTTAAATGGGGGGAAAGCCTTTTTCAGCAAGAGGAGATGCTCTTGGCAGACAAAAATACATAATTCCTATATCTGGACTGATAGCCAGCCATATACACTCTACTGTCAAACCGGTCATTAAAAAATTGAACCACTTTCTTATACCTTACACTAAACATTTGTTGCCCTTAAAACCCTTTCTTAGCTCCCACCTTAGGTTCTGCCTTCACAGTTCACCCAGATTAGGTACTGATTGGTCAGTTTCTATGCCAGTCAGCATCAAATTTCCGCCTCCTGGGCAACCATTGGCTCCTCACAGTTAACCCAGATTAGGTTTTGGTTGGTCAGTTTCTCTGCCAGTCAGCATCTCTGGGCCTATCTCCGGGCCTGATCAGAGAGGAGGGGCTGATCAGCAGCCCCCGTGGAGGCCCAAAAAGAAAGAGAGGTGCAACTGCTGGCCAGGCTCAGAGATAGAGAGGCAAGGGTTGATCAACAGCTGCCGAGGCTACGGATCAGACCCTGCTTCTCTGTCCAGGCCTCTCTCGGGGCCTGATCCGCAGCCCCCTTGGCAATCAGTGCCGGGTCACCATGCCTGCAGCAGTGACAGTCAATGCAGAGTTGCCACAGCAATCCCGCACTGACTTCAGGACTGACTTCCGGTCAGTTGAGCCTTCAGTCATTATGGACCCTGGGATTTTATATATTAGGATAAGAAACACACACACACACACACACACACACACACACACACACACAGAGAGAGAAAGTGTAAATGATGCTAACCTACTTTTGTAGTTGCAACAAACAACTGATGTTTAACAGTTACATTCTTGGTCTCTCTGTACAAAAACACTAAATTAACCAATTGATTCAGTCAGACATTTGAGCAAAGAACTTCAGTCAACTACTTGGCCACCCAGGCAAAGAGGTAAATTCACCACCACTTACATATAAATGAAAAAAGACAGGTTGGCAATATGCTGATGGTGACACAGACTGGAGCAGGGGGGAAAAAATTTAAATGCATACTTCAACTCTGGTATATAAATCATAAGACTAAAATCCTTCCAATATACACTCTTACAATTGCCTAATTTAAAGTCCCAGGCATTTGACAGTCTGCTTGTTGCTTTACTGTCTTTATATCTATCTTTTGGCTCATCAGTTTATAATGTTCTTTAATATCCATAAATGAGTGAGGTCATGTGGTATTTCTCTTTTATTGACTGGCTTATTTAAAAATAATAATAATAAATAAATAAATAAAGTCCCAGGCAGCACCGTCATGGGTAAGACATATTTTCATTTTAACGTATCCCTTATACCATCAAATGGCCTGATTAAGTGTAATATTGAAAGTCAATCCTGTGGCATCTCGAGGGTTAAGTTCTGTGTTGTAATTTTGAAATAAACCTCCCAGTAAGAATCAGGCTTGAGCTAGTTCAGCGAAAGGAACTGTTCTATAATGAGGCTTGGCCTGGACCAATCCCAGTAGAATTAATTTTGTGCTGTAGGACACCTAGATAAATTAGTTTTGCTTTAAATATTGAGTCCTAAAAGAGTTAAAAGAGGGAGAATATCAATCAATAATTTTTAGATTAACTACTTTGTATATGACAAAACAAAATTAACTTTGGCATTATAACCCCTTCTTCTGGCATTTCAGATGAACCCTATATTTAAAATAAATAATTGGAGATTTTAAATCCAAGCAAACATGAGCATTTGCTTGTTGGCACAGCATATCAACTCACTTTCTGGTTTGTAAAAAGAAAAGATTACTCATATTTTATAAAATTATAAATATGTTTACTTTTAGTTATTAAAATCTGAATTAAGAATGCTGAAAATATAGAAATAAATATAGAAATATTTATTTGGGGTAAATGGAAAAACTGAGGTAGTTAAGCTTTGGAATTCAATGAAAAAATATCTCAGTTGTTAGATTCTCAAATCCTATTTTAATTAACTCCCTCATTGTTCACCTATTATTTTCCTTTTATAAACTTGATTTCTATCGAAATATTTGTGCAGAATTAAAAATCATGTCTACAAATAACAAATTTAAATTAAAACTCCCTTGTATTTTAATGGCTTTTTCTGGTTAAATGTTCACCAAAAATGGTCAGTACAAGATTCATTTCCATGGGAGATGAAATCAGGCTTTCAACCTGGCCCATCGCCCATATAAACAAACTTCAATGTTATTTGGTGCTCATTTGGTAATTAAAATGGGAAATCACAATCATACTGAATTTACACCCATGTGCCAAAAAGTTATTTAGCAGATAACTACAGATAGAGGAAATATCTCTTCAACAGACTCTTAAGAATACATCTACAGGAAGCATGGGGCTTTTAAACAGCCGTAAAAAACAAGAAGCAGTTGAACAGTGGCACCCAGAGGTGAAATGTATATTACTTCCAGAGATTTATATGGTTAACCACACTCTGTTTTTGAGCCATTCTTTTTGTCACTCGGGTTTTTCACTAGTAACCATATCAGAAATCATTTTTTCTAAGTTGTATATTGAAATACCATATTTTAACAAATAAAACAAATGTTTTATTTTAGAAAAACCACTACTTGTGGATTAAATGGCATATCAACTTCCCTCCCTCAAAACAATAAACAAACCAGCTGAACACCAGGCCAGGACTTTCCAGAATTAAATCTAACGCTCACTCGCCTATGGCCTATCAACATTATTAGCTAAAACATTTTTAAGAAATGGTTCTGCAGCTACTACCTGGTTTTCATACATCCCAAATTGTGTTTTTACTCAATTACTCAATGTTTATGTCAAAATACTGCATATTTCTGAACCAAAAGTATTGTATAACCCTGGGGAGGTTTTCCAGAAATCCCTACCAAACCCTCCCATTATGATGACAGCAGAGGATGGGGATGGGAGTAAGGTAAATGATTAGAAAAGGAAACAAGAATGAGGTCTCATTCCGCGGAAAGTTTAAATAAAGTCTATTTTGATCAAAATGAAAATGAGCCTGATTTTTAATTAAAGAAGCTCCATACCTTTGAACCTGCCAACTAGCAGCTGTGCTTAGCATTTGGCTGGCGCTGGCTCCTACACTGAACTGCAGGAAAGCACCTCCTCCCGGGCCTGATCACCTGCAGGGAGCCTCAAATAAACCTTCGTTTGTGGGGCCAGCACAGGTCAGGCTTTTTAAGAGCCTCAGAAGAACAGTCTTATTTTCGCTCCTGAGCCGAAATGCCCATACGTACTGAGCAGAGGGGGTTTTTCCAGTCCGTGTATACCTAATCAATCACTGTTTTTCATCCGTTACTGCGTTTCCATTACCTTTTGTCAGACGTTTTCTCCAAATCCCGCTGCTTCTTTTTAATCGCCTAAGAAGCTACACGTATGTGACAAGCTCCAGAATAAGGCTCATCCTGCCTTATCTGCATCTCCAGCCTAATGGTGAGAAATGAGCTTCCATAAACTTGAAAAAGGCAGGAAAATGCTGCCAAGGTCATTACCCAGCCACTTAGAATTGGAAAAGAAGAGATCTGCCCCTTTTGGGAAGATCGCTAATAAAATTTAAAATAATTTTACAAGGCCTTCAGCATTGCATAGGCGAAATAAAGGAAATGGCCCAGTGCTATCCAAAAGAAAAAAGAAAATACCTCACTTCCTGGTATCTGAAATCTACATCAGAATGCAGTCCCCACTTTGCATATCATTCAATTGTCTGACAGCTGAGAGAGGCTTATGTCTGCGGGAAAACTAGGGTTAAAATAATATCTCCTTTTTGATAGCTCCCTCTTGTTTTTTGTGGGGGGGTCCCCCCCCCTTTCCCGTAAGTACTAGCATCTAAATCAATATGTGGACATTCGGGGGTACCTCCTTCTATGCGGCATCTGAGCCGCTAGCAAGCCGTGTGCCCGTGAACGGGCCGTGAACTGCAGCCACCAGCCTCTGAGCCTGCCTGTGGCTGAGTCGCGGGGAGCACAATTGCGGGCTTTCTCGGACCCAAGACCGCACCGTCATTGCCCGCCTTTGGTGACTGCATTGTTACAGTAACGGTGTGGAGGAGCATCAGACTGACAGCATTTCGGAGCAGACCTTCAGGACGCTGCTCCTCATGCACCATATTGATCTCTCCAGCCGTTCTCCGAAACCCCACGGCTGTTCCCAAACCTGCGCCGGCGGAGGCCACACGCAGCAGCAGGTCCGGGCGCCATCTAGTGGCTTCTCCTGATCTGGGGGCGCCGGCGAGAGACGGTGGGGTTTAATAGGAAGGTTCTGGGAACAATACCTAAAGCCAACCTGCAAAATAAAACGTTCTTCAAGCTGCAATAGAAGCAGTGGGGAAGGAGGCTTATCTAAAGACAGGGAAAGAGGAATAGATACGTGCAGAATAGATTCTGCTCACATATAAACGGCTCTTACAGGAATTTCACAACTGATTTTTCAATATGAATCCTAGTGTCCAAGTGCCTCCATCATTTATATATTTATACTATGAGAAGGAAAATGTGAAAAGCTTATTTTGCCAAAATATTGCCACTTGTCTGTGCTCTCCTAATTGCTTATCTCCACAAATAATGCTTCGTATGATCCGAAGCCTCTGCCGCAATAGTGGAGACTATTAAATATTGAATAAATAGCTATGACATAAGTAGATGACTCTCTGTGTGAATAAATGCTCCGGTTATTCTGCCCTTTTGATGAGCTAAATATATCAACAATAACTGACATTTATTGAGCTTTACTAAAGCAGGCTGAAGTGTTTATACTTTTTCTTATTGGATGCTCACAGCAGCCCTATGAAATAAGTACTTTTACTATCTTTATTTTATGCTCAGGAAAGCTGAACCTGAAAAGTTAAAAAAAATTCACCTAGTTGGCACAGGTAGTAAGAGACAGAGCTTATAACCGGATCTGAGTCTGTCTCCAGGGCCTGGCCTCCAAACCACTACTATATAAACAGCGTCTAACCTCTGAGTTATTAAATATATGGCATGCTATGATCTTCTTACTGGTTGTTATATCTCAATGATTCACTTTACAAAAAGTAAATAGTTATCATTTATCCCATGCAAAATCAGTTATATGGGTAGCTGTTCAAAGTATTCAAGTTGTTCTGATTTTTTACCGTGTTTGTTCTTCAAAGAATGAGCTTACTATAATCAAAAGATTTGCACAGAGGAAGGAAAAGAAATTACTTTGCTGATCAAAGGACTAATGTGAACTGACTGCCTTTAGCTAAGACTGCAACAATGGAGTGGAAGAGCTAGGGGAAATGCGAGATCTGCTAATAACTGTTGCTTTGTTTTTTCAGTTCACCTGACCTCTTCAAGCATTTTAATTTAGATTTGCTCCTCGCAGCCCTCGGGGTTGGTCTCCTGAGTAAGCAAATCAGGAACCTCACAGGAACCACCTTCGGGGGCTTATTTCAAGAGAATTGGAAAGGGCTCCCAACCCCCTGAAATATTTAAAGATGTTTAAAATTGCTATCTTAGAGTTTCTTGCCTTTGACTTCATTGACAAAGGGACATTTGTCACAATTGTTCAAAACTGGAATAAAGCACAACATGGATAAATAACATGGTAAATTCATACAATGAAATATTATTCAGCATTTAAAATGAATGCACTAATACACACACACACACACACACACACACACACACACACGACAAAATATAATTTGGAGCAAAAGACGCAAGACACAGAATACACAGGATTCCGCTTACATACAATGCCAAAGCAGCGAAAGTAAGCTCTGTTGCTTAGGGATGCATTCTTCGGGTGGAAAAACTACAGAGAAATGCACAGACATGAGGCCCCGAAAAGTTGGGCTAGTGGTGCCTCTGAGAGGAAGAGACTGGAACAGGACAGGAGACACAGCAGTTTCCGGAGATTCGGCAGAGTTTCGTCCAACTGTTACGCTCATCTCCTGTTCACTTTACTGTGTGTTTTATTTCACAATAAAAATGTAAGATGAGCACATCCGACGGTCATTCAAAAATGCATCAGAAAGAACACATGAAGCTTTATCCACCAGTTACGTTTTGGTGAGAATAAGTTTATTAGCTCTATGATTGCAGGCAGATTGGGAGGAGAGGAGAATAGAGCAAGCATGAAGATTACATTTCAGAAGAGGGTAATGGTTGGATTGTGAGCTCTGGAATCAGACAGGCCTGGACTTGAACCAGAGGCCTGCTACTTGCCAGCTGTGGGCCATGGACTGGTGTGTAAACCTTTCAAACCCTCCACTCTCCACCTGTAAAATGAAGATTAGAATAGGCCCTGCATTATAAGATTATTATGAGACTTATGAAATGTACTGGTTCTCATTAATTGCCCCATAAATGTCTTTTTTTTCTTTCCCAGAGATTGGAATTGGAGAAGAAAATCACCACAGGCAGTAGTAGAAAAAGTGAAAGCTCAGAGACTACCCTCACTGTATCTATTTCCCACTCATCCCTTGTCACTTCCCCACTGGCTTCTTCACGAACCACTCACCTGAGATTGCTCCAGCAAAGGCCACCAGGGACCTTCTTGTTACTACACCCAATGAACATCTTTTTCTACATCATTTGACATTGTTGGCTGTCCTTCCTCCTTGAAACTTTTTTCCCCCTTGGTTTCTTCAATACTCTAAGTTGTTTCTTTCTTGCCAAACTCCTACCTCTACCCATGGGTAGGCCCTTGTCAGGTCCCTCCTGTCCTCCATAGCCTCCTAACTGGCTCTGTCCAACGTGGTCACTCCTAACATGTAAATCTCATCATGCCTCTTTTCCAGAGCCTTCATATGAACCTCTGTGATCCTTAGCCGTGGAGCAGCTGATCTGTCTGTCTGTCCTCAGGCTCATTTATTGCCATGCTAACCTACCCAAACTTACGTAGACTTTCTTGCCTTTATGCCACCTGTACTCTCTGCCTGGAAGACTCCACCCTCCCACCATCCCTCACCAGTTGGCCTACTTCACTTGTACATCTTCAAAACTCAAGAGAAATCTCTTTCCCACCTACTACCCACCCCTGCCTTTGTAATCAATACAATCCCTGATTATTCTTGAACTACTGCATTACTTGTGTGATGATCTATCCTATATAATAAAAGGCTAATATGCAAATTGTCCCTTTAACTGAGAGTTCAACTGGGAGTTTGACCAGGGGGCAAGCCCGGCCAGCCAACTGCCTGCAGCCCCTCCCCAAGGCCAGACTGGCTCAATCGGCACCAATTGGAGTGGACTGGCCAGACCCCACTCATGCACAAATTTGTGCACTGGGCCTCTAATGTCCTCATAAGACAATAAATTCCTTTAAAGATAGGTACTACTTCTTGCTCACCTTTATATTGGTTTCCAAAGGGGAGTTTAAGGTCAAAAGGAGTTTTCGGGTGTACCTAGATCCTATTCATCAAGATCTGGGTAAGTTCCTCATTTTTTGGTACAAGATTTAGCATATCAAGATCTGGGAGAGAGAGACTGTGAATTCCGTTTGGAAGTGTCTGTGAGCTCGCTTGGATATCATGAGCAAAGCTCACCCTCCCGAGTTAAAAAAATTTATGGACAAGAAGTTATCATTGAAATTAAATGGTGGCAGACATGTCCAAGGAATATTACGGGGATTTGATCCCTTTATGAATCTTGTGATAGATGAATGTGTGGAGATGGCAGCTGGTGGGCAACAGAACAATATTGGAATGGTGGTAATCCGAGGAAATAGTATCATCATGTTACAAGCCTTGGAACGAGTATGAAGAATGGCTGTAGTTACCAGAGAAATCAGTTGCTTCCACATGTCCCCTTTCCACAGCATCTGTTTTACTACAATATAAAAATAGAGTCCTGTCCATTTTCACATTGAACTTTTGTTAAATAAACTTTTGTATTGATAAAAAAAAAAAAAAAAAAAAAAAAGATCTGGGAAAGTCAAGGTCTTATTTGTTCCTCATTCCAAGCACATGGATAAAGATAAGAAATCAGTACTGATAACAGGATTCTGCCAGTGCCCTTGGGCTCAGCTGATAAGAATTAAAAAAATGGCCGGGACCGGTTTGGCTCAATGGATAGAGCCATCGGCTTGGGGACTGAAGGGTTCCGGGTTCGATTCCGGTCAAGGGCATGTACCTTGGTTGTGGGCATATCCCCGGTGGGGGGTGTGCAGGCGGCAGCTGATTGATGACTCTCTCTCATCGATGTTTCTAACTCTCTAGCTCTCTCCCTTCCTCTCTGTACAAAATCAATAAAATATATTAAAAAAAAAAAAAAAAAGAAGAATTAAAAAAATGTCCATGTGCCTTCCCAGAAGGCTCTCTACACCTTTGTATACCACTACCCAACACAATGAGCAACAAACACCGAGTTAAGTGAATTGATGAATCAGGCACATAATCTATTTTATCCCAGTTTTACAGGACTACCATTGTCATCTCTTCCACTGAAGCTTTCTCATTCACTCCCTTTTCTAAAGGGAAAAAGAATTATGTACCATATCCTGGTCCTTTAAGCCCTGTCTTCTAACATTTCTTAGTCTTGTCATAATTATTATATTTTTCCACATTATATTTAACTAATGAGCCACTTTCTTCAAAAAGGAGAATCTCATCACAATAAGATTACTATGACAAGCTTTTTCCACACTTTGTTCTTCATGCCCAGAATGACATTAGTAAGATAAGACATTTTAAAAGTCAATAGTACTTATTTTGAAGTTTAAACTATCCTGTTTAAAAAAAAAAAAAAAAAAAAAAGTCATTTCCTTAAACAGGAAATGTATTAATAATGGCACAAAAGCAGTACAAGTCATGCTATAGAATACAATGTTTCCCTTAAAAAAAAAAAAAAAAGAAAGAAAGAAAAAAAGTCCTTATCCACAAAAGTAGTAATTCTTTACCTTAGTTGTTTAAAAAATAAATATAGGAGGGGGAAATCTTAGCACCTTTTATCTTGCATTTGCCTATATTTTGCTGAGTTATGATCATGTGATTTAACTAAAGATTTAAGTTGAAACTATCTAAAATTTAAATTGCAACAATATTTTCTAGTTCCCTAATCAAATAAGTTCTCTTTACTTTATTCATAGTTTTACACCTACATTTGCAAAGCTATTATACTTTTACCATTCATCCATTCTGTTAAGCATCATATATCAAGAAGCTCTGCAAAGAATGACTTGTTAAAATACATTTTTATAGACTCCCAAAGTTTTTAAAGATTTTTTTAAAAATATATTTTATTGATTTTTGTACAGAGAGGAAGGGAAAGAGATAGAGAGTTAGAAACATCAATGAGAGAGAGTCATCAATCAGCTGCCTCTTGCACACCCTCTACTGGAGATATGCCCGCAACCAAGGTACATGCCCTTGATTGGAATCGAACCCGGGGCCCTTCAGTCCCCAAGCCGACGCTCTATCCATTGAACCAAACCAGTCCCGGCGGACTCCCAAAGTTTTTAGATTTACTTACAGAAGAGGAATTTAAAATGGAATCATTTTTGGCATTGTTAAATTTATATTTTATTGGCAATTACTTGGGGTTAAATAGTATGATGATGGGTCCCAAGCAATGTAATTATACATGGATCCAAATTCCTGAGGTGTTACAAACAGCATATTTTCATTTCCTATTCTCTAAAAAAACTTATAACCTTATATTCTGTTTCAGTTCACTGCCTAACTCATTTCATCAACAGGTCTGATTTTTCCATTCTTACCTAAATAAAATGCCCCCATTTGATTATAATGCAAAACTTTAGTTTTGGTTTCACCTAAACACATCGAAACACATCAGAATTTATAAGTTTGGGTAAAATATTCCTAACTGTTGTTTCCAAAGTAGTTAACTAACAGATTTCTTAGAGCCATTGGATGCTGGTCTAGAGTCTCTCTGGGTGGACTGAGTCAGTTCATCAAATGAGCATATGGTTGAGGAAATGGCTATGTGAAGACTGTGAACGCAATGAAAGCCCCTTATTTTCCAGGCTCAGGATATAAGTTGATCTCTGGAAACAAATGGCTCTGTACTTACTAAAACTAACTTTCTAAAATGGGACATGCCCATTTCTCTGAAACTGTTGCTTTACTTTTGATTCAGCATCCTCATGATCCAGGAGGTAGATTACTCCCTTGAAAATAACTTTGTAAAAACTGTTTTGAACCCAGCTGGTGTGGCTCTGTGATTCAGCTTTGACCTATGAAGCAAGAGGTCACAGTACAATTCCCAATCAGAGCACATATCCGGGTCATGGGCTCTATTCTGGTGTGAGGCATGCAAGAGGCAGCCAATCAATGACTCTCTCTCAGTGGACATTCCACGTTCTCCCACACCTCAGTCCCCATCATCCCTGCCCCCAGGTAGCCAGCAAGAGATCGCAGCCCCTCTGAGTGGGCACCACATGAGGTTGGTCACCACCACCCACTCCCAGTTCCCTATCCCAGCGTGGGGCCTGGCCCGATCCAGTGATTAAGACCTGCTGGCCTCTGGTCACCATCAATGGGGCAATTAGTGGGGCAATCAGGCTCCCGCTTACACCCACCTTGGCCTGGTACCACCCACTCACCTACTCCACCATCCAACCATAGTCCCGCTCTCCTCAGGGCCCATAGGAGAGAGACCACTTCCACTGCTGCCACTGCCAGCGCCACGTCACCAACACCCACCATGTTTCACACCACCCCCTGGTGGTCAGCGCACATTATAGCGAGCGGTCGAACTCCTGGTAGAACTCCCCATCAAGGGGACAATTTGCATATTAGGCTTTTATTATAAAGGATTTTTTAACCAAAATCCAAACAAGAGAAAACATGGTGACATCAAATCTACCTTTTTAATAGACTGGATTGGTTTGAGTTGCAGAGGGTTGAGTGCAGAATTCAATCCACTAAGTTGATTTAGTGAAAACTGAGAAATTTGGGGGGAGGGGGGTTGTTTGTTTGTTTTTTGTTAATTTCTTTTTTATTGTTTAAAGTATTACATATGTCTTCTTTTTCTCCTATCAATCTCTCCCTAGCCACTTCCAGCCCCCAGGATTTCCACTGTTTCTTGAACTGGTTTATGGGCAAAAATACATGTTACTTTGTGATTTGAAGAGGATTTAAGGAATCCAGAAGTTCCTCATCTATTCAAAAACAATACAAAGCAAAATGATTTTTTTCTGCCCCTAAATATCTTCCTTATTAATGTGTGAAATTTCACCATTCTGTTAAAGTAAACAAAAGAGTGAGTCTATATGTTCCAAGGGGACAGAGGCCGTCACTGTCTCACAATCCCATCCCCAGGATGAGATCAGGGCCTGGCTGGCACAGAAGCTGATCAATATATATCTGTTAAAAGAGCACATTTACTGACACTTTTATGCAAAGGAAGATTTTTAATGTTGTTTGTGGCTTTTTTTTTTCATTAGATCTCTTTCTAATGCATAAATGCTAGAGTTTAAAGTATTGAAAAGCTAAGAAAGAGGAACTTTGGGGTAAGTAAAGTGTATTTATTCATTCAGAATGGAGATGAGGGCAAATTTCTGACTTGTAACTATTTCTTGGCCAGCCTGGTTACCATGTAATAAATGAAGAGGAGAGAAAATAGTGTTCTCTTCTGACATATGAATTTGGTTACTTAATAATGGAGTACATTCTTTCTTTTAGCTTTATTTTTCAATAGAATGTTTAAAGTTTACTTTCCGTATTATTTTGCATTGGTTTCAGACATACAGCATAGTAGTTAGGCAAACATATACTTTAATTGTTCCTTTCTGCCACCAATATTTCCAATAATCACCTGGCACCATACAATTATTACAGTATTATTGACTATATGCCCCACCTTGTGCTTTACATCCCCGTGACTATTTTGCAGCTCCCAATCTGTACATCTTAATCTCTTCACTGGAGTACAATCTTTATCATCAAAATTTTATGATCCAAAAATCAGTGGGTAGTAGTATGTCCTTGTCTTTATAAGTTCCTATAAATCCTAATTCTAGCTTTATTTAATTGAGCAGTTGGGATGGGAGTGGTGGGTTGACTGATAAAAAATAATTCCAGCATGGAGATTTTCACTAGCCTCTCCCTACTATCAGGTTTCACAGTAATGATTGTTATTAAGACGGAGCATTAATATACAAAAGGAGGACAAGCAACTGATGTTGAACACATTTTAATCGTTATGAAAAATCTTACCCTACCACCAGGGGACGTGGTCCTGTGTTAATTTGCAGTTTGAACCTAAACAATTGAGTAAGGCATTGGAATAAGTCGAATGGAGAGCTGTGTACTGTATTATCATGCCAACTATTATATTACCTTATAAAGAGGGAAAAAATATATGGCAGGTTTCATTTCAACACTTGAAAGAAAAGGCAGTAAGGTTATGTTAAATTCAGGAAGGAAAATTGTTTAAGTTGCATCTTTGTTAACAATTTGGAAGCATCCATTGTATTACTTTTGTAATGTTATTGAGCTAGTTTTATTAAGGCAAATTTATAGCAATGTTAGAAATTAATACCACTCTTATTTCCTCCACTGCCTGACTTTATTGAATGCCATGGGGCATATTAATCAGTAAAGCCAAGTAGTGCATGAAATAAAAGTATAAATTAACCTGTAACATGAACATAAAAGGGGCTTAATAAAATAGAAATAAATAACACTTTAATGATAATCAACCTGACCTATCTGAGCCAAGCAAAAATTGTAATAATGACAAACACAGGATCCAAAGAGCCCTATATATTTATATAAAGTTAGATGAAAGCAAGCATTGACATGGAAGTCAAAGAAGACAATCACAGCCACATAAGTCAGAAATGATGTGTTGCCTGAATGGTGATCCTCTCAATGCAACAGATAAGCACATGTCCCGCATTGAAAGATTTTGAACACTGGGCAGCTAACTACTCTAAGTCCCAACTTCTTGTCAAGTGGTTCCCACCACCACCCCAATATATTCAGATACTTTCAAAAGTACAGTATATAGCTCTTAAATTTATTGATATATGCCATATTTTTCCCAAAATTTTTAAAAATATTATATTTTATTAAAATTTTTTAAATCTCTTCTCTATCTGTAATTAGGACTCTTTTTAATATTTTGTACCTTTTTCTTTCTGGATCAAGTACAGGACAGTATTAATATCATTATTAATAGAATATGTTTATAAATTGTATTTTTTTTTAGAAAGAAGACTTTACTGAACAACATTTATAACTGAAGGACACTCTAATTTATTTCCCTTCAAAAAGTGTTTCCTATGAGCATATATCAATAATTGAATCAACTATGATACCATAGTGTATAACCCTTACAAAATAAAACTCAAAGCTTATTTAAAACAAGTGGCCATAGAATGATATTCTTAACTCTTCACAAAAAAAACTGAATCAGGCATAAGCTTCAATCTAATCTGTAAATCAACATTTACATATGAAATAAAAAAGAGATCATGGGGGCAGAGGGAGAGACATGTAATGCCTTTTATTTTTATAAGCATCTGTTAATAACTCCAGGTTGAAGAAGAACAAAGCAAAATAATACCTTAGCATTTGGAATAATAAAATATGCTCCCTGAATGTAAGATATTATTATTAATATTCATGGGGATGAAAATACCCAACACAGCTCTACTCAACTTTTTCTCCTGGATCTTAGCATTAACAGTATTAATCAAGGAAGATGATATAAAAACACTTTAAATCATATTCTAAAAGTATGTGAACAGTGACTTTAAATTATAACTTCCTTAGTTTACTTTCTAACGTTAATGCTAAATCAATTTGATTACATCTTCAAGGGTCCTGTACTCTGCCACCAAATCAATCTCCCTGGAATATTATTCCTATTATATTTCCCTCTAAAACCCTCCCTGACTCCCTCTGCTCCCTGAATAAAGCCCTAACTGCTCAGCCCACATCAAAACTTCACAGATAACCCTCCTACTCCATAGGTTCCCAAACTTCCTATGTCCTGGTGTAACTGGACCCCTTTCCAACCCTACCCCTTGGCAATCTTTCTGCCCAAAGAAATCTTTCCTTCTCTCCACAATGACATACTCCAGGCCCACCACTGTCCCCATAAAGCTCCTTCCAAATCAAAGGCTCTCCTCAAATGCTACTCCCACTGAACGTTTTCTGATCACAGATTGCTTTTATTAAAAAATAAATTTTCAACATGGAGGGAACCACAACTGTAGATGCACAGAATTGTTGATCCATCATAGAATTTTTACTGTTGTTTCTGTTAATTCTCACCCAAGGATATTTTTTGCACTGACTTTTAGAGAGAGTGGAAGGGTAAGAGGGTGGGGAAGGAGAGAGAGAGAGAAAGACATCAATGTAAGATGTGAGAGAGACAAATTGATTGGTTGTGGGGGATCCAATCTGCAACCCAGGTACCTGCCCTTGACCAGGAATTGAACCTTTGATCCTTCAGTGTGCAGCGCCAATGCTCTAACCACTGAGAAACACTGGCGAAAGCCATCTTAGAATTTTAAGCCTTATATTGTTTGTCTTAAATTCTTTCTCAATTTTTAAAAAATTGCATGTGTTGTACTGTGTCTTTGGCAATGTAAAATTGATGCTTAGCTTTAAGCTATTTCTTTTGAAATTCAAAAATTACTCAATAGGAATTATTTACATTTACAAAACCCTTTCTTAACATAATTATGAAACTTCACATTGTGAAGTGACTTTTCTGATATCATGGGCAAAGTCACCAATGCCAGTATGTGAATTCCTTCCCCTCCAATCTACAATATATATATAAAAGCCTAAGTTATGTCTAGACAACCTGACAACCGGCTGGTCACTATGACATGCACTGACCACCAGGGGGCAGATGCTCAATGCAGGAGCTACCCCCCTGGTAGTCAGTGCACTCCCACAGCCAACCTCCCTTGGTCCCCCTGCCCCCACCCCCAGGCAGGCCAGCCCAATAGGGACTGGGCTGGATGGCCCCAATCGGCCAGCCAGGCCGAGGAATCTCATCTGTGTACAAATTCGTGCACACTGCCTCTAATAGAGCAGAATAATCCAGGATGGGCTACAATATATGAAATGTATGCCCAGAGACATTACAATGGCTTAGAGATCAAAAGGTCATTCAGATATTCTGAATTATTTTACGGAAGTGAAAACCTACTGACCCAAGGACCTCATCAAGCATAAGAAAACAATGTTAAAGGCCACTAGGCTTCTGCATTTTATTAACTTCAAAATTGAAAATTGTCTCGGTCATACTAGAGCACCAAGTGATTGTGGTGGGGCCTCCCCTCACTATCACAATCTCAGACAAATGCCAGATGGTATGTTTTCATTTCTATGCTTTATTTCAGATTTTTTTTTTTAAAGTTGCAAGTGCCAGCAAACAGCCACAAAGATTATATAGGGATTTTAGCTGATTCAACCGTTGTATTGTAAAATACCAAAATTCAGAACAGGTTTTCTCCTGGATTTAAAGACAGAGAAGAAGCCCAGCCAGCATGGCTCAGTGGTTGAGCATAGACCAGTCCAGTCCCGGGTTGCATACTCGATTCCCAGTGTGGGATGTCCAGGAGGCATCTGAGCAATGAATCTCTCTCATCATTGATGTTTCAATTTCTCTCCCTCTCCCTTCCTCTGTGAAATTAATTTTAATAAAATAAAGACAGAGAAGAAAACTCTTACTGCCAAGTTCTTGCCTATCACTTATTCATAATGGTATCCTAATCATTTCATATAATTAAAGAATAAAAATTGACACTCTTTGACTTAAAATTGTAGTAGTCCAGCAATGGTGATCATCTGTATTCTAATTATCTATGTTTTAAATGTACATAGATTGTAAACATCTTTGTTATAAAAATGTAAAACTATTATTATTATTATTATTATTATTATTATTATCCAGCTGGAGAAACTGCAGAGCATAAAACCATATGGGCTCCCCCTGCTGTTTCTACTGCTACATTTAACTAACATTTCTGGTTGCCGGAGCTTGGTACCCTGATTTTTAAGGCTGATTCATAAACAAAGGGCAAACAAAACAAAAAATTAAACTGTTAATAAGTCAGTGGGTCAAGGGGAAGAGGAGACACGAGATTGTCCGTGCATTTAGTGCAGGAAGGAAGCATTGTGCACGAAGGTGACCATTGTCTGGAATTCCAGAGGCTATGCCGATGCACTTCTGGGGACTGTCAAGGCTGTCCAGCCCCTGCACTCAGACTAATAAGGTTGCTGTGGAACTTGGTCAGATCTGAAAATTATATACTGACCACCGGCAAAATGGACGCAGCATCGCCATCTCCAAGCTGCAAGTGCGACATGTAGACTAGCCCAAGCCCAACAGGGCACCCGAAGGAGATGATTTTGGAGAAACCGTAATGGCATCGAACAGGAGGCTAGCTTCACATCTTGTCCAAGCGCGATCCCAGGCCCCCTCCGTGATGGCTGCTTGGCGTTGTGCAAGCTAATGAGGGGAGCCATCTGCAGGGCCGCGCTGGCAGATGCGCCCCCTCACACTGTGCCAGCGGCTCCTAATGGGACGTCTGGGGAGGGTTCCCGTTCACTCTGCGAGGGAAGATTGTGCTATTTAGCAACTGTGTAATTTAGAAGCCAAACAAATACATCATTGTTTGCACATATGCATTTTAGGATGCTTATCTTTTCAAATGTGAATATCAGAAAGATGGGTAAGTGTACTTATTTGGAAATGTGTTTATATGTTGTTACATTCAGAGACATTTTACCCATGAGTAAAAATGATACCCTACATGTATTTCTTTTATAAAGATTCTATGGCCTACTTCAAATGAAAGGAGGATCCAAATTGAGTGCACTGGTTATTTGCCAATATAATATTTCATCAGAAAAATCTCCAAAGACATACTCAGGTATGTTTTCCTTCCTTCCTTCCTTCCTTCAAATGTGTTCATTTTGCAACATAGACTAAATTTCTAATTTTATAATATAAAAAAGTAACATGGAATTAAACTCAAATGATAAATCTTAAAATCCTTATGAGTAAATTTCAAATTATGATGGAATGACATTTCAAAGCATTTACTTGGCAGCATATGGGAAATTACATAAGGGTTATGGTAGGCATCAAAATATTTTAAGGCAACCATTAAACAGTTTTAAAGACAGACCTAATCACAAGCTCAGCATTTAAAATAAGTACTTACATACCACAAAGCTGTTTTAAAAGAGCATAAATTATTTTATCTTGCTGCAATTCTCAAAATGTTATGGCAATTCAACTCTATCTTTCAATTTAGTTCCAATTAATCTACCATCATTGAAAGAGCCTTGTTAAAATTATTTTTCTTTTTCCAAAAACAATGATAATAATACTCCTTTTCAGGTTTTGATTTGAAACTCTAATTCAATGATATAGGCTCAGCTTTCATCTCCAAAGAGGAATAAAAGAGACACAGAGGAGACCAAATAAACTGATGATTTTAAGATATTTAACCAGGGCCTTATTATATATCAAAAGTTACAAGATGATTAAGACCAAAGAGAAAATATCTACACTTTAACTTGGTGAGTAACGAGGTTAGGTGAGTGTGTGTGTGTGTGTGTGTGTGTGTGTGTGTGTGAAATAAGCAACTTTTAGCAAAAGTGTAAAAATAACTTAAAATAGCAGTTTATGGAAATCTCACACAGCAGCATCATGGCCAGCTATTTTACCATCTAATGTTTCACATAGAGAACACTTTAAATGTATTTAAAATGTAACTCTGTTTCAGCAGAGTAACATGATTTAGACTGCCAAGTATAACTGCGACAATCTTCCTGCCTGAAATCTCCTCTTAAATTAGATCAGCCTTCCAAAAATATTACTACAAGAAATTCCAATTCTGATTACCCTCTTTCTCTTTAACATAGATATGGATGTACAAATGACATTGAAAAAGGCGAAAGATTTATACGATCTGAAGAGAAACCAGAGTATGAATGTACAAATGACATTGAAAGAGAAAAGTTCTTCTTACAAGCTGCAGCTTGTTTTCATAATAAATTCCACCTTGAATATTAGTACTAATAATTGATTTTAGCAATAAGCAATAGAGTTATAAACAGCTCCTGTTATTTAATGAAAGAAATGTCTCAACTTCCAGTTTTATTTATTAGCATTTGAAGTCCCTGCATACCCCTAGTAAGATCAGTTATGGTTTAATTAAATGAGAAAAATGGCCTGCCAAAGATTCTTTGTTCTTAAAATAAATACTGCATGTTTTCAGTTTTCCTGCAAATCATCATAACCTATCTCAATTTCAGGATAGATTGGGCTCTAGGCCTAAATTTATTTCATACATCTCAAATAAAGTGGGAGACATTTTTTTTTTTGCCTGAAATTTTAATATATTTTTCATTGTGTACCAGCTACAAATATTATCTTAAGAGGTTTCTTCTGCTTTATTAACCATTTGAGAGTTATTCATCTTAGGGTTGTAACAGGGAGAAGGTAACACAGCCTGGTCACAGTAGAAATATTTGCTACTTAAAAATTATCACAAATTTAGACTTACAACATGTCTGTCCTCAGAGCTGTGTTTGTGAAGAAGTTCCATAGTTATCACATGTTCTAAGTATATATTCAAATATATCTACAAATGAAAGAAAAGAAGAAGATAAAAAAGCTAAGCATTCCCTGACAAAAGATTAAGCTGCTCCATCAAAATGGCAGGAATATTTCAAATACATGATTTCTTCTCAAATCCTTTGGATAAACGATTGCATTTGGCCTCTCCCCACCCCTGTCCACCATTTTTCTCTTCTTTCGTCTGCAATCTCTGTCCACTCTGCAATGATCCCCCATTATATCGATGGGGGTCATCAATGGGGAAGGAGGAGGGCAACAAGATGACAGACCCCTGATTTGAGACAAACAACGCGGCTCCCCTTGCCTACCACTAGCTGGCGCCAGAGCTCTAAAGATGCATGATATATCGCGTCTGCCTGCTAATTAACAAAGATGCTTGCAAACTGACTGTGGTCATCCGAGGAAAATATTAAATAATTTTAACTCTGAACATGCAGTACAGCAGCAGCACAGAGTTTACCATTCCAATTAAAATACCTTCATTGTATGCCTCCATGCTTTTGGAGAAGGAGGGGGTGAGGGAGAGAGAGAGAGAGAGAGAGAGAGAGAGAGGGAGGGAGGGAGGGAGGGAGGGAGGGAGGGGGGGGGAAAGGGAAGGGAAGGGAAGGGAAGGGAAGGGAAGGGAAGGGAAGAGGGAAGGGAAGGGAAGGGAAAGGAAGAGGAGAGGAGAGAAGAGGAGGGGAGGGGAGGGGAGGGGAGGGGAGGGGAGGGGAGGGGAGGGGAGGGGAGGGGAGGGGAGGGGAGGGGAGGGGAGAGAAGACATTAAAGATTTCATGAAGGTTTTTTTTCTCATCCAAATAAAATGAGGCGCAGTCTTTTTTCCTCCACTGTACATATAAAACTTTAAAAATTTCCGTTTATATAATGCTCAGTTAACCTAAATAAAGTGCCTTCTTTATTGTGCTTTTAGAAGTGTCCGACACATCAGGGTCACACACAGAAAGCGACTTTACTGCATTAGCTCCTAACTCATACCTACACCTTCCTTGCCTTGTAACCAGCTTCAGCCTTGCACCCTGGGCCTATGCGCTCCCAGACAGCAGCTTTCTCCTCTCCTGCCCTGCCTCTTCTTGTGTGAGTACGACACTGACTTCCAGATCCTTCCTTGGCTGCAGATCGGTGGGGAGGCGCTGGCCAGCCATTCTAAGGGCACAGAATTGCTCATTGGGGGGGGGGGGGGGGGGGGGGGGGGATGGCCTCTGGACAAAAGAAAAAGTTTGCTTCATGACATACATTGTCATCATGCAAATACAACGTGCTGCCATTGAGGTCTGGATAGAAGGTGAAACTGAGATTCATCGGACAGTCCAAATTTGTGCATAGCAGACACCATGAAGGAGCTCCGTGTGCCTGCACTGTAAGGGAGGGTCAGCTCTTATCCTTTGCGATCACCCGTAATTTCGTTGGGCCTTTCCTGGAGACGTGAGGGGGAACTACGTGAACCACAATCTGGAATGCTCTGATCTTCATGCTAACTACGGTTATCTTTTATTACTTACTGGCCTTGACCTATCTAGCTGGGCAGCACCCGTTGCTACTGCAGCCTGCAGGCCCCTCTCCGAAGCCTAGGCAGGCCCGAGTCCTGTGCACAGTTTAATTCATATTCCACCCAACATGCCCGTTTTATTTCCAGTTGAAATTGCTCATTTAATTGCACTGTAAGTTTTATGGGGTATGCCCCAGGCTGCGTTCTTTATGCTAGGCATTTCAGTATTTATGGCGGAGCCGTACCCAAAACTTCAAACATAAAGTGAAACCAGCAAAATATGCTCTCCTCCGGTTCCATAAATACTTTTCACCAGTTTCATTATTTTTTCCAATGAAATTAAATGAGTGTGTTAAACCTGTAACATAGACTATTGCTTGGTGTCTCTGGAGTGCTTTTGTCCTTCATATTCATATCCGAGACAGCTCTGCTTTTCTGCTTAAGAATGAGACTGCAAAGAGAACAAGTGTGGTCTGTTCTGAGTAACAAAAAGGCTTCCTCTGTCAATATAGAATTTTTATTTATGAAACTAACCTTTTTTTATTTTTTTTTTAATGAACTGTGACACACTATACTGGTATAAACACTCCAGATTACAGCTCTAACACATGTATTGCAGAATAGGGCCTGTTTAAAGAAATAAATACTATCTGTAGTCAGCTGTCTGCCAACGATGGTTTTTGTGTTTGGGGGCAGGGGCAGACAGGCGTGTAATTTTACCTGTAGCAGATCAGAAAAGGTTCCTAAATTACTCAAATGCTAACGAGGTTCGATTGTCTTTTACAAAACCCATGATGGCTTCTATCTGGTGCTGTTATCCCACTCTGAAATATAGAAAAGCGTATTTCCTGGGAATTCTAGATCTTAATGATTCGGGGGTGGCTGCACAGGACATGGGGGGTGGCATTGGGGTGAAGACTGGAAATCTTAAGGAAAATATGACTACGTACTTTCTTCCCAGAAAAATAACCCTGGCAGAAAACGACCCCTGCAAATCCTTCCGTGTGAGGGAGACACTCTGAAGGATTTGCAGCAACCTGCCTCTGGGACTTGTTGAAACCTACTGCTCACAGCAGTGATGCGATCACTCCTGCACTGGTTGGGATTCAGCGAAGCTGCAAGTGGCTGAAAACCCAAAATAAGAGTGGCTTCAACAACATAGGAATTATAGCAGTCATCAGGGCGGTTCACACATTCTACTTCCTCCCTTTGGAGCATGTGGCAGGCCGGTACTTCCCTATCCTCTTTGAGGTTAGGCATGGTGTCTTGCATTGGCCAACTTTTCTGTGGAAGCATTAATAGTATACAACCCACTACATTCCTTTGCCTGTGTCCTCAGTAGTGGAAGCACCGGCTGAACTGGAGCCTGTCTGAGTATCAGCGATGGGCAGAGTCCCCTGCTCACCAGCCCTGGACACATAGTGTGATCAAGAAATAAACTTTGGTTTGGCTCAGTGGATAGAGCATCGCCCTGCAGACTAAAGGGTCCCAGGTTCGATTCCAGTCAAGGGCACATGCCTGGGTTGTGGGCTCAGTCCTGTGGGGGGCGAACAGGAGACAATCAATGGTTCTCTCTCATCATTGATGTTTCTGTCTTTCTCTCTCTCTCCCTTCCTTTCTGAAATCAATAAGATATACAAGAAAGAAAGAAAGAAAGAAAGAAAGAAAGAAAGAAAGAAAGAAAGAAAGAAAGAAAGAAACTTTGGTTGTGTTAAGCTATAAATTAAATTTCTTTCTCATGCAATGCTGGGTGGGAGGGCCAAAACTGATACAGTGATCCATGGACTCATGCCCTAGGATCCCCAACAGCAAGAAGCAAGAAGTTCCCATAAGTGGTCTCGCTTCCACGTAGACACCGCCCTGGCCAGAACTCAGTCACATGGAAGGGAAATGAATGAAGAGAATGAGGATCAGCAGAAAACTGTGGACGTTTTCACTACATATTCACTTAACTCTCAAATTCACTCACCTCTCAAACACTCCTTCTGTAAACAGATTCTGGTGATAGGACTGCACTCCCCACTCCCACCACCAGCACCACACATTTTTTAAAAATATTTTTTCATTGATTTCAGAGAGTAAGGGAGAGGAGAGAAGGATGAAAACATCAATGATGAGAGAGGACCATTGAATGGCTGCCTCCTGCACTCTGGGGATAGAGCCCATAACCGCCCTGAATGGGAATCAAACCATGACCTCCTGGCTCATAGGTTGATGCTCAATCACTGAGCCACAGGGGCGTGGCTCCACCAGCATATTTTACACAAATGCAGAAGCAATTAAAATATTGATCAATGTAGATCAGCGTTTTTCAACCGCTGTTCCGCGGCACACTAGTGTGCTGCGAGATGTTGCCTGGTGTGCCGTAGGTGCAGACAAGACAAGAATTTTATAATTTTTCACTATTTTGTTTACTTAATATTTCATAATAAAGTAATTATAAAATACTTTCTTTGTGTTTATTTGATTCCTATTCAAGAGAATTACTTTATATATAGTCAATGTAGGCACAGAGTTAAATTTTTTAACATTTTCTAATGGTGGTGTGCCTCGTGATTTTTTTCATGAAACAAGTGTGCCTTTGCCCAAAAAAGGTTGAAAAACACTGATGTAGATGATAGGAGGTTGAGGCCACCTGAATTTACTTCATCATTGGAGAGGAGCTTTTTTTTCTTCCCCAACAACTTTGTTGGTGAGACATTCTGAGACAAGAGTCCTCGTCATAACCTTCAACGCCATTTGATGTGACATTATTTGTATTAATTCCATGCATTTGCTTATGTGGCTGCTTTTATTTATTTATTTATTTTTAATATTTTATTGATTTTTTTACAGAGAGGAAGGGAGAAGGATAGAGAGTTAGAAATATCGATGAAAGATAAACATCAAGGAGGATCCAAGATGGCTGCACAGGTAAACACATAGCCACAGCCCCACACAACAATTTCAATAAAATACAACTAAATATAAAATGGACATTACCGAGAGATAAACATCAAACAGCTGCCTCTTGCACACCACCTACTGGGGATGTGCCCGCAACTAAGGTTCATGCCCTTGACTGGAATCGAACCTGGGACCCTTCAGTCTGCAGGCCGACGCTCTACCCACTGAGTAAAACTGAGGGATATCTGGCTGCTTTTAAGAAACATCACAAAAATCACATTTATAATTTGTGCTATGATATCTCATTAACAGTCCCAGAAATACAAGATATGGAGATAGTGGGTTTGGCTGTATATTCATTGTTTCATGTAAAGGCCAGACTAAAGAAAAATTGATTGATCTAATCAATTCTAACTTTGGGGAGTTGCTTTCCCATGTGTCTGAGCTTTAGCTAGCAGCAGGAATTGGTGCTGCCATATTTTTTTTAAATATGTTTTATTGATTTTTACAAAGAGAGGGAGAGAGAGAGAGAGAAACATCAATTAGTTGCCTCCTGCATGCCCCTCGCTGGGGATCAAGCCACAACCTGGGCATGTGCCCTGACCAGGAATCGAACCAGTAACCTCTTGGTGCATGGGTCAACACTCAACCACTGAGCCACACTGGCCAGGCTAGTGCTGCTATCTTTAAAGATACATAACACAGTTGATCTACTTCCCAAGAAAGCCAGTGAACAGACTTGGTGAAATTGGTCACAGCAGAACTATGTCACTGGAGAAAGAGCCTTGTTTGTTTAACAATATACTCAGTTCAAAACAAAGTTAAAAGACTTTATGTTTGTTTTAGTTTCACATCTAAGTTCATTTTTGGCCACCACTCCTTCTATAGAAAAAAAAAAAGTTTTGTCATCAAAAATGTTTTTAAGCATTTTTTAAAGAGCACTACACCTAGGCCAGGAAGGAACCTGCCCCACAAAGTATTTATGGTCCAAGATGTGGGGAGAAGAATTGCGGGTGTATGGCAATTTTTGTACCAAATTAACCATCAAATTACAAACCAAAACAGGAACTGAGGAAGGCAGTGGCATGGTGCTACACCCTTCTCCCATTATCCATTCGTTCTCTTTGCTTCTTTCCCTCCTCCCTTACTTTATTTACATAGTGGGAAATCTATTGTCCACTGGAGGATTCAAGCATGCCTGGATGTGTTTGTCAAACTGGTGGGGCAGGCCCGGCAGGAGCCTGAGGGGCCCCTGGCAATGAACTCAAACTGCGTCTGCTACTTACATTCAAACGCATCCAGACAAGTCCAGCAAATTAGAGGAGAGTAGGAGAAGGGGCAATGCGTGAGATGCCAAAAAGCCTCCCAACAAAAGAGCACATTCTCAGGGAGGAGCTTACTTTCGTGATGCGAGGACTGCTTTATTTTCCCCTCTCAAAATAATTCTCTTTTTAAAAAATTGAGGTTTAATTGACATACAACATTATATTAGTTTTAAGTATACAATGTAATGATTCAACATTTATTGTATATATACTGTGAAATGATCACCATAAGTCTAATTAACAACCATCTCTATATACAGTTACAGAATTATTTTTCTTGTAAGATTTTAAGATTTACTCCCCTATGTCAGATATGTTCTATATTTATTGGGGAGATCACTTTGGAATAAAAGTCTAATCACTATGTTGTACACCTGAAACTAATAAAATATTGTATGTCAACTATAATTGAAAATTTTTAACATTAAAAAAGCCAAAACCAGCCGGGACCGGTTTGGCTCAGTGGATAGAGCGTTGGCCTGCGGACTGAAAGGTCCCAGGTTCGATTCCAGTCAAGGGCATGTACCTTGGTTGCGGACACATCCCCAGTGGGGGGTGTGCAAGAGGCAGCTGGTCGATGTTTCTCTCTCATCAACGTTTCTAACTCTCTGTCCCTCTCAATTCCTCTCTGTGTAAAATCAATAAAAAATATATTTTATACAAATCTTTAAAAAATTAAAAAAGCCAAAAACCAATTTGGCTCAGTGGTTCTCTCCCATCAATGTTTCTAACTCTCTATCTCTCTCCCTTCCTCTCTGTAAAAAATTAATAAAAAATATTTTTTAAAATAAAAATAAAAACATTAAAAAAGATTTATGTTCTTAACAACTTTCAATCAGACAATGCAGTAGTGTTAGTTACAGTCATCATGCTATACATTCAATTCCATGACTTTATAACTATAACTGTATCTTTTGACTCCTTTCACCTATTCTGCTCAACCCCACTGTCCCAGCCAGGTAACCACCAATTCTGCTAATCGTTCCAATTTATTATATGTGCTGTCGAAGGGAGCACTCAGAATCATTCTTATGGTTGTTCTTTAAGCCTAGGAAATGGAACACTGGGTCAGAATCTGTCTCCCTAATGGGATCATCATTGTCAGAAGCTTAAGCAGGAGTTGCTATCAGGTTAAGAAACAAGGCTGAAGGGTGCCTTTGTATTCCTGAGAGAAAGATGTCCTACATCAGAGCCTGGCCAAGGGAGAGGCTGGGGCAGGAAGCTGTAGTTCAAAACCAGATAGCCACAGCTGGCAGCTCTGATTGGAATGAAGTTCGTGCTAGTAAAGGAAAGGGTCCTGAAGTAACTAACTTCTGCCTCGGCCAGCCACATCTTCTCCTGGGAAAGATATTTAAAGGCGATGAGAAATGGAAACTCCAAGAACCAGACACCTAAATGCCGATGCAAAGCTTTCTGGTTGATAGGCCAAGCACATGGTTTAGGTTTAACTCCAAATGAGTGCCTTTCCTCCCCGTAAGCCTAACTCACATCTTGGCATCTTCATCCCTTAAGCCCAGCTAGTTTCATGGGATAAAAGACCAAGGTGAATAAATAGCTCAAATAGTGACCCACCAAAGCCGAAATCTGGCCTAACAAAAGCCTGAGAAAGAAACAGGAAAAGGAGTGGGCACAGAGACATAGGGAGAGTGCTCTCACGCTTTAGTTACCAATACTGTGATGCCATGGTTGACCCTAATAGTCTCAAGGAGCAATTTTAGGGAGCCACTACAGCAAGCTGCTGGGGGGGGGGGGGGGGGGGAATTGGAGTGCCAAGAGTAATGTGGAATAAATCAATACAGTATCCCAATACCATTGCCCAAAAGGAAGGAAAATATATATATTTTAAAATATATTTTATTGATTTTGTACAGAGGAGAAGGGAGAGAGATAGAGAGTTATAAACGTCGATGAGAGAGAGTCATCGATCAGCTGCCTCTTGCACACCCCCTACTGGGGATATGCCGCAACCAAGGTACATGCCCTTGACCGGAATCGAACCCGGGACCCTTCAGTCCCCAAGCCGACGCTCTATCCATTGAGCCAAACCGGTCTCGGCGGAAGGAAAATATTAACGAGAATTTAAAGAAATATTAACACTGATCCCTGGCACATAAAGCACAGAAGAGTGGCATTTCCCCAGAACACAACTATTTCTGTAATTACTTCACTGATTAATCCACTAAACGCTGAATTTACAAAACTCCAAGCTCACCATCAAGAGTTTTTTGTTTTGTTTTTTAAATATATTTTATTGATTTTGTACAGAGAGGAAGGGATAGAGATAGAGAGCTAGAAACATCGATGAGAGAGAGTCATCAATCAGCTGCCTCTTGCACACCCCCTACTGGGGATATGCCCACAACCAAGGTACATGCCCTTGACCAGAATCGAACCCGGGTCCCTTCAGTCCCCAAGCCGACGCTCTATCCATTGAGCCAAACTGGTCTCGGCACCATCAAGAGTTTTTACTTCTTTTGATACATCTTAAGACATTCTACACAATTTGAAAAGTCATTTTGTGTAGATTTATTAGAAAGCTAATGGCATGTAATATAACTTTATTAGTTTTAGCAAATATAAGAAAATCAGTGCCATCTCTTAAAACAAATAGTGATGTAAAATAATAAAATGACTCATAGTTCTTCAGAGTATAATATTCACTCTGCATTTTACTCAGAAAGGACGAAAATATCCGACCGAGGCATGGTCTGCCAACTTCTTTGTGGCCCAGAAAACGTTTCTCAAAAGCTGTATTTCATTTAGGCATTCTCAATAAGTGCAGGTAAAATCAGATCTGCTCCAGGAGTGTGCTCATAAATGTTGGACAAGGAGCTCTCCAAAAAAAAAAAAAAAACTGATTTGAAGGTTTGCTGCTTTCTGAGGTGTAAATGTTCCCATCATGGCCGTCGCTGAGCACAGACTTATATATATAGTTAAATACATAACTACTTGTACGGTAGGCAGTTGGGCAGACATGAGCAGAGCAAGGATGATGGGCCAGGCACAGAAGATCACCAGGGTGGAAAGTCCCAGGTGCCTAGAAATGGGCAAAACTGGGAAAAGGGCAGCGCTCCCGGGGTAACCTTTCTTCCCCTAGCATATGACTGGTCATGTGGCTAGGACCCTCCCCTGACCTTTTCTCCCCTGGCATGTTGCTAGTCATGTGGTAGAACCCTCAAAGAGTACCCTCATTCCACTCCCATGTGGGCCCTTGCACAGCCATTCCCTGAAGCATTAACCCCTAGGGACAACATCTAAGCCTCAGTTATGCTTCAGCTGCAGGCCAAGGAAAGCAGCAAAGCCAGACAAGTGACACCATGGCTGACATCAGGACCAGCTGCGTTGACTAATGTCCCCCTGCCCTGGCAATGACTAATTAGTGGAGACCATGACCCTGAAAGGACACACCCAGAAAGCTAACCACTATTTTATTGAGATCCTCCCTGGATCTCCCCTAAAATCCCCAATCTTAAAAGCTCTTAGGATGGAAGACCCAGACTGCTCTCCCTCTTGGGAGCATGACTGTGCCTTTCAGTTCTCCACCTCTTGCGGCCTACCCCTGGCACCTTCCCTTTCCCTTTCCCTCTCCTAAGCGCCAAGTGCCCTATCTTTTACCCTATCACTTGTTTCCTGAGCCCATGCCCCGCTGGCTATTCTTCCTACCTCTGTGACTTTCTAAATATACTTTATCTTACAGTTTGAGTCTTGGCTCTGAATTCTCTTTTAAACAGAAGTCAAGAACTGAGGTTGCTGGACTGCGGTCTAACCACTGGTAACATTCTGGTGCCGTTCCTGCCAGCACTTAATAGCTCTTTTTCCTGCAGATCAAGTTAACCAAACAAAAGATTAGGGAGGCCCAAGTACACAGAGCTAAGTGTAAAGACAGGAGACCTAGCTCTAACCGGTTTGGCTCAGTGGATAGAGCGTCAGCCTGCGGGGTCATGAGTTCAATTTCGGTCAAGGGCATGTATCTTGGTTGCAGGCACATCCCCAGTAGGGGGTGTGCAAGAGACAGCTGATAATTCTCATCGATGTTTATAATTCTCTGTCCCTCTCTCTTTTTCTCTGTGGAAAAAAAAAATCAATTAAAAAAAAAAAAAAATATATATATATATATATATATACATATATATATATATAAAATAATCAAATCTTCTTTAACTTTGATTGGACCCTTAACCAGCAGCTCAGGAGGAAATACCTAATGCAAAACAAATGCAAAAGTTAAATTAAAAAAAATTAAAAAATAAAAAGAAAGAAAGTTATCTTTATTTTAGGAGTGATCCAGTTACTTCAAAAGTGACAGGTACTGAAAAAGGAAACTAATCTAAAAAGTCACATTTTATGTTTTACATAGTAATAACAATACAAACATTCACAAAAACGTTCTTATGTAAGAAAGGTAGAGAGGTGCCTGGTTAGGTGCTGTAAATTTGTCCTGAGATGGTGTGAAGAGAAAGTTACCGTAAATATATACATGTATAAAAACAATCTACTAAAACGTCTTGGTTTAGCCTGAAAGACATGGGCGAATGAACTAAACTTTTGCAGGGGTCCTCAAACTTTTTAAAGTGGGGGCCAGATCACGGTTCCTCAGAGAGCTGGAGGGCCGGACTATATGAACTACTAATTCCTACTGTAACACCTCGGCTGCGCTCACTGCCCAAAAAACCTGGCGGGCCAGATCAGACCCCTCTGCGGGCCGCATGTGGCCCGCGGGCCGTAGTTTGAAGACCCCTGAACTAAAGGAAATTAACTGACAGAGGATATTCTGTTGCTGAAAGAACTTGGTGAAGGTGCAATAGGAAGCGTTCTGGTTCTGGTCTCGATAACATGGAGCGCGCTGAGAAATACTATCTGCAGGAATATGCTATTGATTTTTTTCATGAATATGTTTTTATCACTTTATAAGTGTTCTGGATATTTTTTAAAAGATAAAGCAAAAGGGATAAGGAATAAAAACGTGGAGTTTAACTTGGACTTTGCCCACGTTCAGCAATTAGACTTTGGTCAAATTACTCAACCCACAATGAGGAGATAAATGTTGACTGAGTTAGGAGGAAATGGTGGTAAAGTACTCCATTACTAAATACTATCATGATCAAGGTTTGGCAATGCTTTGTGATTAAATGTAAATTAAATGTTTAATTTCTTAATCCTAAAAACCAAATTTTCTCAGCAACATGATGCTAGCCAGAAACTCCTGAGTCTTCCTAAGGCAACCACAGGAGACGGTGCAGACAAACCCATTTAAAGGAAAAATGCTTCTAAAAACATCACGGTATAGTTCCTACCTAAAGTATTGTGATATTTCATTTCAAATTAAAAAATTAAAACAGGTTCTTTTGGCAGGATATCTTTTAGACGCTCCAAAATCAGCCCTGCAGAACTAAGTCTTTAACTTTAGGATTTGATGATATCTAAGGGTAAATAGTGTCATAATTGAGCTGAATTTTAGGACAGCTAGTGTCCAAGAATTGCTTGAATCCTCCCATCCAATGTTGGAATGGGGTGCAGAAACTTTATGTCTATCATGAAACCTTCCTCAATCCCTGAGACCATCAATTTTTTCCCCACCTCACAGAGGCACAGCACTTTGGTCTAGATCACAGGAATCAGTACTCGTATATTGTCTCCCTGTCCTAACCATATTCTGAGGAGAGTGAAGGTGCCTTAAGACTTCTTAGTGTTTCTAAAGCTTTGCATAGTGTTGCACATATACTTGATTATCAACAAATTCTTGATTAATTAGGATATAGGTTTTAGGAGTCTGAGGGGGGAAAAGATGAAATTTATATTCAAGCATTATATTGCCTCCAAATCTATATCAAGGCAATTAATTACTATGCATGCAATTTGAAGATATTAGTATAAAAATAGGTCTTTATCGTGAAAAAGGTGAAGGGATTAAGATATACAAATTGGGCCAGGACCGGTTTGGCTCAATGGATAGAGCGTCGGCTTGGGGACTGAAGGGTCCTGGGTTTGATTCCGGTCAAGGGCATGTACCTTGGTTGCTGGCATATCCCCAGTAGGGGGTGTGCAAGAGGCAGCTGATTGATGACTCTCTCTCATGGATGTTTCTAACTCTCTATCTCTCTCCCTTCCTCTCTGTTCAAAATCAATAAAATATATTTTTTAAGATATACAAATTGGGCCGAGACCGGTTTGGCTCAATGGATAGAGCGTTGGCCTGGGGACTGAAGGGTCCTGGGTTCGATTCCGGTCAAGGGCATGTACCTTGGTTACACCCAGTAGGGGGTGTGCAAGAGGCAGCTGATCGATGACTCTCTCTCATTGATGTTTCTGGCTCTCTGGCTCTCTCCCTTCCTCTCTGTACAAAATCAATAAAATATATTAAAAAAATAATAAAATAAAATAAAATAAAAAAGATATACAAATTGGTAGTTACAAAATAGTCATGGGATGCAAAGTACAGCATATGGGGATATCCTATATAATAAAAGGGCAATATGCAAATTGACCCAAAGGGTGAAACAACCAGTCAGTTGCTATGACATGCACTGACCACCTGGGGGCAGATGCTCAGCACAAGAGCTGCCCCCGGGTGGTCAGTGTGCTCACACAGGGGGAGCTCTGCTCAGCCACAAGCCAGGCTGATGAAGGTGGTGGGAGCCTCTCCCACTTCCTTGGCAGTGCCAAGGATGTCCGACTGTGGCTTAGGACCACTCCCCTCAGTACTAAGCCATCAGTCAGACATCCCCTGAGGGCTCCCAGGCTACCAGAGGGATGTCTGACTGCCAGCTTAGACCCAATCCCCCCGTCAGTGGGCCTACGTCATACATCCCCCCACGGGGTCTTGGACTGTGAGAGGGTGCAGGCAGGGCTGAGGGACTTGCCTGAGTGCACAAATTTTCATGCACCGGGCCCCTAGTAGTCAATAATATTATAATAATTATGTATTATCATGTGGGCTCTTGAAATGTCAAGGGGATCACTTTGTAAAGTACATGATTTAACCACTATGCTGTATACCTGATACTAATACAAAATAATATTGAATGTAAACTAATTGAAAAATAAAACAAAAAGATCCTTATCAGTTATTCCTTAAGACCACCTAAGTCTGTACTGTACATATTCTCAGATTTTATTTTTTTCAGATTCATTCAAAAACTATGCTTTTGCCCAGTTTACTGGAAGACAGTCAGAGAAAGATTAGAGTGTTCTTACTTTATTTGGTAGGTGTAAACCCAGGGCAGAGAGAGAAAGGAGAGTCGGGAGAGAATGGGAAGCAATGCACAGGTAGGCTTTATGGGAAAACTGTGCCATGGGGCATTTAGTCCATGAAAGGGAGAGAGGAGGTTGATGATTGGCCCGCCACACTCTCCTGTTTCTACTGATCAAAGTTCATCCCATGTGTAGTTAACAACCAGCCCTTCCCATTGCATCATCCAGATCCTTTGGCCGCCATTTGGGAAGCCAAATACTGTGCTCTTGAGTGTGATGTTTCATACAGTCTCAAAGTGGTGGCAGGAGCCAGAAACTCAACAACTGGCATAGCAGCAGCCAGGAAGAACCAACACCTCCATAAGCAACTTGTCCACCCCAGCAGCAGAGCCTCTCTGCCCCAGTCAGCTGCGTTTGAGCTAAAACAAAGCAATCTGCCCTGTGGGGGCAGAGAGAATCTAAGGAAGCGCATAAACTGTCTCTGATATTAGAGTAGCGTAAGGTTCAGAGGACACGAAGACCATCTCCCATTTCCTCTAAGAATTCTTTCCCTGAAATCTCAAAGCAGCAAATGTTCATTACCGTAATCAAATGGGATGCCTGGGCTTTCATTCGGCAAGCATAGAACAAGGATCTTTGCTCACGTCAGTGGAATGATATCAGAGCGTGTCTGAGATAAAGAGGTATCCCTTCTGCCAGCTACACCTTACAGGGGTGAGCAGTGAGAACTAGCTTCTCTATTTTCCATGTAATACGTGACATATAAACAGTCTATAACTTAATTCAAAATGTATTTCATAACAATTATATCCATTTTTTCAGGGGACTCAAGTGTGCAGCTTCCATAAGGAAGTGGGCTATTGACAAAATGGTTCCTTACATGAACTCTAAGACAAAGCAACACATTTTAAATATATATATATATATATATATATATATATTATTGATTTTGTACAGAGAGGAAGGGAGAGAGATAGCGAGTTAGAAACATCTATGAGAGAGAATCATCGACCAGCTGTCTCTTGCACACCCCCTACTGGGGATGTGCCCGAAATCAAGGTACATGCCCTTGACCGGAATCGAACCCAGGACCCTTCAGTCCCCAAGCCCAAGCTCTATCCATTGAGCCAAACCGGTTTCGGCAGAAAGCAACATATTTTAGTTTTTACGTACAATAAGCACTTTCCATTGTAGGCCTGGCCCCAGGGTGGGTGGAGTAAGCCCACTTCGGTTTCATCCAGGGCAACAGGTAATATCTGCAGGGTCTGGGGCAAGAGTACAAATGGAGGCCACTGCCTGTGGGCTGCCCCCACCTTCTCTTTCCACCTTCTGCTCAGACCCACATTAAGAGGGACCTCTGGAGTATTCTGATGGACAGGGCAGCCCATTCATCTAAGGAGCTCACAAAATGGCGCCCCTTAGGAAGAAGAGATAGAGAGAAGGGACAATGAAGGTTTTGCTGTGTGCTCTGGGGTGTGTGGGCAAGGAATTCAGGGGTCCCAGGAAGCCAGAGCATGGTCTGGAGGGTTGTCCTAAGAAAATCATAAAAGTGCATATCCTACTGAAGGTAGATGAGGGCCGAGGACCAGCTCTGCTCTGTTTAGGCCTGACAGCCTTCCCAGGAGTGTTTAGGATCAGTACTGCTTGTTATCTGCAGATGACCTACTGGCATTTGGGGTGGGGTGAGTGGCTGTGTGTATTTCTAATGCGAGATGAAAGGCGTTTTTTGTGTAGCAATTTTTTTGTTTTGTTGTCCTATTATGTACTCTAGTCAAGGAATTGATTTTGATATTCAATAGTTTCTAGCGCAGAGCTAGTTTTGAGCAGAGAATTGCCGACACAGACTGGTGTGAAGATGTTAGAAATTACATGGTGAGAGATTACTAGGTGATAATTATAACTTCACTTTAAATTGTGTATTGCAAATGGCTTTGTTTCTCTCGTGGATAAAGACACAGGGAGGATTGGAGGATTTAACCAATCTGCCAACCTAATTTCTCAGCGAGAGCCCTTGGAAATAATTCATTCTTCTGGCATGAAATGATATCATATACTATCTTTATTACGATTTATGTCATTTTGTTCTTCAATCAGAGATTTATGGTGAGAAAGTAGCTAGTGGCTTAACTTATACCACTCAACTCACACGTCTAATTAGATGAGGAAAATCCAATTAGCATCTACATTTCACACCCCTTTCGAAAGAAAAATCTTTACTAAAAGCCAGTCCTGGTCGAAACCGGTTTGGCTCAGTGGATAGAGCATCAGCCTGTGGACTGAAAGATCCCGGGTTCAATTCCGGTCAAGGGCATGTACCTGGGTTGTGGGCACATCCCCGGTGGAGGGGGTGCAAGAGGCAGCTGATCGATGATTCTCTCTCATCGATGTTTCTAACTCTCTATCCCTCTCCTTTCCTCTCTGTAAAATATCAATAAAATACATTTTTTTAAAAATAAATAAAAATAAAAGCCAGTTCAAAGAAACAAAATGCCAGTTAATTGAGAGAATCAATTGGAGGGCAATTTGAATGCACAAAAATAAGCCTGTCAGCCTTATTTGAAGTCACCAGAAGAGAAAACAGCTCTGGCACAGGCGCTCCCCATCATCTTGCATCCTGAGCTCTACCGAATCCATATGGAAAATTTTCACTTCAAAACTGCTAGTAAAAGAAGGAATTCAATATTATACTTTAATTTTTTATGGCATTTTACTCCAAATATACTTGGCAGGCCATGGGTTTATTTCAGAAAATTAAAAGCTTTTATGGAATGGCAGTTGCCTTCATCTTGCACAGAGGCCCAGGGCTGGCTAAGCTATTGCTATTGCCACTGTTGGTGTGGCAGACCCAAGAAGAAAGACATGGGTAGAGTTGCTTTCATACGTGATACATTTATATCACACTATTCCTGTTTATTGTCAGACCTATTTTTTTTCCTTCCAGTCTTACCCTTATTAGCCATAGGATATTTGGCAAATTAGCTTCTCTGACACATAGACTTCTAATTTCTAAAATGGAAATAATAGCAATAGCCCTGACCAGTGTTGCTCATTGGTTAGAGCATAAGCCTGAGCAGTTAAGTGCTGTGGGTTCAATTTCAGGTTGAGGGCACATACCTGGGTTTCAGGTTTGATTCCCAGCAGTCAGGGTGCATGTGTGAGGCACCAACTGATATCTCTCACGTTGATGTCTCTCTCTCTCTCTCTCTCTCTCTCTCTCTCTCTCTCTCTCTCTCTCTTTTTCCCTCCTTTATTCCCTCCCTAAAAATCATGGGAAAAAATACCCTGGGGTGAGGATTAATAAAATCATATACAGGCAGTCCTCAGATTATGTCGGACTCGACATATGTCATTTCGTGATTATATCACCATCTCCCATTTATTTATAAAAAAAAAAAATTTTATCATTTCGACAAATGTACATATGTGCTTTATGTTTGTTATTGTTTATTTACCACAAGTAAAGGTCAGGAATTGTTATCTTTCTTTAAATTTTTTTTTTTTTTTTTACTGTTTCACTTCATTACTGCTGTGTATGTGCTCTATGTGAGTGACGTAGGTGCTTATGTAGGTGGGTTCCGACTTAGAGCAAAAATCACGTTAAGTCTCTCAGTAGGAAAGGATCTCTGATGTAACCCAAGGACTGTATAATAAAAGGCTAATATGCAAATTGTCCCCTTAACCAGGGTTCAACCAGGAAGGAGTTCAACAGGGGGGTGGGGCCGGCTGGCCAACCACCTACAGCCTCTCCCTATGGCCAACCCAGCCGGCCTGATGCTGGGGGCAGGGGAGTGCTGACTGGACCCCACCTGTGCACAAATTCATGCACCAGACCTCTAGTGAATAAATAAATAAAAATAAAATGGAGATAATAAACCTACCTATGGCCAATCAAAGGATTAATTGAAACAATGTTTGCAAAAAACTTTTGGCAACTAGCAGGCTCTTAATATATGTGCATTTCCATCCACCTTCTACCTTTTAAATACTGGTATAAGGAGAAGCCATATTGTTCCTACCTTGTTACCTTTTTTTTATTATTATTATTGATTTGAGAGAGAGAGAGGAAGGGTGTTGGGAGCCATCAGAGTTGAGACAAGCAACTCCGTCTTAAGGAAATAGAATTAAGTTCCTTCTAGCAGAAGTTATGCGGTGCCCTGAGGGTTTGGCCAGAAGATAAGATTAACCTGCCGCTTAGCATCTTTGCAACTTCCCCTTCCTGATCCTCCCCCATAGCTAGCCCAGCCTTGGAATGTTACACCTTGGAATCTTACGCCGCCCTGGCAGTTAGCCAATCCTGTGTTGCCAGATACCTTACCACCTTGTCACTCAGTGCCTAAACCAATTATACACTGCCAAAGACCCCTCTGCATAGGCAACCCTGCCCCCCTTTGTTTCTGCTGTATATATACAGCCATTTCAAAAAATAAAGTTCGAGGCTTGATCAGAACTTTGTCTTGCCTCCATTTCTTCGCATCTCCTATCCTCTATCATTCCCTTCTAGGTGCCTCCTCGCCCCCACGTTGATCTCCCGCTGGTCGGGACAGAAGGGAGAGACAGAGAACCCTAACTTTGTTGTCCCACCCATTCATCCATTCATTGGTTGATTCTTGTATGTGCCCAGACCAGGGAGCAAACCTGAAACTTTGGTGTATCCAAACAATGTTCTAACCAACGGAGCTACCCAGCCAGGGCCCTGCCTCGTTATCTTTATTGCCTAGAAATTCAAGCTCACAGCACAGGAAACAGCACGGAATCTAATGTTGAAACTGACAGGGAGCCAGGAATGGGGGAGATGGCTGCACAGTTCATACCTGAGAATTACTCAACTGTAGTTAAACTGGTTCTCAGAGGAATGAGCAAGAATTTATTTTTAATTTAAACATTTGTTTTGTAATTTTTTTTTTTTTTTTTTTTTTTACTAATCAGGAATTTTGCTTTAGGAATACTTTTCAGAAACAACCTTTGCTCCACATATTAAGGGATACTTTAATGACACCTTGGACTTGGCTCATTCTACCCATGTAAAAAAAAATGTGTTGGCTAGAATGTGATATTCTTGGCAACTAAAAATAGCCTGGTGTCTGTCCTTCAATTGCTATGCTGAAAGACTCCTTTCAGCTCTCCAAGGTGTGTGGTCACTAAACATGAACAAAACTTAAGTGTTTGACACGGAACTTTAGCTTGATGACTTCAGAGCACATATTCCTTAAAACTGAGACGGTGCCTTGTTCACCAGAGCACTGCAAATATTAATGAATATGTTATAGAAATAAGCTTTCATTATCAAATAGCATAAAAGTTGTACAGGTTTGTCTACAAAGAAAAATCTCAACATCAATGATAAATTTATAGTCTATGTATATTTGAGGCTTTTTTGAATATAGCAGAATTCCTAAAAGTTGGTTTTATTTACTATAATAGAAACCATAAACATGGCCACCCTCTTATTTCATATCAGTAAATACTATAACTCACGTTATGCAAGTAAAAACAAAAATCTAGCATATAAATATTCAACTAATAATTATGGCGTAAATGAATAAAGCTTCACGCACTGATAAAGATGTAGCCTCATTTGAATTTCATTTCTTCTCTAAAAAGTACTTCATTTTATATAGTCATGGATTTTCCTTTTCCTTTATGTTACCTCACTAGTATATTACAACAATAATTAGAAGAATAAAATATGGTATAACTTTATGAGGGAGTTGGACTACATAATTTCTAATATTTCCTCCAGGTCTAATATTCTAAATTCTATTACAATAAAATTTCATAAATAATATAAAGAGGGTGAGAGGATAATAACATCATCATAGAAACAATTAAACTAATTGAAACACCTGAGGCATAGAATCCTTTCTTTAATCCAATCAGGCAATTATATTTTGATGGGTTTGAATGTACATAGAACTTCATTATTATAAAGTGAATTATAATAACTGAAAAAAAACTGTCCCTAGAGAGTAAGCAGCACACTCATGGTCTCCTGTCAACCTAATGAAAATTCATTAAAATTATCAAATATTGAAATAAAATTCTTTCAATAACCTTATTAGACTTTGTCTGTCTTGGTCAGTTGGGCTGCTATAACAAATACCATAGAGTGGGTGGTTTAAACAACCAACATTTATTTGTTATAATTCTGGAGATTGGGAAGTCCAAGATCAAACCAGATTTGGTGTCTGGTAAGAGCCCACTTCTTGGATTGTAGATGACAGCCGCCTTGCCGAATCCACACATGGCAGAGAAAGAGGGGTCATCCCTCTTATGACTCTTTTTATAAGAGCATTAATCCCATTCCTGAGGGCTCCATCCTCATGACCTAATTACTTCCCAAAGCTACACATCCAAATACCAACACACTGGGAACTGGAGCCTCAAACGATGAATGGGGGTGGGGAGGCTAAGTCCATAACATTGCCCTTTTTAGTAATGTGAGTTTGTTTGCTAACCAGTAATTATTTATTTTTATTTTTTAAATATATTTTTATTTATTTCAGAGAGGAAGAGAGAGGAAGAGAGATAGAAACATCAATGAGAGAGAATCATTGATCAGCTGCCTCCTGCACGTCCCCTACTGGGGGTTGAGCCCTTAACCCAGGCATGTGCCTTTGATCGCAATCAAACCCGAAGCCTTCAGTTTGCAGGCCGACGCTCTATCCACTGAGCCAAACCAGTTAGGGCTTCTTAAATTGACAAGGGAGGGAGGGAGACATATCAATCGATTGCCTCCCGAATATGTTCAGACTCAGGATCAAATCTGAAACCTAGGTATGTTCCTTGAGACCTTCCTGTGCATGGGACAACCCTCTAACCAACTGAGCCATACTGGCCAGGGCATTAAATAGCATTCCTGAGAAACATGTGAATTTCGAAGTACAGTGATAAAAAGTTGAATCCAATTCCATCTCCAGGAAACTGTGTGGCCTTGGATCAGGCCCTCTCTTTGTCTGGGTTTTAATTTACTCTTCTGTGAAAGTGTAGACTTGAACTAAACAATCTGTAAATTCTCTTCCTGCTCTAAAATACTGTAATAACTACCATGAGGGTTTGGTACTTTTGATAGTTCTAAGTATTTTCAAGAATTTTGATTTTTCAAATGTGTCTCCAACTAGGGTTAGAATAAGAAGTTTGGTGTTTACATTTGTTTGAATGAAAATACACCAAAGAAAAGGACATATATATAGAAAATAGTGCAAGTTTAAAAAAGTAATAGTTTATTCCCCAACTGTGTCCACACTGCAAAGTTGTTCCTACAAATTGTTTATTATTTTAAGGTCTTACCAACTGGATATCATAAAATCTAGCTAACATATTAAGAAAATGTAGTAATTAGTACTATTAAAATGTAGTAATTATTAGTATTTTACAATAGTCATCTTCCTGTTTGTTTTGCTATTTATATTCCATTTTGTTGTGGTGGTGGTTTATGAGTAAGATTAATCTTTAACATCTGGGAGCTCTGCAACCAAAGTTGATTGGATCAAAGATAGACACCTGAGGTAACTAACTGGTCTGTCCATTGGCTTTCCTGTTTGAAATGGTATTCAGTCCCCTCCCAACAAAGATTTTAAATATACACCTAAACCCTGAAGGTGGTTATGCTGAAAGGTCACATACACTAAGAGGCTCTCTACCATTTGGGGAACGTGTGCATTAATGTGTTAGCTACGTGAAAGAGGAAAATGGAGTAGATGTGCTACAGAAGAGGAGACAGTACTTGGCCCCGGTGAAACAGAAAAGGGGAAAATATAGATTATTTGGTTCCTGACAGTTTCATAGATTACAGCCTTGTGAATGACCCACATTCCGCATGGTTCAGGGTTCAGGCTCTGGAAATAAAAGAGACGAGACAAGAAACAATAATTTGGAAATATTGGGGGACCAGGCAGGAGCCCAGCTCAAGAGGAAGGACTCCCTCGCCATCCTTTTATTCAATTTGGGATCCACCTATAGCCCTTAGGCAGGCAATTTCCAGTAACAGGCAGACTATCTTATCAGTAAGGATTTACATGGCTGTCTGCTGGGGAAGTTGCTTCCACTATCTTCGTTTGGACTAAACAGTGGGTGTACAGCCCTGACCTTTGCCAGAGCTCAGGGTCACCAGCCTCCCGGGTTCCTTGTCCACACCTCTCTGCTAGTGAAGACAATGGGCGGCTTCCCGCACAGCCTTGTTTCCTATGAAGCCTGACTGTATTTGATTTTGTGAAATCTTTATTAGTCCATGTCTTTATCCTTTTTATTTAAACTAATTCAAGTAGCTTTCTCACAACTGCCTGTAGGGCTGGCTTGATCTCTGATAGGCAGTGAATAGAAAGCAGAGCTTTGAAAGGACTCCATGGGCCACCTAAAGTTCTAAACCTTTGGTTTAACAAGCTCTCTGTTGCTAGTTTCCTAGGAACAATTATATAAGTGCCTTGCCTGGAATTAACTGACCCAAAGTGCTTCCGGAGAGCAGACCAGAGTCCCAGAGAGACTGGAGGGTGAGTTGGGGGGCTCTGATTCAGAGCAGTGGTGAGCACACCCACTAGCTATTATAGAAGTGGCTTTACCTCTCAGTAAATAGCAAGACTCATTGAAGGAAAGTCAGTTTTCTGTATTTTAGAAACTTAACTCAGATTAACTATCTCATACAGTTCTAACTTTAGCAATTGCTCTAGCAGGTGGCCAGTTTATCTTTGTTACTTATTATAAGGTATAGACTAAGAATTATGTAATTTCAAAATTAAGTTCTTTTTAGCCAAAAGGAGAAAAAATTCAAAATTATTTCAAATTGGGGGATCAAAATTTGTGACAATTATCCCTCAGACATATGGAATCAAGTATTCTGAACATGTTAGCACACTTTAATGTGCTATATGCTATTTTATTTTTATTTAAGCAGCTAGGGTCACTGCTTAGGTGTATTTGAAACTTCCTTTCTTCCCTCTCTCCCCACCTAACATTTTTATTGCTCTATTATTTAATAACAATAGTGTCTGTTTTTTAAGTTGTCTTATACCTAATAGTAATAGTTAAGGCTTAAGATAAACCCAAATGTAAAATAATATTAATGAAGTAATATATAAATTTTATTTCTAGAACTCATTAAAACTTTTTTAACTTTAAATCTTTGTATATTAGAATATTTATAATTATTTTTCCATTCAGTTCATATGATATAATCTTATTTGAGGAACATTTGACCAAAACATAGTTAACCTGCTGAAAAAAAAGTATAGTAGGAATATAATTATATGCAGATAATTAAAATTATTAAAATTAAAGAAATCTCAGCTATAAACTGAAAAGAATTAATTTGGACTTACTAGTATATTTCATAGATAGTACTTAAAGTATTATAACTACAACTTTCAAAGGCCATAGTAGTATTTGGACTGAACTGATATACAGTTGATATTGTAGTTTGAAGTAAACTCAGAGAATATGCTAGTTAGAACATTCTATAAATATACTATAGGGTATAAATAAGACCCAGAGGTGTATTATCATTCTAAATCCAATATGGTTAGTTCTACTGAATGGAGATTGCTTGTATCTTTCAAAAAGGAAAAAATCCCCACATATTCAGTGTTCTATCTACTCTGTCCATACAATCCTTTATAGTGTTTCTACTATTATGTCAGATTTCTACTAGTGGTCCTGCTTTGTTCTTTCTTATATTTACCCTCAAGAACAATCTGAATTGCATTGATTTCTACTTGCAGTTTTGTGATTGTCATAATTGCTGCAAAGGACTAACCAAAAGCATAGATCTGTCACATAAAGAGCAAAATAACATTGTTTGGATTTAATATTGCTCAACTGTAAAAATAATTCATAAATCAGCCTTTACCCATTGGTATCTGTCATTTCCTATAGATTTAATGTTATTTCCATTGCATTAATTAAAATACACCTGAAAGCATACCATGTTTCCCCGAAAATAAGACATCCTCTGAAAATAAGACCTAGCACATGGAAAGATAAGACAACCTCTGAAAATAAGACCTAGCACAACTTTGGGAGAGAAATTAATATAAGACACTGTCTTATTTTCGGGGAAACAGGGTATTTATTCATCAACTAACTTTTGAAAGTATTGTGGGTTATCACCATCTACATCATGCTACATCAACATCTATAAGAATCAATACACACCTACTTTCTGAGCCTAAGTAAACTTCTTAGAGACATGTTCTTCCAGCCATTTTTCCATTTTGTTATAATGATAATCCATATATATAAAAGCCTAAGCAACCGGCTGACCAGCCAACTGGCTGACCAGCCGACTAGTCCAGTAACTATGATACACAATGACCACCAGGGGCAGACACTTGATGCAGGAGCTGCTGAGCTGCGGTGACTTGGCAACTGTGGTTCTCAGGTGACACACCCAGAACCAGAGAGGAGGGAGCCCGATTCCGGAGTGTGTCACCTGAGAACCATCCTCTCAATCCAGGACCCCTCAAGAGATGTTGGAGAGCTGATTTCGGCATGATCCCTGGAAGTCAAGCCGAGGGACCCCACCAGTGGACAAATTCGTGTATTGGGCCTCTAGTAATACATAAAAGTTAACTTTTTCTATATGTCATATTTTAATTAATTTAATCATATAAGAACCTTATAAACACCTTGTAAAAAACAAAAGCAAAACCACTGGTAAGAAATCTGACATTATAGGAAAGGCACTATACAATGCTATATATAGGGATAAAGTTTAAAAAAAAATACCATCTCCACTTGGCAGGATCAACTACATTGAATTTTACAATAATAATGTATCTCTGGTCTGTGTAGTCATGTAGAATGAGGAAAATACTAGTATTTTTTTAAAGGAATTTTTCTTTTTCTATTTTTTTTTAAATATATATTTTATTGATTTTGTACAGAGAGGAAAGGAGAGAGATAGAGAGTTAGAAACATCGATGAGAGAGAGTCATCGATCAGCTGCCTCTTGCACACCCCCTATTGGGGATATGCCTGCAACCAAGGTACATGCCCTTGACCGGAATCGTACCAGGGACCTTTCAGTCCCCAAGCCGATGCTCTATCCATTGAGCCAAACCGGTTTCAGCGAAAATACTATAGTATTATATTATCTCCTTTCATACAGGAAGGTAACTGGTGGTCTCAAGTTACAAAGATAGCAAGGAGTAGTATAATAAGGAAAGAATATACTATACTTATATATAGCTACCCATATTAATCTTTGTAAATGTTAAAGCCAACTTGTTACTCTATCCTGATTTTTTTTCTCAAACTAGAACTTGCATGTTAAAATATTTGTTTATACTTTACAGTTCAGCAATTTCAGTCCCTATAGAGCAGCCTGACCATCAAGGCTCTGGCTAACACCAACTGCCCAGACACAGAATTCACGGACAAAAAAACAGATAGATGTCTTAAGGACATTTCCTGTAAATTCCTCGCATGAGGAATTTAAAAAAACAACTCAAGAATACTGACCATGAAAATCCCTGGTCAGCAATGTCTACAGGCCCTCCCCCTGACCTCTTTGTTCTGTTTTCCATCTCCCCCCCTTATAAAAAAACAAAAAAACAAAAAACTCTTAACTAGTATTTGGGAGCAAAGGATGCATCCTTCTTTCCCTCTTCATCTGCCTGCTGGCTACAATGTAGATTTAATGTCTGGCATGAAGCATAGCAGATAACAAGATAGAAGAATTCTAAATCTCCAAGTCTTGTAGAATGCCAAGCCAAACTTGGACTGACAACCTAATGAACTAAAAATACTTCTGGAATATGACAGAGAAAGAAACTTCTACCTTTTTTTTACTATTATACTAAACATTTTGTTACTTGCAGGCAAACTTAACCTAACCATTCCCCTCTTTCTGTTATTGAGCAGCAAGACTTGTGGCTTTTCTAATATAAACAGAAGAGTATCCTCTCTATATCGGAGAACTGTATGAGCCAGTGAATAATAAGGGAATTTAGAAAAATACTCTCTTAAAAACTCAGTTTGCAAAGCTGCTGACGAGCACAACACTATTTTGCTTTCAGAAACTATCATATACTAGTTTTGAGTCCTTTCTATCTCAAGTCCTAATTTCCAAGTGCTGCCAGTTAGAGGAGCACATCTGCCAACTAGAGCAAAGGTTGTGCTCTGAGGAAAGCAAAAGAGAACATCACAATAATGGTTCTCGAAGGCCATCCTTTTAAGTTACCCGTAGAGTAAGAACTAAGTCTTGTGCTTTTGCATTTCTTTAGCCATTGCCCACTCACAAAACCACCAAAATTCATATTTTAAAAATGACAAATTCATAGAGACAGAAAGTAGATTATCAGTTCCCAGGGCTGGGAGGAGGGGAAGTGGGAGTTATTTGCTTACTGGGTACAGAGTTTCCGTTTACAGTAATAGAAAAATATTAGACATAGCAATGATGGTTACACAACATCGGAAATGTAATTAATGCCACTGAATTGTACACCTAAATGGCTAAAATGGCATATTTTATGCTATGCATATCTTACTACAATATAAACAAACAGACAAACAAACAAAATGTTAGGGGGAAAATGTTTATTAAGGGAATAGAGATAATAATGCCCACCTCTAAGGCCTTATAATAATCAGGCTCTTTCTACTCCTACTTCTTTTTATTCTATTTTCTAATTTTGGGGGGTTAAAGAATGTGTCTAAAATATGCTGCAATGGTAAAAAAAAATAATAATAAAATAAAATAAAATAAAATATGCTGCAATGGTAACGGGCATATTTTGTTTGCTCAGCTGTATAATTGTAAATAAAGGCAATTTCCTTAGCACATAGTTTCCTCTATTTATATTTAATGGTGTGTGGGCAGGAGAAGCAACTTCTTAGCAGCTCATACCAAGATTCCTTTTACTGAGAGAGTCTTTATGTGAGCAGAGCTCTGAGGTGAAAGGGAGCCCGAGCTGGGATCAGACATTCCTTCAGCTACACCATACAACACAGGAGAGAAGGAATACCTGACTCACATTTAAGCCTGTCAAACCTTCATCCTTGTTTAATTTGTAAATTATCTATCTCCTAAGACTGTGTATACTGGTTTTCTGTAGTGTATAAGATTAGCAGAATCTCCTTCAGATTTATGTATTCAGGAAAGACTTAAGTGAATCAAGAAACTACAAATATCCTTGTTAGGAAATCTGAAGTTTAAAAAAAAACAAAAAAAGTGCCCTAGCTGGTTTGGCTCAGGGGACAGAGTTAGCCTGTGGACTGAAGGGTCCTGGAATTGATTCCGATCAAGGGCACATGCCTGGGTTGTGGGCTAGATCCCCAGTGGGGTGCATGCATGAGGTAGCCAATCAACAATTCTCACCATTAATGCTTCTTTCTTAAAAAAAAAAAATTAAAAAAAAAAAAATATATATATATATATATATATACAGAGAGAGAGAGAGAGGGAGAGAGAGAGAGAGAGAGAGAAAGGGTGAAGGAGAAGAGAGAGACAGAGAGAGAGAAAAACATTAATGATGAGAGAGAATCACTGATGGGCCGCACCCTTTCATGTCACCTACTGGGGATCTAGCCCACAACCCTGGGCAACTGCCCTTGACCAAAATCGAACCCAGGACACTTCAGTCCAGAGGCCAATGCTCTATCCACTGAGCCAAACTAGCTAGGGTTCATCATAGATGTTTCTATCTCTCCCTCTCCCTTCTTCTCTGAAATCAATAAAAAATATACTATAAAAAAAAATGTCCTTGCCCTTGCCAGTGTGGCTCAGTTAATTGGAGTGTCTTCCCCTCTGAAGGGAGGTTCAATGTTCAGTCAGAGCACATACCTAGGTTACTGGTTTGATCCCATGGACACATACAGGAGATAACCAATGATGACTCTGGTCTCTCTCTCTCTCTCTCTCTCTCTCTCTCTCTCTCTCTTTCTCTCTCTCTCTCTTTCTCTCCTGGACCTTCTCCCTCTCCTTCCTTCTCTCTTCCTTTCTCTATAAAATCAATGAAAACATATCCTCAGTGACAATTTTAAAAAAGTCCTCAATGGGAGGCAAAATGACACTATATTGTATGATACTAACTAAGGCAATGATTAAAAGGACCAGATGAACTAGAAGAAAGGAAATTAAAATCAGCAGATAAAGCAAAAGTATTCTAAAATGTAAATGGGATCTAAATAAAGAAAATATTATTTTCACAGCTCATGAGTATCAGCAGCTGGTTCTGCTGACTCCAAAGTTCACCTTCCAGCTCTGGCCGAGTAGCTTAGTTGGTTAGAGTGTCATCCTGATACACCAAGGCTTGATCCAGGGTCAAGGAACATACATGAATCATCCAGGGCACAAGCATAAATTAGTGGAACAACAAATTAGCTTTAGTTTCTCTCTCCCTTCCTCCCTCTCTCTAAAATAAAAAAAAATAAAAAGGCCTGACATTGATTGTACGTTGACCTATGAACCAGGAGGTCATGGTTTGATTCCCAGTCAAGGCACATGGCTGGTTGCAGGCTTGATCCCCAATGTGGGGCATGCGTGAGGCAGCCAATCAATGATTCTCTCTCATCATTGATGTTTCTATTTCTCTCTCTCCCTCTCCTTTCTCTCTGAAATCAATAAAAATATATTTTAAAAAATAATAAAATAAAAGTTCACTTTCTATCTTCTTTCAACTACCCAGCATTAAATGCCTTGAAAAGTCATCTTTTTTCTCTGTACATTTTCTCCTAGTCGTGAAATGTTTTCTTACTTCCCTGTATTACCTTGAAGATGTGGCATCCAGCATAGTTTTCTACTCCAAGCCCTATTGTTATCAGAGATAAATCTAATGTCCTTGTCCAAATAACCCAATACTCTGCCTTCATATTTCCCTGACCCTCTCACTCTCAGGAGGAGTAATCTCCCCTTTATTTCTGCCCAGTTCCATGGACTTTGTCATCAAGAGGACTTTTCTGCCTCTGAAATATGTTTATTTACCACTCTTGACAACAACCTTTGATCCCAGCTGCGTTGTCCAATTATTTCCATACTTCTTTTTCAACATCGGGGTCCTTGATTGTTCAATTTTCTCCCAATTCATCTGTCTGACTTTCTTTATTTAGTCTTCATGATCCATAATCTCAGCCATTCTTATCAATACTCTCAACTCCTTTGTTTCCCAAGACCTCCTATCCCACTCCTCAATCCTAGACCAAACTAACTGGCTGACTTCTTTGTTCACACTCAGTCTACAGAGAACTGATGGAGAAAATTACCCAGCTAATGAGAGAATCAGAGACCCCACATACTTGAGAGTTTCAGAGACAGAAAGGAAGAAATGAAAAACAACAACAACAAATACACACACACACACACACACACACACACGCACACACGCACACGCACACTCGCACACGCACACACGCACACACGGTGTCCCAAAAAAATGTATACACACTTTGAGTAATTACAAAGGCATTTAATTATATAGAGAGATGTATTATTAAATTACATTTAATAAATGTATTATTAAAATACATTTCATTTTCAAAATGTAGACCTATTAGCTGTTAAAGTATATATACATTTTTGGGGACACTATTGTGTATATACACACACACACACACACATATGGCAAAGGCCTTGGGGCTTCGGAGAGGAGGAAGGTCATTACAGGATATTAAGAAGAGTAGATGTTTAATAATTAATAGTTTACCCTGTCATACAGACAAGTCAAAAGGTTATCTCTGATGGGGGTGGAGGGGGTGGGGAAGAGGACATGTGCTGGGGGTTGGGGAAGGCTGGGGAGAGGTCAATGGGGGGAAAGGAGACTTATGTAATACATTAAACAATAAATAATTTAAATTTTAAAAAAAAGTTATCTCTGACATCTCCTAGTATGGGCAATATTTCTAATTTAAATTTCTCTAAGTAGTTAATTGGGGTGTAGAAGTTTCTCTTGCTCACAGGGTCTCCATTGATTTTAGCTCAAAATAATGCCTATACCACAGAGGCACATTTTGTTCTGAATCCCTACAGTAAGAACTTTTATCTTTTCTTTTTCCTAGTGATATATCCTTAGCACCTAAAACATTGTCAGGTACATAGCTGGTGCTCAATATATATTTTTGAATGAATAAATAAATCAATAAATAATACGTCACTTGACCAATCTTGAATCAGTTCCTGTAGGTAGAGGGATTCAATGTTTTAATTAGCCAGGCCTAAATCAAATGCTGCCCCTGTGGTCAGGGACTGAAACATATGGTCTAAAAATGAGAAATGGATGATTCCATAAGAAAATTAAAGTACTGCTGAAACCGGTTTGGCTCAGTGGATAGAGTGTTGGCCTGCAGACTGAAAGGTCCCAAGTTCGATTCCAGTCAAGGCCATGTACCTTGGTTGTGGGCACATCCCCAGTAGGGGGTGTGCAGGAGGCAGCTGATTGATGTGACTTTCTCATCGATGTTTCTGGCTCTCTATCCCTCTCCTTTCCTCTCTGTAAAAAATCAATAAAATATATTTTAAAAATAAAAAGAAAATTAAAGTACTATTACTACTAGGGAACTCTATACTAGGCAGGCCAAAACACAGATATTCATCCCAAAAGACATGGGAAATACTGGGGAGTCAAAGATTTTAACCTTTCAAAGGTCCAAGTTGGAACCTACCTGAGATATAGTAGTCATTGTGTGTGACTCATCAGTACTTCTAATGTCAGGTTACCTCCTCACCTTTTAAATTACCCACTCATTGTATGTGTGTTTGTGAAAGAGAGTGTAATACTTTCCATCATTTTAATCCACTAATCAGACCTGACCGCTACCTCAGACTCCCAGGAGGCACATACAAATTCCCTGTGGCCTCTCAGGCCTGTACCTCACTCACACCTTCTTTCCTAGGAGAGTGGTCGCTCTGGGAAGAGCAATGGGTGCATTTCACCAAGTTCCTCAAGAGGTTCCAAACCTTTATGTAACAAAGCCTTATAGAAACAGAGGGCAAAAGATATGAAAGAGGGGATGATCCAGAAAGAAGCAGAGACAGCCCCGAAAGGAAGAATCAGTGTCCTTAATAAAGACAAGGGAGGAGAGCATCAAACGGGAAGAATGGGCAATAGTAATCTTAATCTCTGGGTTAGGGCGGTGTTATGAACTGCGTTTGCACACACACCCCTTCTCCAATTTGTATGTTGAAACCATAATCCCCAATCTGATAATACTGGGAGATGGGAGGTAATAAGGTCATGATGGTGGAACCCCACGATGGGATTAGTGCCCTTACTAAAAAGAAATATGCCCAGCCAGTGTGGACCAGGAGGTTACGGTTCAATTCCTGGTCAGGGCACATGCCCGGATTGTGGGCTCAATCCCCAGCAGTGAGTGTGCAGGAGGCAACCGATGATGATTCTCTCATGATTGATGTTTCTCTCTCTCCCCTTCCCTTCCTCTCTTTGAAACTAAAAGAAAAAAAAAATGAAGAAGAAAAAAAAAAACCACACACACACACACACACACACACACACACAAGAGCTTGCTAGTGTGAGCCCTCTCTCTGCCCTAGGAGGATACAGCAAGTAAACCAGAAAGAGGGCTCTCACCAGAAACCAACCATGTTGGCACCCTGATAGACTTCCCTGTCTCCAGAACTATGAGAAACAAATGTTTTTTAATTCACCCAGTCTGTGGTATTTTGTTAAAGTAGTCCAAACTGAGTGAGATAGGAGGATTAACATTGAGAATAGGAAAATTAATTTAACATTTAGATAATCATTTGTGACTTTGAAGGAAGAATTTCTGTAGCATAGGGCAGAAAACTTAAGAAATTAGTGACTAAGGAGGAAGTGGAAGTAAATCATAAAATGGCAAATTAAAAAAAAAAAAATTCTCAAAAGGGAGATCCTGCTCTAAAGAGAGCACTACCCTAGGCACCAGGGCCGCTTCATGGGCCTGTGACCTTTACAGTCACACAGGGTCCTGTGCCCAGAAGCGTCCTGGCATGGCTTACTGATTTGATGTCTGTATCTTGAAATTTTTAATAAAATTTAAACAAGGGCCCTGCATTTTCATCTTGCACTAGGCCCACATACTATGCAGTAGGACACGAGGGGCACTGACGTGACTGAAAATATTTCATTCATCATTCATTCACTTATTTATTCAATGACAAATACATAAATGGCCTACTACAAGCCAGGCACTCTAGTAGTTTCTGTAGACATGATGAAGAAGGTAGTGAACATGGCAGATGTTTGACAAAAATATAGAAGAAAGGGGTGTTATTTTCAATATTAAAATGTAAATACAGCTAGCTATGACATGACATTCTACCTCAGTTCCTTTGTTGTGTGGCCTATATGACCCCAGGAAATGTATTCAACTTTCCTAAAACCTAGTTTACTCAAGCAAAATTCAACCTAACTGGCTTTACTAAGTGACTTGTAAACTTGGCAGCATACAATCTAGCAACTAGAAGGGTGCTCCAAAGGGTTGTACAGAATGGAAGGTTTTCATAGGCAGAAAGAGGAAGAGACTAAATTGAGAGTGGATTATTTCAATCCAGGAAACCTTCCCTTAGGGGGAGGCAGAGGGTCTTATCAGACAGATTACCTCACTAATGTGGGTCAGGAAATTCCAGGCTGATTGGTTTAAAATTCCACTCTTGGGAGTGGCAGAAACCACAATTACTTAAGTATTAAGTTTAGGTTTGGTATCCTGGGCTTTTAGCAGAAGTGACACCATATTGGGCTTGTGGCTTTTCTTTTTAACATCATCTAAAAAATGAGAATAAATTAGGGGAATTAAATAAGATCAGGAACACAAGGTGCTTAGAACAGTGCAAGATACATGTTAAGTGTATAATAATGTGTGATTGACTGTGATAATTTCTAGCACCTAGTATGGCCAAGCACATAAGAGTTTGATAAGTGACTAGTTTGTTAAATGGGGGTAAAAAAGAAATTTCAGATCAATCTGGATAGGTTGATATATTTTTGTATAAATGAAGCCAATATGGTTATACAGACTCATACAGACTTAAAACATTGATTAGGCCTAGAAAAAGATGTAAGAGGATATAGAGGGTGTCCCCCAAAATGTATATACACTTTACAGCTGATAGCTCAATTGACATTTCTCTTCAGATTTAATGCATTGGAATTAATAATTATTCAGTGTGTATACATTTTTGGGGGGATACCATGTATACTAACTTGTTGACTGTGGTCAAATTTGTACAATAAAATTTTAAAAAATATATATTTTTTATTTCAGGGAGGAAGGGAGAGGGAGAGAGAGATAGAAAAACAATGATGAGAGAGAATCATTGATCAGTTGCCTCTGTGTGCCTCCTTTTGGGGACTGAGCCCACAACCCTGGCATGTGCCCTGACGGGGAATCAAACTGTGACTTCCTGGTTCTTAGTTCGATGCACAACCACTGAGCCAGGCCAGCTAAGCTGTGTAATAGGATTTGAGGGAACAGATTTTTGTTTTGTGTTTTACTTATTGAGAATATAGCAGTAGTAAATGACAAAGTTCAGTTTATTACAATTTTTCCCTTCTAAAAATTACTGTCCTATCTAAAATATTTTCATTCAGTTTATAGTCTCTTTCTTTTAGTTCTGAATCTGCCATAATTTGCTTGGAAAAAATCAGTTCCTTGATCTGCATTACAGCTTCCTCACTCATAAAATGAATTGCACAATCTAGACAGTGCTTCTTAACTAGTGGACTATGGCATCCTGGTGTCCTGAATGTGGGTGAGAAACTGACCCCTTCTGCGACGAGGCAGTTGAGAGAGATCAGGGGAGGTCAGAACCCCTGGGCCAGTATCTTTGTCCATGAGCAGCCTTGTTAAGGGATCCTCAGGGCAGCATGTGCTGAGTAGTCTGGGGTGTATGCCAAGCACTGTAAACAACAACCAACACTTAACATTCTTCTGTCTGTGCATGGCCAAGGATACCTGCCACATGGACAGCTATCTGCAAAGCCCAACATGGACCCGACATCATGGAACCAATGCACAAGTTTCCATTCTTGGTGCCCAAGGGGGACAGCACACAGCTCCAGGGACCTGAGAGAGAAGCCTTGACTGAGTGGGGTTCCCGGTGGGCTCAGCTGCCAGCATTGCCCTTAATATAGTGGCTATTTCTCTCTCCTCTCTCTCTCTCTCTCTCTCTCTCTCTCTCTCTCTCTCTCTCTCTCTCTTTCTCTTCAGAGAGAAAGGGAGAGAGAAACATTGATTTGTTGATCTTATTTATGAATTCACTGGATGGTTCCTATATGTGCCCCAACCAGCAATCCCAGTGCATCAGGACAACATGCTCCTGATATATCCAGCCAGAGATAGTGGCTATTTCTATTTCTCTGTGACGACGAACTCTTTTTTTTTTTTTTTTTTAATTTTTTTTTTTTATTGATTTTTTTACAGAGAGGAAGGGAGAGGGACAGAGTTAGAAACATTGATGAGAGAGAAACATCGATTAGCTGTCTCTTGCACACACACACACACACACACACACACACACACACACCCACTGGGGACGTGCCCACAGCCAAGGTACATTCCCTTGACTGGAATCAAACCTGGGACCCTTCAGTCCGAAGACCAATGCTCTATCCACTGAGCCAAACCGGTTAGGGCACGATGATCTCTTTTAATGGCCCTCAGACTAGCTATTGACAACATATGCTAGAATTTCATTGTGGAAATCTTGATATAAAAATGTACTATTAGTTTGAAATTCATCTGCATGTTCATATAAAATTTCAACATTACATTTGTCAATAAAAGGAGTTGTTATTCTTTAAATATAATTACAATTGTAAATTTTGAATGATGGTATAACATGGTTTTAATATTTTATCACCCACTTATGCGATCAGAGTCCTTTACTGATAATTACTATTCATAATATGAGAAGTTTATCATTAAAAAGTCGAGATCAGAAACTGCATAAAGCCATTTCAACCATAAAACCTAATATGAAAACATATTCATAGGAACAAGTTCAAAATGATCATGAAAAAAATGTGGAAATTTTTTATTTGAATGTTTTATTCAAAATGAATTTTAATATATTCTCTAATACATTGTATTTTTTAGCATAATTATATAATTTAAAGAAAATGTTATGAATTTTTTAACCAGCCATCATTTAGATGTCTCCAAATCTCTGTTTATGCAACCTGTGTGCTGTACACAAAATAATGTTTTCTGCATATGTTGTGATATGAAAGAAGTTGAAATTTATAAAATCTGTCTTCTACTCTCTCCAACCTTAGGACTGGCATTCATGTTCCTGGATGGAAGTACTTAGTATCCCATCTCCCACCATTTTTCAAATTAATATAAGAATTTAATGCAATTCAAAGAAGAAAGAATAACACAAATTATTGATTTATTTATTTTTTAAAAATATATTTTATTGATTTTTCACAGAGAGGAAGAGAGAGGGATAGAGAGTTAAAAACATCGATCAGCTGTCTCTTGCACACCCCCTACTGGGGATGTGCCGGCAACCAAGGTACATGCCCTTGATCAGAATCGAACCCGGGACCTTTCAATCCGCAGGCCGACGCTCTATCCATTGAGCCAAACCGGTCCCGGCACAAGTTATTGATTTAAAATAATTGGTTAGAAAACACCTAGACAACATGTGTGTCAAGTGATCAGTTTTCACAATCACCCTTGCAGTTTCTCACTAGTTACTTTGGTATGAATGCCATCTTCCTAAGGTCTTTAAAGTTTCGTTTTTCTACAACTCAGAATTGAATCAGAAATCAAGTTATCGCCCTAGCCAGTTTGGCTCAGTGGATAGTGTGTCAGCCTGTGGACTGAAAAGTCTCTGATTCGATTCCAGGATGAGCATATGCCCATCCCCAATAGTGGGGCATGCAGGAGGCAGTTGATCAATGTTTCTCTCTCATTATTTAGCATAATGATGTTTCTATTTCTCTCTTCCTCTCCTTTCCTCTCTGAAATAAACAAAAATATATTTTAAAAAAAGAAAAAGAAAAAAACGAAATCAAGATATCCATGACTATTCATAGTAAATTCAAGAAGCCTTCATATGTTGAGACCCTCAGGGTACACATTTTACGGTTGCTGGGTATCAGAGTGCCTGGAAAGCAGAATGCCTAACAGTTTGCTTGTTGATTCTGGAATCAGAGCAACAGGAGGCGGCTAGTTTGGAGGGTTATTTCATCCAAGTTATTAAGGCCTGGTGGCTGGTTTCTGCCCTGAAACAAAGTACCTTTTGTTCCTGCCTGCCCAATAAAACACCTGTAATGCTTGGGCAATGCTAAATAAACATTAACAAATTCTTATTTTTTGTGCTCCTTTTTTTCCAAGTCCCAAACAAGCGATTCCCTCTATTTGTCAACACAAACTGCGTTTAAACAATTTACAATGTAAGTGATTCAATTCCTAATCTTTCTTATGGTTAGGGATACTTGTCAATTACACACTTTCACCAGCATCCTTGGGCCTATAGATTAACTGAGGTTTCTTAAGTGTTGGTTATTACCAAATCTTATCCCTTCATTTAAAAAATACTAACACTGGAGCTCATTTACGTCAAATGACTTAAAATCCCTTAGCTGGGCCGAAAAAAGGAGTGCATCTCCAGTTTCTGGCTCTTTCATCGATCCTGTTCATTATGCTTCACAACAACACAATTAGAAGCATTAAGGTGTAAGTTACTGGCCATCAGGTAGCATGCCTTGCTGCCCCACGTTTAAGGTCTTGAAAATCATTCAATTCCCTCAATTCCATCCCCAGGAAAAGCTGCTTCAGCTCTTCAGCTTTCCGAGTCACTAGGACAATGTTGGGAAATACTGCCGACAGATCTGAGATCCGTGGGAACCTAAGGAACTGACAGTCCCCCCGCAGGTCCTTAAGGGGAAAAGCTCAGTGTGTGAGCCGCGTTTGGAGGCCTCTCCAAAGGCTCGGGATTCACCTACGTCGGTGTCACAGGGGTTTTTCGTGCAGGCACTCGCGATGGGCGCCGCAGGCACAGAAACGGGCCGCTTGTATTTGGGAAAAATGCGAGAAGCCGAGGGGCCGAGGGGCCCTTCTTGGGACCTTAAAGAACGGGGGGAAACAGCGTGGGTTCATGCAGGCTCGGGCAATGGCATGCATTCGGACGCTGAGACCCTTAGGCCTCCAAGGGAGGGAGAAGAAAGAAGCGCGAGAAGAAAGGAAAAGGCCCCTTTCTCCCGTGACGCGCGGTCACGAGAAGTTCTCCCGACGTGTGCGCACGCCATTGGCCGAGCCCGGGCAGGCGTCCCCCGCAGCGGCCCCGGCGCGAACGGCGGCAAGGGCGGCGCCGCGCTGGAAGTTGAGGGGGCGCGCGCGCTCCCGCGGCCGGCCACGCCCCCGCTCCCAACCCGCCAATCCGCTCGTCCGGTGCCTCTTTGCGCCCGGTTAGCCACGCCCCTCGCGCAGCGCGCTCCTCCTCCACCGGGTCGGCGGCGCGCGGAAAATGCGTCACGTGACGGCTGGCCCCGCCTCTTCCTCTCGGTCCCATATTGAACTCGAGTTGGAAGAGGCGAGTCCGGTCTCAAAATGGAGGTAAAACCGCCGCCCGGTCGCCCCCAGCCCGACTCCGGCCGCCGCCGCCGCCGCCGGGGGGAGGAGGTATTAGGGGGAGAGCGGGGGGTTGATGGGTAGTGGCCGGCGTGGGGGGCCTGGCTCGGTGGGAGCGGGGAGGCCGGGTGGACGGGTTGGCGGTCCCGCGCTCTGCGTGGAGAAGGGCGGTGGGAGGGGGAAGGGAGCGGGCCTCGGAGGCCTCCTCGGGGCCTCTCGCCCGCCTCGTTTTCTTCTTCGGCTGCACAGGCGGCCCTTTTTGGAGGCGCGGCGTGGCCGGGGAGGCCTCCGGGTGCGGGCCGGCCCGCCGGCCGCGCGGCCTCGGGTTTGAGGCCGAGAGCGGCATGGCGGGCCTGGGCGGGAGCGGTTGGGAGGAGGCGGTGGGGGAGGGGAGGGACGGCCAGGCACATCCGGGAGAGCGAGCAGGCGGGCGGCGGCCACATTGACATTGATCCGCCGCCGCCGCCGCCGCCGCGTTACGAAATGGCGCATTGGCCCGCAATGGCCGCCGCCGCCGGGAAAGAGCGCGAGATTGGAAGGGAGAGAGAGGAGGCGGCCCGGCAGGAAATGCCGCAGATGGCCTCGAGGCTTGGGCGCAGTGCTTTTCCCGAACTTAGGGCGACAGGATTTTAGGCCTTACAGACGAAAGGAAATAAAACCTATTTTTCTCGCAGCATCCAGTTAAAGATAAAATTTTAAAATGTTTGCTGCGATGAAATACTTCCTGATCTGTTCTTGCTAAAGTACTTATAATTATACATCTCTTGGCACTCTTATACAGCAGGAACTTAAAGTTTTAAGGATCTTTTTCCTCCCTCATGGCTCTGGTTGTAGTTTTGGGATTTTTATTTTAGCGGACTGCAACCACAGTTGCATTTTTCATGTGCCTGAGATAATATAATGTGAGGCATAGTTGTATGATTTTTTTTTAAGTCATTTTGTTGTTGCTTATTAAATGCACTTAACCAGGACTTGAAAAGATAAGAATAAGTGAATTAAATGCTGTAGGCTATTAATCATTTAACATTTTTTCCCTAGCATATGACAGTATCTTCCTTATACCTTAACAACTGTACCATTAGAAGACCCTGAAGACATTAGAATGTAAATGTGAGCCCTTTTATGTAAGGACTTGGAATGAAAGATATCTTAAATGCATGGATTAAATGGCAATTCATGTAATTGATTAAATTGTAAAATAGTTCAGTCCATATCCTTAAGGAAAATCTCGTTTTTTTTCAAGCAATAAATTTTTTAAAAAAATATATTGATTTTTTACAGAGAGGAAGGGAGAGAGAGCTAGAAACGTCGATGAGAGAGAAACATCGACCAGTTGCCTCTTGTACACCCCCTACCGGGGATGTGCCCACAACCAAGGTACATGCCCTTGATCGGAATCGAACCTGGGACCTTTCAGTCCGAAGACCGACGCTCTACCACTGAGCCAAACCGGTTTCAGCTCAAGCAATAAATTTTATACTTAAATCCAGTTTGCCCATATACACACGTGTGTATATATGTATGTATATGTATATATATAGATTTCAGAGAGGAGAGAGAAACATCAGTGATGAGAGGGAATCATTTGATTGGCTGCATCCTGCACATTGGACCCAGCCCACAACCCAGGCATTGTGCCCTTGATCCCTTTGGTCTGCTGGCCGATGCTCTATCCACTGAGGCAAACCAGCCAGGGCAGTGATGGATTTTTTTAGAGTTTTGTGGGGAGCGACATGAATTCGCCTTAAAAAAAAAAATTTATCTGAGCCAAATCGACAACAGTGTCAGGAAGTAAGGTTTTAAATGTTTCAGATAATGGTAGTTTTTCTATTTTTTTTATACAGTTGGAATTAAAGAGGGAATGTAAGGAAGATTTTTACATTTCTTAAAAATACCACTCAAAACTTTTTAAATTGTACCTCAGAGCTTTGGTTTAAAATTAATGCTTGACATGAGAAGAAATGGCATGGATGAAAAACTGCTTCTACAATATTTTGTTTTCTTAGTAGCAACAACAGAAATAATCTATTCCAAAGCCCCTTTGTAGCTTAAAATTAAGGGATTTTTGATTTTGGGGATTCCCTTGGACTAAAATGTAGTTAAGTGATGTTGGCATTTAAAAGGATGGTTATAGGTTTTCTTGGTATTTTGGTTCCTTTATTAAGTTGATTTGTATGATCCTACTCCAGTTTTTAACTGGACAAAGTGTTAGTACAGAAGTTGATATTGAGTTTATTTGTAGCAACTTAAAATGCTTGTGCATCTTAGCAATTCACTAAAAGATATAAATAAAATGTGTTGGTTTTTTTTCTCAGGGCCATGATCCTAAGGAACCAGAGCAGTTGAGAAAACTGTTTATTGGTGGTCTGAGCTTTGAAACTACAGATGACAGTTTAAGAGAACATTTTGAGAAATGGGGCACACTCACAGATTGTGTGGTAAGTTACTAAAGGACAAAAGAGTTTTTAGAGAGAGGTAGAAAGGCTTGTGGAGAAGTGTTTCAAAGGTTTAAAACTCTTTATTTTGTAGGTGATGAGAGACCCCCAAACAAAACGTTCCCGGGGCTTTGGTTTTGTAACTTACTCTTGTGTTGAAGAGGTGGATGCAGCAATGTGTGCTCGACCACACAAGGTTGATGGACGTGTAGTGGAACCAAAGAGAGCTGTTTCTAGAGAGGTATTTTAATACCATGTTGTATAATGTGAGATTGTTGTAAAACTTTGTGTTGGTTTTTTTAAACTTGCATATTTCTTGTAGGATTCTGTAAAACCTGGTGCCCATTTAACAGTGAAGAAAATTTTTGTTGGTGGTATTAAAGAAGATACAGAAGAATATAATTTGAGAGACTACTTTGAAAAGTATGGCAAGATTGAAACCATAGAAGTTATGGAGGACAGGCAGAGTGGGAAAAAAAGAGGATTTGCTTTTGTAACTTTTGATGATCATGATACAGTTGATAAAATTGTTGGTAAGTAGCAAGTCGACTACACTAAATTTGCTAAATTACTTATACTGTATTGTGCATAAAGTATATTCAGTTTTCATAAAGTGACTACATCCGAATCAAGAAACAAACGGTAACATCCTAGATATTTAATGTTATGTGTAGTGCTAAAGGATAGCATTTATATGTGCTTTTTCAAACACCAAGTAACTTTTGTTTGTTTGATTTAAAAAAAAAAATTTAGTTCAGAAATACCACACTATTAATGGGCATAATTGTGAAGTGAAAAAGGCCCTTTCCAAACAAGAAATGCAGTCTGCTGGATCACAAAGAGGTGAGTAATACCATACATACTTAAACAATAAATGTGAGTGGTGTTTGTAAGATTCTTAAAGATCTTCCTTGCCTGTGTTAAAGGCCGTGGAGGTGGATCTGGCAATTTCATGGGTCGGGGAGGAAACTTTGGAGGTGGTGGAGGTAACTTTGGCCGTGGTGGAAACTTTGGTGGAAGAGGTAGGATGATTATCTTATTTCTAACTATGTGTCTTCCTAAAATTTGTTTGTAGGCTGAATGTTACACTTTTTAAATTAATGCCTTGCTTTTCCGCAGGAGGCTACGGTGGCGGAGGTGGCAGCAGAGGTAGTTATGGAGGAGGTGATGGTGGATATAATGGATTTGGAGGTGATGGTAAGTTTTTTAAAAAATTCATATTTTGTTTCCTGGCTTTATAGACAAGTGTTTTATTTTTTATTTTTTCATTTCAATCAAAATTGAATGGTTTGACAGTTAAAGTATGGTTCTAAACTAATATCATAAAAGGCTAAACTTATTTTCTCCTAAGAATTTAACAGTAGCTAGTTATTTTGGCCAATTACATTTATTGTACTAGTTAATGAAGCTGGCATAATATCTCAGGAGACTTCACTATTTTCTTCAGTGAAATTTAAAGAATTAAAAATAAAAATTTAATATTAAAATATATTTAAGCATTTATCTTAAATTCTTACTAGCCCAGATTTCTTGGTTCTAGTAACCAAGCTTTAATGCTAAATCAATTCATTGACTTATTTTCTAGTGGTTTAAATGCAATACAAACTAGAATTCAGTTACATATTTGCTTTTGTGACCCAATTTTTTTTAGGTGGCAACTATGGCGGTGGTCCTGGTTATAGTAGTAGAGGAGGCTATGGTGGTGGTGGTGGACCAGGATATGGAAACCAAGGTGGTGGATATGGTGGCGGTGGTGGAGGATACGATGGTTACAATGAAGGGGGAAATTTTGGTGGTAAGTTTTGATTTGTTTTAAGTGTTCATTATTGTTTATAGTTCCATTTCAGATGTTTAAAAGTGTTAAAACGTAACATTTGGTCAAATTTCATAATTTGTAAAATCAGAAATTACTTAATGGGTAATTGAACTAAAATTTTTTTTATTGTGCTTATTAGTAAATTGGTAAATGCATTCAACTCTATACTTGAAATGATTGTTTATCAGTTGTTTATCCAGTTTAAAATTGCTTAGTTTACTAAAGCTAAGCAATTTTAAACTTGACAAATGGGAATTGTAAATTGTTAAAATGAATAATAGGGTGTCATCTGGGGTCTAAATGAGAAAATCACTTGAAATCTCAGTGTGTCAAAGATGCATTGCAGACTATAAGCAAGACTGCATTATTACTCCAGGACACTAATCGACTACATTGAACTATTAATGTATCAACAATAAAAGATTTTTATTAAATTAACTTAGAATAATTTCTATTGTTTTAAAAGTTGTAGTACATCAGAATTAGAGTGAATCAAACTGACAATTTTGGTTGTGTTAGTGGTATGTAGGAGAGAATGTGCTGGAGTAAAGCATCAATTATAAAAAAATATGACAGCTATTCAGACACATGCTCTTGGAACCATTTTTCACTCCTTTTCATTCCTTATCCCAGTGTTTTTCAACCTTTTTTGGGCAAAGGCACACTTGTTTCATGAAAAAAATCACGAGGCACACCACCATTAGAAAATGTTAAAAAATTTAACTCTGTGCCTATATTGACTATATATAAAGTAATTCTCTTGAATAGGAATCAAATAAACACAAAGAAAGTATTTTATAATTACTTTATTATGAAATATTAAGTAAACAAAATAGTGAAAAATTATAAAATTCTTGTCTTGTCTGCACCTACGGCACACCAGGCAACATCTCGCGGCACACTAGTGTGCCGCGGAACAGCGGTTGAAAAACGCTGCCTTATCCCATGTCTGAGCTGTGCTAGTGAGCCTCAGTTTGTGGTGTAGAGAATTTGGTAGCTCTAAAATCTCTTTTCAAGGAGTTGCAAGTTAGTGTTGTAGAGTATGCTATCATGATTGTTACGATAATGTACGTATTTTAGAAGAGGGAAATAATAGTGCAAATTAACCACAAATAAAAAACCTTTGTAATTTCAGGTAACTATGGTGGAGGTGGAAACTATAATGATTTTGGAAATTACAGTGGACAACAGCAATCAAATTATGGACCCATGAAGGGGGGTAGTTTTGGTGGAAGAAGCTCGGGCAGCCCCTATGGTGGTAAATAATATTTCTCATTAAAATTTTTTTATAGCCTTCTTAATTTACAAACTCATGTATAATATTTCTTTTAAAACTGTTAACCTATATTATTTCCAGGTGGTTATGGATCTGGTGGTGGAAGTGGTGGATATGGTAGCAGAAGGTTCTAAAAACTCAGCAGAAAAGGGTAGGTATAATTTAAATTTTTAATATGATGATAAAGCATATGTGGAACTGTTCACTGAGTGTAATAATTTTTTTATCCTGTATTATTCAACAGGCTACAGTTCTTAGCAGGAGAGAGAGCGAGGAGTTGTCAGGAAAGCTGCAGGTTACTTTGAGACAGTCGTCCCAAATGCATTAGAGGAACTGTAAAAATCTGCCACAGGAGGAACGATGATCCATAGTCAGAAAAGTTACTGCAGCTTAAACAGGAAACCCTTCTTGTTCAGGACTGTCATAGCCACAGTTTGCAAAAAGTGCAGCTATTGATTAATGCAATGTAGTGTCAATTAGATGTACATTCCTGAGGTCTTTTATCTGTTGTAGCTTTGTCTTTTTCTTTTTCTTTTCATTACATCAGGTATATTGCCCTGTAAATTGTGGTAGTGGTACCAGGAATAAAAAATTAAGGAATTTTTAACTTTTCAATATTTGTGTAGTTCAGTTTTTCTACATTTTAGTACAGAAACTTTAACAAAATGCAGTTTTGAAGGTGTTTCCTTGTGAGTTAACAAGTAAAGAAGATCATTGTTAATCACTATTTTGTATGAATTTTGCTAAAGTTAACTGTAAAGAAACACCTACTGACTTGCAATTTAAGGGGAATCTATTCTCCCCATTTCCAAACATGAAATGAATGGGCTCTGATATGTGGAGAGAATAGATATTTGTATGTTTGCAATGTGTGTTTTAGATAAATAGAATTGGGTATTTAAATTAGCATATTTGTGACTCTGATGACATCAAGATTTACCTTCAAATGAAAACTCTCAAAATTCCTATTTGGTTTTTGTGCATTTTCTTTCCAAATGTAATCATGATTTTAGTGTGTTGGCTTTGCTGAGAGTCTGAGCTGTGTTTAGAACATCTCCATTCTGCATTCACCTTGGTCACATGTGAACTACTGCCATAGTTTTATTTGGGTGTAAAGAATGTCTGCTGCCGCCCTCTGTTTAAATTCTGGGAAGGGGTAGTGGATGTTTTTCCTTCCTCTTCCATTAAAAAACCGTTTTTTAAGACTTCAAAATATAGGACCACTAAGCCTGCTGTATTTGAGCAAATTGGTGGCTACCTTTTTTTCCTTTTTAAAGCACAAGAGGCCCATAAATATTTCGTTATTTTCCTTGGTTTAATTTTTTTTTTTATATAAGCTCTCAAAGCAAGAGAATAAAAACCATGCATTGTTGAACCCTTCACTGGCTGGGCATGCTTTCCTGTTTGTACCCTCTACATTTTACTGGATGAAACCAAGGAGAGTCTAGATATAATTGGCCCAAATGACATAATGCAGCCAAAGTGTACCATAGTTGCTTAGTACAAGCTTCCCACTTCCCAAAGATCTGAATTCAAATTTGGATTGTCTGAGTTCTTATTCAAAATCCCAAAAAAATACTGTCATTCTATGTGTATGCTTAAACATAAATCATGTTGGAATGAGCTTATTTGTTTGGAGGACCCGGGGTGAGAAGATTTTTAGATGATAAGGTCATATACATATATATAAAAAACCAATGTCTACTGTTTTGCGCCAGCGTAGTGCTTACAATTTCATTCAAGCCCTAAGTATGTGCCCTGCTGTTGTTATTTCTTTGGCAGTTGAACATTGAATTCAAGGTTCTTATTTTTGTTTTAAGAAATACTAAGCAAAACAAGCAATAAAAAGGGGAGTGGGGCGTGCTAGTGTTTGCATATGCTCTCTTGTTGCTCTAATTCTGTGCCTCTGTGCATTAATATTTGGATGCATGCAATGCCAGCATGGAAATCGGTCTTCACAGATACTGCAGTTTTCCAGAAAACACTCACAAACCAATAAATGTAACAGACAACATGACATTTGTTAATGGACGTATGTGAATAAGCAGCGTAGAAAATAGGCAAATATTAGTAAATGGTTAAGTCTTCACAACTTCAAGTGTGGTTCTATAAATGGACACTGTCAATGTTTATAATTTAAACCTGGGTACCTGGTCAAAATGCTTGGGAAACATTAAAATTGAGCTAAATTGTCTAAAGTTCTTTTATTCATATAATAAAGGTTGAAGGAATGGGGGCGATTAACATTTCCTGTTTCTATTTTGTGAAATTGTTTGACACAACCTTGACAGTATCCTTTAATGGCATATGAAGTTAATTGTACTATTAACAAACTTTCTGTGTTCTGGAACTAGTTTAATAGTGAAAATATATTTTCAGTAAGTGATGTTTGCAACCTATAAGCAGGTGAAATCTGTGTATGTGACCTGTTTATAAGTTGTATTTAGCTTAGTTCTTGTGAACAGTGTGGAAAAGTAAGCCATGAGGAGAGCGATTTAACCAGCTTTAAAGGACCTAAAATGTGCTTTTTGAGCACAGTGTGGATCAAAGGAGACTCACTAAGACAGGACTTCAGCAGCCTTTTGAGTATGGACAAGTCAGCATAAATAAAGAATGACAAGGCAGCAGCAAGAGCTTCAACTGAGAAGTGAAGGCATAAAATACTATGATGATAGTGAGCAACTTTTCAAAAGCTAGTTAAATCTGCTTATTACAACTGAAATATCGAAGAAAGTCTAGCAGGAAGGAGCTCTTCGCCTTTTGGAACATCATTGAGAGATAGTTGCCACAGTCACTAGGTCTAGCATTTAGACCTGCAAGAAAGGGCAATAAGCATTAGGTAAGGCTTGAATTTGAATTTTTTCACTTATTAAAAGAGTACTTCTTTGTAAAGCAAGGTAAGAGTAATCTTTTTGATTTGCAGGTTGAATGAGAATCCTTCTTGCCTAAATGAGGAATGTCTTTCCTACCATCTTAAATACGAAGGTTTCTGGCTGGGTAAGGTTTGTAGCTCACAGTAAAACCTGATGACACCATTTGTTTCCCTACAAATTCATATTACACATTTAAAACTACTAGGTACACTATCCAAAACATTTTAAACAGTTTTTAAAACTTCCCTGCAAATAACCATGAGTGTTCATGTTGAGTGGCGTGTGGCCTCATGTACATAATTCATTGTTGGTGTCTTTAGGGCAAAGTCAGTTTTTGATAAAGGGAGGTGACCTCAAGTTAATGCAGTTTTGTATTGTAATAAGCATGACTTTGTTATAACAGAATCGTTGAGCCTGCCAGTCTTCGTTCTAGGGAAAACCTTGGGATGAACTTTTTAAATTGCCAGTTGACAGAAATTAAAAATGGTCTTCATTCATGTGGCCTAATATATAAATTACATATAAAATCAGGAAATTTAGATGAATGGCATAAATAATTTGGTTCTTTTTAGTGTTTTTTTTTTTTTTTGTGTGTGTGTGTGTGTGTGTGTGTGTGTGTTTGTGTCATTTAACCTGTTAATCAGAAGCAGTGGGCACCTAATTATTCTAATGTTCCATTTTAAAAAGAAAACTTCCCAAAGAATAATTAAACTATTAATTTCTGTGCAGATCAGTTGGTGATTACCTAAGGGCTATTATTGCTAGCCCAAAAGGGCTGGCTAAATATTGAAATTTGACAGTTCACTTTAAAAACAACACCTGGGGGATAGATGCTTAAAATGAAACTAGTTTCTAAATTTTAAACAAATTCTTACATAAATCAGAGTAACTTTACCAGAGTTTTTCTCACAATATGACTGGCACTCTATCTAAACCAGAACTAAATTTCTACACCACTTTAGAAGTGTTGAGCAAGAGAATTATTTTGATGAATTTTATTTTACAGCATGGTTTTAGTGAAGCAGATTTCCCAAGATAAACATTCTTTTTTTTTTTTTTAAAGTTTTTCAGTCCACCTAATTTTTTATGAAACAAAGTGATTTAATTTAAATGTAGTTACACTGTCATTACTGAAAAATGTGATGCTCTTAAGTTATAACACCAATAAGCAAAGTTCATAAGGGAAATAGTCAAGGCAAACTTTGTCAAAGCAACTCAAGGTTACTGCTTTCCACATCATATTTTTAAAACACAACCAAAAAATCCTACCTTTACACACACATACACACACACACGTCCTAATGAATAAAATTTGGTAATAAAGACCATTTGTTACGGAACAACAATTGAGATCTGCTTGGTTTGAGGAGTTCCAATCTAGAAGTCACAATTTGAAACATTTCTCGTTAATGACAGTATCTTGGATTTCCAGTAATTACGTCACAAAGTATAGGGAAAAGCATGCTAATGTACAGGGGTAACATATTAGCCTGTGTGAGTATTCAAAGTTTTATATTTCAATGTCTTGATTTTTAAGACTTAAAAGAGGTGGTTTGCAATGGATTCAAATGTTTCATTTGTAGGATAATGAAATGTTTACAGAAAGCTAACTTTTTCATTAAACTATTTTTAGAAATGTGTGTGTTGTTTTGTCACTTCACAGTGTCCGTGAAATTTAAATGCTATAGGTGAATATGACATACTTAATAAGTAATGATTTGAAACATGGGAAAGTGGGTTCTATTCACTGGAAAACATTGACCTGGGAAATAGGCATGGAAAAATATCTTAAACAGAAAGCTTACTGCCCCTTAAGGATTTAAGCCTTGAAAAACAGTATGTACATACTTAAGTGATATCGGAGGGATCAATGATTTATTGGGGGAGGGGAGGAATGTAGTTAAGGATAATTGAGCAAGTGAAAAATGGTTTGGGAGGATGAAAAGGGGACTCCTTCCACACAGTATTAGGTTTCCTATAGTCATTGGATTGGCTGGTTGAAATTTTGTGTTATGATGGGGTTGGGCAAAAGCTTTCATGAGATCAAGTAGTTTTAAACGACAGTGTTGCAACTTAAACCCAAATAAAGCCACCTGTTAAAGTTTGAACAATTTTGAGTTAGGATTTTGATAAATGTGACATAAAAATATAACAAGTTATATGGATTCTTAGCATTAACTGTTAAAATGGTAAGTGAAATAATTTGTGAATTGAGTCTTAAATGGGACTGGTAAGCTGTTAATTGGGTTGCAACACATTCTGTATTCAACACTGGTTATATTCTATGCAGTGGTTTTATATTCTGCAGCTGTAAGTACCTTATTAATTCCAGTTAATACTTGAATCCAAAACAACTCTTGCATTTCCACCAAAATAAATGTTTTCTTGGAATGAAAGTATTGAAACTAGGCAAGAAGGAAAAATTGGAATCCTACATGTACTCAATACAGACCAATTAAATTTTTGATGGTCAGTGCTACTTTTGCAAAGAATGGGATCCTGTTAATATTAGGTTGACTTAGAATTAAGAAGTACCAACGATAAAGAGAGTAAGGTAATAGGTAAGATAAATCACATTTGCCCATCATGTTTTTGGACAGGTAATGGCAAAGATGTATTGAGAACTAACTGCCTTCATGTGATAGAAATAAAATGGGCACAGTACTGAAAATCAGCTAGGAAATAGGAATTTACCCATATTCAACTTGCAAACTTCATTGATAAGTAATGGATAAATAACATACAAGGGTGTTGACAGCTTTTAAAAATCAAAAGAGTCGAGTTGTTAAATTTCATTATGCCATTTCAGTTAAAGGGTTTATAATAAGGATAGCTGATTATAATAAGGATATATGGAAAGTTGCAAGGTAATTTTTAAAAATTGTGTTGGCCCATGCATTCTATCAAAGTAATGTAGAAGGAACTGATAAATTTTCTGTTTGGATTCTACTATTTAATAGGTACTGGGAGAAAAGTAATGGGTAGGTTTTTGCCTATCAGTAAAAAATTTAAAAACTTGAGTTTTGTGAGGTTGGGCAAGTTGTTTGGGACTTAATCTTTATGCCATGCTATCTGTTGGTAGTTTGATGATGCTAGTTGACCCTCTTAGTATGTTGATTTCATATGCATTAAATATGTAGAATTAAACATTACATTGGAAATAGCAAAACATTTGATTTCGTAAATGTGCCTTAAACAGGAGGCTAGTGATGGGTTTGATGTCTAACTTTGAAGTGATTTTAAGATACTTGGCAAAGTAATCTGATTGTTAAAGTTGTGATTTTTTTAAAATGATAGTAGTACTGTGTATACCATTTGTGGTTTGCTGTCTATAATGAAGGATTGTTGAATTTTACTAGTGTTACTGAAAATAAAGTAACTTCTTCCAATCAAAATTCTCTGCCCTAAATTCTGTCCAGTTAAAAACTTTTTATCTACCTCTTTAGTGGGTGTGGGTAGGGGTTAGAAAAGTAAAATGGAGATAATACCCACCTTCATTGAGGGTAATGGTTAAATGTAAAAATGAACTTAAACGAGCTAAACCTAGTGCCTGGTCCATGATCTCTAAAAATAGTATTTTTGGTAATTAATGTTACTGCCTTAATATCCTGAAGCAAATCTGAAGTTTTATTAGGTGAGAATTATGCCAATGTCTCTCTACAAGTGACTAAGGTTTTTATGACATTAATTTTTTCCCAAGTGAAATTGGCTAAGTATCCTTAAAATAGGGATGAGAATTGTATATGTTGGAGGCTTAAAAGCAAAAGTATGGGTATAGGAAATACTATAAAATACATTTGAGTAGCCATCCTCTCCCTTAAAAGCATAGGCTTGAGAAAGCAAGATTTTTAAAAATATACTAAATGCAGTGTTGAGAAATTAAGGTTTCTAATAAAATGTTTCTTCAGCCCTGGCCAGATAGCTCAGATGGTTAGAGCATCATACCAATGTGCTAAGGCTTCAGGTTCAAACTTGGCCTTAGATAAACCAGTGAATGCATGGATGAAGGGAACAAACCTCTTTAAAAAAAAAAAAAAAGGCTTAACGATTACCCAATCAGGACACAAAGCTCTCACATTTCAAATCCAGATCAAGAAATAAAAACTTGTTTTTATTTTTTATTTTTTAGTCATAGGTAAGTTAAGATTTGTTTTACACAGACCTCAGATTGTGGATCTTTTCCACAGTATGCAGTAAAGTGAGCAGTTATCTTTGGTGGTGGATGGTCTTGCTTTCAATTTGTAAATATTTAAAGTGCAATAAAGTGAAGCACAATAAAACTGAGGTGTGCCAGTATTTAAAAGGCTTAGTTTCTAATACATAAAGTACACAGTATGTTCAGTAGTTCAAAGTAAAATTTTTTTTGTCTTCCACAATTGAAGTCATCACCACCATAACAGGAAGTTTAAAAAAAAATTTTTTCCCATTGATTTCAGAGAGAGAAACATTGATGACAATTATCATTGATTGGCTGCCTCCTGCACTCCCCCTACTCGAGATCAAGCTGGGAACCTGGGCATGTGTCCTTGACCAGAAGGGAACCTGGGGCCCTTCAGTCCACTGAGCCAAATGGGCTATGGCCAGGAAGTTCTTGATCACAGAAGGAAGCTCAGCAGAATCTTCACATTTAAGTCATTTTCAATCAAGTTAATTTGACTTGAGTTTCTTTCACTTGAAATCAAAAGGCACCGTAATGTAAGGCTAAAGAAAATGAGAAAAGGCCCATTAGTAGTGTGTAGATACAGTGTAGTAACTAAGTATGCTCACAGACAAGCCTGACTGCTTTGAGTTCTTGGAGGTTATTCTAGAATGGTACCAAGCCCAGGCTATCTGGCTTGAGCATGTGTACCTCTGAATGGCCTCTAATGATTGTCTGAATAATTTACATAGTGCTTATTCTAAACATGCTTAACCCTCAAGTGAATCTACATTTTCCTACTTTAAAACAAAACCAAGCCGAAACTGGTTTGGCTCAGTGGTAGAGCATCGGTCTGTGGACTGAAAGGTCCCAGGTTCGATTCCGGTCAAGGGCATGTACATTGGTTGCGGGCACATCCCTGGTAGGAGATGTGCAAGAGGCAGCTGGTCGATGTTTCTCTCTTATCGACGTTTCTAACTCTCCCTCCCTTCTCTCTGTAAAAAGTCAATAAAATATATTTTTAAAAAAACAAGACATTAGGTGAGGAGATAGTGGATCAATGCTGTGGTTTATTCGGCAGCAGAATGATTTTGTTTTGAGGGGTCTTGATTTTTCACATTTAATCTCAATATGTGAGATGAAACTGATTTTACGTGAACTGATTTTTTCTTACCTAGATCTTACTCTAGTGTTTGCTATCTCTTGGCAATTCAGTTCTTAAAGGTGTTTAAGTCCTTGACTCCACTTTCACCCCACATCCATCTGTCAGAAAACCCATTTAGTTTCACCTTTGAAATAAAATCCTATGCCCTATCACCCCAAGACACCATATTCCATTACTGCAAAGCCTCCCCATTGGTCTTGCTCCCACCTTTACCCTCTAGACCAGTGTTCGCCAATTGGCAGTCTGATGGTCCATGAGGTCTGAAAGGTTGGGAACCGCTGCTCTAGGCTGTTCTCAAAACAAGGCAGGGGAGACTTAAAAATCAGATGTTACTCTTGGCGCCTCCCCACTTTGCTGGGTAAAAACCAGTCTTTATGAAGGCTTAAGAGAGCTCTGCCACGTTCACTCTACTCATTCACCTCTTTTCCGCCACCCCCCCCCCCTCCCATTTTCAGCCATATGGTTCTTGTGGGGGGTTTTCAAACGGTTCAGAGCCTTGGGACTTGCTGTGTCCTGTCTGAAATACTCTTTTTACTCAACAGAATGTGTTTCCTATGCAGTCTCAATGAGGTTTTACCCTATTTCAAATTGCAATGCGTTTTTACTGGTCTTCCCAATCCTCTTGCACAGTGTAATACATTTGTTATCTTTCCCTAGTAGTTCTAGGAGGATGGGTTTCTGAACAGTTTTCATGTCAAGGTAGAACACTTTACTTGGTTGAGATACACCTAATAACACTTTACTTGGTTGAGATACACCTAATGTTGAAATGATAAAATAGCTTCTCAATGCACTTTTTTCTATATTTCTAGCACTAGAAGTTTAGTATAAAAATGCATATTTTCATCCTGGCTGGTTTGGCTCAGTGTCTTGAACTTGGGACTGTGGACTGTAGGTTCCCAGGTTTGATTCCGGGCAAGGGTACGTACCTTCATTGCAGGCTCCTGGTGCTAGGAATACAGAAAGGTGATGTTTCTCTCTCTCTCTCTCTCAAAAAAAAAACAAACAAAAAACCACCACACAAAACCAATAGAAATAAAACAAACCAATGGAAAAATATCAAGTGAGGATTTTTTTAAAAACATTTTCAATGAAAGCATTCTGAAAATGAAAAACACCTAAATATGAGCATGTGATGTCAATGAAAATACCTTGAATAAATGCAAATGAATTACAAATAATTTAACAATAGTATTCCTTTATTAGTACCAGCTTTTCAACTAGTTTTATTTTTGCCAGAGCTAAACAATTTAATATAAAAAATACCATTTTTTTGTTCATATGATATTTATTAAAAAAGTACATAGTGGTTAGTTTTACAATTTGCTTTAGCCAGATGTCAAAACATATAAATCTATGAATGTAACAAATGAGATAAGAACAGTATAAATAAGTTTTTGTAGTATTTACAGGTATACAGAAACTAGCCCAAATGGTGTTCTAAGAAATTAAGTTTGCAGTTAAAGTGAAACTGATTTCCACATACTGAGAACAGTTTAATGCTTTTAAAGTTTTGTATTATTTTCTACACTAGTTTTGACTATAATTTTGCATAGAATTATAAAGTATATTTCTGCATTTCACATCACAGTAGGAGCTTTAGTATACGTAATAGTATAAAAAAAAACAAAAAAAAAAACACTAGCTCAGAAAAGGGTCAGATCTTTCGATATCTAGGTTTTCTTGACATCTGGCCTCTTACTCTTGGGAACAAGGAATACATTGCCATCTCTCGTCTGCTGCAGGGAGTATTCACTAGGAGAGTAAGGTTTTCCGTCTTCATCTCGGAGCATGCTGAAGACTTCTAGGTATAAGGTGCTGAGTTGTTTTTTCAGTAGGTGGAGGTTTCTGTCATTTTCTCCTTTTTCTTTGAGCAATTTTTCTTTTTCATCTTTTAAATGATCCAAATCTTGCTCCAGTTCCACTATATTTTCCAGTTTTCTTTTTCTGCAATTTTGAGCAGCCACTTTATTCTTACCCCTCCTACGTATATCTCGAATTAATGCAAGTTGAGCCTCATTGAATTGTTCCTTGGACATCATTTCATTGAAATCATCAACAGGGAGGTTAATTATTTTTTCTACAGGGAATGGGATATGGAGAGCTTTTGCTCTTAGCTCATCTCTTGTGAGATGAGCCTCCAAGCGACTTGAATGTTTATCTTTTGTGAAGGGGGTTTTGCGATGACCAGGACTTACCGGCAATTCTTTCTTTTGTGTGTTTTCACACTGGGCATCACTTACTGGGGCACTGTGCCCCCGAGGTGGTGACAGGGGCTGAATTGTCTCCCCAGGAGTCTGAACTGGCTGTGTTTTAGGACCTCTGTGTTTGACACTGCCAGGGGCACTGTCCGTCTCTTCCATTTCAGAATCACTAAAGCCAAGTGGTGTGTCTCCATAGCCAGAAGATTCCACTGAGTGTTCTGGTGATGCCATGCTGGGGCTTGTGTTGGGTGAAATACCAGAGTCAGAATCATTGAATTCTGCTGTGCTTTCAGGGTGGTTCTGATTGAAGGCTTTACAAAGTGATAGATCAGAAATATCAATGGGCCCATAAAGAAGTTCAGAGAGGGACTGGCTGAAAGTAGCCGAGGAGGACATGTTGTTGATACTGGGCTCTGCTACGAAAGCAGAATAAAATTCATCACCAAAATCCGTATTTATGGTGGCATTTGAATTTAATGAGTTCACTGTCAGTTGGCTGGGGTCTTCTGTGGTGAGGATGCTGCTGAAGGAATCCTCAAAAGCATCGAGAAAAGGTGGACTACAGTTACCTACTTCTTTTTCCAGTGTAGGGATCGATGTGTAGAAATGGTAACTGTTGTCAATGTCTGCCTGTTTTGTTTCTGGACTTGGAACCGTGCTAGTCTCAACCAGCTTGTCATTTTGAATATTAAGACACTGCATGGAAAAGAAGTTTATATTCTGTAAATCAAGGTTAAATATTTTCACTACCTGATAGTCTATATCTAAGTTAAAACTCCCCAACCCCCATTCTCTCCAAGCTGTTTTCTTCTATAATTCAGAGAGAAATACCCATTTCCAACAGATATTTATGCCTAAGCATCTGTATTCAGAGTTTCTAGATCAGACCTCAGGCTTACAGCTTATCTATCCTCAAGACATCCAGCCCCTTTAACAAAACTGCATTTGAGTGAGCATGGGCAGCTCTCATGACTAATTTAAAAGCACTCTCAAATCCTCCCTGTAAATAGGTGGCATATAAATAATAAATAACCAGAATGACTAATTTAAAGGGACTGAATATAAAATAGCATCTTTGGTATTTATTATTTTAGGTCTCAGTTACCTGTAATTCTGGAATGGACAGTAACTCCTCCCAAACTTGCTCAATGTCCTGCTGCATGTTACCTAAGTCACTGATTGGCTGAAGGACAGCAGGCTCAGGTGACTGAGTCTGACCAGGTGCAGGAAAGACCGGGCTCTCCATGTGGCTGGGAGCATCAGGAACCAGTGATTGAAACGTAGGTGAAGAAACCTGAAATCAACAAGGCATTTGTCCTCATGAATCTGTCGTCAGCAGTGGGCGAGTGCCCTCTCAGACACTATCACAACACCGCGAGCTGGAAATGGCTACAGTTCTGTATTCCACTTAGAACTACTTATGACCCCTATTTTTATACAAGGAAACATCTTTTTTTCTTACCCACCTGACTCCGGATGTACTTATTTAGTGGTTTGTGTTATCCTATGCATTTGAAGGCAAACTTGAAAATGGGTATTCTTTAGGATTTAATTTGTATCTTTTCCCCCCTGCTTTTATTTATTTTCTTGTTTGTTTTTTTGTTTTTGTTTTTTTACAGAGAGGAAGGGAAAGAGAAACATTGATCAGCTGCCTCCTGCACACCTCCTACTGGGGATGTGCCTGTAATCAAGGTACATGCCCTTGACCGGAATCGAACCTGGGACTCTTCAGTCTGTAGGCTGATGCTCTATCCACTGAGCCAAACCAATTAGGACTTATTATTTGTATTTATTTTACATTGAACTTACTCTTGGGCCTAAGTTTTTTTTTCTTCAGTTTCTTCTGGGACATCTTTATTTTATTCTGTGCAACCTCCTTTCTGGGTTAGTAACAACCTGCTTTTTTTCAGCAGGGTCCTCTGGGTGGCAAGGAGAGCTTGTGTATGGGTAAATCCATTGCCCATGAGCCCCATAAATTCTATGACACACTTAGGAGCTTTGTTCACTTGGATTTGCTCATTGACCAGAAAGTCTACTTAAGTTCAGCATTCTTTGCATTTAAAAACATGTTTTTTTAATTGATTTTTAGAGGAAGGGAGAGGGAGAGAAAAGGAAATATTAATGTGAGAGCTGAACATCAGTCAGCTGGCCCCTGCATGACCACCAGTGGAGATAGAACCCGCAATCAGGGCATGTAGCCTGACCAGGAATTGAACCTGCAACTCTTCGGTGCACTGAAAGTCAACCAACTGAGCCACCCTGGCCATGGCTCTGCATTTTTAAGCATGTGCAGCAGTACAGCATTCCTTCTGAACCACTAACCCTGTGTCCAGCCCCACTATTGCATCTGGGCACACCTACTAACTCCATCATTGTAATGACAGGATGGCACACTGCTTCTAGAAACTGACACCCTTCAGATACTCGGTGGCTTTTTCAGATATACATACCCTTGATGGCCTGGGCAGTTTCCTGAGTGTTCTTAAACTGAACCCAGATATTTGAACCTCCTGAAATGCATGATTTTGTGGGGCTTTCTAGGTCAAGTGAATAGTGAACCATTTTCAGAGGTTACCTCTGGCCACTTTTGGGGAGACAAAGTGTATCTTTTTATTAGTATATAATACTATATACTAATATAATGCTTCAAACACAGTAGGTTTATAAAAATCGCTAAACAAGTTTTGGTATATTACTCGGCTTGCCCTACTCACCAAAATTTATTTTTTAGTGCTTAGAACAAATGGGTTACTTAGTCCCATGGTTATGCTAATCCATGCTTCTGGCTGTGCAGCAGTATAGGTTTTGGGTTTTGTATTGTGTGGGGATCTGTAAAGATACATATAGACTAATGTTTCCTTGACAAATTTCATCCTAAAAAGTTTTTCATTTTTTTAAAAAATGGAGCGACATTAAAGGGAACTATATAATATATATCAGATATAGCTGCGAATCAAATATTACATACCTCATTGTCCTCTACAAACGGGAATGTGTCTGCCAAAAGCTGCATGCAGTTATCGAAGTACAAATCATCTGGTTTGGGAATGTGGGGAACCTGGATAAAAGGGAAAGGTAAAAAGAGGGAAAAATTTGTTTAATGTTCTATTCCCCAGGTTAAAGGTTCATGATTGATGTTCTGAAAATGTTTACATCTGTTCAAATCAGATTCCTTAGTTCAGAAATCAGTTTAGTGTCACAGTTAAGAGCCGAGAATCAAACCAGACAGTCTGGGTTCAAATGGGCTCCCCTAATTTCTTGAAAGCTCTGGGAAGGTTATTTAACTTCTTTGAGCTTTAATTGCTCATCTTTAGATAAAAGGGGGATAATGGCTCCTAATTCAGATAATCATTGTATTGATTAAATCAATCAGTATGTCAGGTGCTTTAGGACAGTCAGTGCCTGTCACAGATGGTGCCAAAGTAATCCCTACTACTGGTCCCACTGCTGCCACAACCACCGCTGCAGCTTGATCCTCCTGACGTTACTATAGTTTACACAGCTCTTTCACGTGATTTATGTCCTCCTAATCCCTAAAACTCTGTGAGGTAAGTCTATTGAACTCATCAGCAGGCCAGGGTTGGGAATGACTTGACGAAGTCATGATGACATAGTAAAAGGCAAAGCTGGAATTGAAATACAGATGTGTTAACTCTGGGGTCAATGTTTTTCCTTAAACCCTGCTATCTTTCCAAGAACTGAGCACTCTGTACCTGGGAGTAGTTGGCAGATCCACTGGTTTCTGACGGGATATGTTGGGCTGGCTGAATTGGAAGGAATTCACCTGTCTCTTCGTCTAGCTGTAATTGAGCGAAAAAGGCTTTCTCCTGCTCCTTCTTGAGTTGTTCTTGTCTTTCCTTTTCAAGTTTTTTCTGTTTTTCTAGCTCATGCTCCTTCCGTCGTTGACTGAAGTCAAATACTTCTCGACTCACCCCAAGATCTATATCTTGTCTCCAAAGTATGTCAATCAAATCCATTTCCTATGTTCAAGACAAAAAAGGAAGGACAGAGACCATGGTTAAGATGGTTTTAAAGTAGCAGATACCACAAAATTCACCTTATGCCATTGTTGATGGTGGGTGGCAGGGCAATTACAAACAAAATTTGAATGGAAACATAGACACAATGTTCTAGAAGGGCACAATTAATTCCATTCAATAAATTGATTCACTTAAAAGACAATAAATAATCTACAAACACAGTCATCCATTCTAATCATTTCTTACTTGGATTATTAGTGACTGGATGATGCTAGAGATCATGAGAGAGCAAAGTTAACAAATGCTGCACCTTCACGTTCCTGAATTAAAAGAAATCTCAGAATGTAGAAATTAGAGAAAGTATTCTAGGCCACTAGAGTGCAAGGGAGACTATGTACTAGATAGAATGGTTGCACCAGGCAGCTGCAACCATGGACTGACTCATGCTTTTTAAACTATTAGCCTGCACTAAAAATATAAAATCTGATCACTGGCCAGTGGTTCCTAAATTGGACTGGGTATAAAATCAATCCATTGTTTCAGATACTTTGCTTTGACATTTTGGTAGTGTGGAGTGGCCAGTTTACAGAAGGCTGGACTGAGACATGTCACTGGGATCATTTTCCTGGCCGCAAGCAACAAAAGTAACGTAGAAGCGTTTACGGCCGTTTTCTCAGGGAACTCCCCATAAACATATATCACTGAAATAACTTCCATTTTAAAATTATTTCTTTCCAATTTAATGAGCATGTTTACCCAAAGATAAAAGGTGAAAGTCAAAGGCCCAGGTAAAATTTCGGTTAGGTTGGGCCATATCTTAGTGAATTTAGACACAGCAGACCATCTTACCTAGATTTTACATCTACTAAATGCAAGCACTAAAATACATGATCTCACAGTCTCAACTGAACTTCAGTCTGTATAAAATAGGCAGTACCTTCCGTACCAATCTCAAAAACTGATGCAGAATGTGCACTGAAATATTCGGAAGATCAATAAAAGAGAAATCCAATACTTGTCCTACCGCCTGGAGATCACTCTGTACATACTACATCCCTCCCTCACTTTCCCCAGACGACCTAGACCCTGGCCAGTGTGGTTCAGGTGGTTGAGCATCACCCTGTGCACTGAAGGGTTGCAGGTTTGATTCCCAGTCAGGGCACATACCCAGGTTGCAGGTTTGATCCCCTGTTGGGGAGGATATGAGAGACAAGCAATTATTTTTTCACATAAATATTTCTCCCTGCCTCCCATTCTCTACAGAAAACCAATAAAAACATATCCTCGGTGAGGATTAAAAAAAAGATCCCAGGATAACCAGTATCCAGTTTTTAAAATATTTTTAATTGATTTCAGAGAGAAGGGAGAGACAGAAACATCAATGATGACACAGAATCATTAATTGGCTGCCTCTTGCATGCCCTACACTGGGGATCAAGCCCACAATCCAGGCATGTGTCCTTGGGTGGAATTGAACCCGGGACCTTCAGTCCACAGGCCGACGTTCTATCCGCTGAGCCAAACCAGCTAGGGTTGTGTCCAGTTTTGCCTTTCCATAAAAGAAATGAAAGAGCACTGAAGCAATTAATTTGGAAACAACTCACAAATCTGACTATTCCAAAGTATCCTTAGAATGGCTGGAGGAAAATTTTAAATGTAATTTACTCGAAAATTATTGGCAGCAATCACACCAAGAGTTTGACTATTTCTTTTTTCTTCCCACCAGATGAGATGTCTTGAGTGGGTTCAGATAGTTTAGCTATAAATTATATAATTATTCCATCCCACCCTGATCATACAGATATTGGATCAAATGAGACGTGAAAGAACTAGGCTTTTGAAAACAAACAGTTGTTCTGCTCAAATCTAGATTGCAACAACAATGGGTTTCTTGTCATAGCCTTAATATGGAATCCTGTGTTACTCAGATTTTTGCCCAAGTTTCAGAAGAAAAACACCTGCAGGGATCTGATACTATGAAATACTCAAAGCTTTATGTTGGAAATGAGAACAGCTTGTCCACCCGAGGCTCAGTGCCAGGGAGCCCACAGCCTCAGGACTGTGTGTCCTACGCTCACTTCCCAGGCAGTAAGCGTTTCCTACAAGGAGCCCTGTGACTAGGCACATGACCTTCCACAAGTGACCCATCCTGGCAAAGCTGGGCGCCATCGAGGAGGAAACGGCCCGGGTGGAGCCCGTAACAAAGAACATGACACTGGCCAGGGGAAGGGAAGTGCCTAAGGAAGAACTGAAACTCTGCTTCTGCACGTAAGTCCCAGGCACTGAGGAAGTACAGCTGTCTCTTCCCCTCCGAGCGCCATGCAAAATGGCAGATAAGGGTTTGGGGGTGGAGGGAAAAGCAGGGGACTGGTTTGTACAGCACCCCAACGGGTATTTCCTTAAGATGGAAGCTTTCCAAGGGCAAGGAAGGCACTGGCTGTGAACCTTCCCATGCCACATGGAGCCAGTTCTGCAGCCACTTAGTGTCCGAGTTTTGGCTGCTGTTCTTTGGTGATACCTGACTGTGTTCCAAATTATGTTACTAGCTGGTCTTAGACAAAAGACGGTTTTATAGAAAACCCGGGATGAGGGCATGAGCGGGGCTGAGGACACATATAATACCTTAAACAATAAAGAAAAAAACATAAATGTTTGACAATTCACATGAAATCACCATCTGGCCAAGAGAAATACTCGTATTTAACACACACACAGTATATCATTTTCCATCTGGATGATCTGTTACATGTTTTATAGAAAATCTGAAGTTGGACAATTAACTTGAACCACTTTAAAACAAACATCTTTGTTCCAGGATAAACAAAGAAGAAAGGCTTTGAACACAGAATCCTATATTATATATGTTTTTTTGCAAGCCAGTTTTAGTGCCTTGAACAAACTGGCATTTAGCATGCTCAGAAAATCCTCCCAAAATACAAAAAGATAAAGCAAAAGTGAAAATACCAGAAAATATATCACAACCTTCTAAATTAAAGCAATCCAGTAAACAGAGGCTTTGGAAAGTATTTGAAATGAAATATAAGGGCTAAGAAAACATGTTATTCCTTCTTAAAATCATGTATTTTCATTAAGAAAACATTTTTTAGAACATTTTTAAAAATTGATTTCAGAGAGGAAGGGAAAAGGGGGGAGAGAAACATCGATGGGAGAGAATCATTGATTGGCTGCCTTCTGCAGGCCCCACACTGGGGATGGAGCCCACAACCCAGGCATGTGCCCTGACCAGGAATTGAATTGTGACCTCCTGGGTAGGAGGTCGATGCTCAAATACTGAGTCATGCTGGTCAGGCTAAATCTTAGTTTATTCCTTTGAGATCTGGTCATCCAAATATTAATCACTACCATTCAGAGTCTAAGTTAGGGGTGTCGAACTCAATCAGAGAAGGGTCCAAAATCTAAAATCCAGCCTAAATCGCGGGCCGAATGGTTTACTGAACAGTCATAAACTGACAATGTCATAAACTGACAGCGGAGTGCAGTGATGACAGCGCGGTGCGGGCCACATTGCAAGGCCTGGCGGGCTGGATTTGGCCCGCGGGCCTTGTGTTTGACACATGTGGTCTAAGTTATACCTGGTAATGTTTTCCCCCACACATTTCAGTCTTTGTATTATGCCCAGGTTGTTAGATTATTTACTGAAAAGTTAAATCTGATCTAATATTTTTTCCGTAGAAGATACTCAAGTATTTTTGAGCAAAAGCAGATGGAACATGAATCATATCCTACCACATTAGGGTATAAACCAAAAGAAAAGCTATAGCCTACAAAAACAACTGAGGGCATGCCTGAATTTTGCAGAATTGGTAAAACAACAAAAAAGTTCTCCTTGATTCAAAAGGCTGTTCTTTACAGTTACAATCCTTACTAAATAAAGTAAAATGACACCAAGCAAGTGTATTTTGCCTACAGCTATCTCGCTGATGACCATTATGCTTTATAAATATCAATATTTATCTACCTGTTTACTTCTCTTTGCTTCTCTCCCACTGCTTCATTACAAGTACACAGCACAATGCCGATCATTTTCTCTGTGAGAATTCCAGAGAGGGCAGGTGACAGGTTACTCTTTTTAGTTATCCAAGATTTAAGTATTTTTGGTTCTACTGGATGGATTTGCTAACTTTTGCACATATTGCTTCAATAATTGTGAACTAGGTGATTTAAAACAAAAATCATGGAGGGAGGTGGAGGAGGGTATAGGGGGAAGAAATGGTGGTGGAAGGAGACTTGACTTGGGGTGGTGAACACACAGTACAGTGTACAGGTGATGTGTTATGGAATTGTACAGCTGAAACCTGTATAATTTTGTTAACCAGCATCACCCCAATAAATAAATAAAAAAAACTAACATTGCCCGGCCAATGTGGTTCAGTGGTTAAACATTGACCCATGCATCAAGAGGTCACCAGTTCATTCCTGGTCAGGGAACATGCCTGTTGCAGGTTCCAGCCCCAGTAGGGGGCGTACAGGAAGCAGCTGCTTGATGTTTCTCTCTCATTGATGTTTCTATTTCTCTCTTCTCTCTCTAAAAATCAATAACAATATAAAAATTAATAAATTAAGAAATCTCCCTGATTTCCCCCCCACCCATCCCCAATATAGAGTACAAATGTTGTTGATGGAAAGGCCTAAAGTCAAATGTAAATGTCACCAGGTTTGTTTCTGTGTAATTACAGCTCCATTTATATATACAAAAAAATAACTGACCTAGCAACTAGTTATATATGTCAACAGAGACTCCTAATGGTAGTAAAAGTTACCACTAATCCAAGTTTTCCTTCCAGAAAAACCCAAGGATTACTTCCCTAATCTTCAACAACTAGAGATTTTTAAAGCATAAAAATTCTCAAACACACACCAAGAAACGAATTGTTCAAATGAAAACCCTCTAGATCACGAATTTGCTATTCCCTGGTTATAGAACTGTCCTGCTGGCCTTTTGTTTTTCAACAAGAAAGTGGTCCAGTTTCCTCCGTCTGACATGTTGTTCTGTAACTCTCACGGCTGCTTCCTGTTCACAAACAAGTTTCTCAGCAATGATTCAATCTAAGAAATATGACACCGCCAGTTTACTGGAACTCGCCCGTTACATTCGTCTGCAAACTGCAAAGGCTGATGCAAAGATAAAGCAAGACTGGAAAGTGACTTTGAATAGGATCTTGGTTATTTATTTTCCCAAGACACACACAAGTAGTGGGCCCAAAATAGATCAGAAAGTGACTTTCCAAAATAGTAGATGATCCCCTCCTGGGACCAAAAGTGCATGGCTCTGATGTTTCCATGAGAAGTTTCATACCTGGATTCTAATAGAGCGGTTATTTCCAATCTCATCTCATGGCACACATTATCAAAATTCTGTGGCACACCCAAAAATATATTTTTGGCAATCTGACAAAAATAATAGGAATAATTTTGATTCATTCATGCTGGACAGCTATTGTGTTGGCTGTTAACAATTTTTAATTTGACAATCTAAGGGAAAAGAGGTTGGTACCCATGACTAAATAGGTATTGAATGTTTTAAAAATTATTGCGGCACACTGGTTGAAAATCACTGCACTAGAGTTATTTCTTGTTGGTTAGTATCTATCTCAGCAGGATGCTGCTGCTAGCTCTCAAGGGATTTATATACGGGTTACCACTACAGTAAAACCTCAATATAACGGGCTGAATAATTCAGACGAGGGGAAGTCCGTTAAAGCCAAAGGTCTGTTATATAATAAAGCAGGTTCTCCGAATGTGTATGCTAAAAAATTGACAAATTAGTGTAACCTGTTTTTACTTATGTAGACACGTTCGTATAATTAAAATTGAGTATGCATGAAAAGTTTAACTTCACAGAAAAGTTTTCTGTATTACAGTAATGTTAAATTTACAATGAGTAGGTCTAGTAAATCCGTGCATTCACCAGGCACCAGGAGTCCACAAACCCACCTGGCTGGGGTTTGGCTTGGTGCAAGTCGGCCGACACTCAGCCGGCAGTGGTGAAAACTGCTGCAGAAAATCATACCACGTGACAGTGGAACCAATTACTGCCCTCAATTCAGTGTGACCACGTGTTAATCATTCCCAGAACATTGTTTAGGAGTTGATTTAAATATGTAGACTGTAGTTGTAGATATGTAATATTTATTTATGCCGGTGAAATTACTATAGTGTTTTTGCCCCCAACATATGACCTATTTGCTAAAATTTGTTAAAAGTAACAGTGAATCAATAACAAAAAACTGTTAATTGATTATAAGCAAATCTTGTTTAAAAGCATTTTAAAGTTAACAGGGTGCTGCCCAGCCGGCGTATTTCAGTGGTTGAATGTTAACCTATGAATGGGGAGGTCACGGTTGGTTTGATTCCCAGTCAGGGCACATTAATGGGTTGCAGCTGGATCCTAAGTGAGAGGCGTGCAGGAGGCAGCTGATCAGTGATTTTCTTTCTTCATTAATGTTTATATCTCGCTCTCCCCTTCACTTTCTCTCTAAAATCAATAACTATATATTTTTTAAAATTAACAGGGCGTTAATTTTCACATATGACATACAGACTAGAAATTTTGTGTGTCATATCTGTTGAAATCCACAAAAGGTTTTACTGTACTTTACCAAGAGAATGACTTGGTGTGATAAGCAAATTTTAGGATATATTTTTCTAATCTCTTCCCCACTTTTGAATAAGCCAGTTCTGGATGCTGGCCTCCACATAAGGAAGGAGCCTTTGTGTGTAAGTCTCCCATTACTACTAGAATGATTCTCCAGGGAGACACACACACACAGGCACCCACCATTATTAGCACCAGAACCTTCAGGAGTGTTAGGTCTAACTCCCTAACCTACTTTAACTTATGTGCACTGACATTAAGTGGGTGTGGACTAATGAGGTGATGTTCCTTTTTCAGATTTAACTGCCTACAATTAGCTCTTTTCCAAAAAATTTAAATTCTTTATTGTAGCTTTTTTTAAAGATACATTTTTTATTGATTTCAGAAAGGAAGGGAGGAGAGGTAGAAACATCAATGATGAGAATCATTGTCTGCCTCCTGCATGCCGCCTACTGGGGATTGAGCCCACAGCATATGCCCTTGGCCAAAATGAAACCAGGGACCCTTCAGTTTGCAGGACAGTCATCCAGGCTTGGGGGACATTGTACTACATGAAATTTGTTGCTGTTAGCCAAAGACTTGTGTGTCTGTGGTGGTGCTAAGCACTGGTGTTAATGATAATTTTTAAAATATGTATATTATATATTGTAATAGAGAGCCTATTTAAAATACTTAGCTTCCTTTAAAAAAACAAAACAAACAAACAAACAAAAAATACCCTGCAGATCCTGTTAAAATATGTTCCAAGGGGTTTAATTTTCTTAGTGTGAACTTTTTTTTTTTTTTTAATATATTTTATTGATTTTTCACAGAGAGGAAGAGAGAGGGATAGAGAGTTAGAAACATCGATGAGAGAGAGTCATCGATCAGCTGCCTCTTGCACACCCCCTACTGGGGATGCGCCCGCAACCAAGGTACATGCCCTTGACCAGAATCAACCCGGGACCTTTCAGTCCCCAGGCCGACGCTCTATCCACTGAGCCAAACCGGTCCCGGCTAGTGTGAACTTTTAAAAGTATAAATTATAAGCGACTAATGGCTAAAATTTAATTTTACCAGAATGGTGGTAGTTACAATAAAGGTGGTGATCAAGATCAACAAGATTAGTATACACACAACTCTAAGTGGATCATTAATCCATATGCCCACCTAATACCTGTGTAGAAATCACCTCTCAGGTGCTAGGGACTGTGGGAGGTGCTGAGGACACAGATGAAAAATGGTCTCTGATCTTAGTTTTGAGATGTGATGAGAAGATAACTAAGAGATAAGGCATCACTAAACTGCACAGAAAGACCTCACATGGGAGTGACAACTGACGAAGTACAGCAATCACAACCGTATGAGCATCCTGCCTAGTAAACCAAGGGTGAAGCCTGGTTTTCCAAAGGCCTAGTGCAAGCCAATATCTAATAGCAAAGGAGGTTACAGAGGTGGAGAGGACACAAAACAATGAATACATCCCCACTATATGCATTCTTAAGAGAATATTTTCCTCTCAGAGGCTCAGCTTTCCAGTGCAAGGAAAATTCTCATACGCAAAGAGACTTCCTCCTGGCATTTGGACTTTTCGGTCAGTATGACTCATCTCAGCCAGGATGGGAATTACTGCTATTGCCACACTGTCACGGAATGCTACAACGAGACGGGACCGGCGGACCCACACAGACAGCCCCTTTCATTTTTCAAACAGGGAAACGAGTCTAGAAAGGTACAATGACTTGCGCCACGGTCTGAGGTCAAGGATTTCAGAATCACCTTTGGCCTACTTGACTGCTTTTACAACTCATGCCGAGCTATTTGGCAGAGGGAAAGATGTGTTTTTGAATGAGCATCTCTTGCTCCAGCTTGCTAGCCTCTGGGTACCTAACAGCCTCTATTACAGCTGGTGTTGCATGGTTTACAGGCGTGTTCTCGGCCCATCCCTGTCTCATTTGAGCCTCACTGAAGTAGCAAGAGGTAAGGTGCTTTATTTTTATTTATGGATGAACACATTTAGACTTTGGGCATTGAGCAACCTTGCCTGGAATCACATGTCCAGCAACTAGCAGAGCCAGAACTCAATCCAAAGCTGTTTCTGAGCCTGGCAGGCCCTTCTCATGCTGTGGTGCTGCTCTCGGTATTCACACACAGGACAAGGTCTGGGAACTGGTTTAACCCCAGGACCCTCTCCCCAAGCACGACACTAGGACTTGGAAGGCAGCCCTCTTGACCTCAGACCTGCCTGCCCTGAAGACTTATGGGTAAATCAGGTCAACGTAACTGAATAAGGAGAGCTTAGCATATTTTAACCCTTCCACAAAGCCAGTATTTTATACTTTACATGTCTTATCTGGGCTTTCTTACAATGGTCTGATAAAGTAAACTCCTGGCTATCTCTTCTGTAAATAGATATTCATTATTCAGATGTATTATAATAATATTATTTAACAATTTAATTATGTAATCAGTCCCTTGTTGGGCTTTTAATTCCTAATCTTTCGCTACTACAAATCATACTATAATGAGTATCCTGTCCATAAATCATTTCATAATGTGTGAGGATACCTGTAGGATAAATATGTAGAAGTGGAATCATTATGTCAAAGAGTATATGCATTTTAAACTATGATGGATACTGCCAAATAGCTCTCCACAGAAGTTGTGCCTTTTACACTCCCACCAGCCATGGGTGAAAGTGCCATTCTCCAACTTGTGTGTCCTTTACACCTTGCATCAAATTGGCACATGGTATCCACTCAATAAATACATATTAACTGTTTAAAAGATCTATGTTATTTTCAGAATCATTTCAAAATTAGCCCTCCCCACTATCTTTTGACAATAAAATTAAGGCTAAAGAGAGAATAATCCTCACATACAGAAATGTCAATTGGCCAGAGGACAGCATTCTTTTTTTCTTTTTTTAAAAATATATTTTATTGATTTTTTACAGAGAGGAAAGGAGAGAGAGTTAGAAACATCGATGAGAGAGAAACATCGATCAGCTGCCTCCTGCACTCCCCCTACTGGGGATGTGTCCACAACCAAGGTACATGCCCTTGACCAGAATCGAACCTGGGATCTTTCAGTCAGCAGGCCGATGCTTTACCCACTGAGTCAAACCGGTTAGAGCTGCATTCTTTAACCACAAGTCCATGCCCAGCCTTGCTCTGGCTAAGCTAAGCTAGGCTGGTGACTTTGGAGCTGGTAGAACAGTGGCAAGGACAAGTAACATAGAGGCCATGGTGCACACAGATAAGAGAGAAGATGGGCAAAGTCTCAATAGGTGACATAACAGGCTAACTCAGCAACCTCAGCCCTCCTAACAGGTAAGGTAAACTTCAAAGAAAAAGCAAGTCCAGCCAGGATGACCCATTTACCAACTCATGAAGGAGTCATTCTTTCTCAGGAGCAGATGTCTGTTGGCCATTAAATTACATTTAGAATGCATAACTGACTAAGGAGAGCTGACAGTGATCTTGCATATCATAGTCCAAAGCCCAGGTTTATGAATGAGGATCCTGAGGCCCAAAGATGCTAAATGGGAACCAGCCCTGGGTCTCATCTGACTGAGCAGAACCCAGAAACCCAGGAAGGGTCATCTGGTCAACCCAATACAAATTAGATTTTAAACTAGACTTTCCTATTGCAATTTTATTAATTAAAGATTCATGAACTATTAGGAATTACTCTGAAAACAGACCTTTGCAACACTGTTATATTGGATTTGATCCTGCAGCCAAATTACTGGCCTATGAAACTATTATTAGGAGAAGCCAACCAATGTTTGACCCTCTCTTTTCTGTAGAAAACTTTCCTTCCCACACCCCCAAAGCTCAATACATCTGACTAAGAGCCCTGCAGCGCTGAACCCCTTCAGACAGATCTGTTAGCAAGAGCAAAAGTAGCTCAAAATCAATGTGGAGCCCTAAGGACTTCCAAATCATGGGGTCAAAGACATGTGCCGCTAAGTGCACATTCCAGATTGATGCATCCAAAGGCTCACTATGACCAGTGCAACCCAAGGGACAGTTCCACATCTCCCCGGGGAAAGAAAGCCCTTGGAGACACCAACCCTTACATCTGGAGAGCCTCAGAGCACAAAGCACTTGCACCATGATGTGGCATTTTCAGCAGCAGCAGCCCTCCTCTAAATCTGATGGACAAACCCATAAATCAAATCACCACTTAGTATGTCATAATGCCTCCCTCTGCTCCTCTACTCCTCAAAACATGTCAGATTCTGGTTTGCTCTAAGAATGTTCACTGTAGTTGTTGGTGTCTATTTCCTTTAAATCAGTTTTGCTACATTCCTAGGAAAACAATAGCATAAAACAGGCTTAACACTTTTACCAAATGTTCTCAGACAATCTAACTGAATAATAAACACATGAAGTCAAGCCATTAGTCTTCCCAAGGACAAAAGCTGGGAGTTGTCCGCTTTAAAATCTCTGGCTTAAGAGAAAAGGACTTAAGTTAAAATCTGAAAGCCAGTTGTATGGAGTGTTCTAAAGTAAATTCTCACACAAAGTGTGGGAATTATTTTTGCCTTATTAATATTCCCCACGGAAGTATCATTATTCTACCCAACAAAAGTACACGTCGAACACATAACTGGATCACACTGTTCACTGGTAGGCACCGCACAAAAAGTTCTTTTTACTTACCAACTGCAATAATTTCTTCCCTTTAGTCTGGATTAGGTGGAAGCTGAAGTCCTTTGCGGCCCTGATGCCCACCATGCTCCAATGCCAAGTAAACCCAGGACACAAAGCAATAGTGTGCAGAGAACATCAGGTCCCAGTCCCGTCTGAGATTAGGACACGCTATTTTATTAATTTTTAAAATTGATTTTTAGAGAGAGAGGTATGGAGAGGGAGTGGGAGGGAAAGAGAGAGGGGCATCCTCCTGGGGACCAAAACGTTTCAGGTTTGATTCCGGGTCAGGGCATAAACCTAGGCTGCAGGCTGGATCCTCAGTTGAAGCCTTCACATTCATCTCTCTCACAATGATGTTCCTCTCTCTCTCCTTCGCTCTCTCCCTCTCCCTTTCCCTCTTTCCTTTCTCTCTAAAGTCAATAAACATATCCTTGGGTGAGGATTTATTAAAGAAAAAAAAAAAAAAAGGTTGCTAGTGACAATGTCTTCGGACAGTGCAACTCCGCAGAAGCCTTTGGAGTGAGCCCTCCACACCCTTAGGGGGGGATTCTGTTGAACCCAACGCCTTTGTTTTATAATGTACTTCCTGAGGATACAGCGGGAACATTAACCCTTCCAAACTTCACTAGGTAGTATTTATACTATTCTAGCAATTATTTGTAAAAAGCTACCTCAATGACCTGAAAGTACTCCTGTGAATCCAAATGACTAACTGGGTCAACTTAACATTCTTCAGCAAAGTTATGGTCCAGATGCCACCCAATCACCATGATTCTTTATTGCAAAGGTCATCTAATGACTGAGTAGAAATTACGGGGCATTAAGTGATGGGAAAGTGTTATCTGTCTCAACTAAAGATATGAATAATCCTGAGTCTGGAAACGGTATTTCAACTGCTTTCGGATGTATGCATTTGAAAATGCACAGCACCCACTTGTTGCCAATTGCCTGGCAGCTATTTGGAGTTCTTAAAAAGGAAATTATAATTAGTGAATATATCATATTACATTCACTTCAAGTAAGTTCAGGAGTCACAGTGCCAATATTTTAAGTCCAGATTCAAGACAGGTATGGCACAATCCAAGTAATAATAATGGCTACCGCTCATTGTGCACTTTCTATGTGCTCACCCCTATTCCAGGTGCTTTTATTCATTATCTGTTTAGCTCATAACAATCTGTGAGTAGCAGTGCTATCATCACCCTTTTGGAGTAAGGGAACCAGAGCATGGAGAGGTCATGTTACCTGAAAACCTCCATCTAATAAATGGTGACAATGAGACCCAACCCAGGTTCATGTTACAGGCACTCAACCAGCACAGTCTCTTGCTTCCGCATAACCTCGGCTTCTTTAAGGGAGCAAAGAATACCAGCTTAGTAAAGACTCATGGGGTGCCAGTTAGGGCTAGATTTGGCCTCACCACCTAACCTCACTGTGCTGTTCCTGTAAGGGAAAACCCAGACAGGACACACATTCTCACAGAATTTTTTTTCATATGAAAAAACATTATGTAAATACCCCGTAAAGTACAGGACAACTCAGGGTGAGGTATTAATACTATTAATAAATTCAATCCCTATTGCAGATGTCAAATGAACATGAGAAGTGTCTAATTTTCAGGCTTCTGAGTCTAACCACATACAAAAAATAGAAGGTAGGTCCTAACTTGCTTATGTATAAGACATCTGCATGGCAACAAGAGTGTAAAAAGTTTTCAGCCATGTCATCTCCCCGAGGGTCTCACAGGGATCTTTTCCTTTTTGTTTCTTTAAGGTCAGTTATTTTTAGGTAGTTATTACTAAAGAAACAAGACCAAGAGAGGGCGTGGGCTTTGGAAGAAGGCAAGGCCACAGGGTCAGCTCGGAACATGTTGGGATTTAGCCTTGCACTAACGCACTTCTCTCTCCAAACTCACTCTGTTCGCACAGCCGGCCTGTGGACACTATTCCGTTTCCAGCCCAGAGCTCCAGGATAAGGACTTATGCCACATGTGAAGGAGTGCATCTGGGAGGGAGTTCAGTGAGATGGTTTATCAATCCACATCGGTACAGGGGATCCTGCAGACAAGGGGAAGCTGGCAGTGTGGCCCTCTGCTGACCTAGGGCACACATTAGCTAAGGATCGGTTTTCTTTGTTCTTTTTTTCTTTTTTAAAGTATATTTTATTGATTTTTTTACAGAGAGGAAAGGAGAGGCATAGAGAGCCAGAAATATTGATGAGAGAGAAACATCAACCAGCCGCCTCTTGCACACCCCCCTCCGGGGATGTGCCTGCAACCAATGCACATGCCCTTGACCAGAATCGAACCTGGGACCTTTCAGTCTTCAGGCTGACGCTCTATCCACTGAGCCCAACCGGTTTTGGCAAGGATCGGTTTTCTGTTTGAGGACTTTTCAGTTACCACAACAGCCAGGCCCTCACACGTGACCAGGGACATGCATATGGAAGACCACAGGAGAGTGAGACGTTTATGGCAAGGAGCAAGAAGAGGCATGGATGTTTATGCTGTCACATGGCTAGAACTCAAGGAGATAATCTAAGATGACCTCCATATATTCGAATATCCCTGACAAAAAGGAAATGGGACATTAATCACAGCCACCACCTGCTGAACGTGTACCGTGTGCTCCATCTTGTGCCCAGTTCTTTTCTTCATTTAGAAATGTTGTGATGAAGGCATCAGCTGCAGCTTAAAGAAGATTAAAAAAAAAAAAGCACGTCCCACGGTAAAATCTATCAGCCTCTCACGCCCTGAGTTCTTTGCCTATAAGACAGGGACAATGCTCTTTACCTCACAGGGCAGAACAAGGAATGCACATGACAAAACCGGCTTGTTCAAGCACTCAGCACCTTGCCCAGCCTAGTGCAGGGCCTGAGAGGCAGCATCTGCCATCACCAACACTGTCAGATGCCACCTCTGCTGGCTCGGGACTTACAGGCAAAGCCCCTGGGAGGGAAGAGAAAGGATACTGGTTTTCTTCTTTCCTTGGGTGACTACTGCCAATCATTGAAACTGGCAGCCAAGGATGAGACTGTCAGAGGTGACTGAAGATGGTAGGAGTAAATCAATCTCAGAAAAGGACAGAAAAAGAGAAACTCCCCCTGTGCCTCCCTGAAGAAAACAATCCATCCTCACAGCAAAACGGCATTTTCTGGCTTGTCCTCCTCTCCTGCATCAGTGGAATTAGTACACTGGCAGATGGGTTTCTGTTAAAACACAGCACTAACAGGGCATGCAACTTTAAGCACAAATAGTTGTGTCCTGGGGCCAAAATTAGGAGAATCGACTCCCCTCCAAACTTAAAAGCAAACAAAAAAACAAAAAACTGTTTTTAAACAGTTAACAAAGGTAAGAGTTAGAATTAGAGATCCCAATACGTGTGCTGATGCACTCACTCACAGAAGAGTCCCCTCACCATCTCTCTGCCTCCAACCACAATTCACAGGCCATCAGAACTCCCTGTCCACATCCATGTCATGTGCCTTGTCCTTCCCAAAGCCTCCCATGATTCCCAGCTGCCTGTATACTTGCAATCCATACACAGGCACTTGAAGACCCTCTACAGACCCCCAAATAACCTTCCCAGTCCTAGTGACCCAATATGCAGCCACAGCCCGTCCAACTGGTGCCTGCAGCTTGAGCCAAGTGAAATTCGGAGCTAATGAAAGACTCCAGTTAAAATGCTACCCCTCCTCTGTACAGTCATGAAGCTGTCATATGTCACAGAGGAGCTTATATGAACACAAAGTTCCTAGAGCGTAGTAATAGGCTCATGCCCATGTTTATTGAGCAATTACTATCAATTAAGTTCTAGGCATAGTACCAGACATCAGTTACAAAAATGAATAGACATATAATACCTTAATAAAAAAAATGAAAAAAAAAAATAGATGACAGTCCCTATTTTAGAAGAGATCATACCTTAAGCAGAAGGATAAAGATGTAAAGTAATTTAGAGTCATTATGCATGAAGCATGCCCTATAACCCAGGTGGGTACAGAGCAAAGGGATCGATTAATGAGAAGGGTCAATTTGAAAAGCAAATGTCCTTCAAAAAGGACAACATACTTGCTGCATTATCTTGGATGAGCAAAGTAACTTCACGCCTTGAAAAGTTCCCCAGGGTGTGTAAATACCTAATAAATATTTGCAGAATGAATAAGTGTACATTTACACCCAGAATTCAGTATTTTAATTGTATACTTAGGATATCTGGGATTAAAGGGTTCTAGTTATCAAAGTAACAAATGTATCATGTTTAATATAATTTATGACCCAACTATTAGTCATAGAAAATTATTTAACTTCATTTACAGTATCAATACTTCAAATTATCCTTTGGGAACTCTACTAAAAACAAAGTATTATATCTTAAGAACTATAAATGCACACTCCAAGTTAACAATGAAATTAATTTTTTGAGAGAACATGATAGTATCTTCAAATACCCATTAAAGAATTTTGTAATTTGGATTAATATAACCTAATAAAAGAGTAATATGCAAATTGACTGTTACTTCAAGACACAAGATAGCCACTCGCATGTGGTCAAAGATGACTGTCCCCATGTGGACACAAGATGGCAGCCACAAGATGGTCTGCAGGGGAGGGCAGTTGTGGGCAGTTAGGGTTGACCAGACCAGCAGAGGGAAGTTGGGGGGGAGGGGGTGCCAGGCCTGCAGGAGAGGACAGGGGTGACCGGGCCAGCAGGGGAGAGCAGTTGGGGACGGCCAGACTGGCAGAGGAGGGCAGTAAGGCATCAATCAGGCTGGCAGGGAAGTGGTTAAGGAGTGATCAGGCTGGTAGACAGAAGCAGCTAGGGGCAATCAGGCAAGGGCAGGTGAGTGGTTGGGAGACTGTATTGTGAGAGGGATCCCAGATTGCATAGGGTGCAGGCTGGGCTGAGGAACAACCCCCTTCCCCCAGTCCCCTGTGCATGAATTCCATGCACCGGGCCTCTAGTTAATTAATCAATACAAATGTTGACTAAGTGTATTATATTATAAAACACTAGTTATTTCCCTCAGAAAAAAAGATAAGAAATGGGCAACCTCACTTTGTCCTCATAATCAATATTTTTGTGCTAAACCATCCAATTATTACATCTCAACCTCTTCAGCTATCCTTACTTTCTTACCTTAGTTCTCTGACATCTTCAAAAAGTATCTAATAGAAAAGACGGTAAAGACCTGGAAAGAGATTTTTAACTGTATCTTGAATATTAAAAATGCTGTTTATCTTTTCCAGGCCAATTCTTCCCAGCTACAAGCCCAAGAAATGGTAAATCATGGTAACAACTACCACCAAATAGCATTGCTCTCTGTTAAGGGAACTGGACCAGATACTCTGCCTGAGTAAGTGAAGTGGACCCAGTCCCTCTGGTTTCTAGGGCCGTCACCAGTTTCTGTGACCTCTCTCTCTCTCATTACCCCCTTTCAGTTTAGAATACAAGGTGTGTGCAGGCTGCCCTCTGAGGAGATGGGGGCCTCTCTCTAAAGATTAAGGGAGATTTCCTGAGAACAAGCAGTAACATTCTAGAAGTGAATGCATCACAATGATTCCATTGGGCTGCTGCCACCACTTTGGAATGTCTGGAATTGTATGGGGGTGGATGGCTCCACTTTCCGGTTGTGGTAAAACGTCCTGCAATGTGGGGCTGTCCTCCACTCCAAAGAGAACCCCTTCAGCCCACGTGCTAGCAGCGCCCCTTTTGATAAACACGGAGGTGAGCCCCTTGAGGCTGGGACACTGTCTTTGTTAATTTACAATTTGTAAAGAAATCCCTTATTCTTGAACACTCAGGAATAATCCAAAAAAGCTGCAGTCCTCCTGGGTTCATTAAAAGAAATCCTGTAAGCTAATCTTTTTCTTCTCAGTCCCTCTCCTTTTAATTGCAAAACTCATTTCAAGTGAAATGTAGCCTGGAACCTCCCATCTCGGAGTCACCATCCTCTCAGCTGCGAGGACGCTCCCAAACGTGCAGCCTGGTAGAGAGGTTCCCAGCAGAGGATGCGTCTCTGTCTCTGGGAGAGGAAAATCCGAGCCAGAGGACGGTGTTCATTCTCGGCCTGGTCTCAGCTTGGGAACCATGTGGGGGAGCACATGGTCAGGGGCGAGGGAGGGCCCAACCAGCACAAAGGAAAGCTGCCCTGTCCCTTCGGAGTTGATTTCTCAATGTAGATTTTAATTGTGTTTCATTACAAACTGCCCAGAATAAAAACAACTTCTTGCATTATTTTCCTATGACAAGTAAAAAAATGACTTGTTTTAATTTTGGGTGGTTTTCGTTACCAGAGTTTTAATGGTTAACAAAATATTATTTTTTGCTAGGTCAAAAAAATGGATGCTTCCTCAATACTCTCCACACACAACAGCAAGACTGCAGTATTCTAAAAAAAAAAAACTGGCAACAAGTGCAGGTCAGCCCTCCAGCACCTGAAGGAGTGTAGTTCCGTACGTCACGCCTCTGCTCCCATTCTGGTCACAGAAGGCGCAAAGCACGAGGCTCTTTCCCCTGCACTCTGTTCCCTTAGGCTGGGAATAGGGTGGGTTCTGCATCCATGTCTGCTATAATTTTGTGCTGAAGCAGAGCAGACAGAGGATTGTCAAGTCCGGAGTGAAGCAAAATTCCATACTCTTATCGGTAGGCCACCTACATACCCCGTCAATATTATCAATGCTGCTTCTCACACAGACTTCGGAGGGTGAGGGCCAAAATGGTACTAACCTACCCTGAATGTTGGCTACATTCCAGCAAAAAAAGAGAGAGAGAGAGAGAGAGAGAGAGAGAGAGAGAGAGAGGGAGGGAGGGAGGGAGGGAGGGAGGGAGGGAGGGAGGGAGGGAGGGAGGGAGGAAGGAAGGAAGGAAGGAAGGAAGGAAGGAAGGAAGGAAGGAAGGAAGGAAGGAAGGAAGGGAGGGCATTTCACGGGGAAAATGATTCATTAAAACACAAGTACAGCCCTGATAGTGAGGCTCAGCTGGTTGGAGTGTCCTCCGTACACCAAAAGGTGACTGGGCCGATTCCTGGTCAGGGCACACACCCAGGTTGGGTTTGATTCCCTGGTCAGGACACGCAGAGAAGGCAACCAAAAGATGTTTCTCTCTCATACTGATGTTTCTCTCTCTTCCTCCCTTCCTTCCTTCCTCTCTCTATAAAAATAATAATAAATAAAATAAAATAAAATAAACCTTTAAAACAGAGAGATACGAGTATGTATTGCATAGAACCTAACTGTTAACACTGAAATTCTTCTGTTTTGAGGTGAACAATTATGCACATCATCAGCACAAAAATTAAAAACAAGTGAAGGAATAGAATACTGTTTTTTATTTTTTAAAATATATTTTATTGATTTTTTTACAGAGAGGAAGGGAGAGGGATAGAGTTAGAAATATCTATGAGAAAGAAACATCAATCAGCCGCCTCCTGCACACCCTCTACTGGGGATGTGCCTGCAACCAAGGTACATGCCTTGACTGGAATGGAACCCGGGACCCTTCAGTCTGCAGGCTGATGCTCTATCCACTGAGCCAAACCGGCTAGGGCTAGAATACCGTTTTTTAAATCTTAAAGCACAAGGAGGGGATGAATTAACATGACGAGTTAGAAAAGCAGGCAGCCTCCCGGGGAGGTGAAACGTACCCTCCAATGGGAGGTTGGCTGGGACAAGACTGGACTGGGCTGCACAGCCTCTGCTTGGCAACACTGGAGAGAGGCCTGGCACAGGGCGTAGCTCCCTTCTGGGCGCGTCCACATTCAAAAGCCCAGACCCACACCCTCAAGTCTCTCAGCGGGACTGCTGTGCGGAACATCTCCGTGTCTCACTCCCACCCCGCTCCCACTCCCTCCCTCTCTTTCTCTCTCAAAAACAACTCAGAAGTTGGCCCCCGTTTCCAAATATGTAAACCAGAAAGCCATTGGGGAGAGTACAGATGGTAGCCATTCTGTGGTCAGAATACAAAGTGGACTTTACTAAGTAGATATCGAGAATCAAAAAATTGAGTTGCTAAAAGATGCTTTGTAGATTTAAGTTTTTTAATTTTTTTATTGGGAAAAGATAATAAGGCTCAAAAAACACAGAGCACAGACCTAGCCCTGTGGCTCAGTTGGCTGGGCACTGTCCTATGCACCAAAAGGTGACTGGCTGATTCCCAGTCAGGGCACATGCCCAGGTTATATGTGCGATCCCTGGTAGGGGGTATGCAGGAGGCAGGGGATTACTGATGTGCTCTCATATCGATGTTTCTCTCTGGGTGTCCCTCACGCTTCCTCTCTCTCTAAAAGTCAATAAAAATATTAAAGGAAATACAGAGCACAGAGCTTGCTTGGGGTAAGGCTGAGTTCATCCGGGCGTTTGGGCTCTACACCTATCCCAAACATCTGCTCTCACTGCCTTTCCTACGCTATTCCCAAATAATCCAGACTACAGGTCACCACAGGCCACACTCCTGACAAAACATGAAAAACTTCCACTGACCCACGTGGGGAAAACCTTTGGATAAAAAAAATCACATCCAAATCTCCATAAAGGATTAAAGAGCTCAAGTTCTATTTACTGAATTTCAAACATTCACCAGGCACCTGAAACACAGTTCTCAGATTTAGGTGTTGCTCTTAAGGCTGTGAAGATCAGTGAACAAATATAAAAACACTTCCTTTCATGATTTCAGTAAGACATCCTAACCAGATTTTCTAAGTCACAATATAAATACCAGTGGTTATGAAGCATTGGTTGTGCAGGGTTCTCAAATCTGACTGCACATGGAAATCCCTTCAGCAGCTTGAAAAAGTGCTGCTGTCTGGGTCCCATCCCCTGAGACTTTGATTTAATGAGGAATACGGTCTGAGCAGCAGTATTTTAAAATACTAATGGTGACTCTAATAGACAGCAGACCATTGCTATAGGAAAGAAAAAGAAACATATAGAGTGAAAACCCAAATATTCATCAATTAATGAGAGGATAAATACAATTTTGTGTATCGATACAATGGAATAGTATTTAGCAACAAAAAAGGACCGGACATGCTACAACATGGTTAAACCTTGTACAGATTATGTTAAGTGGAAGAAGCCAGTCATACAAAACTACATATGGTATGATTCCATTTACATGAAACATCCAGAACAGACAGACTTCACAGATACAGAAAATATATGAGTGCTTACAAGGGAATTACAAGGGAGTGCTTAGAATTGTGGAATGACTACAGTGGATATGGGGTTCTTTAAAAATAAATAAATAAATAAATTATATATATATACATATATTGATTTCAGAGATGAAGGGAGAGGAAGAAAGAGAGAGAAACATTAATGATGAGAGAGAATCATCGATAGGCTGCCTCCTGCATGCCACACACTGGGGACTGAGCTCATAACCCCGGCATATGCCCTGACCAGGAATCAAACCATGACCTCCTGGTTCATAGGTCCATGGTCAACCACTGAGCCATGACAACTGGTAGTGGGTGTACAGGAGGCAGTGGATTGATGTTGAAAATGTTCTAAAATTGAGTGTAGTGATGGCTGTACAATTCTGAATATACTAAATCATTGATTGAACTGTCTGCTATAAACAGTCATTATATCTCATAAAGCTGTTAAAAAACAGAAACATAAATTCTATGCTCAGCTCTCAAGAAACTTAAAATTTAGTTATAGAGAGGAAAAAAATGATACACAGATAAGATAAGCATCAAGAGATTTTTAGAGACCATTGAAGAGAATTGTCTAATGCAGAAAGTAAAAATTAAGATTCAGGAGGCTTGAAAGCCAAAATGTTCTGATATTTTTCTTCTCTAAACTGAAAAAGAAAGCGCGCGCGTGTGCGAGAGAGAGAGAGAGAGAGAGAGAGAGAGAGAGAGAGAGAGAAAGAGAGAGAGAGAGAGAGAGAGAGTGTGTGTGTGTGTGTGTGTGTGTGTGTGTGTGTGTGTGTGTGTGGATCTCCCTCAGTATGCTCCTGATACCACAGACCCCAAAGTCTCTATTTCTAAGCTTGTGAGAGAAGAATGACCTCTTAAAATTGCCAAAAAAAATTATATGTATAAATATATTTTTAAATATGTTTTTATTGATTTCTGAGAGGAAGGGAGACGGAGTAAGAGATAGAAATATCAATGATGAGAGAGAATAATTGCACATCCCCTACTGGGGACAGATCCTGCAACCCTGGCCTGTGGCCTGACCAGGAATCAAACTGTGACCCCTGGTTCATGGGTTGATGCTCAACCCCCATTGAGCCACACTGGCCAGGATATACACTAAGTGGCCAGATTTTTATGATCTCTGAACCCATAATGATCTGGCCACTCAGTGTATATCCTATATAATAGAAGGCTAATATGCAAATGTCCCCTCGACCAGGAGTTTGGCCAGCAGGCAGGCCAGCCAACCACTCATGTCCCCTCCCCCTGGCCAGGCTGGCACCGGACACACACACCAAGTGGCCAGATTATTATGGGTTCAGAGATCATAATAATCTGGCCACTCAGTGTATATTCCTTCATTCCTATATTACAGGCTATTGATGGATTATAATGAGTCACAAGTCAATTATCAACAGGGCCTTTGAAAGATTTGGCGCTCTAAATCGATCCTATGTCCTGGATTTGTTTTTACTACTACCAGAGTTTGGGTCAAATAAACTTATACACACTCACACACAAACATACTTTCATATATGAGGCTTTGTGACAAATGAGTGTTGTAGAACATACACTATAATAATGGGATGGAGCCTGCAACCTGGGTAGGTGCCCTGACCTGGAATCAAACCATCAACCTCATAGTACAAGGGAGGGTGCCCAACAAACTGAGCCACACAGGCTTGGCATAAATATGTACCTTTATTATCAAACTTACTTTGATAGTAAAGATACATATTCAAAAGAAAGAGTCAACAGAACAGGAGAACGTTCTAACTAACAAGGCAAATAAAGGTGAACAAAGACTCTAGTGGCTAAGAAATTTCATTAAGAAAAAGGAAACTGTCCCCCCAAAATGAGTCAGAATCTACAGCACTGCTGAAATCCCAGAAAGTTTAAAAGCTATTATATTAAATGAATAATCTCTTCTGTTCCTGCCTCTCTTTTCCCCAGTTTTAAGTGTGAGCTTTTCCTCCCTGTTCAGAACTTAACTAGTCCTGGTCCAGTTTGGAAGTGGTGATTAAGTGCTATGCAAGTCAGACTACTTAGATTTGAATCCCACCTGTACTGCTTAATAGTTGGGTCTCTTTAAAGCAGAACTATTAGCCTCTCCATGCCTCTTTTCTCACCTGGGAACTAGAGATAATAGAATCTCCCATGGGATTACTGTGAAATTATGCATTTGAAGCCATTATCGCACTGCCTAGCATGCGAGTAAGTGACCAATAACACATCTATTACCATCTTATTGCCAAATTCTTCCTGCATCCAAGTTTAAGACACTAATCCATCCCAGATGAAGGAAAAATTAGAGGAAATATTATGTATGCAAAACTCTTTAAATAAATTTGTTCAGCAAAGAGAGAAGAGGTAGTACTTATACATTTATAGATCATTCCTTTCCTCATGCAGTTTTGTAAGTGTATAATAATTCATCCTGAATAAAAAATCAATATTATGAAAACTAATGTATTTGGCTTCTAACTCTTCCTAGTAATCCTAAAGACAGACAGGGTTTTGTTTTCCCCAACACTGTTTATAAAAACCCAAGTAAAAAGGAGAGATTCCAAAATGGCCCAAGCTATTCTTAATGCAGAAAGACTGATGTGAGTTGTGTACTCATGCCTACATCCTGCCTCCACAGTCTCTCAAGAAACTTCTTCACATCGAAAAAGGCAAGTTGTTCTCTGGTTAACATTCATTCAGGAGATGGGAGGCCTGTCCTGTTTTTCTTTTAAAATAATCTTATCAAGCTAGTCCAAGATCAGTTTCATCCCTCACACATTTTATCTCTCCAAGACAGCCTTGACGTGAGTAAAGGGATGGTTCCTTCCACCTACTGGAGATAAAGAATCTAAGATTCTCCTTACCGACTTATTCATCAACACCTCCTCTGCACAGAGGGTGAAAAACATACCCTAATACCACACCATACCTGGAATTTCTTTGGCAAAAGGTCAGAATCCACTTTGACTCTTTGTTCAGTTCTTTTCCAACTACACTGATTTCATGTGAATTAGTTATAGATATGAAAGTCATTCTAAATTTTACTCCATTTTCTTTTTTCATCGTCTTCAAGTATGCTAATTGGTGTCTGATTACAAAGGTGGAAAAGGAGTTATCAAACAAAACTAGAAACTCACATTTAAATGAGAAAGTATATAACCTTTATGCACTTCTGTATATAGAATGTTAAATTACTCAGAAAAGAGAAAAAAATGTAAAAATGGAGAGTCCTAGGCCTCAACTCCTGAATTTAGGAAAATGGAAAGTCCATTAGCATCATATATCCTTTTGTCATATAGATTACTGTATACATGGCCATACAGATAACTCTTGAATAGCAGTTAAATCTGAAAGCATACTTCTTCATACCAGTGAGAACAAGAGGAATACAATCACAATCATTACTGGGGGAAAGTTCAAGACAAAGTTTTAAAGGGAAAAAAAACCACGAAAGCATAATACATTGTCAATATGTTAAAACCTCACTCTAGGTCTTCAGATCAGTCTAAATTTTACTAAAACATTAGGTATTTACTGTACTATATAAGTTACACATTTCCTTGAACCAAATTACAAAAAAAAAAATTACAAATAAAGGAAATATAAACATCTCCTCCTTTAAAAGTCCCTACAAAGTATGAACAGAAACTTATTTTCACATTTTTAACAATTTACAGAACTTCACAGCAAAACACGACGAAACACAGGTGTCCCACCCTCGTTTCTTATAAAAGCAGCAGCATGCTAAGAAACTGACGCAAATTCTCAAACATTTAAGGAAAACCATATTAAGATACGAAAGCCGAAAAGCAACAGAAATTCTAATCTACACTCGCAACTCTTACCCTTGACAGCACAACACAGAGTATCCTGCCTCACACATTTTGAAACTGCAATTCTGAAACACTAAATCCAAAGACAAAGCCGCCTGGGGGAAAAAAAAAACAAAAAAAAAAACAGTTGCGCAACAGATCAACAGCTCCAACTTGTCCCTTGGCTCCGGCGAGGCAAGGTTTGCACGCTATAAAGCAGGAAAGGGCCAACCGAGGGCCGCCCTGACAGCCAACCGGCCGCTGTCACGAAGGCCAAGGCCACGCACGCGGGAGGGTGCGTCACCGGGAGGTACCGTGGGAGGATGGAGCGGCGAGGGGCGCGGCTGCTCCGACCGCAGAGTCCCGCCCCGCCTCTCCTGCCCCGCGCCGGCCCCGATCTGACCCGGGTCTTCCAGGGGGGACTTCCCCGCGGTGCGCGGCCCGGGTTAGCAGCCGCCCGTCGGGGCACCGTAACGCGCTGGGCACTGGGGAGCCTCCTGGGCCCCGCACCCGGGGGGCTGGCTTTTCTGGCCGAGCTGCCTAGGAGATCGACCTCACGGACGGCCAAAGGAGCGCTCGGGGCGGCCTGTAACGGAGTGACGTGCTTCCACTCTCTCTTATGGCCTGCAGGCTCATAGCTCCCGCTACACCGTTTGGATAGCGAACTAGAGGGTTCTGCTGGAGGAACCCCTTGATCAGCACAAGAGATGGGGAGATGCATACGAGGACCCCCAGAACCAGACTCAGAGGTAGCAGGGGCCCACCCGGAGCACAGGGACTTGGAAAAGGGCTCTAACCAGCGAGGGCACCTTTGGATGCTACCTGTGTACGCCCCCTCCCTTCCCCCGGTGCCTCGCCCCTCCTCCCTCCTCTTGACAGTGAACGATGCCTAAAATGGATTTGGGAATTATTAGCTCGCCCGCTTTTCCAGCTAGGCCCTCTGAAGCAATAAACCTTTTTCTTCCTTCCAAACTCTGATGTCCTGAATATTGGAACCTCGGGCACACGCGTCCTGCCTCTGTGACAGACCCCGCGGGGAGAGGGGACCTCACTGCAGCGGGCGCGGCGCGGCCGGGAAGCGGCTCGGGCGCGGCCGGAGGGGAGCTCAGCCCCCCCAAGAGCGGCCCCGTGACTAGGCACATTTTTGCCGGCTCCCGGGCGGGCGGGGGAGCCGCACGGCCCCGGAAGTGCGGGCCGGGCCGGGCCGGGCCGGGCCGCGCCGGCTCAGACCGCCGGCGTCCGCCCCTCCTGCCCCGCAGCCTCCGGGGCAGCTCCAACTAGGGGGCCCGCGCTGGGGCTCCGCAGCCGGAGACGCGCACTCGCTCCAGAGCCCCAAACCCTCACCCGGGCGCCCTCGGGGGCGGCGGGCACCCGGCCGTGGGTCCCCCGGGCGCGTCCCCAGCCCCCTCCGGGCCCCTGGAGTGCCCGCTCCCCCGCCCCCCGCCCCGCGGCAGCCCCGGCGCCGGCCACGGACGGGAGGAGACACCGGAGGCGGCTGTCCCCCCGGGACCCCGGCCCCCCTCGCGCCCCCGCTCCCATCCCGGGGCTCCGGCGGGGCGGCGGGCCGGGGCAGCACCTGCTGGGACGGCAGCCCCGGCGGCGGCAGCTCCAGGTCCATCATGCTGAGCGGGGGCCGGGCTGAGGCTCCCCGACGGCGGTGCGGTGCGGGCTGCCCAGGCGCGGCGGACCGGGCGGCGCGGACGGCGGCGGCTCCTGCGGCTCCCGGGCACTGGCTTCCCCGCGGCCAGGCCCCGATCGCCGGCCGGGCTCCGGCCCCGCCACGCCTCCCGCCCCCGAGGGCGGGGCGAGCGCCCGGGCCTTTCCGTCCCCGCCCGGCCGCCCGCCCCGGCTGAGGCTCCGAAAATCCCCGCCCCCGCCCGGCCCGGCCCCGGCTGACGCAAGCCGCTCGCGGTCCGGGGGCGGGATGGGGCCGGGGGCCCGGAGCCGGAGGATCGGGGGCCGGGGGCCGGCTGGGCTGCTGCGGGGCCGGGAAGGGGCTGCAGGAGTTACCAGGTCCCTGCGTTCCGTGCGCCCTTCCCGCAAGTAGAGCCAACACTCCCCGCCCGAGAGGCTGGGCGTTGTTTGCCGCAGGTCCCTCGGGGTCAGACGCTTCGAAACAGTTTAAACAGTTGGAACAAACGCGGCGGGGACCGGCGAAGGCGCCGGTATCGCAGCCGCGCCTCCCCGATCGGAGCTGCAGAACCTTGCCCCACTTTATCTCTCCTCCCGCCCGCGAGCGGCGCCACCGGGGCGGGGGCGGCCGCCTGGAGCCGGGGGCGCGCACCGCGGCCGCCCTCCCGTCCTCCGTGCGCCCGGGGCCGGGCGGCGGGCCGGGCCCAGGGGAAGTGCGGGCCGCGCGGCGATCTCGTGCTCGCGGTCACCCCGAGCGCCCTCCGCTGTCTCCCACGCGCTGCCAGTCCGGCTGGGCCCCGGCGCCAAGGGCAAGGTCGTCTCTTCTGGTCGGAGAGTGGTCGGCACTGCCAACCTAGACCTTTCTTTTCCCACCGAAGCTCACGCCACGGATGGTGTGCTTTATTTAACACTGCAGTACTTCGACATGCCATCGTCCTTATAAGTTTTTTTTCACGTACTCGGGATATAATTTTAAAAGTGGAAACTTTAAAAAGTTATAAAATAGTTTGTGTAGTATAGAAGGGACCCGTTCTGTAAAAACATGTGCCTAGGAAAAAAGTTGGAAGTTGTTCACCAAATATTAATAGTTGTAGGATCATGAATGATTCTTGTTTTTCTGTCACTTTTAAGTATGTTTTCAGTCTGTGATGAATATATCAATACATTACATTTTACATGAAAAACAATTACTTGAAAATGAATCATTGACCACAAAACTTAAAAGTTCTTGAAAACAGGAAAGTTGTGACATTCTTAAAGATTTAAAAAAGAATAGATAAATTGTTTTTTTTTTTCTCTTCTGTATAAATAGTATAACTTTAACAAGACTGGTTTTCATTTCTAGCATCTTCATATTATGCAAAACCAGGTGAAGTAGTGCCAGTGGTGGTGGTTCTACTATTTCATTCAAGAAACCTCTCTCCCTCTTTCACACACACACACACACACACACACACACACACACAGAAGGTCAATACTCAACTTACTTTCTCTAGGTTGCATAATTTGAACACTCCCAGGATTTATCAGTAAATTTATATGTTCAAACATTCCTTGAGATAAGTGAAGCCTAAATTAATTGCTTGTAATTGAAGCAAGGTTCTTCAACTTGAATTAAACCCTTTCAGATGTTATGGGGAAAGCCTGTAAAAGGATCTGGCACACTGAAAAAAAGAAGCCTTAGAAGAAATTATTCACAATGAACCTGACATGAAACTTGCAGAAACAAAACAAAATTTCTGACTCAAAGAAGGGCAAAGAGTGTATTGTTTAACAATTCGAGTTACTTATTGAAACTACTACATCCCAGGAGGTAGACAATGAACCCAAGAGGTAGGAGATACCAAAGTTATATATGACATGGCCCCTGCTCTCAAAGAGTTTATAAAGTATTTGGTATTTCCTTGTTAACCAACCAATTTCCATTGAGCTTAGACTGAATGAAATTACTTTTACAAAACTGCAATTCCTGGGAGCATATTATTTCAGCCACCTGCAGAGTGTTTTCAAAGGGAGTAGAACAATATCTGAAGAGTCTGAGCATGTTTAAGAAAAATAAACACTAGGAGAGCTATTTGGCATGGAATGGTGGCTCCGTACGCAAACAAACGGGGAACCCTGGTCTCAGACCGCTCATGTCAAGCGGATTTCCAGTCTTGGCAAACACCGAAATGCGATTGTCTTCATGGAAGACAGGCCTTGCCCTCTACATGTACATATTGTGCTGTGGGGGCACAGCTACTAGACATTAAGAAGCTCCAGAGGACCAGGAAAAATAATGCTGGTTTTTCTCTCCTGTCCCGGTGCCATGGGATTCCTTTTTATTGCCAGGATCTCCTACCTACTATTTATCCCCCCCCCCCCCCCCAATCCTCCCCCACTAATTGGTTTCACAACTACTAACCCTTCTACATTTCCATTCAGGTCTGAATTCTTTGCTGTCTTTGGAAACACAACCATATATGCTTGAAATGGTCAGAATTATAATATTTGCTCTAGAGTTGAAATAAGCATCATCAATAAGCCTTCTGAGCACACAGAGTTTGAATGATGGTCATGCAATGACCCATTTATTTCACCCTCTTCTCTGTGATCTACGCTGCCAAGTTTGCGAGGCCCAAGAAAGTACCTACTGTTTCAAAACCTTTCATCATCACACTGAGGTTTCTTTCCTCTTCTTTTCACCTTCCCTGGATTGTATTTTGTGTTTGAGCCAGAACATATCCAGACTCTGATGGGAATTATGGTTTAAGTTCCAAATGTAACCATTGGAGTTACTAGTTTACAGTTGGCGTATACCAGGCAGCTAGTTTTTAAAGATGGTACCTAAAAAATCACCACTCAACGCACAATGCTATGTAGTTTTCTGACACTGAATCAAGGGTGGCCCTGTGACTTGCTTTAAATTGTGGATGGAGGCTGGAAGTGACATGATGTCAGGCTTCCACCTTAAAAAAAATGCGGCTGCTTTTAATTTTACTCTTAGAAGTCGAGTAAGAAGTTTAAACTTTTCATGGGAAGAGAGGCCATGGGGAGAAGTCCTGGGGGATAAGACTCCAAGTGGAGAGAGAAGCCATGTGAATAAAATCACCAGACATGTGAGTGAAGAAACCGTCTTGGCCCTTCCAGCTCACCTCGTCATGCCCCAGGAGTATCCAGCCCCAGCTGCTGTCTGAGTATAACTGTATATGACAGCTCCATCAAGACCAGCAGAAGTCTGCCCGGCTGAGCCTCGTCAGAATAAAGAATTGTGAGAGCCGAAACCGGTTTGGCTCAGTGGATAGAGCTTAGGCCTGAAAGGTCCCAGGTTCGATTCCAGTCAAGGGCATGTACCTTGGTTGTGGGCACATCCCCAGTAGGGGGTGTACAAAAGGCAGCTGATCGATGTCTCTCTCATCGATGTTTCTAACTCTCTATTCCTCTCTCTTCCTATCTGTAAAAAATCAATAAAATATATATTTTTAAAAAAGCATTGTGAGAGATTATAATAAACTGTTTTTAGCCACTATGTTTTGGTGTGGCTAACTAAAACAGCATATATTGATTATCAATATATTGAATATCAAGGGTATGCTTTCTCCTGGCTGTTTTTTGTTTGTTAACCATCATTGTGAGCACATACAGGCACGGTACCTTCCAATTTAATAGAGTCTCAAACCCTCAGAAGCAAACTGACCTCCCTGTGAATAAGGAAGTTATCTTCTCTATAATATATGCGTGTTGCTACACACAAAGGAACACTTCATCATAGCATGCACCAATATCATACCATTAAGTAAGTGATGGTGAGATATTCTCCTTATCAAACACACTTAAGGAATTTAGGAGGCCAATGCCTTATCCATTAGGCTACTGGGGCTTCTCACACTTAAGGAATTTAGACATTTCATCAATTAAGTAGGTGGAGGTTACAGAGATTCTGGACCTGACATGACCTTATTTATACCAGTTATGTAAGATACTTTCTGAATATCTGCTGAGGGAATTTGAACTTCAGGAACAGCGTGCCCAGTGGATAAACTGAACTCCAGTACAGCAGTGTTCAAAATAATTAGTGTATTAATTTCAAAACACACCCATAACCTTGGTTCCTTGGTGTGCATACCTCACTATGCAAACCACTGATACAAAGGGCTGTAAATCTCCAAAGCCAGTTTTAACTTGTATAATAGTTTCCTGCTCATAATACAAACAGTGCCCTGTAGAAACTGCAGTGCAATGCATAAAGAGAAAAATCCAGAAGTTTAAAAGCATGCTTTATATGTGGTGATGCCTATATAAATATACATTCACAGGAAAAAAAAAAAGACTGAAATATATGCTTAAAATGTTAACCATAATTAGCCCTCACTAGTGGGCTTAGCGCTTGGCCCTTAAAACAGAGTTCCAGGTTTGATTCCCTGTCAAGGGCACATACGTGGGTTGCAGGTTCCATCCCTGACCCCTGTCGTTGGGGTGTGGGGGTAAAGGGGTGGATGGGAGAATGTGTGGGAGGCAACCAATGGATGTATTTCTCTCACATTTATGTCTCTCTCTCTTTCCTCCCTCCCTTCCTTCTCTCTAAAAATCAATGGTAAAATACCTCCAGGTGAGGATTAACAACAATAACAAAAAAATGTTAACCATAATTATTCTGATTGGTGATGATTTCATTTTTTTCATTTTGCCTATCTGCATTTTTCTAAATAAACATATATTACTTTTATAATAAGAAACAAAGAATATGGGGGTGGGGGTAGGAGGGATTATAGGAGGAATACTGGCTTTCCCCCAAGCTACTGGGTCCATTTCATTTTTAAATTAAATTTTAATTACATGCTTTGCAAATCTTTCTGTATCTACTAGAGTGGAGCCTGGAGAATTTGACCACATCTTTAAGTGTGGTTTAAGGGTCTAAACATCCTTTGCCCTTTCAATCTACCGCTGTATTTGCAAAGTTCGCTCAGCAGAATAGGACAAGGATGGAATTTTGTGAGTACACCGAGTAGAGCACAAAGAACTACAGCTTTGGAATGTTATACAAAGTTGCCCATACATAACATTGTTGTATGGGGAAAATAAACAGAGTACAGAAAAGCACTTACGCCTAGAGCTATGTCAGCAAGACCAATTACCAATTTTTAATAATGGGCATCAAATATCAGATAATTTTTACTTTCCTCTTTGTACTTTTCTGCACTGTTCAAATTTTTACAGTAAGCATTTTTAGAATCAGGGTAAAAATTAGTTAAATCTTTTCATTTTGACAAACAAAAAGCAAGATGCACTGATGGACAAACAGAGCATCCCCATGGACAGGCCTTGCAGACAAAGCCTTTAACACACTTGGAGGCTTGACTGTGAGAAAAGGGAAGTAAGTTTTGCCAAGATAGTTTTCATCTGGCATTTACTGCACCATGGACTCTTATATTTTGGCTTTTGAGGAATATTATAATTAAAATAACCATTCAAGGTCTTCTTGCTCAAAGATGACAAGTAGGTTTTACTTTCCAACTCCAGTTGTTTTGGTAGTAGCTTCCCACAATGCTTTGCTGAGAAGAATTCAGAAGAGCTTCCTAATTTGGTAGAAAATTTTCAGTGATTGACTAATAATGTCTGCTGCAGGTACAGAATGGCAGGAGTGGTGGCATACATCAGGTGTTTTCCCTCCCTGATTTAGTGCAATATTTAAGGAAACTGAGGGGTGAAGTGGTTAACAATGATCACAGAACTAACTATTGGCAGAGCCAGGAGTAGAATAAATACTTCCTGACTCTTTATATTATGTTCTTTCCATTCAACAAATTGACTTGGACTATTGAAGGAAAATCTAGTACTGGGCCAGACCTAAAGGGCCAGGTGAAATTTTATTTACATGTCAGCACCTTATTTTTGGAAGAGATTAATAACCCAATTTATTAATGATAATAATTCTATCATGTATTTGATCCCCACAAATCATGGAGATGTGATTAGGCCCAATATCATAGTCAGAAGGCTACAAGACAGGTGAGTTGCTCAATGCTCAGGAATATGATTACCTAAAACTGGCTGATTCTAAAACTCAGGCTCAGTCTACTCTAGCTTAGGTCTCTATAGAGTCCCTTGTCTGTGCAGTATTTACTGAGAGCACTCACAGCAAAGCTCCCTGAAGATTACATTTTTCCACATTCTGTTTAATTAATTCCCCAGGGACAGAATGATAAAGTAGTTTTCACTAGACAGATAACTTGCAAACAAACACGAGAACAGAATTCTACATTGAAGAACCTCAACGTGAAGAACAGGGAGAGACAAAATGGATTGTTTGCAACTCCAGTCTCTACCTAATGGCAGGGCCTTTATCTTTCTATTTTAATGATGCGGTCTAAGAACAAGGTATAAAATGTACCAACAAGACTATAAGCTATTATAACCCTTACCTTCTTCTAATAATTAAAGTCCTCTGGCTGTATGCTTCTAAAAGGCTTAAGGCACTAGTAACTTAAATGCTAGTTTAGGGCTCTCTCTTCTTGTAAGATTCAAGTATCTGTTCATCACATTTTCATTCTCCTGATGAAAGATAAAATATTTTAGTCTTTGGGGTTCATAAACTGTCAAAAGTAGTGATGGTGGTAAATGTATGAATTCACCTGCCTTTTTAAAATTGAGTTGGGACTGTGGGTCATGTACTTCATATGGATTATTTCATTTAATCTTCTCAGAAAGCCAATGAGCTCAGTATATTATTACCCCTTTAGAAATGATGAAACTGAAGTGTGGAGAGGCTAGTTAATTTTATCTATGGTCAAGCAGTGAGTAAGTAGCTGAGCAGGTCACTCTGGCTCTAAATTTCTTAAGCATGAAGATCTGCTGCCTCCCATGGATGCTTTTAAAAAAAATGGCAAGGGTGAAATAGGGATTCAGGTAGCCATGTTTTGTCAAAAATTATCCACACAATTTATTCACTTAAAAAATAGAAGTTAATGAGGGATACCATGCTGGGGGAAGACCAAGATGAATTCTACTCTCAAGGTCCTTATGGCCCAGTAATACAAAATCACAATAGCCCATATCCAAGAAGTGGCAAACGCCACAGATGGAGCAGGCACTTGATCTACCCAATCTAATGGCAGAGGCTCAGAGTTGTCTCTTTATTTTTATGAAAAATGACACAATGTGTTTTTTTTCAAAACAGCCTTATTGAAGTTTAGTTGACATAGAATAAATGACACATATTTAAAGTACACAATTTGATAAGTTTGATATATATATATATTTGTGAAGACATTAATGCAAGCCAGGTAATAAACATTTCCATCACTCCCCAAAATTTGCTGTGCCTCTTTAAAAAAAAAAATCCTTATTCCAGGTTATGTTTTATTGATTTTCAGAGAAAGAGAGAGAGGAAGTGAGAGAGAGAGAGAGAGACAGAGAGAGAGAGAGAGAGAGAGAGAAACATTGATTGGTTGCCTCCTGCACTCACCCTGACTAGGAACTGAACCTGCAACCTTTTGATATACAGGATGACACTCGAACTGAGTCACCCAGCCAGGTCTGCTTGTGCCTAATTTTAATCCTGTGTCTCCCTGTCCCCCATTTCATCCCTAGGCAACCATTGATCTACATTCTGTAACTATGAATTAATTTGCATGTTCTAGAATATTATAAAATGGAATCAAGTTATGTATTCTCTTTTTAAAAATAATCTGGCTTCTTTCATTCTGCATAATTGAGATTCATATGTTGGCTTGCATGAATTAATACTTGATCCCCCTATGTTGTTGAGTATTGTTCATGGTGTGGATGTACCACAACTAGTTTATCCATTCACATGTTGATAGGCATTGTGTTGTTTCCATTTTTTTAGATCTTACAAATAAAGCTTCTGAACATCCATGGACAAGAGCTTTTGGACTGATATACATTTCATTTCTCTTGGGTAGTACCTAGGAGAATGACTGGGTTATATGGTAGGAATATGTTTAACTTTATATGAATCTGCTAGACCTATTCTTAGTTGTTACACGTTCTACATTTCCACCACAATCTATCAGAGTTCCAGTTTTTCCATATCCTTGCCAAGACTACTTGGTATAGTCTTATTAAAACACACACACACACACACACACACACACATCACTGTGGTTTTAATTTGCATTTACTTTCCATTCCCCTAATGACTAAAGATGCTGACTATTTTTTTCATGGCACGGCGGTTTTACTGTGTAATGTAATGTTTTCTATATGTTGACTGGGAGGAAGGGATACAACCCTACAATATACTTCACTGTTAAAAACTATGCTATTAGATAATCAAAACCATGCTGCTGGATATAGTAAGAAAATGTCATTAACTATTAATTTAAAAGACATAAAAATTCCAGAAAAATATAAAATATGTACCTTTGTGCATATCTGAGTTCTGAAAAAAAGAAACTACAACATACTACTTTCAACTGGTGCCTCAGAATTTCTTCCACACACCATGCTTCTATGGACCCACTTGTGTTTCCTGAACTGCTTTGAGAAGCAACAACTATTACCGTTTTTCCCCTTGATTCTTTTTCCTTTGAAACCCTTATTACCATAAACAATTTTAATGAACATAGTTAAAACAATCTATTAACTACCTTGACAAGTCACTGAAGTTTTTTTTAAAGGCTTTAAACACTGGATAAATATTTTGTGACAATAGTGATTTATTAGACAGAGAAAGTTTTTATTGTACACTATACACTATAGCCTTCTCCATAAAGGAACATTATAGAGGCATTTCTTGCTAAAGTTTGCCTATTCTAGTCTCTTGAGGAAGTAAATACTGTATTATCAGCAGTATATCCTTTCAATTTCCATTGTGCACTCCAGGAAAAAGGTCACTTAATCTCCTTATAGTCAATTCAATAAAAAAAAAAAAAATCATTGTGTGCCCTATGTGAGACTTGGTTTATTGAGCACCTACTATGTATGAGGTTTTACTTCCGAGCACTATATATGTCACTACTAATCCTCACAACAACTATTTTACAGGTGATCAAGCTGAGTTCAATCTGATACAGTAAATTGGCCAAGGTCACCCCGTCTCATGATTTAGTAACTTTTCAGAGTTCATGTGAAATCCTAGGTTTAGCTCATGCCGTCACCTTTGCTCTATTCAACGGGCCAAGCTAGGTCCCAAGATACTACCCAATGCTTTGTGAATAATTAAATAATGTAGCGACTATGATCTATACCAGCAATTTTCAACCTTTTTTTTTTTATCACATGACACACAGTTACTAAAATTCAGTGGCACATAAAAAAAAAATATCATATTTTTTACCGATCTGACCAAAAAATAGGTTTAATTTTGATTCATTCACACCAGATAGCTATTGTTGTGTTCGCTGTTGTCATTTTTTAACTTGATAATCTAAGAGAAAAGAGGTCAGTGCCCCTGAGCAAATAGTTAGGCATTGCATGTTTTAAAAATTCTTGTGGCAATACCAGTATGCCTCTTGCTGCACACCAGTTGAAAATCACTGATCTATATAATAATTTTTGCCACGGACCTTATTTAAATTAATGACAATCTTTGAAGAGTGAAGCAATACAAATTGCACCATAATTTCCAAATTGAAATTCATTTAAGATGTTCATATATCTGTTTTCCATTCTTGATTGCTATTGATCTAAATATGTAAATACATTACAAATAAGTGATATTGATTCCTAGAAACCTGTATCTGATTGCTAATAGCTCATAAGTAAATTTGAAGAATATTACTCTAAGAAATATGATTCAGACTTTATAATATGATTCCATGGTCCATGGTGTTCAAAGCTAATTGCCAATCAGTGCCAAATTTGATGATGGAACTTTACACAAATTATCCCTTTTACTACAGATCACTTTCATGAATGAAATAATACATACCCTGCTCTGAGTGAGCTATGCATTGATCATTCATCACAGAGTAAATGTTTTACTGCTTGGAAGTCTTAAGTAGAAGAGTGTGTGTGTTAGAAGGAAATTTGCACCAACATGGCTATAAGAAAAAAAAAAAAATCAGGTACCTCTTAGAAGAACATAATGTTATCTAATAAAAGAGTAATATGCAAATTAACTGTCACTCCATCACAAACCTGGAGGTACCCAAAGCCACAAGATGGTGGCGCCCAGTCCTCTCAGCCCTGCCAGAATCCCCCAGTTCTGGGGGGTGGGGGTGGGGGCCGGCTGCTGGGAGCAGGCAGCAAGAGTAGCCTGGTGGAATGCTTGCTTTGTTGCCGTGGCAATGAGGCAAACGTTCCATCCTGGTGGTGGAACAGCAGGGAGTGTGGGGGGGGATCACTTGCGACATCGCCCCTGCAACGAGGCAAGTGTTCTGCACCCAGACGTGGATGGACCTTTGGGCTGCGGAGAGTCTCTGGGCAGCGAGAGTGGAGCGGCCAGATCATCCAAAACCAAAAAATTACAATGCGAAAAGCACTGAAGTAACAAGAGACCACTGCCAATCCAAAAATATAAACTCTTTAGTTCTTTTAATAAATGCTTGATATTCAGCATAATGAAAACAAGCATTGGTCTGAACTTGAGAGACCTAGAGATTCTCAATAAGTAAATAAATAAATAGGTTGGCTTAGACTTAAGTTCCTTAAGGCCCAGGGACTGTGTTTTTCATTTTATCTTATTGCTTTTTACTTTATATAATATGTGGAGATACTCAATAAATATTTGTTAAATGAATGAATAATTGTATCAGTAGACTTCTTGATTTCTAAGATTTCTTCCAAAATTAGCACTGCTTTTATAAGAAGATGACAGGAAAGTGAGTACATTGTATAAACACTGTTTTGTTGTATTGTATTAGGTCTCATATTAAAAATATCAGCTGCTAATTTGCTTAGAGATCATGGTGTTTATGGTGAAAATAAAGGCACAGGTGAGGTCTATGGTTCAGTGATCGGGGCTGTGGGAGGTTTGCAGGAGAGAGAGACTGTAGGCAGTTGGCTGGGCATGGGAGGTTGGCTGTGGGAGCTCACGGACTACCAGGTGACAGCTTCTGAGTTGAGCATCTGCCCCTTAGTGGTCAGTGCCTATCATAGCGACTGGTCGACGGGTCCTTCAGTCGTTGAGTCACTTAGGCTTTTATATGTATAGATAGGGAAGCTGTATATGTTATTTTATAAATGTTTTTCTAAAAATATACTTTATTGATCTGATCTGATCACAAGGGATATTAGGTTTCAACATATGAGTTTGGGGGGCAACCCAAACATTCAATCTATAGTACTGTATGAAGATTGGCACTTGCTACCACAAGCCAGGGAATTACCAGGAGATAGAAGAGGTCCTTCCTACCTTCTGGCTGGATCCCTCATGAATGGGATTAGTGCCCTTACAAAAGAGACCACAGAAAGCTTCCCTTCCACCACCTGAGAACACAGCAAGAAACTGGCTACCTATGAAGCAGGCAGCTGGCCCTCACTAGATATCAAATCTGCTAGCTCCTTTGTCTTGGACTTTGCATCCTCCAGAACTGTGAGAAATAAATCCCTGTTGTTTACAAAAAATAAAAATAATAATAAAAAAATAAAAATAAATAAATATACTTTATTGATGTTTTTATAAAGATAGTAAGGGAAAGGGATAGAGAGTTAGAAACATTGATGAGAGAGAAACAGCAATCAGCTGCCTCCTGCACACCTCCTACTAGGGATGTGCTCGCAACCAAGGTACATGTCATTGATCAGAATCGAACCTGGGTCCAATGCTCTATCCACTGAGCCTAACTGGTTAGGGCTAAATGTTTTTTTATTAATAGATTTATAACATTCATTTTCTACTCATCAAGGAATTATTCTGAGTCAAAGGAACATGATCTTGAGGGGGTCTTTATAATATGAGGTTTGCTTTATTGCACTAGTAGAATATCAGGCTCCAGTCAGAAAATATTTTTATAATTTAAAATAATGGAAGTGGAAAATAAGTCATAATTCTTAGTGTTCTTTGTAACATTTTATGTTTGTAATTTAGAAGCCCTTACTGGCTAAATTCTGTGGTATTACTGCTAAGAATTTACTGAAATTTAATGTCTTAATTTCAAATCCATGTAATACTTAGTACATTAGAGCTAATGACTGCTGCCCTTCCCTTTTACATTGTGACTTAATTCAGAATTATTTTCCAACTCCACTTTTATATACACCCAAAGTCACTTAGGATTGTGTGTGCTATGTAAGCCCATTGGCTCACTGTAAGCCTGCAGAAGGGGATAAATATTTATTTCAGCTGCTTACCTTTGATCTAAGCCAGCGATTTTCAAACAGTGTGCCATGGGACACTGGTGAGCCATAATAATTTTTAAAATATGCAATATCTGACTATTTATTCAAGGGCATTGACCTCTTTTCCCTTTGATTGTCAAATAAAAAAAAATACAACAGCTATCACACTAACTGTCCAATGTGAATAAATAAAAATTACACCTATTTTTTTTTTTATCAAAACTGCAAAAAGTATATTTTTTGGTGTGCCACAGAATTTTAGTAATTAGCTTATGTGTGTCATAAGACGAAAACAGTTGAAAATCATTGGTCTAAACAAATTTGGCATTGTTGCAACAAGATAACTTCAGGGACTTAGAAAACAGTTCTTTCCTTGCCTAATTCATAATTTTTAAAAAAAGTCTCCCATTGTTTATAAAGTTAGCAGGAAAGCAGACATCCTGATCCCAAGGGCTGATGATTATGGACTTCCTGTCTGAAGACAGACTCAGTAACCAGTCATGTTTAGCTAAAAACAGCTCAGAGTAACAGCACCAATAGAAATTCTCCCCTCCCCCATGTAATTATTCCTGTTCTTCTTCTCATAAAAACCCCTTATTTTACCCTGTAAATGAGATTCTTTATCTTTCTACCTAAATATGTATATCCCAAATTGCAATCCTTTGATTTCAAATAAATTCTTTGCCTCAAAATGGATTCTTTTTTTTTTTTTTTTTAGGTTGATAATAAGAAATACTATGTATTTGGTCTTTCTCACATTTCTGATATTGAGCTCCTAAAACCCTTGGAATTTCTTAAGTTAGGAGAGCAGGGAAAGTGTTTTTTGTTATGTTAATGAGAAAGCACCCAAGGGTTGGGGGCTGGTTGCCAGGGGAGCCAACGGTGTGATTAGAAGGTTGGAGCTATCAGTCCCACTCCCCAACCTTGTGGGAGGGGAGAGGGACTAAGGATTGAATTCAACAACAGTGGCCGATGATTTAATCAATTATATCCCTGCCAGAAGCTCAGTGCATGAAATCCGTGCACAGGGAGGGAGGGTGGTATCCCGGCCTGTGCACTCTAGCAGTTTGGGAGCCCACAGGGGATGTCCGCCTGACAGCTTAGGCCCACTCCCTGTGGGGCAGTCAGACATTGTCAGTGCTGCCGCAGAGGCGGGAACAGCTCCCGCCATCGCCACTGTGCTCACCAGCCTTGAGCCTGGCTCAGGGCTTCTGGCTGAGCTGTGCTTCCCCCTGTGGGAGCGCACTGACCACCAGGGGGCAGCTCCTGCACTGAGCGTGGTGGTCAGTGCAAGTCATAGTGACCAGTCATTACACCGCTTGGTCAATTTGCATATTAGCCTTTTATTATATAGGATAATGAGGCCTCTATAAAACACAAAAGGAGAGGGCTCAGAGAACTTCTGGTTGGTGGACAGGTAGAGATTCCAGGAGAGTGATGTATCTGAAGAGGGCATGGAAGCTTCGAGATCTTTCACAATACTTCATCTTATACATCTCTTCCATCTAGCCATGCCACGGGTTATATCCTTTATAATAAACTATTGATCTAGTGAATAACATATTTCTATGAGTTCTATGACCCACTAGCAAATTAATTAAACCCAAAGAGGGGGTTGTTGGAACTTCTGGTTTATTGAAAGCACAGGTGGCAATCTGGACTTATGACTGGCATCTGAAGTGGATGGTGGACAGTCTTGTAGGACTGAACCCTTTACCTGTGGAATCTGCTGACCCTTCTTTCTGCATGAGTACTTCCCTGTTCCATCCTCTGGGCAGGTAGATGTCTGGACTGAGTCGAACTGTAAGCCATCTAGTTGTGGGAAAACAATTGGAATTGGTACCATAACCCTTTGTTTCTTCATTGCTCTTGACCGTTTTTCTATTGTGTTGTCAAATTTTTATCTTATTTCAAGTAGTGCTTTGTATGTATGCATTATGTATGTGATATTAATAATTTGTAATATTAGTAGAAAATCCTTTTTTCAATTTGCCATTTTTCATTTATTTTTTAAAATAAAATTTACATTCAATATTATTTTATAGCCATTAATTTCAAGCCATTTTTTACTTTAACTATGGTGATTTTTTTGCTACACTGCATTAATTTCTTTCTTTTTTTTTTTTTAACATAATTGAGTCTATCAAATTTTAAATTGCTTCTGGTTTGAATCCTCATCAAGCAAAATGCTGGCTTTTGTTATAATGTATACATATTTTATCATGTTAAAGAAGTACTCACCTGCCCTGGCTTGTGGCTCAGTTGGTTGGGTCCAAAGTTATGGGTTCAATCCCCGGTCAGGACACTTATGAAATTCAACCAATGAATGCACAAATAAGTGGAACAACAAATTGATGTCTTCTCTCTCTCTCTCTAAAATCAATTAAAATTTTTTATTTAAAAAAGCACTCATTTATTCTTATTTTGTGTGTTTTTTATAAGACTGTGAATCTATAAGCATTTTAATAAATACCAACCACAATAAAACTATTCTTCTGACCTATCTGTCCTCCCAAACTCCAGTCTCTTGCTGATGTGCCAGAAGACAGAGAAGGAAGTGCCCAAAGGTCAGCTCCCAGAGCACAGCGTGGGAGAGAGAAGGATAGAAGGCAGATCTGGAAGAGCAGACATGGTATATCCAATGCAGAAGCCAATAACAGGTAACAAGGCAGCCTCTCCATTCGTTGAAAACAAATACAATAGATTATTATAGATGGCAAAAGCAATTTTCTTGGAGTAGCATCACTTTTGTGTATAAGAAATGTGGGGTCTCCGTTTTAGGCCTTTTTACATTTTGGAAAGCTGCTCATACTGACCCTTTCTACATCTAATGTTAACAGGCCCACGGATTGCATTTCCTGGACAGGACTGAGCTTTTGAATGTAGATTCCCTCTACACCCCCCCTGCCCCCCCCCCAATATCTAGTACCCGATTAAAAAAAAACTTGCCACTCCTTCCTCAGACCTAAAAATAATGTTCTAGTATGACGAGTATTAGATGATCAGATGTCAGCATCGGAACCAGACACTGTATCTTTGGGAAAGAATCCAGCAGAATATGCCCTTGTTACTGACACCTTGGCCAGCCTCCACGGGCGTCCTGTCCAGGCCTACCTCAGATGCCTCACACCTCAGCAGGCCTGGCTTGGAGGAAAGATATTTCACGTGACTGAACCACAGGATGCCCTCTTGGAGGGGCTGGTTCTTCCCTTCTGTTAAACTTGTGGAGACTGTTCCAAAGTCCACAGCAAGCCTGGCCTTCTACTATACAGCCTGTATATAATGGGAGACACTGCAGGTCATGGGGTTGCCAGAGAAAATAGAGGATGCCCAGTTAAATTTGAATTTCAGAGAATCAATGAATAATGTTTAGTATAATTACTTCACCAACATTGCAAGGGACATCCTTACATCAAAAATTTATTCATTGTTTATAGGAAGTTCAAATTCAACTGTTCATCCCATATATATATTTTTTAAAATAAATCTGGCAACCCTCATCAAAGAGCTGCTCCTAAAATAATTCTCCACTATGCTTCCTACTCCCTCCTCCAATTTCAAAACCCCTTCACTGGAATTAGGTTCACTAAAGTGATAAGACGACCGAGAAGGGGTGTTAAGATTTACTTTTGAGGCCTCTGCTTCTGACTTTAACTTCCATTGGCAGTGATTAATTTATCTGACCAGTCACTTGGTTCGGGGACTAAGAAGGACATTTCCGTGGTAGTTGAGAACAAGGGTGGATCATGAAAATGCTCAGTTCCAGCAGGGGTGTGGAGGGGAGGCTGGGTGAAGCTTAAAGGAATGCATGCAGGAAAGGGAATGGTGAAGAGCACTTGTACCATGTGACAGTTTTGCCTGACTGGCATCTTGGCACCATTCCCTCCTCATTCTCCCTTTTCCTCCCTTCCTTATTCAACCCATGCTTATCCCCAGGTGCCGGGCATGAGCTAGAGGCTGGGTCTCCGCAGAACAGGAAGCAGGAGGTCTAGCGGAGGAAACAACTGCCAAGCAACCAAGGGCTGGGGGCAACATAGACGAGGAGGAGAAATAAAACCAAAACATATTTTAAAATTAGAAAACACTTAAGGAAAAAAGTCCAAAGTTAGCCAAGAATGACCGCTTATTGCCGAATTCAAAACCTCTAAATGACAAACTTCTGAAGGAGGAAGTGATGGGAGCACGGGGCACCCTGCTGACCCTTCTTTCTGCCCGAGCACTTCTCCATTCCAGCCTCTGAGCAGCACAGGGAGCAGAGACAGACAGCAGCAGCCCGCTGCGCGAAGCCTCTGAACCGCACAGCCGCAGCCGTGGCTGACACAGTGGCCCTGTCTCAATGAAGTGAATAAACCAGGTCACAGACTTGGTTTGATGTAAGGTGTCTATTTAGGTCCTTTGCCCATTTTTCTTCTTTTCCTTTTCTGAGACTGACTCCATCTAACCAGCTTTCCCTGAGGCTGTGGCCCGAGAGGCAGAGGGCAGGCAGTCAGGAGGCAGACCAAGCTTTCCCTCACATGGTGCTTCCAGGTGGCCTCCTATTCATGCTTGGAGACTGATCGTTCGGGGGAGCCAGCCTTGATTAAGCTGTGAGATGTAAATGTGTGTACGGCTATTTCCTCACCGAGGGTTTTGAGCTGCATAGAGCATTCTTGAGGCCCTGCTGCAAGGCCCTGCCCACGTCCAGCCTGTGAAGAAAAACAGAAGGCTCCAACCAAGTAGAGTGGTCAACTCATCCTGGTTTGTCCAGGACTTTCCCGGTTTCAGCACCTAAGTCCATACCCCAGGACTCCCATAATCCCAGGTAAACTGGGGCGATCGGTGAACCATAATCAAGATGCCAAGTCTTGGGTACCTGAATGTCAGTTTCCTCAGCTGTATAATGCATGAATTGGCCAACACAGTTTCTCACATAACTGCCCCATCTAACAGTTTGTGATTTACCCTCATACTCCCAAACAAAATTCACTAGATACAAGTCCCGAGTTCACTTAATCTGATGATAAACTAATCATTGGTGTGTTCACAGGAAAGGTTGATAGGGTTTGCAGACAACGTGTAACAACGGCTCTGGGAGGAAGGCCTGAATAGTGGGAGTTCAGCTGGGAAGATGGGGTGTGAGGCTCTGTGCCATCCTGAGAGGAAGATATTTTGGGGCAGGTGGGTGTGGAGGCAGCCAGTCTGAGAGAGCTGGGTTGGTGGGCTGGTTTCAGCTGCACAGCAGGAACAGTAGCCACAGGCAGGGCAGTCTTATCTGACTTGAGCCAACTTTCACACTATGATGTAAATCAAGTCTGGTAGTTGAAATCAGACTGAAGAAGAAGGGAAGTAATCTACTAATAGCATTATTTATTTATTTTTTATTTATTTCTAAATTTAAGTTCTTTATTGTTTAATATATTACATAAGTCTCCCCTTTTCCCCCATTGACCTCTCTCCAGCTTCCCCCAACCCCTGGCACATGCCCTTCCCCCACCCCCCTCTCTGTGTCCATTGGTTATGCTCATATGCATGCATACAAGTCCTTTGGTTGTTCTCTTACTACCTTGAACCCTGCCTTCCCTCATAGGTTGGACAGTTTATTTGATGCTTCTATGACTTTGGTTCTATTTTTGTTCATCAGTTTATGTTTTTCATTGTATTCCACAAATGAGTGAGACCATGTGATATTTATCTTTCTCTGACTAGCTTATTTCACTTAGCATAATGCTCTCCAGTTCCATCCATGGTGTTGTAAATACTAAGAATTCCTTCTTTTTTATAGCAGTATAATATTTCATTGTGTAGATGTACCACAGTTTTCTAATCCACTTATCTGGTGACGGGCACTTAGGCTGTTTCTAAATCTTAACTATTGTAAATTGTGCTGATATGAACATAAGGGTATTTATATCCTTTCTGATTGGTGTTTCTGTTTTCTTGGGATATATTCCTAGAAATTGTATTACCTGGTCAAATGGAAGTTCCATTTTTAATTTTTGAGGAAACACCATACTGTTCTCCACAATGGCTGCACCAGTCCGCATTTTCACCAGCAGTGCAAGAGGGTTCCTTTTTCTCCACATCCTCTCCAGCACTTGTCGTTTGTTGATTTATTGCTGATAGACATTCTGACAGGTGTGAGATGGTACCTCACTGTTGTTTTGATTTGTATCTCTTGGATGATTAGTGATTTTGAGCATGTTTTCATATTTGAAAGATGTCTATTTAGGTCCTTTGCCCATTTTTATTTTGTTTTATTGTTTATCTTCCTTTTGTTAAATTGTAGGTGTTTCCTATAAAATTTGGAGATTAAAGCATCCATCATAAAACTACTAGACTTAATAAATGAATTTGGTAGTGTAGCAGGAAACAAAATTAATACCCAGAAACCTATGGCTTTTTTTATATACCAATAATGAACTCACATAAAGAGAAACAAACAAACAAACAAAAAACCAATCAACCAACCATTCAACCAAAGAAACAACCAAAAAAACCCAAAAATAATTCCATTTACCATTGCAACACAAAAATTAAGGTACCTAACAGTGTACGCAAGAGTAATTTGGAGTTTGTGCCAATTCTAGGCAGTCTATATATAAAAAAAAATTAAGGTACCTAGGAATAAATTTAACCAGGAAGTTAAGTATCTGTACTGATAAAATTACAGAATGTTGAAAAAAGAGATAGAGGAAGACATAAACAAATGAAAGGATATTTTGTGTTCATGGATTAGTAGAATCAGCATTATTAAAATGTCCATCTTACCCAAAGCAATCTATAGATTCAATGCAACTCCTGTTCAAATACCAACAACATACTTCAAATATCTAGAACAAATCTCCAAAAATTCATCTGGAACAAGAAAAGATCCCAAATAGCTGCAGCAATTTTGAGAAAGAAAAAGTTGAAGGGATCACAATACCAGATATCAAGCTATATTACAAAGCCTCTGCTCTCAAAAATGTCTGGTACTGGCACTAGAACAGGTATATGGACCAATGGAACAGAAATCGACCCTAATCATTATGCCCAATTCATATTTTACAAGGGAGGCAAGAGCATACAATGGAGTCAAGATGTCTCTTCAATAAATGGTGTTGGGAAAATTGGACAGATACATGCAAACTAGACCACCAACTTACACCATCCACAAAAAATAAACTCAAAATGGATAAAGGACTTAAACGTAAGATGGGAAACCATAAAAATCTTGAAGAAGCCATTGGCAGCAAAATATCAGACATTGTCCTAGCAATATCTTTACTGATATAGCTCCGAGGGCAATGGAAACTAAGGAGAAAAAGAACAAATGGAACTACATCAAAATAAAAAGCTTCTGCACAGCAAAAGAAACTATTAACAAAACAAGAAAGCCCATTGCATGGGAGAACATATTTGCCAATGTTATTAATTTATTTTTAAATGCATTTGCTCCAAGCCCTGGTCTGTCACCTGAAATATAGATACACAGTTATCATTTTGGGGTAGTTCAAACTCTGGAATTAGCACCTACTCACTCTGTGATATTGGGCAAGTATTAGGTGGCCTCACATAAACTTTCTGATATTAGGCCTTCTTTTTTTGACCTGCAAAAACAGGAATGCTGCATGGTTAAGCCTGATAACTCATTCTCTCTTTTCCCTGAAATGCAGATAGGCACCAACCTACCTGAGGAGGACCACAGGGGACCAGAACAGGCCAACGCACATTCCCTGTCAGTGGTGTGGCTGCCTCCTCTGCCACCATAGGCAGAGAAGCACAAGGACCCACCAGCTGAACATCCAGATGCTTCCAGGATGTGGGAAACTGACAAACCAAAGTGGATCAGACACCTTAGCTGAATGTAGAATTTCTTTCCAATCCCAGGATTAGAAAAGAAGAATAAGGCCTTTGACTCATTGCCACAGATTTTTCAGGTTGTCCTGAGAACTGAAGATTTTGTTTTTCCTCTCAGTTCCAGAGCATAGCAGAGGGCTTTTATGATGGGGTTTTGCTCTAACAAACCTGGGCCCCATCTTTAGCTTTATATCTGTGTTTATAGCAACCACACAACGTGTCTCTCTTATTCAATTTAAAGATATACCCACCCACACGTGCACATACTTGCGAAGCAAATATAAAACAAATTAGATAACCTCATCATTATCAGAGTACAAAAAAGTTACACTGGATTTTTCTCTCTCATTAATGAACAGGAAGCAATGAAAAGAGAGGAAATGTAAAAACAGTTTGCTGTGGTATTAGCATTATAATTAAATAAGATTATTAACTTAAGTAAATTCCCTTGGTTTTTTATATCTTGAGGAATCCAGGAATCCAAGAAATAGCTTTCTTACGTACAACTAGGAAGTACACCTTTAAGTCTCTTAATATGTTTCTTCCGTATAACACTCCTGTGTCTTGCCTGTTCTTTTCTAGTTCATTCTTTTGGCGCTGAAGCAATCTGTTCACAGAAGAAAACACCACAATCCTTAATTCAAATGATAGCTGGGAAAGTCTTTGGACTCCAAGGCCAGCACTTCCCTACTATGAAGATCCCAAAGATATGATGTCAGAAATCTAAAAAAAGAAAACAGAAGAGAGGAAAAGAAAAGAAAAAAGAAAATAACCTTGAAACTGGCTTAGTGTAAATTATCTCCCAAGCTGGACTCTTTCAAATGTGAGAAAGTTCAATGCTCAGCGTGTATTAACAAATGGTGTTTACAACAGAAATGCCAGGCTGTGCCTAATAATGGCTTTGCTCTTTGAATTAATTCCTTCCTGGTGACAAAGACAGAGCTCACAAACTACTGGGTATGGCTAGGCAGGGCATTTTTGTTTGGCTTGGCTCTCTTGAATGAGTAGAAAAGACTTGGTTAGACACCTGGTATTTTGTGGCCAGTAATTATAATACAATTGTTACTGTGCGTTACCGAAACTTCATTTTTTGACCAAAAGCCAACTGTATTCTTTAAAGCAAACTTCTTTTGAAAGATTAGAGTGCTTTGAAATGATTTTAAAATCCAATCCACTTTGAAAAAACCTAAGAAAGTCAGGTTTTTTTTTTCAAGCGATGTTTTGCTTAAATGCAGGATCTCTTTGCCTGTTGTTTGGCCTGAGCTCCTTCAGCTCTTACAAGCAGTGCATAATCTTAAGCAGTATACACACACACACACACACACACACACACACACACACACACTAGGGGCCCAGTGCATGAAATTCATGCATGGGGCAGGGGGTTACCTCAGCCCAGCCTGCACCCTTTCCAATCAAACATCCTCTCACAATCTGGGACTGCTGGCTCCTAACCGCTCATCTGCCTGCCTGCCTGGTCTCCCCTAACTACCTCTGCCTACCTGCCTGATTACCCCCTAACTGCCCTCCCCTGCCAGCCTGATTTTGCCCCCAACTGCTCTGCTCTGCTCTGCTGGCCTGATATCGCCCCTAAATGCCCTCTCCTGCTGGCCTGATCTCACCCTCCCCCGCCATGGTCCTGTGCTGCTGGCCTGATCTCGACCCCAACTGCCCTCCCCTGCAGGTTTGGTTGCCCCCAACTGCCAGCCACTGCCAGCCTGATTGCCTCTAACGTCCTCTGCCTCGGCTCCCACCACAATGGCTTTGTCCAGAAGGAAGCTGGACATCTGGAAGATGGCTGGTTGACCCAGTCTAATTAGCCCAGTCTAATATTATCCTTTTAGTAGTATAGATAGATTACGTAGGATAGAATTGTTTAAATGTGGGGGGAGGGGAAAGCCTTTTTCATCATGAGGAGATGCTCTTGGCAGACAAAAATACATAGTCCCTTTATCTGGACTGATAGCCAGCCATATGCACTATACTGCCAAACCAGTCATTAAAAAATTGATGCTTCCTTACACCTTACACCAAATAGCTGTTGCCTTTAAAACCCCTCTTCAGCCCCCACCTTAGGTTCTGCCTTTGCAGTTCACCCAGATTAGGTACTGATTGGTCAGTTTCTGTGCCAGTCAGCTTCAAAAGATCCACCTCCTAGGCAGCCATTGGCTCCTCACACTTCACTCAGATTTGGTACTGATTGATTGGTTTCTATGCCAGTCAGCGTCAAAAGCTCCACCCCAGGGGTCTTCAAACTACAGCCTGCGGGCCACATGCGGCCCGCCGAGGAGTCTGATCCGGCCCGCCAGGTTTTTTGGGCAGTGAGCGCAGCCGAGGTGTTACAGTAGGAATTAGTAGTTCATATAGTCCGGCCCTCCAGCTCTCTGAGGGACCGTGATCTGGCCCCCACTTTAAAAAGTTTGAGGACCCCTGGACTAGGCAATAAGGAAACCCATACTGTAGGGAACACCATCATCCCAAAACATCTCAAAGCAGTACGCAGTGCAGGTTTGTTCCTGCTCCCTCCATTCCCAAAACACAGCTGCAGCTTAACTTCTGTTCCAGCCACCAGAGCTGCACTCAGACCAAAACCTCACTGCAGCCCTGGAGACTGTCCAGCTGCAGACAGCAGGACAGTGATGCTTTCTCCAGAAACCACACTTCCTTTGTCTAGGACTGGCAAGGAAACCCTGTTATCTTTGAGGCCCTGGGCTTCAAATATCCTCTGTGGCATGCCTGGTCACCATCCCCTCTGTGGGTAAAGCTTTTTTCTAACACCTTTGGACCTGTGGGTAGCATCTTTAGGGAGGGCTGACTACTTCTTTCCTTAACAAGAATTACCTCCTTTGGACCAGTTAGCTGGCTTTGATCCCTGGTGGAGAATCCTGCCCAGTGGGCATGCCGACTTGGGGGACTGGTCACACAGGACAAAGGAAGAAACATGAATACAATGGGAAATCTGTCAACAAAATGGAATAAAGTCTTCCTCCCAATGAAGACCGGTAAGTGCAACTGTATAAATTTGAATAAATGGTGCTGACTTTCAGAAAAAAGAAGGAATTAATATATTTTCTCTAGATATTATTATTATTATTATTATTATTCTGAGAATTGACTACCTGAAGAGTAAAGATACTTTGTTTCTAATTGTTGCTTTCAGAGAATTGGTAACCTGAAGAATTTACTTTGACTGCTTCTAATTGCTGCTTTCTAAAATAAATGCTTTAAAAATAATATTACCACTATGTGCTTAATGTAGTACACTTGCCAAGTACAGAAAGGTATATAAAATGTTTTAATAACATCTATCATCTTCTGCCTTTTGATACAGTTAGCCATGTACATGTCTCTCTCTCCTCTACATTATATGTTTCTTGAGGAAAGAAATCATAGCATCTGTGTAGCTCATTACACCCAGACACAGAGCCTTGAATACAGGAGAGCACAGTAAATGTTTATGAAATGAAGGCCATTCAATTAATTTAGGAAAAGTGATGTTTTCACCTACCTTTGTGGACCAGAGTCTCCAAAGTTGAAAACAAAATAAAAAAAATACCTGCAATCAAGATGACCTATAGCTGGCAGGAGTGGTGCCTGATTGTGGATTCTGCAGCCAGACAGATGTGGTCTGGAACTCATCCCTGATCTTATTAGTGGTGTGGACATAGCCAGGTTATTTCAATGCTCTGAATCTCTGGGGCCCCCACTCTTGAACCCAAGATGATGAAATGATTGATACCTGAAATATTGATGCCTGGAACTGTCCCAATTCTAGCACTGAAAATTCCACACCCTGGGAAACTCCTCAATCTTAGGTGAATTAGAAACACAGATCATCCCACAGAGAAGTGGGACAAATCACACACTGGCTCTTGAAGCTTCTATTTGAAAGCAAAACACAACACTTCTGCTCATTTCAATGACTCAGGCAAGTCACATGGCCACAAAGAACTACAAGAAGTAGGGACAAGTCATCCCAACTATATCCAAGGGAAGGGACCTAAGTTATTTATTTGCCAGCTCCAATGACTACCACACCTGTTTTCTCCCTCCTGTCCCATCTGGGTTTATAGACCCTCAGGTGACTTTCAGCTCTAGCACCTGCTCCTAGAACATTTATTGTCAATGGACTTCTGTTCCCCCTGCTACACTCTAAGAACAGCATTGGCAAGTAGATGCTAAAGACAGTATCAGCTTCTCCTTCAATGAGATCCATTCATTCATTTATCGATTAGTGAGTTCATTTATTAGACAAATGCTGACTGAACCCCTGTTGTGCTGGAGATGTGCTATGCAATATTATGTAATCTTCAATACAATATATTTATAATCCCAAGAAATAGTGAGCTGGTAAGATTAGACTTTTACTGTGCTGTATATAGATCTCATTTCCTCTATTAAATTATTTTATATTTTCTCTTCTGCTTCTCAACATTCACTAAATAGACTGAATTTAGAAGCCTAACGTAAGTTATATTATTAAAGTGCTCAAACTAATAAGCTGAAACCTCCTTAGCCAAAGAGCACTGCTGGGTTTGGGGAATGGGATGAAACTTAAAACTGGGAAGTTGTGGTGTTCTTTCATATTTGATGGTCCCTGTAGTTTGATTTTATGCCATAGGTGTGCCATTAGCCATTTGCAGATACAAGTAGCTGCTTCCAAAGGTCTAGGTCATAGTGTCTCACTCATCTGTGGAACATTGAAAAGCCCATGCCCAGGCCACATCCTGAGCCAATTAAATCAGAATTTCTGGAGTGGGGTGAGACTCAGGCATTATTTTTTTAATGCTTCCCAGGTGAAGCCATTGGTTCTCACACTTTAACATGCATCAGAATCACATGGAGGGCTTGTTAAAACACAGCTCTCTGGCCCCGGCCAGGTGGCTCAGTTGGCTGGGTGTCATCCCATGCACCAAAAGATTACTGATTCAATTACCCGCAGGGCACAAGTCCAGGTTGCAGGCTAGGTCGCTGATCAATGCTTGGGCTCTCACATTGATGGTTCTCTCTCTCCCTCTCCCTTCCTCTCTCTCTAAAAATAAATTTTAAAATATTAAAAAAACAAAACAAAAAACCCACAGATCTCTGAGTTCCATCCCCAGAGTTGTGACTTAATTAGTCTGGGGCAGGGTCTGAGAATATGCATTTCTAACAAGTTCTCAGATGATAATGTTGCTGCTGGTCTGGAGACCATATTTTGAGAAGCACTGGTCTTGGAGATGTCCAGTATCCTTAAAAAATGAATAGAATAGTGACAGGGAGGTCTATTCTTTATTTTTATGATCTCTGGAGGAGTATATAGTATGATAGTATGCTATATATTTTGCAATCTTTTAAAAAATATACCTAGCTATGCAAATTGTTTTTCACTTAAGACTATATCTTTTAAAAATACATTTTTATTGACTTTAGAGAGGGAGAGAAAGATAGAAACATCAGTCATGTGAGAGAATCATTGATCAGCTGCCTCCTGCACACCCAAACTGAGAATCAAGCCCTCAACCTGGGCATGTGCCCTGACTGGGAATTGAACCGTGACCTCCTGGTTCATAGGTTGATGCTCAACCACCCAGCCACACCAACCAGGCAAGACTATAACTTAAGACTATATTTTTACTTAAGACTATATATATATATATTTCCTACGAATGCATATGAACTTGCATTATTCTTTTTCATGAGTCTGTATCACCCCATTGCAACTGTGTAGCATAAGTTGTTTAACTAGTTTCCTATAAGTGAGTTTACTTTTTTCTTTTGCATTCAGACAGCAAGACAAACAGCTCTATGAAATTTTTGGATCAAGATTATGTCAAATTTCCATTTTGATCCAAACTTCCAAACTCCCTGGAAATTTCTAAGAATCAGTACAGTAGCAAGGGTTCTGCTGCCAGGCTGCCTGGGGTCAGCTAGTGGCTTAGCCACTTACTAGCTCTGTAACCTGGGGCAAGTTATATTCAACCTCCCTATGCCTTGGTTTTCTCAACCGTAAATAGGTGAGACTAATAACTCTTTGCTCACTGGGTTGTTTTGAGGACTAAATAAGAGACTACATATGAAACAGTACAACACCTGACACATAGCAAGTCCTTGGCAACTGACACAAAACAGAAAACAAAAAGACAGGACCAGACAAGTACCCCTGAGACAACGGTGGTGACCCAGATGATCCCCTCTCGATTTGGGCCTCTGCTTCCACGTAGCACGGATGGTTCCCAATGACCCCTACATTCAGGCTACACGGCTATGCTGTGCTGATGGGGCTTGTGTTACAGGCAGGGTATGCCTAAGGGGTCTGGCACCTGCACTAGAACCGATGTGACTTCCCTGAGGCTCAGGCCCTTGCCTTTGCCTTCGGTCCTATCACAAGAACTGAACAGACTAAGTGGGGATTCTAACACTAGAACCTTCAAATGAGTGATGTGCCAAGAATGAGACTTAATGCTGACCACAGGTATAGGAGGCTTACCTGGAGAAGCTGAAAGAAAAGCGACTTGCCTAAGATTACACAAAAGGAAATGGTGGAGGTGGAATTAGTCCAGGAGAAAGCATTGCTTTCCATTGTGCAAAGAGTCTCCAGGTCTCCCTGATGAAAGGAATGGTGTTGCCCAGGGAAAGAAATGATGACGATGATGATGGACTAGGATAAGAATGGCTAATTAACATCCCTTGAACACCATGGATCAGTTGCTGCACTTAGCACTTTATATGGATTATTTTACTTAATTCTCATGACCCCATAGCTGTGCCAGCTACCCTTCTAAGCACTTTACACACTCAGATTCATTTCATTCTCACAATCCCACAAGGTAGGTACTAATATTATCACCACTGTACAGGTGATGAATGAGGGACAGCTAACTTACAAAAAGTCAATGAGTAGTGGGTTCACAGTTCTGACCCAGATATCATTGTCCTTTTGGTTGGATTTTTTATTTTTAAAATTATTTGGTAATTAAAAATTTTTTCCCCCAAACGATAAAAGAAAGTTTATTTAGAAAGTCACACAGGGAGAAATGATCCGTTGAAGAAATTGGCTCAGGAAACAAGTTAAAGAGGCAAAAGAAGGGCCTTCGGAGCTTGGGAGAAAGAGAGAGAAGCAAGGAAAACATCCCCTGGAAAGGCGCGAGTGTGCTCCCTAGGAAAAGCTGCCTCTTGTTGGATTTTTAAAATTTCAGGTGGAGGAGGTTGCATTAAGCACACTGTTTAGTCCATAGGACCCTCTCTTCATTGGTCACTGCAAGGCTCTTCTTTGGTTTTATCTGTCTTTTATCTACCTGCCTACCTATCATCTCCTCCCATTCTGCTCCCTCCCTCTGGAACAGTGGTTCCCAATTTGGGACACTCCCCTCCCCCACAGGAGGGCAATTTGATTTTTAACAGGGGGCAATTTTAGAATGAGTTATTAACAGAGATTTTTTTTGTTGCATTTTTTATGGTTCTAGGGGCCTCATATACAGTATATAAATATATATGGTGACATATCTATGCATTTCAGTTCTCTATTTTATGTTTTAAACTTTATTTGCTATTTTTCATATTACTTCATATTATTATTTTAAAATAATTTCTTAGTAATTTCTTTCTCAGTACTTCAACTGTCCTTTTGTTCTTTTACTTTTCTCTTTCATGGATGCCATGTTCTTTGGGAGCTTGTTTAGACCAAGTTAGAGGCCTTTTAGGCTTCCTCCATGTGAATAGGAGTTCACTTTTTGAATAAAAAGAATTATATGTCACAGGGGGGCATCAGGATTTTAGAGATGCTTAGGTGGGGCATGGCCAAAAAAAGGTTGGGAACCACTGCTCTAGAAGCAACCATTCTGCTGTACTTAATTAAATGTACATCTTGTTGTTTCTGTGCGTTGTTGTAAAATCTATGCTGTAACAGGTTGTGTGTTGTGTTGTGTTGTGTTGTGTGCAGTTTCTTATCCAGTCTTCCAAGGGCAGCAAAGGCCTGTGTTAAGCTGCTATAGGCTGCCCGAAAATGCTTGCCCTACTGTTCTAGAAAAGTTAACTCTCATACTGCCCTCAATCTAGATGTGCGTGGAGCCAGCAAGTGAGTCTGAGGGCATGGAAATCATGTGGTCTTAGTTCCATTTACAACTAACACATTTGTTAGTTGTAAATGGAACTAATGGGTTAATATAGTTACAGTAGATCTCGAAAGGTCAGCAACATGAAAGGATAAGCTAGTCCAAGGACTGGTTGGAAGTCTGGCCTCACATTCATCCGCTCTTCTAAACCCAGGTCACCCCAAATAATAATTCACCATGTAAACACGATAGGCTTGCCATAAAACATGGCTTTAGGAAAACTCCCCTTGACTTCCACTTCCAAGCAGATCAGTACGCCAGGCCTCTGCAGAGGACTGGGTCCATAAACACTGGAGCTTTAGCAAAGCACCTAACTCACATACCCAAGTCAGTTCCCAATGATTAAGAAAACAACGTTCTAAAGCTAGAGATGTAATTAAATCTGTATAAATCATGCCATATAGTCATCCCAAACTCAGACCCATTTGAGGGCAGGAGCACCTCCACCATTTCCTAGTGTTCAGAATGCTCTTTTCTCTCAAGGTCCACACTTCAGCTGCCTCCTGGACAACACTGCCTGGTGCCTTGCTGCTCTAAACTCAACAAATGAACTCACTGAGTTTCTCCCTCTCCCTCCAGGCTTGCTAGATCCTTACATTTATTTGTTCATTCATTCATTCATTCATTTCATTTCATTTATTTATTTTTAAAAAATATTTTTATTGATTTCTGAGATGAAGGGAGAGGGAGAGAGGCATAGAAACATCAATGATAAGAGAGAATCATTGATCAGCTGCCTCTGAAACCTGGGCATGTGCCCTTGACCAGAATTGAACCTGGGACCCTTTAGTCTGCAGGCCAGCACTCTGATCCAAACAGGATAGGGCTAGATCCTTACTTTTATCTTTTCACTCCCCCAAGCCAGAGATTCCTCCCTTTGTCTTGTCTTCTGCATGCGATACATGTCAATATCAGTAAGTTCTAACCACCCAGTATCTCATATCTCTTTTCTCTCTCAGTGCTCACCACCTTTGCCTTTATTATTCTCACCATATAAATGAGTTAGTATGTTAGCACTCAGCAAATGGCAGCTATTGACATCATAGCCAGCTCTCTTCTTTTAATCAGTGTCACACATGGTTGCCAACTCATGAAAGCATGGTTGTAAGCATGCCACTTTCCCGCTCAGAAACCTCCCGTGGCTTCCAAATTCCATTGCACATAACTTGCACCTATTGTTACAGTAAAATTTTCAACATTCATTTCCCTTCATGTGCCCTTCGCACCAGCTAAACCGAATCATTATCTCTGCTGCAAGCGCTCCACACCTTCTCACCTCCTTTTCCATCACCACTGTGTACAGTAACCTCTGTTCTCCCAGCTCTCCATTTTCAAATACTACTTATTCTTCAAAACTCAATTGCCAAGCCATTTTCATAAAGCCAGCAATGAATGCTCTGCCCTGCCCTGCCCCCATAATTGGAAGTCATTGCTCCAGCCTTTGAGTTTTCATAGCTTTATTTATTTATTTATTTATTTATTAATTATTGATATTTTACAGAGAGGAAAGGAGAGGGATAGAGAGCTAGAAACATCGACCAGCTGCCTCCTGCATACCCCCTATCAGGGATGTGCCCGCAACCACTGTACATGCCCTTGACCGGAATTGAACCTGGGACCCTTCAGTCCGCAGGCCGACGCTCTATCCACTGAGCCAAACCGGTTTCGGCGAGTTTTCATAGCTTTTTCTAGACCTCTCCTACAATACCAAACATTTCCTTTGTGTATTAGATTTAAAAAAAAATAACAATAGGCAATCCTTTGTTAAAATGTTAATGCTCTTCATTTAATCCTCCTAATATCTCCATAAGAGATATTATCCCCATTTTGTAGATTAGGAAACTGAGACATGGAGAGGTTAAATAATTTATCCAAGAATGCTTAAGCGGTCAGGCCAGGGTTCAAACGAACAGAGCTTACACTTCGTAACCACGACTACACAAGACAATAGACAAGGAGCTCCTGGATAGCAAAATCCTTGTATGCTCCATCCTTGCAGGTCACAAAGTACATAATGCCAAAGTACATAATGACACTTTAAAGAATCTCAGTAAAAAGAGGTACAGATTTAGTCATAAATTCATGACTATTCTATGGTGTTTGATGCATATACTGTGGTTCCTTTTTCCTACTGCTCCCCTTCCCTGTTTCTTTCTTTTTTGCCCGTTCCCCTCAGCCTGTGATGAAGACAATAGTTATCAGGAAGGGCCGAAGGGCCTCTTTCTACTCTAAGGAGAAGTTGGAGGGGGTCTTCTAGGGAGTAGAGGCTTCCTGAGTAGCATTCAGGCAGCAGCCTTCTTCAGCTGACTAATGCTCTGCATTTTTAACATCAGGTCATTCCAGAGAACAAACCTTTTGAAATAAACACAGGGGAATGGACCTTTATCATCTCCAGATGGACAGAGCAGCCTTGGAAGATGTAGAAACAATTCTGGTATGCCTGGATCACACATCTGTTATCTTCCAAAGGGAAAGAAAGATCTTCTCACTTTGAAGTGGTACCTTGTGTTAATTAAAAAGCCAACTTGGACTAAATTCTGAAGATTAAACCTTTCCAGATCCAGATTTTTCCGATTTGCTTTTTTATTTAACTTTGTTTCCCCTCCCCCCCTTTAAAATAAGATATTGGATTGGGTAGTGTTAACATAAAAAAAAAGCATTCAAACATCTAAAAAAAATTTTTTTTGTATGTGTGTGTGTGTGTGTGTGTGTGTGTGTGTGCGAGTTTATTTAAGCCAAATTGTCGACAATTGCCAGGAAACAGAATCTTGAGCAGAATCCCGGGAGCATTATCCCAATCTCAAGAGTATTAGGATAATGCTCCAGAGAGTGACATTTATATTATTTATTTTTTTAAATGTCACTCTATTATTGTTTTTTTTTACAGAGAGGAAGGGAGGGGGACAGAAAGCCAGAAACATCGATGAGAGAGAAACATCGATCAGCTGCTTCCTGCACCCCCCCACTGAGGATGTGCCCGCAACCAAGGTACATGTCCTTGACTGGGACCCCTCAGTCCACAGGCCGACGCTCTATCCACTGAGCCAAACTGGTTTTGGCCAGAGAATGACATTTTAATGAGTGTCACACATGGTTTTATACATTACAATCAAAGGATGCGTAAATGGGTTACATGAAATCCACTGGTGATAGGTTAGGGAGGCGGGAGAAAGAAAATTGGGGAAACCTCTGGGATTGGATAAATAGCAAAAGGCTAGACACATACTTCTTTTACTTAAGGGGGTACAGGAGAATTAACAGTCAACAATTAACATGATAACAATAACAATGAAGGAATTTATGGTGCATTTGGTTGTGCCCTGAGAGATCAGGAAAAAGGAAAGTTACAAGTTATACTGACATTTCACAGGTATGTTATCTTAGATGCAATAAAACAATAGGCTGTTAAAGTAAGAGTGACCTTTGTCAAGGAAGATACTGGCCTAGGACACAACTACCCACTATGAACTGCTTTTAATTAAAGTTTTGATTTCAGCTCATCCTTTGTGGTACTTTAGGTCTTTGAGTCTGCAAGACTGCCATGCTTGTCAGGTTAGCATATGGGCCCCTTTTTTCATCCAGTGGTAGGAACACACACACACACACACACACACACACACACACACACTTGCAAAACTATTGTTTTTGAGTAGTTACCCAAGACTTAGATGTTATTTTATAAAACAAGGATAAAAGTAGAATGTCCCTTAGGGCATTACTGGAAGAGGAAATATGATAAAGCATATCTGAATAATTTTAATTTTTATTATTAGTGGTGGCTGTTTGAGCAGCATTCACATAGAAGGTGCCCAATAAATATTTATTGAATGAACTCCATACTTAGATATTTGGGCTATAACAATATAAAAAATATAATTTCAAAATTGATGGTGCCACCTATTGGTGAAGATATAAAATGATCACTTATGTAATAAGTTACTTCATGTCTCCCAATCATTTGTTATTTATTCCCCCAGAGATTCTAAGAGTTATTTGAGGAGCTGGAAGGAATAGTTTGCTTGGTCCATGCAAACATGAGGCACTAATGTTTTCAATTCAGTTGCTCTTTACTGGGCACTTATTACGGGCATAATAATTTGGAAGATATCAGAGAAGTGACGATATAACTAATGCCTTGCCTTCGAGAGGCATCTTATCTGGCGAAAAGAGAAGACCTACCTCCTGAAAACAATCAGCAAATGCAATGAAACAATAAATAAGTTGACATTATAATGCTCATTCAAAATATATAGTATTTTTATATATTATATGGTAACCATACTTTTTGGACTTCCAGGGCAAAAACATGTCACAATGCCTAGATCTTAGTAGGCAATTGATAAACACTATTGAATAATTGAGGTCTTGGTTGGATACATGTAGCTTATAGAATTTAAAATCCAGACAGGCAAAACAGATCAGGAAATAGGTGTGAACACAGAAAATTTATGGAGGAAGACATTTGAGTTCTGTTTTGGAAAATCCCTCAAGGATTACAGATGAAGCCAACAGTGTAGGAAGACCTCTTCTAGTCTTGGGTTTGTGTTTGAGCTTGGGGTTTTGTAATGTGTTGTGCCAACCCACACTTTTTTCTTATTCAATGACTGAGTTTTTACTCAATCCTGGTGAAGTCCAAAAGTAAAGGAGAAGTTGGCAATAGGGGGTACGTGCAAGACTGTAAACACACATTTTACTCCTGAAGTCTGGTGCACAGGAGTAATATCTGAGTATGTAAGTGGCCTACAAAAGTTGTTTCTCTCTTCAACAAACTCCACTATATACTCCAAAGTAATTCTGATCATATTTGACAATATGTATTAAGTCTTAGAATAGTCACATATTTTGGTCCATTACTTTCCCTTCTAAGAAAGTATGCTAAGGAAATAATTAGAAACGTGAACAAATGCTTTCTGGAACAAAAAGAAAAATCCGTATTCAATATGGAAACAGTTGAGTATTTTGCTTTCAATGAGCATCTATAGAGAAGAAAACGATAAACTTTTTTTTTTTTTTTTTTTTTTTTTTGCTATAGAGATGAGACAATTCTCACATGCTATTAAAAAATATGGCACAAATGTGTATATGTAGGTGATGCCTAAATAAAAGGATTATGGGTTGTTTTGATTTTATTCTAGTATAAGAAAGTCTTTGAAATTCAGAGGATAAAATTTAGTTTATCCATTCTGGTATTTCTCCTTTCACTGTTTTTGATTAGACTATTTTACAACTTCGTAGGAAAAAAGTTAACATATAGAAAATGAATAGTCCTAGCCGGTTTGCTCAGTGAATAGAGCGTTGGCCTGCGGACTAAAGAGTCTTGGGCTCAATTCCAGTCAAGGGCACTTGCCTGGGTTGGGGGTTAGATCCTTATTAGGGGGCATGCAGGAAGCAGCCAATCAATAATTCTCTCATCATTGATGTTTCTATCTTTCTCTTCCTCTCCTTTTCTCTCTGAAATCAATAAAAATCTATTAAAAATAAATAAAACAAAATAAAAAGAAAATGGATAGTAATGGACAGTTTCCTGTCCATAGCTATATAAATGATTCCTATTAATACATATACATGAATTTTGTCTGGTAGATAATATAAATCTCCATAAATCAAATCCATTTGAACTGGCTATAACATCTTACTGGTTCCCTCATTAATTAATGAGTTAAAAAAATCTTTGATATGTTTTCATTTGCTATTTAAATGAGTCATAATTTTACCCTTTTTGAAAGTTTTCCTTTAATACTCTATACTTCCTATATTCTGAATTTTCTACAGTAAATTCATTTGAATGGCTAACTTTTTCATTGATTTTTTTTTTTTTTTTGAGAGAGAGAGAAAGGGAGAGGGTGAAAGAAAAGGAAACATTGATATGAGAGTTGAACGTAGATCAGCTGCCTTCTGCATGCCTCCTGCTAGGGATCAAGTCTGCAACCCAGGCATGTGCCCTGATCTGGAATTGAACCAGCAATCTTTTGGTGCATGGAACCACACAGGCCAGTGCTGTGTTGCTAATTTTTAAATAAACTATTAATTTAAGTACAATATGCATACATACTTAAACTTAAATATAACATGTATGCATACTAAATTAAAAATGCATGTTTTAATTTAGGTAAATCATGCATGCACACATAGGTTTATAGCTCAGTGAATTTTCACAGAATCAATACACCTAGGTAACCAGTCTTCAGATCATGGAACACATTATTACCAACCCAGAAGTTGTCCCTGTGCTTCCTTCCTAGTAACTATCACCTCCCCACCAAATAGGTAAACACTATCCTGATTTCTAACATCAAAGATTCTTTTTTTTTCTTTCTGATTTATACTGTATTTTCTATCCATGGAGTCTTTTGGTGTATACTCATTTGTTCCTGGATTCCTTTATTCATCATGATGTTTGTGAGATTTATCCATGTTGTTGCATAAAGTTTTAGTTCATTCTCATTGCTGTGTAGTATTCCATTATGTGAATAGATTATAATTTATCTATACGATTGTCAGCCGATTTCTCAACAGAAACCATGCAGTCCAGATGAGAATGGCAAGAAATATTCAAGGTGATGAATAGTAAGAACCTACAGCCAAAGATAATCTATCCAGCAAAGCTATCACTCAGAATCGAAGGTCAGATAAAGAGCTTCACTAATAAAAAAAAGCTAAAGGAGTTCATCACCACCAAACCAGAATTATATGAATTGCTGAATTGGAAGAGAAAGTAAATAAAGATAAAAATTATGAACAACAAATACGTAACTATCAACAAGTGAATCTAAAAACCAAGGAAATTAAAAAAAATCTGATGAACAATATTAACTGGTGAATATAATAGAATCAGAGGTATGGAAGGGGAGTGAACTGACGATTCTTGGGGAAAAGGGGAGAGGAGTTATGGGAAGAGACTGAACATAAACTGTGCACCTATCTGTTCTACTGTTGATGGGCATTTCGATTGTTTCTGGTTTTGGGCTGTTATAAATACTGCGCCTATGAATATTTCTGTACATATATTTTGGTGAAAATATGAATACATTTCTGCTGACTATCATAGATATTACCTTAAACTCTGAAAAATAAGCTTCCCATTTTTCTTTACAGAAAATTCTTCTGATTAACACACCATTTTAAAATGTAAATGTATTCCAGAAGGATTAATCCTCATTCATGCCTTATCGTGAATTCTATAATCTGATAATGAGATCAAGAACTAGTTGAGAAGTTTCCACTGGTGCTGAAGGATGTGAGGAAATAATCAGGGGAGGGAAAAGGAGTGGGAGATTTGGATCTGATAGAAGACAGTGAGCATTGGGACATTAGGGGTGGGGCCAGGAAGAAGGCAGGAGATGGGAGATGCACTAACTTTTCCACTCAAGGTCTTGGTTGTTTGCCTTAGCAGAGAATCACTACAATGATTATTGACATGGTTTATTTGTTTTAAGTAGTTTATAGCTGGCAAAGTGCTTTCATTTATTTTACTTAATTTGATTTCATTTTCACAAGAAGGTCGGACTTTTATAGCAGTTCTTATTTTAAATATTTAAAGCTTAAAATTAGACATCATGGTTGGACTGATAGGTAAGGATTCCAATTCCTCCCCATTGAGGTCAAGCTCCATGATCTAAGCACACCTAGTTCATCCTTTCCAGATCAATTTGGTACCTCCCTATCAGTGCCCTTCTCAGGGAAACAAGGAGGAATTAAAAACCAGGAAGAAAAAAAAGAAATAGAATTCTGATATATGCTAAAATACAGAAAAACCTCGAAAATATTATGTTAAGTTAAATAAATAACCACAACAAAAGAATATCAACAACAGAAGCAAAAATAAATAAATAAATAAATAAATAAAAATTAAAATAGGAGGAGCAGAAAATACACCGTCACAATCTATTTTATTATTAAACATTGTAGACTCTAAGGGACATGTCCAAGATCTATCATATGTAATCAAGGGCCAAAAAAAATAGGCCAGACTAGTTGAGGTTACACTTTAGCTTTCTGCTAGAGGGCCCTGTCCCAATGAAGAACGGTGGGGTAGGGTGGAGTGTGTGAGGGTGGTATTAAGATCTAGAATAGGCCCAACTCAGCAGGCTGGTGAGGGTGGGCATGGGAATAATTGTTAGAATGCATCAGAGTTGCGGAGCATAGTCTGGAAGGAAATATTAGATACCTAAAAGTTCTGGGTAAAATGGTGCAATGGACAGAATATCCCAGAAAAGTTATGGTAAGTTTGGGGATGCAGTTGGGTATTGGATAAGTGTTTTAGCAGCATGTCCAAGATCTTAGAGGTGATGAACAAAGAGACCCAGGTTGAGGTGCTGTCAGGCATCTTAGTGGAGCTAAGAAAACAGACCTTTGTCTCAAGATTTTCAGAACTTATATCTGACTTGTAGCTGTTTGAGGTTTCCCAAAATATAGTTCAGCAGTCCTAATTTCAGATGACAGGGAAGGCGGCGGTGGTGCCGGGCTCCGGTGAATGGTCAGGCAGAATGAGATTAACTTGACATCCCGGACAGGTACTCCTCTTTGCCCTTTGCTTTTCAGCGCCCTGAGGAAGGATTAAGGCTGATCCATGCCAACCCTGTCAGTGGGCTCACTCTAGTTTGGCTAGCAAATTGCTGTTGACAGCCACCAGGTGTGTGTTTTCTTAGAGATGGATTCCATGCAAGAAAAATGCAATTCTTGTTGCCAAGGCATTAATTTAACTAGTAAACAAGGTGCAAAATGCTAAAGGGGAACATGATTTTCCCAGGCTTCCCACTTGGGCTTACTGAGAACTGCTTGTCTGCTTCCCACACTTAAAGGCCCAACTACTCTGCTGTACATAGCATGTTTTATCCTTTTTTCCTTAATAAATATTTTAAAGCTTATTCTTATACTTTAGAACGTTCGCCAGCATCATACACCCACAGGGAATCTCTCATTTAATTTGCAGAATAAACGAAGAGTAGAATCCCATTTTAAATCTATAAAAATAAAGGAGCCCAGGAAACTAAATTATCCTTCATCACATAGTAAGATATTAAAAACTGTATCCCTTGTAATGAGGTATCTATCCATGCATCCATCCTCCATAGAGCACATGCAGTCTTGGAGTGTCACTCTCTCCAGATCAGAACCGTTAACCCTAAAACTTGGTCAGGTGACCACCCGGGACAGATTTCCATAGGATTGGACCCCAGGCAGCGTTCAGCTGCATCTTACTCTCTAACTTCTAAAATTGCTAAAGGATTTGCTTATCCCACAGGCCAGAGATAAATGGCCGCTTGCTTGTCCTTTCAGGATTTCAAAATTATTCTTTGGGAGCAGCCCAATCCTCATTCTTCAGGTTTGCAGTCAGAAACGCGGATAAGCTATTTTTCGTGGCGCCTCAGCTGCTTCAGGGTGAAGCTCAACATTTCTTTAAAGCCACGGGTTCCAGAAACGCATTGAAGTGGACGATGAACGCAAACTTCGTACCTTTTATGAGAAGCGAGTCAGTGGTGGGAACAACAAACAAGGTTTCCCCAGGAAGCAGGGTGTCTTGACCCACGGCCGAGTCCACCTGGCGCTGAGTAAGGGGCACTCCTGTTACAGACCGAGGAGGACTGGAGAGAGAAAACGCAAATCTGTTCGGGGTGGTGCATTGTGGATGCCAATCTCAGTGTTCTCAACTTGGTCATTGTAGAAAACGAGGGAGGAAGCCAATCCTGGTCTCACTGACACCACTGTGCCTCGTCGCCTGGGGCCCCAAAGAGCCAGCAGAATCCGCGGACTTTTCAGTCTCTAAAGGAGATGATGTCCACAAATACATTGTGAAGAAGCCTCTAGACAAAGAAGGTAAGAAACTAGGACTAAAGCACCCAAGATTCAGCGTCTTGTTACCCCACGTGCCCTGTGACACAAACGCAGACTTATTGCTCTGAAGAAACAACGTAGTACTAAGAAAAACAAGGAAGAGGACGCAGAATATGCTAAACTTTTGGCTAAGAGAAGGAAGGAGGCCAAAGAAAAACGCAGGAACAGACTGTGAAGAGACTTAGATTTTCGTCTCTGAGAGCCTCTACCTCTGAGACTAGCCAAATGAGATTTTGTAACTATTATAACAACTAAAGGAGAGCAGACAATAGAAAAAAGGAACGTGGATAATTCATCAGAGAATTTCTTTTCTATGTTATCTTCAGTTTTCTGAATCATTTTAAAAATTTATATAATAAAGTAGCAGTGTACTTAATGTTTCTGCTACAAATGGCATTTTCCAAGTATAATTCAAATTCTGAAAATATTTTTTTTTTTTTACTGATGAATATAAATTTGAGCTTCTTAAAAATTTAAAAAGCATTTTATACAAGGAAAAAGAAAAACAATTGGGCTAGTTATTAGTACCACCTGACACAAATTGGAATTTGATAAGGTGTGTTTTTCCCTTACAACTTTGAAAAAGCTTTACTTATTTTTTTGCTGTATCAATTTTATGATTTTAATTTGTTTATTGATTTTTTAAAAAATTCTTCCAGGTTAATTTATTTTGCTTTTTCCTTTTCTAACTTTTTCTTTGAATGCATAACTACTTCATATTAATTTCTTCCTATTTTAGTAATTAAAGTGTTTAAGGTATACCTTTGTTTGCAAGTAAAGTTTTATTTTCCTATAGTTTTAGTATTTTTGTTATTGCTACTTTAGTGATGTTCTATTTTAGTTTTGATTTCCTTTTGACCCAGAAGAACTTTACTTATTTACTTTAACTTTTCAATTGAATTTATTGGGGTGACTTTGGTTAATATTATAAAATTCTATAGGTTCTATAATACATCAATACAATTCTATAATACATTTTACAATTCTATAATATATTATCTGTATATTGTATTGTGTGTTTACATGTTAAGTCTCCTTCCATTACCTTTTATCCCCCTATAACCTCTTCTACCTCCCCATCACCTCTTTCCCTATGGTTGGGATTGGGTAAGTTTTGTAAGATACAAAACTATGGTATTGTGATATTATTATTTTTTTTTTTTTAAATGAACTGGGGTTCATAACCTGGGGATGCACCCTGACCAGGAATCAAACTGTGACCTTTTGGTTCATAGGTCAACACTCAACACTGAGCCATGCTGGCTGCTGGCTGGGCTGATATTTTTACAAAGTGCTCTATTTGGGGCAGCTGGAGTCTAAAAACAGAGTTGAGTCATGAAGTCTTGTTGCATTTGGAAAAGAAAATGAGCCATTGGGTGCCCACAGGCCAAGTGAAGGTGGAATGAGAGATATGGCTATGGTTAAATTTTAAAATATAGTTTTCTATAATACAAAAGGAACACTTCCTCATTATTCAAATAGAAAATACGACTAAAGAGAGAGGGGGAGAAAATAAAACATACCTTAGTACTACTGCTGATTACTAATATCTGCACTAGCTTTTCATAGTTTTGGGAATTAATATTTAAATTAGGAAGGGAGAAATGAGAATTACCCTTGAAAGTACCTTAAATCACTGTGTTGGAATAAAACTGTTGCTTCCACAATTGAGCACCTAATGAAGTAGTTGCATTAAAAAGTCATGTTATTTAAATGTAAACAAACACAAATAAAAGGATTTGTTAACATTAGAATCACACACTGCGTGACCAGACTCTTCAAGTATGAAAAACTTGTGGGACCAGAACAGGTCGCATTCTTTCAGATATACTTTGGATAAAGTTCAAGCTGGTGGGAAGGACAGTAAGGCAGAAATCAGCACTCCATTTAAAATGTACTCTCTTGCCAAAACCGGTTTGGCTCAGTGGATAGAGGGTAGGTCTGCGGACTGAAAAGTCCTAGGTTTGATTCGGTTCAAGGGCATGTATATTGGTTGTGGGCACATCCCCAGTAGGGGGTTTGCAAAAGGCAGCTGATCGATGTTTCTAGCTCTCTATCCTTCTCCATTCCTTTCTGTAAAGAATCAATAAAATATATTTTATTTTAAAAAAAGAAAAAAATGTACTCTTTTGCTCTTTGCCTCCTTCTCTCTTTTATTTTTTTCTTTTTTGCCTTCTGCCCTTACCAAGTTTAGGTGTATCTTACTGAAACTAAGGGCAAAATGATGTGATGCTATTATATTAACATATTTATATATATTCTTCAATAACTTTTAAAGTTACCAAAATACACACATACTAATGAACATTTTCAAATGGTACAGAATATGTGAAATAAAAAGGGGGGGGAAATCTCCTTTTCCCATCCTCCTGTCTCATCCCTCCTCATTCTTCCACTTGGAGAAATGGAAGCAAGACCCGGAGTTGGGTTGGGGAGTAAAACCAAGAGGAGTTTCTTTTCACCCCTTTATAAGCTGTCTTCTTTGTGAGAGTGTGTGTTTTAAAATCATTTTAGTGATATTTGAAGAGCAAGAGGAGATTAAATACATCTATTTAGCCCACCACCTTGAACCAGAAGCCCTTTAAGAGCTTTTAAAACCACACTTACATTCACACATTTACTTTACAAAAACTGAATCATTGAGTACATATTGGTTAGTTACCTGTGTTTGTCCTTAATAACTTTTAGACATCTTATCACATTAATCAATATTTGTCTATTCCATTACTTTAAATATAAATGGTATATAATAGAGGGTAGGGCAAAAGTAGGTTAACAGTTGTGAATACATGAAACAATTGTATTGGTATTTATTAATTTTTGTATTATTTTCCATATAAACAATTAAAAATCTATTGCCCCATTCTATATATGGATGTATTTGTCTGAACTTTTATAGTTGGATATTTAGGTTGCTCTTATTATTTCTGTATGATGAACCTAGTTTGGATGATCTGCCTAGTAGTTCAACCTTTGGATATATGCTTAATTACTTCTAAGCATAGTCCTAAAATTAAAATTGCTCATCAAAATGTATGTGCACTTTGAGTGTACTGGGCACCGTGTATTGCTGCCTTGCATTTTTAACTGTGCGGTCTAGAAGCTCGCAGTGAACTCAGCTTCTTTCCTAGGGTGCGTCACTACTTCAACAGGCTTTCGTGTCAAGATCTGCCTGGTCTTCCAAAGTGGAAGTTCTCGGCATCAGGCTTGAGGGAGTGGAAGCATAATCCTCATTCCAAAAACTGAGTGAGTCACTATCAGCTTTCCTTTCTCCTCCCTTACTGAGTTCACACGCATCCCCGACCTTTTTTTTTCCTTCCACAGGTGGAATCAGGCTAAGGTTTCCACTGGAATGGATTGGAAAAAGATATCTATTCTAAGTCATTCTTGCTTCCAGGTTGGAATTTACCTTAAGATGAGCTCTTATCTTAAAAGCTAATTTAATAAATCTTATCCAACTTAACAAGTAAAACAATCTCCAGTCTTTGAAAACCATTAGCTATAAAAATGGCTGTTTTGTTTGTTTGTTTTGAATTCTAGGAATATTTATTTAGAAAAACAGATACTACTGAAGCCACAAGATTTTAAGTTTGTTATTTTATTTATTTATTTATTTATTTATTTATTAAATATGTTTTATTGATTTTTTACAGAGAGGAGGAGAGAGGGATAGAGAGCTAGAAATGTCGATGAGAGAGAAACATTGACCAGCTGCCTCTTGCACACCCCCTACTGGGGATGTGCCCGCAACCAATGTACATGCCCTTGACCGGAATCGAACCTGGGACCTTTCAGTCCGCAGACTGACGCTCTACCACTGAGCCAAACTGGTTTCGGCGAGATTTTAAGTTTTTTAAATGCCACACTAATTAGATTTAAGATAGTCCTGAATAATAAAAGTATTTATGTATTGAATACAAAATAAATACAAAATAACTGAAAAATTAGTTATCCAGTGGTTCATTTTACATTTCCACTGTTCATCTTCTGTTTCACTTTTCTTTGTCTTTTGTAAACCTTTTTCTTTCTTGCTTTCAAATAAACTTTTGGCTCTGTTTTTACCCACTGTATTTCTATAGGTTTTTCCTCAGCTGGTGTAACAAAAACATCGGCAGTGACATCATGTGAAAGAATAGTCTTTGGTTCTTTCTTCTCAGTTTTTGTGCATCTTTAACTTGCTGTGTCTCCTTGTATTTTGCAGCTGTGATGGATCTTATGACATACCAATGCATGTTTGGTGACTGGTAGTGAGGATTTTCTATAAAATTGGTCCTCCAAAACTTCCCTGGAAAATCTTTATGAGATTTAAGACGAAACGAGGTCCTATTTCTACAAGGGCAGCATCTTCTTTTATGATCTGAAAGTTCTGAAACCACATCCTATTATCCAAATAGTGAAGGTAAACACGTGGTCCACAAATGGTTGGCTTTTGGGATGGTAGCATGGTGTACTAAAGATCTGAATTAAGAGCTCTTTTAACAAAGCATAATATAGTAATTCATCAAAAGCAGTAGCAAAAGACAAAAGGGACCGAGGACCTTTCAAATAGTTTCCAGTCACCTTTAGTTCAGCGAGGGGTTGGATATTTTGAACTAGGAATTTAGCAGATAGTCCACGAGATGAATTTGAAAGCCACATATAGAGATTTGTTTCTTATTAGCTTCAAAATAGATACATTGCAGTTTTTCATTCCACAAAACTCATTAATCACAAACAACTTATCTTTACGATCCATTTTAGTATCTGCTTTAGAATGAGGCATCAACATTCTTAAGTCTTGCATTAAATGTCTTGTTCTGAAATCTCTTCCTTTGGAAGAAAAGGTGAGAATTCGTTTCATATTTTTCCACTTGCCCTTGCAAACAGGGCCTGGGATGTGATTCCTGTCTTATTCCTTGGCCTCCTCTTCTTGGGGCGCTGCTTAGAGGCGTGGTATCTTTTTTGTTCTTTCTCCTCTTCACTTTCTCTCTCCTTTCGCAGATACTGTGCCCAGGGGTCTCACGCTACTGAAATTATTCTTAATCTGAGGAGAAAGCAATAAGATGAACTGATCACTCTCTGGGGTTAGGGATTTTATGTTTCTTTTTAGGAAACTCAGACACTCTGCTTTTCCCCTGGTATCATGAACTGTTTGCCCAAGCTCCTGTACTGGACCAACATGATGGGGTGGAGAAAATGGTCCTGATGATCCTTTCTCTACAACTAAACTCATCACAGAAGTCTAGGATGAAATGGCCCAGTACCAGTAGGCCCCACAGTAAATTATCTTACATTCAGCAAATGAGGGATGCGTTTTCAAAAAATTTCAGATTAATGAGGGTGATTAGAACTTAGAAAAACAATGCTGTAAAGTCTTTTAAAAAAAAAAAAAAATATATATATATATATATATATATATATATATATATATATATATATATATATATATAAAATTGATTTTTTACAGAGAGGAAGAGAGAGGGATAGAGAGTTAGAAACACCGATGAGAGAGAATCATCGATCAGCTGCCTCTTGCACACCCCCACTGGGGACATGCCTGCAACCAATGCACATGCCCCTGACTGGAACCAAACCTGGGACCCTTCAGTCCGCAGGCCGATGCTCCATCCACTGAGCCAAACCGGTTTCGACAATGCTGTAAAGTCTTAAATGATCCCTGCCAGAGAGCTTTGTTTTCCCTGAAGTGGCTAGAAGCACTACTTTGCTCAAGTCCATAACTGGCGTCAGGAAGAACCCTGTACTTCAGTCTGAGAGAGTTAAAAATAGAAAAAATACTAAAGTGGCCAGGTTTATAAGTTAAAGTTCTTAAGAAATGCAAAGACTATAACATGGTTACATGGTAATCAAGGAATATCACCAGATTAAATTCCAAGAGTATTTTTGGGGGACATATGTTCATATTTTTCTATAAAAATCTTATATGCGGTGGTTAGGTGCCAAGTTCATCCTTAAAATCTATCAAAACTATACTGACTCTGAAATGGCACTTTCAATCGCCCCAAGATTCCATTCCCATCCTAATTCCTGTGGAAGCCATGAGTATACTGAAGAACTGGGAAACTTAGACTAGAGATTCACTGAACTCTGAGGGGGACTGTGGGTATGGTTAAGCCTTTAGGGGGTCAGTAACTCTCAAATGAGCAGAAGAGGAAACTTTTGTTCTTTTAGGAGATGATCCAGAATAAAGGGCCATAAAAAACAATAGCTGTTTATGTATCTGAGTCCAAAGTGTCAAATCAATGGGTTAGTAACTTACTTTTCTTCCCAATTACAGTAAGTTAAATTCCTTGTGTTTCCTATGAAAGGGAATTGTACTTCTTTTGCTTCCTACCCCATTCAGTGTCAGAACTTGTGTGGGACATATAGCTGGTGCCTTTCTATTTGCTTTATGAATCGAGTAGAGATTAACTAAAATGACTGACATGACTTGGTGTGATGAGTCTCTCTCCGTCTTTTTTTTTTTTTTTTTTTTTTTTTTTTTTTTTTAATGAGCTTTAAGCATGAAACAGCCTGCCACAACACAAGCAGCAGCTAGGATGAACTAAGAGCTCTGGGCCTGCTTTACCCCTGATGGATAAAAGAGTGACACCACCAATCTGGAGTCCCCTTGCCCATTGCCAGGGGGTGGTGTGATGGGTCTTTGCAAAGATAAATTTTGGAGGCAAGTGAAAATGATGTAGACAGGTTTGTTTAATATCTGAGGGGGAGGTCAAGGGCGGGCCAATAGATTATTTATGGGCATTCACACAAAAGAGCCAAAAAAATCAACCCACAGCAAAAGCATCACCATTAACAAGATACAAGGGCATGGAACATATTATTTAGCCTCAAGGTACTCACATATAAAATACAGATAATAGAAGTATAATCTAGATTATGATGAGGGTTAAAGAAGAAAATGCATATAGAGTGATCAGAAGAGTACTTGACAAATAGGACCCAGAAGAACCTAAGGGCAATGGCTATCGGGTACATCTCTGCAGATGGCCAGATCTCTAGGGGACCCAGAAACAACAGAAGGCTCTTAGACATAAAGAAGCCATGGGACCTTGTATGTATTAGTCTTGGCATATCATTGTGAATTTGTTAAAGACCAGCTAAGAAACTCACCCCATTGTAAAAGGAACTGTGTACAATCCTGGAGCTGTAATATGGCTTGGAAATGACCATTTCAGTATGACCTGAAATGAGCAGTGTTATTTTTCCTAACAGCCCAGGCACATGGCAGCATGGAACAGAATTGATTAAAAAACCCACTTCAGTTATTGTTTATTAGGGAACCAAAGGATATATCCAAGTGTCAAAGGAAAGAGCAGAGATTCAGATACAAGATGCTTGAGAAGAATTTTGCATTAGATACATAGTGTTCCATTGGCCATTCTGTGATTTCTGGAAGAGGACTCTTTTGGGAGCAGTCCAGTGTAGGGAAGCTAAGGAACTTGTTTCCAAACCTCCTTTATACAAGACCTGATATAGGATTGAGACATCAATTACTTCACATGAAAAATAAATTGTAGGGCGTGGCTGTGCCTCTAAGTGGGAAGAGGTAGAGTGAGGGAGCTTGTTTAACTCACTTAGAAGAACCCACTTTTTCTCAAGCCTTTTAGAACAATGCCCAATATTTGATCATATTTTTTTTAGATTAGGTTGTAAAATTAAATTTCTTTAAGAGTATTCTCCCATTCATATTATTCACCAAGTCTAACCCTGGTTAGAATTTCATTTATTTGGAAGCAGATCAATTCTCCCTGTTATTTCTAGAAAAGAACATGGTGCTCTTGTAACAATGATGATGTTCCAAGAGGCAGAGTAAGGAAAAAAGAGTCAAAGCAACTGCCTGAGGTGGACTGTTGCCATTAGGGAAGTGTGGAATGTGGAAAATGGTTATCACAGACCATCGCATTTGAAAAGGGGTTCAGAAAAATTCAGTTTGGGGCTGTTTCATAATGAAAAAAACTCAACTAAGTTAACTGTTATATGTGGTCTCTTGGCACTCCGCATTCATTCTCACCACCTTTTATAGATACCTATCCTCACTCCACAGTATTACAGAAGATGAGAAGCTTAAAGTTGTATTTCCCCTTTTTCACCAGACACAAAAATCAATTCTAGACAAATTATAAAGCCAAATGTGAACAGTAAACCAATAAAGCTTTTACAAGAAACATAGGAGTATATGTTCATGACCTTGGAGTCAGCAAAGATTTCTTAAACTGAACATACTCAAAATAAACAAACAGAAAGGAAAACCTCAAATGAACTGAACTATGTAAAAACTTTGAACTTTGTCATCAAAAGGCACAGTTAAAGGAGTGAAAAAAATAGCCATAGAGTGGCAAAAGGTATTATCAATACTCTAGTGGCCCGGTTCACAGATTTGTGCACATTGAAAAGAAATTAATTAGAAGCTAGCCAGACATGCCCTGCAGCCAACCTCCCCCGGTCCTTCCCCAGCCTGCCACACCTGGGGCAACACCATGGCTCGAAGGGCGTCTGCGGTCACTGCAGCTCAGCAGTAAACCAAATTTGGGGCCAACAGTGCCCCAGCAACAACATAACCCAATGTTGAAGGTGGAATAGCGTGGCCCTGCGAGGAATTGGACTCCCTCCTCTCTGGTTCCGGGATGCATCACCTGAGAACCACTGCTGTCATGTCACCACAACTTGGCAGCTCCTCTGTTGAGCATCTGCCCCCGGGTGGTCTGTGCGAATCATACCTATTGGCTAGCTGGACAGTCAGACGATCAGATGGTCACTTAGCCTCTTATATATATAGATATACCCAACAAAGGGCTCATTCTATATAATAAAAGGTTAACATGCAAATAGACTGAACAGTGGAACAACCAAACATTGAACAACCAGTTGCTATGATGTGTGCTGACCACCAGGGGATACATGCAGAACATGGTGGGTATTGGCTGTGGCAGGATGATGGAGCAGGTGAGCAGGGGCACCAGACCAAGGCGGGGTGCTAGTTGCTGTCATTGGGGCGAGCCTCTGCTGGTTGCTGAAAATTCTTTGCTCCTGCATGCTGCAGTCCTTCCTGGCACTCGCACCCACTGCCAGTGCTCGGTGCCAGCCCCAATCACTCAACACCATCAGAAGGTGCGAGCGGCGGCTGCCAGCCCTAATTGCCCCTGAAGGCTTCTCCACCTCCCCCTGATCCTGAGGGGGCAATCAGGGCAGTAGCCATCGCTTGCACCTACTGACTGTGAAGACTCCATTTGCAGCAGCTGCTGGCACCGGCCCGAAATCAACTATGCAACATCAGTGGGTGCGAGCAGGGTTGGCACTGTCAGTGTGGGAGCGGCGGAGGCAGGAGCAGAGCTGCTGGCAGACAGGGGAATGGGGGCCACAGTGGGAGGGGCCAGGCAGGGGCACAGAGGATGGGCCAAGACCCACCCCTGTGCCCACTGTAGCCTTGCGGCCCACAGTTCCTTTCAAGGCACACGAATTCGTGCACTGGGCCCCTGGTTTACAATAAATAACTACAAAGAACAACAAGAAAAAAGTCAGATAAGATAATAGAAAACTGGGAGAAATACTTGAATAGGCATTTCATGGCTCAAATATTAGAGATGGAAAACCCAAAATTTTGGTAAGGATGTGACAAATCCACTACTTTGGAAAATTGTTTGGCAGTATCTACTAAGCTAAACATATGCAACCCCTATAACCCAGAAATTCCACTCTTATATATCCAATGGAAATGCATACATATGTTCACCAATGTTCATTAGCATTGCTATTTGTAATAGCCCCAAACTAGAAACAACCCAAATGTCCATCTGCATTAGGATGTAAAAACTGTGGTACTCATCCAATAAAATTCTGTACACTATGACTATATACAACATAGCTAATTCTCACACATATAATATTGAGTGAAAAAAGCCAGTTGCAAGAGAGTATATACTGTATTCCACTTGGTATAAGGTTTAAAAATAGGCAAATTTGCTCTATTATATTAGAAGGCAAGATTGCAGTCATTTTCAGAGAGGTGAATGCCTATAAGAGAGCATGAGGGGAGCTTCTGGTGTGACAGTCATTTCTGCCTCCCAGTCTGGGTACGGGTTACATGGGGGTGTTCACTTTATGAAAATTCATCAAGCTGTCTGATTATGATTTGCACATTTTTTCTGTGTGTTATACTTTAATAAAAATTGACTTATAGTTAAAAAAAACCCACAAAACTATAATTCTTAGACTTCCATGCTAATAGGATTCTGTATAGATTTTGCCAACTAGATACAATGATGTGAAACTTGAAAGGAAAATTTGTCAGTTTTCCCTGTTATTTGTGATGTGCATGCCATTCTACATAATAAAGAGGTAATATGCAAATTAACTCTCATGCCCTCACAAGATGGCTGCCTGTGACTAGGCCAGCAGGAGGTTAGTGAGGGACAACTAAACAACTGAATAGCAGGCTGTGCGGAGCAATCAGGCCATCAGGGGGGCTGTGAGAAGCAACCAGGACAGTGGGGGGAGGGGGGTCAGTTAGGGGTGACCAGGCTGGCAGAGGAGGGGGCAATAAAAGGCAACCAGGCCAGTGGGGTGGGCAGTTAGGGGTGACCAGGCCAACAGAGGGGGGCAGTTGGGGAGACCAGGCCAGTAGTGGGGACAGTAAGGGATGACCAGACTGGCGGGGGGGGGGGGGCAGTTAGGGGTGATAAGGCAAGCAGGTGAGTGGTCCAGGATTGTGAGAGGGATGTCCGACTGCTGGTTTAGCCCCGATCCCCAGGATTGTGTCTAAACTGGCAGTCAAACATCCCCCAAGGTGTCCTGGATTGGAGAGGGTGCAGGCTGGACTGAGGAAACTCTCCCCCACCCCCGTGCACGAATTTCGTGCATTGGCCTCTAGTACTAGACATTATTTTCATTGGCAAGACTTTCTGTGCCTCTCTCTTGCCACCAACTTCATTGGTGAGAAGTAGCTGTGATGTTGGCAGTAGTTTCCATAGCGTCTTGACTTTTAGATTGTTGCTATATGGTCTGACCTGAGAGAGTCTAAGGACAGTCCTCTAACTTCTGTCCTTTTAGTCCCCCTAATGGCTCTGTAAGCATATAATTCTTTGTATTCAATATCTAAAATGGTGTCATCCATTGATATATCAACAAATAACACAGCTGATTGGCAATGGAGTAAGGTTATGGTTGGTTTTAAGAGTCTTAAAAAAGTGACCACTGGCAATCCCAGCATGTAGAGTCATCATTATCACAAGAAAGTTCTACCTTAGAGCTAACCTAAATTTATTCTGATGCACCGTAAAGCCATTTACTTCGTAGGATATGCTAATTTCTGCTGCCATTGACAAATGGTTCTTGCCCTGGCTGATGGGGCTTGGTTGGTTGAGTGTCATCTTGTGCATCAAAAGGTTGATGGTTCAATTCCTGGTCAGGGCACATGCCCAGGTTGCAGGCTCAATCCCCAGTACGGGGCATGCAGCATGGGGCAATGTTATGCTTTCACATAAATGTTTCTCTCTCTCTCTCTCTCAAAAATCAATAAATTAAAAACAAAAATAAATGATTCTTAAGCCATCCTTGTTTTCTCTTCACAAGTTAAATAATTCCAGTTCCTTGAATTTTTCTTTACATATTCTGCAGCTCTTCCCAGTTTTGCCTATTTGAGTGAAGTACAGGGTACAGCAAAAGTAAGTTAACAGTTGTTCATATGAAAATAATACAATCATTAATAAATATAATACGAGAATAAACTGTGTTTCCCATACTCACAATTGTGAATCTACTTTTGCCCCACCCTGTATTCATAAAAGGACTGCCAATTCTGGTAGGATTAACTGTTCCTTTCTTTTGGGTATACTCCCAGGTTTACATTTGCTTATCTAACCAAAGCCCAACCATGCTGACTCAAGTTTAACTTATGGTCCAAGCCCAGTATCACGCTATTATTAGCTAAAACTTCCCATGGATTGAGGTAGACTTGTAGAAGGCTGAAAAATAAAACTTGTCAGCCATAAGCAAGAGTTTTTACCTGGCTTTCTAAAAAAGAACAATATTTAATATAACAGCATATAAACAATGAGAATCACCAGCCTAAGGAAAAATTAGTTAATAGCCCTGATGGGTTTGGCTCAGTGGATAGAGCATTGGCCTGTGGACTGAAGGGTCTCAGGTTCAATTCCGGTCAAGGGCATGTACCTTGGTTGTGGGCACATCCCAAGTAGGGGGTGTGCAAGAGACAGCTGATTGATGTTTCTCTCTCATCGATGTTTCTAACTCTCTATCCCTCTCTGTAAAAAATAAATCAATAAAATATATTTTTAAAAAATTAGTTAATAGTTGAAGAGGGATTACTGAATTGTGAAATTGTACAGTTAGATGGCACCTTAGAAAGAGTCTAACTGTACCAGGAAATGGAAACTCAGATATTTATATGGGCCTCTCATCAGTGCTTATTCTGAATTATCTTGCTACTCAAGGTGTGGTCCTCAGACCAGCAGTATCAGCAGTACCTGGGAGCTCATAAGACATGCAGAATCTCAGGGCTCTTCAGAACCCACCAAATCAGAACCTGCATTTTGACCACATCTCCATGTGATTTGTATGCATGTAAAAATTGGAGAGGATATAGGCAAAAATACCCCAGGCTCTTGTACTACTATGTAAAATATTGCCTAAATTACATTACTTAGAATATCTGGCTTCTGTTGGGCAAGATCTATATTATGACAGGTCCTGGTCTATTAGATTGTTTGAATAGTTGGATTAAAGATGAATGAAAAGCTCTATTTTTTAAAATATATTTTATCGATTTTTTTTTTTTTACAGAGAGGAAGGGAGAGAGATAGAGAGCCAGAAACGTCGATGAGAGAGAAACATCGACCAGCCGCCTCCTGCACACCCCCTACCTGGGATGTGCCCGCAACCAAGGTATATGCCCTTGACCGGAATCGAACCTGGGACCTTTCAGTCCGCAGACCGACGCTCTACCACTGAGCCAAACCGGTTTTGGCTGAAAAGCTCTATTGATCTCTGGAAAAAGAGGGCATCTATTTGAGCTGTGCTAGTTTTTAATGTACCCATTCAGATTTTAATCTGCTAGAAAAATTAATAGCCTATTTGGTGCTAGCATGTCCTGTAAAAAACAAGTGAAATAAAGTGAAAGTATTTAAATAGATATTTAAACTATGCAGTCATCAGTGATTCAGTTTTCAATTACACTAAGGTAATTACCCTAGAATCCACCTCATTCAACCCTCTGTGAGAAAATGCTGCATTTGCCGATGCTTTCAGGCAATGACTGATCTCCACTCCGTGCTGGCCACGACCTGAATCCATTTACTTTCAGCAGTTTAGGGTGTATGCTAAGAATATGGAAACACCCTCTGTGATCCTTCTCACAAAGGAAGTTGCATCACTATTAAGGGTGCATGTGAGGCCACAGGCCCAGCCTCTCAGATTGGAGAGGGCTCACGTGTAATGGAGATTTGGCCCATCAGAGAAGGTGAGACTGGATGCAGTGCTCCTCAGCTGGGCTCTTCCTAGAACAGAGGCTCTAAAAGTTCTCACACAGAGGAGGCCTTCTGGGGTGCTGGGAATGTTCTGTTTCTTAATCTGGTTACATGGGTGTGTTCAGTTTATGAAAATTCACTGAGCTGTTCACTTATAATCAACACACTTCTATATGTATGTTATACAACAACAACAAAATTAAAAAGTGAAGAATGTTAGTTACATAAGAGCTGATTTCTGTCCTCATTTCCTTCTACTCAGATGCAGGTGGTCTGTGTCCTTTAATTTGAGACATACTGCCCAGAGCAATCCAGGGCACTACAATCAGGGAAAATTGATGAGCAAGCTTCATTAACCCACCATATTCATAGAGGTGGACAAGTACAACCAAACAAGTAATAGTGCCTAATGCAGGGTGCATTGTATTCTGGAAGCTATACAAATACATTCTGGTGGTCATAACATCCTTGGGAGGACAATGTATCTATATTTTTAAATTTTTTATTTTTTAATTACAGTTGACATTCCACATTTTATTAGTTTCAGTTATACAGCACAATCGTCAGACATTTATGTAACTTATGAAGTGACCCCCCTTGGGAGGACAATATTACCTCCATTTTATAAATGAGGCAAATGGCATCCATAGAGGAGGCTGAACAGAGAGTCCACATTAGGTCTTCAGGACCAAAGTCTATCTTATTTTTGTTTTGTTTTGTTTTTGTTAATTCTCACCCAAGGATATCTTCCCATTGATTTTTAGAGAGAGTGGAAGGGGAGAGACAGTGAGAGAGAGAGAAAAACATCGATGTGAGAGACACATTGATTGGTTGTCTCCTGCACAGGGATCCAGCCTGCAACCAACATATATGCCCTTGACTGGAATCGAACCAGGGACCCTTCAGTCCAACGGCCAATGCTCTATCCACTGAACCAAATCAGCTAGGGCAAGTCTCTCTTACTTTTACCAGTAACTTTACAAAACAAGTCACAAGAACAGCCCAAGGGAGTTAGAGAAGGAACATAAGACTTTTTGCCAAGGTTAGAAGTCATTAAGTGCAAATTGTAAATAGGCACCCCCTGTCTTTTTAGCCTTTTGGGTAAGTAGATAGCATTTTCTCAGAGGCAATGCCCTAAGGCTAAACCCACAGGACCTCCAAGTACCTGGAGAGAGTTCTGGACCATGTTTCAAACTTGGCTGAACCTCCCTATTATCTTGGGACAATTTGAAACATACAGATCCACTGGCTCCACCCTTGAGGTCCAGATTCAATACATTTGGGGTGAGGCCTGAGAAGCTCTTTAGAAATCACTACAGGTAATTCCGATAATTAGCTGGATTTGGGAACCACTACTATAGACACCCTGACCACATGAAAGAGTCAGAGCTGGATTTAACGTTGGTCACAGTTCACCACAAGCCAACAAGGTTAAAGCAAAGGCTCATTATGGTGTGCCTGTGAACTGAATAAACGTAACCAGATGCCAGGAGAAGAACTAGAGCAGAATAAAAGGAACTCTGCTATCATGAGATGGAAATCTGTGACAAGTTGAGGCCTTAAAATAAAAGGCTTGCACCTGTTGTGTCCTAGGGATTATACTTAACTAGAGTTCCTCCCTTTAGCCGGTTCATAAGGAGAACACTAAAAGGTTATTTTTAAAAGTATTATAAAAAACACAAACAGTAAGGTGATTTAATATCTCAGATGTCTATTTGAGATCCTTGATCTAGTTTAGATGTTTGAAAATTTTGAACTGAGAGAAAATGGATTTTGTAAAATTTAAGGAGACAGTACTGCAAAGGTATCAAGACTCAAGGGCACCCTCCCCTACCCCACCAACCTGAACTGGTTTATTCTAGATTTAAATGACGAACTTGAACAACTCAAACTTCCATTTGACCCCGTTGTTCAATGGTGAAAGTACAGAGGTGATTATGTACAGTCAATAATGTCCCTATGTCATCTGTCAACTAGAACAAATAACTAAAACTGATAAGTTGATAAACTACTTTGTTTTTATTGAAGAGTTAATAACTTACTCTAAAGTAGACTTTAATTACTGGTTCTTGTTAACAACTGACATATGAAATAATTACCATAAATCACTGCCAAGTTTAATCCTCATACAAGTTTAAAGGAGAACTACATAGCACTCAAACCTAGGGGAAATATTAATGATATAATTAATATAACACAGTTAAATCTATTATCATCAGTATAAATGGGGACAAAATACAAGCAGTCAAATAAGCCTAGAATTCAAGCTGAGTTTACAAAAAACATCTCAACCCAAGGCACGTTCTCAGTCTAAGCCCTTGTCTCATTTGAGGAAACAACCCTTGTGCCACATTTGTGAGATCAGGATCCCATAGCTTAGTTTTTTTCTACATGTGGAAGTGGGTAAAGAGATCTTTTAGCCAAGAAATACATTCTGGGCCCAAACACTAGAGATCTCTATGAATTTACAGAGAGTTAATATTATTTTACTAGATAAAAATGAGGATAAAAAGAGGAAATTAGAACACATACCGAGAGATTAAGGAGACCCTTTGTGTCCCCAAATTTAGACTTCTGTTACCTCTGTGGTGAAATACATCCAAGGGGAAAGAAGACTTTCAGCTGCAAGTAGAATTTTTCTAAATGGCTCTAAGGAACAAAATAATTGTAAAAGTAGCTTTTATTCCAGAATTTTTTATTTAGAATTCACAGAAACCTGAGATATGGCCTATTACTCAACCTATTAGAAAAGAAATTATAGATATCAGAAAAGCAGTATTTAAAAAACTCATATACTTTCGCACCTATGGTCAACTGATTTTTGACAAGGGTCCTAAGATATTCATAGGGGGAAATAGTCTTTTCAACAAATGGTTGGCGACAAATGGTTTATCACATACAAAAGGATAAAGTTGAAATTCTACCTCACACCAAATATAAAAATTAACACAAAATGGGACAAAGACCTAAATATAGGCGCTAAAATTAAAAAGGTTTAGAAGAAAAGATAGGCATAAACTTTTGTGACCTTAGATTGGTTAATAGTTGCTTTGATGTGACACCAAAGCACAAGAAACCAAAGAAAACAGAAATAAATTTCACTTCATCAAAATTATAACTTATGTGCTCTAAAGGACACCAGCAAGAAACCTATAGAATAAGAAAAAATATTTGCAAATCATACATGATATGTGTAACTAGGACACATAAAGAACTTTTACAACTCAATAATGAAAAGACAAATAACCCAATTTAAAAATGGGAATAGGATTTGAATAGACATTTCTCCAAAGAAGATATATAAATGGCTAAAGGGAACATGTAAAGATGTACAGCATCATTAGCCTTCAGGAAAATGTCAGTCAAAATCTCAATGAGACACCAGCATACCAACTAGGATGGCTACAATAAAAAACACAGGTAATAACAAGCATTGGTGAGGAAGTGTAGAAATTGGAATGGCCATTCATTGCTAATGGATATGTAAAATGATGCAGTCATTTAGGAAAACAGTCTGGCAATTTCTCAAAAGGCTAAGCATAAGATGATCCAGTAATGCTCATTTTAGGTAGATAATCCAAGATAAATGAAAACACATGTCCACACAAGAACTTGTATACAAATTTTCATAGCAGCACAATTCATAACATCTAAAAAGTGGAAACCACCCAAATTTCATCAACTAATGAACAGATAAATAAAATGTGTTATATTCATACAATGGAATATTATTCAGCAATAAAAGTACTGATATATGTTGAAACATGGGTGAACCTTAATCCTCTATGCTTTCTCTTCCTCTGTCAAGGCAATCATAGACTCAGAGGAGTACATATTGATAAGAAGGTGCTATAAGATCAAAGTAGCTTAAATATGGAGGTACATAGAAATTTACCCAGACCTATAGCTGACTTTGAGTAAATTTTGTGTGTTAAAAAACAAACAAACCCCACCTCATTTAGATTTTAGAATTGAAAGAGGATTTAGAGAAAGTTGATCTAGTCTAGGGTTTCTTAACTCCTTAGCATTATTGATATTTTGGGCTGGATAATTTTTTTTTATAAATATATTTTTATTGATTTTTTACAGAGCAGAAGAGAAAGGGATAGAGAATTAGAAACATCGATGAGAGAGAATCATTGATCAGCTGCCTCTTGCACACTCCCTACTGATGTACCCGCAACCAAGGTACATGCCCTTGACCGGAATCGAACCCGGAACCTTTCAGTCCGCAGGCCGACGCTCTATCCACTGAGCCAAACTGGTATCGGCGGCTGGATAATTTTTGTTTTTGTTTTTTTGAGAGCTGTCCTATGCACCTATTCCTTAGCAGAATCCCTGGTCACCTCCAGTTGTGATAACCAAAAATGTTTCTAGATAGTGCCAAATATCTCCTGGGGGTGAGGGTGGGGCAAAATCCCTGCTTTCCCTGCCTGTTGAGAACCAATGATTTAGTCTAGCATTTCCCTAAGAATTGTTCCTTTTGCATATTGCTGCAATAAAAGGTGTTTCACAGTTTAGTACATTTGGAAGTCAGTAAGCTAAATGAATTCTCTTTCCCCTTCCCCACCCCCATATCTTACATCAGTGTTAGTACCTGAACAGAAAAGTGAAGTAACTTGCTTAGTGTCACTTTAGCAACAACTTAATCATAGCTCTGAGTCCAGAACTTGGGTCTTCTCTAGCCCAGATCAATGTTCTCTTTTGACTCTTTTAGAAACCCAGCCCTCCACCTCAGAACTGGATCCCCATCAAATTAAGCTCTAAGATTTATTGGCAGATTATGAACTACTATTAGAAGGGTCCTAGCACAGATCCTCTTAAGAGGTTACCTCTCATTCTGAGATGCAAGATGTAACAGAGGGCATGTCAAGGTGCAAATGGAATGGTAACAGTAGGCCATGTTAGGCAATCTAGAGGCTCTCCTTTCTCTTTTCTGTAGCTTCATGACTAAACATTTTCAGCTCTACCTGATTCTGCTCCTTAATTAAGATCTGATAATGAAGAAATGAAGATATAATGCATGAATTTGCAGGACAGGTCTCAAATCTAGCATTAATCATATTTAATGTATCAGTAAGCATTTGGAATGCATGAAAAAGATGTGATAACATCTTCAACTTCAAAAAGGATGTACTGAAGATATGTCCCAATGTTTATTTGATGCAGTTTATACTCAAGGTCAACCTGAGTACTTTGAATGTCATAGTAGGATAAATGTTCACAGATTCTTTTAGAAAATTCAACTTAAATATGAACATTAGTAAAACAGGGAAACATACTCTATCAAATGATATTAAAAATTGTAAAATTGGGTTAAGGTCCCAACACTTAAAAAATCCAAATCAGATTTTTGTTTTCGAGAGGAAGGGAGAGGGAGAGAAAGATAAGAACATCAATGATGAGAGAGAACCATTGATTGGCTACCTCCTGAATGCCCCTCACTGGGAATGGAGCACACAACTTGGGCATGTGCCTGACCAGGAACCGAACCATCATCCTGGTTCATAGGTCAATACTCAACCACTGAGCCATGTAGGCTGGGCCCAAACCAGAATTTTTTGTTTTTTAAATATATTTTTATTGATTTCAGAGAAGAAGGGAGAGGGAGAGATAGAAATACCAGCTATGAGAGAGAATCATTGATTGGCTGCCACCTCTACGCCCCACACTGGGGATTGAGCCCTCAATGGTGCCCTTGACCATAATCGAATCTGGGACCCGTCAGCCCATAGGCTGACGCTCTACCCACCGAACCAAAATGACTAGGGCTCAAACCAGATTTTTAATGGACTTCCATTTTTTACCATCTTGGGATGCAATTTAGACCTAACTATATGTCAAATAAACTTACAATAATAATTTTTGAAAACCTTCCTTCACAACAGGCAAACAGCACATTGCAAGAACCAGGAGTGCTCCTAACTTTTGAGGAACCAAGAGCAAGAGTACAAAAGAGGCCCGCATTTCACATGTGTAACTATGTAAAAGGTTATAAATAAAATATGTCCTATTCTCCTAATTTGATCATCCTAATGACCTGAAGGCCAAGTCTGAATGTGCAATTCTTGGATTCCTTGGAGTTCTGCACCAGGACGTGGAGGCATGGGGGAGTTGAACCCCAGGCTGAAGCTGCCCTCTTCTCTTCCCATCCCTGGCTTTGTCTGAGAAGGGCCTCTCAAGCGTGGTTGCCCCAGCCCACACGTTCATACTCTGTGCACATTTCCAAGGCTCCCCTAGGCCACCTTCTGGCCGAGGAGTACATGTACTGGTTGCATAGTTTGCCCTTAAGAGGAAGGGACTGGGAAGAAGTTTAGGGGGGTCCTTGGAAGTGGGCTTGAGGCATTTGGGCAAGAGATTCTGAGGTGGCCCAAGGTACCCAGAGTAGAGTCTACAAGGGATTGATGTGGATTGTAAGTGGGCACATCCCATTGACCCCAGTCTCCTCACTCTGTGATCAAGCTAGAAAGGGCCAGAGCAGAGCCCTCTAAAAGCCAAAAGGTGAAATCAGCAGGGGCCCTACATTCTGGAATGTGATAAATAGTCTAAGATGTGCAATCCTAATGCATACCTCAAGCCTGCATCAGCAGGAGAAGGGAGGGTGGACCAAACCTGTCCAGACAGGGAAGATGGATCATGCTTCGCTCGCCCTGAAGGGTTCACAGAAGCTTATCAGTGCTTAGCCAAGCAGAACAGCCCAACATGGGAGAGTGTGCCCAGATTTAAATTCCAGTTTTGTTAATGATTTACAGGGGCATTCACCTTTTCACTTTATGGAGAAAATGTCTGGAATACTCTAGTGTTTGTCCTCCTCATTGTAACCTTGCTCATAACTGTTCTCATAGTGCCAAGGACCCATCAGCCCTCACATGGCATCCTCTTAGTTAGTCTGTGATCAGTATTGACAATTTCAGCAATAATCCTGATAGGTGCCCTCGTTTCCTTGGTCCTTCATTCATTCCTGTTTTCCTAATCCCCAGACCCAAATGAAATTCACCACGTAATACTTTCTGTTTCTGTTCCAAAACAGAAGAAATTGCTGGAGAAGATCAGAATTCTGATCCAAGCCAATGTCAACTGACTGGTTCCTGCTGAGTCCTCACTACTAACAGGCAATTCTCTGATTTTTCAATCAAGGTAGGTGCTTTCCTACCACCTTCCCTGCTGCTTCTTTTCTAAATCTTCCCAACTTCTCTCAAGCTCAAATCCCACTTTCTGCATATGGCTTTGCCACCTTGCTTAATAGAATAAATTCTACAATGTGAATCCTCTCTTTCTGCTTTTTCTCTACTAAGAAAAATTAAAACAAGACATTCTCTACCATCCTTCCCTCTCATTTCAGAGGAAGAAGAGAATCCTCTCCTTTCCAGGGTTTGTTTTCCCCTGGGTCCTGGTGTCTAAGGCTTCCTACGCCCTGCAACCATTGCATCATGCATAGTCTCTTCTCTGTTCTATATCTTCTGTTTCCTAATATGTTAGTTTTTGTTTGTTTGTTTGTTTGTTTGTTTGTTTTTTCTCTTCACTACATCAGAATATCCAATTCTTGACCCACCTTCTACTCCCTGTCCCCTGTAACCTTTCAGCGCCAACCTGGCTCAAATTGACCACTATTGAGCCTAGATATAATTATCCATCACTTTGAACCTCTTTTCATAGCATCACCAATCGCCTTACTCCTTGCCCCTTGGTTCTTCTGCCCCATCTTCCCAGCAAACCCCAAGTCTTGGATCAATCCACCACCCATTTTATCAGCTCTTACCATTCATAACCCAAGTTATTAAGGAAAAATCATATAATTATGTAGACTAGTGCCAATACCAATTTTGGCCTCTAACCTCAGTTAAACTCTCAAGAGGTAATAATCCTTATAGTTATCCTTCCTTGCTTAATAACATCGCCTACTTTCCTTGGTGGTAATTCTAACTCTCTCTCTCTCTCTCTCTCTCTCTCTCTCTCTCTCTATATATATATATATATATATATACATATATATATATATATATTTATATATATATATATATATATATGTGTGTGTGTGTGTGTGTGTGTGTGTGTGTCTAATATATATCACATAATATATATAATCTAATGAAAGGGTAATATGCAAATTAACCATCACTCCAACACAAAGATGGTGGCGCCCATAGCGCTCTGGCCACAGAGTGGGGGAGGGCTGTGGACACAATGTGGGGTTGCTGGGCCAGGGGCATGCTCCCAGCAACCACCGCACAGCTCCGTGAATGCCCTGGCCCAGTGGATACAATGCAGGGGGCCCTCTGCACATGAGCTGCAGAGGAAACACCTTTTCTGACCAACTCATTGGATAAGCTCCCTGTACACCTCCACTCGCACTGTTCTTGGTAACATGGGTTAAGAATCCAAGAGGATGATGTAGGGTTTTTCCACCATACTCCTGGAGGAAAAAACTAAGATCTGCTGCTGGATGGGGCTAAGAAATGTCATATCCTGCCCTAGCCAGTTTTGCTCAGTGGATAGAGCCTCAGCCTGCCAACCATAGGATCCGGGTTCAATTCTGATCAAGGGCATGCACCTAGGTTGCAGGATCCTCCTTGGTCGGGGCCCAGATCAGGGCTCAGGCAGGAGGCAACCAATCGAAGTGTCCCTCTCACACTGATGTTTCTCTCTGTCTTTCCCTCTCTCTTCTAAGCTCTCTAAAACTCAATGGAAACATATCCTCAGATGAGGATTAAAAAGAAAGAAAGAAAGAAAGAAAGAAAGAAAGAAAGAAAGAAAGAAAGAAATGTCATATCCTATGAAAGAGACATCTTGAAAATGCCTAAAGAAAGTTGTCATTTTTTTATGGTGAAGCAACTGGAGTCTGTGTTGATGAAAACACCTTGGTGGCTATGGCAGTGGCAGAAGCAGCAGGGTGATGGGGCTGGCACCTTTTCTGATTAGCCCAGTTACCTCCCGCAGAGGGAGGCCAGACTGTGGCTTAGGGTGGGGAGCGGTCCTAAGCCATCAGTAGGACATACCCTGAGGGCTCACAGTCTGTGAGAGGGGGCAGGCTGGGCTGAGGGCCCCCCCCCCCCCACACACACACACACTCAGTGCATGAATTTCATGCACTGGGCTTCTAAAATATATATATATATATATATATATATATATATATATATATATATATATATATATATATATATATATATATATATATATATTTTTTTTTTTTCCCAAAAAGGGATAGGGAGAGAGATAGAAACATCACTGAATTGTTTTTCCCATCTGTGTTGGGAGGGGAGAAGAAATTAACTGATTTGGAAGAAACACTAGACAAAAGGAAGAGATGTTCTTGAATTGCCCACTGGGGTTGTGGGAGACATGGCTGTCACTCTGAGAGAGGAAACTACACGAAACCTACCTGCATGTACACCTGCCAATCCATTACTACCTGTCAGAGCATGCAGGGCCCAAAAATCTAGAGGGCACATTGGGCCCTGCCTGTCTTGCAAAGATAGACAGGAATGGCATTAGCAGTTCATGCTAGAATTAGGACCACCCTACATGGGACTAGATGGAGAGTTCCCACTCCATCACAGCATAGAGCCAATCACACATGGACCTCCATCCTCTTCTCCACTTCCCTTGGTCAACCAGCCAACGAGGCCAAGTGTAAGAGGCAAGAAGAGGGGAGGAAAGGCCTCAAATTGAATTATGAACTAAAATTCTTAAGTAATCTCAATTTCAGACAAATCACTGAATTCACTTTAGAGCATTTAGAATAAATTGGCTGCCAAAAAGAAGGCTGGATGTTTAAATTCCGACAGTAAATTACTCCAGAAAAAAAAAAAAAGTTCCATTTTTGCATACCTGAGTGTTTTGGGACTCATGTACCTATGGGGTGTCTTGTTGTTACAATCACATGGTTACTGTGTGAGGAATGGTTTAAGAGAAAGAATGGAAACAGGAAATTGATTTAGGTAAGGTGTGAGGGTGTAGAGAAAGGATGTAAGTTACAGGATATGAGAAACAAAATCAAGAGTTCATAGGAGATGCAAGTGAGAAGAAATCAGTCAGGGTTGGTATACACATTTCTGGCTGCATCAATGAATCCATGGTAGTGCCTGCCACAAATTAGGGAGAATTCAGGAAGAGGTACATGTTAAAAGAGAGTGAGTTCAGTTTTACTTTAAGGTGGCAATGGTACATATAGGCAAAACTGATTAAAATGTAGCTATCTGAAAATGAAGCTCAGGAGAAAGATCTGGGCTAGAGAGAAATATCTGGGAGCATATAGATGTATCATAAATGCCCAGCAAAGGGATGGTATTAAGAAGGACATGCCAAATGCTGCAAAAGGTCAAATACATAGAACTGAAAAGAATCTCTTGAATTTAGCTCCACATAGATCACTGGGTAGCTTGGAGAAGGAAATCTGGGAGAGTGAGTGGGAAGTTGGAACAGTGAATGGAGATAACTTTTCCAAGAAGTTTAGCTGGCCAGGGGTGAGAGGGCTGCAGATGGAGGGGAATGTGGCTTTTTTTTAACCAGAGAAGGAAGGAGCCAGTTAAGAAGAAAAGGGTAAATAGTTAAGAGTGAGAAAGAGGTACTGAGAGTGAGGTCATTGACAGGTCAGGAGGAGATGGGATTCAGAGATCTGCCTTAGATGGGGGAAGAGAACTTCTTTTATAATAAGAGGCAAGGTGGGTAAAGATGCAAATTTATAGGCTGGCATGGAAAACTAAGATTGCTCACGTCCCATAACATCTATTTTCCTGCTTAATGAGTGGAAAATAAAACCACCTACAGAGAATGATAGAAAGAGCAAGCAAGCATGGAGGTTTGGAAAAAGAAGAATTCTTGAAATAGCCGCTGAAGATTTGAAAGAAAGAGCAAGTATGTCAAGTGGTAAGGCCACAGACAGCACTGAAGTAGTACTTGAGGTTGCTGAGCATGACTTTAGGGTAGCTCAATCTGTGTGGTTGTGTTTTTTTCCAGCAGAGTCCAGTAGTCCAGGTAAATAAATGGCCAAGGCAGACAACTAATTTCAAGGTACATGTTCCAAAGTTTGTCAGGCAGATGAAACAGAAGAATGACGGAGCAATGAGTTGAGGCCCTGGCCAGTTAGCTCAGTTGGTTAGAGCACTGTCCCAATAGGCCAAGGTTGCAGGTTCAACCTCCCATTGGGGCACATACAAGATGCAACCAATGAAGCATAAATAAGTGGGATAATAAATTCTCTTTTTCTCTCTCCCTTCCTCTCTCTCTAAAATCAACAAATAAGACTTAAAAATAAATCGAATTGAGGACACAGGTCAGAGGCAAATGTCATGAAGCATGAAATCCTTCCTGGGTAGAGAAGGAAAAGGAGACAGCAAATAGATAATAGGTAAGGAGAAAGAAGAAAGAGTAGAAATTTTAATAGATTTGGAAAGTCAACAAAGTAAAAAATAACCAAATGAGAAGTACTAGAGGAACAGAAAGTCATGGGATAAGAAGGGCTGTGGTTTCTTGATGACAAAGCCTGGGGTGGCCATGGGATTGGGTGACTGAAACAGAATGGAGAAGGTAATCAGAGATGGAATCAAGGAACTAAGAGGTCAAGCATGCCTCATAGATATACCAAATGTGGCAGGTTGTTGGCAGAATTTGGCATGAAAAAGAACAGTATGGATCCTTTGCAATATCTTCAATAAGTAATGAGTATGGTCAGGCAGTCCATAGAAGACAACTGGGTTCAATGGCATGACATAATGGCTTATAGCTTGGATCTCAGAGGAAGAACTGAGATCTCTGGACATGGCAGCGTGGGACAGAATCTGACCCAGTAGCCTCCACCTGGGAGGACTGCTGAGGAAGAAGTGTGTTTGTGGGGGAAAGCCAGATTTCTTAGGGCTAGAAAGCTAAAGAATGTTCGGTGGAAAGGCTAGGGTTTATTCCAACTTAGTTGATGATGGAATGGGCTTCTTGAGATCACAGAGGAAAAGTTTAGCACAGGGTGGAGTGGGAGGCTGAGTCAAGTATGAGGATAGAGGTCATAACAAGATAACTCATTGAAAGAGCTTCCCTTTTGGGCACATCAAGGATATCAAAGGTCTGAGGGGCGATGCATTTGACAGCTGCAAAGACACAGGAGATGCCCTAGCTGGTTTGGCTCAGTGGATAGAGCATCAGCCTGCAGACTGAAGGGTCCCAGGTTTGACCTCTCAGTTCCTTGATTCCAGTCAAGGCCATATGCCCGGGTTGCAGGCTGGATCCCCAGTGGGGGGCGTGCAGGAGGCAGCTAATCAATGATTCTCATCATTGATGTTTCTACTTCTCTCTCCCTCTTCCTTCCTCTCTGAAATCAATAAAAATATATATTTAAAAAAGATGCAGGAGAAATAATGGGTCAAGCCTCTTAAGATTCAGCATTGTCCTGGTATGTCACACCTCCAAGACTCCTGGGTCCCAGGAAGGAATGAGCTGAGTCTTGATTCCAGGGAAAGGCTCAAAGCTGAGGGTTGACTACTGGTCTGTAGCTCTGGATGATTTGGGATGGGAGGGCCTCTGAGAGTCACACAGACTCAACATCCCAGCTTCCTTCACTGCTCACATTCTGCGCTGTCTCAGTGCCTCTCTGCCTGTTCATTTTAGGTCTTGGTTTTGTCTCAAAACTTAAAGCAGCCAGTAAGTAACTTTTGAGCACCAGGAGTTGTTCTGGGAAAGGCAGATAGCAAGTCATCATAGCATTAACCAATTTCAACACAAGGAATATAACAAGGTACTCCTTCAAGGAAGATGTGGTGTTTAATTTCCTGGAAAGTTTACTTTAATTAAAAAGAAAAAAAAAAGGAGAGAAAATTTAAAAAGGACTCTGATAGAGACCAGGCTTATGGTTGTCAGAGGAGAGGAGGTTAGGGGCTGGGTGAAAAAGGCAAAGGGATTAAATATAAAGTGACAGTTACAAAATAGTCATGGGTTGTGAAGTACAGCATAGGGACTATAATCAATAATACTATAATAACTATGTACTTGAAATATCAGGGGGACCACTTTGTAAAGTATATGATTGCCTAACCATTATGCTACATACATGAAACTAATATACAAAATAACATTAAATGTAAACTATAATTGGAAAATAAATAAATAAATAAAATAAAAAAGACTTTGATACATTACAAAATTGAACTTTTCTTAAATATGAACCACAATCCACTTGGCTTTGGGTTGGTTTATTTATATGCTATATTTATTTTCACTCCCCACAGTGAGTCTTTTTGTTTATTCAAAGGGCAAAGGTCACATTTTAGCTTCTGTCCAGGTCATTACACATGAACAGTTTAGTGTTCTTCGGAGCACTCTAGAGCCCTTTAAATCCCATACATCGGAAGGCACCAGCTTCCTATGTTCTGTCAGTGGATTTTGTTGTGAACATCTTGCTGGAAGACTCCATTTTATTGTTTAATAAAGAAATTCATGATACCATAAAAAGTAAAGGTTTTAAAAAAAAATCCTTAATGGGGCTTTGCTGTAAACAATAAAGATCTTCTGAGTGTATTCTACTCCTTTTCTCTTGAATTATTAACTCAACCATAAGTTACATGCTTTTAATGAAGTGTTACCTTCATGCTAACTTCAGTGCAGCATCTGGTGACATGGTGATCACTTCACAGCAGGTTCAAAGCATTGGCTGCCTAAATGTTCAGTAAGTAGCATCATTATACATCTTAAATGAATCCAAGTACTTACAGAAAACCAGGTGGCAAACAGAGAAATAAAAAAACTAAATACAAAAAAAAAAAAAAAAAAAAAAGAAAGAAAGAAAAGAAAATAAAAGAAAACCAGGTGGCTTGGTGTTTGGCTGTATTAGATGCCCAACGTGATGATGCAAATAATCATATTATATGACACGCTGTATACATAGGAATATTGATGGCATTATCTTTAAGATTCAGAAAACACATCTAGCATAAGCACATATTACTTATCATTAATTTTTTCCATCTCCATATAACTGATTAAATCCATTTCAGAAAATTGTCAACCATTATACCTTAGGTTCTGCTCATTTTTTCAAGAAGGACAGGCGAATTGGGGGCAGGTTGTTGGTAGGTGTTTGCTGCTGTAAAGCCAGTCTGCTTTGAGGTGTTCTTGCATTTTTTCATCTGTGCTGCCATCTAGAGACAAGAATTAGAAACACATAAAATAATCTGAAAATCCCAAAATGGAACTTGAAGGAAAATGGATACTGCTTATTGATTTGTAGAAAACTGTAAGAAATATCAGTGAGATTTGGTGGTGGTAATTTTGTCCCCCAACCCCTCTCTATCCCTCTCAGACACAAAACAGGATTTGGATGTCTGTTTATCGATGTTTATGCCAACATTCCGGATATTGCTGGGGAGCCCTTTCCTGGACCTCTTCTTACAGAAGTAAGATGCAACTGTGTCAACATTCTGGAACTCCAAACTGGTGTCATTTTTCTATAGTTAAAACATTGTTGGAAATGCTCACATTCTGTTTTTCAGGATTTGGAGAAAAAATAACGGAAAAATGAGAGGGGGGTGAGGAGAGAGAGGAGGGAAGAAGAGAGGGAGGAAAGATGGGAGGGAGGGAGGGGGGAGGAGAGACAGAGAGAGAGAGAGAGAGAGAGAGAGAGAGAGAGAGAGAGAGAATATGAATATGTATGTGTGTGATTTAACAAGGTGTCCTTTGAACACAGTGGGACAGCTTCCTGAAGTCAGTGCTCTCCGGAGAACCTACTAGTTCTGCAGGATGTTTATAGGTGAAACACTGGTCAAATAAATTTGGGGAATGTAAGGTAAGACCTTTTAAAACAGTTTCCTTTAGTACAGGCAAGACTTTCAATAGCCTTTAATTTACCAATGTACACTATGAATTTGTAAGAAAGGTAAATGCTAGGCAAAGTTCCCTCAACCTGATCTTGAAACCCTAGAACTGGTGTTCTGTGGGACAGACTTTGAAAAATAGTACAGCCGAAACCAGTTTGGCTCAGTGGATAGAGCGTCAGCCTGTGGACTGAAAGGTCCCAGGTTCGATTCTGGTCAAGGGCATCTGCCTTGGTTGTGGGCACATCCCCAGTAGGGAGTGTGCAGGAGGCAGCTGATCGATGATTCTCTCTCATCGACGTTTCTGGCTCTCTATCTCTCTCCCTTCCTCTCTGTAAAATATCAATAAAATATATATTTTTTAAAAATAGTACAATAGTGTGGCTGGTGTGGCTCAGAGGTTGAGCATCGACCTATGAACCAGAAGATCACAGTTTGAGTCCCAGTCAAGGCGCATACCCAGGTTTTGGGCTAAAAATATGACTTGCTGAAGTGCAATGAGGTAGTTTATTCTGAGTTTAGTTTCCTATAGATAAGAGACTATAAGCTTTGTAAGAGCAGAAACCATTGGACCACATTTGTTCTCTTTACCACATTAAACCCAGTGCTTAGTACATTCTTGGAAAGTTGGTCCTCAATAAAAATTTGTGCAACGACATACACACAAATGATAATGTTTGGGACTAGGTGGTAGACACACATTAACATCTTCAATAGCCTATTGAATTTTTTTTGCAGTACAATTCACAGTTCGGAATCTGTAAGGTCTTTTTTCTCATGAAATTATCTGAACCTGGTCATGGGAAGTTTCCATATTTGCAAATGTATTTTCCAGTCAAATCTCAATAATTAATCAATCACATTGGGAGTCAATTTGTGGGTGATTGAGAATATTCCCCTACCTAGTTGTTTGGTCATTCTCTAACAAATTAATTCCCTGAAAATGGATTTTAAAAAAAGTAGGTTTGAAAGAAAACTTGACTTGAAGTCAAAGACTAAATATTATATATATATACTAGAGGCCCAATGCATGAAAATTGTGCACTAGTAGGGTTCCTAGCGGCTGCTGGCTGCTGGCTGCCTGCCTGGTGATCCCTCTCTCCCCAACTCCACCCCCCACTCCCCCACCCCCCAGGCTGCTTGCCAGCACCAGGGCCTCCCTTCCTTCCCCCTGCCAGCACACCCCCTGGTCAAACTCTCAGAAGAACTCAGGCCAAGGGGACAATTTGCATACTATGCTTTTATTATATAGGATTTTCTTAGCACCCTGCTTCATAACAGATTCATAATACATGTGGAAACTGAAGGAAGAAAGGAAAGATGAAGGAAAGGAAGGAAGAGAGAAAGAAAGGAAGAGATAACTAACTAACTAACTAACTAACTAACTAACTAACTAACTAAGGAAAGAAGGAGGGAGAGAGGGAGGAAGGAAAAACAATGGAAGGAAGAAAGGAAGGGAAAGGCAGGAAAGAGGGAGAAAGAAAATGAGAGGAATCTTGAATTTTAGCCTTGGGTTGGCTGTGAACTTGGGCCAATCATGTCTCCTTTTTGTTCCTCGGTTTCCTTATCTGAAAGCCGGAGATGTTCACTTAGATGATTACTAAGGCTCCTTCAGATTCTAACTGCCTGGGGAAGAGACTCTATAAAGAACGTGTTTCTTTGTGTCCACTAGGGGGTACTGTAGTACTAGTGCAATGGCTACCATCTTCCAATTTATCCAATTCAGTTTATTTTCCCCCCTTAAATTTACTCCTCTAAAAAACATTTGTACTTTTACTTTCAAACTCAAATTCATACTAAAAATTATAAGATGTAATTCAGTAATTAAAGCTGAATAAGCCAAGGAATAATTTAGCATAATGATTTACACAGCTTAGTAGGGAAATTAGAATTATAGAGTTATTGGCATAGTAAAGTTATGAGTTGTTAAAGATTTGCTTGGGTCAAAAGGAAGGCCTTGAAACTCTTTTGAAGAAAAATAAGATGGAACAAATTCCATCTACAAAAACTTAAGTGTACCAAATCTATGTTGAAATAACTATATAACTACCTAGAAGTATAAAAGAAGGTTTACCTGAAACCGGTTTGGCTCAGTGGATAGAGCGTCGGCTGCCGACTGGGAGGTCCCAGGTTTGATTCTGGTCAAGGGCATGTACCTTGATTGCCGGCACATCTCCAGTAGGGGGTGGCAAGAGGCAGCTAATCGATCATTCTCTCATCGATGTTTCTAACTCTCTGTCCCTCTCTCTTCTGTAAAAAACCAATAAAATATATTTTTTTTTAAAAGAAGGTTTAAATAAATAGAGATATACCACGTTACTGGATAAGAAGACTCAACATTATAAAAATTTTAAATTATTCCCCAAATGTATTCATAAATGTACTACAATTCCAATCAAAATCCCAATGGGATATATTTTGGAAGCTTAATGAAGGAGTTCTGAAATTCACTGAGAGATGTTAAGAAAAGAAGAGCAGGGTGTGGGGGAGAGAGAAGGTGAAGAGATTAACCTTTGAGGGGGAAGAAGATTTGAACTATCAGACTTTAAAAGAAATTATGAAATGGCTGAAATTAAAACAGTATCACAGTGGCAACAAAATAAACAAATGGACAAATAAAAAGAAAAGCAAGTCCAGAAACAAATACAAGTATGTGACCCTGCATAAGCATGTGCCACATGTGCATGCATGTTTCCTATAATTCATTAGAGCTATCAGAATTATAAAATGTCAGTTATTTCACAAATCTGTGAGTTGCTGAGCTTTTACTTTTGGCAAAATCACCATCCACAAATTGGAATTTTTCACTTTTCAAAACAATGCTGGAATGGAAGTATGCCAGGATTGCATCTAATTCTATTTTTAATACAGAAAGAGTTACATTGACAGCATTTGACAATCTTGTTTTAGAAATCAGGTAAACAAGAGCTCATTAGTTCTCTGGAAAAGGTGTGATGAAAATGGGCCTTCTGGTTGTTTTGAACATAAAAAATTTACTTTGAAAATCTGTGTCTCCTACCACTTTATCATATTATTTTCCATTTTACTTCACTATAAAACTTCAATTTTTCTATCTCTAACCATGAAGACAGAGGAAAACAGAGTAGACAATAAGTTGGTGGCATTCTTTTTGATGTATGATGCACAAAATTTTAGGTTTAGCTGTAATTATTCTCTTAATTACATTTTTAAGTCAAAGGTGTCTACTAGACCAATGCATACCAGCCTGACAAAACCAAAGGAATGATATTTTCTTACCAGAGACCAAGTAGAAATCCTGTTTCCAGAATTTAATAATTTCCTTGGCCTCCTAGATTGTGGGGGAATTCCAATAAAGTACAAATAACCTGCCAAGATATAATCATATTATAGTTGTCTTTGTGGTGTTTTTATTTTATTTTATGGTTGTCTTTGAAATGAGAGACTGGGGAAATAGCATCCATACTTGCTAAAATGGGCCATAAACATCAATGAGGATGCTCAGTTAGATCCTTATCCGATCTGTTCCTCCTCTTTCTCCTGTTTTGATGATATCACCATCTATTCACAGTTGTTCTATATTCTCTCACTTTTATTTTCTGTGTTCATGTGGTCATGTTTCTGTGTTTATGTAGTGCCAAGTCTACCCTTCAAGTGTCTCTCTTGTTAATTTTATTAATTTCAGAGAGGAAGAAAGAGGAAGAGTGAAGTAGAAACATCAATGATGAGAGAGAATCATCGATCAGCTGCCTCCTGCAAGCCCCACACTGGGGATCGAACCCACAACCTGGGCATATGCCTATGACCGTGACTTCATAGGTTGACCTTCAACCACCCAGTCACACCGGCTGGTCTGAAATGTCTCTTGAATCCTTCTGTCTCCCAACATTTTCAGGGTAACTTTCTTTCTTGCTTGCTTGCTTGCTTTTTTTTTTTTTTTTTTCCTGGTGGAAGGTCTTGCCTTTAATCTTTAAAACACACAACAGCTGTGAAGTGTAATAAAGCTATTTTTTTGCTTTAAATTTAACCTAGACAGGATTGTACTTTAGGTAATGCTTTGTGATATGCTTTTCTCCTTTTCTTTATTCATTTTTGCTTTTAATTTTTTAAGATATTTTCATTGATTTCAGAGAGGAAGGGAGAGAGAGAGAGAGGGAGAGGGAGAGGGAGAAGGAGAGGGAGAGGGAGAGGGAGAGGGAGAGGCAGAGGCAGAGGCAGAGGCAGAGGCAGAGGCAGAGGCAGAGGCAGAGGCAGAGGGAGAGAGAGAATATCATTGATTGGCTGCCTCCTGCACACCCCCACTCTGGGGATTAAGCCTGCAACCCAGGCATGTGCTCTGACTAGGAATTGAACTGCAACCTCCTAGCTCACCTTACCTAGTTTACCTGGACTTCTTAACAGCGTGTCCAACTGTTCTATTTATGTAAGCAGTCAACTGTTTTGGAGATTTCTTAACCTCCTTCATGTTCTTATTAGTGAAATTAGAGATCCTTTTTCTAGGACGATCAATGGAATGATCCTCAATATTATTTAAAAAAGTTCCGTTTTTTAACATTGTGGGTTTCAGATGCCATAATTTCTTAAATACCGGCGCCTCATCACCCCACTCAGGGCCATTCAAACGCGGCCGAGCCCGCCGGGATTGCTCCCCCTGAAAATGCATTCTATGTATTTCCTTTTGTCAATGATATGAAAATCCTTTTTATAGCAAGAGACAGATATCTAATGGGAATTAGCTCTGGCAAAAATTAGAAATTACTGTCTTATGGATTCCAAGAAAGAGTTAAAAAACAAATTAAGAGATGGGCAGGGCTGCAGTGGGGCCTCAGAACAGCTGCAGGAACTCCACTGACAACAAAATTCCTCTTGGCAATTGGCTAGGCTCCTTTCCACTGGTCAGCTTTCTCTGCTCTCACTGCAGACAAGATTTCCCTACAAAGTAGAAACATTGACATCAACAGAATTGGGGGGAAGTGTCCTTTAACAACTATGTGGCTGACCCTCTTTCTTTTAAAAAAATATATATTTTATTGATTTTTTTACAGAGAGTAGGAGAGAGTGATAGAGAGCTAGAAACGTCGACCAGAGAGAAACATTGACCAGCTGCCTCTTGCACACCCCCTTGGGGATGTGCCCGCAACCAAGGTACATGCCCTTGACCGGAATCGAACCTGGGACCTTTCATTCCGCAGACCAATGCTCTACCACTGAGCCAAACCGGTTTCGGCTGACTCTCTTTCTTGACTCCAGTTTGAAAAATACAGAGAAAGCCTCTGATGGTACTGGCTAATGCCAGGTGACTATCTCTGAACCCAGCCAGAGTCACCAGGAGAGGGAGATTATGTAAGCACAGAAAGGCTCTGCCTGTAGTCATGTGGATGGTAGCAGGGGAGGGGAATACCAGTTCTTAGGAAAGAGCTTTTATGCAAGGCAGTATCACTGACATCCATTAAAGTACTTCCTAAGGAATTTAGGGAAATTAATTCAAAACAGCTAAAAATTGTATAATTAATTATACTTCACCTGACTGAGAACCAGAATACAAGACTTGTTACTCAAAACTGTGGGTGGTTTCAGTGTAAAAAATAAATGAGAAAGGACAGGGTATGTTCTGAGAACACTCCAGCTACAATTCCACCTAAGAGTTCTTCCTCCTCTTTTGGAAGTAAAAGGTAAAAGCACAGAGGATAAAAATAACCAAACCAAAGTTAAAAGAGTAACAACACAGGGGATATCATAACAGGACAGGTTCTCCTGCCCCAGAACCAGTATGTCAGGGAAGGGGCCGTGTGCATCTCCAGAACATGAGTGTCCATTCTTTCAATGAATATTTAATGAGCCCCCCCTTGACTGGACGACTGTGATGGATGCTGGGGATGGTCATGGTCTTTGACTTCACTAAGTTTCTAGTCCCACTAGGGAGATAGCTTTAACTAATTATATAATTACAACCATATATAACAATGTGCATGATGCCACGAGAATTTGTGACTCGAGCCCTCACTGAGTGTGGCATATTAGGGAAGTTGTCCTTGAGTGACATTTGAGCTGAGCTAGGAAGGAAAAGCAGGTGTGTAAGGGCAGGGAAAACAAGACTGGTGGTTGCACCTGTGTGGGTAGCCCAGAAAGTGTGAGAAGGGTCAGGAGGTGGGAGAAAGCCTCTTTGTGCATGGCCTTGTAGGCCCCATTCATGATTTGGGTCACTACCCAAGAAGCGACACATTTTTGAATAGAGAAAGGATCAATGTGAGCCAAATATAGGTGTGGAAAGGCCACTCATAAGGCTACTGAAGCTTGCCTAGAGGCAGACTTGTATTCGGACGGAGACAGTGAAGAGCGTCCAAATGAAAGGTCGGGAGGAGGGCATGACCTGAAGAGACAGTGCGGCTTGACAGTGTCAATGTGTGCATTTGTGAGTGTGTTTCATAGCAGTGAGTGGGGTCAGATGATCTCAATAAGCAGGGACCAGATTTTATACAAACAATTCTGCAGTGTTTTTAGTTATACTTTCGTTTCCTTTTCCCCCCCACACTCTCATACCAGGCCCAAAGTCAGATCAGAATGTCAAGAATCAGTCATTCTTTTCATAATCCCTATATATACAAAAACTGTGCAAGATTTGCTTGTGGGGCACACCCTAGGCTTTCTTACTACTTTCCCAGAATCTCACACTCGATTTTAAGCAGAGACAACAGGCAAGGATTAGGAAGATATAAGAGAAAACTTGTGACCTAACCGGTTTGGCTCAATGGATTGAGCATCGGCTTGAGGACTGAAGAGTCTCAGGTTCAATTCTGGTCAAGGGCATGCACCCTAGTTGTGGGCACATCCCCAGTAGGGAGTGTGCAGGAGGCAAATGATTGATGTTTCTCTCCCATCAATGTTTCTAACTCTCCCTCTCCCTTCTTTTCTGTAAAAAAATCAATAAAATATATTTTTAAAAAGAGAAAACTTGTAATCAGCTATTAAAAAAATAAGAGATGAGTAAATGTGGGTTAACTGTGCTGAATTAAAAATATGTGTTGGTACAAGTTCCCCAGGCTGTCTTATTCTGGTAGAGATGAAAGCACTTTTTACAATGAGTGCTAACTGCAACCGTGTGTGAGGTTCTTATCTGCTGTTGCAACACCTAGTTCTAGGGCTTGGACTTTGCAATCACTTAGTAAATATTTGCTGAACTGAAGCATAAACACAACATAGTGTGAGACAGTGCTATCCCAAGATCCTTAGGGCTATATATTCTTGGCACAATTTTGAGTCCCCAACTCTTATCATCAGAACCTATTCCCAAACAACTGTTTCCCTCCACTTTGTAGACAGGCTCTTCATTCTCCTATATAATAAAAGAGAAACATGTAAATTGGTCTACCTCTGCTATGCTCACCAGCCAATCAGGAGTGAGTATGTAAATTAACCTAACAACGATGGTGGGTTAATGTGCATACACAGGTGCTGGGCAGAAAGCAGAGCAGCTTGGGGAATTTGGCTCCCCAAGGTGCCAGATAGAGAGCAGAGAGGGAGAGCTGGTGGTTTGGAGGACTTGGCAGAGTGGGAGGCCATGGGACAGAGACAGAGCAGGAAGGGAAAACTCAGAGCACAGGGAGCACCAGGAATTCTGGGAGTAGTAGTTCTGGTGGCAGCCCCAGGACCAGAATCAGAAGCCCAGAGTGAGGGGAGCACCAGAAATGCTGAGAATCATAGTTCTAGTAGCAGATACATTGCAGGATCTCCTAAACACTAGTGCAAAGTTAGCCTGGAGCAAGTTACTGTTGTGGTGGGGGATGGAGGGAAAGCAAAGGTGAGAGACATAAGTAAAATCAGAGTGTTTAGGAAAAATTAAAGGGAAGATATCCTAAAACTTCCAGGAAATATCCACCAATGAAGCAAAGAAAAAAAAAAAAAAGCCTCTATTATTCTGCGAGCAACAAACCAAACTGGGTTGGGGTCTCAGACAAATCACTCATATGATTGCAAAGACAGAAGAAACTCCCAGATTGGAGAGGGCTCCCTTGAAGGCTCCCAGATTGGAGAGGGTGCAGGTCAGGCTGAGGGACCCACCTCCTCCCCTGTGCACGAATCTCCATGCACCGAGCCCCTAGTTTCATTATAGAAAGGAGAAGGAAACAGGGAACAGATAGGGGCTTGGTCACTACTGTGTAAACAGGAACTTTGTTTGAAGTAAGTTCTGGATCAGGAGTTCTAGTAATAACTAGCTGAACTTTGATAATCCCGTGTTTTAGTCTTAAATAAAGGAGTTTATATACAATGGGCTTTACATGAGATTTTTATTCTATTATACTAAGAAAAGCAAGGCCCATAACCTTAAATAGATTTGGGTCAGGAAATAAAAATAAGCCAGCCAATTGTTGAAGGCAATTAGGGAGACTTCTCCACTAATTTCAATCTTAAACTTAGATAGGATCCAATTGTGGGTTCCTTTCTCTGGGCTCCTGGCTAGGAAGTGAGTTCCATCACCTGTTTTTATTCAGACCAGCAGCCGTTATTGTCTATAACAGTATTCTTCCTTCACCAAAGACCTCAATTTCCTGACTACTTTCCTCGCAACACAGAAAACCTAGCAGCCTTGCCAAATACTTTAGTTCATCTAAATTTGAACCTGGGCCTCCTTTCTAAGCTACTTAGTCTTTTATAACCAAAGGAAAAATTACATATTTAAACCCTCAAAATAAATATTTTATAACTTCTTATGAATTCAATTCATAATAATACAATATGGAGTTATTTTCAGTCATCTCTGTCTTTTGCTCCATGTTAAAAATGCGCATGAACTCAATGTAATTGAAATTTCTCTTTTTGCCAATAGGTGCTTCTCTGTACAGCTCATCCACTTCCTTGGCTATAAACCCATTCCCCATTGTTGTCAGCTGCTCTCTCAGGTAATCTTCCAGAGTAGTGCCAGTTGCTTCTTCATCAAAGCAAGCAAAAGCATTCCTGATGACATCTTCTGGATCCGTGCCATTTAAGTTTTCACCAAACTTCAAGACAAACGTAGTGAAATTTATGAAAACAGGAGCCTCATTCATTATGGCATCTAGAGACTCATCAGTTGGATTCTTCTCCAGGGAGCTAAGCATGCCATGTAATCTTCCTTGTTAATAACCATCTCTGTTCTGATCAATCATGTTGAAGGCTTCTTTGAACTCCTGAATCTGTGTCTGGTCAAACATTGCAAACATACTGGGTGTTGCCTGTGGTGGGGGTGGGGGACGCGTGGCTTCATGGTGGTCTTGCTCTTTGCCCTTCTGCTGGACATGGTGGCAGTTAGATCCCTGCACAGCTGTGAGAATCCAAGAACATCAGTGACCCTTCTCGCTGCCCTTGCTGCAGCTATTGCCACCCTTCTACACCCAGTGTGGTGATATCTTAAAGATGCATTGGGCTTTGGGTGATACTATATTACTGAATATCAGGACCTGAGGCACTTTGGGCAGATATTTGGGACAGTCAAGGAAGACCCTCATTTGTGCCACTCCATTTCCCACATTTCCAGCCAAAAGGGCAGACGTTGTCTTAAATGATGGTTGTTCTTTCAGCTGAAACCAGCTCAGACCCCTTTTTATTTTGGGGTATGTGTCTTGGCAACTAAACCAAGAATTTGAAAATTATTTTCTTTTAAATCTCAGGAGGAACTTCAGGAATATTATGAAAGTTTACCTACATTTTATTTCTAAGTTGCAAAACCCACTAGATTAGACTAGAAGTTTCCTGTCTGTCATCTCTGGTCTCCAGCACAGGGCAAAATACCTTGTAATGTTTGTGGAATTGCTAAACAGCACTCCCCTACTTTGCAGATGAAGAAAAAGGAGAATAATTTTCCTTAGGTCAAGGAGTGCAGCACCAGTAAAACAGCACTAGGGTGGAATGTTCTGTGTTCTTCCCCCTCCATTCTGCTGATTTGTCACAACTGCTTTCTTTATTTTGAATATTTGGTTCTAGAGGCTGGTACAGCTTTCCACAGTTCAAATAGGTACACTTATTGTTTCTCTTTTATTTTTGCATTTTAAAAATTAATTTCTTGCCAGCAGGGCTGAAAGCATCAAACATCAAATGACAGTTCTCTTCTTATATTAAGCAAAGACAGTCTAAAGCTTAAGAAAAAATAATACTTGGAAGAAAAACAAAATATTATCAGCACAAATCTCCCTAGGTGGTAGAATTCTAAACTATTTTTATTTTCTTTCTTATCTTTTTTGTACATTGTAATTTTCTACAGCGAACAATAATTTAAAACATTTTTTCTCATAAATTACTTTCTAATAAAAAATAACATTACATATATAAAATCTCCTTCTTCTCTATTTCTACTGTTTGAATTTAAATGAAGTGGAGCAGTGGCTTCCATTAAGCAGGGTGAAGGGCACATTAATTATCCTGCAGATATTTGGGACAGTCAAGGAAGACCCTCATTTGTGCCACTCCATTTCCCATATTTTCAGCTGAAAGGGAAGACTGTTGTCTTAAATGATTGTTGTTCTTTCAGCTGAAACCAGCCCTTTTTATTTTGGGGCATGTATCTTAGCTCTTTGCAAATGTGCAGTCTTGCTTCTATGTTTACCAATCCATTGTGTTGAAAAAAATATATTTTAAGGAAAAACCCCCACTTACACAATTCAAGACAATAAGAAAGCACAAAGCATCCCATGGGTTAGGCTTTTTCTGTTTTTGGCCCATAAAAAATTATTAATCAACTCCCTTAATATTGCACCTAAACCTTCTTCCATAACACATAAAGAGGAGGAGTATAATCCTAGGCTTTTGTACAGGAGAAATAAAAATAAATTAAAAATAAGCCCAAAAAACTTTAAGATGTATGAATGTATGTGTGTGTGTGTGTGTGTGTGTGTGTGTGTGTGAGAGAGAGAGAGAGAGAGAGAGAGAGAGAGAGAGAGAGAGGGAGAGAGGGAGAGAGGAGTGAGTCTTGGGTATTGCTTCTTATGAGTCAGACTGGGTATGCTTTAAGATGTTTTTCTGCACCTACCACCACTAAGAAAAAAATATATATGATATCCTACAAAAGTTAAACTTTGATTTTCTTCCATAGAGAGGAAATATGGAAAATTTGAAACTTTATCCATAAGTATTTGATTCATTTTTTCCCCTTATCACCTCTTCTGAACCCCAACTACCTTCACCATACCAGTTCTCCAAATGCTAATCAAATAAAATATCCAAAAACTACATCTGCTATCCTCAGAAATTAACAATTAAGTGTCTAATAAACTGTCAATTTGCTCATTGACAGTTTTCTGTTTAACAGATGAGTAATATATATAGTAAAAATATACATTTCCCCAGGGGACTTCATTTAAAAAATGAAGCCATAAAGATTTTATCCCCTAAGTTGGATCTCATGCAAAATAGTTAAATTTTATTTTTTTGGCCATTAAAATAGCCTTCTTTGCATCTCCTTCTTGAGGGGCCATGTGTGAAGATCAGATCTTTCCAAAACATGATTATCCAGTTCAATTAATGATTTCAATGACTTTTTATGGAAAAATCCTTCTGAAGACTGTCTCTCAGTAATTCTAATAAAAGTAGTTTCAGGAGGTGAAAGGAAGACAGTGAAGTGGACTTTCTCTTCTCATCCTCCCTACTTCTTTCACTTCCCTTTGTCTCTTTCTCTCCATCTGCTCTTTCTCTCCATCTGCTATCTCCCTTCTTCCTCCTCATCTTTCTCTCCCTCCCTTCTCCTTTTATTTTTACCACCTTTTCTCCTATCTCTGTCTCTGCCTGTTATTGAACTTAGTGATATACCAGATGGACGGACCTATTAATGTTCACTAAGATACTTGTAGATAGTCTTTGAGGATTATGTCACAAGACTGTGTGGAAATAAACAACTTCTCATATTTACTACTGTTATTGATAATAAAAATTATTATTATTAACAATTATAATTACTAAATTTATTATAATACCTTATTTTTGCATCATATTAATAACAGACATCTTACAAAAAAGAATGTTCTCATCTTCTACCTGGCTGATTTTAATGCTGCCATGGGAAGAAGAGGAGCAGCTAGTATTTCTGTTCTTCAAATGAAGAAGTAAGGCTCTAAGAAGCTGACCTGCTTATAATAATAGCACAGGTAGATAATAATGGGTTTGACTCTGGAATGTAAGAGTTCTGGTAGCTGTGCTCTTACATGGAGTTGAAATTAGGTCACCTTATCTAATTTTAAGTTGTAGCAAGTGGTGTTCAATAAAAAAGGTTTGTGTTCATGGATAAATGCAAAGGCAAGTAAAGGAAGTTGTGCCTAACTAGCAATTCTTTATACCTTTGGCAGATGTGGTTGAGGTGGTTTTGCCTGACCTAACTTCCAGGGACAAATCCTAAAGTACTTTATGGATGCCTCTGCATATTGGAATCCTATCTAATGAAAGAGTAATATGCAGATTGACCATCACTCCAACACACAAGATGGCTGCCCCCATTCGATCAAAGATGGCTGCTCCCATGTGGACACAAGATGGCCACCACAAGATGGCCAGCAGGGGAGGGAAGTTGGGAAGGACCAGGCCTGCAAGGGAGGGAAGTTATGGGAGATCAGGCCCTAAGGGAGGGCAGTTGGAAGGAACCAGGCTGGTAGGGGAGCAGTTAGGCATCAATCAGGCTGGCATGGGAGTGGTTGGGTGTCGAACTCAATCAGAGAAGGGGCCAAAATCTAAAATCCAGCCTAAATCGCGGGCCGAATGGTTTACTGAACAGTCATAAACTGACAATGTCATAAACTGACAGCGGAGTGCAGTGATGACAGCGCGGTGCGGGCCACATTGCAAGGCCTGGCGGGCTGGATTTGGCCCACGGGCCTTGTGTTTGACACATGTGGTTAGGCTGGCAGGCAGAAGCGGTTAGGAGCAATCAGGAAGGCTGGCAGGCCCTAACTGGTTTGGCTCTGTGGATAGAGCGTTGGCCTGTGGACTGAAAGGTCCCAGGTTTGATTCCAGTCAAGGGCATGTACCTTGGTTTTGGGCACATCCCCAGTAGGAGGTGTGCAGGAAGCAGCTGATCAATGTTTTTCTCTCATTGATGTTTCTAACTCTTTCCCCCTCTCCCTTCCTCTCTGTAAAAAATCAATAAAATATATCTTAAAAAAAAAAAAAATAAGGAAGGCAGGCAGGCAGGTGAGCAGTTGGTAGCCAGCAGTCCCAGGTGCAGACTGGGCTGAGTGACACACATCCCCTTGCGCAAATTTTGTGCAGTAGGGCTCTAGTGTTAAGATATAAGCCCAGGATTTAACCAGACACTAACATTCACAGGGCTTGGGATTTAGTACAAAACAGTAATTTTCTTTTAAAAACTTGATATTTTTGGATTTATTTACATCAAAATAGACTTCTAGGAATTTGTGGGACAATGTCAGTGAGAGCAGGAGAGTACTGTAGGTGAAGTGTAATAAATACAGAAGAGAGGTGATAAAAAAAAAAGAGAGAGAGAGAGAGCATTGGTACCTCAGGGCCTTCCCCAATCCTCTTGACCTTGCCATGATCTCCTGCAAGATTGGATCCAGGCAAGTTTGAACAAAAAGTGAACCTGTTTTTTGCAATTCTGATGCCATCTCTGTCTATGCAACCTTAAACCCTTCCTATGCTCTTTATACAATCTCTTAATCACTCCTAAGGAGTTACTCTATTAACTTCCTACTGACTCCATGCCTTAAAAGTATCTCAGACCCTTTCTCCTTTTCCATCTGAGTTTTATTGCCAGAGAACTCTGCTCTGGTGCCTAGTAGTATTATTGTATTACTCTGACAGTACATCAGGCGGCCATATTATCTTTCTGCCCTTGTTTGTGAGAAAACTGTGAGATAGCTCTCTGATCTCTTTTCATTCTCTCTGTGTGCCAGCAACTTGGTGTGTGAAATCTTGAACTATCACTTTTAGGTTGACCAGGAGAGAGGAGATGTGGCCTGACAAAGGCTATGGTAGTGGAAAGAGTGAGGAAAAGGTGATTCTTTTTCTGGTATAACATGGTGATGGTTGGAATAGAAGTGTTAGGACAAGAGACAACTCAAAGAGAACATTCAGGTTTCTATCTGAGATTGGGAGAGCAATGGCAGCACCAGTGCATTTGGAGAAATAAGTTACTTAAGTGTAGCCAATCTAAGCTCTTAGAAGTCATAACTCTGGAATATATCGAAAAGAATGTAGACTAATGTAGTCTATACTATTTCAATTATAGACTATACAGAAACTTTGTACATTTAAAAATATATTCAACAAGTGAGCAGACATCATTGACTTGATAGGGCCTATGGATACTAATGACTAATAGTAACTTGCATAAATCTCAGGCCAGACTTGCTAAAAATATTATGCATGACAAACCATGAAAACAGTAATGAGAAGTTCATGATTTAGCATAAGTTATAAATTATTTTGTGACCCATTAATCCTGCTGTTTGTAGCAAGTATTCTTTTTCCCTAGCTAAGGGAGAGATAATAGAACAAAACATGTCTTTGAATGTTAATGTCTTCAAAATATTTAGTATTGCCAGGATAACTCAGACTTATTGGCATTGCAATACTTAATAGAACTACTTGAGCAAATTACTTTAGGAAACAAAATTAATACATTAAAAAACAAACAAACCAGACACAGCTTAGAAGTAATACAACCGAGATGTGGCTTTGATAGAAGCCCAGGCATTAAGAATTTAGAATAGGACCGTGTTAACTTTTAGTCTGACTTTGTGTTCTCCATCTAAGCTTCTTTATCATCATTAGTTGAACACCCCTAGGATGCTTAGACCCATTCAGAATAGGCCAAAGTTGCAGTTTTAGAAGGTTACTTTCTAGAAAAATGGATAAATGCACAAAGATGATTCTTTTTTTTTTTCTCTCTCTCTGGGTAAATAAGGCGAAAGAGGTTATGAAGATCATTCATGAAATTTAGCATAGGAGATCATCTGTCCATTTTATATAAACATGACATTTTTTCCACTTCTGAATGTCTATAATGCTGTTGCCAATTCAAGTTAAATATCAAAGACAAAGATTGAGCTGCTAATCTTTTCTTTCTCCACCACATACAATATTCTTATCACAGCAAGCATCATCCTTTCAAATAAGAAAACAGGAATATATCTGGAAGCATTATGATTCTTTCCATGTGCTGAGATATTATTAAATTTCTTCCTTTCCTTTTAACAACATTCTCCTAAATCTGTACCCCTCCCTCATCCTAAGAAGTACTAATGCAACAGACTGTTAAATCTCAGAGGAAAGGCAGGGAGGGTGGATGAGTGGGTGGGCGGGCAGAGATCAACCAAAGACCTTGTATGCATATGTGCATAACCCATGAACACAGACAATAGGGTGGTAAAGGCATTGAGGAAGGGGGCCTGGGATGGACTAGAAGGGGTTAATTGGGAGACAATGGGGACATATGTAATACTTTCAACAAAAAAGATTTTAGAAATTAAAAATCAACAACTAACTCCTTGCTTTTTCTACTCTACCATGTGTTAAATATTCAGTATTATCTTGGATTCTTATTCTTTCACCCAAGGAATTAGCAAACTCAAAAACTTCAGTCACCCATCTAGATTATGGCTTCCATGTTTAGAAATACTGAAGTACATGTGTACTTGTGAGTGTTTGTGTGTGCAATAAGCTTTCTAGGTCTGTTTAAAAGGTTCAATTCTGCCTAATTGGCTGAATTTACCTTATGGCTAAGAGAAAATATTTTTATTATGTAGATTTAGTTTATGTGTCATGTTCAAATGTCAAGAACAGGTTCCCTTGACCTTCATCCAAGGCATTAATAATTTAAATTTTGGACTGACCACTTTGGGCCACCATTCACAGAATGATTCACCAATGACCACTGTCCTTTTGGTGCTGGCATTAGTTACTTGTATCTTGAACACTTGCTCTGTAGGACCTTATAATTTAAGCCTCCACATCCCAAAGGGCTATAAATCAGTGCTGGGCGAAAACCATTCTGTGGGAAAACAGACTGTATTACACAATGTTACAAAGAATTTTGGGAACCTTTAAATAAGCTAACAGCTAATGAGACTTTACAAGGGGGCAGAATTACAGTGGTGTTTCCCAAATTTATGACAGTGGAACAAGAGAAACATGCCCTGTTTCTCTGAAATCCTACAGAATTTACATTGGGAAACCTTGAACTAGCTAAATTTCCCAAGTGGAATAGTCCTACAAACCACATTCTTCTTTTTTCTTCCCCAAAAGAGAAGTGCAGAATACTCCACAGGTCTCTGGAAAGTAAGCAATTGCTATTTGGGTTTCGGTCAACTCTTGATAGAGCACCAGGACAACTATCAAACTAGACTTTGGTCTCTTAGCTAGTTCTAAGATGGAATGCAAAGACTCCTGACTCTTAATGTAAACAGTTCTTGATTCTTAATGTAAACAGTTCTTCTTACACTTGTTATTTTGGTGTGTGTGTGTGTGTGTGTGTGTGTGTGTGTTTGTGTACTACTGTATTGAAAACTCAACTTAAAAAAAATTAATTTCCCATTTATCACTCTAGATACCCCACCATTCTAGCTTAAGGCTAAAGTCAAAAGATTTCCCTAAATCAAAAAGCAATTATTAGCCATAAGACTGGGAAGGGAAGTGAAGCAGAATGTAAAGCCTTATTAATTTTTCTCCAATCATATTAAATATCTATGAGCATTTGAATTATGGCTGAAGCAGACTTATATGTTATTTTCCCCTTATGTGAACAGTCTGTTATGTCGTAAAAGGAACTTTGTGTCATTTCTCTTCAAGAAGCCATATTAATTGCTATCTTAGCCAGGAATGGGTACTTTAAAAGACTAATACATGTTATTCATTTGTTTTGGTATTTTTATATATGTCAAAATTAAACTAAATTGGGGTTGTCCTTTCCATTCTTTCCAGGATTAGGCATTACATTTAGCCTTTTTCTATTTTTAGAAAATTTTATTTATCTTCCAAGGTACAAAATAGAATGACAAATGACAACATGTACTTGAATAGTACTTTGATAGAAATTATTTCATTTGACCCTAACAATATCCCAAAAGGTTAAAAGAAATTAAGATCTTAACCCAAACAGTAAATAAGATTAAAAAAAAAAAGTTAAGGAATAAAGAGAGAGAGCTAAAGTTTTATTTAAAATCATACATTTTTAGTTGGTAGAACCAAAACCTCAACCCAGGGCTCCTGACTCACAGCTTTAAGTTATCTCTATTAAGAGCAGGAATGCCCTAGCCGATTGGCTCAGTGGATAGAGCAATGGCCTGTGGACCTATGGGTCCTGGGTTCGATTCCAGTCAAGGGCATATCCTCCGTTGCAGGCTCCTCCCTGCCCTGAGCCCTGGTCAGGGTGCATGCAGGAGGCAACCAATCAATGTGTTTCTCTCACATCGACATTTCTGTCTTTCCCTCTCTCTCCCACTGTCTCTAAAAATCAATGAAAAAATATCCCTGGGTAAGGATAAAAAAAAAAAAAAAAAAGAGCAGGAGGTTTTTCTTCCTCTCCACTACTGAGATATATACCATGTTAAATATATTCAGCAATTTGCCGAAACCGGTTTAGCTTAGTGGTAGAGCGTCCGTCTGCGGACTGAAAGGTCCCAGGTTCGATTCTGGTCAAGGGCATGCACATTGATTGCGGGTACATCCCCAGTAGGGGGTGTGCAAGAGGCAGCTGGTTGATGTTTCTCTCTCATCGACGTTTCTAGCTCTCTATCCCTCTCTCCTCCTCTCTGTAAAAAAAATCAATAAAATATATTAAAAAAACATATATATATATATATATATATATATATATATATATATTCAGCAATTAAAAATATACACCAGTCATTTCTATTCCTGACCCAAAGAGTTTGACTTTCTATTCTACTTCAAATCAAAACCAAGTGTTGTAACTAATTAAATTATTTTATAAAATTTGGGAATAAAACAACCACTGCCCAGAAACCAATAAAAACAAACAAACCAAAAACCAGAAAATTATCTTTACATGGTTAATTGTAATCACTTTTCCTTCCCTGTGTGATATTTTCTTCTCTCCCCCTTTAATATGTATACCTGGAGAATGCGTTTCTGTTAAATTTAGATCCATTTTAGATTACGTCTCGTTTCTTATTTATCTGTCTCTCATCTTGTCGCTATAAAATAACAGCCATCCTTTATGTTACTCTCAGGTAATTCATACTCAAGTCTTGTCTAGTTATCAGGAACAAATTCCTAAAATACAAGAGTAATTGTGAAGTTAGTTTCTTTTTAAACATATGCCTATATTCACTTTAATTCCTATGGGAGTCATGGGGGGGGGGGGGGGGCGCGCGCACAGGTCTGCCCTTAGGTACATCTTGGATAGAAGGACAAATTACTGATCTTGGATGTAGGTATGTTCTGCCTGACCTCTCCATCTCTCCTAACCCCCTTTTAGGTGCCTGGTATTCTTGTGGTATCTCTATTCCTGGACTATCAAAACTTGCTCTTAGGAAAAAATCATATATTAATCATTATTCTTTTTTTTCTTTTTTCTTTTTTTAAATATTTGAGGCTTCTCTTACATGTTTGTATAAAACAAGATTTATTTTTCTATACAACCTTGGTTGCCCCCTACTTCACACATACACACACAAATCATACAGAATAAACTTCTATCTATGGTTAAGGTCAAGCCAGTCTGTGGGAGTTCTTAGAAAATAAACACATGAGAAAGGAATTAGACCTGCTGCTATGATCAACAACAATCTTTTCCTGGGAAAATGTCTGCTAAAGTGAAGCTAAAAAGAAACCCACATAATTTATCTGTATAAATATAATAACTCATAGAGAATGAACCAGAATGAGCTCACTGTTAAAGACTAACAAATATATTTTAATTTTTGGGCTGAGGTATTATAAGTATTTTATTCTTTAGAGCGGTACAAAAAAAAGTCTCCTTTGAAGTGATACCAATGAATTATCTTGACAAGAAGAAAATACCTGACAACAATTTAAATCCACATGTTCTGATAACATCAAGAGAGGACTAAAAAAGAAATCTGTACTTCAGGATTGCAGGATATTGAAAGTACTATTGGGTTGGGAGGAGATAATGATTAATAGTGACTATTAAAAAATAGTGACTATTAGACTTAGAATGAATGGTCATATGCATCAAACTCTTTCCATTAAGGAGAGTTAATTTATTATTCAATCAATTTTGAAGATGATTATCTCTTTACCAATGAGTAAAATTATTATAAAGTCTATTTTTTTCATGATAGCTATTACGAAAGTGAAAAAATGTCACTCATCTTTCTCCTTCCCTTCTACGATACCTAAATAATACTTTATTTTGTAGTTTACTGAGCTACTTTTGAGTGTGTTCATTTATTTTTAATGAGAATATATCTACTTGCCAATAGACCAGATATCTTATTATACTTTAGTGAAAATCATAGTTGAAAAAATATGATTCTCTGTGGACTGTGGAATTTATCTATTATTTCAACAGTTTAACCACACATTATGTTATTGGTGAGTTTTCTGCAATGATGTATTATATTCTGAAAGTTTGGTAGTAAACCCTACAATATTTTTGGAAACTATCAGTGCTAAAAATCAATACACATGTATTGAATTAGTGATGAGTACAGAGAAAGAGACTGTAGCATAACTTTTAATTTGGTATGTATAAACTGAGGCCTAGGGATAGCTAGGGACTGTCAGTTTATAAAGATTTTAAGTTTGTTGAAGGCAAAAACCATATGCTGTATTTTCTTTCTCTTTTACCATAATTCTTTGGTTGGGATGGTTAAAATTATAAGCCAACAAAAAATCCAGACTGTAGCATTTGTGTAAGATAGAAGTCCACCAGGAATGGGACAAGAAACCAGGAACTGAGCTTTGGCAGAGGCACACATGACCTCTCTTGGGAACGGTAAGGATGAAACAGAATTTAGCAGCAATTACTATTGCTCTTTGAGCTCTGAATAGATAAACTCAATAATCCCTTGGCATAAGTGCTTAATGGGGTACTCCACTTTTATACACAAAGATTTAGAGTGTTAAGGTATTTTAAAAGTTGTAAATGATTGGAAGTTATCATTTGGCTACTTCTTTAATAACAAAACCATCCCAGATGGGTTGGGATCCAACTTCACTTAAAGACAATTCCTGAAAACCATTTTCATGTATCCTACCCCTGATATTTAAGAGATTTCTCTTTTCTATTTTACATGTAGTAGTTAGCCTCCAAATGGTACCCAGTGATCTCTGCCTCCTGGTATTTACACCCTTGTGTTCCCATCCCATGATGTTCTAGGTTTGGTCTGCATGACCAACAGAATAAGGCAGAAATGATAGTGTGTTGCTCCCAAGATTAGATTTTAAGTGACTATGACTTCTATGTTGGGCATTCCCCCATATGCTCACTCTCTTCATCTTTCTCTCTTTTACTCTGTTCACATTTTTCTGTGGGAAACCAAGTGCCATGCCATGAGGACACTAAGGCAGTCCATGGTGAGACCTTTGTGGTAGGGAATGGAGATTGGCTAATAATCTTGTGAACGAACTTGGAAAAGAGTTCTTTAGCTTCAGTTAAGCCTTGAAAGGACTACACCTTCGTAAGAGATTCTGAGCCAGAACCACCTACCTAAGCCATTCCTGGGTTTTGACCCTCAGAAATTGTATGAGATAATAAATGTTTGTTGTTTTAAGTTACTAAATTTTAGGGTGATTTGTTAGCCAGCAATAGATAACCAATACACCATAACCATATTAAAATGTGAAATACTGTCTTTATGTTAGGTTGAAGAGGTGACCTCTTTCACTGTTTCTACAAGTGGCAGTTAATTTCTCACCAGTGGTTTTTTATTTTGTTTTGTTTTTAAGTGCTTTGCAAAGCTACTGCAGACAACAATTGAACTGGTGATGTCTGGGTTCCCTGACAGAGTTAATCCATATTATGGAGGATAAACATATTAATCTAAGGTATCTATTTACTCACATTGGTTAACCTTATCTTGCAATTATTACAACTGCGGGATGGTTAAGTAGCACAATATGTTTGATAGTTATTTTTATCATTCCTCACTTTCATAAATGTGGGGAAATATCAGTTTCAGTTGATACTGGAGAAATTGTGGCATTAAAGTTAAGGACTAGTTGAGACTGCTAGGAACACTGATAAATTTGCATTTATAGAGTGACATTATTAGCATATGTAATGTTTGAGAGTAGGAAAAGGTCATGCATACTGGTAAGATTTTTTCCTCCTCCTTTATACTTTTCTAACCTTTATAGACTTTTTAGAGTATGCATTGATTGTTTTGAAATAGTAATAAAAAGGCAAAGTTAAAATTTTAAATATAGTTTTAAACTTTTTATTATGGAAAATTTGTAACATAAAATTAGAGAGTATATGAACCTCTATGTAGCTATCACCCAGCTTTAACATGGCAATTTAGTTTGATTTATTCTCCAGTCTTCTTGCTGCTTCCCTATTGCCACCTATAATGGATTATTTGGATGCAAATATAAAACATCATATTCTCCCATAAGACAAGGTATTAACAATCTCATTTAAAAGCTGGGAAGCAGGTGCTTACCTATTGTTCTCACCAATTGGTTCTATGGAAAATGTGATTTAGCTGAAATATGTATTTATTTTAGGCAAGTTGCATAGTGGGTCATTAACCTGTATTCAATGATTTTTTTTTTATAAAGTAAAGCTGTTTTTTCACACATTTTAATGGTAATTTTATGTCTTCACATCCTAAATTCTCAGTTTCTGCAATGTTTCCCCTGACATTTTAAGATCTGTTGGATAGCTGGAAGATCTGTAGGTTGGCTATAACAAACTCCCGCAATGATGGAGCAGTCTTTAGAAAATTATGGTTAGAACTTGGGATGATGCTTCCCATGCCTACAAATGTACTAAGGTGCAAAAGGGCAGGTCAGTGGGTAGCCACTGAAGGCTGATTTTCCTAACCCCCAGTGCTTTAAAAATACCACCAAGAACTAGCATAGAAAGTGCTCATTCAAGTATCTTCACTTCCACCTTGCGAAGCCCCTGGCTGGTGTGGGGCCCAGTCCTTCATTATTATTACATCTGGTGTCATGTTTTTCCAGCTGGTGCACGGTTTCCCTGTAGAGATCCCTTGATGTCCATCCCTCTACCAGCCTCCTGCCTGCTCTCCTGGGGCTCATCCTATGACCCTACTCTACACAGGCAACTTCTTCAAGCCTGGACTGTGATTAAATGAATGGTTTAAATCTGCATATGGATCATATGCTTATCATAAAATTAAAGTGTTAGAACTGACTATAATTTTTAGTAATGTGAATTTATTTATTTCAACTCTGCCCCCTCCAACCCTATACATGTAAGCAAATCAGAATTTTTTGATTGGACTGTTTATCTTCCTTTTGTTAAGTTGTAGATGTTCCCAATAAATTTTTGAGATTAAACCCTTATCAGAGATAACATTGACAAATGTTTCCCGTGCAGTGGGCTTTCTTGTTTTTTTTTTTTTTTTACTGTGCAAATGTTGTCCCATTTGTTTATTTTTCTCCTTATTTTCCATTGTTCCAGGAGCTGTGTTGGTAAAGATATTGCTATTACATATGTCTGCTATTTTGCTGCCTATGGATTCCTCTAGAACTTTTATGGTTTTCAATCTTATGTGTAAGTTCTTTGTCCATTTTCAGTTTAATTTTGTGTATGGTGTAAAGTGGTGGTCTACTTTCATTTTCTTTTGCATGTATCTGTCCAATTTTCCCAACACCATTTACTGAAGAGACTGTCTTGACTCCATTGTATGCTCTTGCCTCCTTTGTCAGATATTAATTGAACATAACAGCTTGGGTCAATCTCTGGGTTCCCTGTTCTGTTCCATTGGTCTAGAATAGGGGTGTCGAACTCAATCAGAGAAGGGGCCAAAATCTAAAATCCAGCCTAAATCGCGGGCCGAATGGTTTACTGAACAGTCATAAACTGACAATGTCATAAACTGACAGCGGAGTGCAGTGATGACAGCGCGGTGCGGGCCACATTGCAAGGCCTGGCGGGCTGGATTTGGCCCGCGGGCCTCGTGTTTGACACATGTGGTCTAGAATGTCTGCTCTTGTGCCAGTACCAAGCAGTTTTGATAACAATGGCTTGGTAATATAGCTTGATATCTGGTATTGTGATCTCTCCAACTTTGTTCTTCTTTCTCAAGATTGCTGCAGCTATTCTGTAGCTTTGGTGTGAAATGTTCTGAAGACGTCAATTAAGTCCATTTGATCGAGTGAATAATTTGAGATTGCTGTTTCTTTGCTAATTTTTTGTGTAGATGATTTATCCAGTGGTGTCAATGGATAAAGTCCCCTACTGTCAATCTCTCCCTTGATATCTTCCAGAAGTTTTATGTACTTGGGTGCTCCTATATAGGGGGCATAGGGATGAGTCTGATTTAACAAAGTATAGGGAACTTAATTATGTTATATCACAAAAGTGACACTAAATTTATTACTCTATTTATAAAAATTCTATTTGTTAATATATGAACTGGATTTGGAAATTTGATTTAAAAAATTTTTTTTTATTGAATTCAGAGAGGAAGGTGAGGGAGAGAAAGTTAGAAACATCCGTGATGGGAGAGAGTCATTGATTAGCTGCTGGGGATCCAGCCTGCAACCCAAGTAGGTGCCCCAACTAGGAATCTAACCATTACCTCCTGGTTCATGGGTCAATGCTCAACCACTGAGCCACACTGACCAAGCCGCAAATTTGATTTTAACATTTAGAAATTATTTTCAAAATGTGGTTATATGAAATTAAAAAATATATATTTCAGAAAGAATGCATTAAAATATAATATTATGCCTTAAATAATTTTGAGAACTTCTTTTAGTGGCATTACACACTACTTCTTTGTGGTAATAGCAGTAACTACTTTTAGCACCCAGTTATTTAATGCTTCCTTAGCAACTGTTTTAGCAGACATATATAGAAATATGTTAGAGCATCAATTCTCAAATGTCTGGAAAACCTTGTGGTCCTTGAAAACCTTTTAGGGGTTAACAAGGTCAAAACTATCTTAATAAGACTAAGAAGCTCTTTGTATTTTTTCACTCATTCTCTCATGAGTATAAGTGGAGTTTTACAGTAGTTATATGACATGTGATATCTCACAGATTGAACTCAAAAGCATATATACGAGTCCAGCTGTATATCATTAAAGAAATTTACAAAACTGTAAAGAAATTCCATTTTTTTCTTTTTTATAGGTATACAGGTAGGTAAGTAAACATTATCATAAAAGCTCTTTAAAGGTCTCAGCTTTTAAGATTATAAAGGAATCCTAGAGACCAAAAAGTTGGTTTACCTAACAATTTAAAACTTAGAAATGCTACTTTAGAGTATTAATTGGTAATTATTAAATCTTAATTTTATATGTCTCAAATAAAAGAATTATTTTAAAGTGACTTTTGACTTTGATTTCCAAACTACTTGCACATTGATCATTTTATAATAAATCTGAGTAGTAAGCTATAAAAAATTATTCCTACCTAAAATCTGAAGTAATCAAGAAACAAAGAATTTTATATTGCTCTAGAGGCCTGTTGCATAAAGATTTGTGCGTGCAATCGGCCTTCCTTCCCCTGGCTGCCGGCATCGGTTTTCCTCCGGCACCCAGGACCCAGGCCACAGCTAAGCCAAACCTTCAGCCTTCGGGCTTGGCTCCAGCCACAGTGGAGCCTTCAGTCTTCAGTCTTCATTCAGAATGAACCTTCAGTCTTCGCTCTGTGCCTGCGTAGGTAAACTAATTTGCATACTCACTCCTGATTGGCTGGTGGGTGTCACGGAGGTACAGTCAATTTGCATCTTGCTCTTTTATTAGTGTAGATAATAAGTTAGTAGCAGCACTGTAAGAGAATACTTTTAACTCTACTCCAATGTAGAGTTAATTAAATTTGGCTAATCAAATTTAAGGAATAACTGCTCCTACCCTATATATTACATTAATGTGATTGTGACATCCTGAAATAGAATAATATTGCAAAAACATGGAACCACTTCTAGCCACTTTCACATTCAACATCTTTACTTCTTTTTTTCAAAATGTTTCTATTGATTTTTTTACAAAGGAAAAGGGAGAGAGATACAGAGTTAGAAATATCAATGAGAGAGAAACATTGATCAGCTGCCTCCTGCGCATCTCCTACTGGGGATGTGCCAGCAACCAAGGTATATGCCCTTGACCGGAATCGAACCTGGGACCTTTCAGTCTGAAGGCTGACACTCTATCCACTGAGCCAAACTGGTTAGGGAAACATCTTTACTTCTTGAGGTAACTTTACAGAAGTAGACAGCTAATCATAATTCAATGCTTTCCTATCATTCCAAAATATTGTTAACTTCCTTTGTAAGAGTTCTTTAGGTTTTCATCCTTTGCCGATGCAGCTTCTTTTTACAACTGCTAACAGGTTTTCAGGTATACTTGATAGGCTGACTTCCACTTGAGAATGCATTAGAAAATAGTAGTATTTCCAGGTTTGCCATGCTAATCCCCAGCCCAAGAACTTATAATAGCTCCCACCAAATCAAGTTTTTACTTCTGCTAAGTTCTCAATGTTTCCATGATTTGGTTTCCCATTACCCACAACTTAGGCATGTACCCCAACCAGGAATCTAACCCTTTCTTTTCCTACTAGCATGGATTATCTTTTCCAGGAAAGCTGTTTTCCATACATCTGACTTACTCTTACTTCCATAATAACACTTAGGATTTACTATATCCTTGCTCATTAACCTCTACTACACCTGGAAGTAGTCCTTACTATCTCAATTTTATAGACAAGGAGCCACACCTAGAGATATTAACGTGACAAGTTAAAGATAACATATCTTGGTCGAGGCAATATTCAAATCTAAGTCTGTTTGGAAATGAAGCTAGTGCTCTTGGCCAGACATCTGAGTAAGTCAATGAAATTTAAATGGGCTAAATGGATTTAGGATTTTATGCTTAGACTGCTTAAAAGAATACACCTAAATTCTGTATTCAAGAAACACATCTAAAATATATGGATATAAAAAGAGTAAATGTTATAGGATAGGACCAGAGCTGGTGTTGCTAAACTTTAAGACAAAAATCATTATTATGGACATAGAGGGATATTTGTGTAACTATAAAAGTTTCAATTCATCAGGAAAATATAGTAAGCATGCAACATCTAATACATAGCTTTAAAATACAGATAAAAAAATGAGCAGTATAGAAAAAATAAGTAAATCCATAATAATTGTGGGAGATTTTAACATACTTCAATAAAATAAGTATTAATAGATAAAATAAGTAGACAAAATACCAGTTAGGACATAAAGAAACTTGAACAAAACAACTGTTAGGTTAAATTTGTATTTTGGAAACACTGAATCCCAAAATAGGAGAGAATACTTATCCTTTACAAATACAAATGGAAACTATTTGGAACTGAATAATAATGAAAATGTTATTATTAACAGTTGAATAAATTAATTGCTTAGTGAGAAATTTCTAGTCCTAAACATAAGAAAACAAACACACCAAAGGCTGAGAAGTCAATGAGCTAAACATTAATTTCAAGAAATCAGAAAAAAAGGTAGCAGGTGGGAAATGACAAGGAATATTAGCAGAAATCAATAAAAAAAAAAGAAAAAAAAGAAAGCATACATGTAATAGGATCAACAAAATAAAAAACTGGTTTTTGTAAGAACTGATGAGAATGTGGAGAAGAGGGAATCATTGTACATGATTGGTAGGAATGTAAATCGGTGAGGCCACAGTGGAAAACAATAGGAAGTTTCTCAAAAATTAAAAAAGAACTGCCTTATGACCTAGCAATCCTGCTTCTGAGTTCACATCTCAAGAAAATAAAATCTGAATTTTGAAGATATATGTACACTTCCATGTTCACAATAGCCAAGATATTAAAACAACCTAAATATCTATCCATGGATAAATGAATAAAGAAAATGTGTTATACTTATACACACACACACAGCAATAGTATGCAGGCTGAAAAGAGAAGGATATTCTGTTATTTGTGACTATATCGATAAACCATAATGGAGGACATTATGCTAAGTGAAATAAGCCAGACACAAAAAGACAGTACTGCATTGCATGATCTCACATATGTGGAATCTAAGTTAGTAAAATTTACAGAAACAGAGAGTAGAATGGCTCCCTTGAGGGAGGTGGAAGTGGGTAGATACTGGCAAATGGTACAAAGTCTCAGTTATACAAGATGAAAAAGTTCTGGAGATCTCCATACAGCATGATGACCATAATAAATTCTGTGTTGCATACTTGAAATTTGTTAAGGGGGTAAATCTTAAGTGTTCTCAACACACACACACACACACACATACACACACACACAGAAAGAAAGAAAATGGTTACTATATGAGGTGATGTGTATGTTAATTAGCTTGGTTGTGGCAATAATTACACAATATATACGTATATATTAAAACATCAAATTGTTATGGTACCTTAAGAACATATAATCCGTTTGTAAACCTCAATATAGCTAAAAGAAATTTTTTAAAAACCTGGTTCTTTAAAAAAGTAATAAAATTGATTAATGCCTGGGAAACTGATTAGAGAGAGGGAGAGCAAAATAACCAATGTTGGGAAAGGTGGGACATACTACAGATATTAAAATGATAACATAAGATACTATGAAAAACTTTGTTAATAAATATGAAAATGTAAAGTAAGCAATTTGTTAGAAAAACATTGTCTTAAACTAAAACAGTTTTAGTTTCAGAAACATCGTCATAAACTGAAATTAAAAATCTGAATAGCATTAAGCTATTTAATGTGTAAATAAAAACCTTTTCATAAAAACTCAAGGTTCAGACTGTTTCTTTGGTGAATTCTAACAAATGTGTAAAGAAAAAATAATGATCAGTCTTACATAAAATCTTCCTAGGACAAGAAAACAATGGAGTCCTTCACGAGGCCAGTAAAACCTGACATGTTTCTATTACAGAAGAAAAATAATAAATCAACCTTACTTACAAACATAGATACAAACCCTTAAACAAAAATTTAATACACGGCATTAAGTAATACATAAAAAGACCAATACATCCTGATTAGGTTGGGTGTATGACAGCATTGCAAAGTTAGTTGAACAGTGGAAAATCAACATATGCAATTTACCATACTAACAAAACAAAGGAGAAAAACATATAATCATCTCAAAAAATGCAGGAAAATTTTTTTAAAAAAAATATATTTTATTGATTTTTAACAGAGAGGAAGGGAGAGAGCTAGAGAGCTAGAAACGTCGATGAGAGAGAAACATCGGCCAGCTGCATCTTGCACACCCCCTACTGGGGATGTGCCCGCAACCAATGTACATGCCCCTGACTGGAATCGAACCCAGGACCTTTCAGTCCGCAGACCGACGCTCTACCACTGAGCCAAACCGGCTTCGACAGGAAAAAAATATTTGCTAAAACTAAAAATCTAGATTTGAAGGGGGAGTTGCTTAATCTGCTATAAGGTTTATTTAAAAAAAAAAAAGTAATTTACTATAAGGTTTATTTCAAACAATGGTGAAATGTTGTGAAATTTCCCTTTGAAATCAGGAACAAGATAAGGGGGCTATCATCGCAACATCTACTCAACACTATACTGGAGATCCTAGTCAGCTGGGTAAGACAAGGAAAAAAAAAAAGTACAGATCTGTAAAGGAAGAAAAAAAAGTACAAGAATTGTTAAGACAGAAATCAACTGTTATTATTCAGTGTTATATAACTGCATGTAGAAAATCTAAAAGAATATGCATATAATAGTTAAAGCAGCATCTTTCTGGCATAAGGTAGATAAACAGGTCAATGGAATAGAACAGGGGCTCCAGAAAAAGACTATTGCTATATGAACACCTGATTTTTGACAAAGGTGACAATGCAGAGTAAGATCTTTTTAACAGGTAGTACTGAGGCAATTGGATATTCATATGGAGGCAAAAAGAAACCTGATCTACACCATAAGCAAAAACCAATTCCAGGTAAACTGTAGGCAAGGAAAAATAGGGCTTCTAGATGGTAAAATAGGAGATATAACACATTCACAAATAATGATATACATAGGTCCTATGCATACTCAATGGCCTATCAATTCCACTCTTCGGTGGGTACTCAACAAAAATTCTACCCAGAGACATTTGCAAAAATGTTCATATTAACTTCATCCACAAAATGGAAACGACTTGAATATCCACTAATCATAGAATAGATGAACCTTGATATGTACATTAAATAGAATACTATACAGCAAAAAAATGAATGTACTACAACTACACACAATAATATGTATGGATCTCATAAACACAATGTTAAGTGAAAGAAACCAGATACAAAAAACATACTTTAAGATTCCATTTATGCCGAAACTGGTTTGGCTCAGTGGTAGAGCGTCGGTCTGTGGACTGAAAGGTCCCAGGTTCGATTCTGGTACAAGGTCATGTACATTGGATGCGGGCACATCCCGGTAGGGGGTGTGCAAGAGGCAGCTGGTCAATGTTTCTCTCTCATCAATGTTTCTAGCTCTCTATCTCTCTCCCTTCCTCTCTGTAAAAAATAAAAAAATAAAAATAAAAGATTCCATTTATATAAATGCAAACAAAGAAATAAAGAACGCAGGCTCAATCATTAAAACTAAAAAGAAAAACAAGAAAAATGCATATCATAAAACTCAGGACAGTGGTTACCTTTGCTTCATATTAGAAGAGAGTACTGTCATAAATGCAAATAAAGGTTACTTCATTTAAAATTTGAGATGTTATTAGTTCATCACTTGGTCTGTGCATGTGATCAGTTCTGCATTGGATCTAGATTATTAATGTCCACATGTTCCCAAGACTCAGAAGAACAAGTTCATTGATGCCCTCCTGAATAGTATATTCACTGTGATTTTGCTTTTGTGGGAATCAGAAGCATCTCAAAGAACCATGCTTCAAGTGAAACCTTTGTTCCTCTTAAGTAGCATGAAATAAATTTCAGGTTACTCTGCTTGGGCTTTGCCCTAGTAAGAAGAAGGGGTAGGAAAGTCTTCACCAAGGTCAACTACATCACACTTATCCTACCTAATCCTATATAATAAAAGCTTAATATACTGTCGGTCGTCTGATTGGCCATTCAATCAATGATATGCTAAGGCTGCTCAACTGCTCGTTATGATGTGCACTGACCACCAGGGGCAGACGCTCCGCTCCCACCAGTAGTTTAGCTTGCTGCTGGGGTCCAGCCAATTAGGACTGAGAGAGCAGGGCTGGACATGCCCTGGAGTGCTCATGCAGTCCCTACCCGCCTGGCCAACCTTCTGCATCACTCCCTAGCCCCAACTGTGCACCAGTGGGGTCCTTCAGCCTGGACTGCACCCTCTTGCAATCCAGGACCCCTTGAGGGATGTCAAAGAGCCAATTTCATCCCGATCCTGCAGGCCAGGCCAAGGGACCCCTCTGGTGCACAAATTCGTGCACTGGGTCTCTAATAGTATAATACCGTGTTTCCCCGAAAATAAGACATCCTCCGAAAATAAGACCTACTTACAGGTTTCCTTCTGAGTGAAGTATAAGGCATCCCCTGAAAATAAGGCCCCCTCTTAGGCTAAACATGAGAGATTTGGTCCACTGATTCTGAAAGAAATGGAGTCACAAGAAATTCACCAGGAAATTCAGGAATTGGATTGTTATGATGATGTTCCAGAAGATGATGACATGATTGTCATTTAATAAATGAGTAAATTCTTGATACTGTAGGATTCACAGTTTGTCTGGTTTGTGTTGACAACTACCGTACTACCGTACCGTATACAGGTAATAAATTTCCTTTATTTTCATTTAACAATAAATGTGTACCGTATTCTTCTTCATGGAAAAATAAGACATCCCCTGAAAATAAGACCTAGCGCATCTTTGGGAGCAAAAATTAATATAAGACACTGTCTTAGTTTTCCCCCACCTGTATATCTTAATTCATAATTAGCCTGAATATACCACATAGGTGAGAAATTGGCTTAAATACTTTTGCATCTCATAGGACAAAGTAAAGAATTAGGTATATTAAACAGGCTTAAACAAATGCTTTTACTGCCTAAATGTTTTTCATTACTCTGCACATATTTGAAACATAAATCATTAGTTTTTCCACTGGTAATTTTGGTTTATCTCAAGCTTTTTATCACCCAGGAGAAAAAGAATATTTGTTATTCTATTGATATCTGAAAAATTTATAAATATGCCTCCTGAGAGTTGGCAAAAGCATGTCCATACCTCAATTTGGACAAGACTGAAGACTCAAGTCAGTTAACTACATTTACATTTAAAGTATGCCAGTGGTGTTGGATTGAGCTCTCTGGAAGTCAAGCAAAAATGGACAGACCCATCTCATTCCCCAAAGCATTTTGGCATGAAATCTACTAATTTTACATGATTACAAGCAAAGATGCTAATTGGTGTTTTGATGCTGTTTTAGTAACATCTGGAGAGGATATGAAAACCTGATGGCTAAAGTTGCTGAACTCGAACTTGAGGAGCCTTTCTCCACAATTTACTCCTCTTCTTGTTCCTTTTCTTCACTCCTACTCCATTTGAAATAGTCAGTGGCTTCCTCTACCAAGAGTACAATGATTAGAAACAGCAGCTAACCAGGATTTGGGCTCATTGATTCCAGAGTTAGACTAGATATTTAAGGCTGAACTATCTCTTAAGATCTTTGCAAACCAAGTCCTCCTACTACCTGAATTTTCCAGCACTAAAGCATTCTTTTGTATTAGTCATATAACTCCTCAAATGTCTTAAGTTTTTCCTAAGAGCCAGTGTTACAAAGAAGGCGGTTATTCAGAAAGGAGGTGACTTCACTGGGCTCAAAATCCTTATGGCAACCCTTTCTCTTACCATTCCCAAGACATTATGCACATTGTGCAGAAAGAAACTTTAATTCTGATGGTCAACTCTGAAATCTAATCCACTGCTGAAACGGTTATGGAGAACTGTCCTTTGAGATGCCCCCAATTTCACCAAGTGCCAGTTTCCAGAAATAAGGTCAATCTGTAGATAAGCAAGAAGTTTTGAAACAGTGTTGGGTGATTTTATCTGTAGCAATAAAAAACCTGTCTGGCAGAAATGGAAAGAGACCATAGGTTGCAACTCAGCTTTAGCATTTACTAGCTGCATGACTAACCTTGGAAGAATGAGTGTCTCTGGGGCTTCAGTTTTCTCTTCTATAAAATGTGGATTACTCAAGCACAGTGGTAGGCGCGAAGTAGGCGATGAGAGCATGACCGCTATCACTGGTTATGGGGAAGGAATCCCTTTTGAGTTACTGTAGTGACTCTGCAGGGAGTGAGGGCAGAAGGGGAGCAGTATTAGGGTATTCAGGGAAAGGATGCAGCCGGTTCTGTCAGGTCCAGCAGCACCGCCCACGCCTCTTGATCCAAGGCTTCTGCCCCCAAATCCCGAGGCCCAGGCCACCACCTTGGGTACTGGGGCAACTCGGGAAGGGGGGGGGGGGGCGTTTGTGGTTGGGGTCCCGTCCCAGCACAGCTCAGCTGGGCCAGGCCGGGGGCAGTTCAAACTCACCTGCTGGGCAGGTGCATCCCGTCCCAGGCGTGGCCGCCAAGGCGGGGTGGGGCGGGGCGGGGAGGGCGGGAGCAGAGGATGTAAAGCTCCAGGCGCATGGCACCCGCCGCCCAGTCGCCGCGCGGTGGCTGCCGGGATGCGCCGCAGCGAATGGTCGCGCCGGGCTCCGCTCTGAGTGACCTTTCACCCGCGCCCGGCGGCCCGGACGGCGGCGGCACAAGGCGGAAGCCATGGCGGAGGCGGCGGCTGCAGCGGGCGCGGCGGGCGCGGGCTCCGGGGCTGCAGCGGACCGGCACCCGGACCGGGACCGCGCGGGGCGGCGGCTGCGGGTCCTGTCGGGCCATCTGCGGGGCCGGCCGCGGGAGGCGGTGGGCGCCCAGGAGTGCAGAGCGCGGGGCGCCGCGGCGGCTGCCCCGGCGGCGCCCACGGCCGCCCCCGCCGCCGCCGCGCAGGAGCCGGGCGCCCTCCCCAAGAAGCGGTGAGTAGCGGCTCCGGGGCGGCGGCGGCCGGCGAGCAGGCCGCGCCCGCGGGAGGGCCGGGCGCGGTGGGGAGGGCAGGGGCTCCGGGGGCGGGGGGCTCCGGCCCTGGGAGTCCTGACACCCTCCTCCAGGAGAGGGGACCAGACGGGGGACGGTGAGGATGGGGGCGAGGGTAAGGGGAGGAACAGACCTGAAGTCTTTTGGGGGCAGCTTTTCAGAGGACTCTTTTCCTTGGCTTCGTAATGCCAGGAATGCCTTCTCTGTCTTGAACTAATAATAATAATAATAATAATAATAATAATAATAATAATAATAATAATACTTTCGGGGGGGGTCCGGGGGCCGAGATCTTGGGATGGATGGAAGGGGTTCTCTTTTGAATGTTGGAGGAGTGTGAAGGGTGTGCTGGATGGGGAATCTCCCCTAACGGGCGCCGGGGAGATGCGCCGGTTCTGGGGAAGAGGGCACTGGCTGGTTTTTGCTTAGGGGCAGGGTCTTCTGCTTGGAGGGAAGGAACCTGGGGGTGGGGCGGGTAAGAAGTCCGTGAACTTCAGATACTACAATAGTGATTTTAGGGTGTGTGGTGTGATGGTAGTTACTGAAGCGGGAAGATCTTAACTTCCTTCTTTTTTGGAGAAATCCCAAAGCCCGATGAAATGTGACTTTGTCAGCATGGATAAACTTTGAGAGTGGGGGGAAAAAATGCTGCTAATGATTGTGTGCTTTCATTGTGCCAGATATTGTGCTAAATATATATACATATATATATGTATATATGTATATATGTATATATGTATATATGTATATATGTATATGTATATATTTTTTTTGCTCTTGGCTCCAAACAATGAGATAGGTGTAGCTATCTACCATTTTCCAGATGAAGAAATGAAAAAGATTTACAGGCTGCTGCAGGCTTGACAGATGTACCGTGTGGCAGGTTAGAATTCGAAAGCACATCAAATTAACTTTAGGGTCAAGTTTTTAAGCTATACTGCTGTTGGTGAATTTATTAATTCATCATTTATTGAGTCCTTCCTTAATACATACCGATTGTACTAGATACACAGAAATTTAAAAATGCACTGTTTGCTTTTAAGGAACTAATAGTCTTGTCAGATAAAGTTGTATAACACAGTCTGATAAGAGACTGGCTGATAAGCATAGCAAATGATCACTTAACCCAGTTTTGGATATGTATTTCTTAGGGGAAAGGCTTTCCAGGAGAAGGATCGTCTGAGTAAATCTTGAAATCTGTGTTGGAAGTAGCCTGCCAACGGAGAGAAGTGTTCTTGGCAGAAAAAGTGCATTCACAGATAAAGCAGTGAGGCAGGTTAGGGAGCTGCTGGGAGTGAAGAAAAGGGTGAGAACGACAGGGGATGAGGGCTGGAGAGACTGGGTCTTATTTGCACCACTGTATGTGAGATGAAACATTCGTTTGCCTTTTGGAAAGGAAACACTGGGGACTGAATTGAAGAAGGTTAAGGATATGGGAACATAGACCTGCGTTTGAATTTCCACTACACTTCCAGCTGCATGACTTAGGCAAGTCACTTCTCTGAGCTCCTGTCCCCCCATCTGTGAAAATGAAGCCCATAGTACCTGGTTGGCAGTTTGCTGTGAGAACAGAAAAATGTGGGGTTCAGGGAATCAAGTGCTTAATGCAGTGCTGGTTACATAACCCCTCAACAAATGGTAGATGCAATTTTCTTTCAGTTCAGAACAGGGAGACCAATTAAGAGACTTTTATCCTAATGAGAAATACTACTTGAAAAAAATAATAGGAGGTAAATTTTTCATAACTTGGTTACTGAATGGTGGGGGATGTGGAGGGATCAAGGATCATATCTTGGCTTCTGGCTTCACTTGATATTATATTAGGTATCAGTGGGTTTAAAACTTAAGTGTTCCAAAAGGCTTTTTGCACATTTATGTCTGTTCATTCACATACAGCTATGTGTGATTATATATTTACATGCAGGTTCACACTCTTAGAACTAAGTAGGTAGGTCAGGTGTATTCCAGTGGTTGGATTTAGGGACCTTGGTCTACAGTATATGGAGCAAAATAGTAAGTCTTCTTGTAAGTTACATTAGGATAATGAATGAGGCTTCTATGGATGAAGATGATTGATGCCCATTGAATTTGTAAACACAGTGATCTTAAAGTCTTTGCAGTTTTCAATTTATAGGATTATTTCTGAATTTACAGGTTTTCAGCTTAAAATCACAATTGAAGTTATTACTCAGTTTCCATATTTTAAATTTGTTACAAGCCAGCCATTTTTACAGACCAGATTCTCTTAAATTTTTTAAGTATATAAAAGATCATTTTTTTTGTTTAGCTTTCTAAAACAAACAAAAAAATAACATAACATCTGGCTTTGATTCTTTTAAATACTGTTATATTTCATTCTGGATCTTTTTGTAGTTGAAATATGCTTACTCATTAAGGAAGGCTGTTTCCATTTTAGGTAACTGCACTTACTTTTGGCAAGGAAGTTTTGCCTTTTGGGTGAGACTTGAAGCTCTAAGGAATCATCACTCACTAAGAAAACTTTTTTATTGCATGTAATATTTGGCCTTGCAAGCATATCTGAAGTTACTAACCAGAAGTTTGGAATTATAATGATAACCAATTTCTTGCTGGCAATTTCACTGGGACTCTCCAAATTTTATTTATAGTTGCCATGTTGGTGACTTTATACCATGAAGTGGGAAATGTTCATACATCCCAGGACTTTGTAAACAAGTAATACGAATTATTTAATTTGTTATGTTCAGTTTGCAATTTCCACTCAGATTGATTATATGGTTGATTTTGCCTTTCTTCTAAGATGTTTGCATTATGGATATTAAAATGACACCCACTTGAATTCTGTCACTCTGTCAACACAATTTAAAAAAATATATATTTTATTGATTTTTTACAGAGAGGAAGGGAGAGAGATAGAGAGCTAGAAACGTTGATGAGAGAGAAACATCGACCAGCTGCCTCTTGCACACCCCCCAGTGAGGATGTGCCCGCAACCAATATACATGCCCTTGACCGGAATCGAACCCGGGACCTTTCAGTCCGCAGACTGACGCTCTACTACTGAGTCAAACCGGTTTTGGCATCAACTCAAATTTTATTAATCAGAAGTACTAGAGCTTTCGGTAATCATGGAAATGTTCTGTAATCTGTGCTGTACAATATGGTAGCCACTAAGCACGTGGCCATTAAGCACTTGAAATATGGCTAGTGTGACAGAGGAGCTGAATTTAAAATTTTATTTTATTTTAATTAATTAAAATTTAAATAGGTATATGTAGCTAGTGATACCATGTTGGACAGCACATGTATAGATTGAAACCTAACTCATTATCTGTCCTTTTTTCATTCCCAAATGAAGTTACTTTTCTGGGTTTTCTCACTTCTCATAGTATTAGTACCAATCCTATGATCACATCCTTCAACTTTTACTCCTGAACCACTTTTCATTCTTTTCTGTTAATATTAAACTGTCTTTTGAATTGATTTATCCAAATTAATAATTAATTCTTAATTACCCAGCTGCTCATATTTATCTCATCTGATCTTAACCACAGATCAGTAACTGAAGTTCATAAACACTTGCCAGAAAATAGTTACTTGCTGGCTAGTAAGTGATAGAGCTTAGATTTGGGTTCAGTTCTTTTATCTCAAGTCTAGAGCTTTTTCCTTGATACATACTGATATCACCAAGTCCTATTCATTTTTTTCTTCACAATCTTTCTCACATCCATTTTGGGCATTCAGCAAGAACTTATCAGTTACTTGTGTTTTAGGTGTTTGTGCTACATCAGTGCACAAATGGGCAAAGATCTGTGCTCCTGGAGCTTACATTCTAATGGGTGAAAAAATTAACCAAACATAATAAATAATTTAAGTTTGCTAACAGGTGATAAGTGCTATGGGAAAAAGAAAAAGTGGAGCAGAGTAAGGAGGTTAGGTTCAAATTTCAAATAGGAAGTCACTGGAGAACATGACATTTGAGCAGATTTTGAAGGAGATGAGAGAGTTTAGTTATGTGGATATCTAATTGAATGAGTGATCCAGGCAGAGGAATAGTGTGTGCAACTATCCCAAGGTGGCATATTAGGAGAGTAACAGAGACAAGTGTAGCTGAAGTTAGTTCATGAACCCCCTCCCCCAACCTCTGTTTAAGGTCTGTACCTTTTAAACTTCAGCTTCTAATTTACCTGTCTCTCCTGGTTTAGGCTTCAGAGTCTATTGTTTTTGGAATTTTTTTTTTTTTAGAATGGGAGGGGACAATTTGGCTATTGTCTGTTACCTGTTACCCATGATTTCTCATATTGTGAATAGTAACTCCAAAATCAGACTGTTAAGTATCATGCCAGGCCTGGAGCCTTTAATTCATTTAAAACAGCTAGATGCTCTCTTGCCATTGCCTCGCCTGTTTGAAGCTTCAACTATCCAAGTTTGTTGGCAACTTATTCAGTGTTTTCTATGTGCTAAGCACTAGGGAAGATTAACACATTAATTTTTGCCTTCTGGGACTTACAGGCCTGCCAAGGAAGACTGATGTGTCTTATTACTGCAAGGTCCTAGGACCTAGGTGCTATAACAGAAGTGTGGGAGGGGAACAGTGACTGATACAGAAATGGAAGGGCAGCTTCATTTAAAAGAAATATAGCTTACACGTGTTTGGAGTTTACCATTCAATGTCAAGATGTTAATGCAGCCGACACTGGTTTGGCTCAGTGGATAGAGCGTCAGCCTGCGGACTGAAAGGTCCCAGGTTCAATTCCAGCCAAGGGCACGTACCTTGGTTTCGGGCACGTCCCCAGTGGGGGGTGTGCAGGAGGCAGCTGATCAATGTTTCTCTCTCATTGATGTTTCTAACTCTCTCCCTTCCTCTCTGTAAAACATCAATAAAATATATATATATATATATTTAAAGATGTTAATGCAAAAATTAAATGATGAGAGCATTGCTTTTGGATGAGAATAGGATCTAAAGAATTTCTGTAGGAGAATATGGACAATATAATCCTATCTAATAATCATATCTAATGAAAGGGTAATATGCAAATTAACCATCACTCTGTCACAAAGATGGCGGCGCTCATAGCCACAAAGATGGTGGCACCCAGTCCTCTCAGTCCTGCTGGAGTTCCTCAGTCTGGGGAGGGGGGCGCACTGAGAGTGGGCACTGTGAGAGGCCTGGAAGAATGCTTGCTTTGTTGCCGTGGCAATGAGCCAAGCGTGATGGGTCTCTGGGCTGTGGAGAGCCTCTGGCCAGCAGGTGCAGAGTGACCAGGCCCCGAAGAGAGCTACTGGTGCATGGATTCATGCGCAGGGCTACTAGCAAAGTATAAAACTGGTATGGCAGTTAGCTTTAGTAATGATGGGAGTCTTCAACTATCTGGATAGCTTTTAGAAGTCTTATTATTATTTTTTTTAATTTTAAAATAAATCTTTATTGTTCATATTATTACAAATGTTCCTCTCCCCCCCACCCCCCCATTGCTCTCCTCCATTAGGTTCCCACCCCACCCTCTGCCCTTTCCCCACCTCCCATTGTCCTCATCCATAGGTGCACAGTTTATATTCAGTCTCTTCCCACATATCCCTCTCCCCTTTTCCCCAAGAATCGTCTGTTCACTCCCCTTCCATACCTCTGATTCTATTATATTCAACAGTTAATATTGTTCATCAGTTTTTTAAATTTCCTTGGTTTTTAGATTCACTTGTTGATAGTTACGTATTTATTGTTCATAATTTTTATCGTTATTTACTTTCTCTTCCGAAAGAACCCCCTTCAGCAATTCATATAATTCTGGTTTGGTGGTGATGAACTCCTTTAGCTTTTTTTTATTTTTTATTAGTGAAGCTCTTTATCTGGCCTTTGATTCTGTGTGTTAGCTTTGCTGGATAGATTATCTTTGGCTGTAGTTTCTTACTATTCATCACCTTGAATATTTCTTGCCATTCCGTCTGGCCTGCATGGTTTCTGTTGAGAAATCAGCTGACAATCGTATAGGTGCTCCTTTATAGGTAACTACCTGCTTTGCTCTTGCTACTTTTAATATCCTCTCTTTGTCTTTTGCTCTTGGAATTTTAATTATGATTTGTCTTGGTGTGGTCCTCTTTGGATTCCTTTTGTTTGGAGTTCTGTGCGCTTCCTGGACTTGTAAGTCTAATTCTTTCACGAGGTGGGGGAAGTTTTCTGTCACTATTTCTTTCAATATGTTTTCGATATCTTGCTCTCTGTCATCTTCTGGGACCCTCATAATTCTGATGTTGGTTCGCTTGAAGTTGTCCCAGAGGTTTCTTACATTATCTTCAATTTTCTGGATTCTCTTGCCTTCTTCTGTGGAGGAGTGTCTTCTGGCTCTTTATGTTCCAAATCTTTGACTTGATTCTTGCAATCTTCCATTCTGTTTTTAGGACTCTGTATAATATTTTTTTATTTCAGACAATGTATTCTTTGTTTCTTGTTGATCCCTTATTATTTCTTGTTGATCCCTTATTATTTCTAGTTGATCCCTTTTCATATCCTCATAGGTCTCGTTTATTTTATCAGCCTTTTCTAGGAGATTCTTGAACAACCTTATAAGTGTGGTTTTGAACTCTATATCCAGTCGCTTTTTGTCCTCCATTTCTTTCGTTTGTGATCTATTTTGCTGTCTTGGCATTTTCGCCGATTCCCTGATGGGGCGGAGTTTCAGGGTGGAGCCTACAGACTTGGCTTCCATCAGCCACGCCCTAGGCAGCTCCTGAGTCTCAGTCATCCCCCGGATCCTTCGGTACTCGCTGCAAGCACCTCTGAGAGAAAGGTGCCCTCGATTTTTGCCTGCTACCAAACAGTGTAGGCTCTCCCCTAATGAGCCCCGGAACTGGGGTTCAGTTCATTTGGAAGTGGGGTTGGAGGTGGCGTTCAGAGCAGCCTGGAGCCCCTGTCTCCTTCCCGCCAGGGCAATCCCGCAGCACAGCCAACCGTCCCTTCTCTGCACGCAATGTGCGTGCCTCCGGGACCTCCTTTTGCCGCTCCCCCGAAGTTCCGCCTTATAGCCCAGCTCCCTCTGTTTGAGCCTGGGTCCCTGGGGTCTGCCTAGAACTGGGGTTCAGAGGAGTTAGAACTGGGGCCCAGCACAGTCTGGAGCCTTTGTCTCCTTCCCACCAGGGCAATCTGGCAGCAGAGTCAACAGTCAGTCCTCTGTGCACAATGTGAACACCTCCGGGACTGCCTCTTCACGCAAGCCACATGTCTCCGTACCTTAGGCTTTTACAGCTCCTCCGCTCTTCCTTCTGGTTTTTTCCTTGCTTCTCATGGTAGAATTTCCAGTCAGTCGACTTTCCTGTAGTTCTGGGTAATGTCCATTTTATATTTTAGTTGTATTTTATTGAAATTGTTGTGTGCGGCTGCGGCTAGGTGTTTACCTGTGCAGCCATCTTGGATTCTGTGTCTAGAAGTCTTATTTTGATAGCAGCAGAATATGTGGAGTTATTTTACAATTATTAAAAATATAAGGATAATTTATTCTGAAATGTTATAGGTTTTTATTGCAGAAAAAATAAAATAAAATGAAGGCAAACATCCAAACTAATTAAGAGATATTCATTATAGCATCTTGACATTTTTTCAGATACGATGTGTGTGTATAAAATCATGCTGTAATAATGTGTTTACTAATAAACTAATTTTCAATCACTATCTTGTATATAACTTTCCATGAATGTGCAATACCTTCAGTGATTCTACAAGTATTGTATTATATGAAGGTACTATAAATTTAGTACCAATTGTATTATATTTAATTGTTTCCAATTTTTTTTCCTATTATAAAGAATGTTATGATAGGCTTTTTATAATTAAATCTTTAAGTATTTCTGTAAGGCACATTTTTAAGTAGAGTTTTAATGAGTTATAGAGCATTGGAATATATCCCTCACTTATTTCAATGGGCAAAAGCAGAAATAAAGGACAACTGCTTATTTGGACTTAATTCTGACCAAGAATAAAGAATTAGAAATGATTTAAATCCTAGGAAAAAGATTTCCATTGTGTTTGAGCAGGTTTATATCTTCTAATTTAAGAAAGCAGCTTTCTAGAAATTCAGATTAAAATGAAATTAGATGCTTTGGCCTGAGTTGCTAAGGGGAAACCAAAACATGACCACAGGGTGTCTAGGAAACAGTGCTTAACCCTGCGTGGGTCTCTGAGGTGGCCAGGAGAGCTCAGGCAACTGCCTTAGATGTGCCAATTTAAACCCTATTGTTATCAGTAAATAATGTACACCCCACACTTATTTTGATGGCTTGTACTTCATGTCTGGGCAAATCCCTCTGAATGAGGTGGTGCACTTTAAGGATTATATTGTCAGCAGTTTTCTTTCCCCTCAACATGCCATTTTGAAAACATTTAAACATATTGCAAAATTAAATATTATACCAACTAAGTTCTGCCATTAATATTTTATTATGCTTGCTTATGTCATATCTATTAATCTGTCCTCAATCCAGCATTAATTCATCTCATTTTTTATGAATTTTAAAGAAAATGAGGAGATTCGTTTTTAAAGTAATTTCCTATATTAGCTTTCACCACTATTGGGGGAATTTTAAAGTTAATATCTCTAACCTTTTAATCTCTATTTTCTTGGTGTTTTCACATAGTTGTAATCTCTTCTTGTAATAAAATTTAAAAGTTCTATATTTTTAAAGTAAAATGTTCTACTTTTGGCTTGATTCCCAAATAGTATTTTGTCTACTTAGTCTTCACAAAGTATTTGTACCTTTACAACATAACTATTAGATGACTAGTCTGATTTTGGTTTTATTTCCAATTTTTTATCTGATACCTGTTATTTTTTTAAGAAAATACATTCTAGTTTTCCTTCAGATTTTATACAAGTGGTAACCATTTTAAGAATTTTTTGTTTTGTAATATGTGCATTAAGACTTTCAGTTACAAATGTTAATTAATTTGAGTTAGGTTAAAGCAGAAAAGGGAAATTTATTATAAGTGTACAGGAGCGCCAAAGAACTGGAGGACAGGAATGGAGCTTGGCCTCTAGCTGGAATTAGATCTAAGAATCAGGAAGCTATCAGATTTCTTGCTAGCATTCCTTCCTTCTTGCTAGTATCTAGTTCGTATTTCTCTAAGCAGGTCAGCCTTTTCTGCTCTTCTGTCCAATGGTAAAATATCCACCCCTCTTCTCCAGCCAGTAGCATAGAATTATTGAATCCCCTTCTTCCCAATAGCTGGGTCACATATCTACATTGCTCTAATCAGCTATTGCCAGGAAAGTAGTGGTGGTGCTCTCAGATTAAAAATTGCCCAGGCAACTAAACGAGCTGAGCTAACAACCCTGGCCATCATGCCTTGAAAGATGTCATAGTCAGACCATCTGCTCATCTTTTTTGATGATTCCTTCAAGATTCCCAGAATTTTGCTCCGTGAGTTATCGTGTTATTTCCTCATGTCGTCAGTCTTTTTTTTTTCTTTATTGACATTTCCTGCTTCTTAAAGGAATGTGACTAAGAGCCTTTGAAATTGTTTTCTGCTTATGTCAATGATTCCTGGAAATGGCCCTTAATAACTTAATTACAAAATTCCTACTCATTCTCTTTTAAAAAAAAAATAAATCTTTATTGTTCAGATTACAATTGTTCCTCTTTTTTCTCACCATAGCTCCCCTTCACCCAGTTCCCACCCACCCTCTGCCCTTACCTGCCTCCGCCACTGTCCTCATCCATAGGTGTATAATTTTTTGTCCAGTCTCTTCCCGCACCCCCCACACCCCTTTCCCCCTGAGAATTGTCAGTCCACTCTCTTTCTATGCCCCTGATTCTATTATATTCACCTGTTTATTCTGCTCATCAGATTTTTAAAAATATATTTTATTGATTTTTTTACAGAGAGGAAAGGAGAGGGATAGAGAGTTAGAAACATCCATGAGAGAGAATCATCGATCATCTGCCTCTTGCACACCTCCTACTAGGGTTGTGCCCTCAACCCAGGTACATGCTCTTGATCGGAATAGAACCTGGGACCCTCAATCCGCAGGCTGATGCTCTGTCCACTGAGCCAAACCGGTTTTGGCTGTCAGATTTTTGAATCACTTGATTTTTAGATTCACTTGTTGATTGATATATATTTTGTTGTTCATAATTTTTATCTTTACCTTTTTCTTCTTCCTCTTCTTAAAGCACATGTGTCAAACACAAGGCCCGCGGGCCAAATCCAGCCCGCCAGGCCTTGCAATGTGGCCCGCACCGCGCTGTCATCACTGCACTCTGCTGTCAGTTTATGACATTGTCAGTTTATGACTGTTCAGTAAACCATTCGGCCCGCGATTTAGGCTGGATTTTAGATTTTGGCCCCTTCTCTGATTGAGTTCGACACCCCTATCTTAAAGAATACCTTTCAGCATTTAATATGATACTGGTTTGGCATTGATGAACTCCTTTAGCCTTTTCTTACCTGTGAAGCTCTTTATCTGACTTTCAATTCTGAATGATAGCCTTGCTGGGTAAAGTAATCTTGATTGTAGGTTCTTGTTACTCATCACTTTGACTATTTCTTGCCACTCCTGTCTGGCCTGCATAGTTTCTGTTGAGAAATCAGCTGACAGTCATATGGGTGCACTCTTGTAGGTAACTAACTGTTTTTCTCTTGCTGCTTGTAAGATTCTCTCGTTGTCTTTTGCTCTTGGCATTTAATTATGATGTATCTTGGTGTGGTCATCTTTGGATTCCTTTTTTTTTTTTTAGGGGTTCTGTGCTTCCTGGACTTGTAAGTCTATTTCTTTCACCAGGTAGGGGAAGTTTCCTGTCATTATTTCTTCAAATAGGTTTTCAGTATCTTGCTCTCTCTCTTCTTCTGGCACCCAATTAATTCAGATGTTGGTATGCTTAAAGTTATCCCAGAGTCTTCTTACACTGTCTTTATATTTTTGGAATCTTTTTGCTTTTCAAGTTATTTATTTGTTTGTTTGTTTGTTTATTTATTTATTTATTTATTTATTTATTTTTGCTTCTTTGTATTTCAAATCTTTGACTTGATTCTTGCATTCCTCTAGTCTGCTGTTGGATCTCTGTATACTAATTTTTATTTCAGCCAGTGTATGATTAATTTCTAGTGGGTCCTTTTTCATATCCGTGAGTGTCTCACTAAATTTATCAGCCTTTTCTAGAAAATTCTTGAAAAATTTATAACACTGGTTTGGAACTCTATATCCAGTCGTTTGCTTTCCTCCATTTCTTTTATTTGTGACCTGTTTCTTTGTCTCTGCATTTTGGCTGCTTCCCTGAGTTGATAGAGTGGCTTTGTGTGCTGGGTGTCTTATAGGCCCAGTGGCTCGGCCTCCCCAGTTATCTGAGGTGGACACTCTTGGTGCACCCCTTTGTGGACTGTGTGTATAGTCTTGCTGTAGTTAAGCCTAGGTTGTTGTTGATATCACTGGGAGGTATTGACGTCCAGGCCAATTGGCTGGGAAGATCAACTGTGTCTGTGCTGGGAGAACTTCTGTGCTGGAGACAGCCTTATGGGACAAGACTTGCAAAAGCCTCTGTGCTCAGCTTGGATGGGGCAGAGTCTCAAAGCAGAGCAGACAGCAATGGCTTCTCGTCAACCCTTCCCTAAGAGACCCCTGGGTCTCAGTGTCCTGCAGTAATTGCTGCAAGCACCTCTGAGAGAAAACCACCCTTGAGTTTCACCCGCTCCCAGACAGTCCAGTTTCTCCCCAATTGAGTCTGGGTCCTCAGAATCTCGCTTGGAACTGGAGTTCAGAGCCTACAGGAGCTTTTATCTCTCTCCTGATTGAGAAAAACAACCATGTACTCAGTTGCCAGTCCTCTCTGCGAGCGCGCCTTTGTATCTCTGCCTTCTGCAGCTCCTTTGAGTCTCAGTGTGCTTTCCTCTTTCCTTCTAGTTGTAGAATTTCCACTCAGTCAGCCTTCCTGTGGTTTTGGATGATGTCCGTTTTGTCTTTAGTTGTAGTTTTGAAATTGTTGTGCAAGGCAGCAGTTTAGGTGTTTACCCATACCACCATCTTGGTTTTTCCCCCTAGTCATCCTCTTAACCAGTTTTCAGTAGATATCCTGGTAGATATCCTTATCTCTTTAGCTCTCATGCTATTGCACTATCCTGGTTTTCTTCTTACCCTTCCTATTTTTCCGGTCCTGCTTTTGCTGACTTTTCTTCTTTTTGCTTCCTAAATTTACAGATCCTTAAGATCAATTTTCAGTTCTTTTGTATTTCCTCCCTTAATAACCTCAGCTATTTAGACTGTATTAGCTTTTACCACTATAGGGGGAATTCTGTAAAGCAAATATTATGTCAAGATATATAAATAACTTTCAACATCTCCATTTCCTTCCCCATCTTTGACTAGATTTCTAGGCACTTTGTTTTTTGTTTTTTTGTTGTTTTTTTTTTAATCAATATCAAAGAGGAAGGGAGAGGGAGAGAGAGAGAGAAACATCAATGATGAGAATCATTGATCGGCTGCCTCCTGCACACCCTCCACTGGGGATGGAGCTTGCAACCCAGGCATGTGCCCTGACCGTGAGTTGAACCATGACCTTCTGTTTCATGGTGATGGGACAGTGTTGGCTTTTTTATGGTCTTGCAAGGATATGGGTGGCTTTCCCCTGGATAACAGCAAAAAAAGGGATCTCAGAGGCTTGTTTTCTGGGTTAAAATGACAAATAGTTTTGGAGATATTCATATTTTCTTTATTTTGTTTAGTTTTATGGTTTTTGCAGAAATGTAAGGCTGTAACAGAAATGAGCTTTAATCACTTACACATTGGTCAGTATAATAAGCTTGTCATTTAATTCCTCTTCCTATTACTAACAAGCAGGGAGGGAGCAATGGAAGTGAATTAGCATTTTCCCAGTTGGTGGTAGAGAAAGTTTGGATCACCACATTTGTTTAAATTATAAGTGGACAGTGGAGGGAACAAATCATGAAACTTAAAGTATAGTCCAGGAAATACATGTGGCTAAGGGAAGTATACATCTTTTTTGGTTGTCTTTTGCTAGGACAACTTTGAGATATTGATTTGGGTTGTTTTCCTCATTGATGTAGCCCAGTACATGAAGCTAACCAATACTATGGTTCTGTCTTTCTAGGGTTCCAGAATGGCATGAATCAAACTTGTATACATGTATATAGGTGTACCTGCCTGAACACAAAATATTAGGAATACATACTACTACAAATAGAAACGACTAATAGCCTGTACAATAGTCCCCCCTTACCCATGTGGCATATGTTTCAAGATCATCAATGGGTACCTGAAACCTTGGATAGGTTTTTTTCCTATACATACATACCTATGATAAAGTTTAATTTGTAAAATAGACACACTAAAAGATTAACAACAACAACTAATAGCAAAATAGGACAATTGTTACAATATACTGTAATAAAAGTTATGTGAATGTGGTCTCTATCTTATTGTACTGTACTCACCCTTCTTGTGATGTAGTAAGATTATGATACAATGCCTATGTAACTAGATGAAGTGAGGTGAATGATGTTGGTATTGTAACGTAGCATTAGACTATTATAAGGGTTACTTGAACACAGGCACTGCGATGCTGTGAGAATCAATCTGATAATGTAGATGTTTACTAAGTGACTGGAGGGCGGTAGCATAAATAGCAGGGAGATGCCGGACAAAGGAATGAGTCACATCCCAAGCGGAAGAGAACAGGATGGCAAGTGATTTTCATCACGTTACTTAGAATGGCCCTCTGTTTAAAACTTACAAATTGTTTATTTCTGGAATTTTTTATTTAATATTTTTGGACTGCAATTGAGGGTAACCACCATGAGTAGCTGAAACTGTGGAAAGCAAAACTGCAGATGGGGTGGGGAGGGTGCTACTGTATACTGTGATTTTTCAAGTCAATAAGAATAAATTTTTCACTAAAAGGAAAAAAATGGACTAATGGAACAATAAAGGACATATTTGAAGTGAACAATAAGCAAGAGACAAACTTCAATAGTAATTTTTCAAATGCCAATAAAATACCCATAATACATAATATTTTCCTCATCAAATTATCAATAAAAACTACTGTTGAGGGGAATTTGCATATAGGCTCACACTATGTCATAGGTTGTGCTCCTCCAGGAGATTTCATCACTCTACTCAGAACGATACACAACTTGAAACTTAGTAATTCTTTATTTTGGGAATTTTTATTTAATATTTTCAGATTGCAATTGATTATGGGTAACTAAAACTGTAGAAAGCAAAACTGAGAAAAAGGGAACTACTATATTTCTGTTTTCAAGGAGATTATCCAAACAATAATGAATTTCTAATTGTTAGAATTTGGTAGGGAATAAGAGAAGTTTGGGGAAAGGGAAGGCACCCTAGGAATCTACAATGAATAGTGAATGCCATGTTATTCTGCCAAGGGATAAGGTTGGCCTTGCCTTATTTGCCCCAGTCCTCTCCTCTTTCCCCACTTCTTTGTGTGTCTGTCTATAAGATTTTTCCTCCCATATCTATATATTCTTTTCCTTTCATTCATCAATTCAGAGCAAGTGTTATAAGGAATTGGACCTCGATGACACAATTTTCTAAAAAAATGTATTTTTAATGAAAATTGCTCCTCAACTAAAACATCACTTTATTTTTAAAGATTACATTTATTGGGGTGACATTGGTTAATAAGATTATGTATGTTTTAAGTATACATATTATGTATGATACATGATCTGTATATTATGTTGTGTGCCCACCACCCAAAGTCAAATCACCTTCTATCACCACATCTTGGCTCTCTTTTACCCTTTACTACTCTCCCACCCCCCTTTTCTCTGGTAACCACCATACCATTGTCTGTGTCTATGAGTTTCAGTTTTATATCTCAGATATGAGTGAAGTCATATGGTTGTTAGCTTTTTCTGACTGACTTATTTTGCTTAGTGTAATATTCTCAAGGTCCATCTGTGTTGTCACAGATGCAGGTCCATCTGTGTTATCTCATGGCTGGGTAGTATTGTATGGTACATATGTACCTTATTGTCTTTAACCAATCATCTATCAAAGGACACTTTTGTTGTTTCCATGTCTAGGTCACCGTGAATAGTGCTGCATTGAACATAAGGGTGCATATGTCTTTGTGAATAAATGTTGTTTTTTTTGTCTTTGTTTTATTTATATACACAATAAAAAATATAAAAAAGTTAATTATAGGACAATAAACAAAAGCACACAAATAAAATAGAAATATTGGGTTTGAAAAATTGAAATATAGATGTAAAAATTCAAAACTCAACTTCCGTGTGATACATTTTAAAACAATTGTTGATAGTTGATACATAGTGCTACCTTACAATCCAGACACCAGTATGTAGATTCTTTCCTAACACCTTTTTTGTAGCAAACTCGGCATTTCCTGGATTTAGTTTTTCCTATATCGCTTTTCATTTGTTCTGGAAAATGCCTTTCAACTAAGCATGATGGTTTAAATGTAGAGCTGCTTGTTGATGTCTTTGGGTGGGTTTTCACTATGTTGTTATCTACCAATTTCTCTTCACACTCTATCAAAAAATGTAATCAATCCAAATGACCTTTATCTTTTTTGTATATAATATATGCATTGAAGCAGCACATATCAATCGTAGAAAAAATTTTTTATAGAATTTTTTTACTCTATTACTGGCAGCCGTGTAGGCCACCATAACTCCATCTCCCAAATCTACACCACCAATATTCTTGTTATAATCCATTCTAGTAGGTATGAGGTATTTCATTGTAGTTTTGATATGTATTTCCCTAATACGTAGCTAGTGAAGTTGAGCTTTCTTTCATAGATCTATTGGCCATTTGTATATCTTCCTGGAAAAAGTGTCTGTTCAGGTCCTTTGCCCATTTTTTAGTTGGGTAGTTTGTTTGATGTATAGGCAGATGAGTCCTTTATATATTTTATTTTATTTATTATTTTTTAAAATAAATCTTTATTGTTCAGATTATTACAAATGTTCCTTTATATATTTTAGATATTGGCCCCTTCTTAGAGCTGTTGTTTGCAAATATCATCTCCCACTCAGTCAGTTGTCCTTTTGTTTTGTTGGCATTTTCTTTTGCTGTGCAGAAGATTTTTAGTTTAGTTATAGTCTCATTCATTTATATTTGCTGTTATTTTCCTTGCCTTTGGGGTGAAATTCATAAATTCTTCCATAAGACCAAGGTCCATGAGTTTAGTACCTATGTTTTTTTATATGTAATTTATTTTCAGATCTTATATTTAGGTCTTTGACCCATTTTGAATTAATTTTTGTACATGGGGACAAACTGTAGTTTAGTTTCATTCTTTTGCATGTGGCTTTCCAATTATCCCAGCACCAGAGGCTTTCTTTTCTCCATTGTGTGTTTTTGACTCCTTTCTCAAAAATTATTTGCCTATATATACATGTGATTTTATTTCTGGGTTCTCAATTCTGTTCCATTGGTCTGTGTGTCTTCTTTTTTGTCAATCCTCACCTGAGGATATTTTTTCCATTGGTTTTTAGGGAGAGTGGCAGAGAGGTGGGAGAAAGAGAGAAATATTAATGTGAGAGTGACACATTAATTGGTTGCCTCTCTCACTCACCATGACTGGGGCCAGGAATTGAATCTGCAAACCCCACCAGGTACGTGCCCTTGACTCGGAATCAAATCTGAGACCATTTAATGAGCAGGCCTATGCTCTTACCACTGAGAAACACTGGCCAGGACTCTGTGTGTCTGTTTTTTCTATCAGTATCATGCTGTTTTGATTATCCTTGCTCTGTAGTATAATTTGAAGTCAGGTATTGTGATGCCTCTAGCTTCGTTCTTTTTTCTCAGATTCCTTTGGCTATTCAGGGTCTTTTGTAGTTTCATACAAATCTGATTAATTTTTGTTCTATTTATTTAAAAAATGGCAACAAAATATCACATGATCTCACTCATATGTGGAATCTAAGTAACAAAATAAACTGATGAACAGAGTTGATCCAGAGACAGGGAAGTTTGGAACAGAGTATGGAATATAGGAGGGGAGGGTGTGTGGATGGGAGGTAATCAACCAAAGACCTTTAAACCATGGACACAGAAAATATGGTGGTGAAGGCCTGGGGCATGGGGTAAGGGTAGGCTGGAGATAGTCACCGGGAGAAAAAAGGGACATATGTAATATGTAATACTTTCAATAATAAAGAGTTGTTTTAAAAAATAAAAAATGACAATGGATTTTGATGGAGATTATATTAAATCTGTATATTGCTTTGGGTAATGTGGACATTTTAATTATGTTAATTCTTCTAATCCATGAACATGGAATATTTTTCCATTTCATTGTCTCTCTCTCTCTTTTTTCTTTTTAAACTATATTTTTTATTGATTTTTAAAAAATATATATTTTATTGATTTATTTTACAGAGAGGAAGAGAGAGGGATAGAGAGTTAGAAACATCGATTAGAGAGAAACATCAATCAGCTGCCTCTTGCACATTCCCTACTGGGGATGTGCCCGCAACCAAGGTACATGCCCTTGACCGGAATCTAACCAGGACCTTTCAGTCCAAAGGCCGACGCTCTATCCACTGAGTCAAACCAGTTTCGGCTCTCCATTTTCTTGAGAACAACTTTCTATGTTGTAATCTTATTGTTAATTTATCTTACACTAAAACATTAGAAAAAATTAGAAAATTGATTAATAACTTATTATATAGAAGTTATATATAAATTTTTACTATGGCAATTAGAATTTTAAAACTTACAGTGGAAATATTGAGAGGAGATTGAAGTATATGTTGAAATCAAAGTGTTGCATGATAATGTCCAGGTTTTGCAAGAGGTCTTACTGTTTGGAGGGCAGGAATATTATCTTGTCTACCTGGCCAGAAACTTGATCTTGTCATGGTCTAGTGTCAGTCATATTTAGGTAGTCTGACTTGTGTTAACTATCCTCACTAGTTACCAGTTAATTAAAATGCCAGTAGACTAATTCATGATGATAAACTAAAATGTCAAACCTCCTGGCCATTTCATTGGCCAGTTTTTCTCTGCAGGAAGTAGAGTATAATTAGAAGAGATAGCTTGGTGAATTTTAGTCAGGGCAAGAAATATCCTATGATCTAGGTGATTAATGTTGTCAAGCTATCAAAGCCTAATGGCATTTATTTATTTTCTAATTCAGATGTTTTAACAATGTTGGAATTATGAGATTTGTAGCAGTGTTAATAATTATGACATGACAATCTATCCATGACTTCTGTTTGATTTTTTTCTGGTCTTTATTATAAAAAGGTTTCTCTTATAATACACATAAATTATTGAACTTATAAGTAAGCTATTTAGATTAAATTATTTGAAAGAGAATTGGTTGCATTGTTAGATTGAGGCAGTAAACATTGTAATTAGTTTTATAGGGATTTTTCTATTGAATTTTAGAATTAATTTTGTAGGATCTGTAGGTTAGATATGAATATGGTTTTAAATGTATTTTAAGGTATATACATTTCAAATTAAATTTAGACTTAAACAGTATTCTATAGTTTTCTCCCCTCATTAAGCCTTTATATTTCTAATGAGAACTCAGCTTCAATTAAAAAAAGCCAGTAGAAATATTATTTTATTTATTGGATTTTTTGGTAACAAGTCGTTTCAGAGATATATCTGTTTATCTTGGTATCTTTCTCATCACTTTTTATCACATTATTTTTATGATTTTTTTTAAGTTATCTGGATATTGAAATAATTAAGCATATACCCAGTTAAAAAGGATTTTAATTAGCACAAAAATCCTTGAAATGTTTTTTTATTTTTAAATTTATTTTTCAAAATATATTTTTATTGTTTTCAGAGAGAGGAAGAGAGAAGGATAGAGAGATAGAAACAATGATAAACATCATCAGTGAGCTACCTCCTACACGCTCTCTACTAGGGATCCAGCTTGCAATCAGGCATATACCCTGACCAGGAATCAAACCTGGTTCAAGGGTTTACATTCAACCACTGAGCCCCATCAGTTGGGCTGTTTTTGTTTGTTTGTTTGTTTTTTAACTTAAATATATTGTACTACACATGGAATTAATTTGAATTTAACTGATACTGAGTGTGACTAGTTAGAAATCCAGCTTTGGGGCTTAAGATTTTTATACTTCAGTTTTTATTTTTTCTAAAGCTAAAAGATTATATGGTATTTTCTTATTGTTTAAATTGGAAAAGATAGGTGAAAATTTGGTTTTCATTTGAACTGAGTGGTGAAGTGTCTTTTATTAGAATTTTGATTATTGGAATTACATTGGGGGGAAGATTACTTTTTTAAAGTTATTAGTTAATTGAACTTTTTATTGCTAACCCAAAATAAAACTAGGTTAAAGCATATTTTTAATGAAAAATTTTAGGACTAGAAATAGTAATGTGTGTGTAAGTTATGCATTTTCTTCAGAATTCTCATAGTTGATTATTAGAGGAATAATAATTTGACAGTGTATGTACAGAGATGTAAAATAAAAATTTCTCATTTTAGAATAAAGTAACTTTTTACAGTTTTCATAATAATGATAATAAAAATAAAAATAGTAATAATGGCACCTCTAAATATTTCAGTTAAAAATTGTGCAAACAGCCCAGTGTAATGCAGAATACTGTGTCTTTATATGATGGGAGAATACTGCCACCTTGTGTATATATGATGCTATTTTATTTCTCCATTTTCATTTGTTACACCAGCTAATACAGTAGTTTCTCACCATTTGGTACTGTGTTCAGATGTGTACATGTTCAAAAAGAAACAAAACACTGTTTTGTTTTACATATAGTAAAATCAAGCCAAATTTTTATTTTTCTTGCCAGGAGGAGTCTTCCATTTTGAAGACCTTGAATTTGGTGTAGTTAGATTTAGATCTAAGAAATTGGAAAGTCTAAGAGATCAGCCTGGTTAATTGATATCTGGGGTTAGTTGAGATTTAAATCTTTGAATTTTTTGGAAAGTTGGTGATTCTTTTATCATTCTTCATTTTAGTGCTTGCAATTCTTTGGGATCATTATTTGAAGTGTCAGAATTCATTATTCTATATAATAAAAAGCTAATATGCAAATTGACAATAGGTGGAATGACCAGTTACTATGACATGCACTGACCACCAGGGGGAGCATTGCTTAGCCAGAAGCCCTGAGCCAGGCTCACAGCTGGCAAGTGCAGCAATGTTGATCCTGCCTCTGTGGTAGTGCTAAGGATTTCTTTCTTTTTTTTTTTCTTTTTTTTTTCTTTTTTTTTTTTTTAATACATTTTATTGATTTCTCACAGAGAGGAAGAGAGAGGGAGAGAGAGTCAGAAACATCGATGAGAGAGAATCATCGATCAGCTGCCTCTTGCACACCCCCTACTGGGGATGTGCCCGCAACCAAGGTACATGCCCTTGACAGGAATTGAACCTGGGACCTTTCAGTCCAAAGGCCGACGCTCTATCCACTGAGCCAAACGGGTCTCGGCAGTGCTAAGGATTTCTGACTACCGGCTTAGGCCCAGGGACTTAGTTTACTGTTGAATCCCTATATATTATTCTTTATTTAAGTCAGTGTATGCTTAATTTCTGACTGGTCCTTTTCCAATTTTTTTTTGGCATTCTCACTAAGATCCTTGAAAGTCTCACTAAATCCCTTGGAGATTCTAGAAGATTCTTGAGTAACCTTATAACTGTGGTTTTGAACTCTATATCCAGTAGTTTGCTTTCTATCAGGTGACATGTTTCTTTGTCTCTGCATTTTGGCTAATTCCCCATGTTTGTTTCTATGTATTGAGTAGAGCTACTAAAACTCCTTGAGCTACTAAGTGGCCTTGTGTAGTAGGTGTCCTATAGGGACCAGTGGCTCAGCCTCCCCAGTCACCTGAGGTGCACCCTTTGTAGACTGTGTGCACAGTCTGTTGTAGTTAAGCCTTGATTGCTGTTGGTGTCACTGGGAGGAACTGATCTTCAGGCCAGTTGGCTGTGGGGACCAGCTGTGACTACAGTGGGAGAGCTGCTGTGCAGGAGACACCCTAATAGAGTAGAACTTGCTTCAGTGGGGCTTTGGTGCTCACTGAATCTGCCCCTTGAGTGTATTGCTTATGGATGTGTGGAGTTGTAGTCTTGTGTTGTCTCACACTGACCACTGGGTACACTGGCTTTTGGGTCTCCAGGGAGGTGCAAAGCCAGCCACTGCCTGCGGCCACCCACCTGGACCTACAGAGAGATCTGCAGATTCCTCCTTTTTATATTGGGTTTGGAAGTGTCCAGACGAGGCCCAGCTGTGAAGAAAGGCAGGCTGGTGCTAATGCTGGGTCTTGGGCCTTTTGTGGATAGGTTTGAAGCTCCCTGACCCAGCTACAGCTTGTTTGACAGGTATTAGTCTGAGAAAGGATAGGCCATTTATATGCAAAAGCCACTGCACACAGCTTGGATGGGTTGTAAATTGGGAGGGGGTGGCAGGGTCTCATGGAATCACCAGGGCTGAGCAAACAGAAATGGCTGCCAGTCAGCCCTGCACCTGGGGAGGTCCCAGCACGGGAGCAATGACCACTGCTAGAGAGCACCTCTACCTGGAAGAAAGCCAGACAGTTCCTGTCCCAAAGCCAGACAGCCCAGTTGCTCCTCTATGTGTCTGGGTCTCCCAGAGCTTCAAGCACTGGAGCTCAGAGGAAGTGGAAGCTTGTAAGTTCAGTTAATGGTACTGGCCTTTTAAGAGGAAAAGCTGGATTTAATTCCCGGTCAGGAACCAAGACGGTTTAATTCCCGGTCAGGGCACATGCCCGGGGTTGCAGGCTTGATCCCCAGTGTGGGGCATGCATGCGGCAGCCAATCAATGATTCTCTGTCATCATTGATTTTCTGTCTCTCCCTCTCCCTTCCTCTTTGAAATCAATCAATCAATCAATCATTCAATAAATAAAATAAAGGAACATCTGCATCTCCAGCAGCCTCTGTGTCACTGAGCCCCAATCCACACTTTTACAGGCCGAGGTTCTTACTGCCCATACGGACTTCTTTTCCCACTTCTGAGACTCTGGGTTGGCATCTGGTGTGGGGCTTGGCCCCCTTGCTCCCTCCCTCTGGGCAGGATCCACAGAGGCGATCTCCCTTGGATTAAAAAAGAGGCCCACGTGGGTGCCAGAACAGCCCGTTCCACGCCTCCACACCTTCTACCAGTCTCGATGTGCTTGCTTCTTTATTTCTCTAGTTGTAGGACTTCCATTCAGCCAACTTTCCAGCAGTTCTGAATGATGGTTTTTCTGTATTTTACTTGTAATTTTGATGTGGTTGTGGGAGGCAGTGAGTACAGGTGTTTGCCTCTGCTGCCATCTTGGTTCATTATTTCTTAAAATAGTTCTTGATTCCTTACTCTTTCTCTTCTCCTTCTAGTAGCCCATATGATGTGGATGTTGTTATGTTTCATGTTGTCCCATAGTTTTCTTAAACCAGCAGTCGTCAATCGGTGGTATATGGACCACTGGTGGTTCATGAGGTCCAAGAGGTTGGCGACTGTTGATTTAAGGAAATCTTTGGAGCAGCAGTCACCAACTGGTAGTTTGAGGACCACTGGTGGTCTGTGAGGTCCAAAAGGTTGGCAACTGCTGCCTTAAACTATCCTCTTTTTCTTTTTTCTTTTTCTTTTTTCCTTTTTAATATATTTTATTGATTTTTTTTACAGAGAGGAAGGGAGAGGGATAGAGAGCTAGAAACGTTGATGAGAGAGAAACATAGACCAGCTGCCTCCTGCACACCCCCCACCGGGGATGTGCCCACAACCAATGTACATGCCCTTGACTGGAATCGAACCAGGACCTTTCAGTCCACAGACCGACGCTCTACCACTGAGCAAAACCGGTTTCGGCCTCTTTTTTTTTTTTGTTGCTCTGATTGGGTGCTTTCTGTTATCTTCCAAATCACCGATTTGATCCTCTGCTTCATTTAACCTATTCCTTCTAGGGTATTCTTCATTTCAGATATTGTACTATTTCCTGACTAGTTATCATTTATGGTTTTCATGTCCTTTTTCATGATTTTGAAGTTACCACAGTAATAACCATATTTTAAAACTCTATATAACTGGTAAATTGCTTGCCTCCATTTCATTTAGCTGTTTTTCTGGAGATTTCTCCTTTTCTTTCATTTGGGGCATGTTTCTTTGTCTCTCCATTTTTTGTTGCCTCTTCGTGTTTGTTTCTACCCTGTTTTCCCGAAAATAAGACTGTGTCTTATATTAATTTTTGCTCCCAAAGATGCCCTAGGTCTTATTTTCAGGGGATGTCTTGTTTTTCCATGAAGAAGAATATGGTACACATTTATTATAAGATGAAAATAAAGGAAATTTATTACCTGTATACGGTACAGTAGTACGGTAGTCGTCAACACAAACCAGACAAACTGAATCCTACAGTATCAAGAATTTACTCATTTATTCAATGACAATCATGTCATCATCTTCTGGAACATCATCATAACAATCCAATTCCTGAATTTCCTGGTGAATTTCTTGTGACTCCATTTCTTTCAGAATCAGTGGACCAAATCTCTCATGTTTAGCCTGGGAGGGGAGAGGCTTATTTTCAGGGGATGCCTTATATTTCACTCAGAAGGAAACCTGTAAGTAGGTCTTATTTTCAGAGAATGTCTTATTTTCGGGGAAACATGGTGTGTATAAGATAGATCGCCTATGCTTTGCAGTCTTGATAAGGTAGGCTTATATAGTAGGTGTCCTGTAGGATGCTGTGATATAGTCTTTTTGATTACTGGAGCTGGCTGCTCCAGGAATGTTCCTGTGTGGGTTATGTGAGCCCTCCTGTTGCAATTGCATTTTGATTTCTATTGGTCTGTTCATGCATGTGTCAACCCTCTGGCTGGCTGGCTGAGAATTGACCTAATCACATTATACAAACTACTGTGCAGGTAGATACTGACCACATGAAGCAGAATTTGCCTCAGCATGGTCTGGTTCCTACTGAGATCTTCCTTTTAAAATGCCATATGTGAAGTCAATTGGATTCTGCTCTGAAGCTGGTAACTGGGTGTGGGGTTCTGGATCTCTTGGGCAGGACTTGGATGTTGATTAATGTTACACATTGCCTGTGACTGATTCTGGGTGACCTGTTTGGAGCTACAAAGTGATCCACAGTTTGTGGCTGCCTCTGATGGGCCTGAGTGTGCCTGAGAAAAACCAAGCTGTACATGAAGGCCAGCTTACACCAACACCAAGCCTAGGGACAGGTCAACAAAAGCCTAGGGTCTCCACTTGTCTCTATTTGCTGGTTCTCTGTTAGGCTCAGACCCACTGAAAGAGACTTTGGGGCATGAGGTAGGGGTGAGTGGTGTTCACCAGACTGATACAGGTTCAAACTCTGTACCACTGTTGCGTCTGAGGCTACTCAGCAAATGTCCCAGGGTATACCAAGTTTAATTGCCACCCACTGGGTATCCACAGACCTTTGTTTGGGGGCAGGCTCTGAAGGAGTCATCAGGGGGAGGCCCACAGAGTTTATCAGGCCCAAAGAGACCAAGATTTGGCTGTATGAAGGGAGGGTTTCAAACTGGTTGGGCCTTTGAGGGCAAACTATACCCCATCCTAGAGCCACACAACTCTGTCTGTCCCAGCTTCTGCCTGGACCTCCTATAGAACTGAGCTTAGTAGGGTAGGGGACTTAGGAGCTAGGTGGGTCGGGCTAGTGAATGTCCATCTCAATATGGCTTCTGTAAATCCTTAGTTATGAATCTTATTCAGCTAATCTTCAGTTAGTTATTCAGGATTTTAGTGGTAATTCCAGTTTTGTCTTGGGAGGAAGTGGAGGTAACTTCCACCTTCTCCATTGCCATCTTGGATCTCCAACTGAAAATTGCCATCACTTTATTTCAACAGCCCACATATACTAGGGTACCATTCTATAACATAAAATAAAATCTGACGTAACACTGAAATGTGTTTGCCTGTTGTGTTCTGCATAGGCAGACCTATTCTTTTGTACTGTGCAAATTGAATAAGTGAACCCTGGATTTTGATGAAAAATTTTAAAACTATGAAATACTATATTTTGGTAACTAAAAATACCATATTGTTTTAGACTACTGGAAACTGATATAGTTATTAACTGTTATGTTAATGTTAATATGTAGGTCAAGGTAGAGATTATACCTTATTGAAGGATTTAGAATGGTTGTAGATGTAGCACTCAGATTTTTAATGGACTTCAATGGACTGCTGGTAATGTCATTACTGTTGAATCTACTTTGTAAATTGGTCTTTTTCATCATAGAAGATTCATAATTGCCTTTTTTAAAATAAGGCAAAAATGTGTTTCTTATTCAAGTAATTTATTTTTATTGCAAAAATTTTTAGCCATCCTATAATATAAACTCAATAATATACAAAATAAAGCATATTTTATTCTTAAGTATATTTTTCTCTTTTGTTCTTTTTCTTCCTTTTTTCTTTGAATGCATTAAATTTAGTGGTTGTAGCCCTTTGTGAAGCAGGTGCAGCTCATTAGAGTGATTCTATATTTGGAAAATTTAATACATAAACATTGTGATATACATCCCATTTTATTTAAACAAATACAATGTTAGTGGGATAAAGTCTTTTAAATGACTGTGAAAGTTAATAGTCATTCTTTTGTTTTAAGATGTTTAGCATAGGTCTCATTTATATATTTTTTTCTTATTAGGCAAGAAGTTTTGAAATGGAATGGATGGGGATATAATGATTCCAAGTTCATCTTCAATAAGAAAGGCCAAGTTGAGTTGACTGGGAAAAGGTAATTGTTTATTTTTTCTTTTGTTATTTTCCCCCCACTTTTTGTTTCTATGAAACATTTTAAACATAAATATTGAAATATCAGCAAGAAAACTTTTATTCCTTTGGAGAAATTATTTTTCTTTGAAACATAATTATCCAATGTTTCTAACTTAAATATACTTTATACCTGAAACAAAACCTCAGGAGTAGTAATTAGGAACTAATTTTATTGAAGGTGTGAAGATGCACGTTTGACCTTTGTTTTTCTTTTATTTTTTTAATCCTCACCTGAGGATCTGTTTTCATTGATTTTTAGAGGAATAGGTAAATACAGATAGACATCGATGTGAGAGAGAATATCGATAGGTTGCTTCCTGTAAGTGCCCTGACCGGAAATAAATCTTGCAACATTTTGGTATATGGGACCAATCATCCAGTTAACAGGAAAAATAAATATTATCTACATTCTTATTTCCAGTCCTTGAGTATGGCTGGATAGCATGTTGGTTGGAGAAATTGTATATAATTCAGGTAGAAGAAATTTCTGATTAAAATTAAATTTATCAGTGTTATAGATGATGAATGTTTTATGTTTTAAAGAGAATAATGTCTAATACAGTAGAAACTTATCTATGTAGAGATTGTCTTTACATAATCATCTTTGGGGATGGGGTAAGGGAAGTGAATCTTCTGAACTTAGAAAACCAATTCTCAGACACTGTCTTCATTTCTTTCCTTCTGTCTCTTGACCTTAATGTTTGTTTTATAGGAAGGAACAAATAGTCAACTTGTACTTGAGCACAGTGCCTTTGAAAGCAGAGAATTTATCTGTTGACATTAGACATTGGAAGGTTGCTGCCGGTGCCACTCTAATCAGGATAGATCCAATAAAGGCCTCCTGTTTTTGCATGGCTGACTCCTGAGTTAGAGTTCGGTGGAGGAGGTGGGGAGAGGACGGGATGTGGGGGCAGGTTGCATATGATTGGCAGAGCCTGCAAAGGGAGACCAGGAAAGTGGATGTTGGGCACATTTGACTTCCTGAAAGGCAGGCAGTCTTTGGTTCCCGCTAAGACTCATCCAGAGTGTAATTCTCCATACACAGAAATGCAATTTAGTCATCTATAATAGAGTTAGTCATCTTATATTGTTATCCTGTGACAAAAATTTCTATTGTTCCAGTAAGAGTCAAAGGGTAGAAGAATAAGAAGTTTGTGATATTCCTAAAATAGAAAATGGAGTTGTGACTAGAAAGGATGAGTGGAAGAAAATACTGATTTGGCTGAACAGTATTAATTTGCCCTTTTGCTAGTAATACAATCAATGACTGGTCACTATGATGTGCACTGTGGCCATCCCACCCTGGCTGGCCTGGCCCCCACATCAGGGGTGGAGCTAGCCAGCCAACCTCCCATGGCCCCTCCCCCTGACTGGCTTGGCCCCCAATCGGCCCCCCCAACCTGATCAGAGGCGGGGCTGGCTGGCCAATCTCCCATGTCCCTCTTCCACACCAGCCAGGCCTCGATTGGCCCCCAATGGGGCAGGCAGCTGGACCCCACCCATGCACGAATTTGTGCACCAGGCCTCTAGTATTATTATAAGTTAATATACAATACATATAACACTTAGAACAATGCCTGGCACATAATATGTAATGTATTTACTTAATAAAAATGCAAAGTACATTTACATTTAAAACATTTAAAAATAATTTGATCTTTTCAGAGATTGGATTATTACTGTTTGCATATCAGCCTTCTTTATACTAATATAGGGTAGGACAATTACTTTATTTCTTTATTTCTAGAATTTTTATTTATTTATTTATTTTTTACCACTGAGAAGTACTTCTAAAATTGAAAAGTTGAATCTCTAAAAACTTGAGTTTTCTGTATCAACCTCATATAAAATTTATATTGATGTTTTTTTTATAAATTTTAAATAGGGATTGAGATAAAAGATATAGGAAACAAAATCAGAGTAGCAAATTTTATGGTTTTTCCCCCCAATCTGTAGTGCTCTTTTGTGTGTTTTAAATGTGTCATATCCTCTTCATGTAAAGTCTAAGAAATTTACAAATCTACAGGTGTATTTCCTATCCCCTGTTCTTATTATAATTGCCACATTATAAACTCATGATGTTACAATTTATAAGACAGTCATATTTTAAAGAAATTAAGAAATAGTCATTTATATTTGTATATGTATTTACTCTTTCTAGTATTATGTATTTCACCTTGAAGATTTGAGTTATAATTTCCTTAAGCCTATAGATAATTGCGTTAGCATTTTTTGTAGTGTAAATCTGTTAGCATCACATTCTTAAGTTCTCTTAGTTATCTTCTTAAAATGTCTTTATTTCATTTTTGTTTTGAAGGATATTTTCACTAGATATAGATTTCTAGGTTAATATGTTTTTCCTTTCAGCATTTAAAAAATGTTCATTTGTTTCCTGACCTTATTGTGTCTGATGACAAGTCAGTCATAAATTTTATTGTTATCACATTGTAGGAAATGTATCATTTTTCTTTAGATGCTTTTAACATTTTTTCTTTTTCTTCTCTTTCTCTAATTGCAATTTGGCTGTGTTGTATTTAGTGTGAGTTTCTTTGAATTTATCCTCTGCAAGTTTTATGACCTTCTTAAACTTTAACATTTTTCTCTTTCATCAAATTTGGAAATTTTCAGCCATTACCTTTTCAAATGCTTTTTTCCCTCTCCATTTATAATATGGTATTCTTTTGTTATTGTTCCAAAGGTCCCTGAAGCTCTATTCATTTTTTTTCATTCTTTTTCTCTATTCTTCAATTTGTATATGTTTTATTGTTCTATCTGTTAAGACATCTTCAATCTGCTCTTAAGTTCCTTCAATTAAATTTTATTCCAGATTTTTAAATATAGAATTTCTATTTTCTTTTTAAAATATATAGATATTTTAAATATATATTATTTATTTTTTTACAGAGAGGAAGGGAGAGGGATGGAGAGCTAGAATCATTGATGAGAGAGAAACATCCATCAGCTGCCTCCTGCAAACCCCCTACTGGAGATGTGCCTACAACCATGGTACATGCCCTTGACCAGAATGGAACCTGGGACCTTTCAGTCCACTGAGACAAACCAGTTAGGGCTATTTTGTTCTTTTTATAGTTTTTATTTCTCTGTTGAGATTTCTTTCTGTTACGTGCTGGGAATATATTTCCCCTTTTGTCCTTTAGCATAGTTATAGCTACTTTAAAAATCATTGTGTTCTACTTCCAATATCATGGATTATCTTGAGTAATTTCCCTCTCTCGATTATAGATTATACTTTATTAGTTTGTTCATATCTAGTAATTTTGGAATATATCTTGGACATTGTTTATGGTATGTTGTAGAGACTCTGGATTCTATTACATTCTTTTGAAGAGGGTTTTCTTTATTTACACATCAAGCAGTTAACTTGACTGATCTCAAACTCCCAATTTTTCCCGGTGGTGGCAAGCAGCTGGGCTTAGTTGGGCTGCTTAGTGTCTGATCCATAGATGCGTAATTCAAGTCAGCCTAACGTTTGGACAGAGTATATAGTGGTCCCTCTCTGACTATCTCCTTTTCTGTGATTTCCCTGTACTTTTTCCAGCTGTGTGCTCACTTCAAACACTGTCCTCTGATTCTTCAAGCCAAGAAGTCTAGGTTTTCTGCATTTTGTTTCTTTTTATGGTACCAGCTGGGGCTTCCCCTCAAGCTAAAGCCTATTTAAAAAGTAAAAGGAAACTCATGTAGTGCTGTTTTCTTCTTTCAAACACACTCCTTTATTGTCTGCTTTTTGTCTGTATAAACTGCATATATAGTTGGGTTTTATTTGTTTTGTTTTTATCCAGAGTTTATAATTATAATGAGAGGATTGGTTGGATAGGCACTACTTAACACTACTAAAGCAGAATTTAAGATTTAAATTTAAATGAGGATAACTTACTCTAATTTTTACCTTTTTGTACCTTAGGTATCCACTTAGTGGCATGATTTTACCAACTTTTAAAGAATGGATTGAAAATATCCTTGGAGTAAATTGGGAGCATAAAACTACCTCGAAAGTAAGCAAATAAGAATGCTTATGAATATGCTTAACTCTCTGTGTATGTGTATGTTTAATTCTAAATTAATTAGATTTATCTTTGTAATTTGTTATAGTTTTTTTAATGCATTTTTTTTATTTGTTTGTTTAGAAGTTTGCTAGTTATAGTGACCTTGTTAGGGAGTAGTTTCACTTTTCTATAAGTGGGGTTGGAAAACTCTACCCTGTATACATATTAAACCAATGACATTCATATTATTTATGTTATTATTATTTTGTTATTTATTATTATTTGCTATGGCAAGATATTTTGCATGTCCCTCTAACTGGCTATGAGTTTCATAAGTGTAAGGGCTCTGATTAACACTTTATTTTCCATTATACCCACCTCCACCATCTTATCAGTGAGTAGTTATTTGATTTATTTAGAAATCCAATGATACATTTTATTCTTGTAATTAAACTAGGCTAAACAATTAATTATTTCCCTTCCCAAACCAAATCTTATAACTTTCCTTCCTTCCTTCCTTCCTTCCTTCCTTCCTTCCTTCCTTCCTTTCTTCCTTCCTTCCTTCCTTCCTTCCTTCCTTCCTTTCTTTTTTTTTTAAAGAGCCAATTTACTGGGCTCACCCATCTGGCGCATGGTGCTGGGTATTTTTAAAAAATATATATATTTTATTGATTTTTTACAGAGAGGAAGAGAGAGGGATAGAGAGTTAGAAACATCAATGAGAGAGAATCATCGATCAGCTGCCTCTTGCACACCCCTTACTGGGGATGTGCCCGTAACCAAGGTACATGTCCTTGACCGGAATCAAACCCGGGACCTTTCAGTCCGCAGTCCGATGCTCTATCCATTGAGCCAAACCGGTTTTGGCTTATAACTTTTCTTAAAATATCTTTTTTAATCTCCTTAATTCTCTCTCTCTTGACTGTTTATTTGTAATTACTTTTTTCACATTGATAATACTGTAATATTTACTTATAATCTATTTTTTTGCATATAATCAACAGCAGGGTATGCCTACATATAACTTCATTCTCATGGATTCAGTTTGGCCCATTACAAATGGACAACGGACTTAAAAAAATGGTTTGTTTTTTTTTTAATTTACCATTGGTTGAATCTGTGGATGCATAACCCACAGATACAGAGGGCCAACTATGTGACTGAAATTAAATAGAGGTCCTTAATAAGATACTAAAAGGCTATGTAAACATCATATATTTTTCTTTACAAGTTTTTATATTTTCTTTTTTCCAAATTCTATATCATGGTGGTTGTTTTTCTTAACAGCTTGGATTTGGGGAGACATTTATAGATCTCTTTCTATCTGCTAGGTAATATTACTAGGTGCTTTCCCAAAAATTACCATATTTAACCTTCTGTCCTTATGGCAGCTGTATAAATTTGGTGATGATAAAATCTAATTTAACAGACCCAGAAGCCAAACTCACAGAAGTTAGGTGACTTGCCCAGAGTCAGATAGCTTTAAAGTTGAAGATTAATTTTTCTAGTTACCTATTAGTTGAAATTAAGTATCAAGTTTATAATTATGTTGTAAGTTTTAAAGTTATCCTATAAAATGGGTTTATAACTTATATTGTGAGGTTTTTTTTGCTCTTTATTTTTAGTTACAATTGTAGTTAAGAGATGATAAATTTTATCTATTGGTCAAGTTGCTTTCTCCTAGTCTTATTTTAAAATTGAAGATTTGAGTCTTTGCTATCTTTCTTGTTCTTGATTATAATCTTTAGAAATAATAAAAAGGTGCACTGTAGAAGTAAAAGAGGAAACCTAAGGTTTCTGTAAGTTATGCTATAGAATGTGATTAACCATACCATTTCCAATTTGTAACATCACAAGGTTGGTTTCCATACATATTATTTGGTATTTTCATACACTTCTGTCTTAGTTTGAATATAAAACATTTTACATTTTATAGTCATTCACCCTAACAGAGGCATTCGAAATTTATTTTATTGAAATAAACCAAAGAAACCTATTTTATTTTCTAGGCATCCTTAAGTCCTAGTGATACCCCTCCGTCTGTTGTAAATGAAGATTTTCTTCATGAGCTTAAAGAAACTAATATTTCATATTCACAAGAAGCAGATGATCGGGTATTTAGAGCTCATGGTAAGCAATTTTATATAAATGCTTTTTTAAAAAATTTAAAAAAATTTTTCTGTAATTTAAAATGTTTTTGCATTTTATTTTTTTAAACCACAAAATAGGTCATTGTCTTCATGAGATATTTTTGCTCAGGGAAGGAATTTTTCATCGAATTCCTGATATAGTTTTATGGCCAAGTAAGTTTTTCTTTTTCTTGTCTTTTTAATTTAGGATTGTTAAATTTTAAGTTAACTTAGTGTTGGAAATATGTAATTTTTAGCATATAAGTTGTGAAAAATAAAGCTATATTTTTAAAGTTTGCTAGAGGTCATAAAGTTTTCTTGATCTGATCATCCTGATTGATTTTGTTGTTAATTCTTAAATCTTCATTTTAAATTAATTAATTAATTACCATAAGGAGATCAATAGAAATAAATATTATATTGGGAGGTTAGTAGAAACATGTATTTTTGTTTAATTTAAAAGCTTAATGAAGTTAGTAACAATAATGATATATTCAGACCATTAATTAAAATAATTAAACTCTTAGTTAAAATAATTGATTACTGCAAACTAATAATAATTTGTTGATATCAGCTGGTGAGCTAAAAAAGCATGGTGATCAGATGGTAAAGCAGGTTGTTTAAGAAACATATTGTCTTTAATATGAATAGTTAAATTTTGAGAAATTAATTTTAGTTTTTTGGCTTGATATAGATGTAGGCGAACTTTCTGTTGTTACTTTGCTCTGCTGATGCAGTATATTTATATATGTGGTTTTTACACCCATCTCTTCTGTCAGAAAATTTAAAGCAGAACAGGTATATTGTTCCTTACTGTCCATATTGCCTTTTTTAGAAAATTCCACTGATCTTCTGATTCATTTTCCTCTTTACACTCTATAAAAGAAATATATAAAGTACTTTTTTTAAATGGCTTATTCACGGACTCTCAGTTCTTAGATGTGATCTTTCTATTTTGCAGGGAGTAACTCAGAGAAAAGGCATACTTTAATTTGGGGATAGGAGGGAGGTGTCATAAATAGCAGGAATGTCCAAGATTATATGTAGCTGAAATGAAATTACTTTCCTATATTTGTGATGTGTATTTTTCTGTGCATTTGGGAATAGTATGGAATTAGTCTTTTGTCTCTGTTAGTTTAGAAATTTAGCAGCTCCTGAAAAGAATAAGTAAAATTTTGTGGGTGAAAGTATGATAAGGAACATGATATTTACATAGTTTAAGTGTCCCACCACATGATATCGATACATATTAATGATAAAAAGTTTAGAGTGGAGAAACCTAACAGGCACTATATTACCAAATGGTGAAAGTTAGCATTACTAGAAATGCTGCTTCTCTACATTATGAACCTTCAGACATAACACGCTGAGAAAGGCACATCACTAACTGTGGAATTCCTGCCAAAATGTATAATCTGAATTTAACCATGAGAAAACTCATATAAACCCAAATTGAGGGATACTCTTATGAAAAAACGGACAAGTCCTCTTCAGAAGAGTCAAAATCGTAATAGTCAAAGATAGACTGAAGTACTGTCTCAGATCAAAGACAATTAGGGGACACAACAGTTAATGTACTGTGTGATCTTGGTCTAGAAAAGAGAACATTAGAGGAATAGTTGGCCAAATTTGAATAAACTCTATAGATTAGTAAATAGTATTGTAGCAGTGTCAATTGCTTGGATGTGATAATTGAACTATAGTTATATAAGGTATATTTGCAGCTGCTGGGTGAAGGAAATTTTTTGTACCATTTTTGCAACTATTTTGTAAGTAGGAAATTATTTCAAAGTGAGAAGTTAAAAAGATAAATAATGAGGCAGCTGATTGATGTTTCTCTCTCATTGATGTTTCTCTCTGTCCCTCTCCCTTCCTCTCTGTAAAAAAAAAAAAGAAAAAAAAAAGATAAATAATGAACAGTTTGCTTTAGTATAGCTATTTCACAGGTTAATGAGAAAAGGTTACTTTATAGTCCCATATTTTGCAGTATTACCCAGAATATATTTATGTTTCTGTGATTAATTTATTTTTTCTTTTTTCAACAGCATGTCACGATGATGTAGTTAAGATTGTGAATCTAGCCTGCAAATATAACCTTTGTATCATACCATTTGGTGGTAGGTATTGTGTCTTTTGAATTTTAATATGAAAATTTGTTTTTTTAATTTAAAATATTTGTATTTTAATATTTGTGCCATCCACAGAAAACAATATCTTTGTAATTATAATAAAGTTATTCTGAAAAATTGTTATGCTCTTCATTTCTGTTCTAAGTAGAACTACCTAAGAAGTGATATACCCTTAGTTCATGGCTTCTTTTCCATATGTATCCTAGTTGAAGCTGTGACTTTAATGCCTAAGTAAGAATATGTTCCTGCTTTAGTAATTGCTTTCTAACCTTTATCCTTATGAAGAGAATTTTTTCAAAGGTTAAATATACCCAACGTAAACCTTTGAGAAGGAATATAATGCAGTATAAAAGATCAACAAGGACACTCATGACCAAATCAGTATCTTTTAATAATGAGAATTAATACTGTTTTACACTTTAAGACAACTTTGATCTTTTTTTATCTTTTTTAACCACATTATTTTAATAACTTTCACATGCCAAAGGAAATTGCCTTTACTGACTGAATTGGCTATGATGGAATGGAAATGAGATCCCCCAAAATTAGAAGCTTCATATTCTTTCTTCAGTTGATATTTCCAGTTGAATTAATAAAACAATGAATTCAACTTTTTCTAATCCAAGGCACTACAGTGTTATTTTTATTTTTTTATTAAACCTCACCTGCGGATATTTTTACATTGCTTTTAGGTAAGAGGGAGGGGGAGGGAGGGAAGGAGAGACAAGGGAAGAAGGAAGGGAGGAAGAGAGGGAGGAAGGGAGGGAGGGAAAGATAAATATGGATATGAAAGAGACACAGATTGGTTGCCTCCCACACACACTCTTGACTAGGCCAGAGATCAAACCTGTAACCCAAGTGCATGCCCTTGATCGGAAATCGAACCCATGACCCCTAGCCACACCAGTCAGGGTTACAGTGCTATTTTTAATGCAATATTTTTCTAATTTTAAATGAATGACAAGCAAAAGAGTGGTTGCTGAGGGCAGGCATGTTTTTAACAGACAATTCATGTCTCACCTTATAAAATTAACTGAATCTCATGAATCAATACCCTCTATATCTATAGTTCTTACCTTGTATCAAAGTGACTTCCACATGTTTTCTGTCCACAACGTTTGGAAGTACCAAGAAAGAATTTATTCTGATTTATGTTGATACAGATGTGGTTAAGAATTAACAACAGTATATTCTATATTGGTTTCAAGAAATTATTATTCCTTTGACAGCAATGTTAATGAAAAATATGAGTGCATTGTTCAAATACTTCTATGTATTATTTACTTTATATTAAAATCACTTTTCACCAAAGAATATACAAATTTGTTTTTGAATATCATATAGACAATTATAACTTGTTTTTATTCTAATGGTTTTTATTAAAACCATTTTTATATGAGGATATAAGATATTAAGTGATAAATGAATCTCATAATCATGGCAAAAAGGAGGTAATGGTGTGTCTAGTTTTATAGAATAGGTATTTTTATATTTTATTTTAAGCTATCTTTTTACAGTAATCATTAGTGTAGAACTTTTCTAATCATGTTTTTGGAGTTTCACAAATTGCTAGGGGCTTCCCTTAAGTGTGCCCAGGGGATAAAGCCACATTGTTTTCAGCTCCATAATATTGATAGTTCTACATTTTTACACACAGCATACAATAAAGGTAAGTTTGCTTTTAGTGTGTTAGCACTTATAAATGACATTTTGCAAATTAGATGTAGGTATTATTTCCTAGCAGGCCTATTTGTTTTAGGGAGTAGTCATATGTATATAAGTTGTTGTTTTCTATTTTGGCAGGAGGAACAAGTGTCTCATATGGCCTGAAGTGTCCTGCAGATGAGACAAGAACAATTATTTCTTTGGACACTTCACAGATGGTATATGATTATTAAGATGCATTTGAAAATAGTGTTTAGTTTAAAAATTGTATTTTGGCTCAGTCTTAGTTGTCATCATTAAAGGGTATATTGTCCATTTGTTTTAAATTAATTTTGTGTTTATATTTACCCTTGTGTTCAGATTTCCAAAAGCTATGCTCACTCTTACTGTAAGGCACATGTCTTGATGGCTTCTACCAAATTGGCAGGTGAAATTGATGTTTGAAAAGCATGGGTTGGAATATTGATGCAATACATTAATTTGTTAAAAAACAAATATTAGTTAATTAAAACAATATTAGCTAAGGTTAATTTTAATCACCAAAATCTTGTCCTTCAGATTTTTACTAATGCTGTTGCATTTTTTTTCTTTTGGAAAAAATAGAGGAGCTAAGTAATTTTAATGATAGGATAAATTTTTGAAGTTTTGGCCATTGTGGTCCAAGAGTTGGATATTTTGGCCTGTTAAACTTTTTAAAATATATATTTGTATTCATTTCAGAGAGGAAGGGAAAGGGAGAGATGGAAATATCAATGATGAGAGAGAATCATTGATTGGCTGCTTCCTGCATGCCCTCTGACCAGGAATTAAACTGTTACCTCCTGTTTCATAGGTCAATGCTCAACCACTGAGTTATACATCAGTTGGGCTAAAAATATGAGTGCTTTATCTTTGTATAGTCAATGATATTCCTGGGTACATATTCCTCATTATAATAAATAAAAATATCAATATATATCAATATATATCAATATATATATCTATATCTATCTATCTATCTATCTATATATAGATAAATATATATATATATATATATAAATATATATATATATATATATATATATATTTTTTAAATCTTCACCCGAGAATTTCCCCCCATTGATTCTGGAGAGAGAAGAAGAAAAAGAGAGAGAAACATCAATGTGAGAAACATTAATCAGTTGTCTTTGTATCCACCGCCACTGGGGATTGAACCCGCAACCTGGTTATATGCTTTGACTGGCAATCGAACCCAATCCATTTGGTGCACAGGATAATGCTCTAACCAGATGAGCCACACTGGCTATTGTAAAAATATAATATTTGTAACGATTTATTTTGAAATTCTCTTAAACACCATTATTGGTTTTATCTTTTCTTTTTTTAATCTATTTTAAAGCAAATTCTGGTATTTTTTCTACTTTATACCTAAATATTTTGTGCATCTCTTTAATTACCTAGTCAACATTCAGATTTTCTAGTTGTCTCAAAATTTATGTTCATTTGTTCAAAAGGGAATTCATACAAGGCCCACATTAAGTTTTGGTTGTTTCCTTAAGTCTCATTGTAATTGAAGCCTTATTCTTCCTTTTTTAATGCTACTGACTTAGGGAAACTAGGTTATTTGTAATATAGACTGTCATATTTTGAGTTTGCCTATTGCTTCTTCTTGGTATCATTTAACTCTTCTTTTAGATTCTGTATGCTCTCTAAACCTGAAGTTAGATATAAAATCTAGTTAGCTTTAGGCCTAGCTTTTAATATATTTTTTAAGCAAGAATATGACAAAGATGATGATGTGCTTTTCTGTGTCATGTCACATAGGGAGGTACATGATAGTTGTCCGCTTTTAGTGTTGCTAAAATTGATTAGCAAGATTAGATAGTGACAGCCTGATTATCCTACTACAAAATTACCCATCAACCTTTGTCCTCAAACCAGAGTATAACTGTGGAGATAGCTTAAAGTAATTTATTCTGGAATTAACTTTGGAATGTGTTGGAATTTCTGGCTCTTTATTTTACTATGTATAGATTTAACTCTAAATCTGTTACTGAGTATTTAAAATTGAGACAGAAATACTGTGGAAGGTTATTTTGAAGATTAAATGAGGTAATATTTGTGAAAGTTTTTACATTAAGTAGATGCTTAAAATTCTGTGGTTCTGCTTTGATCTATGACATCTGTAGGGATGTCATTTACAGTATTCAAATGTCTTTGCAGGTATCTTTTTCTAATCTCAGGTGGACATCTTCGGATATTCTTAGATATGATTGCTAACTATAAACAATAGTGTAGATAGTATTTACAAAATGACAGGAACTGTGTTTACTAACCTTTTTCTGTGTAGTATCTCATTTAATTTTTACAACAACCCTGTGAATATGTATTGCTATCTACACTTTACAAATAAGGAAACACTAAGCTTAGACAGTTAAATAATTGGCCCAAGATAAGAGGTATACTCTAATTTAAATTACTATCTGAATGAAGACAGTCCGTGTTTTAAACCAACTCTTATTAATATACTGCCTATGCTATATCTATCATGTAAATTCAGGGATAAATGGAGCTTTCTGGTGTGAGTAACCCTACCCACCTAATTACTGTCTTGTCACTTACTGCTTTCAGTTAGGAAGTTCTGTTTCATGTCAATAGTTCATGGAGATGAGACCTTTTTATTCCTTTGCAACAGAATCGAATCCTCTGGGTAGATGAGAACAATCTGACAGCTCATGTAGAGGCTGGCATAACAGGACAAGAATTGGAAAGACAGGTATGTTATTTAGTTAAAATTTTCAAAACTGACATGTGTCCCCTCTATGAATGAAGTACCTTTCACAATACATTCACTGAACAGATTTGTTCAGTTTCTGTCGTGGGTCAGGTATTGAGCTAGACACAATAATGAATGATACCATCCCCTACACTCGGATAGCTTATGTTATATTACGATAAAAGTCAGTCATGATTCAGAGTGAGAATATGTAGGTGAAGGCTAAACGTGGTGTATTGTGACTCATCAAATGGGGATAGGAGGAAAGGAGTTGGACAAAAAATCTATCACAGAAAATGCAACATTTAAAATTCGACTTCAGGGTGAGTGAGAATTGGCCAGAAAGTAAATGGGATTAGGGAGAACAATGCAGTTAGGAAGCAGCATGAACAGAGGCTTTATAGGCAGCTGTTGCCTTTGGGGACCTGCAGGTGGCTGAGTATGGCTGATATCTAGTGCGTGTATGTAGGAGAGCACACATTCTTGGTGTATATCGAGTGGGTGAACATGCAGTAATGGTAAAGGATGAAGGTAGGAAAACATGAAGAGGTGAGATCATAAATGGCCTTATAAAGCCCCTTTTAGAAGTTTGAACATTATCTTTGTAATTAGATACTTCTGGCTACTGTGTGAAGGATGGATGGGGCATGTAAGGGTAGGTTCAGAGGATGCTGCAGTAATTCAGGCAATTGCTGATAGTGACCTGAAATAAAGTAGTAAGAATGAAGCAAAAAGGAACAAATTGGGCATAGCATTTTCAGAAGTTGGTGATAAATTGTACCAACTAGATAGATGTTGATATTTGCTACTTACTGAACTTCTTAATGTATAATTTCATTGAAAGCTGCTCATCTCATGTAGTTAATGCAACTCTTGGGGTCCTTATGTACTTTTGGGGGATCCTAATTAATTTCTTTTAAATTTTAGGTTCCCTTTATGGTTTCTAAGCAGGCAGTTATTAAAATGTATTGGTTCCTTCAACATCTTCAAACATGAGTCAGATATAACTCAGTTTTTATAATGTCCAGTTTGTTGTTGATGTTATTACCACTTTGTTCAAAATGAGTTACAGAGACCCCTTCCTCTTTTTAATAGGACTTTGAGGGAAATGTGACATACTTAGTGATCTTATTTTTTTTTTCCTTCTTTCTTGCTAAAGAGTTGAATGAAATTGGTATGCCAGCAAACAATTCTAGATGAAAGTCTTTGAAAAAAATTATTAAACTGTTTACTGTCTTTATTTTTAATTTTAATGCAATAAGAACAGAGAACTGGAACTTATTTGTTGAGACAGTGTTAAAGATCTTCAGTAAGTCAAGGTTTTATATGTTAGCGTAATTAGATTTGCTAACTATTATAGTTTCAGTGGGCAGAATAATAGTACTCAATGAAAAAAAAAACCCCTATAAAAAATCCTATAGTAGTCTTCCATTATGCCTGAATGAGGCATTATCAACAAAGCAATTTTAAAAAAATAAAGGTTGGCCTTTCATGTCTTCAATTTTATATTTTTATTATGGTATTTTAACCTTTCCAAGTTTTCCTTTTCTTAAAAGGTTAGATTTAAAATTCTAGAAACATATTTCTTTGATATTTAAATAAAGTTTTCTTAGAGTACTTCTGGTATTTTACTTACTAGTTTATTTCTCTAAATAAAACTTTCTTTTTTTGCTTCTAGTAGACTATAATATAGTTTCTACATCTGTTTTTTTAAAAAATATATTTTATTGATTTTTTACCGAGAGGAAGAGAGAGGGATAGAGAGTTAGAAACATCGATGAGAGAGAATCATCGATCAGCTGCCTCTTGCACAACTGGGGATGTGCCTGTAACCAAGGTACATGCCCTTGACGAATCGAACCTGGGACCCTTCAGTCCGCAGGCTGAAGCTCTATCCACTAAGCCAAACCGGTTTCGGCTCTACATTTGTTTTTGATCCCAATTCAAGTTCTTTCTTGTTAAACTCTGTGTCCTTCAGTTTCTATTTCAGTTGAAGTACTAATCAGCTAAAACCATCCTGCTTTTTCCTTTTAGAAGTTTTAACATTACATATATATTGTAGTTGTATAGCACAGATTTTAACCTTTTTAATTTTTAAATTACATTGATATTAAAATATGTGAAATTTAAGGTGGTCACTAACATGTCAATTATGAATTTTGGGAATTTGCTTTTAGGCTTATTAAATCTTTGGCTACTTCATTTTATTAGTTATTAGCTTAGGGATGTGTGACATATTTTTTCTGTCTATGGACTCATTTCCCTATGCTTCAATTTCTTTCTTCATCTATAAAATGAAGATAAAAATTTCTCTACATAAGGTTTTTGTTAGGATGAAATACATTAATAGCATAAAGTTTTTTATCATTGCACTAATTTTTATTGAGCACTGTCTGTTTTATTCAAATTCAGCTGACTTTAAGTATTCCTTCTACAGCCAGACTCCCAAATTTATATCATCATCTCACACAGCTTTCCTGAACTCAAGCCTTGTATATTCAGTTGCCTAGTTGATGTCTCGATTTGCTTTTCTAATAAGCATTTTAGACAAAAGATCTTAAACTAACTCAACATTTTAAAAATTGAATTTCTGTTTTTCTGCATGGTTGGCTTTTTCTGTAGCCTTTTCATTCTCAGTTGATGGGATTTAGTACTTTGGGAAGCTTGGGCTTAAATCATTGGAATTATTTTTTTTTATTTAGTTGTTTTATAATGGTTTTATTGAGATATATTTGCCATGCAATAAACTGCATTCATTTAATATCTACAACTTGAGAGATTTACAGTTAAGGTGGTGGCATAGATAAATGTGGTACGCACACTCTCCCAGAACCACATCAAAATGACAACTAAACTAGAGAATAACCATTGCTACTCAAAACCATCTAAAATCTAGCTGAATGGAGGTTCTACAACTAAGGATTTAAAGAAGTAACTACATGGAGACTGATAGGAGGGGTGGAAACCTGGAAAGGCTAGTCCTACACCCACATATGGTGGCTTAAAATTGGGAGAGATATCTTGGTTGTGGAGGGACCCCCTGAGTAGCAAGGGGTCCCAGTCTACACCAGGCCTCCTACTCTAGGGTTCCACAGTTATGAGGAACCCTAGAGTAGGATTGGGTTCCTCATAACTGTGGAACTTTTGGCTGTAAAACCAGTGGGGATTGTTGTTGAGTGAAACAGGGCTCCTGGTGTCCTAGGCAATTTCATGCATGGACTTACTGATACTCAGTCTGAGCTCCAACACTGGAGCAGCAGCTTGAAAGGAACCAGGGACATATGGTAAGGAACTGAATTGTCTGGCATCAGGGCAAGAAATGGTGAGGGGAAAGGGGCAGAATTATGCCAGGCAAAAGTACTGGCAGTGGCCATTTTCCTTTAAAAAAAAATATATTTTATTGATTTTCCACAGAGAGGAAGGGAGAGGGATAGAGAGTCAATGAGAGAGAAACATCGACAAGCTGTCTCCTACACACCCCTTACCGGGGATGTGCCCGTAACCAATGTACATGTCCTTACCGGAATCGAACCTGGGACCTTTCAGCCCGCAGATCTGATGCTCTATCCACTGAGCCAAACCAGTTTCCACCATTTTTCCTTTCCTGAGACAACCCCACAGAATCAGCAGGCAGGCACTATATCTGAGTCTCCATCAGTGTGGCTCACACTATTCATCCTACTCTGGTGATTTCTTAAGATTCTGCCCCATCCAACTTGTAAGCCAACCCATGCTGTTTTTAGTGGCTTTTTCATAGAAATGGCCTGTCTTGGCTCATGCTTCAGACTTTCCTAAAATCTCTGAAACAAGCATCATCTAGCCTCTGTATACTTGGTAACTCTTGCTAAGTGGCCTCAGACCTCGCACTAGTGGCAGCTAGCTTTGGTTCACAGCTTGGTCTCTCCTGGGTACCTCTAAACTCAAAACAAGTAGCAGCCATCTGCAGATCACTCTGTAGCTCCTGCCAGTAGCCCCAGGCAGGGCACAGACCATGGCTGACCTTGCACATACTCAATAGACAGCTTCAGACCACCCCAGATTACAATCCTACTGCCTCCATGTGTGACACACTCAATGGGTGGACTCAGTGAGCACCAAAGCCCCCTGAAGCAAGATTTGCTTCATATAATTGGTTTCTGTACAGTAGTTCTGCCATAGTAGTAGCTGGTCCTTGCAGCTGATTGGCCTGGGAGTCAATCTCTTCCAGTGTCATTAACAGCAATCAAGGCTCCACAACAGTAGGAGAATGCACATAGTCCACACAAGTGTACCTCTAGTGCTCAGCTTGGCTGAATGGGGAGGCTGTGGTACTGGGCTCTTTAGGACATCTCCTTTACCAAGTCTGGGAGACATAGCAGCTCTATCTAATACATAGAAACAGAAATAGTGAAGCAGCCAAATGTGAAGATAAAAAAACAGGTCCCAAATGAAAGCAAAGGAGAAATATCCAGAAAAAGGACTAAATGAAATGAAAGTTAGCAAACTACCAGATACAGAGTCCAAAGCAATGGTTATAAGATGCACAAGAAACTTAATGAGAACTTCAGCATAAAAAAGGATATGGCAAACCATAAAAAAGAACCGGTCAGAGATGGTTACGCTAACTGAGATAAAGAATAATTTACAGGGAAGCAATAGTAAAGTAGATAAAACCAAGAATCAAATCAGCAATTTAGAATATAAGGAAGCAAAAAACACCCAATCAGAACAGAAAAAAAAAAAAAAAATTAAAAAGACTAACAAAAACAATTAAGATAATGTAAGAAGCCTCTGGAAAATGTCCAGTATACCAACTTTCACATCATGGAGGTTCTGGAAGGAAAAAACAGAAAACAAAAAATTGAAAACCTATTTGAAAAAGTAATGACAGAAGATTTCCCTAACCTGGTGAAGGAAATAGACATACAAGTCCTGGAAGCACATAGAGTACCAAACTCTGTATGTGCTTATAGAAATAATTTAAATGTGTATTTAATTATTTGCTTCTGTATCAGTAATGTGGAGATTTTGTCTTGAGAATATATGAATACTACCTAGTACCTAGTACCTAGTACCTAGCACATCTAAGTTTCCATGATTATCTTTTCTTTTTCTTCTACTTTTAGAAAATTTGAGAAGCAGTAGTCTTTTGAAAATAAATAATATAAATATAGATTGATTGAACATTAGGAAAGAAATATTCCAGTTTGATAATTTTCATTTTAACCTGTTTTGTCATGTACTTAAGCTACCTTTTTGTGGTTATTAACCTCTTAAAATTAAATAAATATATTAGATATTTAGTGAAAAAATCCTATTATATGGCAATTGATATATTTTTAAACCTTGTTTTCCTAGCAGCAAACCCAGAAAAGATAAATAATTTGCATTATTGTGTGAGAAAGCTAAATTATATTTAACCTAATTGGCTCAAATTTTGGATTACAACTTTCATACCATCTGTCTAATAATGGGGTAATATGGAAATTGGTCAGGACGCCTTCACGTAACGACCAATCAGTAGGCTGCATGTGCAGCAGGAGCAGGTTGGCGGGGACTTGCAGTGTCCATGGACAGGGACTTGCGCCACCCGGGACATGAAGTTGCCGTCCCCAACCCCTGCACCAGGCCCCCCAGGATGTGAGGCTCGTGTCCCTGGCAACACACTCCCTAAACCCCCTGGGACATGAGGCTCACATTCCCACCCCCAGCAATGGGCCCGGGACCTGAGGCTCGTGTCCCCGCCCCCTGCGCCCGGCCTCCCAGGATGTGAGGATCGCATCCCCCATCCCCAGCAAAGAACAAAGGGCAATATTAAAATATTTCCTCTAATTCCCTTCGAATGTTCAATATTAAAATATTTCCTCTAATTCCCTTCGAATGTTCACGAATTTCGTGCACCAAGCCACTAGTACTTAAATATGTGGATACAAGCATAGCTGACATATTCTACATCTATGCATGGGTTACTTGAAAAATAGGAGCAGTTGCTTAACTGGATGACTATCAAATGGTCAACACATTTTGATGAGCTTGAGTGCAGTAGACAGTGGGTATGCAGATGGTGGTTCTGTACTGTTTGACATGAGATGGCAGAATCTTTAAAATGATTTCAGTGAAATGGCTTTGGTGTTGCAGTGAAGGGCATCCATTCAACCTCAGGTGCTGTGCAGCTGGCAAAGCCAAGCTAATATAGAAAAATGAGAAACAAGTGACTATTTAATGTACAGGAATGCACAATCTGCATTACAAATAAATGACAGTATTACATGCAGGAAACCTGGCCAGATGGCTGTACATTAAAACGCATGACTCCTAGAGAGAATTAAGTACAGGCAATTTGCTTGGGTTTTCTGCAGGCCTGCTGCATATTCTCTTAGGGTAGGGGAAAAGAGATTAAGTGCTTTAGTTATTGAAAGTGTTTAGGTGAAGTTGGCAGTTGTTTAAGCATAATCTGATCTCCATAAGTATTTACATGGTCTCTTTGTGGAAAAAAATAGTAGGCTAGGTAGTTGGCTTTAAAATAAAAGGTTATAAACAGTAAGATTGTCTTGTAAACTTGTGAAAAATACAACTGTCTTTGGATGGTATCTTAGTGTTGTAAAGTTTTCCTTGATGCAAAAGCTTAAACACTTTTTTTTGGACAAGTATGATGAAACAAGTATTTCGTTTTGTATATAGGCTTTAATGAATTAAATTCTAGTGACCTATGGGGATTTAAAAGTGGGAAGAGTTAATATGTTGAGTACTTTGTGAAATGGAACAGTTTTCACTACTAAAACATTACATGTTTGCTTTTCAGCTTAAAGAAAGTGGTTATTGTACAGGTCATGAACCAGATTCCCTGGAATTCAGCACTGTGGGAGGATGGGTATCTACTCGGGCATCAGGCATGAAGAAGAATATCTATGGCAATATCGAAGACCTGGTAAATTTTTTTTAATTATCGTATAATCGTTGATTAATATATAGAGATTATTATAAAGTGCTGGAAGCCTTTTAAAATTTAGTTGGGTGGTGGAGTCCCCTCAGAAATATACTTCTTTTGATTATGGTAACGCTGACTGTGCAGTGGTCATTACTTAAGGGTGCTCCTTTTCAAGTGCTTGATATTTATTTTTATTTTTTCAAGTGATTGATATTTAAGCTTGGAAATGTTTCATAGTATCGGACATAAAATATATAAATATTGTTTGATAATCCTTATGGAGCTTCAGTGTTCAACTATACCAAGATTTTAGTCAATTTCTTTAAATGATCTCATCATTGTTACTTTTTTGCCTTAGGAGATTTTTATAAAAATAATTTTTCTATATAGTGTTCAAGAGCCTGAATGAAAAATGTTCTAGTGAGTGGCCATATAGCCTCTAGTGTTTTGTGTGCACACTATTTTGTTTTACTGATCTGGTGTCAGTGCTCTGACAGTTATTATTATTATTTTTAAATATATTTTTATTGATTTCAGGGAAGAAGGGAGATGGAGGAAGTGAGAGAGAGAGAGAGAGAGAGAGAGAGGAAGGGAGGGAGGGAGGGAGGGAAGGAGGGAGGGAGGGAGGGAGGGAGGGAGGGAGGGAGGGAGGGATGGAGAGAGGGAGGGAGGGAGAGAAACAGAAACATCAATGAGAGAGGATTATTGAATGGCTTCCTCTTGCATGTCCCCTACTGGGGATGGAGCCTGCAACCCGGTTTTGTGTTCTTGACAGGAATCAAATCCAGGACCCTTCAGTCTGCAGGCTGACACTTTACCTGCTGAGCCAAACCAACCAGGGCTGATTGTTATTTTGATAATAGTGTAACAATTACAAGGCATTCTGGTTAGGAATTAGGTATCGTTTGTTCCATTTGTTCTTTTAGTAGTTGACCTGATAATTGTGTGACCTTGGGCAAATTGATTAACCTTTCTAAACAAGTTTTCTCCCCAGTAAAATGGAATAAATTATATTAATTGCTGTATAGAATTATAAAACGTAAAGGATGTAAAATGAAAATTCTTAGCAGTTCCTGGTATGTAGTAGGTTCTTCAAAAATGTTAGTTTCCTTATCAGCAATATTTTGATAACAATTTTAAATAACTTTATGAGACTATTAAAGTTATGTTCCTAACATTATTCTTAGAGTTACTTATCTTTGCTTTTCAAATCTAAAGTTTCAACATTTTTATCAATATCTTCATTACTGGAAATACTAAATCTTTAATGAATTTTGGTTCTTTATAGTTACATCAGAAATTTAAGTGTCTGTATTATGTATACTTTTTAAATGTTTACATTATTCTTTTTTTATATATTTTTACTGATATTTTAGAAATCAAATTTTCATTTTGTATTAAAAATAAATTCAGTTTCAGAGAGAGAATTTGATCCTTTTGCTATTGTATTAAGAGCTTTATCAGAGTTAAGCAAATATTTGACAAATTGCTATATTTAATACTACTAAAGCATGTAATTTATTTTCATCCTTTTTAAAATAATTTAAGGGCCATAAGTTATAGCATACATTGTAATGTACTTATTTGCATTAATAATTACTTAGCATATTTTAATTTTAGCATAAAATTTTTTTATAATATATAATTTCCACTGAAACTCTTAATTTACATTAATTGCTTTTATGAAAACTACTGAAGTTGATATATTCCTTTATGTGGTTAGAGTAGAATTCATGAAAAACATTATATTTCTTGTGTTAAAAATATTTCTCAAAATTATGCAATATTATTGTGTAATTCGTTCAAATACAATAAATAATGATACTAATACCTATTTAGTTGTTTGAAAAAAGCTGAAGATGGTTAGTATAAAATTTTAATATGATAACCTGAAAATTGAGATGTCTTGGTACTTTCTATATGTTATAGGATAAACTTTTCATCTTGCATTCTGATTGCTACTTGTTTTTAAGGTCATTTTAAGTCCAACTCAAATATTTTTAATTTAATGGTTATCTCTTCATAAATGATTTCCTGATCATTTGATTAAATGATCATGATTTTTATGGTTTGCTATAAAGTTGAAGCTCTTGGCCATCAGCAATAATCCATTGCTTCTGTGAAAGATTTCTTGGTATACTATTCAGTTATGAAACATAGAAGGAAATTCAGATATGCTATTATATTAACTAAATAAAGTAATTTTTAACACTTTTAATATCTTTGTACTTATTTTTACACACCATTTTCTTGGCATGCTCACAAACATATATATATTTTTATTTATTTGTTCAAAAATCATTCTAAAAATGTGTTGGATTTTTACCTAACTATTTTAGATTCAGATCTCAGGAATATTTTTGAATGACAACCCCTCCCCCACACAGTGTAGTTACTTTTTCACCTGTGTGAAACATATCTCACATATATCACACATATTTCTTTCTCCCTCTTTACCTCAGTCATTGGATCTCCCTCTTCATCCCATCTTTGACTTGATCATAATTAATACTTTAATCTTTTCACTCTTCCTTCCTAAGGAGGCAGATTAGCTATGTTGAAGGAGAGGATAAGGCAAGAATATATTTTTAGAATTCAAAGCAGTGTTTGAGATGAATGATAATTTTAAATAAGTGAAATATTTAACCTATTTTTTCTGTCCTTTAGTTCTTTGCTACATAGATAACCCAAGATTAAATTTGGTTCAAAGAAATGTGCTTAAGGTGTTCTTAAGATAATGAATATATCTAGATCAATAATTGATTGATTTATCCCTCTTTTAAAGTTTATAAAATTTATTTTTAGTTTAATAATTAGGAAAAGATATTAGAATTCTGAAGAGCAGCAACATTTATTACCTAACCCAATATTTAAAAAGTAGTGTTTTATATAAATAACTGGATGTGTGTACACACACAACAGTCATTGATAAATGGCTAGAACTTACATCGTGCATTGTATTATACAGGTGGTTCATATAAAAATGGTAACACCTAGAGGTATAATAGAAAAAAGCTGTCAAGGACCTCGTATGTCAACAGGCCCTGATATCCATCACTTCATCATGGGATCTGAAGGTAAATATAACTGCAAATTTATTATGAAAAATACATGTTACTGACTCAGGTTTGTGAGAATCTGTGATATTGTGATATCAAATATTTGAAAGAAAGACATTTATTTAAATAATAATGACATTTTTTAAGTTTCATTAACTTTAGTATTTCATAAAGTTTTTATTATGAGAACATCTTATTAAATTTCCTTTTGCATTTTACTTTTTTTATAGTTTTAGAGACAGCTTGGTCTTTTGGTTTTATTTTATTTTTCTTTTAGAGTTTTTAATAATATTAAGAAAAGTAGTTGTTAGGATTAAAAATATTCTTTAATGTCTGAATAATTAGGGGGAAAGGGCTGATAAAGTGTTGTTTTATGTCTTGTATTTGTATAATTATATCTGTTATTATTGCTATTTGCTTTGTTTAAGAAGTGGAATTAAAAATTCTTTTGATTCATATACTTTTAAAACTTACGTTGGTCTTTTATTTATTTAACTACTGAAATGGTATCCTTTGCTTGGCTACTTGATGTTATGTAGTTCTTTATTTTATTCTAAATATTTAATTCTTGAACCAATTAGAAAAAATACTGATCTTTTTTTTATTTTTCAAATTAACTATTATGTAGGCACTGTGAATTGAAGGTGAACATGTGCCCATTTTTTAATTCTTAGAATGGTAGAAAGGGAAACTCCTAAAATGCAGAGAAATAAGATAAAACAGGGTTTCTAAACTAGCAGAGGAACTCAATACTAACTTCAGAAGGTGGTACAAGCTGAAAAAAAGATGGAGTTGGAAACATTTAGTTATATGCATGGATATAAACAGTTTATAATAACCTAGGGGGGTAAATTCTAATTTTTGATACTAATATCAAGGAGGGAAAAACACACTATGTGTCTTAGGACATGCTAGAGGTCAACTATTGAGTTATGATCAGTGGAATAGTTTAGAACTTTTTCATAACAGACTTTTGTCAAGATATCTCCCCAGTTTACTCTTAATTTTCCAATTTTTATTTTTTATGTTTTTAATTAAATTTATTGGGGTGACATTGGTTAATAGCATTTTATAGGTTTCAAGTGTACAGCGCTAGGACACATTATCTGTTTATTGCATTGTGTGCCCACAGTCTTCTTCCGTCACCATGTAGTTGACCCCCTTTACCTTTTATTACCCCATTCCTCTTCCCTCTGGCAGCCACCATACTGTTGCCTGTGTCTGAGTTTTTGTTATTTTTCTTGTTTGTTCTTACTCCTTTTCTAATCAGTATACTCTTCTAAGGAAAAAACAGAACAGTTTTTATTATAAAAATAAAATGTTAAATTCCTTTAAATAATACAGTTCTCTTATTTTGGGACTTTTTGTACTATTGCATCATCTGAAAGTTTACTAAAAGTATATAACTTTTTCCAATAGATATCAAATTGAATAATAACAAGTATAAAAAATGATAAATATAAATTATCTTTTCAAGTAACCACTCTAGACATTTTAAAAATCCCATTGATTAGCATTTTAAAAATTCTGCTTGCTAGGTACTGTGCTGGCACACTCTGGACACAGGTAATAATAGACCATAATAATACAGATTGATAAATTCTCTGATAGAAGTAAACACTGGAAAATATAGGCAAAAGGTCACATGTATAGGTATTAGGAAGACTTCCCAAGAGAAGCCATGCTCAAAGTGGTCCTTGAGGGTGGATAAGGAGAAAGTAACTTCAGAAAAGGTTGAGAGAGAAGGTGGGAGAGAATTGTCCTGCAGAGAAAACTGCATGTGGTCAGGCTTAGAAGTAAGAAAGAACCATGTCTGTTTTATGAAGCTCTCAGTTTTTCGGTAGAATGGGAACGTAAGATTTAATTGTAGGGTAGAGTGGTAGCAGGTTGAAGGGCAGAATGGTAAAGGTTATTAGGGTGGTTAGAGATAATATAGTCTTTATGCCTTTTTAAAATAGTTTGAACTTTATTTAAAAGATTGGACTGCCTCCCTCTAGTTAATTATTAAATAAATTTAATAAAGACAAACTCATTATTATAATAAATATGCAAAAGAAATATGATGTATAAAAACATATGCTAGGGTAAATTACTCTATTTAAATGAAATTTTATTATAAATGTGCATGAAGAATGCCATAATGATTTAAGAGCATGAACTGTGAATCTATTAGATAGGGATTTCAATTCTGATTTCATTACTTATGTTTTTGTAACTTTGTGTAATTTATGTAATTTTCTATTCCCAGTGACTTCAGCTATAATATGAGGATAATAAAGTAAAAATCTTTATAAGTTTTTTGTGAGGATTGAATGAGATTATGCTAAGCAGTTTATAAGTATGTAGTAAGTACTCAGTAAATGTTAAATTCATCACTATTATTGTGACTTTATTATTTTGGCATTAATGACCTTTACAAGTATAATTATGGTCCCTAATCCCCATGTCTGTATGTATGTGGATGTAAAGTCATAATATAGGCCAGGAGATAGCATGACTGAGGAAGTAATTTCATGTGAAATCATATTCTTTTATAAAATGTATTAGTATTTGCTATTTTAAACTATCTAAATAACCTCCTGCCTTAACTGTGAATCATAACTTTTCCTTGAGCTTTAATAATATTTTTCTTTTGTCACAGTTAAATCATTTGAGGACAATCTTGAAAGTGTTATCATTTAATTTCCCCTATGTTACTAAGTTACACATGTGACTAACTACTTTAATGTTTTTGTCTTGTTTGATGTTATGAACTTCTTGTATTTTATTTTAACAGGCAGCTCTCATTTTAAATGCTCTAACATGATCAATATAATGAAAATTATAATAAATAGTGAAAGCTTTTGAAATGCTTTGTATTCTTCTTCTATGTATGGAGTTTACTAGTAACTTATAATAATTTGCTTTTCTATTTGGAAAGTGTTATTAAAAGTACTTGTTTTAAAAACATACACCGATGACCCACCTTTTAACCTTTTCTGTAGGATGAAATAAGTTAAATGCTTACTATAGGTTCTTTTTTTGTAGTCTTACTAGTCACCTTTTGGTTAAATAAAGCTTATCCTTTACTGGATTCCTCAGGAGAGGCACAGATCTATAGCCCATGAGTTCTGGAATGTTCTAAACTGGTTTTCTATGGTCTTATACTTGCAGGTCAGTTTGAGTGGATGTAATATCCTTACGTCACACTTTCTTGCCTAGTTTTTTGAAAATGCTGCTCTACTGTTTGTTGTTTTAAAACCTGATGCCAGCTTTCTTGCCTTTGTAACTTGATTCCTCTTTTTTGCCTGGAGGCCCTGATAATTTTTTGTTTCATTATTGTTAAAATTTACTTGCTTTTACAACTCCGAATTTATTGTCCTGTGTCATTTTGCTCTGGAACCTAGTGCACCATTTCTATGTAAATATTCGGATCTTATTTTATTTGTGGAAAAATTTTTTGAATTGTAGTATTAAATATTAGGGGTTTTCCGCATTGTTTTTATTTTTCTTATTCAGATAGCTGATTTCCTTTCTTTTCCATTTCAACCACTGTTTCTCTGACTTTTTTATTTTTTACTCCCCCCCTCTCTAACCTTTTTTCTTGATTTATTTTTTTTATTTCATTTTCATTCTCTAGTTATTTTTCTATCTTTCTTCAATGCCCTTTATTAAATTTTCATTTGAATCTATTTTCTGTTCTCTTTGGATGCCTTATAAATTAGCCTTCTTTCTTTATGTTTTTGTTGTTATTGTTACTGATCATCTCTTATTTTATTTCTTGTGGGGTTTTTTTTGTTTTGTTTTTTTTTGTTTTGTCCATTTAAGTTTTAGTATTTTAGTAAATTTCTGATTTAGCAATTTTTTCATATCCCCAAATACTTGTTTGACAATATTTAATTCAGTTTGAAATGTATTACAGTTTTTAGATTCATGGTTGGTTTGGGGGAGCTTTTCACCCACAGAAAAGCTTTTGTTTACATTTTCTGATTTTTTTCCCAATAGGCTTTTATGGATTTGGTCTGCTTTTCTGTTCCTGTTTATTATTTGGAAAGGATTCCTCGTTTGAGAGTGGGTTTTATTTTGTTTTGTTTTCTTTTCTTTTTTTCCCCTGTCACTTCTAACCTCTTTTGTGCTTCTTGCTTTATGGATGGTGGTGGTTTTGTTGAGAGAAGGCATGACATGCCTTGTATCTCTTTCATGTCTATGAGATTAGTAATTTTTATTTTTTATTTTATCCTTCCCCTTCACTGCTTTGTCTCCAACGAGTACCACACTTCTCAAAATATGATGCTCCCTTGAAGATACTCCCCTTGCTTCTCCAAGGCTACCATTTCTGGTTTTTTCCATTTTTCAAACCCCTCCAATAGCCAGAGCTATGGATTACCAAACCTTGTATAATATTTTGACATTTCTGTTGCACTCTGGCATTCTGGGGTTGATTTTGTCTATGCTTCCTCCAAATCCTCTACTACTCTATACTCTTTCTTTTGCAATCTTTTAAGTCTCCTCTTATTTTCTGCTCTTACAAGCTTGTAGCAGCTAGAAGGCTGTCGAGGTCTTTTGGAATTTTAAAAAAATTTCTGCTTACAGGTATTTTGAAGGTCATAATGTTTTGTGTTTCCTTGTAATAATGAAGGTGTAACTCCTGAGTGGTTTTATTTGTTTTTCCTTGAAATCTGTTATTTTTGAGTATAAGATTGATTTTTTATGTTTTTTTGGGGGGGTAAAGTAGAGGGAGAGGATTCAGAATCAAATGGCTGCCAATCTTCTCTGCCTTGAAGTCACCTAAAAGTATATTTCCATATTATGAAAGATTTTATTTACTTCAAGCAAATACTTATATTTTATCTTCCTAATGAAAGAGTAACATGCTAATTGACCATACCTTCATGATACCCAGCAGCCAATCAGGAGTGAGTATGCAAATTAACCCAACAAAGATGTTGGGTTAATTTGCATACACAGGAGCTGATCATGGGTCAGGAAGCTTGTATCATTGCCATGGTGACAACTCAGGCGTTCACACCACCCCAGCTGCTCCCGGCCTCTGGGATAGTGTGGGAAAGCAGAAAGGCTGCTCTGGCCAGAGCATAGGTGGTGCTGGTAGTCAGGAGAACGAAGGCCCATTCTTGCACAAATCTTCATTTGTGCATCTGGCGACTAGTATTTAATAACAATTGAAGCATTTAAATTTCTTTATTTTTAAAGTATGTTTTTATTGATTTTTATTGAGAGAGGAAGGGTGACACCTCTGGTTTAGGATTTCTTTTTGTTGTCCCGGATCTTTTGTGGTCCCTACCACCATAAATTTTAGGAGTGGTGTGTATGTTTTTTAATTTCTGCAAAAAATACCATTGGAATTGTATAGTGATTGCATTGAACTTATAGCTGTTTTTTTTTTCTAGTATTGACATGTTAACAATATTAATTCTCCCAATAAATGAACATGGGATACCTTTCTATTTACTGTACTTGTGTCTTTGATTTCTTTTATCAATGTCTTATAGTTTTCAGAGTAGGGATCTTTCACCTCACTGGTTAAATCGATTTTTAAGTATTTTATTGTATTAGATGCTGTTGTAAATGGGATCAATTTATTTGTTTTTTATAAAATTTATCGGTAGTGTATTTAAACCCTATGAATTTTTGTATGTTAATTTTGTATCTTGTAACTACTGAATTTATTGATTAGTTTTAAGAGCTTTTTTATTGAGTCTTTAGGATTTTTTCTATATAAGATCATGTCTTCCGCAAACAGAGCCAGTCTTCTTCCTTGTCAATTCTGATGCCTCTTTTATTTTTGCCTGATTGCTCTAGCTAGGGCTTCCAGTATCCCCACTGTTCCTACCCAGGCAAATTAACTGACCTACAGTTTTGCTTACATCTCTAATAAGTTTACTTATGTCCTTCCATTTTCTGCTATTTTGCAGAGTTTCATTACATAAGCATGATTGATTAAAGGGGGGTGGGTGGGTGAGAGACAATGTCCTACCCATGGGCTGTAAAAGCCTGAGAAATCATTTGGTCTGGCCCTGCCAAGGCCGTAGGGGTGAGTTAATTAAATGTTTCACCAAATGTAGCAGGCTAATTTTTAGGTTGATGATTTTGTATGGCCCTGAGTGATGTTATAAATATCCAAATAGCCCTTGGCAGGAAAAAGGTTCCCCATCCCTACTAAGTGAAAGGAGCCAATTAAAAGACCACATATTTTAAGATTCTATTTATATACAATGCCTAGAATAGGAAACTTCACAGAGACCGAAAATAGATTGGTGGTTGTCTAGGGCTGTGGTGTGTGTCAGGGGAGTAGGGAGTGGGAAATAGAGAATGATTGTTTGATAGGTTTCTTTTTTGGAGTGATAAAAATGAACTTAGATTGTGGTTAATAAAGTTGCATATATTGAGTTTTATACTTTAAATGGGTGAATTTTATGGTCTATGAATTATAATTAAACAAAGATGCTAAAATAAAAGAAAATCTAATCAACTTGTTATCTTTTAAAATGGACAAGATATATCTTTTTTTATTATTATTAAATATAATTGGGTCAAAATTGCAGAGCTTTGTGATTTTTACATGTCATAATAGGTCCATATTTGATATCTTGGAAGGAAATCTCCTCTATATGTGATCTAATGTAATATGATTTACTTTTTATAGACTTAGTACTTTTTAATCTTTAATTATATATATTGACATTTTATTTTAGGTATATTATACATTTATTTGGAGCTTTGATTTTTGCGATCCTTTTATTTCAAATATTGTAGTGAAGTTCTACAATTTCAAAATTTTCCTTTTTCTATAATTTGCAAAAAGTTTAATAGTATTAATTTTTATCATTAGTACATCAGAAACCACTGATTTGAAAAGCTTGTCTTGTGAATACAATTTGTTTTAACCATGTTTCTTCATATATTTTAGTATAGATATATAGATCATGTCATATAGTTATATTTGACTTATTTTCTCTGATTTGTCCCCCACTCCTTCATGTAAGAAAGAAAAGAATATTTGTTTCATTGCTGGTCCTCTTGTGCTGTATATTTATGCTAAATTTTGTCTATTAAATATCTGTGTTTTTGATTTCATACAAGGGCATCTCCCTTGCCTTTGTCTTTTCCTTATATGAATTCTTAAGAAAAAAGGCAAGTTGTAATAGTCCCTCTAATTTCTTCTATCCCCTTAAGTGCTCATGGAAAGTTCTTTTTGTCCCCAATAAATTGTTCTCACAGTAAAAATAGGCACAAATATCAAAATACACTTTTGTATGAATGCATGTAAGATACAAAAACCTGTTGCTTTAAAAAAATATATTTTTATTGATTTGTGAGAGGAAGGGAGAGGGAGAGATAGAAACATCAATGATAAGAAAATCATTGATAGGCTGCCTTCTGCATGCCCCACACTAGGGATCGAGCCCACGAACTCTGGCATGTACCCTGACCAGAATTGAACCATGACCTCCTGGTTCATAGGTTGATACTCAACCACTGAGCCATGCTCGTTGTGCATAAAATTATTTAAATGTAACCTTCTTGGAGAAAGGTTACCTTAAAAATGTTTTAAAATATTTATGTATAATCAAGAAAAATGTACTCTATAAACTTCTTAGAAAATAGAAAATTTGCCTAGTTTTTATAGAAAACCTTGAGTAGCCATTATTCCCTCAGAATAAACAGGTTTAAATAATAATAATAGAATAAATTAATTAAGTAAATAGATTTAAATATGATTTAGAAAATTGGCATGTGACATATTGGATTATTCCCCCTTCTTTTTCAGGAACTCTTGGTGTGATAACAGAAGCTACAATAAAAATCAGACCAGTCCCAGAATATCAAAAGTATGGCTCAGTAGCTTTCCCTAATTTTGAACAAGGAGTAGCCTGTTTAAGAGAAATTGCAAAACAGGTAACCAACAAAACAACAAAAATAAACCCACACATATATACTTATATTTAAAATTCTGCATAATTGATTTTTATATGTCACATATAATCTTCATATTTTATTGTGTTATATTTGTGATTTTTTTACCCAGTCCTATATGAAATGGTAATGTTGTTAAATCATCCCATTAAGTGCAGCTGCTATTTAAAAAAAAAAGTAATTATACATCTACTTCTTGGTTTAAAGAGTGTTATACAATTTTAAGCCAAGGTAAGAAATATACTTGGGTTGATGGCTTCTAATGACTTTGCCTTTTATTTAATGTTATGTTTTCTTAAGTTATTTTTGAGTAAGATGGTTTGTTATGAATTGAAGCAATATTTAGTTTTTCTTAAATTAAGACATTCGTTGAAATCAAAATAAACAGCTGAATACTTATGGCCCAGACATTTAGAAATTATATTGTATCTAGGTAGTTAAACTTTATCAATTCTTAGAATGTGGTGCTACCAGACCCTTCTTTATTTTATAATATTGCCTAATCTGTAGCTTAAGTATTATAATTTAGTATAGCATAATGTAATATGTTTAGTAAAATAATTTCCTTTTTTCTCCTCCCTTAAAAAAAAGATATATTTTCAAGGGTTTTAAAAGACTAGGCAATGCAATTAATGCAATAAAATTTATTTAGTTCAGTGTATCAATGTGGAAATTCTTGCATTTCTTCATTGTTTGAACTACAATGATTTGTGAAAAAACTATTATTTCAACATTTCCTAACAGAATTTAGTTAAGGGAATATACTTCACCTTCTTCTTGCTTTCTTCAAACTCCTGGAATTCTTTAATACTTAAGTTATACTGGACTAGAATCTTGAGGGCAATGGAGTTTTCTAATGTTACATATCATAGGTTATCCTGAAATTTTCCAGAGTAGTATAGAGGGAGGATCTGGTAAGGCAATGGAATTTTACCAAGCGAGTACTCAATATTTATTGTAGACTTTATAAGGTACTCAAATGAAAAGTAGTGAAGAGTCCGATCTTCTAGCTATCCCAAGAGAATCACTATGAATGTTTTAAAGAAATTTAAGATAAGCAAAAAAAACAAAACAAAAAAACCTACATTTACCCACATATTTACCATTTTCTTGCACCCAGTTTTACTTTTGAGACACTCATTCTTTCTTTAGTTCCCACTTTTAGGAAGGTCAGCTATATGGACTTCTTACTAATCTAACAGTTGACAAGGATAATTTTTATAATTTTCAAGTAGTTTCAGTTACTTATCATTTAGATTGCTTCGCCCATCAAGAATTAGTCAAAGGCCCCCTAATATTGATGGCCTTACTGCTGGGTAGAGTGGAGAGTTTAAAAAGAAGTATATTCCTAGAATGAACATTCTTAAACTTGTGGCAGGTTACTTTGGTTGGGTTAAAGTATAAGTGAATACTAAGAGTTGAAATCCTTAAGTGCTCCAATTTACTAGAACTTTGGGATAGATAATATTATGCTATGTATTTGCTAAAATCATGATATGGTAACTGTATTTAAAAATAGGATGGTTGAATAAAGGAGGAGTTGAAGATAAGTGTTACGAGTAAATATCTGAGCAGTGAGCACTATAGTTCAAGTGTGTTCTTATACTAAAAGCATCATTTAAAGGTCAAGAATAAACCTATATAATTTTGTTAACCAATGTCATACCAATAAATTAAATTAAAAAATAAAACAAAAAATAAACTAAGATGGATTACCAAGAAAAAATTTAAGATACTACAGGTATTGAGAAATAAAAGAGCTACTTGAAAAGCATTATGGTTTTACCTCTTGAGTTCACACCTAGAAAAATGGGAAGCTAGTCCATAAGTAGATTATATTTTCTTATTTCAAATCCTAATAATTTTTAAAATTCTATTAGTTTTACTTTGTATTATAATTTATTCTTTGTGTTAAGTACTTTTATTTACTTTTTATCTTTGTCCAGCTTGACTATTTTCCCCCAAAAGCTTTATCATTGAAGATATAGTTCAGATTATCTCTTGTTGAAGTTTTTAATTTACCATTTTTGCCTTAATATTTTATAGCAAAGTAAATTTATAAATGCCAAGTTAGATTTAAAAATAATTATATAATTATAAAACTAGTCTGATTTGTATGTATTTTTAATAAAATATCTCAGTGAGGTTACATTCAGTCTATATTGGCCAATTCTGCCTCTGCATTGTATCTCCACTCTGTGGAACACAGATTTAATGTTGTTATATGGTTCTTGGAGAAGTGAAAGACATAGTTTAAGCATTTCTGAGTGCTCCTTCTGGTTTTTCACATTTCAAATACTCCCATGTAAATATATCTAGGTTTCATTAATGTAAAAAATATACAAGTGTATCTTTTTTATACAAGTGTAAAAAAATTAAGTTTATAATTTTATTACAGTTGAAATGTTGAATTTAAACGTAAATAATTGATGCAATCTGATGTCATTTTTGTTACAATTTAATATGCCCTGATAGAAAGTAACAAAGACCTACTTCTGCTAATGAAAAGCAAGGAATGAAATTTTCCTTCCTCTTTACATGAGCCAGTAAAAATTGTCCTTTCACCTGTTTTAAAAAACTCTTCGGGTATTCACACCGTGACTACACACAAAGAACTCTATGAATTATCTTAGGATAAATACAGGTAATAATTGATAGAAAGTGCCCACCCTGAAGTTAAAAAGCAGATTAAAAAAAAAAAAAAGCTCCTTTCAATCTATACTTTCAATAATTTGATGTTTTGTACTTAATAATAGACAAATTTTAGAGATAAATACCATGTGACTAGAAAGCTTGCCTTACTTGAAACAGATAGGTAACATTTTATTCTTAAATATTGCTCTTCTGAGATGGATTGAAGTGATCAACCGAAGAACTTGTATGCATATATGCATAACCCATGGACATATGGGTTATGCATATATGCATAACAGAAAATAGGGTGGTGAAGGCCTGGGATAGAGGTAAGGGGCAGGCTAGAAGTTAATGGGAGGAAAAAGGGGGACATATGTAATACTTTTCAACAATAACGATTTAATTTAAAAATATTGCTCTTCTGAAAGAAACAAGTAAGTTACTTCACTGTTTGGGAAAGTTACACATTTTTGCTCCTATTACAGTGCACATGTAAGGAGGCATTATTGTTTACGTTCCCTGGAAATGGGTAAATGCTAGCATTATAGCATACGGAAATTTGCATAATAGTTTATAGAATATACAAATCTTACATTGCAAGGATGTTACTGTATGTGCTTCCCTGCTTTGTAAGAGTATTTTCAAGCAGAAAAAAATTGAGAAAATTACTACATTTTGGCACTAGTCATTGTTCATTTTGCAATTTGGATTTTCAGTTGATAGCAGAGGAATTAAGATCCATTAAAATAGACAGTACATGTTTTATGATTGTGCCAAATTCCTGATTGAATAATGAGTTGGCTGCTTATAATTCTTCACTGTCATTTTATAGCACTTCCACTTTGCAGTATTTTCAGATTTTGAAATGGGAAACTATTTTGGATGAATACCTTTTGGAAAGGAGCATATGTGATTGTTCATAAATAGAGAAGGGCTCTGTGTGTATTTTCATCACTGTTCTTACTGAGGGAACAAATTGAGAGCATTATACTGGCAGCCGAAGGATTCTGCTAAAGTCTGTCTCATCTGATCTTTGTCCATGTGAGGAATTTTCCTCTTTCAGTACTTCACTACCTTGTGAGGAGCTAGAAAGGAAGATTTAGTGGAAGATTAATGTGATTTTATCTCATAAGTGGCAATCCAGTATAATCTCCATCTTTACTCACTAGATGGGTAAGTGACTTTTAAGACTTTCTCAGAAAGTAGATTCCTACTAAAGCCTCTTAACATTTTGTTTTTTAATCACAAGAGCAGTGTCAGATATAATATTCCATTATTCTCTTTTATTGTTGGTTTAAAAATAAATTGAAGGGAAAACAGAGAAGCAATCTCAAAAGCAATTTTTGAAGTTTGACTTTTTTTCTCCCCCTAATAAAAATTTAGGAGTTATGAGAGATGAACAATTGTTCCATTAAGAGGAAACACCGACTGTATATGTAGTATGGATTATTAAGCAGTACTCTAAAAATTGTCTTTCTGAGTGTAAGAACTAGGTTTTAAAAATATGGATTAAAAGGCAGTTTTTTCTTCACTATCTTTTGAAAGGGTGGCCCTTTCTACATACCAGCACTTTTATATTAAGTCATTTTAAACTAATAGGGTGTTTTTTTCCTAGTGAGTATAGGTCATAATTTGGGGAAAAATACATAGTTTATGTCTAACACCTCAGAATGTAATGTACCTCAATTCTGAATTGTTCTCTTTCCAATTTGATTTATCCTGGAGGGGTTCAATTATATGGAAAGGCTTAACATTTGTAATATAAAAAAAAATTAAACTCCTTTATATTCAGTGGTAATTCTGAGAAATAATTTGTTACATGTAGAAAATAGAATTGTTATTTTAAATCATTTTTTGAAAATATACTCTTCTTCCTCTAAAGCAGAGAGAATAACCTAGCCATATGTTGGTTAATTGTATTTACTCTGTGACCCAACAAAATATGTTAAACTTCAGGACACTTCTAAGACACGCTCTTGACCAGAAGCTACTCAGAACAAGTCATTATATTTTTTTACTAAACTGAAACTGTAAAATTATGACTCGGAGACTGTTAGGCATTAACCCTTGGCCTTTCCTTCAATATAAGAGGAGGGAAGTATCTACTCTATAATATGTATTATTTCATTCTTTCAACTCAAGAGATAATTCTTATTTTAAAAAGTTCTTGTTGTTTACAATGTAGACTCCCAGTAGTAAGCCAGTATATTATTTCAAATAGGACAAGTTATACAAATAGCCTTAAATATTTTATGATTTCATCTGTATTAGCAATTCTGATTTATTACTGAGAGGAAGAACTAATTCTGCCTACAACTTAAGCTTTTATATCTAGAAATTTGCATTTATAAAATTCACATATTTTTTTCATAACTCCTATATTTTATATTATCATGTCTTTTATGTGTGATAGTAGGGTCTTAACTTTATATCCAACACAGTACAATTGATATTATGTAAGTTAAATAGACATGGTTCCTGTCTAATAATCACTAAGGATGTTGCCTATTATATATCTTTTGGTGTTTAAATTTGTGTTTAGCTATGTACAAGGGGTTTTGTTTTGAAGCATTGACTTCTGATACTGTATGAGATTAGTAGACTCTCCAGAATAGTTGTATGGCTCAGAAATTTGGGCTGCTCTAGAATCTGCACGGAGAGTTTGTTTTACTCCTTGAAAGAAACAAATCTTTTCAACTCAAAGATAATTTATTCCTCAACTATGATATCAGAGATACAGAAATACCATCTAGTGCTTCTATTTTATGATTTATTCTTATGAAGTCATAACAGTAGAAATCCTGCAGACATTTAAAATGTGTTATAACACACCGTAGTAAATGTGTCTCATCTGAAGTGTAAGTTCTGTTTTTTTCTATGGCAAGAGTTATGAATTGGCTCCATAAAAATATTTCAGAAATCTTTTGATGCATTTCTTACAGGAACTATTTAGAGAAAATTATTAGATTGAGAAATCTGTTGCTTTTTAAGTTAGTTCAGAAAATTCTAAGAAATAAGAGCAATCAGAGAGGTATTTTTTTTCAGGTTACGTACTTAAGTGAATTCCTGGTTATAGCATCATTAAAAGGAAGAAATTGCCAACAGTTTGACTTAGTTTTATACACCTGCTAAAGGCTAATGTGGTTATTTCTTCTTTGCTCAGATAAAACAAAGATATTATTATTTCTTTATTAGTCCATAACAATCAGTTTCTCTCATCTTTTCAAATTATTTACTAAGTATAAATATACTTTAGGCCCAAGTCAGGTGATATTAGAGATTCTGACATGGGAACATTTGTCATAGTAGGAAAGAAATCAGTTACTTCATTAACTTTAGTTCGAAAAGCAATTTTTGTTGAGTGTTTGTTTCTTAAATCCCCTGAATGTATCATTAACTCACCATTAAACTTGGTTAAAAATAATTCCCTCTCATGTTAGTTCTAATCATCTACCACCAGGGGTCACTTTAACTCAAGGACCCTTTCCTTTCTTTTCTATGGAATACTCAGCATGGGAGTGGATTCAGAGCCCAGATTCTCAGAACGTGTGATGTCTCTAACTTTTGAAGGAAATCTTTTGAGGGTTTTTTAACCTACCAAATTAGTTTTCATAGCAGTTGAAACATAACCTAGTCGTAATTATAGATATAGTAACCAGAATGTTGTTCTTTTTAAGTTATTGTAACATTTTTTGGTCTTTTATAGGAACTTCTATTTAATTACTCTGTAGTGACAGCTTTTAATTTAAACTCTTAAACTTTTTCTGCTTTTTATTTTTAGAAAAATGTACAATGATTTACAAATTTTCAATTTACAGGGGATCATAAAGAAACATAGATGCTATTTTTTTTAATTGATTGCTTTAGTTGAGAATTTACTTGTAATAGTAGCTGGAAAACTCTATATATTGACTTTTCAAAATGTGCAGTACTATTAAAACATGAAATTTATTAAAGTTATTGGTTTGATTTTTGATAATTTTTAAAAATCAGTGTTGAAAACTAACTTAACATTTATTATCTAGATACAAAATTTTTTTAGCTTATTTTTTTTTTTTTTTTGTAATGTAAATCTATAACCATCTACTCTACCTTAGGATAAATAGAAACAGTGAATGACTGAGTAGTTTATGTTATTCATTGGTCAACTTAAAAAAATTGAATATCAGTTGCCATATGTAGCAAGTCACCTAAAGCTTTTATTACTTATTTTTCCAACTTTTTTAAAAAATATATATATTTTATTGATTTTGTATAGATAGGAAGGGAGAGAGAGAGAGAGTTAGAAACATCGATGAGAGAGAGTCATCGGTCAGTTGCCTCTTGCACACCCCCTACTGGGGATATGCCCGCAACCAAGGTACATGCCCTTGACCAGAATTGAACCCTTGACCGGAATTGAACCCGGGACCCTTCAGTCCCCAAGCCGACGCTCTATCCATTGAGCCAAACCGGTTTCAGCCCAGCTTTTTAATTGGTAACTTTTTGCTTTACTTTTTATGTTTGTATATGTTTTCTGGACCATTTGAAATTAAGTTGCATGCTTTATATGACACTTGACCACTAAATACTTCTCCTTAAAAAAAAAGAAAAAAAAGATGTTTTTATAACCACAATGTTGTTATCATGTATAAGAAAATCAGCAGTAGTTTCTTAATACCATCTAATATTCATTCTATAATCAGTTTATTTCACTTGTCCTCATAATGTATTTTGTGGATAGTGTTGTAAAACTAAGATTTTTGTCAAGGCCTGCATATTGTGTCTTAGTTGTTTCAGAGGTTGAATTCCACTAAACATTTACTATACTAAATGGTATATATTTCCCCCCCATTTTCTGATGTTTATCAACGTTGATTGTTTTCATTAATAACACCTGCTATTTCGATACAGGTGAAGTAGAATCTGGGCAGTAGAGATGGAATTTACAGGTTTTAGCTAGGAATATAAAAGGGTTTTTAAAAAATAATGACAGTATGCCTCTGAATGCTTTCTCACATTTTACTGGTGTGCTTAAGCCAAAACATATAAATATGCATGTTGTCTGATATTCTGTTTTATGAAGAAAAGAAATTTGGTTTAATCAGGTTTGTTTGTTTTGTTAGAAGTTGATGTGCCTATTTTAATAAAACATTTTAGGAAAATTGATTTTCCTTTGGTATTTTGGAAACTGGTAATATTTTTAGAAGCATTAACTTAACTACCAAGATACCTTTTTACCAATGTTTGACAATACTGAGATATAGTAGACTTTTTATTTTATGACTATATACTTTTTGTTGTTAATCTTCACTTCAGGATATTTTTCCCCATTGAATCTTTTTAATTTCTTTATTGACTAAGGTATTACATATGTGTACTTACCCCCATTGATTTTTAGAGAGAGTGGAAAGGAAGGGGAGAGACTGAGAGAGAAATACCAATGTGAGAGACACATTGATTGGTTTCCTCTCACACATGCCCCAGTAGGGACCTGGGAACAAGCCTGCAACCGAGGGACCTTGACTGGAGTCAAACCCAAGACCCATCAGTCTGTGGGCTGACTTTAATCACTGAGCCAAACCGGCCAAGGCATAACTATATACTTTTAATAAATATGCTAAGGAAATATCAAATAAGATAATTTCATTTAATTTTTGTTTCAAATATAACTTTGAAACTGTGTGTGCATGCGTGTGTTAAGTGATTTTTTATGGAGGATCTGTGGTGTATTTGAAATATTGCTCATCCAGCAGTCAAGATAGCTTGATTCTAGTTCTATATTTACTATGTAATTAGCACCTGACTTCTGAGAAGTCTTTTAATCTGTCTGGTTCTTGTGTTCACACCTGTAAAAAGGGGAACTGCTACATTGACAGGGTTGTTTTCTTATATTAAAAAAGATATATGAAAACAACTTGGAAACCATAGGATTTCTATAAAATTCAAGGTTATTTTATGCTGTGATTATAAAATTATCTAACATTGTTTCTTTAAATTTGGCAGTGACTTTTTAATATAGATTGAATTATCTTACCTGTAGTATCAAAGCTGAGTTGCATAGATTTTAAAATAAGAATCTAGTCATTTTGGGGGGCTAGAACAAAATGTGTCCTGTGAATTATTTTAAAAATTAAGTTTCCAGTTAAAAGCAAGTAATAGCAAAAATGTCATAACACACAGTTAAGGTGTATATTAAGTCTGAATGATTCCCATAAATCTCAGTATTGTGTTGGTTCAAATTTTATTGATAAATGATAATACTCAGAAGATAAATGTTTCAAAAGTTCATGACATTTATCAAAATTCTTTTATCTGAAAGCAACCTCTTGGTAGCAGTTTATCCATGTTAAAAATTGCCTAGAAAATAAATCCCATTTAGGGAGCAGCTCACTTTTAATTCTGTGGGAAAGTTGTAGCTAACTTAAACCATGCTAGTGTTTGTATTTTAGTATTTTATCATAACAAAATGAATGTGAATATCTGCTTTTCTTGTTTTTCTTCCCTTGCAGCTTTTAATGTGTGCCAAAGTAGACATGACACGGGTGTAGTTTTAGATGGTTTAGATACATAATCTTATGCCTCAAAGTTTTTTAGCTATTTTCATACAAATAATCTTGAAAGATCTTAGAATTCTAGATACTATCTGATAGTTTTTCTATGGATTATGAGAAGGGATGAAAAGAAGGAACAATTCCTAGACTTATGAAGAAAGATGACATTCCTATATTACCTGTCTAGCTTCTTTCCTTATTAAATTTGTATCATGTTTTTTCCTTTTTTTAAACAGAGATGTGCTCCTGCATCTATTCGCCTCATGGACAACCTGCAGTTTCAGTTTGGTAAGTAAGAAATGGTGATTTTAAAATCTCAGTATGTAACAAAAATTTATGAAATACCAGTTATGTGCCAAGAAGATTACTGAGGGCAGGCTAGAATGATGAACATCATAGCTCTTATCATTCAGGAAGCTCTCTGTCTAATGAGGACAGACAAGTATATAAATGAATGGGTGCAAGAGTGATGGAGGTACTATGAAAGACTACACTGGCTGCCCTGGTGTACAAGTAAGGATTGGTTGATGGCCCACTTGATTTTGCTTGAGGTAAGTTAAAGGAGGGTGATTTTTTAGGTAAATCTTAGAAGATGAATTGAAATTTACCTGAGATGGTCTCTTCCCCTCTCTCCTACCAAATCTGTATCTCCTCACAACTGTTCCTCAAAATGGTCTTCCTAGTTTACAAGCTACTCAAAAGCTTAAAATTTCAGTCCAAGTCCACAAGTCATATGTGGCAGAGCTGAATTTGAACCCAGTTGTATCTGTTTCACTGTCTCAGATTACTTATTTGAAATACAGATATTTATTAAATCCTTTAAAATTATTTAAGTGACACTATAACAACAAAATTCACTAATGAAACTGTCTAGTTAGTAAATTTGGAAACTAGTTTCTTTGTTTCCTGTAAAAGATAAAATAAAAGAGCTAGAATATATTTAGAATGTAATCAATTTGATAGTCAATGTCAATCTAAGAATAAGTAAAAGATAATATGCTCAATTAGTACTAATGCTTGACCCACTTAAAAGTTAGTATCACTGTTACAATAATATACTTTAAAGCTACCACATCAACTCGGTATCAGGAATATATGTGACTGCCTCCCATCAGTTTCAATGGAAATTGTACTGTGTTAAGATTAACATTTACTCTTTAAGCATTATTTCACATCAGAGAGGTAATATTTAGGGTCCTCATACTTTGTGTAAAGATTATGTGGATTAAGAGACTTGTTTGAAGAACATATAATTTTTAGTTTCTTTCAAGAACACAGTATACACACACACATTTTATGTTTATATGTTTCCAATGTTGTTAAAGTAGGATGAATTCCGTTTGTGACAGGAAGTGAATTCTTTGCCATGTTATTTCTAACTTTATACATGCTGTAAGTGTTACCTACTAAAGCACTGGCTGTGCTAGAGAAGTAGCTCTGGTATCGAAAGGACATTTTATTGTAAGCATCTTACAATGAAAGGAAAATAAAACCCCAAACAAACCTCTTACTTGTGATCCAAGAGCTCAGAAAGATTGCTAGTTTGATCCCTGTCCAAACTGCCTTTCATTTTTGTTTTTTTTTTTGCTTTGTTCTGTTGTAGCATGATATCTAATTCTTAGCCTCTGGTGAAGACTTAATGTTAGGTATTCTTTTATGCAAGGCACTTTCCTATTATAATAAATAAAAACGTAATAAGTATTACAGATTCAGATTCTCACTTTAAAAAATAGACTGTAAATAATAGTTTTTCCCCCAGGAAATGTTTTGGTTTGTTTTCCAAAAACCTAGTTTGCTATGTATACTTATTTTAAGGAAGGGGCCATACTTTAAGCACAAACAAAATCCCAAAGCCTTTTCTAAAAAATAAATTTTTTATTTGGAGATAATTTAAATTTACTAGAGGCTTAAGTTCTTTATAAAAATTCTATATAAATGATAAGCCACATTTTTCTGAATTGGTCTCCTAACACTAAGGCCAGATGCAAGACTCTTAATTGTAGCAGTCCTGAGAGTTAAGAAGTAGCTACTCTGAAAACAATGAGATCAGTAAAAAGACTATCACTCAATTAAACTCAATCTGTAGGCAAAGATGAATTTAACAGACTCTGAGACACCATTTATGTTACTTTGGCAATTTTAACTCTCTGGGTGTGATTAAGGAAGCAATTACTAGTTTTTATGCCAAGAATTCTGGATGAATTAAGAATTAATTAAGAAACAACCTTAAATGTGGTACTGACTTAATATTTGGTTATAGTTCTGAATCGTTTTTGCATAATTAAAAAAATAAAACGAGTCACCATTCGATTCTCTTAATGAAATAAAAATTAATGAAGTGATTTTACTATAAGTAAAGTGCACCATTATAAGATAACCTTAACTATGTGTAGTATTGATTATATAGAGTAATTTGAGTTAAAAAAAAAAAAGAGAGAAAAGAGCAAATTAGGAGAAACCAAGATGGCGGCATAGGTAACCGCCTAACTGAAGCCTCTCACAATTTCAAAAAATACAACTAAAATATAAAGTGGACATTATCCAGAACTACAGGAAAGTTGACTGACTGGAAATTCTACGAGAAGGAAAGAGAAAACCAGAAGGAAAATCAGAGGAGCTGTAAAAGCCTAAGGTACGGAGACACGTTGCATGCGCGGAGAGGACGGAACCAGAGAGGAGGGGCGGCTGAGTGCCTGGCTGGCGTTCCCTAGCAGGAAGGAGATAAAAGCTCCGGACTGTGCTGAACCCCAGTTCCAACAGCACTGAACCCAAGTTCTGGGCGAGACCCTCAGGTCCCAGGCTCATACAGAGGGAATCTGGGCTGTAAAGCGGAAGCTCAGGGGAGCGGCGAAAAGCAGAGGCCCTGAGTCGTGCACATTTCACGCAGAGGACAAACTGTTGATTGAGCCGCTGGATTGCCCTAGCGGGAAGGAGACATAAGCTCCGGACTGCCCTTAACCCCACTTCCAACTGCACTGAACCCCAGTTGAGGGCTCGTTGGGGGAGAGACTAGACTGTCTGGTAGCGGGCGAAACTCTAGGGCATCTTTCTCTCAGAGGTGCTTGCAGCGAGTACCAAAGGACACTGAGGAACACTGAGACTCAGGAGCCTCATAGGGTGGGGCTAACCGGAAGCCAAGGCTGTAGGCTCCACCCTAAAACTCCACCCATCCAAGCTGAGCACAGAGGCTCTTGTAGTTTTCCAAGTCTAGTCGAATAAGGCTGTCTCCTGGCATAGATCCTCCCACCATACCAACTCAGGGATGCAGCAAAAATGCCGAGACAAGGAAATAGATCACAAACAAAAGAAATGGAGGCCCAAAAAACGACTGGATATAGAGTTCAAAACTACGCTTATAAGATTTTTCAAGAATCTCATAGAAAAGGCCGATAAACAAGACCTATGAAGATATGAAAAGGGATCAACTAGAAATAATAAAGAATCAACTAGAAATAATAAGGGATCAACAAGAAATAATAAGGGATCAATAAAAAATAAAGAATACATTCTCTGAAATAAAAAATACTATACAGAGTCATAAAAACAGAATGGAAGATTGCAAGATTCAAGTCAAAGACTTGGAACACAAAGAGCCAGAGGACACTCCTCCACAGAAGCAAGAAGACAAGAAAATCCAGAAAGTTGAAGATCGTGTAAGAAACCTCTGGGACAACTTCAAGCGAACCAACATCAGAATTATGGACGTCCCAGAAGATGACAGAGAGCAAGATACCAAAAACATATTGAAAGAAATAGTGACAGAAAACTTCCCCCACCTGGGGAAAGAAATAGACTTACACGTCCAAGAAGCCCATAGAACCCCAAACAAAAGGAATCCAAAGAAGAACACACCAAGACAAATCATAATTAAAATTCCAAGAGCAAAAGACAAAGAGAGAATCTTACAAGCAGCAAGAGCAAAGCAGGTAGTTACCTATAGAGGAGCACCCGTACGATTGTCAACTGATTTCTCAACAGAAACCATGCAGGCCAGGCGGGAATGGCAAGAAATATTCAAGGTGATGAATAGCAAGAACCTACAGCCAAAAATACTCTACCCAGCAAAGCTATCACTCAGAATCAAAGGCCAGATAAAGAGCTTCACAAATAAAAAAAAGCTAAAGGAGTTCATCAACACCAAACCAGAATTATATAAATTGCTGACGGGGGTTCTTTAGGAAGAGGAAGAAAATAAAGATAAAAATTATGAACAACAAATATGTAACTATCAACAAGTGAATCTAAAAACCAAGGGAATTAAAAAACCTGATGAACAATATTAACTGTTGAATATAATAGAATCAGAGGTACGGTAAGGGAGTGGACTGACAATTCTCGGGAAAAAGAGGAGAAGGGGGTGCGGGAAGAGACTGAACATAAACTGTGCACCTATGGATGAGGACAATGGGGGGTGAGGAAAGGGCAGAGGGTAGGGTGGGAACCTGGTGGAGGGGAAAAAATGAGGAACTTTTGTAATATGAACAATAAAGATTTTATTTTTTTTAAAAAAGGGAAAAAAAGAAAAAATAACAGGTTTTGTAATAGGAAATTGTGACTTTTGAAAGGAGATGAAGATAAAAGATGTAGATCTTCATATCAATAGTTTATATATAACCAGCAGATTTTAAAAATACAGGTTATATGAAAACATTCACTTTTTAAAAAAAATATATTTCATTGATTTTCCACAGAGAGGAAGGAGGAGTGATAGAGAGCTAGAAACGTTGATGAGAGAGAAACATCAACCAGCTGCCTCCCGCACATGCCCTACCGGGGTTTTGTCCGCAACCAATGTACATGCCCTTGACCAGAATCAAACCTGGGACCCTTCAGTCCACTGAGCCAAACCGGTTTTGGCAAAAACATTCACTTTTAATATACTAAGTAACCTCTTGATCTTCTGAAAAACATAGAATTTGTTATTTATTAATTTAAAATACTAACTTTTTTTCTTCTTAGGCCATGCTCTTAAACCTCAGGTTTCCTCTATTTTTACATCGTTTTTGGATGGATTAAAAAAGTTTTATATTACAAAGGTAAGAATTTTTATAAAATGCTAACATTTTAATGCTTAGATATAAATTGATTTTGTTTCCTGTCTTCTCCCCCTCCCAGGTACCTATTCTAAGTATGTTTTCCCATGTTGCTGTGTATATTTCATAGTGATTTTTCATGTTGAAATAAATATCAAAGTAAATTCGCAATGCATTCAATTTCAGAAATTAAATTTTTTCCTCAGATTTGAAGTTCCTAAAAATAACACAGAATTAAATAGTTTCATGCACATAACACTTTTTATAGTTTGAATTTTTCCTTTATAGTAGATATGTAGAAGTGAAATAAGAGTATAGATTTTTTTTTTTTTTTAAACATGTTGATTGCTTAATTCCTTTTCCAAACATTTATAACAGCTTACACTACCTCTGGCAATTTGTGCCATTTTTCTGTTGCATCTTTGCTGTTGCTAGTGGGATTTTTGTTTTATATTCTTACTTTCCTGACTATTTCTTGAAACTTCAATGAGACAATTTCCTGTATTTTCTAGATATGATCTTTGTGTGAATTAGTTGTATATGGTTATTTCTCCAGTGTTGGCAGCTTAATTTTTTTTCCTCAGTGCTTTGGTGTGTGTCCTTTAAGTAATGGAATTATGTGATGCCTTGGTCATAAATGTTGTAAATAATTTTTCTGGTCAGTGAGTCCTTTTCAAATAAGGGTGTTTTTTTTTTTTTGGTACACAAAAGTTTCAAATTTTTATATATTTTTCTGTGATTATTTAATTGCTTCTAAGCTTAGAAAAGCCTTCCTTCCTTCAGAACTATGATTAGGACCATTTTTCTCTCTCTTGCTATTTTGTTAAATGGGAATTAAATTTAAAAAAAAATCTTTATTATAATTTGAATTTTTTCATTTTTATAATGTGAGATAGATCTAAAGTAATCTTTACTGATTCCTCTACTAATTGGTAACCAGTTGTGAAAACACTATTACCTAATTCCTGCTTCTTATATTGATTTGCCATGCCCAAGTCATCTTACTTAATAATAGACAAACATGTAAAATTGACCGTACCTCTGCCACACCACCAGCCAATCAGGAGTGATATGCAAATTAAGCTGCCAAATGTGTCAGTTAATTTGCATACTCAGCCTCCAAGTGACAGGGGCGGGTGCAGGCATTCTGCCCCCATTCCCCATCTCTCGGGAGCTCTGACAGCTTGGGAAGGAGGGGCTGGAGCAGAAAGAGACGGCTCTGGGACCTGAGCGGAAAGGGGCTGGGCCAGAGTGAAAAGGCGGTGCCGGCAGTCAGGGAAAGGAAAGCCCATTCTAGCACGAATCTTCATGCATCGGGCTTCTAGTCTTATATACTTATCCAAGAAATAAACTCCATTTAGATGTATCAAATTCTTTTTAATTAGCTTTAGTTTCTAAAAAAGTAAATAAATTTAATTGCTATAGGTCTTGTTTTTGGAATTTTTCTTATCACTGTTACCTACCAGTTTATTATCCTAGAAAAATTTTAAAAACTCTTCACCATTTTAGGAAGTCCATATAGATTTTCATTAGAATTAAGATAAACTTGTTTATTAATTTGGGTAGGAATTGACAGGTTTTATAATATTTATGCACTCAGGAACATATGACATATTTTTTAGACATGTTTTTCTAATGAAGTTATATGTTTTAAGGTTATTCTTAGCTGTTTTGAAAATATTATTTCATAAGAACTTATTGTAATATGCAAGGGTGCTGTTGGTTTTTATTCCCCCCCCCCCCCATAGCATTTATTAATTTCTATCATTTTGGTAGTTTTAATGGATTCTTTATTATATTTATAATTTTTATAAGTTATTTGTTGTTTTTACATATTGATAAGTCATTACAGTTGACACTGAGACATACTTTGAAGTGATTTTTCATAGTTTTATTCTATTGTGATGATCTGAATGCATGCCTTAGTTCTTTTCGATTGCCACGTAAAGTTCCAAAGCTCAATTTAAAATAAATTAAATAATTTTTATTTTTCATTTACAGTTGACATACACTATTAGTTTTAGATGTACACCCAGTGATTAAACATCACACATTTATGAGGTATCCCAATAAACGTCACACCCATCTGACACCTTACATAATTATTCATATACTAGAGGCCTGATGTATGAAATTCATGCATGGGTAGGGTCCATAGGCCTGGCCAGGGAGCAGGGCCAATTGGGGCCTTCAGGCTATGGGCTGGGGCCTCCCTTCCACAGCTGCCGGCTGCCAGCCAGGGCCTTCCTTTGTTCCACACTGCCCCCTGGTGGTTGGCGCACATCATAGTGAACGATCGAACTCCCGAGGGGACAATTTACATCTTAGGTTTTTATACATATATATATATATATATATATATATATATATATATATATATATATATATATATAGATTATTGACTATATTTCTTATGCTATACTTTACATCCCCATGACCAAAGTTTAGTTTTTAAAGAGTTGGTATGTTAGAGTCCAGGCCCAAAAGAAAAAAGGAACAAATGTATTTTGATTTACTGTTTTGTAGGATAAGATTTATCTATAATAATTATTTTATTTTTATTTTTTTAGTTTAAAGGATTTGATCCAAATCAGCTAAGTGTGGCTACATTACTGTTTGAGGGGGACCGTGAGAAGGTTCTTCAACATGAAAAACAAGTATATGACATTGCTGCAAAATTTGGGTATGGCTTTCAGTTCATAATGTCAAGAGGAAGCTGAGCTAAAATTATGATATCTCCAAGCAGTTGTTAATGTTCCCTTTCTAGTATTAAATGTGTATTATATGATAATCAACTTAAAATGTTGTGTTACTATACTTTAAAAGTGTGTAGAAAGCTAGACTAGTATGTTGCTCTTGTGTAATCATATATATATGACTATTAAATATTATATTTTTCCATTAATGCTAATTTTATAGCATTTGCTATTTCTTGTGCTAGAGTGAAGTAGGAAAAACCCCAGTCATGTTACTATTTAATGGTAATAATATATGTATAAAAATGCTGTTAATATGTTTTTAAAATCAAATTGTGTTTAATCAAAAGTATTTGATAAATTACCTATACTCCACACCTGTCACTTATTATTTTGTGCTGGTATAAAGAAACAGAAAACATTTCACATCTATAACCAACTGAATAATGATTGGGTGGTTTCTGTCTGTCTGCTTGATGGATTATAAGATTGATCTATGGGAACTATAGTGAAAATGCCATTCATCAGGACTACATTTATTTTCCTTTCCTCTTTAAGTACATAAACTAACAGTTTTCTGGATACCTGTCTTTTTTTTATTCCAGAGCTGAAAATATACCATACACATTATACTTATTCTGATTTCTTTGTGTGAATATTTATTTTTATTGCTAGTGCATTTTAATCTTTAGGTATTTATCAGAACCATTTTGTCAGTTTTATTTATTTCATTTGTGCCAACTGTCATGAACTATCTTTTCATGTAATGCCAGTTTTGTTTTCCTCTTTTAACACCAGCCATTTACAACTCAAAAGTAAGAATGAATCATCCTTAACATGAATCCAGGTCTCCTTAAATACTGATACTAAGACCCCAGAATTATTAGTGTAATTTAGGCAGTTTGCTTATATTAAACAAAACATGTGTCAAATTCACCCATTAAAAATAGGTTATGGAAAATGAGGTATCTATTTAAATCATAGGTAAAGCATTAAAAATAGACCTTTATTAAAGTCTCATTTTTTGCTATTACTATTTGTTATTTCTAGTTATGTTATAATTAACTAGTTTCTCAGTGTACCACATCCTTTCTGTGTTGAACAGTTCAGGTTGTCATTAGGCACATGACATAGGGCTCTTTGTATGTTTTTGATACTTGGAAATAATCTCTTTGTGGTTTTCTAGAAGTCCTGTTTTGCCCAGTTCTCTCTAGTACTAGTTCTTTGTTCTAATACCTGAAAGATTCAGGGATAATTTTCTTATTTAAGATGCCATTTTTCCAATCCTTATTCCTCATTTTTTCTTCTACATAACTACATGGAGGAGAGCACCGCTAAATTTCATTCTGCTAAAGTTTCATTATTAGACTAGCTAGTGTATTTTATTTTGAATTAGGGAATTATTATTCTTTATTTTCTGGTTGTTATTTTTAATTTTCTGTTCCTACCACCTCATTAGCTTTGAATTGATTGTTTTTAATGCAGTATTTCCAACAGTTGACAACATTTTTCCTCCTTGCCTTCCACACCTATTTGAACTCTGTTAAATACCTTTTTTATACATATAATCCAACAGTACATAATAGCCAAATTTTGAATAAATACTTTGGTTGTTTATCCCTGTTGGCTAGTACTGTACTTTAACTTCTAAGAGCTAAGCAGAATAAGTATTACCTGTCAGCAATCATGACAAATGTATTGACATTTTACTATAGAGCTTCAGGTAATATGTTATTGTTATTTCTAAAATGTGCACTTATGTTGTTTAATGTAATTCAGCATGAGCGTGATTAGGTTCACCAGATGGCTCTTTTATGTAAAAAGATTGTCTCTCATTCCTCTTTCATTAGTCTTCCCAGTCCTTCTTCATGAAGTAGCTTTAAATTTGTTAAGAACCTTGTTAATTGTTGTTTGAAATTTGTGGTAGAGAGCAGGAAGCAGGGGTTGGATATTGCTACTTAAACATAAAGCAGTTAGAATCTTAGATTTTGGGGGTTAATTTCTAAGCCCTACTATCACTGAATTTAGAATGAACATCTGATTTCTTCCTGCTTTAGATAAGAAAAATATATGTTCCTGTGTGGTTTGTCACACAAGTTTCCAAAGTAGAACCAAGTGCTCCTGACTCCACCCCGCCAGATATTAGAAAAGAGTCTAAAGAAAAATGGCTTGACCTGGGACTACAAATAGGACTTTCTCATCCTAATGTGAGAGAGAGACAGTCCTACTAAGTGTTACTTCTCACCAAATACAGACTTAGCATGTGCCTTCTCAAAGATTTCCAGTGCAGGTTTTCGGCATCCTTTTCTGATCTCCACATTCTTTTCCTTTTTTTCCCCTTCCACCAGGATGAACTGTTTTCTAGGTCAGTGTTGTTTTTTTCTTTCTTGGTATCTGACTCTGTTTCATATCTACTTGAGGTATGGACTCAGCTATTTTTCTCCAGGCACACAGCAATTTTCTGACTGGTTTCTTTTTTGTTTTGGAGCTTTGTTTTACTACCTACCTCAACCTCACATCGTAGACATCCAACCCAGAATTCCTATCCTTTTCTTACATTTTACTCTTAGCTATCTAGTATAAGTATGCCTTCCTCATTCATTAACACGCTAGCAATACAGACAGCCTTCTTCATTTCATCATACTTCATTCTTAAGCAGTTCTAGACTATAGCTGCCCTATCAATCTTTGCTACTCCTCTATATGACACTAATTCAAATATATCCAGCTATACTCCTAAATCAGGAAATCTGATTTAGCCACTGAATCCTAGCCTAAAAATGCCTTACATTATTTGTATAGAACAAGGGTACATCTACATTGTGTTATTTAGTTAGCACCAAATCCAAACAAAATTCAGGGGATAAAGGATTTAACTATAAGGTGTTCATTGACGCCATGAAGAGAAATGATTCTTCCAGAAAAGGCTTAAGTCACAGAATCCCAAGACCCATACCTAAGAACAAGGAGGTCCAATTAGGGTATTAAAAAGGGAAACGTAACAGTTAATTATTAATCATGACCCCAAAAATTCACAAGGAAAAAAAAAATTTTTAATCTTGTTTTACTGGGGGAATCTTTATACTCTTGAGAGTTTGGAGTAAGTTTTATTTAGTTGACTAAGAATAGTTAAAATTTAATTTCTGCCTGGTGATGGAAAGAAGCAAAAATAAAGAAGTGTTTACTAAAGGTAGTGGAAATTATTCATAGTCTTTTAAAATAAGAATAACTTTCTCAAAGCAGAACACTTAGACTGTTATGGATTAATTTTAACTGGATCACCAAATGCAATTCCTATGGCTAAAACTAATTAAAATGGGAAGTTCATGTGTTCATAGTAATGAGACCTTACGTGTTGATCTTATACTTTATCTGTATGTTGCTTCAAAAACTTTAAATATTTCTCTGTGTATTTTCTATCATTTAACTCATAAGTTCCATAAAATAGACACCATATCTAATACTCCAAATACTATGTGCTCAAGCATTCAAGAATCATCTTTGTGTTCGGAAGATCAGTCCAAATACAAAGCCAGTCATTGCACATCTTTATATATGAATAAGACTATAATAATACATGAATATATGAGTCAGAATATAATAATAAAATAAGAGTATTTTAAGTATCTTGTTTTGATTATGATGATTATTTAAGTTTGATTCTCATGTCAAATTTTCTTTTGACAATTTGGATAGAAATAGTTGAGTTCATGAGTCAGTTTTGCTAATGTGATTGGATAAAAGTTTGAAGTTAATGACCAAACTGAAATATTAAAAGGGCTTTCAGATTTTTGTTATTCAAGCTTAGTCTATTGATGGCTCTTTGAGATATTTATGATAAATGAGTAAAGTAAAAATGAGATGGAAAGTAAGTAATATATGTTAATCTGTTAAGCATTTATCTTAAGGTGTCATATCAATTTGGTTAGTTTTATATATTTTTAATAGTTCATTTGAAATTTATTAACAGTTTTTTAATTACAGTGGATTGGCAGCTGGAGAAGATAATGGACAGAGAGGTTATTTGCTGACCTTTGTCATTGCATATATTCGAGTAAGTTATCACATAATTCCCTTGTCAATTTTTGTTGCAGACAATACTTTTTACTTTGAGTGAATAAAATTATTTTCTTAAATTTAACCAACTGTAATTGAGCATATCGTTTTACAGGAACAAAGGATTAGCTACAAATCTACCCCATATTCTCCCATAGTAAGAATTTTAATGTAACTCTAGGTAAGATCTAAATTTTAGTTTACGATGATTTGATGAGGTCTTCCCGTAGCTCCCTCCCCCTTGCCATGCCGAAAAGGAAAACTGCTGTGTTAGAAGTTGTGATTAACAGATTTACAGATCCTGAAAGGCAATGGATGATTTTAGGTCTTATAAATAATTTTTACCCCTATAAATTGTCACTACTTTATTTCTCATAATAAGCATTATGGATATACATAAATTTTGTTAGGCATTTTCTCTGAGCATATTGACCATTTTCTCATAATTCTAGAAAATGAAATGTAACTAACAAGTACAATAGAGATACAATTTTAAGTAAGTTTCTTAATTATTAAGATTACTCCATTATTAAGTAAATGTTAAAACTTGATCAAAAACAAGTTAGAGATTTGGTGGGTAGGGATGGAGATTTGTTTTATCATATTTTTTTATTTTCTCAGTGCTTAATACTGTTGTCACCAAATATATGTTTACTGAATAAGTGAATGCATAAGAGAAAAACACACATTTTAGATCAGTAATTTTAGGATTTTTTCCTGGCAATCAGTGATAGAGTTTAAGTGGTTCATTTTTCTAGAAGTAAAAACTTAACATATATTGATTTTTCTACCTTATAAAATTTTCTTTCATATCTTTATATAATATTTCTGTGGTAGCTTATGAATTGCTCTTTTCTGTTTGGAAATTACAGGGATTAGTATTATAAGTTACTTATATAAACATTATATTTTCTATGGTATAAAATATGTATGTTTCTAGCAGTGTTGTTTCCAAATGTTCTATTTAGTTACCGCAGAGACACTATATTTTCTAATTTGTTTTTAAAGAAAAGCTGTTTTTAAGAAAGGGAGATGACTTACTTCTCCTTCCTCTAGTTTCCTCTGCCTCCACCCTACTTTCCTACTTCCCGCTCCTTCTATCCTGATGGCCACATTTTGGTATTGGTTAATTTGCTGATTAGGCCACTAAAAATCTATTCTGCCAGTATTCTCTAATGCATATAGATAGTTCCTGAATAGACACTCCATTCATTGCAGAAATGTTTGAATTTCTACCATGTGTCAGGCACTCTGCCTGGTGCCAAAGGTACAGAGGAGAACAAGACAAAGTTCCTGTCCTCCTGGAGTTCATGTCTCACTCTTGGGACCACTTTGCAGAGCTCTTAATGAGGTGGATAGTAAAGAGTCATGGAAATTAAGGTGGAAACATGTAACATCAACAGTTGCACAAAATACTGACAATGAATATGAAATACAAATAATATTATTGATTCTTCTGCATCTGTTGTACTTTCTTGATTTTTGTGTATGTGTCTTAACAGGACTTGGGTTTGGAATACTATGTAGTAGGAGAATCTTTTGAGACTTCTGCTCCTTGGGACAGGTAAAATGGAATAAAATGCCTGTTATTAAAATATGCTACAAGTTGTTCAAGTAATGTGTCTGTGTGTGAACATGTCAACTTAAAATTTTATAAAGAACCATTGAAACATCATAATCACCTTTATTTAAATTAATATCTCCACTCCACTATTATATTTGGTAGCGCCCCCCCCCCTTTTTTTTTTTGCAGCAAATTTGTTCATGTTCCATAGTAGGAAGTTATTATTGAACTTTATATTTTGAAGAATCATATTGAACACTGAATGTCACTATATGGTTATATGTAACTTTGATTTAAATTCTTAAGTGATTAATATGCCTAAATGTTCTCTAAAAAGTGCCTCCCAAATTATAAAACAGTTAATATTTTGTGATATATTATTTAGTTTTTGTATTTGTATGCATTCTGTTAAGCAAGATCTTAACTTGCATTTAATTGATTTCTAAAAGATATGTAATTTAAAAATTATGTACTATTTTTAAATTGCATACACATACAGATATTAGTTAGGAAATTAATTATAGGAACTGGTTAGGAAATGTGAGGTGGTTTTCTTAAAAAGTGGACTGTGTTCGCTGGCCCGTGTGGCTCCGTTGGGTTGGAGCATCGAAGGTCACAGATACAATTCCTGGTTAGGGCATGTACCCAGGTTTCGGGTTTGATCCCTGGTTGGGGCGTATGAAAAGCAACCGAGAGATACAGTGCTCTCATATTGATCTTTCTCTCTTTCTCTTTCTCCCTCTCTAAAATAAATTTTTATAAAAGTAGACTTGTGAGTTAACTCATAAAAATTCATAAGGAGATTGTTAGTACATTTTATCTTATATTTTACTTTTTATTTATAAAATTAACAACTTATTTTAAGTCTATAAACCCCCATGAATTTATCTTTTGGATATTACATATATTAACATTTTGTGCTACACTGATGTCCTTTTTTTTCCTCCCCCAGAAAACGTCTTTACTTTTCTGTATTCAGTGTTCATCTGTGATGGGTTATGATTGATTTTGGGTGCATTGATGCTCATATTCTATACTTTTTAAGATAACCAAATTTTATAGTATGGATCTGTTACAGCTTTTTATTCTAAATTTAATTTAGAGGGGAATAAATCTTGTCAATGAAAAATAATTAACTCATTGACATCTGACCCTTTTGAACAACATATAAGTTTGACAGCTGTTCATAGTTGTCTCAAATACCATTTTAGTGTTTAACACCTTTCCTTGCAGGGAGAAAGTGGGTTAGTATAGTGTTCCTTCTTTAGTAGCATGTATTTTCTTGTTACAAAATCATTATTAACTCGTGGTTGTCATTTTGACTTTGTTTTTCCAACTGTGGAAGCTAATCATGCACTATCTTTTATTTTTCTTTACCCTTTCTTTATAATATATTTACATCTTTACTTAATTGACTTCCTGGCAATATCTTTTATACAGAAGACTACATATTTGATTTGTTTTCATTTAAAACAACTTCAGCTGAAGTTTTAAGAAATAAAATTAACAGAAAGCAGCTATTTCACTGACATGAAATTTGTTAACCATTTAGCAATGTTTTTTCTTTCAAACCTTTAGCTGGATAGCGATCATATTTAGCAGCAACCCATGGGATCACGGTCTTCAACCCTCACTCATTAGTAGATCACTTGGCCTTTTCATGCACAAATATCTTAAGGGATTATTGGTTCTACTAGTTTTTGTATACTTCTCAGTGGCCCTAGCACAACTACACCTGTAGGTGTGCAGAGTATTTTCTGCATAGAGTTCTATGGAGGTGTTCTGAAATAGTGTAAGAATGCAGCCTAAAAAAATATCTAAGAGGTCCAAGTAGAAATTTAAAGATTTTGAATACACCAGCATGAGACTGTGATGAAAACCAAGGGAGCGGCCTTAGTCAGTTTGGTTCAGTGGTTAGAAGGTTTCCCCTTCTCTAAAAAATCAGTAAAACATAGCCTCATGTGAGGATTAAAAACCACACAATAAAAACATGCATTTTTACCATACCATACACGAAACATAGATAATATTGATAAATTGTGTTTGCCTGCAGCTCCCATAGAATAAAGCAGAATTTAACTTACGAGCACTGTTTTGAAAAATTAGAATTTATAAAATTTTCAAGTACTAACTTATAAACATAAAATATGACATGCTAATAAAATATTAAAATCCTTCTCATATTTATATTCATACTAGAGGCCTGATGCACGAAATTTGTGCACGGGGGCAGGGAGTGTCCCTCAGCCCAGCCTGCACCCTCTCCAATCTGGGACCCCTTGAGGGATGTCCAACCACCTGGAGGGATAAGGCCTGAACGGGCGGTTGGGCATCCCTCTCACAATCCAGGACTGCTGGCTCCCAACCTCTTGCCTGCCTCTATTTGATTGCCCCTAACTGCTTCTGCCTGCCAGCCTGATCACCCCTAATCACTCCACTGCCAGCCTGATCTACGTCTAACTGTTCTCCGGCTGGCCCGATTGTCCCTAACTGCCTTCCCCTGCAGGCCTGGTCCCCTCCACTGCCTTCCCCTGCTGGCCCGATCACCCCTAACTGCTCTCTGCTGCTGGCCTGGTCTCTCTCAGCTGCCCTCCTCTGTTGGCTCCGTCACCCCTAACTGCCTCCCTGCTGGCCTGATCGCCCACAACTGCCCTCCCCTGCAGACCTGGTCTTTCCCAACTGCCATCCTCTGCCAACCCAGTCACCCCTAACTGCTCTCCCTGTTGGCATGATCGCCCACAACTGCCCTCCCCTGCAGGCCTGGGTCCCCCCCCAACTGTCCTCCACTGCAGTTCTGGTCCCCCCCCACAACTGCCCTCCTCTGTAGGCCTTGTCCCCCCCCAACTTCTCTCCCCTGCAGGCTTGGCTTCCCCCAAATGCCCTCCCCTGCAGTCCTGATCTCCCCGCCCCCCCAATTGCCCTCCTCTGCCGGCCCGGTCACCCCTAACTGCCCTCCCTGCTTGCCTGATTACCCACAACTGCCCTCCCCTATAGGCCTGGGTCCCCCCGACCCAACTGCCCTCCCTTGCTGGCCTGGTTACCCCTAACTGCCCACAACTGCCTTCCATCTTGTGGTGGCCATCTTTTGTCCACATGGGTGCAGCCATCTTGTGTGTTAGAGTGATGGTCAATTTGCATATTGATCTTTTATTAGATAGGATATCTTTTCTTATTGGAAATGTAGATGACTTTAATGTTTTATAAAGCATAATCTAATGTTGTTATTTTTATCACATTTGCTTTCACACAGTCAAATCAGCCTTGAGACTAAAGATAGGTCAGTCTTTGGAGTTTCTTTGGTATCTTTTCTATTTTCATGATTCTAAGGCGACCAGAGTTTAAAATACAGAATCAATATCAGTACATAGCTGGGATATTTATTGGAGGATAAAGTGGCTTTTATATACTTTTAGAGTTTTATTTTCCATATGAAACAAAGTATGCAGTTAGAACAATATGTTATAACTCACATTAAAACATAAATTAATATTGTTAAATATTATCATTTTCCCCTCGCCTGTTTTTATTGATTTAATATCAAACAGTCTAGCCTAGCTTTACACAGGGTTACATGTCCAGTCAGTTTTGTTGAACTGGATGTTAGCTCAGTGCTTTAGAATAGGCTATTGTACATGTGGGTATAATATCACAATTATTAAATTATTTTAAATTAAGAAAAACTTTGTAGACATAGATATGATTGGTACTTCTATAATCTATAATTGAATTTTAATTAGCATGTTTATAGCTTCAAAGCTTTTAAAATATTGCAATTAGATTTATTTTGAAATTGGGTTTTCCTAAGTTTAGGAAACAGTCTTCTGGAGTCTGGAGTACACTGTTGTCTCTCCTATGGCTAAAAAGAAAGGAGTTTGCTCCCTTTAATGTTATTAATGGAAGACTCAGTTTGAATGATAAAGGCTCTTTTTCATTTTTTAAGGAATAAGTGTGAAAGCTTTAGTTAAGAGAATTTCTGACATGTAGGATGACAGATAAAGCAGCATTTATTAGATTTTTTTGGTAACTTATTTGAAAACTTAATATGGTATTCAATTATGTTTTCTAGAGTTGTAGATCTCTGTAGAAATGTGAAAGAAAGAATAATAAGGGAATGCAAAGAGAAGGGTGTTCAGTTTGCTCCTCTTTCTACATGCAGGTGAGTTTTTTTTTATTCTTATAGTACTTCATATTCTGAAAAAAACTATTTTTTAATTAATGGGAAATAATTGGCTAGCTGAAGAGAAGCTTCAGTCTATTCTATTTAGCAGGCTTTCCTAAACTTCACTTGCCACCTTGTTAGGATTGTGCCACTAATATTTTTCATCAGTCCTGATCCCTTGAGAAGTAAAACACCCCTTTGGTGAGTGAGCTTGTAGCTTTCTGGACAGCATGATGGTGAAGACCCAGATGTCTGAGCACCTGGAAAAAGAGAAGACCTTCTTTACTGAAACTATAAATTTTTTTTTTTTTTTTTGTGTGTGTGTGTGTGTGTGTGTGTGTGTGTGTGTGTGTGTGTGAAGGAACTATAAGTTACATACACAGGCAACATAGTTCTTTCTTCAATAAAGAAAAAGCACTTTAAACATTTTATCTATTGTTGATTAAATGAATGGATGTGGAATTAAGGAATGAGTGGAGCAAAAGATCCAAATGAAGATTATCTCTGCTTTCCAATAGATCTTTCTGCAATAATGGAAATGTTTTGTATCTGCCTTGTCCAGAATGGTTGCCACAAGGCACATGTGGCTTTTGAGCTGTTGAAATGAGGTTAAGTGACTGGAACTGAATTTTAAATGTTATTTAATTTAAAAAAATTTTTTAAACTTATTTTATTGATTTTTTACAGAGAGGAAGAGAGAGTGATAGAAAGTTAGAAACATTAATGAGAGAGAATCATCGATCAGCTGCCTCTTGCACACCCCCTACTGGGGATGTGCCCGCAACCAAGGTACATGCCCTTGACCGGAATCAAACCTGGGACCTTTCAGTCTGCAGGCCAACGCTCTATCCACTGAGCCAAACCGGTTTCGGCTTAATTTTAAATTTAAATTTAAAGCACACTTGGCTAGTGTCTTCATATTGGATATTTATGCCCCAAATTGGGTCATGTTTAACTGAAGATCTTGTTCTCTTTGTTAAATAGCATCAGCCCCCATGGGAGTTTTCTTGAGAAGGGATATTTTGTATTAAATCTTTTGATAGTAGTTTTCTATGTAAACACCAGATGATTAAATATATTTGGATTTTACTGAGCATTTGAATTCTATAAAATGTTATTGGAACGAGAATAAAGGAAATTTTGGATATTTTGTTTAACTTCCCAAAGACAAGTCCTCATGAAGGCATCCAGTTGTTAATGTCTTAATATTTTGACATAGCATGATAATTTGCATATATTTGCTTTGCAAGACTAGAAATGCTTCTGTACTCTTTAAACTCCTATCTCTTCTGTGATTTTTTTTCTTTTCTCTTTACATCCTTTCATCTTGTACTTCCCTACTGCCATATTGTGTTTCTTGGTTCTGCTATTGCTCTCATTGAAACAGATGTCTTAGAATTTGATAAGTTGTGCATCTGCTGGGTAAGAAAGTAAAATCCTAGCAAGGCATGTGAAGAAAGCACCTTTCTCACATTAACTGTTCATGTAAGTCAGGATCTCTTTAAAATAGTCTTTTCTGCTCCTGATGAAATAGAGGCTTTGAAGGGCATTTCAGGAAGCACCCAGTCAGTTCTGTGTATTAACATGTAGAACGTGTGTATTTGGGGTAGAGTCAAAGAAGTGAAACAAAAAAAAATGTAGACTTAGAGTTTATTGGCTGGGCATTTGGTATATCTGAAGAAAGGGAAGAGAGAGGGCCTTGTTATGTACAAGGCTTATAGCAAAACTACTGATGGCATAGTGACTAATCTTGGTTAGAATCTTCCCAAATAAAGGTGTAAGAATATACTTTAAAAAAAAAATTGGAGTCATATTTAAAGACAAAACTTTTGTCTTAAAGTCTAAGAAAAATAAGTTTGTCGTTATTTATATTATCAATAAATCCTCACGAATGTCAACAGGTTCTGTGACTAAGCAAAACAATGTATAATGAAACTAATTTTACCTTAGGCTAATTGGTAGATACAAGAGTTAAGTTCCTACTATATCTTATCAGGCATCCCACCTATATAATAAAAGCCTAATATGCAAATTGACCGAATGGCGGAACGACCAGTCACTGTGACCACCAGGGGGCAGATACTCAATGCAGGAGCTGCTTGCAGGCCCTGACTGGCAGCAGGAGTTGGAGCCTGTGAGTGGGTGGTGCCGGGACAGCCAAGGCAGGGGCCCCCCAGTTGCCCCACTGGTCACCCCGCAGAGGGAGGTGATCAGGGGTGGGGGCGGGCAGCTGGGCTGGCCAGCAGGCAGTGGCAGGCCAGCCATAGTGGGTGCCAGTGGGTGCCCTCCGATTGCCCTGCTGGTCACTCCACAGATCAGTCCTGATAGCTAGCCATGCCTAGGGACCCTACCCGTGCAGGAATTTTGTGCACTGGGCCTCTAGTTAACGTCATAGCAACATTGAATGAAATGTTGTATAAGCTCCTGCTGTACTTAATTCTTCTCTTTACAGTTTAGTCTCTTAGGCCTGTTATTATAATACTAAAAATAGACCAGGCCTAATCCAAAAGTCATTTGTTACCAGTAAAATTTGAAACAGTTAAAATTATAGAATTTATTATTATATAGATAAGGAATTTTTATTCTTTTGTTTTGTTTTAACAGATTTTATCTCTCCTTTCTCTTTCTGTTCCACCTCCCTATTCAATATCTCTGGAGACTTCTCCCTTTTCATTATGAAAATACCATTGTAATAAATCACTGCTTATTGAAAGTGATTGGGAAGTAAAATATTCTGCCTTAGCCTATCTATAGCAACACCTAAGTCTTGGTTCTTCAGAAGGTACTCACAAGACCTAAGGATATTCATTATGTATTGTAGGTAGATAGAATTGATATACTAGACTGAATTGGCCATATGTCATTAAGTAGCTGATTTTATAGAAGTAATCTTCTGAAAAGCTTAAATGCTCAACTTCTGTAATTACCTTATAAAACCAAAGTTTAGAATGTGACAAGTCTAGTTATTTGAATGGTTTTGGTAAATAGGAGTTTTAAATAATTTTTCTAGTTCATATTTGATTAAACTAGCATTTAATAAGAATTTGATTTTAGTTTAGTTTGATTTGAAATGCTTAATAGTGGACCAGGAGATTATTCTGTGTTGAATGTAAATGTATGAGATATATTTTTTAAACTAGTTTTTTTTTTTTAAAAGCTATTCATGAATTAATTTAATAACAACAAAGATTTAAAAAGAAAAAATAATTTTAAATCATTCTAGATACTAAAATTAAAGATCCCACGGAAAATAGTTTAGCTGTACGGTGCACTTATTGAGTTCATTTTATTTCTCTCTGTTAAAATGTACTTTGTCTACTGGGAAAGAAATTCCAGCCCTAAATTGTCTGAAGAAGTTTTATGGAAAGGAATTCCTAGCCGGGGAATCTAGCTCAGGTAAAATACTCCAAAAAGTGTAGAACACATACACTTTTAGAAATTAAAGAATAGTAGAATGACTGGCAGCCACACTATCACTTTCAAAATGATTTTGGAAGCAGTTAGTGTTTAAGATGTCTTTAAGTGATAGAACTGATCTATTGAAAGGTGTTAGATCTGAGTCACTATCTGAGATGGACCCAAACTGAGGTTTTCCAAAAGATGTTCCATTATTTCTATTCTGTTTTTCTTTGACATATTGATCAATTCAGCCCTTTTGTGACTTCAGAAGCCTCTTATCCATTGAAAACTCAACTGTGTAATGTTGATCCTGTATTTTTGGAAGGTGGCAATACTCTGTTAATTTTTAGTTACATTTTCTCCTTATTGATGTTAATTTTTCTCTCAAATGATGTATATTTTACTTTGCTATAAACTAGTTTCATTCCAGTATCCTTGAAGTTTATTTAAATTTGATTATCTGAAATGATAATGCCATTGTAGTTAAAATGATTCTCTAGATTTTCTTAAAACTTTGTAAATCTGTTACTTAAAATGAAAATATTCAAGGGATCTTTTTTTATGAGAGTGAATTAACACTAGAAGAGAAACACAGCTGGCAAATTGACAGTATTATTGTTAAACAGTTCATTTATTCTGTTCTGAGGCACCTAACATTTGTCCTAAAAGGACATTAAAATTTTAGATTAGATTCTATTTGAATTGTGTAGTAAGAAGAGTATTCCCTCCTTCTGTTAAATTATTTGTGGGAATTCTGAATTGTATTCAGAGATTTGACTATGATTCTCTTAGCTCCCTTTTAATTGCTTCACCTAATTGCATTTTGAAAGCCGAGATATACGTGTGTATGTATATGTATTTGCTAGAGACCCAATGCACAAATTCATGCACAGGTGGGGTACCTCGGTCTGGCCGGCGATCGGCCAATTGGCTGTCTCACCCAGTCCTGATGGGGGCCAGCCAGCCAGAGGAGGATGATGGGAGGGCTCCATGCATGTCCGGTCCTCTTGCCCAGTCCTGATCGGCCAGACTCCAGCAGCAAGCTAACCTACTGGTTAGAGCGTCTGCCCCCTGGTGGTCAGTGTGTGTCATAACAACTGGTTGAGCAATTGACCAAATGGTCAAACACTTAGCATATTACGCCACATGTGTCAAACACAAGGCCCGCGGGCCAAATTCAGCCCGCCAGGCCTTGCAATGTGGCCCGCACCGCGCTGTCATCACTGCACTCCGCTGTCAGTTTATGACATTGTCAGTTTATGACTGTTCAGTAAACCATTCGGCCCGCGATTTAGGCTGGATTTTAGATTTTGGCCCCTTCTCTGATTGAGTTCGACACCCCTATAAATTACGCTCTTATTATACAGAGTGTGTGTGTGTGTGTGTGTGTGTACAATTTGTATGATTCAGTTTGTTTTTGAAATCCTTACAAATTAACAAGAACCTAGTGAAGATGTATTTTTTTATGTAGTCTGATTATTTTTAGTATTTGCACATTTCTCTTATTGCATGGTTTTAAGGTCTCATACTTATTTCTGTTAATTTTAAGGAAGTTTAGAAGACTTATAGTGGATCGCTAAGTTCCAGCTAGTTTGTTTTGGGCTGTTTTTAGCTACAATATACTGGGTTTTTTTAAATCGCTTCTAAGGAGGTGTGGTTTTTATTTATTTCAGGCTAATTGGAGAAACACTTACATTGCTTTAAAATTTTTAAGTTTTGGGGAGATAATAATCCATATTTACCCATATAAAAATAGTACAAATAGTTTCTGTATATCCTTTGTCCAGCCAATCTAAATTTCTCCATGGAGTAAGAGTCTGGGTAGAAAATGAGATTATGGCTTCAGCAAATCATTCAGATGATCTTGCCTTTAAGTTTCCAGGATTATATCTGATTTCACTCAATTACAGCCTTGTGATTCTGTTTGATTTTTAGGGTGACGCAGACTTACGATGCAGGTGCATGTATCTATTTCTACTTTGCCTTTAACTACAGGGGAATAAGTGATCCACTGACTGTTTTTGACCAAACCGAGGTAATTTTGCATACATGAATATAGCTCTAACATTCTTTTATTAATTTTGATAATTTTTGCCATCAATTTATTAATTTTAATTAGGCTCTTTAATCACTTGTGGCTTACCTGGTTGATATCCCACAGAAATGAGAAGCATATTTGTTGCACTGAGTTGTATACTGAGTCTAAAATTAATCTATACATATATTACAATGTTCTAAAATTAATATTCTGTAGCTTGTGATTTTTTGTTGTTACTTATAGTACATAATACCAGATGAAATTAAATAACGAAGGACTCGGGGAGTCCTTGTTATCACTTGGCAGCCCACTCACCTGCAGATGGTAGCTATTGAGATCAGCAGCAAGCTAACCTTCTGGTTAGAGTGTCTGTGTTGCTGTAATATCCTTATTCTAGCTTTATACTTTATTTGTTTGCTAAAGCTGTATGTAGGCCATTGACGTTCATTCGTTAGCAGTTTTACTACAATAGCGTTAAGCCTCTAATTTTTATAAAACCTTCTGTTTGATGATAAATATTTCTTGTTACAAGTATGCCTAGAGTTTAAGAAACAGACTAGAATATAAAGGAACTGGGAAGACATTGAGGTTAACCTCAGGTGTCCTACCGTTCTAACTCTATTATGTGCCTACCAAAGATAAAACTACAGTGGTGCCTCACACAACGAACTTAATTCGTTCCAGGAGCAAGTTTGTTATGCAAAAAGTTCGTTATGTGAAACGCGTTTTCCCATAACAATACATGTTAAAAAAAATAATTCGTTCTGTAGCATAAAATATGCTAAGATGACATAAAAAAAATATGCTAAGATGACATATTTTTATTTAGATACATCTAAAAACATAATTTTTTTTTAAAAAAAACACACATTTTTTTAATTTTAAGACAGACTAAGTAGAGTCTACCGAATCTTGCACATCTTCATCCATTTTCTGCTTTTTGGCCGATGGTTTCATGAAAAACCTGTCCAAAGTTCGCTGTGCGAGGCGTTCGTTATGCGAGGCACCACTGTACAAGGTGATTTTCAGTGGATACTTTAGACCCAAATCACAGATAGGGTTTGGTTGGTTCCTGCCTATGCCTCCCGCCCAACCCAAAAATTTTTTAAGTAAAATTGAAATAAAGTAAATCAAATACAGTTTGATTAATTTTGATATCTGTGTACACAGTGAAATCGTCATCCCAATAAAAATAGTGAACATACCCATCACCCTCAAAAGTTCAAGTGCTTTTCCATCATTTTAAGCTTTCAATGTTTTTGTATTGCCATTTGGCTGCATAATGCTCCTTTCCTGTAGTACTAAAGAGTGAAATTATTCCTTCCTTCGCAGTCCAAATTGCCATTCTTTTAGTGTTACTAATTCCAAGTAGTTATTGTTTTATTTAAAATAATTTGTTAGAAGATATAATCTCTTAGAGTGGGGCTACCATATTTATGTTTCATGTGAAAAATGCTAAGTGATGAGGGTTCTTATAAATTACTTTGCAGCGAGATATTGTCTATCTGTCCCACATGGACCTTTTTCTACTCTGGCCTACCTTCCTGATGGTTTGTACAACCTGAGTAATTCTGAGAGGTTCAAGGCCATGTAGATATTTCACTTCATTGCTATTTCATACTCATGAATTGAATGCAATTTAAGTTTCTGTTATCCTTTTTTCACCCTGTACTTCAGTGATTCTTTATTGTGGTTTAAGCCTTTATCTTTCTCACCATTGTGCTTTATAAGAAGCCTAGTCAGGGCCTAGAATGTTAAGAGGATAAAAAAAGGTTTTGTTTTATTTTCTCACTTAAATAGCCTTAGGTAAGACAAGTAATTTGTCCCAATGGTTGATTCCTGATAACTTTGTAAGTAATCTTGAGTCTGATGCTCAATGTATGCTATTAGGTCAATAATTTAACTATCTAAGCCTCATTTTCTTTATCTGTGAAATATGAGTAATTATAATTATTCCATATGACTACGGTAAAAAATAAATGAGTTATTGTAAGTAAATAACTTAGTGCTTTTCTGGACATACAATAAGCAGTCAAGAAATGTTAGTTATTCTTATTTATTGGAAGAGTGAGATGTCATCTTCAGAGTAGAGCCTGGTTTTGTCTTTACAAGCTTTTTTCATTATTAACAACTTAGTGCTGCAAAATCGATTGTTTTGCCTTTTTTTTTCTTTTCTAGAATCTGTAAGTAACTATTGCAGATATTTTGACTATTTACTGGAAAAACTATAAAGCTAGGCTATATATTTTAATTGTTTTTAAGAAATGAAGAAAGGATAACTAGGCTTCTGATTTATCATTTGACCCAGAAAATATGTGCTTCCTTTGGGAGTTGGATCTTCCTCTCACTTCAAAGTGAAATCTGTTTGTTGTATTGTTTCCAAATATAGGCAGCTGCCAGAGAAGAAATCCTCGCCAACGGAGGGAGTCTGTCACACCACCACGGAGGTATTCCTTTCTGACATTCCTGACGTAAAAAGACATTGGCACAATGCCCCAGAGTCGTAGTGTAAATAATAGGAAAGCACTTGAAACTTCTTGGAAGATTGTGTCTGTCACTGAGGTAGTCTGGGTATGGCAGTAGTCCATTGACAAGCCTGCTTAGCTATGAACCTAAACAGCCTTCAAGTCTTCAGAGAGCTTCATGTTCCCTAAGACCACCTAGCTTGCCTCACTGGTATCTGACCATTGCAGCAAAAGTTTTTAAAGGAAAAGAAATAAAAACAACATAAGTATTTCTCAGCTACTATTAGAATGTAAGTGGACATCAGTTTATACCATATTTTGAAGAGCTGTTTTTCTGCCCATCCTGAATTCAGTAAATTAATCAAGATAGGATGTGAAAAATGTTTTATTTTTTCAAAATTTTAATGCTGTTTTGTTAGTTGTAAGAGAATTAATCACATCACTAATAAAAATTAGGGTCTATCTACCTACGTATGAGCTTATGAAAGTTATATGAGGCAGTTTTTTAAGAGTGAAACAGTGGTTATTCGTTCATTAAAATTATAATTTTTGAAGTTATCTACCTGTCCCCCTTTATAGAAATTTGTTCTGATATACCCCTCAATATAATGTGGTACTTAGAAAAACAGATATATTTAGGTTTTAAATGTGAAAATATTTTTAGGGAGGAACATAGGGAAAAATAACCACCAAATTTAAAAATTTAAATTCTAAATTTAAATGTAAAAATTCAGCTCCTAGCTCATACCCCTGCCCTGGATTCTCTAAATCCCTCTCTCCCTGTTCAATTTTTAACTATAGCATTTAGGGTCTAATCATGGAAAGGCTCAATTAATCCCTAATATTTCTGGGTAAGAGAGTTAATAGTAATTCAGTAGAAAAGTAAAGTAAAATAATGTGCTATCTCTACTGTATAATACAAGCATTTTAGTGTTTTTCCATGGGTACATTATGTATGTAAGATTCCATTCAAACTTAGTCTTAAAAGTTTGAGAGGTTTGTAACCATAGGGGAAAGAACAGAGGCTTTGAAATGAAATCTGTATTTGACTGTTCCTGACACTGCACTTAACTAGCTGTGTGACCTTAGGGTAATAACTTCTCTGAGCTGAAGTGTTCCCATCTGAAAAACAGGAATACTAGTGCCTACATCATAGATTACTGTAAGACTTAAATGTGATAATGTATGTAAAGCATTTAATGTGTCTTGCATATGGTAGATGTTTAAAAAACAGTAGCTTCTTAAAAAAGTAAAATCAATAGTCTGGCCAGCATGACTCGTGGTCGAATGCCATCCTATGAACCAGGAGTTCATGGTTCAATTCCTGGTCAAGGCACATGCGCAAGTTGCAGGTTTGATCCCTAGTGTGGGGTGTGCAGGAGGCAGCTGATCAATGATTCTCATCATTGATGTTTCTCTCTCTCTCTCTCTCTCCCTCTCTCTCTCTCTCTCTCTCTCCCCCCCTCCCTCCCTCCCGCCCTCCCTCTCTCTCTCTCTCTCTCTCTCTCTCTTCCTCTCTAAAATAAATAAAAATAAATAAAAATAATTTTTTAAAAAATTTGTAGGCCGCCCCTCCCCCTCAAAAAAAAGAAAAAGAAAAACTGTAAAGACCATTAAAGATTTATGTGTTACTCAGCTTGAAATAAAAGGTCTTGGAATAAAAAATTTTTTCACGTAATTATAAAGGTCCCTGCCATTGCCTGCTTCTGCTCCTACTTCTTAGGTTCCAGAGTTCAGCAAGGACATGAAATGCACAATGGACCTTAGCAGACACCTGGACAAGGTGACTGCCAAGGTGTTCCTGTTGCACCCAAGTGATGGATTCACATCTCACGCTTCCTCCTTTTTGCTGGCCTTGGAGCCAGAGTTCAAAACACATCTGGTGCACCTCTATCTATGCCCAAAGGGACAAGAATATCCAAGTTGACAGTCCTTAAGAAATCAGCTATGTCCCAGATGAGCTGTACTATTTGTGAGGGGAAATGATGAGGAAGAGAACAACCTTGGAAGTACAAGAAACCAAAGTTAAGGGTAAAAGTGGAGATTCTTTATGGTGAAGCTCCCAGTACATTTGATCCTGAGACCAAGATTTCAGTCATTGTGGAAACAGTTTATACCTCTGTGCTTCAGCCATATTCAACCCAGATCACTTAATCAGAGAAGCAGTTTGTGGTGTTTGAGGCCAACCATTATTTCTGCACTCCCTATCCAACAAAGACACCAACAATGCATGTGAAGTTTGCCTCCCAAAATCTTAAGAGCTACATCAAGTTGGGGGACTACACATAATTTGAAAACCTGGATTATGGACCTTTTAGAGATATCCCTGCCTATAGTCAGGATGCCATTCAAGTACATTATGAGAAAACCGGCCCTTTCCTTACTATCATCAGCATGATGCAAGCCATTAAGGTTTCTCACTGGGATAATATTGCTGCGGAAGCAAGTGTGGACTTGAAGCACACTGGGGCTGTACTTAAGGGGCCTTTTCCACACTATGATGACCAGAGACAGCCAGAGAGTGTTTATCCTCCCTTCGTTCCTTTAAGACCATCCTCCCGGCTGATGCCCAGAATGTTACTACCAGGATGAGATTGGCAGTGTTTTCGTTAGCCACTTCCTTGTTGTGGATGACTCCTTGCTTCCCTCTTTTTGGTGGGTGAAAGACCCATTGCATTGATGACTACAACCTCTCAAACTATGATTTGGAGAATTACATTGAAGATGAGGTTTGTGGACCAGCTGTTTTATGAGCAAGCAATAGATTTTCTGACCCTGGAGGTTATGCCCAAAGGGACAAGAATATCCAAGTTGACAGTCCTTAAGAAATGAGCTGTGCTACACCTACTTGGGTACATTTGGCAGCCCTGTGATTGTTGCCTATAAGGAAAATCTGGTAAAACAGAACATCTGGGACATCCTAGTACACCACACATTCAACAAGGTGCTCATACTGCAGGAGCCCCTGCTGGTGGTGGCCATTTCTACCTCTTGTTCTTCACAGTCATGAGCCACATCACAAGGGACCCGACCACAGAAGCCAGGATGGATGTGGCCTGCATCACAGAGCAGGTCTTAACGATGGTCAATAAGAGAATAGGTCTCTACCATTACATTGATGGTCCCTCAATAGTGGCAAGAAGCGTCTGGAGATGGAATACAAGGCCTTGACCAATGAGATTGCTCTGCTGCGGTCCAGGTCTAAGACAGTGCTCTGACCTGTGCATCCAAGTAAAAGAAATGCAGAAATTGAATACCCAGGTTAAGGAGTGGTGCTAAAGTCGGTGATGAAGGTAAGTAGCTGGTGGCTGGCAATCTCAAGAAAGTGAAGCTCATCTCAGATAAGTGACAGGAGCTGGTCACTAACATCAGCCACATCCTGGATGCTCTGTAGCCCCTGCCAGCTGTACCCAGGGTGGGCCAACATGTTGTGTTTACAGTTGTGTGTGTGAGGGAGGTAGAGGAGTGGTGATGGTGGTAAGCATTGAGGCCAGTGAATGGCATCTGTATTTTGCAAAAGTCCTTCAAAGAAGAGAAATCAAGCTCTGCCTCAGGCAACCCAAGAAGCCTCATTTCTGTCCCTAATGTGTTTTAAAAGAAAATACCAAAACCTTAAAATTGCATTAAAATAAAATGTCTGTATTTTGAACAAAGAAATTGTCAGTATTTGATTGGTTTTATTTTGTTCTAAAGACTGTGTATTCTTTCAAGTGTGTAAGCTCCATGTTTTTTGCCCTTTTAATTCCTGATGTTTGGGTGTTCTGCAAGTGAGTGCATACTTTCTAAAGCATGTGTGGTCAAAAGAAATAAAGCAAGGACTGTGGGGAATTTTTTAATATATAATATTATGTTAGTTTAAGGTGTAAAATATAGTGAATATATACTTATATAACTTATAAAGTGTTCACCCCAGTAAGTCTAGTATATGGTTTATATTCTTAAACCCTCAACCTAACCATTGAAGAAAGAGTTGCAGATTATTTGAAAAAGCTCCAAATTCAAGGAATAAGGTTCAACAATTGTCTTAACATATTTTCATCCATAAACTGCAGTTGGTCTCGCTCTTCGGAAAGTTCTGTTTAAAAGAGAAATAATTTCCTTCACACTACTGACTCCAAAACTTGGCATTAAAAAATATCTATTTTCATAAATGTTTTTCTGCTTGAAGTGAATCATCTAATTTGTAAATTTCAAATATCCTGTGCTATTCAGTATAGATTCATAAAGCAGACACCTTTTATATAGATTTTAAAGAGTGGGTTTAATTGTCCTGCTAATCTTAATAATAGAGATTTTGAGAGATTACTCATGTATAAAAAATATTTTCCTTAATTTGCACCCTGAACTTAAAACTCAAGTTAACTGCATAGTAGCATCTTTCTTTACTGACCTTCAGGCAGAGTCATGACACCCTCAGTACCATTTTTGAGTTCAAGAGCAGGAGGACTGGGGGTTGTGAGAATATTGATGCAATTTCTCTTAGAAGGTTTGGCCTGTAATTGTGATTAATAACAGTTGCTTTCACTATCTGGAAACAGACAGGCTGGTTTGTCTGCCTACAATCATGCTGTGATAAATGGGGCTATTTTAACTCTGGTTTTGTGTATCAAAGAAAACAGATGTAGTCTGGAACTGGAGGCTATAGGAAATATAAAGCCTGCTTAACTTAATCTTCATAGTGCTTGTTTTTGTAACTGACGAACTGGTCAGTTTAAACAGCAGAGTTTATGTCAGCCACATATTTAATTTCAATTTATGACTTAAGTTTTTAAGTTGTTCATTTGCTAAAATTATACCTAAGGCCTTGTCAGGAAGTAAAAAGCCTTGATTGAATTTAATCAGTCTTAGTTTAAATATTGGTGTCTTTACCTAACCAAAATCATTTACTATTGTTCAGAGAATAATTATAGAGCATCTGCTCTTAGCTATTTTGTGTGATCGTAACAGAATCCAATAGTATCAGAAACTTTAAAAGTAAAAAGAGACTGTTCAAAAGAATGAGCAAAAGATTTGTTTTGAGGCCATTTGATAAAAACCTGTATTGTGAAATAAAAGACATACAGATTGGAAAGAAAGAAATAAAACTGTTGCTATTTATAGATGATATGTATGTTTTCATAGAAAATCTCAAAGAATCTACAAAAAATTCTCAACAAGATTGCAGAATACAATCCTATCTATATAGGATGTCTTATTTTAAAAATAAGACATCCTATATAGAAAGACATCCTATATAAAAATAAGACATCCCCTGAAAATAAGACCTAGCGCATCTTTGGGAGCAAATTAACCATCACTCAGTCACAAAGCTGATGGTGCCCATATCCACAAGATGATGGTGCTCAGTCCACTCGGCTCCACCAGAGTCCCCCATTCCTGGGAGGGGCGGCTGCTGAGAGCAGACAGTGTGAGCCTTCTGTGCCTGGCCGCGGATGGGCTTCTAGGCTGTGGTGAGCCTTTGGGCAGTGGGTGCAGAATGGCCAGGCCTTGCTGAGGGCCACTGGTGCACGGATTTGTGAGCAGGGCTACTAGTTTCTACATATTAACAAACATACAGAAACTGAAATTTAAAATACCATTTGCAATACCATTTACAGTTGCTTCAAAGAAAATGAAATAGTCACAAATCTAACAAAATATATGCATACCGTGTTTCCCCAAAAATAAGACATCCTCCGAAAATAAGACCTACTTACAGGTTTCCTTCTGAGTGAAATATAAGGCATCTCCCTGAAAATAACCCCTCCCGCCCTGGCTAAACATGAGTGATTTGATCCACTGATTCTGAAAGAAATGGAGTCACAAGAAATTCATCAGGAAATTCAGGAATTGGATTGTTATGATGATGTTCCAGAAGATGATGACATGATTGTCATGGAATAAATGAGTAAATTTTTGATACTGTAGGATTCAGTTTGTCTGGTTTGTGTTGACAACTACCGTACTACCGTACCGTATACAGGTAATAAATTTCCTTTATTTTCATTTAACAATAAATGTGTACCATATTCTTCTTCATGGAAAAATAAGACATCCCCTGAAAATAAGACCTAGCGCATCTTTGGGAGCAAAAATTAATACAAGACACTGTCTTATTTTTGGGGAAGCAGGGTACTTAGGCATAATTCTAACCAAGTAAACACTGGATTTTTATTCTGAAAATTATAGAGTGTTAATGAAAAAAATCAAAGAAGATGTAAATAAATGGAGAGACTCTGTTCCTGGACATAGTAAAGATGTCCATTCTCCCCAGACTGATCTGCCTGTCTAATGCAATTCCTACAAAAATTTGAGCAGTATTTTTAGTAGATATAGGAAAGATTATTCTAAAATTTACATAATAAGGCAAAGGAACTAGACCACTAAAACAATTTTGAAAAAAAAATAAAAGTCAGAGGAATCAGTCTACCTGACTTCAAGACATAGCTACTAGTACAGTAATCAAGACTGTGGTATTGGCGGAAAGAGACATTGATCAATGAAACAGAATAGAGAACCTAGAAATAGAACCACACAATTATGTCGTAGTGTTGGCAAAGGTACAAAAGCATATAGATTATTCAACAAATGGGGCTGGAACAATTGAACATCTGTAGGCAACAACAACAAAAAGAACCTTGACCTTATACCAAAATGAATTCAAAATAGATAATCGACTTAAATGTAAAACTTAAAATAATAAAACTTAAAAAAAAAAAAAACCCACAGGAGAAAATCTTTAGGATCTAGAATGAGGCAAAGAGTTTGTAAACTGGTAACCAAACGTACAATTCATTAAAGGAAAATTTGATAAAATAGATCTTATCAAAATTAAAAATGTTTGTTCTCTGAAGGACTCTGTTAAGATGTAAAAAATAAGCTTCAGAGTGGGAGAAAATATGTGCAAACACATATCCAACACAATACCTATATCAGTAATATATAAAGAACACCCAGAACTCAGTAGTAAAATTCAAACACCCATCTGAATGCTAAAATTAAAAAATAATGACAATATCAAATGCTGGGAAGATGTGGAGAAACCAGATCAATCATGCATTGCTGATAGCAATGTAAAGTGGCACAACCATTCTGCAAACAGTTTGGCAGTTTCTTATAAAATCAACCATGCAACTACCATTCTACCCAACAGTTTCACTCTTGGGAATTTATATCAGAGAAGTGAAAACTTAGGTTCACGCCGGGACCGGTTTGGCGCAATGGATAGAGCGTCGGCTTGGGGACTGAAGGGTCCCGGGTTCGATTCCGGTCAAGGGCATGTACCTTGATTGTGGGCATATCCCCAGTAGGGGGTGTGCAAGAGGCAGCTGATCAATGACTCTCTCTCATCGATGTTTCTAACTCTCTATCTCTCCCTTCCTCTCTGTATAAAAATCAATAAAATATATATTTAAAAAAACAAAAAACCCCACAAAACTTAGGTTCACAACAAAAACCTGTACATGAATATTCAGAGCAGCTTTACTAATAATAGCCCCAAACAGCCCAGATGCTCTTCATCTAGTACAGTAGTGCCCCTCTTTCACAGCTTCACTTTCCACAGTTTCAGTTACCCAAGGTCATTGACAGTCTGAAATATTAGATAGAAAATTCCAGAAATAAACAATTTATAAGTTCTATATGGTAGGCTCTTCTGAGTAGCATAATGCTTCATCCTGGCCGGGATGTGAATCCACACTACATACACTATCTGCCCATTAGTCACTTACCCACCTCAGTTTTCAGATAGATTATCATGGTATCGCAATGCTTGTGTTCAAGTAACTCTTATTTTACTTAAAAGTGACCCTAAAGTGCAAGAGTAGTGATGCTGGCAATCCAGATATGCCAAAGGGAAGCCGTAAAGTGTTTCCTTTAAATGCAAAAGGATGTAGGTATAGAGAAAAATATAGTATGCATAACATTTGGTACTACCCATGGTTTCATGTTTCCATTGGGGGTCTTGTATCAAGGGTGAGGGGAGACTACTGTAAATGGCTAACCAGTGGTATGTCTATACCATGGAATACTACTCAGCAATAAGAAGAAATAGGCTATAGATACCTGGTGCATCGGGACAATGCTCCAATCAACGCTCCAACCAGGGCTGACATTTTAAATATTTAATAGGAGAAAAATATTATCAGATATTAATTGCTTTGTTAACATAATATTCATGAATTTGTCAGCTTGTCAGACATGACTTTTAGGTATCCTTAAACATTATACTTATGGATAGTCATAATCCCATTTCATACACCTTAAAAGGCTGGGTGTTAGCATCTCTCATTTGGCTAACATTTAGCTTGTACCTCCACCAAAATCAAACACACAAAATGTGCCTTGTACTAACAAATGGACAACTAAGTCCTCTTTTCAGGTTGAGACTTGTGCCTCTGAAGAAACATCACTTTTAAGATAGGACTATAGGGTAGTTCCTGCTAAGTCTTCAGGCCCTTAGTACACAAAGAGTAGTTCTAGATAATTTTTGATGGCTTGGCAACATACAACACTTTCACTACCCACCCACTCCCACCTTACACACAATATTTGTTCATTCTTTTATGCTGTTGATCCTACCACAAAATGCATTTTTTCTTGGAAATGTTAGCATTCAAAAAGACTATTGAGCCTTTGATTTTAGTATCCCCAAAAATTCCATCTTTTCTGTTCCAAAAAAATAAGTATTTTAAAATGTACTGTATATTGTGGAAGAACAAAAAAATACTTGTTTTATATAGTCTATATGTACATTATCAGAAATTAAATTGTAAAAAAGTGAACTCCACTTTCAATTTAAGCAGATAAAGTATTTGCCCCATTTATTTTCTATAATGTTTACTATTGGGCTGGCCTATGTTTTTTATATCTTTAAAAATGCTTATAAGACTCTTAAGTACCTGGCTTAAGTTGTTTGAGAACTATATACTTAGAATCATTATGAGCTGTGGAATACAGGGTCCCTATCTTGTTTACAGAGGTGGTGGAATTGGCTTTCTGTAGCTCCAGTGTTGACTCTCAGGCTAGGTTTATACTTCTAGAAAATCAGAAGTTAAAGGAATGTAATTGAGTCAGTCTTGTGAATATCCTACATCAGATAATACCGGTCTGGAAAGAGCATTAAGCTTCATATGATCTGAATGTACCCATGCCTTTTCTTTGTTTGTTTCCCCCCCCCCCATTTTTTTATTAAGGTATTATAGGTGTACATATCTTACCATTGCCCCCCACCCCACTCTCATATATGCCCTCACCTTCCTCTTTCCTCCCCCCCCCCCCCCCCCCGTGTTTTGTGTCCATTGGTTATGCTTATATGTATGCATACAAATCCTTTGGTTGATCTCTTATCTCCCCCACCTCTCCCTAACCTTCCCACTGTAATTTGACAATCTGTTTGATGCTTTACTGCCTCTGTATCTATCTTTTTGTTCATCAGTTTATAATGCTCTTTATTATCCACATATGAGGAAGATCATGTGGTATTTTTCTTTCGTTGACTGGCTTATTTTGCTTAGCATAATGTTCTCCAGTTCCATCTGTACACATGCCTTTTCATGAGTATATATACAAGGAATGTTTCAGTCCTGAGGGACCTATTTTTGCTATTTTTATTAATCTACTTGAGGCCCGGTGCACAGATTTATGCACTGGTGGGGTCCCTCAGCCTGGCCTGCACCCTCTCGCAATCTGGGACCCCTTAGGTGATGCTGGACTTCCAGTTTCAGCCCAACCCCACAGGCCAGGCCGAATCTGTGCACTGGGCCTCTAGTATGCATGTAAGATCTTTGGTTAATCTCTTCCCGCTCTCCCCCCTAACCCTTACCTCTGAGATTCATCAGTCTGTTCTGTTTCCATGCTTGTGGCTTCCACTCATGCATTGAGCATCTGCCCCCTGGTGGTCAGTGCATGTCATAGATTATCTCTTCTTCCAATATGACATGCTACATAAAGGACAGAGTATCATTTCTGTGTCTGAAAATGAGCTCTACAAATGTTTAAGCAGCTACTATAGAGTTATGTGCAAGTGTCTTCATGTGTCCAGATCAGTATAGTCAGCTAATTTCTAAATGCCTTGCAGTACAAATAAAGATTATAGAAATGGCATAATTATTATTGTTGGTTAGCTATAAAATAAAATTCTTCTGGTACTTTGAAGTATAATCCCTCTTTTGGATTAGGGCCTTTGGTGTTTTGTTGTTGTTGTTTTAATTTATTAATTAATCTGAGACAACCAGAGAAGATTCTCCAGAATTTTATAAAGACTATTTCCAGTAATTATCTTACTACAAAGAATCATTGAACATTTTTACTTAAATTTTTTTGGACACATAATCCTACATTGCAGTAGCCTTTATTGTTAAGCAAAACTAAAAAGATACCTGGTCCCTTTAATTGCCTAAGGCATGATTTCTGATCTCAGTTCAAATTCTATTATCATTGACAGAAGACACTCACAGGCCTCTGCCATGAAGGGGTTAAATTCTTTTATTAAATATGTTTATGAGGGGCTACAGCTATGCTGACTGTACTGCCTTTTTATAAACTTTCTAGTCCACTAATCAAATGTATGTTAGATTGATTATTGTAAAAGTATAAACCATAGAAAATTTGACAAGATAGATGTGTAAATTATCCTTCTGACAGAACTAATGATGCACTCCAAGCACCTTCTGTTTTCCAGCGCTTGGTGAGCGACTTCATTAAATATGCAATGGCTGTTGGGTGGCTTCTCAAATGATGGTTCAGTTCCTTGTGGAATTGCATTATTACTAGAGGTGTAAAACCAGGCAGACAAGCTCGCTGTTGGGCATCCTGCTGAGGTTCTAATGTGCTCCATCTTGTTGGAGCAGTTGTTTGCAGTCTTTTCAGGACAATTAGATCCATAACCACAGGACACATTCAGTGAAACTATATTACAGATAACAGTGGAGACTGGCAGTGCCTGCTCTCACCCCTCTCTGCTGAGCTGCCTCAGCGTGGGGAGCGTATAATAATGCTACTTCTGCCACTCACAGAGTAGTTGTTGTTTTTTTCCCCCTTGGAGCAAGTCTGGAAATAACTGATTTGTAACTTTTTTTAAGTTCTTAAAATCAGAGGGCATTTGAGGTGAAAAAGACGATAGATTTTAATCCCTTTGCAGATGAGAAAACTGAGGCTGAAGTTGTCCGTTTGGGAGATAGAACATCTTTTAGGTAGTAGAGATTACATGAATAGGAATTTGTACTGTTTGGTTTCTAGTGTTAGAGCTCTTTTAAACAAAAATTTTCTCTTTTGAATTTTAAGATCCCCCCCCCCCCTTCTGTACCTCCATTCACCCCATCTTAACACCAGCAATGCTTTTTTATTTGTAGAAGCTAAGTAGAAATATTTTGCTTTCTGAGGATATCATGTTATTTGTTACTTTAATGACAATTTGATGGTTTCCTGGAGCACTAGGCACAAAAGATGCTTTGAATGGAGCTTGAAATGGCATTAAGGTTTCCAAAAGGCAGATGCTATTGTGTGTCACTGCAGCCTGATAAATGGGAGTGCGTTTTAGAATGACAGGCTGAATACTTTAATGAAGAAAGGCTTCCCATTTCCGTTGGCCAATTAAATCACTGTTGATGACTTTGGATCAGTAATGAACATTTTTGGAAAATGACCATTTGAATTCAGTTATTATAATAATATATTTGAAAAGTGCTAGCCACAAATAGTCCTGTCCGTAAATTAAAAGATTTATTCATTTCACCATAGATAAGTCAGCAGATTGCTTTTTAATGCCAAAGCAAATAGACATTTCAGAGTTCTTTTATAGATTTAGTTCAAATCCTTTCTTATAAAATTTCTACTTAGGAAGGTTGTTTTTTTTATGGAGTACCTTTTAAAAGATGATTTATGCTGCTAGCCATTATATTACTTCATTATTTTCAGAAAAAAATTAGACCAAAAACAAAGAAGGGGAAAATTATTCAGTATATAAAGTAGAAGATTAAGTTTGATTTACTTAGTACCTAAAAAAAAATCTCTAATTTGGGGAAAACAATAGGAAAAAGCAAACATGCATATTTATTTAATATGAAAATAAAATGCAAATAGAAAAGCTTCATAACCAGATGATTTTTCCTTAAAACCCAGGGTTCAGATTTTCTTAAAAACTGTAAAGCTTTTGTTCTTCTTGAACTATTTTACAAATATGTAGCCTGTCATTTTTGCTATAATATACCCAACAGATTCATCTGAATATGATGTTTTTCTTGAGTTAACTTCATTTTCTCTGAAACTTTTGCTGTTTGGGGTTTTAAGACAGGAGGTTGGTTCTTTTGAAATGCATGTTTTTCTCATTTTGTTATTTGTAAAATGGGCCATAATTTCAGTCCAACCTTTCTTCATCTTCATTTCATAGTTTACAGAAAAAGGAGACACTGTGGAGCACAGGCCTCCTCTGGGAATACATTGGGCTTAATGAGCTTGATAGTCTGGTGGGCTCAATAAATCAAATAAAGCAAAACATTTCTCATTTTTGAATAAAAGCATTTATCACACAGTGTTTGTTCATTCGTGGTCACAAGATTGATTGGTTCCCAGCATCACGGTGTATATTGAAGCATTTTTTATTTTGTTTTTTTCAGTGGGCAAGTTACGGAAGCAATGGCTAAAAGAAAGTATCTCCGATGTCGGCTTTGGGATGCTGAAGTCTGTCAAGGAATATGTGGACCCCAATAACATCTTTGGAAACAGAAACCTTTTATAAATCCATTACTATTGTTATGAAAAAATGTCACTTTTTTTTTTTTTAAAGTCTTCAACTATGATTATGCCAGTAATCATATATATCATGGACTATATTTTGGCTACATGTGTTTGTTGGTTTAACATAAGTTTGTTTCATTCTGTAATTTGTTTTGTTTCTGCATTTGTGGATTGACAGATGGTGTTCCTAAGTCTCTCTCATTTGGTTATCATTTCAGATTTTAGTAAGTCTGCCAGTTGTTATGTCAGAGGAAGATGCTGCCAGCTGTTTTGTATTGATGTTTCTTCTGAACAAAGGCAGATTTTAGTGTCATCTAATGCTTACCTAGCCTCTTTTTTAAAAGAACATATCTGGGAAGCAGATATCTTGGGAAGAATTCCACTGAGGAGTGATGCACATGTATGTTTTAGAGTGCATTCTGGTGTGAAGAGGCCATGAAGGGAGGATACTCGTGATTGGCAATCTGTTCCTCGGGATGCTTTCAGTTCTGTAAGGTGGTTGGCCTACCCTTTCTTTTTAATTAGTATACAATTACAAAACTTCAGATCATCAATCTACAAATTATTCTGTTTGGGGACGTGTTTTTGTTCTCTTTCTGTTTCTACTGAAGTATGAGTTGTATTTGTATCACTGAGATAACCTATTGTTATATCTTATTTCATTCATAATATGTTTTATAAGAAAAGCTGACTTATTGCTCATTGTATGTGAAGAACAGGTTTACTATGAAATGGATGCCTTTAATCAACTTAGAATCCTGATGTTTGTGATTTCACATTCCTGTTGCTGAAAGGCAGAAGCTGCAGCAGGAAAGAAGGAAGACTCCTTGCATTTAAGATCTCCAGTTCCAGGAATTGTTTGGCTAAAGAAACACAGTCATCATTTAGCTATTGAATGTGAAAGCCTCAACAGTTTCAATGATAAATCTTTTTTTTTTTTTTTTCAGTTAACCCAAACAACATGCTACATTTTCATGTAAAAGTAAAGTTTCAGTTTAGTTTTTAATTATGGTTTGCCTCTTTTGAATTACTGGTTTAACCTAAATTTTAAAAAACTGTAATGTTTTAATACACATAGCATAATCAAAAATTTGAAATATATTTCTTAAATAATAGGACATTAATCACATTTAGCAAACATTTTTACATTCAATTCTGGATATTAAAATACATGAAATCATTACTTTGAATCACTGTCAAGGTTCATGATTCACATTTTGAGATGGATTCTAATTTTTGATAATTTTTTAAAATTAATATTTAATCAGATAATGTAGGTCAAAATGCAGATGATCCTGTAAAAGGACACACTGTCTGTCTATGTAGCAACAGCTCCAGAGTATTTTTGGGCAGTTTGATACATTTTATATCTGAAGTAGCCTTAACCAGAAAAGTAAAAATTGACAAAATGGTATTTTTAAGACTTCAAGATGATAATTTTTAATTAATAAAATTGGCCTCAAACTAATAAAATCTGTAAGCAAATATAAATTAAATATTACTTAAACAACAAAAACAAAATATTGATATGTTAGAAGCTGCTTCTCTACATTAGTGATTTATTTTTAAATATAAAATTTTCAGCAGATCTGTGCTTAAAGCCCTTGATGTTTGAAATAGTTGGATACTTTATGAGGAAATTACATTTTATTTGCCTCTAGAATTATAATAAAATAACAGCTTTATAAAATGCATCTATTCATGAAGGTGATTTCTCTAATCGGTAATCAAAATGTAAAATTTAATATGGTACTAATATCTCACTGGAGTGTATACATGTTTCTGAGTAATTTTTTAAAATAAAACAGATTCATAAGCAGATCATTTTTATTTGCATGTGATTGTTATAGCATTCTTTCCCAGGGAGTTCAGATTTCAACAACCTCAGAAATTCTGTATTTGATATTAGGAAACTATAATATAAACGTAACCCCTGGAATTGCTGTGTTCACTGTTCTACATGAACCTGTGGAAATCAGTGATTTATGTCTGTTTTCCTTCTCCCAGTTTGCAGGATGCCCCAGTCGGTTTTATAGTGATGCCCACGTTTTGTAGTTGGGATCATTTTGAAACACATGAGCACTCATCAGTGCAGTTTCACTCTGACTTAGTAAATCAGAAAACCTTCTCCCCACTTTCATACCCAGCTCTGAGAGGTGCCGCTGCATATACTTACGTGTGTGGAGAGCTAAGTTCCTGACTGCAAGAACCACTTAAACCTTGCCTTGTATTTCTGAAATCTCTGAAAATGGCCTCATAAAAGTTAAAGCCTGGAGAATACTGTTTCTGTGAGGCTTCCTAACTCATTTTGAATGAGTTTATTTAAAATTTTAAATTCAGTATTTGGTTTTCAGTACTACATAACACTGGCTGGTCTTAGTCATATTTCTAATATTTTATTTGATTGATATCACATTTGGATTGGGATTTTAGTGGGAATGGGTACTAGCTGCTAGTGAGAAATGACATTGAATACTAAAGACTCAATATGAACAGACTTTATTGACCCTTAGAGTAACTTGCCTTAATGTTTGGTGCAATTTACAGTACAAAAGTGAATTTAGTCCTGTGCTGAGTAACTTGAACTTTTCTAGTTTAGTAAGAATTGTAAAAGCCACATGTTTATTGTACCCAGCATATTACTACAAAGAAAGAGAATTAAATCCTTTCCTCTTAGGAGGAATTGAGTTTTCTTCCTAAATGCTTACATTAATATGTATAGTACAGTTACTTAAACGTTCCTTATGAAGCTGGAAGCCTTCTGTGTTTCGTAAAACAAATGTAACGGATGAGCGTCCATCAGTGCGTACATGAAACCAGATACAGATGGCTCCGAGGACACCTCTTTTACAGATTCCCAGTAACCGCAAAGTCCTGGCTTGCATTTTTTAAAATGCCTTTGTGCATGTTGGCTCCGGAGATTTTCCTTTGTTTTATTCTTTTATAACTACAACTTCCTACCCATTGCTGAGCAGGGAAGCTTTGTAGCCCCAAGCTGAAGCGTGTAATCTTGGCTGTTCAAATGGGGTTGGGCTTGCCGAGCATCTAGGCTATAGAATGCGGAACGCAAATGGTTATGTATTAGGAGTTGATTCACAAACCGCATGTGCTGGTGCTTGCGGCAGCCAAAATGGAATACTGTGGAAAGAGGATCTACAATACATTCTAAGAAACACTGAGATGGGAATTAAAGACAGCTTTAATAGTTTTTTTGTTTACCACTGAATATTTAGCAGCTTTGGATTTAATTAGGGCTTAGCCCATGGTGGGGATAAAAGCCAAAAGCAGCGAATGCCAGTTAGGACTGAGAATCCAGAATCGCCTTTGGCTTCATAAGTTATGGAAGCTTCACTTTGCCCAAGGCTTCCTGTTCCCAAATGAGCCATGTGACAGTATATATTCATTTAATATTTTTATTTATAAATTTCAGTTTCCTAAAAGAGAAACAACACATACTTTGATGCTAAAATTCAGAAAGCATAAAATATTTTTTAACTATTGAAATACAGTGTCTGACACGGAGGATGTGAATTACGCAGCTTTCTGCTTCTTAAGCCAAACAGTGTTTGTCGTTAGTATGAAATTTAACTGTAAAAACTACTTGTAATGTCAACAGATTGTAGAAACTTATATTATTAATAAAATGGACCTGGGTCTGAGAGTTTTCTTTCTTCAAAGGGAGTGCGAAGCTGTTTGTTGGTCTGTATGCATATGGGTTTTTTTCTCCTGGATTTACTTTTTCTTCATATTTTCACTGATTTCACTAATTTTGAAAATAAAAATAATTTTATTTTATTAATGAAGCATAATCATGAGCAACCTAAATATAACTAAATCCCTTTCTATTTATGGCTGAGTATGTTATTAAGTAGGTTTTATCCCTCTAATTCTTTTTTAAATCAGTATTATATTCCTAGGAGATTGTTAGTCTCCTGTGAATCTGAAGTATTCCCCTTTTGAATCTTGGAAGATCCACAAAGAATGAGCACTCTGGTTCTCTTCTAACTACAGTTTCTTAACACACGTGAGTAAGGACCACTGATATATAGAACACTCACGCCAAAGAACCATCACAGAATTAAGTATGTTAGTTCTGTGAACATAGATTTTTTTTTGTTGTTGTTCTCAAAGGAGATTATTTACATTTTTTTCCACAAGGAAAAAATAAAAATATCATTAGGAACATGTTTCAGAGACTAAACTTCCAAATTTAAGATAGAAAAAGGAAAAAAGTTTTAGCCTGGATTTCTAAGTAGTATAATACATAATGCTATTTAAAAAAAATCCTCACCTAAGGATGTGTTTACTGGTTTTAGGGAGGGAAGTGGAGAGAGAAACATGGATGTGAGAGACACAGCAATTGGTTGAACCCACAACTTGGGCATATACTTCAACTGGGAATCAAACCCACAATCGAGGTACATGCTATACCAGGAATGGAACCCATGACGTTTCAGTGTATGGGATGATGCTCCAACCATTTGAGCCACCTGGTCAGGGTCAAGTACACTTGTTTTTAAGGCTTATTAGTATTGCCATTGTTTTTCATGAACAGTATCAGCTCCCTATGAAACATTTAACCCTTCGAATAGTCTTGTTCACATGTACAAAAGAACATGAAATGCTTATACTGGTGTACAATTTCTATAAATAATCTTTTGACCTACTTACAGAATATCTCCAAAAGATCCAGGTGCCTTGTTGGTATTTTTTCTTCTTCATGAAATAGCCATTATTTAAAATGATTGGGAGAGAGTAAGTCTTTAAAAGACAGATTGTTTAGCAGTTCAGGACTCTTCCTTTTTAAGAACATGTCAGGAATTAGGTAGTTGTATGTAGAAACACTGGAAAGTCTTTCCACAGTGTTGCTTTGGATCACCCGTTCTGGCATATTTGTTGTATGGTGGATCTGTATTCCCACATATGTCTATTCAGTTAATGGGGTTTATTTGTATTTTCAGTTTTATATTTTCATTCCTACTGTTCCAATTAGTAACCCTCAGATGTGGCTTGGTGAGTGTGATTTAGTTCCTGAGAAGCCCACTTCATGCTCTTTGATGTTTGCTAACACAGCTCCCTGAGGAGCAAGCTGTGTGTGTGTGTGTGTGTGTGTGTGTGTGTGTGTGTGTGTGTGTAGGGGAGGTGTCCTATTTTTTATGTTGTGTTAGTCCTTTTTTTGTGTGATAGTGCCTTCAGAATAATGAATATTTATGTTCCTGGACAATGATAAATCTTACAAGAAATATGTGTAGATTATATTTCTTAATTTTTGTCCTTTTTTTGCTAAGCCTATGAAATTCTTTGGCCCTGATGCTACTTGACTTGAATAATATCTTATCCCGAGTCTTCCTCCAAGGCAGTACCGATTCTTCCTACTGCCAGTACTGTAGTAATCTTTTTGGAACTACATGTGGATAAACACTTGTATGTAAGCCGTTATGCTGCTGTAACTAATGCATACAAACAATTCTTCTCTTTACATTTATAGTCTAAAAGTGGATATGTAGTGGGAAGGGAAATTCCTGAGGAATTCCAATGTAGTTTTGTCAATTCAGACTGAGCCATACTGTTTTCCACAAGGGCTCCACACACAGTCTATCTACTGTGCTTCCAGTGTATGTATGCATTCTCCTTTTATTGCTTTTCCTGGACTGTACTGTTCTATAAGCAAATGCCCATGTGTGATTTTTAAAATGTTCTGGGGGGAAAATAAAGTAATACCTAAACCACTCCTTGTTACAGGAATTGTTGCTTATTTCATGTTGATTCCATTTAATTTTGTTGACAGCATCATGCTGCAGTCAGAGAATAAATATGATACAGGCTGTGCCCATGAGTAGTCTCTCCAGTAGTGAAATACATGTACACAGACTGTCCATGACTCCCACTCTGGAGGGAAGGTTGTGGCTGTCTAGGCTGTGGATGACTGAGAATTAGACTTACTGAATCCATTTTAGTTGACAAATTTCAATAATCACTTGCCACACTAAGATTTTAGTTCTTAATATTTAGTTAAACAATTTTCTACCTAGTTTATATAAGTTCAGACTGAATGAACCTGAGAAATCATCTCATATCGTTTCTCTACCCGCCCCCCCCCCACTCACCAAACATAAAAATTATTTCCTAACCTCCCCCATCAACAGAAAACCAGTCTTCCTGTGACAAAATGGGAATTTACTGCCTTCCCAGGAAGCCTTTTCCGACTTCTGAAATCTTCAGGTATTAAGAGGTTTTTGTTTTAATTTACTGAAATCTGTCTCCTGTTATCCCTTAGTGTGAGTTAGGGCTTCTTTTGTCATAAAGAATTGTCCAATTGCTCTACTGAAGGGCAGCTCTTCAGGTATTTAAAGAGCTCACGTTCCCCCAGGTCCCCTGTGAACTCTTGTTCCTGTCAGTTCTAGGTTCTTCACCATCTGAATCTCTATAGGTGCCCATTTGATGGTCTTAAAGTTGTGGTGTCTAGGCCTGGACGATCCAGAGTAGTATCAATGATTTCCTTATTCTATTCACTAAAAAAAAAGGCCTTTTCGTGGATTTTGCACTGTCATCTCACACTGAATTTGAATTTAACAAGGCCTTTCTTTTCTGCATGTGCCATTTTATTCACATCTCCCTGAAGGCTGGTATATATTTTTTTTAAAGCCTCATTACTTATATTTACAGGCCTCACTAAAATTTGCATCTCACTGGACTTAGTTCTAGATTGTAGAATCTTGTTTCTTACCCAGAATATTTTGTGTCCCATCAAACTTCTGACCATCAGAACGGAGACATGTACTGCCTGCCTGACCGCTCATCTAAGTGGTGGCAGATACCCATCGTGCACAAGGCCTGCCCGATCACACATTCATGGAAGAGCCTTCAGAATTCCGGCAGCTACACTTCCACCTCACATGCTATTGTCACCTCGTGTTTTTACATTGTGTCCACAGATAGGCTTTTTCCCAATGAGTCAACATTTATTCCAGACAAACATTAAACATGCAATTACTTTTACTTAATATTGTCAGCAGCCAGACTGAAATCATTTAATAAAGCTTGCTGCTCCCATTTCCTGTGTCACCCTATCGGAAAAACAAATGAGGTCTTGCTGCCATCGCATTGACTTTTGTGGGTGTTTACCCTCAGGGGCATTTCTCTTTCAATATACTCATAAACCCATTTTCTGCGTATTTTTAAAATACATTTTTTATTTATTTCAGAGAGGAAGGGAGAGGGAGAAAGAGATGGAAACATCAACGATGTGAGAGAATCACTGATTGGCTGCCTCCTACATGCCCCCGACTCGGGGCTGGGCCTGAAACCCGAGCATGTGCCCTTGACCGGAACCAAACCAGGAAGGGATCGTTCAGTCTATAGGCCAATGCTGTATCCACTGAGCAAAACCAGCTAGGGCCTGTCATATCCTTTGTACTTTGTATTTCATTGTGCTAAACTGAGAAGATACTCTCTAAAAATGACTGAAACTTGTCACTGTAAATCTGTGAAGTAACTTGGGGGAAGGTATAGTCCTAAAGGCTGCCGAGACCGGTTTGGCTCAATGGATAGAGCGTCGGCTTGGGGACTGAAGGGACCAGGGTTCGATTCCGGTCAAGGGCATGTACCTTGGCTGCGGGCATATCCCCAGTAGGGGGTGTGCAAGAGGCAGCTGATCGATGACTCTCTCATCGATGTTTCTAGCTCTCTATCTCTCTCCCTTCCTCTCTGTACAAAATCAATAAAATATATTTAAAAAATAATAATAAATAAAGGCTAAGAACACAGTACAAAGAGTTCCATTCTGGAGATGTTGTGTATGCTCGTTTTCTCTACCAACTACAAGTCACTTTCTTTATTGGGACCTAATTTCTTCTTCTGTAAAATGAACATCTCTGAGGTCCCTTCTCAGTCTCGGTGATTCTATGTATTTTTGCTGAAAACTACCCTAGAATTGATCATTGCATTAATAATTTATTTTTTAATTTACCCCTTATTAGCCAGACATTATGTAGGCACTGAACCCTACACAAGAGGTAATGACTATTTCACAGCAACCCAGTTTAATGAGTGTATCATCCCCTTTTTACTGGTGAAATACCAGGTTTGGCAAGGTTGAGTTACATCCACTGTAGGCAGCTGGGTAATGGCATTGCTAAGATATGGAGCCAGGTCTGACAGAACCCCGTGCCTCTTTGCTTTGCTGCTCTACACTGCCTGTGCTGAGTAGTCAGTCTACAGAGAATTTCTTTTTTCACCTGAAGACATTTTCATTGATTTTTAGAGAAGGGGGTGGGGGGGAGGAAGAGAGAGAGAGAGGGAGAGGGAGAGGGAGAGGGAGAGGGAGAGGGAGAGGGAGAGGGAGAGGGAGAGGGAGAGAGAGAGGGAGAGAGAGAGAGAGAGAGAGAGAGAGAACACAATGTTGATCAGCTGCTTGTGCATCCTGACCAGGGATTGGACCCATGATCTTTTGGTGTATGGGACAAGGCTCCAACTGAGCCATACCAGCCAGGGCTAGACTTTCTGCTTTTTAAAGTAGTCTATTAGTCACTGCCCTCTACAGAAGGGCACCAGTAATGAAACAGAGTTTCCTCCTGACTATGGAAACCTCAGAAATATCAGAAGCCTTCTGTCTCAGATGCTGTCTTTCTCTGGAAATGTTTAATCCATTGATGCCTTTATGAAACTCATAAAAGGAAGTGCTGCATTTGATGGACTTAATAACTTTGCATTTTTATAACTTTAATATTATATTCCTTTGAGCTGTACTTAAAAGTGTAAGAATAACCTATTACTATAAGAAATACATCTTCTTATAGAGAGACTGGAAATTGAAAGAACTGTTTAAGATTAAAGAAATGTTCTGTTATAACATAAAGCCAATCTAGATTTAAAAAAAAAAATCACAGCTCCTTAACATTGCTAAATTAAGTTGCTGTTGAAGGAATTGGACTATATTAGGGTACTCAAAAAGTTGCATATGTTTTATAGCTAAAATGGAAATATAAGTTTAGAATCTGGTGATTACAGTAATGGTAATTCTGTGGTTGGACAAACAAGAAGCCAGAGTTACTGAAACTAAGGGTGTACATAGCACAGTAAGTGAATACAAAAAACCCCAACTCTCACTTCTTCCACTGGAAGATCAACAAAGGATAAAAGGCAGTAAATGGTGGATATATGTCCCATATATGTCCATATCACCCATAGTTATTAAGAAAGAGACAAAGGAACATAAGATGAAAATTGTAATAGAAAATGCTGAGGTTCACCTGAAATAAAAAGCTTGTCTTTGGTCATATGCTTTTAAAATTGGGTGGTAGCCACACTCTGCTTACCTGGACAGACCTCCAGCACTGCTCACCTCAGACTCCAGTGTGGAAATGAGCCCACGCAAGGATGATAGATAGGGAAGATGGGTCAGAAAGTTACTCCCCTAAAGTTCCCATCCAAGCCATTTACCCGCCTCATCTCACATTTCTTAGTAACCTTATTTATTTGTGCATCTGGAAACAAATTATTCTAACCTCAGGTCAAACCTATCACTGACAATTCTATATGGATTCTACCTGAGGTGCCCTTCTCAGGTCTGAGGCCATATCTATATGTTCCTATTCCACTCCTCTGGGCGGGAAGGTCATCTCCTATGATTACAGCTGTCTCATTGCCCAATGACCCACCTCCATCTCCCACAGTTTTCCCATTTCCTGGTTGTCCATGAATGCGTTAGGGTTAGCCACTATACACCTGACCTTTAAAAATGGCATTGGTATGAACATTCATGCCACAGCTGGGGCCAAATTCAATGAGAGGCTGTCATGAGTAATATGTCTTGTTACTGATCAAAGGAGTCTGCTTGGTTGCTCTGCATACAAAGATCAAGTTCTTGTTCATGTCTGAGAAAATAAAAATAATTACTTGTGTTATATTCTGAAGATGAGGAGATGGGGAGTTTGCCTAATATTATAAAATACTGCATTTAATATTTGATCTCTTTAAAATATGCTAGGCAGATATTATGAAGGAATCTTAATGGAGTAAAGCTTTAGAAATACAGGGAAATCTTTTTTGTGTGTGAAGAAACAGTGCACTAAGTTCCTATGTCCTAGGAGCACAGAACAAAGCTTTTCATCAGAGTTTTAGGAATGAAAGCCTTCATTCAAATGGCAAAATATGGAGTCATTGTAAAGTCATTTGCCTGCTAGTATCAATAAGCAGAGCTGAGTACTTTAAAGGTGAGTTTAAAAAAGCATATCCTGAAAAATAAAGGAAAATAAGAGCCTGGGGACTTAGGAACACCCTCACGATCCCAGTCTCCTACAGGAGGTGTGGCTCATGAGTCTTTGCTGTCACTGGGTAGCAATCTATCAATCCTGGTGGGTGCCTCTCTGGAGAACCACAGTAAGAAAGGGGATAAATGCCATGATTGACCTTTATTCCTTTACTCATTGGTAGGAGCAGCCAGGATTTCCTGATGCATTACTCACCAGGAAATCCCAACTGCCCCGCGGCAAGGGGTTAAAAACTGTTCTCAAAAGCTTTTTATGTTCTGAAAAGCTAAATTACACATAGATGCAAACCACAAACACACAGCACCTGGGTAAATAGAGTGTGGCGGAATAAAGGCCTGGCTATTTGCACAGGGGAATCTGGAAAACATTTACTTTTGGGTGGTTACTGTTACTTACACTTTATGCTTTTTTTTTTTTTTTCCGTAAGAAAAAAAAGTAGATTTTGTGCAAAATAAAATCAGAATTTTTAACATGTCTGTTGAAAAATAAGATTTCAGTTCATTTACTTTCCAGATCTTAAGGGGCTATGAAGCTTGAGAGGGGCACAGAAACTGCACAAAAAAAGCAATGTATTTAATACAAATATTGTTAAAGAAAATTCTCTAGATATATAACCACACAATGGAAGGCACTGAAGAGATCATTAAACACTGTCCTCCAAATATGGGGTAAAACATAAATGGTGAATGGCGTCAATATTAAAAATGCTGTGAACTCAAGACCATTGTATTTCAGAATAAGCCAACATGATAGATCTAACAGAATACGAACACCCAGGAGGTCATGTCACAGAGGATTTATGCTGAGCATTCTTCTGAGTATCTAAGTGGCTAAGTGATTTCTCTTTGAAGGAAAAAAATCATCTCATTGTGGCAGGGGGTTCACTAATTTTCAGTAGAAAACTATTAGGTTGAACCATAAGAAATTGCTAGTAGGTCAAAAACTTTGAAAATCAGAAATTTCATATAATTCAACCCAATACGTCCCCCCCTCCCCCTTAAGCCAAGTCAAGTTGATATTGACTGATTTGTGGAGAGAAAAGGGGTGGGAAAATTACTAAGTGGAATTAGTGAAGTTTTTATTGGGAGGGTTCTGGGTGTGAAACTAGCATTGTGAAACTGTCAGATACCGTTACAGAATTGATATTTCATTGTGATGAAGGAAGGAGAGAAGCTTGATGAGGTCATGGGAATAATGTAGATTTTTGCTTACCTAAGAGGATATAACATGTAAACAAATCTAGCATTAACATATCCTTAGCAGGAAACAAAAAAGTAGTGATTAGAACTGAGTGTTTAGGGTACCTCTACCATGAGCTACTATGAGGGATAAACAACAGCAGTTAGGAAAAACAGTAATAGTATATCTACCTTGTTCATAAATTCAAATAACAAATGGAAGAAAACCATTCTTTACAACATAGCACCATAAGGCTATTAAGAGCACCAGACTTCCCACCGAGTTATGCACATTTAAAAGAAACACAACCTAAATAATTTTGGTTACATAGAATGTTACATATATATTTAAAAACCCTGGCAAAACATCCTAAAGTCTATGTAAATGCATGCATTACATATTAATTATGAGAGTTAATGGTGGAGGTGAGAGCACATAATCCCCAATGTTTTATGTATTGAATTGATTTCAGAGGAGGAGAGGGAGAGAGATAGAAACATCAATGATGAGAGAGAATCACTGATTGTCTGCATCCTGCATGCCCCCTACTGGGGATTGAGCCAGAAACCCAGGCATGTGCCCTGACCAAGAATCAAACCCTGACCTCCTGATTCATGGGTCAATGCTCAACCACTAAGACAAAGCAGCGGGCCCTAACGTTATTTAAAGGCTACAAATTCTATATAGTAATCAATGAATCATAGGCTTGAAAATGCTAAGTCCTTGGATAATGTAATCCTTGTGCAGGGGACTCGAAAAATACAACAAAGAACAAATGATAACAAAGAAAAGGGAACATAGGCATTACAAGTTCTAATTCATAGTATCCCGACTCCATTTTGAATTTTTCATAGATGTATGTTCATAATTCTTATACTTTAGTGAAGATTTTAAAAACATAGTAATCAAATTATTTTTATTATGACTATAAATTATACAAAGTTCAACATGTAACAAAGTAAAGATACCAATGGCTAAATACAAATAAAACAGTACAAAATACAGATATAAACCAATTATGATACAAGCCATTATCAGACATGACTACATATTCCATCCTATAATCTCATAAATCAAAGCTTTTAACTGTCTGGATTCATATGTGACCGTATTCTTTCCAATATGCATTCTTTCTTCTTCCAGGGGCTGTTCAATAACAGCAGGCACATTCCGGCCATAAACTTCACAGTGTTCTAGAAACTGGACACATTCTTGAATAACAGTGTCACGAAGCATGATCGTGTGTTTTGACATGTTTTCTAATAAGGACAGGAAGCATCTTTTGGCATAGTACCAGGTGTCAGTTCCCAGTTTTTTATTGTAAGGCTCCAAGCTTTTGATAACGCGAGAAATCCCAAAGTCATAATTTCCCTTGGCACAGTAAAGTGTGCCTATCACCAAGTTCACAATGCAGAGATGGTAGGTTTTCTTATCTGGGTTGTCATAGGAGAGCTGCTCTTCCTCCTTTTCAATCTTCCTCATCAACTCCTCAGCTTCTTCATTTTGACTTGTCATAATATATGAAACACAGAGGTTAGCCAACACAATAGCACTGACATCCAGGATGTTATTATAATGCTTCTTGACGATGGGCTCATAAAAACCGATGGCTTCTTTGTATTTGTTTTCCTGCATGAACAGAACATGAGCCACGTTCAGCTTCCACACATCATGGTCATTGCAGAATTCCACAGATTTGCGGAAGATCTTTTCTACCATTGAATAGTTTTCAAGGTTCCAGTAGATTTTTGCCTGGGCCATCAATACGGGAATATATTTCTCCAGGATGTCATCGTATTCATTCACTGTCTTTTTGACAGCGTCGTCATCTCTCATGTGTCTTGCTTCCTGCACTTGTATGGTGAGTTTCCGTAGTTGCTCAGTCAGCATCCCAGCTAGCCCATCAAGCTTAATGAAAGCCTCTTCAGGAGCTGTCTGGCAAGTAATCATGGCATCTAAGAAGTCATAGAGATAAGGTGTGAGGAACTTATAAGTCAAGTGGGCATTCTCTGCCAAGACATCTGCTGCTAGGTCAAAATACTCATATTTGCAGTAGAGCAGCAACAGGTTGCCAAAGGTCTCTGGGGGAAAGGGGTTCTGCTGGAGCAGAAACTGTAGCTTTTCAAACCCTTCTGTAGGCCTGGCATCCATATTCATCAGCGCCTGGTTGTGCAGGGTCACAGGGTCTAACTCTTCCTCTGCCCTCGGTGGCATGTCAGTGAGGGCTTCCTGGGCGGCATCATAGTTTTTCAGTTGGTATTCTATGGCTGCCTTTAAGTTGAAGGCTTCCACCAGTGCAGTCTGGTGAAGAACTAAAGTGTTGCCAACGCTGTGAACATCAATTCCCTCCGTGGTCATGCCCACACCCAGCTCTGGGTGCTGGCGGATGCCATGCTCAATGATGTCTGCAATATGCTTCAGCGCCGGGGCATACTGTCGACTGCTATAGTAGGCCAAAGCCAGATTGTAGGAAAGGTCAGGCTGGTAGCCCGAGGCCTGCAGGGCGGTAAAGAACTTGGAACATGCAGCTTGATACTGTCCCTCCTTGTAGAGCAAACAACCCAGGTTGACCTGGCTGTCTGACTCGTTCTCACCAGCACTGTCCTCACCCCCTTCCCCACTCAGCAGCTGCTCCACCAGGCTCCTGGCCCCGGGGAGGTCGCCCTCGCTGTACTTGATGGCGGCTTGCAGACGGAGGACCCGGCTGTGGTAGGCGGGGTTGTCCAGGAGGAGGAAGGCGACCCGGGTGGCCTCGGGGTACAGGCAGGCCTTGTACAGGGCCTGGGCCTGGTACAGGCGGTACTGCTCCAGCTCGGGGTGCAGCTGGCTCAGCTGCTCATAGCAGTCGGCCGCCAAGGGGAACTCCTGCAGGCGGTAGTAGCAGTAGCCCAGCAGCGACAGGCCGGCGCGACTCCGCGGGCTCCGCTGCAGCTCGCGGCCCAGCAGCTGCACCGCCTCGGCGTAGCGGGAGTCCCGGATGAGCCGGTACACGGCCGCGGTGAACTCCCCGTCGGGGATCGGCGTACCTCCCAGCCCCGCCATAACCGCCGACATCCTTGTGCGTCCCTGTTACCAAGGCAACAAGCCAACCGGAAACGGAAAACCGCAAAGAATGTTTGTTATTGTTGTTTTGTTTTTTTCTTAAAAGTTACTTTTAGCGGAAGGGTCACACTAGGAAGAAGTCACTAATGTGAGGTGTCCATACCTGATCTCGTCCCGGATGAGTCCAGGAACGTGAGCATCATTAGTTTGCGAGGGGAGAGGAATCGGCTCTAAGCAATTCAGAGACAAAACTCCACCTCCCGGCATGCACCGGTCCAATGGCGCTTTCGCGGGAACGTGCTCGCGCTGCATCCTGGGAGGCGTAGTCTCTGAGCGGTCGGGAGAGGAGGCTTGGCTCACCTGTGCTCCTGTTGCAGGTGAGGGTTGCTGCCTACCTGTTGTGTCTCTAGGGCAGGGGTCCTCAAACTTTTTAAAGTGGGGGCCAGATCACGGTCCCTCAGAGAGCTGGAGGGCCGGACTATATGAACTACTAATTCCTACTGTAACACCTTGGCTGCGCTCACTGCCCAAAAAACCTGGCGGGCCGGATCAGACTCCCCTGGGGGCTGCATGTGGCCCGCCGTAGTTTGAAGACCCCTGCTCTAGGGCCTCTGGCTTGGAGCAGGGAGGTTTAGGTTCTGAAGTCCCTTGGGGTTTGGAGCATTATACGCGGTGAACAAAGTATGGTGTGGCTCCCATCATCTTAGTGAAAGAAACAGAAATGGAAAAGGTGGAAGGTCAATTTCGTTTCTCCCCGATTTAGAATCCGTTCTGTTCTGTTCTCGGGCCGCCCTGAGGGCACGCGTTCTAAGAACAGAATAGTGCAGCGACTAGGAGTCCTTATTTTGAAGTTTCCAGAGATACAGGAAAGGGTGCTTTGAATGGTACCTGGTACTGGGAGAGCATTGACTTTTCCGTAAGAATGGATATTAGTGAGCACTTATTAGAGTTTAACCTGGTCCTACAAAGACCTCGGGTTTTTTTTTTGTTTGTTTTTTTACAAAAATTAAAAACAACAATAACACCCACAAACAGCAAGTGTTCCATTTCCTATGGGCTCTTACTCTTCTAACTCTCTAGACCTACTTAATTTGCCAATCTGTGGTGTGTGTGTAAGACAGGAAGAGAGAGAGATATACACGACCTGTACTTGTCAGGCTTTAATAATGTTTTTGGATATCACTGAGATGATAAAAATTGGATTTTTCTTTCAGTTTATTTATTTTTTTAATTGTCTACACTTTAATCCCTTTCCCTCAGATTCTTAAATTTGAAGATTTCTGTGGAGATTTGTTAGACTACAAGAAACCATTTTGGATTTTATTTTTCCCTTCGTCATGTATTTGGAATAGATTCTCTGGATTCCATGTTACTACCTCAGGGCTATTTTTATATAAATTCTTTTGAATTTAATAGCGCCTGTCATGGGACAGTGAAAAACTGGCGACTTAATTATCTTATAAAATGACACTGGATGACTAATAAAAAATATACCTATAGTTTAGGCTGACCTGGAGACTCTATAATTTGTGGGAGATGAATATACTTTTTCAGTCAAACATTTGAGAAGTAGACAAATATAACAAAAGACAGAACTAGCTTATCCCAGTAAGGTACTGATAAATGTTTAGTATTCATGATAATAAAATTAACTATAATTTATGAAGATCACATGCAGTCCCTCTGCTGGTAGCCTGGGTGAGGGGGTTGTCTTTCATACTCTTTTATGATTTTCATTAGCCTAACAATCACGCAAATGAAAATAGTCCAAGTAAAAGCTTGTCTTTGCTATATAATTAAAGACTTCAATGCAAATCCCTTATCTGCCTCTTCCATAGTATTGCTGCCAATAAATATTATCTATGTATGCATGTTGGAGTCACCACCAACCATACTGCATGGCACTTTATTAGACTATTCACATATATTATCTCTAATTTTAATAATCTCCCTGTGTCCCACATTTACAGAGGGAGAAAAGAAGCAGCTTATTCATAACATACAAAATATAAATTCATTAGGAAATAGTTACTGATGAATTAATTAAATCGATGCATCACATTAGAATCCAGTTTTGAAGAAATACTAGTCTTGTTTTTTTTGGGTTGTTATCTTCCCATTAAAACAAACAACCACAGACCAGTGTGGCTCAGGGGTCGAGCATCAACCTATGAACTAGGAGGTCACTGTTCAATTCGCGGCTGTATTACAGAAATGAAATACAAAGCCATGAAGGCTTTGATGATCAGCTATGCAATTGTCTGCAAAGCACTGTACAAGTCTTTAAGGCTTTGCTCATAACTCTGTGGAGAGTTATGAGACACTCTCCTGGGGCCTGTGGACTAAGGGACTAACACAGAAACCAAGGCTGTCTTTCAAGCCTCCTGCTCCCCCACTCACCAAATCCAGTAAATCAAGTTCTGACAATTCTGCTTCTGAAATATTTCAACCCCGTATATTTCTCTTCAATGTCTACTACAGCTGCTCTGATTTATTCCACCACCACCTCTCTCCTGGACCTGTGTCAATGTTCCTACATGGCTTTTCCTCATCTCTTCATGGGACACTTCCAAAAATTTCAAAGCACTTTATCTCCCTTTTTTGTTTTACTTTGGGAATCTCATTAAATGCATTTCACCATTTCTCCCAGGAGATCATAAGATCCTTGTGCAACATAGAATTCTAGGGAATTCTCTTCCTAAGTCAGAGCTTCTGTCTCAGGTGGGTAGGATATTATTCACCCCAATAACTCTTGCTGCTTGAATATATGAGAATATTTTGGAACTGAGACTTCATATGGTTTGGAAAGGAATAGTTGCTGTATATGGTATCAGAAGTTGATGTATAAACTTCATTTGATTTAGTCACTTTCTTCTAGTGAGGAACCTAATAACATTATTTTGTTTTATAAGCCCATAATTGCTTTTCTTCTGCGTCTCTATGCCATGGAGGTGTTCTTTGCCCTCTCTGTGTCTTTTAACTTTTAGAGGTAGTTTTGTCCTTTTCTAGCCCCAGAACCCTGCAGACCTAGAATACTATATGTAAAGGACATAGAAAAAATAAACAAACACACAACCAAACAAGTCCTCCTCCCCCCACTTTGCATAACATACTTGAAAGGGATAGCTAGTTCAGTATAAAACCATCTGAAGTCAATTCCCTGTTCTGCCATCACCACAACATAGCCCTGGAGAAGTTTCTTAACATTACTGAACTATACTTGCCTTATTGGTAAAACAGGGACCACACTAATTCCTTTGTTTATAATAATACAAAGCATATGGTCCGTAGTAGGTTCTTAATATTACATTAAGTGGAGCTATTGAGATTCCTTGGAATAAAATTAATGAGTTAAGTATGTCATCCAGGAGTAGATGTTCTCTTGATATTTAAAATGTCATGTTCCTGAGTGCCTGATAAACTTCAGAATGTGCATGGACAATTATCTGGCATAAATTAATGTATTTATTAAACCTACTTCTTCAATAAATTAAAGCACAACTTAAATATTACATTTTGTTCGTGCACCAAATTAGTGAGTGCTTGCTCTACCCAAGGCACCGTGAAGAATCAGAACTTTCCAGAAACATACAGTCCAGAGGAGATACCTCAAATATGTACAAAAATCACAACCCAGAAAATGTGTGCAGTGCCTTGAGTGATGCAGTGTGACAGAGGTTCTGAATTTATAGTAAAAACAAACTCTCATTTTTCTAGGGCAGTTGTTTGTAATCCTATCAGATGCTGCGTTCCTCCCTTTATAATAAACTAGAGGCCCGGTGCATGAAATTTGTGCATAGGTAGGGTCCCTAGACCTGGCTAGTGATCAGAGCTGTTCAGGGCCTTCCCGCTGCCAGTCAGAGCCTTCTTTCATTTTCACCACCCCCTGATGGTCAGCACATGTCATAATGAGTGATCGAACTCCCAGTCTCCTGGTCAAACTCCTGAGGGGACAATTTGCATATTAGCCTTTTATATATATGATTTTCCAAGGCCCTCTTTACTATTTTGAAATGTTATAATGTGTAACATTCTACACACATGATTTATTTTCTCTTCTTTTCTTCCCTTCTTTACCCCACCCCCCCCCGCCCCCTTAAACATCAGTTATATGAACTAACTGATCAGAGTCCTTGACCATTGACACATTCTCCATTATTGATCCATGCAAGGTCCTCTTCTAGTCTTCTGTTCGTTTGTTTCTACTAGTTATTTTTAATGTAATAATTTCCAGTGACATTACTTCCCAACATAAAAGGTAGGACCTTTACCCTAACATGCCTCTGACTCTACAGATACCACTGCCTCCCAAACCATCCTCTTGTCTCCCTTATCCTAGATAACCATCATCCTGAATACCATGCTTGCCATTGTCTTGCTTTCCTTTTATATATAGTTTCATTATTGCATCTATGTGAGTTTCTTGAACATATCTTAATTTTAGTTGTTTTAGCCTCATGAAAAGGATTCATATAGCATATACTCTTTTTATTTAATGTTACAATCTAAGACTCATCTATATTGCATGTTTTAGTGTGATTCACCTCTTTCTACTACTCTACTATCGTATGAATATTCCATAGATTACTGATATCATCTGTTGAAGGGCATTTTGGTTGTTTATAATTACTGTTTTTTATTTATTTTTTACAGAGAGGAAGAGAGGGATAGAGACTTAGAAACATCGATGAGAGAAAATCATCAATCAGCTGCCTCTTGCACACCCCCTCCTGGGGATGTGCCCGCAACCAAGGTACATGCCCTTGACCAGAATTGAACCTGGGACCTTTCAGTCCACAGGCCGATGCTCTAAACACTGAGCCAAACCTGTTTCGGCCATAATTACTGTTTTAAACAGTGTTGCAGTTGCCCTGGCTGGTGAGGCTCAGTTTTTTAGAGTGTTTCCTATACACCAAAAGGTTGCAGGTTTGATCCCTGGTCTGGGCATGTGCAGAAAGCAAGCTGATCAATTTTTCACTCTCATATCAATATTTCTCTCTCTCTTCCTCTCTCTAAACCGTAGGAAAAAAATGTGCAGTGGACATTTTTGTACATGCTTCTTGGAGTACATTTCTACCTAGAAGTGGAATTGTTGTGTCATTAGAGTACTTGAATGTTTAACTTTAGTACATAAAACCAAACTGTTTTCCACAATAGTTGTTCAGACATATATTTCCATCAGCGTATATAAGAAATTCTATAAATCCACACTATCTCTTTGTATTTTCAGAATTCATGTTTATTGGCCATATACACTGAGTGGCCAAATGATTATGATCTCTGAATGCATAATCATCTTGCCACTCAGTGAATATTCTATATAATAAAAGGCTAATATGCAAATTGTCCCCTCAACCAAGAGTTCGACCAGTAGGCAGGCTGTCCAACTGCCCATGTCCCCTTCCCCTGGCCAGGTTGGCCAGACCACACCCATGCACGAATTCATGCACCAGGCCTCTAATACACACATATACTGAGTGGCCAGATTATTATGCGTTCAGAGATCATAATAATCTGGACACTCAGTGTATATCTGCTAGGTCATGACAATACCAGAAAAACATACCCACAAATATTGAGAAGGCCCTCCTAGAGTATTGCAGCCACCATTGTGAGCTGATAGATTAAAAAAGTGAGGTGATACCATAAAGGGCCCTTAAATGATGGGGAGTATTTAAGCTAGCAGATTTGAGAGAGGGGGGAGAGGTAGAATTTCAGCGCAAAGGTAAAAAAATCACAAGATATGTTTGTAGAAAATTCATTCTCACAAAGTTGGAAGTGAGTTGGAAAGAATTTTTTTAATGTGCTTGTTTATTTCAGGGGTGCTGGTCCAGGTCAAGGTTAGTTAATGCCTACATCACAAACCCTTGGCTGGTGTAATTCAACATACAGCTGACCCATCTGCTTTCCTTTGGGCAAATCATCTAGAGACTAAATTAAATTCTGAGAACATAAACCAATAAACCAAAGCAATAAATCCAGCTTTAATAAAAATGAAACAGCTTCCCACATTTCACTTTGAGCCGTAACTTTATTAAGTAGATTTACCTTGTATTTTATTAAGCACATTTTAACAACCTTTTTTTTTTTTTTTTAATTGAAAAGGTTTTTTTTCCTATTGTTTCACTTTGCTTTTGTGGATGGCTTAGATCTTTCATAAAACAAAATCTGGATATTTTTAAGAGCATGATTATTGTTGCCGGATAAAGCCACATTGTAGGAGAATGGGGAAAGGGCCCCAATTTGATTCCATGGTGACTAACCTGGCCGAGTGAGAATTGTAGTCTTTGTGGGGTAGGAGTCCTTAGGCTGGATTTCATTCTGTTGACCCTAGATCTAGGGAGCCAAAAGAGAAGCTATTTGCTTGCCTCTCTAGTAATTAGCTTCATTTAAAGATTCCCTGTAAGGACAGAATAACTACTTTTTTAAACAATTAGTAAGACAGTGTCTCATTGCTAGTGTTAATGGTGGAAGAGTATGTTCAGAATGTGCCTTTCATAGTCTGAAATGTGATATAACTGATGTCAGTTTGTGAAGGGTCTTGAGCCTGATTCCAAATACATTAACTCTTTAAAAAAAGTACAATATTATTTAACCCAGACGTTCACTGTACCCAAATCATACTCTTTTATGACATTTAAAATGTTTTTTTTGTTTTGTTTTTGTTTTTTACTGCTAACATATTTCAGAATTCTACCACTCTAGCTTGTCAGTTTTTGCAAATAAAATACAGGACATTTAGAATAGAGAAGTACATTTTGGACATATATTAAAAGGTTATTTGTTTATTTGAAATTCAAAATTAAATGGGCATTCTGTATTTTATCTGACAACACAGATAAATGTTTCATATTCAGATTTTCCACTTTCTACTTTTTTTTTAATTTTCTTACATACTACTTTTGGTTGCATATCCCTTCTTTAGTTCTTATAGCTATACAAATATGGAAGACATTCATTTTCCTTATTCTCTACCAAATACTATTCCCACCAGGTACCGAGAAGGAGTAATATTGGGGAGGGGTGTGTATGTGAGAATGATAGTTCTAGAGAGCAGTATAACCATAGTTCTTATCCCAGGTACAATATGTAGCTGTGTGAGAAAATGTCAGTTCATTTGGGTATATTTTTATATAGTGAACTAGTTAAAATGATGTTCATTAATTAATAATGATCTTCATTATTTCTTTCAGCAAATTAATTTAATTCAGCTCCTTTTAATATAAGATATCCATAGTATCAACGGTAAACAACTTACACTGAAAAGATTAGCTATTTTTAATCTGAAGAGTCCATCCATCATCTCCTACACTGAGAATTTCTCACTCCTTTTCTCTTTTCCTTGAGCCAGGGACTCTTCACTCCCTTGCTGGGCCATTCCTTCCCATCATCTCTTCTCATCTGTCTTAGCTTATCCCCCCCCTTTCAAGCCCCCTCTTCCTCCAGCACTGCTCCTGGAAACTCAAAAAAACTTCTGTGTCATCCAGCCCATGTCTTAGGGATCATCTTGCTACAGCCAGAGTGGCTTATCAAAATGTTTTAGGAGACAAAAGCCAAGTCTTCATCACATGTATTCTGCTACCAGCTCCTAAAAGTTTCCTCCACCCCGCTGTTATTAAAGGGGAGAGAAAGGGGGATCAAAATGCAAATTGAGTCAGGATAATGAAGAATGGAGGGTTCCTTCATGGCCCTTTGAATTAATCTTGAGCCACTATGGAAAGAGGGATGAAGATCAGAAGCTAATGGAGCTGCCCAAGAGAGATTTCACTGAACCAGGAGTGAGATTCCCAAGCCAGGTAACAAGGTAAGCCTCTGAGGTGACAGAAGGAGGTCTTCTCTGACCTTTCCCCTTTTCCTTCTGGTATCAGGAGCACAGGAAACCTTGCTGGTACTTGGGACAGATAATGACATTTTTTTCTGCTGGGCAGTATCTCTTCAGGCTGGGTGTAGGCAGCTGGAGGAAGAACCACCACTGAAGAAGTGTGGGATACTCCTATTAGCAGGCTGGTTCTCAGACCCCTCTGCAGCTGCCTTTTGGGTCCCTCATAGCTAGGGGACATTATAACAAGTGACAAAATAGGTGAAGGGAGGCATCACACCTGTTTTTGGGTCTATGGAGGAGGCATTAATTAACTAGACTTCAAATTATTTCTCAGCAGGCAGTCTCACGTTGAGAATCTGTTATGTAAAGAGAAGTGCATCCACATATAAGTTTTTTAGTATTGTTGTTACTAGTGAATGGGAGGTAAAGACAATAACTTCCTGTCAAGGCAACTATTGCATTGCATTGCACTGTAGATTATCAGAGATTTCTCTCCATCTGTTTTTAACAGGTAGGTTAGTAATATTGGTGACTACACATCAGAACATAGTATAGTATGAATATCGGACTAACCCCCTAAGACAGTGATTATGGACCATGTTAGTTCATTTTACCTTCATGGAATCCAGGACTACAAACGTCTTTCAAAACTCACCTTCCAAAGAAGAAAAACAAGCAAACAAGTAAAACTCCTACCAATACAGAAAAAGAAAAATGGCAACCAAGATGTGTTTCTGAGGGTCATAGAAGCAGAGAATCTGTCTTCTTCTCTCCTGGGAACCACATTCAATACAGCTCACCAGGATGACTCTAACCCACTCACTTAGACCCTGATTGGGGGGAGGGGAGGTGCAGGGGGTGCAAGGAAAAGCTGCCAGCTCCTGGTGGCCGCACAAGAAGCAAATCCATTTGGTGGATGGACATTTTTAAAACCTGCCACATATGTTAGCTATTTTTATGGCAATTAAATTGCTGGGGGATCTGTGAGGTGATTGCACAATAAAACCTTTCACAATAAACCATGTGGAAAATCATCTAATCCAACCCCTGGAGGTCAAAAGCCACCGTAACATGTTGCTCTATTCCAAGAAGAAGAATTAAGACTCTTTAGACAGGTTGCTTTTCCCTTTTTTCTTTACAGTCTGTTGGGGTGGAAGACAAATTGTGTGAAATGGCAGTGGCGGGGCCCAGGGAGGGTGGGGTGGCCAAGGTGAACCTGGAGAGTGCTGTGCCGGTGACTTCCAAAGCAGTGTCATTTCTGTGCCACCCATTTGCCATCCTCAGGGTGTAGACATTCTTCCCAAGGGATATAGAGGAAGAAAGGATAAAGGACAAGGAAGTAAGGCACATAAATCAGAACAGGATTTCACAGAGAAAGGACTTGGAGTTTGGGAGGAGTGAAAGAGATCATTTGGATTACTTGTTGAGTTATATGTATGGGAACACAGCTTTCAAAACATTGGGTATCCATTTCCTTTTGTGCTGAGGAAATGCAATTATCTAATTGAAAATAAAAACTTGTAAGATTTCTAGGACACAATCTTACCGATTTGCAGTTTGAGGATTTAAGCCTCAGTCCTTTAGTGAGATGAGTGTCTGGACCAGTGATTCTCAATATTTTCCATCTCATGGCACACACAAACTACTAAAATTCTCCGGCACACCAAAAAAAAAAAAAAAAAAAAAAAAAAAAAGTTTTTGCTGATTTGACAAAAAAAAAAAATAGGTACAATTTTGATTTATTCACACTGGATGGCTGTTGTGTTGGCTGATGTCATTTTTTATTTTACAATCAAAGGGAAAAGAGGTTAGTGCCCTTGACTAAATAGTCAGGTATTGCATGTTTTAAAAATTGTGGCACACTGGTTGAAAGATTGCTGGTCTAGAAAGTCATTATAGCTAAAAGATAGTCTTGGGGCCAAAACATTTGAAGTTTCTCAGTAGCTTCTGAAAAATGACTAGTTAAGTTTATCTTCATTTGAAGTTCATTTTTTAAAACTCCTATCATTCAAGTTTATTATTTTTTATTTTCTAGAATGAGCTTGCAATGAAGTCAGCATGCTAGTCAGCACTCTTATAGTTTCGATCCATTTGTTTCAAAATTTGAGATTCAAAGCACATCTGAATAGTATGAAATATCTGGTTAGAACTGCTTAAAAAGACAGGAGGACAGGGTTGACATTAATCAGAATACCACCAGGGGTCAAATTCTCATCTTAAATAAGTGAGAACCAGTCTGCCTCTCATTCTCACTGTGTGGTGCTCTGAGATCCGCCTGAGGAACAACACATGCATTCATGCCATGCTCACCGACCTCAGGTGCAAATGCAGGCCAATCCTGGACAGAGGAATGTGGCCAGTGTTCCATCTGCCTAATTTTAACCACCGTCACAACGTGGTTCACTTCAACAGGGTGGTTTCTGATCAACAGGCAGATAAAATAACTGACCAGTGCATAACTTTTTACATCTTGTTGAGTGTAATGCCAAGGACCTGAAATGTAATATCTCAGAACAACCCCCAAGATCATGGACACCTTTGCTGGGCTGGATCTTAGGGAGCATTTAGCACAAATTTGTCTCATTTTACAGGTGACAAAATTGAGGTTTGGAGAGGTTTGTGTCGGGGTGACTTTCCCATTTAATAAACTAAGCAAGAACTAAGGCATTCCACTAGTGTGGTTTGGGGCTACTTTGGACCTCTTGCTTCTCCTACGAAATATGGTTTCCCTCTTGGTTCTCGTAGCCCTGTATTCTGTCCACTATACTGTATCTTTGATTTCATTCATTTCATAGTAAGGAGTGGTTGTTTAGAAGCAGCTGCCTATCTAACATCATGTTTTGCAGCCTCTCCTCCCTTCCTGGCCCCCTTACCCCTTGTATCTAGTTGGGGCCGGTTCTTACCAATGGGATACTATTGGGGAGGAGCATGTCATTTCCAGGCAAAAGTGATTAGGCAGTAGGTGTATTGTTTCATTCCTTTCTTTTCCATCTGCTGACTGGAATAAGACTCTGAAACCCTAGGGAATGGAGAATCACAAGATGGAAGGAACCCGAGTCACTGAATCATCCTGTAGAACTGCACTGGACTGTTACATGTAAGAAAATTAAACTCTATGTCTTAAGTTGTTGTTGCTGAAACAATTAACATCACCCTGACTAATGCAGTCAGGCAACAGGCATTTCAATGCTTACTGTATGCATGGCATTAGATTGGGTAGTAGGGATCCATCAGTAAATAAGACAGAATTGCTGCTCTCAAAGAGTACATTCTGCTAGGAAAAGATATATATCTCAACAGTTGCAATATAGTGTGATAAGTACCAGATAAACATGGGATTCTATGAGAGGACGTAGCCTGGGGCATTTCAGGAAACTCTCCCAGCAGAGGTAGCATTTAAGTCAAGATCTGAAGCAAAGCTTATTAGATAGTTAGGATGGTGTTATAAACTGAATGTATCTCCACAAAATTCATAAGTTGAAGCCCTAACCCTCAACATGACAGTGTTTGGAGATGGGGCCTTTACGAGGTAATTAGAGTTGGATGAGGTGATGGATGTGGGGCCCTCATGATGGGATTAGTGGCCTTCCTAATCTAAAATTAAGAATCAATGGGATTTCTCTTCACTGTTTGAGGACATGGAGGTGGGGTGGGGAGGGGGAGGCAGCTATCTGCAAACCAAGAAGAGAATCCTCATCAGAACCATGCCGGCATGCTGATCTTGGACTTCCAACTTCAGAACTATGAGAAATAACTTTCTGTTGGTTAAGCTACCCCATCGGTGGAACTTTGTTATGACAATTCTTGTTGATTGAGGCAGATGGGTATTTGGATCTGCAAGGAGAGGCTCACATTACCCAAAGGCCTTTGCGTAAGGTTCCTGGGAAGACAGCTTCTGTCAGGCACATTCCTTTCAGTGGCACGTTGCAGCGCAGAGAGGAACCTGGGGGCAGGTTCTAAAGATTAGGCAGGCAGAGACAAATAAGGGCTTGGCCTAGAAATAAAAGTAGTTCTAGTGGTATCCGTAGCTTCTTTAATGTATAATAGAAGATATTCAAATGCTATCCGCTTGCACATAAGATTTGATACATTTTAGCATTGAAAAGAAGATAGCTGCAAAATACAGAGTTCACTTACCATAACACCATTAAGCAGACGCGGGCTTCAGCTCTCAAGTAGAAGGCTGTGTGGCCCTTCAGGTTGGGTGCTTCAGAGCCCAACAGGGCTTTGGGTCTAACGCTAATGAATTCCTCAGCCCAGAGAGAGAAGTCGTTATTTGCACCATGGTTTCTGACTTGGCAGATAACCAGAAGGAATAAATCAGAAATCTTCCAACCCATTTTCCAATGAGCATCATCTGGCAGACTTTTTTTTATTGTCTTTATTCTAGGTTTTTTCCCCCTCACCCTCACATCTTCACAAGAGAAGAAGAAAAACAACAGAGACTCCCTTCTCTCAAACCTTATCTAATCCTTTCATAATTCAAGATCACAGAGCTGCTGTAAAAACCCGGCCTCGGTGCTGTGCGTATTCCCTGTGTGCTTGGCAGAGCAAGCAATTCCATTTACCAGCACTCCGGTGAGCTTGTGGTGATAAATAAAGCTGCCACCCTTCGCGTGCCCACCGTGTTTAAAGTGACACATTGGACAAGTAGGTCTCTATTGCCTCCACTTTTTTTTTTTCCATAAAAAGGCTAAAAGTGGTCTGTAAATGCAGTAAATCTTAATTTCTTATATAAACTCCAAACACAGAAAAAAAAAAAAATAGCCAGTTTAGACCGAAGTGAATTTGATGATCCGAGGGTGAGGTTTGAATACTAAAGAGATAAAGCAATCTGAAAATTAATTCCTGTGCCTCCCAGATGTGTGGGGTTTCTCCTTTTTTCTCCTTGAAGCGAGCTTGTATTCTCCATTGGGGCAACTACTAGAAACTAACAACACAAATGCAGGCAGAGCAAAGTCAACAGGAAAAAAGCTTCGTTTCCAACTGCAGAGGCCCAGACTTTAAAAATGACCTCTTGTTACGATCGTTCATTCTAATAGTAGTTCGGTTTTATTGCATAGTTACTATGTGGCAAGTCCATGCAGAGTTCTTTTAAGCATATATCACTGAACTTCTCTGAGTCTGTGAACTTTTCAGATTTCGCAATTACAAATCAAGGGCATTGTTTTCCCTTTACAGCCAGTAATAGGACAGTTACCCATTGAGTACTAAAAGCCTGAATGGATGATCTCTAAGATGAATGAGTTACCTTGAAACCTGTAAGAATAGGTTGATCTATAAGAATAGGTCCCTTTGCCTGGCAGTCGAAATCCTTCTCAGTTTTGTACAAACTTACTTGTGAATCTATTTCCAGCCCCTCTGATTCAGCTACTTTGTGCTCCAATCTCATTGCACATTTTTCTCTCCTCTCACCCCCCATGCTTTCCCACCTCTGTACATTTGCTCTAGTCAGTCATCTGCTTGGATTGCCTTTTCTCCATCTTTATTTCAAACTCTCTATTATCTAGCTAATCCATCAAGTCCAAGTCAAATTTTGTATGTGCCATGAAGCCTGCCCTGATCCTGCTTCCCAATCTGAAAGTCATAAGTTCTCTTCTGACTTTATTCTAATCTTCTTTATTCAGTTCAGAAATTATCTTTGCAAAGATATTCACAGCAACATGGTTATAATAGCAAAAAATGGGAAGCAATATAAATGACTATCAATAGGGTGTCAGTAAAATAAATTACTGCATTCTTGTATATTGTGGAGAGCAATACAGCTAATAATTATGATGATATAGATTTCTATATTTACTGATTTAGAAAGATGGCTGCTATAGATTGAGTAAGCTAAAAACAGGTATGAGCCTATCTTAGTATATTACTATAAAAAGTAATTTAAATATCCTCTGCATCAGTCTTCAATGGCTCAAGTCTCCCTCCTCCCTTTCTACCTTCCCATGCCCTTACCTTACAAGTGGCCCGAGGTTATTTCTGAAGGTCCCCAAGTGGCGGGGAGGGAGGTTTGTGCATGCCCATAGCTGCAGTCACCATCCCACATTTGCTCTTCGAGGGTGCTCTAAGAAGTTTCATTGCTGAGTGAGAAGATGTTGATTCAAACCCCAAATCACTTACTAGCTTACCATCTTGGGCAAGTCATTTTCCCCGAGGCTCAGTTTCTTCTTTTACAAATGGGAGTGACAGTATTACTTACCATGTCAATTTATTATGAAAGATAAAGGATACATAAATAGTAACATTATTCATACATCATAAAAATCTAGAATGGCCATGATCAAACACATACTTAACCCTAACCCTACTTCTGTAACCCCTAATATTTCAGATGACTACAAATCCAGTTGACTTCTGAGACTTTTTAAGCTCTGGTTATTCTTTTTAAAAGGCTCAGGATAAGAATGACATCTACTTGACCTCCTATATTCTATAAACTTCACCTGAGCTCCTAACCTCAGTAGTGACCTTGACTCAGGATGTTTCTCACCATGTTAGTGGATATAACAGCAGTTGGTAGGAACTCACATGCCATCCTTAAGCTCTCATCTAGCCCTCCAGATGGGACCCACTATCTCAAATGTCAAACAGGAGCCCTTCATTGAAATACAAAAATGTGTTGTCCCAGAAAACTGAGGATTTGAACAGACAAACCACATGGGGGAATGATGAGGGACATTAAAGAAATCCCCCCATTTTCTCTTACTACTTCATTGCTGAGCCTTCTGGAAAGACTTGACTGTTCTGCTCCAGAGGCTAGGATCACTTTTGGACGTGTGGATTGTTGTGTGTTTCCTTGTGGAATGGTTTCTTTTGTGGGTGTCAGTTAAGTTATGAGGTGTTAACAGGCTCCTGGAAGAGCCATCACATCAGTGAAGGTGTTAGGTTTTGATTTTTTGCCGTGGTTCAGGTTTATTTCATTTTGGTCTCCTCCCCCCACCTCCCTACTCTCACTTGAGCCCATAACTCCAGTTATCCTTTTTGCAATCTGTTTTGGGACCTACCAGTAATTGCCCTCTACAGCTTTGGAGGGAGCCTTTCCTTTCCATGAAGAGGTTGGATGTTGATGGGAAAACCTGCCATGTTCAAATACTTGGCACTTTTTCAGTCCTCTTCTGGGAGTGGACACGACTGGGTGGATCCTTATTGCTATGGCCACGTAGTTAACTTAAACAACACACATGTGTTTATGTTCTCCTGTGCAGTGTTTTCATTTTAATCCCAGTGTACCCCAATCTTTCAGAAGCTTGCTCTGGGTCAGATGAAGGAGGCCTTTTCTGCTGGTCATTTTTTATTTTGATAAATTCACACCCTCAGTGGCAACTCAGTTGATGGATGATCATTCTCTCTCATATTTTCTCTCTTGTCTTTGATTTAAAAATAACACATATCTATTGCGGAAAATTTAGAACATAGAGATGCACAAAGCAGGACATAAAGGCACACATTAACCTGTCATCCTGAGACAACTGCTATTAATAATTTGTATGTCTTTCTTCAACAATCAAATAGAATTAGGACCATCACATTTTTTCTCTTTTGCAAAGTACGTTTTCCACTTAATATATTACAACCATGTTATATGCCTGGTCAACATTCTTACTCTTCAGCATCACTGAGAGCTCCTGTGTAGACTTTGTCTGACTCCTGGGTTGGAAGCAATGGCCCAACTCCTGGGGCTGGGAATAAGTTCACTGGAGCCACTATCCCAGTCTGAACATGGCTATATACTCACAGAAGGAATAATGTTAGCATAAAACTTAAAACGTTTCCATGTCAGAAAGAACCCAAGAAATCTGCTCAGGGCCTTAGCTGAGAAACTTAAGGATAGTATCTATTTACCTTTGTTCAAGTGTTCACAGCTTGAAATGTTATTTTTTTGTATTCATTTCTCTGTTTATTTAGACTTTAAAAAGTAAAGATTAGGTTCACAAAGCTTGGGCCAAAAATGAGCACGAAGTATAGAGAGTTCCCAAATATCATCCCCAACACACAGCAGCCGCCCTCCCACCATTAATGTCTTCCATCAGAATGGTACACATGTTGCAGTTTGTGAACCAACATTGACATATCATTATCATAGTTTACGTTAGAATTCTCTCTGGGTGCTGTATCTTTGATGGGTTTTAACAAATATATAATGACATGTATCCACCATTCTAGTATCATAGAGAATAGTTTCACTGTCCTGAAAACCTTTGCTTCACGTATTTATTCATCCCTCTCCTAAGCCATGGCAACCACTGACCACTTTTGCTATCTCCATAGTTTTGCCTATAGAATGTCATAGAGTTGGAATCATACAGGCATGTAGCCTTTTCATATTGGCTTCTTTCACTTGGTAATATGCATTTAAGGTTTCACCATGTCTTCTTATGACTTGATAGATCATTTCTTTTTAGCACTTGATAGTATGCTATTGTCTGGATGTATCACAGTTTATTTACCCATTCATCTACTGAAGGACATCATGGTTGCTTCCAAGTTTTATCAAAATACGAGTAAAGCTGCCTTAAATATCTGTGTGCAGGTCTTTATGTTGGACACAAGTTTTCAAGACTTTTGGGTAAATAACAAGACGCATGATTGCTGAAATGCTTAGTTTTATAAGAAACTGCTAACCTGTCTTCCAAAGTGGCTGTACCATTTTGCATTTCCACCAGCAAAGTATGAGAGTCCCTGCTGCTACACATTTCTTTTTAGCACAGTGTTTTGGATTTTAGCCATTCTCATAGGTAGGGGTAACTCCTCTCCTTGCTCCTCCCCTCCCTTCTTCTTTCCTCTACTCCTTCCCTCCCCTCCCCTCCTCTCTCTCAGATAAAAGCTTTTCCTATTTGGAAATGCCCGGAAATGAGTGTGTGAATATGAGTTTAAATGGATTTTCTCCTCTCTATTCTTAAGCAGCTGTACACTAACTTCTGTTCCTTAGCCACAATTTTCTCTTTGGTCACCGTGTCTCAGCAGCATGTTTGGCACACTGAAGGTGTTTGGAAAAGATTTGCTGGTTGCATAGCTCTCGATGACCTGACTGTCTCTGCTTTTGAGAACCATTTGGAGAGATTCAGACTAGCACGTAGGCATATGCACACACATGCACACACACATACACACACACACACGTGCACACACACACATACACATACATACAAGAGCCATAGGCATTCTTCTGCACCAGCTGGGAACCATATTACTTGGGCCTTTGAACCCCAAACTCAAAGTACCTCTAAATGTTGGCCTTTGGACTATAAGTGATAATAAGTGAATACTATTTCTGGTGATATTTTATTTTGGTCAATAATCAGGTATAGTATTGTCTTGAGTTTAAGTCAATGAAAATGTCACTATTCCTATGACAGCCCACATAAATAAGTCCCACACCTGCATTGATGGAGATTCACATCTCGAGACGATAGGAGCTATGTTCACCATCTGTCTCCTTTATTTTTCCCCTTCCACCATCATTCTTCCAAGGAGACCTACCATATATCGAGTCCCCTGGAGATAAGCTTACCCCACCCCTATTTCTTGTGCTACCACTGAGTTGATTCTGTACTGTGAGCCTGGCACTGGATAGGTGGCAACAATGCTTATTGGATCAATAATGTACCTTGTGTCTGATATAGAGGTCTAGAGTTTGCTGGTAAAGAACAACATAACATTCTGGGGTTCATTGTTTGGAGATACTATTGCAGTTGCTTGCAATAGCAGAAATAACTACAGGTTTGCCCTCATGAACCTAAGTCTATGGCCAAATGTAGAGCCATTACTTCCTAACCCCCACCTCCTGCTTATTGTCAAAAACACATCACACATTGTAGCAATCATATTGCCAAAGCTTTATAGCATCCATAAATTGAAAACTACTGCCCCTGACAGTTATGGGAATGTTTCAACACCAGATCATGTTGACCCTCCTGGAATGTGTTTGTGAATGTACTATGCCAGCCTTCGAAGCTGTTGACATCAGAGGCTGTAAGTTAATTAGATGTGGCCCCAGAGCATTGTGGGTCTTTCTGTCTAGGAGGATTTTAATTTTTTCCCTTGAATTCCTCTCTTCTTTGATTTGTTTGGGCTGCCACATTTGGCAGACTAGAAAGCCAGTTTAGAGGAGTTCACATTGCTGAGAAAGTGGTAATGATGCCTGTGAGCCTCCATCCTTTCTTCCCTTTTGGCAGATCACAGTAGGAATGGCCTTAGTCAGTGGGAAACGGTGGTGGTCTTGGAGTCTGCTCTAAAGGAGAGACTTATGGATGGACAACCTAAGTGTTTTGAGTAGGCTCTGTCTGACTATGCCAGGGCAACCATCTGGACATGCTACTGCTGAGAGCTATGTTGTGACTCCATTCTAGTGACAGTGCAAGCTGTGGGATCCCTGGCTTGTGTGTCACTGTGCATACACATGTGTACACATGTGTGAAAAACATGTGTATGTGTGTGTAATGAAGTTCTGGAGAGGACACCTCAGCTCTTTGGAGGTCCTCTTGCTGCCTTATTTTTTTCCTCTGCCCTAACATCCTCAGCCCTCACAAAAATAGAAAGAGATTTCCCACAGGTTAGAATATGTCTCAGAGTATATGCACATATGGTTTCTATTCTGGAGAAGTCAAGAAAGGAAGAAGGACCCGGCCAATTCTGTCATGCTTCAAGGAAAATGTTTTCCTATGACACCTTCAAAACTTGGTCCTTCTCCCATTACCAGCATCATCCTAAACTGAGAGATCCATATAGATGCCTCAGCTGACAGGAGCCAGGCAGAGTGACAGGGAGAAGGGGCATCTGAGAAGTTGGAAATGAAGCCAATGAGGTCAGGGAGAGACCTATAGAGCTGTTTGCTGTAACTAACTTCCCTGCTTCTGCTAGTACTCATCGAGTTCAATGTGCAGAGCACTGAGCAAGACCCAGAAGGAGATAGAGATAAACTCATCTCTGCTTCAGGTAGTTTACATTCTAGTGGTAGAAAGTACACATGCATATCCACACAAAGTCACGTACATATGTGCACAGAAACTAGGCCAAAATCACATAAACAGCAAGTGGGTGGTGACTGAATAAGTGCCTCGTGAGTTCAGAGGAAGGCAAAAGAGATGGCTATGGAATGAGGTATTTAGAAAAGCCTTTAGAGACAGGATAAAGTTGACAGAGATTGAGATTAAGTGTGGCTCATGTAGAGAGAACATTCCAGGCCAGGAAACAACTGAAGCAGAGGCAAGGAAATGGGAACGAGGAAGTGTGTGCAGGTGATAGGAGCAGGTGGGGAAAGAGGGTGAAGGGAGTTGAGTAGATAAGCCGGGAAGGATAGAAGATAAGGTCCCCAAGGGCGAATACACTGCTGTGAATACCTATAGCCAGTGTTGCCAGTTTATTTTGTTGACTAAGATTGTGAGGTAAAGTGAGGCTGGAAACTGGAAGAGCTTAAACTCCTTTAGACTGCTCTCCAGATACGTGCAGGTTGGGGTGGGATGAGTACACCTGGCAGATGATATGCAGAGTGATTGAATAGAGGATTGTTTTTAGATGTCCTAATCTATATATATAAATGTCTAAGTGACTATTTGACTGGTAGCTATGATGTGCACTGACCACCAGGGGGCAGACGGTCAATGCACAGGCATGGAAACATGGAACAGACTGATGAATCTCAGACAGAAGGTGGGATGGGGGAGGGCGGGATGAGATTAACCAAAGATCTTATATGTATACTAGAGGCCTGGTGCATGGATTTGTGCACCTGTGGGGTCCCTCAGCCTGGCCTGCACCCTCTCACAATCTGGGACCCCTTGGGGGATGTTGGGTGAGGTTTCAGCCTGATCCTTGCAGGCCAGGCTGAGGGAACCCCATTGGTGCATGAATCCATGCACCTGGCTTCTAGTTAAAAAATAAACATGGTAATCTAAGGATGAGATACCAAGGGGCTCAACTACCTTAGAGACAGCTTAGGAAGGGGGGCCTTTGTGAGAGGCAGAGATGGTTTTAGGGAATAGACTTACCAATACAAGTTGCAGAAATCTCCGGAGACCTTCTCACCATCCTCCTTCCTCTTTGAGACAGGATGAGCCTTTTGGGGCAAACCTCTCCTTGCCTTACTGCTGCAACCCTTTAGCTGTGGAAATTTCACTGCCAGTTAATGTGGGACAGTTTAAATTTATCACCATCCTCAAGTGTATCCTATAGAAATGACTCCTGCTTTAATTTAAGCTGACTTGTGAAATCATTTATTCATTTATCCTTCAACAATTACCAAGCATGTACTTGGTGCTCAGTCCTTTGGTAGGCCCTGGGAAGCCACTTGGTAAATCAGACCTCATATCTGCCTTCATGGCGTTTACAATTCAGTAGGGCGCAGACATTTAAACATGTACATCTGCAAAGGCATAGTGAGCACATGAAGGAGGATGCAAGTTCTGCTCTGAGGTCTGAGGCCAGTAGATATTAAAAGAGGAAGTGGCAACTGAGATTTTGCTTTAAAGGGTTCACCAAGTGGAGAAAGAAAAACAAGGAGAGGATGTTCCAGCAGAGAGCAAAGAGTGCAAACGCCTTGAGGGGAAGGCAGCTGGTGTGGGCTTTGAAACAAGGTCAGCCCTTTTCCTGAGTGTAGAGGGCTGGGGATGCTATAAGTCAGTAGATCACAATGGCCTGATTCACTAAGCATGTGATTTAGAACAATACATTTGTACCAAAGCAAATAAGACTATTATGAGACAGAATGCAAAAATAAAACTTATTTTAAAACAAAAGATTTCAAAGAGATGTCAAGATTTATGCAGACTGTTTTATAGTATGCACTTTGTCTTAGCTAGGGCAGTCATATCAAAATATCATAGACCTGGTAGCTTAAATACAGAAGTTTCTTATAATTATGGGGGCTAGAGATCCAAGATCAAGGTCTGGCAGGATTGATTTCTGGTAAGGGTTCTCTTTCTGACGTGCAGATGACTGCTTTCTTGCTGTGTCTTCTCATGACACAAGAGAATTCTCAACTCTCTTCCTCATCTTATAAGGACACCAATCCTATTGTATTAGGATCTTACCTCCTCATAGGCACTTTCTCCAAATACAGTCACAGGGGCGATTAGGGCTTCAACATATGAATTTTAAGGGACACAGTTCCATCCATGCACCCCAAATCCAGGCATTTAAGGGAAGATATTTCTTGTATCCCCTTCCTAAGCCCACAGTTATCAGGCACTAATAGTCCTTTGAGAAACTTCATGTGAAAGTTGTGAAAAAAGGAGAAACATGCAAGAAGTCTGGAGAAGTAAGCCAGAGATTGACCCCAAGGGGCCCTATATATGTGCTAAGGCTTTCCTGAATGCAGCAGAAGCTCCTGAGAGGGAACCATATGGTCAGACTTGGGTTTGCAAGAGATCCCTCTGGCTGCAGTGTGGGAGGGGATTGGAGGGAGCAGCCTGGAGGCAAAGAGATTGGTTAGGAGACAACCTGGGCAGGAGACAAGCTGGAGACCTGAAAGGTTATGTAAAGGTGAGAAATGTTTAGGACATAAAGTGAAAGTAATTGGTGCCTAAATTGATTTAGGGGAAAGAGGAAAGAAAATGGAGGCATCTTGGTGACTCCCAGGATTTTGTTGTTTTTTTTTAAAATATGTTTTATTGATTTTTTTACAGAGAGGAAGAGAGAGGGATAGAGAGTTAGAAACATCAATGAGAGAGTATCATTGATCAGTTGCCTCTTGCACACCCCCTACTGGCGATGTGCCTGCAACTAAGGTATATGCCCTTGACCAGAATCGAACCTGGGACCCTTTAGACCGAAGGCCAATGCTCTATCCACTGAGCCAAACCGGTTTGGGCAGGATTTTGGTTTGGATGAATGCTATCTCTCTATCTAATGCTATCTCTCTATCTCTCTAGGTTTTTAAGAAAGTGTAAATGGCTCCAGGACTCCCCTCTCAAGGTCTTTCTGACTTGCCAATAATAATCGGGGCCCCACCTACCCTTGACTCACTTAACTCTTCCACCATTTTCTCACAGTAAAATCCAATTGTTGATAAGTTAGAGCAAACATTGGAATGAAGAGAAATGGAGATTTTGGACACTTGTTGGTTTTGGCCACCCAGTTGTTGTCCAACTCTCCTCCGGTAGAATCCTAGTTTCCATTTGGGAATATGTCCTCCACTGTGTTCTGTGAAGTTTTGGTGGGTCTGCCAATCAAATTAAGGCAATCTGATTGACTTTGGGTCATTTTACCAAGCACAGCCAATCAGATTCATCAGGAGTCTTGAACAGCTTGACACTGGGGCCAAAAAAGATGTTCTGAAGGGATTAATATGTGCTTTTGCTCTGTTGCCCTGACCTCAAGAACTTACCTTCTTGTTGCCCATTCTAAAACTGAGTTATTCAGCCTTTCTTTGATTCCATGAGCTACCCTATCCTTTAAGCAAATTTGTTTTTTCAAACTTAACGTACTTGGTATTTATTTGTTGCTTGCAATTAAGGAACCCTAGCTGATGCCCAGAGGAGAGCAGGAGATGCCCTATATCCCACAACTATCTGTGTTCAGCTTGCCTTGGGCTACAGAAGGAGGCCTGAGACCACTCCTACTGCCCCATATATGACCATCGAAGGCTCTGCACAGACCCCCATGCCCATCTGTGGAAATTGCTTATGGGAATTTTTTCCACTGTCTTGCCCAGTTGTCAAACTATAAAAAAGAGGGAGTCATAAACCAGTGGGAAGTGGAAGATCATCTACAATTCTCCCCTAACAAGGGCATGGACAGGACAATAGACGCTCTTACCACTAAAAAGAAAATGAAAATGGAGAGCCATAAAGAGAGTGAAGGACAGATGGAGGTGGCCCCAAGTGAGCTTTGCCAATGCGACATTAGCTTTCTCCACTTTTTTTTAAAGGTATTGTTTTCCAGGTTCTTCTGCCAGAACTTTCTGAAATGCTAGGCCTACGTGCCAGGGCAAGCTAGAAAGCCAGCCAGTTTGGGCTACAAGTGCCAGAAGATCACAAACACGGCCACATAGCAGCTTGCCTGATATTTCAGTGCCTTCTCATTTCTGCCAAATTGATGTGACCATCAAGGTAATCTTCCAGGTCTCATGGTCCAGGTGGCATGCCAAAAGAAGCAGACCCCACCTGGAACCCTGAAACTGGCCTCTGGCAATGATTTGGGGCTCTAATGAATGGACCTCCTTGTCACATTCAGGCAGGTTTGCAGCCAACTGGGAACTTCAGATCTCAGTTTCTTCAGCGGCCAGGAGCTATTGCAGAACATCTGTCCATAGTTGGATCAGGACTCACTTCTGTCTCTCTCTGTAATCCTCTGAGCTTCCTCTGAACAAAAAGACCTTCCACTTCTTTCCTCATCCCCATCCTACCTCCATAAGTTGGCTGCCAAAGAGCATTAATATGCAAATATATGGGTCTTATATTTCTACAAAGAAATATCAAAAGCAGCAAAGCATAAAAAATTTCTTGAGCAGGTACATGTGCTATCTATACCCTATCATTTACTGAGCACCTACTATGTTTGAAACATTGTACCTGGTACCATGGGAAAACCCTCAAGGAACTTGGTTATCTTTCTGGTGCAATACAAAGACAATGTCATAAATAACTGATCCCAAGGTGTAAAGCTTAGCTCAGGACACAGAAGTTGTGGTAGGGAAGGGCTGATTCTAAATTCCTCATGTTCTATAGGAGAGATTTTGTACCACCAGAGTATTGCCTGTGCCATTCTTTGGCCCTTATATACCTCCTTGTAGGTCAGCTTTCCTTGTATGTATGTAGTTGTCTCTCCATTTATAAGGGAGGTCAGGGAGAGACTCACCTTTGATCTCATGCCTCAAAAAGTGTACAGTGATTGATGAACTTGTTGGCTCAGCCAAACTCAGGTGCTTCAGGGATCACTTTAGGGCTCTTTATGAATTTCAAAGATAAAGGCATGGTTTGGTCAACTGTCACATAATTTAACATGAGGGTTTATTCAACCCCTGCTGTTTTAGACAGTGCTGCTTAAGTATGTCTACACAAGACAAACAAACAAAACGACAACTACTCTTGTCTAGTATTTTATACGAGGAGAAACCCAACCTGCCTTCAATTAGAGTACAGACAGAATATCTACTCCTTACATAATATATGTGCATTATAAGAATTATTATTATCAGTGATGAGAAATTTTGTTAATATAGGGTAGGAGTCCCATTCTGAAGGTGAAAGCAAAAATACAAAATATGAATATTAGTATTAAGAGCAGTCATTGAGAACTATTATGCTATGTTTAGTTCTCACAATAATCCTGTAAATTAGGTATTGTCCTTCCTTTTTGTTGATTGTGAAAGTGAGGTTCAGAGAAGTCAAGTAACCTCATCAGCTATAAGTCTATTGAGTGAAGGAGTCAGGAAATGTAGTCCTCTGTGTCTGACTCCTTCATGGAGGAAAGGTAATCAGCATTCCAACAATCTCTGCTGGATGGGAAAGAGTCTTCTGTATATCAGTTCCCTCTCCTCACAGGGCCTTTGGGTTGGTTAAAATCCTCTTGTCTGTGTGGCATTAGGTGGAGAAGATGGGCATCTTGGGGAAGTCTCTGGAATGGATGGTGCAGAGGGCATTCAGCTGGGAAAAAGTCTGCATGCCCAGCTCCTTGGCCAGTGATATGTCATTTTAGGGACTGGGGTGAGAGGGATCCACAGATGAATCAGGAATTCACCTGTAGGAAGAGAGTGAATAAGAGGACATGAAATCAGCCCTAGGTTGGGCTTCCCACTCTGAGATCTCAGGCAGGTTGAGATTCTAGAGATTTCCCATGGCTCTTTGTACTCTATAAGGACCAGCTGCAGGTCAGCACCCTCGTAGGTTAGCACTCCCTCCTCTCATCCCAGTGGAACTGAGATGGAGGGACTGGACTGGAATAGCAATCTAGGGGACTGGATTGGACTGGAATAGCAACCTCAGAGCTCATGTGCACAGCCAGGAATGTGGTCGAACTTCATTCACTAGGAGTGACCCACTTGGAATGAAGTTGATCTTTGTTCCAGCTGCCTAGAAGGTGTTTGCTAAGGTAATTAAAAGGAACTGATACAAGGGCTTTGGAATATCTGTAGCTGATATGCAAGGGACTGAATATCGAATAAATAACATATGACATTTGTCTTTTCCCTGACAAGGCCAGGCTTGGCCTGAACTTTATTGGAAAAAAACCCCACATATTTTTCTTTTCAGTGAGATTCTACTATAGAATTATCGTATAACTCAGGCTCATTTTAAATAAATTAGGTTTCAGAGGTGTGTAATTAGGTTGTCAAAGAAAAACCAAACCTGCTTCTCCTCTCTTTCCCAGGCCCACTTGGTTGGGATTTCTGGTTGGTGGGGTGCTCAAAAATGCTCCTACTTGACTGTTGTGCCTTTTGAAAACCTGAAGGTGGGACTGATCGGGAAATGAGAGCAGGGTTCATGGAGAGTTTACAGCTAGATCATTTCAGGGATATCAAGGGATATATTAATCTCATTCATTTATTAATAATTCATTTATTTTCATTCAAATCCATTTAATGACAGTTTGTATTGTTTATAGCATGCATTTTGTGGATATACCGAAGTACAAAAGAGCATCTATTATATGAACTCCTTTTTTTTTTTGAACACCCACGTACAAATGTGAAATCACAAGGACACATCCATCCAGAGCTGTTATCGTTAGTTGCGCACTGAGGAAACTGCAAAGGCAATATGGACTCTGAAGCAGGCCATTAGAATCCAGCCTCTACCAGCTATGGGACCGTGGGTGATTTATTTAGATAACCTCTTTGAGTCTTAGGTTCTTATAAATGGGAATTAAAATACCTGCCTTGAAAGATTCCTTTGAAGATTTCAAGTAATAAATTAATCCATAGTGGCATAACTAATCATTTATTTACCCATCAAACATTACCTCTTTATGATGCATTAAGTAGTGTGCTAAGCAACAAGAGAGGTTTCAGTCATTAGTAAAGCATGGCCCTTATACTACAGGGATTCAAGTATAGAAGAAGAGATGAAAAATTTAACAAACACATTAAACTGGGTGATAAAGGAAATAATAAAATATGTACTATGTTCACTTGTGTTACAAAAATAGGAGTGGAATTCAGAACTCAAAAATGACTGTAACAGGTAATGCTTTGAAAAGATAAATGATATCATTATAAAGAATTGCTGATTATAATTCAGCCATTCATTTATTACAACAAAGATACTTCAGATGGGCCAGAAAATGAAGAGAGGGTTCCTGTTTCTTTTCTCAATTTTCAATACTTCTGCCTTGGTTCAAGTTAGCATTGCTTATAGCCATTGATTTTACCTTCAGATTTTCCCACCTTTCACCATTTACAAACTCTTTCTGTGAATGTCACTACAACCTAATGAGGTATGGGAAGAACAGAAATGATTATCCTTATTTTAAAGGAAAGTTAGAACCTTAGAGGTCAAGTGATTTGTTCAAAGTCAAACTCCAATTCAAACTCACCTCTTTGGATCCAAGCCAGGACTTTCCCTTGTCTCTCAAACAAGAATGCTGGAATTTTAAAAAAATATAATAACTTCTTGTTCCTCAACATCATTGACAACTTTGTTGTTAAAGTTCAGGAAGCTTCTGTTTGACTGGATATTTTTTACATTCCCAGTCACTCTTGCCAAACCTGAGATTAATTAAGCAGTACAACTAAAGTCTTCTCTCATTCAGAGACCTCTTGGTCAAGCTCCTGTCATGGGCACGAGGGAGATTTTCACAGCCAGAGGGAGGTTTTGGATGAAACACCTGGCAGGCAGGGTTTTTCCTTGCTCACTCTCCAAGAGGGCATCCTCTGAAGGGCAGATCTGGGGTCTAGGAACACAAGAGTGGGCCACAAACAGCTCTGGTTCAGGAGGGCTGCTGAGCAGTGTTCTGATTCCTTCCAATTTTAGAATAATTGTCTTCCTAGTAGCAATTTCTTCCGCTTTATTTATCTCATTTATTCCCTCATATGTTCATTCATTCATTTATCCATTCATGAAACATATATGAAGCACATTCATTCATTTATCCATTCATGAAACATATATGAAGCACCCATACATTGTGGGTGCGTGTAAGAATAAGGTCTTTCTTTATTTAGATCTATACTGGATATTTCAGTCCTGTGCCTGCTTCACTGACTTCCTCTCCAATCTCCTAAGGAAATACCATAATCACAGCCCTCATGTCAAGTTGAGAAAATGTGGTACCATGTGACCTGTCCCTAAAGCCCAGACTGATTGGACCTGGACTGGCACCTCACCCAGAGTAGCCATCCAATATACTGATCCTTAGTATGACCTGGTGGTAAAATATATGCTGCGTCACTCTGATCCATGCTCCTGGAAATTTGAATTGGGAAATATGGAGAGAGGGAGGCAGTCCAGAGCATAGGCTATAAGGCTGGCCTGAGGTTAAGTTGGAACCATGGCTGGCTGAAACCATGAGAAAGCTGAAATGATGGGGAAGAAGTGACTAAAGAAAAAAGGATAAATGCTGAGCAAATAGACAAAATATCTCTCCCTATAAAGTGAAAATCTTTTAAGAGGATGCTTGTATGGATACAGGGCCCTACACAGTCTAGGTCTTTCCCACTCACCAGCTTTATGTCCCCAATGTACATTCCAGGACTTTTGCAATTTGTGGTCCAACATGCAGTTGCTGGGAAGTGGCGGAATTCTTCCTATCACAGTGAAATGTATATAAAGTGTGCCTTCTACACCTCTCAGCACCTGTTCAACAGCAAGGCTCAGCATAAGTACCATCTTCTCAGGGGTGTTCTCCTTGACTGAGTCCCATCCCCCAAAACAGTGAAAATAGGAACTCTTCTGTATATTCACAGAATGCCATATGCATAGGCTCTTGCAACACTATCCCTTTCATTGATTCATCTATTCAACAAATATTTTTTTTAAACAACACCATTGTGTTAGACTATAAATTAGGTACTACAGAATAAAATACAACTCTTAGCCTAAGGTCTCCGCATCTTTTAAGTGAAGACATACCATTGAGAGTGTCTAAGCCAGTATTACAGGTGCTGAGATCATTGTCATTGGTGGGTACTTGTTGGTCTTCCTAGAAGACTGTGATTTTATTGTAGGCAAGGACCGCAGGCAAGTAAATAGCTGCTGAATTAATAAAATACGAGGAGGCTCATTTAAAGTTATTTAGTTTTTCCTGGAGTAGCAACAGTGCTATTTCCCATGTGTTTTCCCACCTTGGAATTCACCTTCTTTCTCTGCAGACTTTCCAATGTTGGTTTCCCAGGGAAGGGAAGAGCAAGTGCCATTTAAGAAAGGAAGACGAGGAAGACATGACATAGTGGCAGTTCATATTAAAGAAGAAAGTGAAGTAGGAACCTCATCCAAGGCAGGAAAGAAGAAGAAAAATGAAAGGTCAGACTAGAGTATTCTCAACACTTCTTCTACTTGGGATCCAACCTGTGGTGTTGCTATTGTGAGAGGAACATCCAGATAGGCTTGGGGACACCTACGAGTATGACTATTCCTTGTATTTTGAGAGACAGATGAGAGGGCAATATACCTCTCAGAAGACTCATGAGAGGCATGGCGCTTCCTCCTACTTGATGCTGGAAGACAGAAGAAGATAGAAGTGACTAAGGCCAAGAAGTGCCAGTGGCTTTGAAGAAGAGTGATAGATTACATGGAACATGGGTCAGGACAAGAAGCCATAATTATATGCCTCATAACTGGAGGGAAATGGCAAAGCTTATTGTCATAAGCAGCAGGTTGCAGCACACTGTCCAAAAGAAAACCCAAAACAATCCCAAAATCCCCAAACACAAGTGAATCAGCTACACTTGAGTTTAATGGAGACCTAGCTCACTGACCCAGGAGGCATGTTATCATTTAAAAATCTCAGGGAAGGCTGAAACCGGTTTGGCTCAGTGGATAGAGCGTGGACCTGCGGACTAAAAGGTCCCAGGTTCGATTCCGGTCAAGGGCATGTACCTTAGTTGTGGACACATCCCCAGTAGGAGATGTGCAAGAGGCAGCTGATCAATGTTTCTCTCTCATCGATGTTTCTAACTCTCTCTCTCTCTCTCTCTCTCTCTCTCTCTCTCTCTCTCTCTCTCTCTCCCTCTCTGTAAAAAAAATCAATAAAATAAATATTTAAAAAAAATAAAAGTCTCAGGGAAGAATTCTGTTTAGTCCTGGTTGGATTATCTGCCCAACTTTTGGAAACATACAATAGTATAAGGTACTATGATTGGGCCAAAATGTGTCACATGTTCCCATTCCTGTGGTCAGTGGAGTTGAACTCCTTCCAGAAGATTGGGTGTGTTATGGGGAAAGGTTACTAAGCAGATAAATATTTTAAAAAATAAAAATAGGGGAATATCTATGGCTTTCTACTGCATAGCAGTAGCTGGCATAGCTGCACACTCACCACCTTGTGTCCCCTTCAGTTAGCCTCAGAGGCATTTTCACGTTGGAACCATTCTCCCGGTCTGGTATGTGATCCAAATCCATGCATCTCGGTGAACTTTATTTTTGTTCAGGGCAAAGCTTTAGACTTCTCTCTTAAAACCAGTTATTTCCATAAAGGATTTGGGATACATGGAGGTGGGATTAATGCTTGCAAAGGAATGGTCAGACACTGAAAGATGGTGGGTTTCTAACACGGATGTTTCAATTAATCATCCTCACGTCTCAGACGGAGAGAGGTTAAAGAGGGCCTGTCAGCACTGGTTCCAGTTAATGGCAGGTGCTATTATGGGAGCAATATGCAACCAGGATCCCACCCTCTTGTCAGGGAGCATGCAGTTCAGAGTTAAGCGTTCCCTAGTATGAGAGTTCAGAGGGCCACAACTGATAGGGGTGGGAGATAGGTAAGGGCCAGGTAGGGTTGGAATTGGAGAGAGCCAAATTAACCAATGACCAAAATAACATTATTACACCAATAGAAATATCAGTATTTCTGAACAAAAATAGCATGACATTACAAATTGCAGTCACTGGATAGATCCCTCATATTATTATTTTTAAATGGCATATCCAGGATTTTGTACTGTGGGATAAACTCTCAAGACCTAGTCCAATCATGGTTCCCATTCTCCTCTTTCAGTCCTCAGGATTCCTGATCTAGACTCCAGCCTGAAGTGAGATAAGCTAATTGAGGGAATAAGAGGGAGGGTGGCTCTAGAGAACAGAGCCAGAGGTGAGGGCAGCTGAGCTGGCCTTTACAATATGCAGGTTTCCCAAGTGCTGTGTTTGGCAGTCTGCTGTGCCATCACGGAAGTAAAATCTGGTTGAAGGAGGAGCAGGGAACTTATACAATGCCCAAAGATTTCCCCAAGGCAGATATTAGTGCTTCTTGATAGCCTATTCACAGAAGGGAGAGCAGAGAGATGGATTCATGTAGAATGACTTGGTCCATATGGTAAAATTGTCCAGCCAGGAGTTGTAATGCATTGAGGTGGTTCCCTAGTTTGGTTTGCTTTCTGGAAGCTGAAAGCCTCATTTCTCTGAGTAGGTTTTCCTTTACATATTGTCCTCCGAGGACCTCAGCCTTCAGTCTTATGCAGCACAAAACAATTTAGGTATAGGCCCCAAAGAGGACTCCAGCAGCGTGTATAAACGCCCCAGTTTCTGAAATTGATATGCTTCTCTTCCCGTTACCTCCATTCCCACACATGCCTATTACATGAATTTGAAATGCCCTGTTCATATAAAGACTGCATGCTGTTTCAAGCCATTCCAGCAATAGGAAAAGGCATTTAAAGCCATCTCTTTTAGTGCAAAAGACAGAGCTATGCTAAGCCAAGCTACAATTAAGCCAAGCTTTGTGTGTTTTTTGTCACAATCACAGTCTGCAATACATGAGACCAAGATGAAATGCCATTCCAGCTGACTCTGACTCTGTGTGAGTATGTGTGTTCAGGCACTTAGTTAAAACATAACCACAGGCCAACGCGCCTTTATCAAAGCACATGGATATCATTACTGCACTTGCATTTTTGCTTGTAAGGAAATACAGTAGTTAACCACCTGAAATCTCAGTAGACAAAAGGAGAACACCATAAAGTTTTACAGCTGTGGGACAAAAGATTGCAAAATGTAGGCTTCATTAAAAAATTAGGAAATAAGTTTTGTTGCATACTTGAGCAGGTTTGTCACAGAGTGATTCATAGAGCTTAGTCATTACCTGTGATGAGAAGATTAGACTCTCACAAAGAAATCGAGCAAGAATTGGAAAAACATCGGCTGTTATTTCTTTGATCTCAATCCCATTGTATTCAGACAATGCCAACAGAGTTTCCCACAAGCTTTCAATAAGTAAAAACTTGTTGAAATTGTGAACTGTGGTGCTAGTCTTTTGCCAGCAGCAAAGATGGCCACCATTAACATACCTGACCCACAGTTTTCCTCTTGATTAGGTGTTCCACCAGATTCATTTTCAGGAGCAAATCCCTTTCAGATCCTGGAAAGATTAAAGCACCTTAACCTTTAGTCCTAAATGTAGTTCCGCTGGGAAGAAAGCTGAGACCCAGGAGTCCCGAATGGAACTGAATGGTTTGGGAGACCACTTGGATTGGCTTAAAGCGTGCTCTCTTGAGGGCCATTGACGAAGCTTTCTCCACTGTGCTCTGCTACTGTATTCAGTGCCCTGAGTAACTTCTAATGCTCCTAGGGTTGCCCAAATAGCCCAGAAATAAAGCTGGCAGAAGAGAGCAATATATTTCACTTAGCTAATTTTAACTACATACCCAAAGTTATTTCCTTTTAAATAGCTCATGAAAGGCCTTGGTCAAAATTTGGTGGCAATAGAAATACTTGAACATGAATTCTTCAGCTGCCCTTTAAGTCTCTAGACGTCAAGGACATTAAGAATGAAACACCACCCTGGATGCTATAACCGTTATAGGTCTGTATTTCTTTTCCAAGAAAATAAAAAGAACAGAGTCACCACTCTCACAACAACTGGAGGAAAACTCTGTAGAAACTCAACAGGTTTTCAATGAGAAATAACCTGATGTCATATATTTTGTTTAATAAAGACCAAGTTGGCTGTACACAAAGCCAATTTAAGAATGTGATCTGTAACTCACAGTTTTAATTACATGGAGGAAAAGTGAATGGGTTCATTAATGCTGTGAAAAGGCACAGTGACCTACCTGCCAAGTGGCAAGGTGGAAATAATTAATCTAGTCAATTAAAAAGAAACAGATCATTTAAAATGCAAAGGCTTCCAGGTGGTGCACCGCATTCTGCTATGTGGGATTGCAAATTATTACTGTCACTTCGGGTCTTCTCAATACGTTTTTCTTCATCCTTCGCTTTTATTTATGTATTTTTGCCATACCTCAAATCTAATAGAAAAAAAAAGTTTCTGAGCTATAAATCACCACCTGTTTCTTTGTTTTATGTTCTAAACTATTTATTTATTCTAACATGCACTCTGGAAATGCCCCAGGGGGTTACCACGTTGCTGGTACCATCTCCGCCATTTCTCTTTGTTGGGGTCTGTTCTATCTTTCCCTTCAAAATTGTTTGCCTTCTTTTGGGTTTTTAATAATATTTTAAAAGTGCTAGTGCCTGAGCCACCCTGTCTGGGTTATCTAATCCCATTTATGATCCTATAACCTTGAAGCTTGCCACGGCCCTGGCTGTCAGCACCAGATTCTAAATACAGAGGGTAGTGTATTTGCTCCATAGAACCGGAAATTAGTCAAACAGTTACTTTTCTACAAAGGTTCATAATTCCTCTTGACATTTACAAGCAAGTAGTAGTTCCTACACATGAAGTGATCTCAAAACACCCCAGGCTGCATTGCAGCGCCCTGAGGGTGTAGGCTTTTGTGAAGAGCTGTGGGAGCTCTGCCCCACCGCCCCCAGGCGCCCCCAGTCACCGCCTCCCGCCTATCCGTGTGCTGCAGAGACAGAGACAAGGGAAAGAGAGCCTGTTCGTAGCTTAATCCTTTTCAGCTGGTCCAAACTCAGTCCCAGGACAAATACTAGCATTAAGATCACATTCACTTTAATCATGGCCAAGCTTGCAGATATCTGAGTTTTAAAAATCTGCTCAAGCGAAGGCTGTGTGTGTGTGTGTGTGTGTGTGTGTGTATGTGTGTGTGGTGAGTCTGGCTGTAAATTTCTGGTTGTTAAGGAGGAAAAAAGATCTCATCTGAAAAAATAAATGCTGTGGGGGCGAAGTGAGACTTGAAAGTCGACTTTCTGGGTGTTAGACTTGGCTGGTTTGAAATGGCGAGGGAGGTGAGAGGGCCCTTTTCCTGGATGTGCTCAAACAAAGTAGTACATATTGTCAGCTCGGCAGGAGGCGCGCAGGGACCATATGTGCAGCGCCCAGCAAAATGGAATAAACAGCTGCTGCCAGGAATCCAATGCCTGGCCAGGAGGCAAACCCAAGTCCTCCTGTTTCCAAAATAAAAATCACCAGAGGGATTCCCCTTCCTGCAGTGCCAGCCGGTAGTTTTATAAAAGCATAAAGCATAGCTGTGTTGTGGTTTATCATAATCCCTTACAATTGTAGAGCATTTTACAGTTTACAAAACACTTTACATACATTATCTCATTTGAGCCTCATAACAGCTCTGGAGGGTAGGAAGCTTAGATATTGTGATTCCATTTTCACAGATGAAAACAGGAAGGTTCAGGGAATGATGGTGAGAAGGCCCCAGTCCGGTCTCCTCCCACCTGGCCCGGAGCTGGCCATGCAGAGACCTCCTTCCTGGGCTCCTCAGGGGGACCACAGGGACCCTGTGAAGCTGTCTGTTTTTTGTGTAGTTCAAGTGCAAGCTGCACCTTCTTTCCTTTGTGCAAACATCGGCTCTCTCAGCTAAAGAACTTGTCCCTTGTCTTTGGAAGCAGCAGGGAGGCAAGTAGGTTGGAAGAGAGTCAGGGGGGCGGAGAGAAAAGCAACTCCACACACTGGATGTGGAATCTGGTTTGTCCTTGATGGCGGCCACAGCTGCCATTTTATTTCCAGCACATGCTGCAGAGATCAGCCCCTGGCACTCTGGGCTTCAGAACTGCAGGGAGGAAGAACTTGGATATTGTTTAATGGTTTTCTCAGACACTGCCCCCTGCGTACAACCCTTTGCAGAGAAACAGGCTTTGCTTCTGGAACTACCCACCGGGCTTTGTGCTCATTGTGAAAGCAGATTTACAGCAAAGATCTGCCGTGCTTTTTTTTTTTTTTTTTTTTTTTAATCCTCTATTCCTGAGGAATGGCAGGACACTGTGCATACAGTCCTATCCTATGGGATAGAGGACATTGTGGGTGGATGCTGGGGAGGCTGTCGTGGACTGCTTTCATTCTGAAACAGGGAACTGCTCTCTGGTAGAGACTAGGAGATGTCTCTAACATGGACCTAGTTTCCTGATCAGGTCTCACTGATCAGGTTCATTTTTAATTATTTCTGCCAGGGTGAGGTACAAGCATGCTTATTACTTTACCTCTTATGCTGTATCTGTCAATCTCACCAATGGCCACATTCATTTTTAGGAACGATACAGTCTACATTGATATTGAGAAGTATTTTCCAAAATTTCAAGATTCCTTTCCTCTTCTCGCTCACTTCCTTTGCCGTGTATGAGTCTGCTGATTACTTTCATCCTACCCCATTGAGTCTCCTCCTTCCCCCTTTGAGGCAGTGACCCCCCACTTTTTGTGCAGAACAGTATTTGGTTTCTTTTCTGCTCTGCCCTGGGTTAGGGTAGGGGGTGAAGGGGAGGGAGCAGAAGATTGCTGGAATATTAGAAGAATTTCATTACCCAGGGCTATTGGGTGTGAGGATGGAGTGGGAAGGTTTCCAGTTCTTACAATAGCCCATAGATTTGTGGCTGCAGAAATAATCCAGAGCTGAAATCAATTGCTGTATTTTAGCCACTTGAAAGAACCACCTCCAGCCTTAAAGCAGACCCTGACTTGCAGAAAGCAGGTCCACAGCGGTTGGACAAGATGCAGTGGAACACAGGGGTCTCTGTTGTTTGCCATACACGTGTCTGATTATGGACAACGTGGGGTGCCCAGAAATAGCAGGAGTTTACTCACATCTTGCCTTAGCTAAGGCTTTAAGAAAAACACAACTGCTTTTAACGTTGGTTCTAAGAGGATCCAACAAGCACCCACACATAAACAGCATAGGACTCCAGAAATTGGTGGAAAGACAAAAGGCCAGCCAGATGGTATATGACAAGTCTTGGGCTTTGACCTGGGGTTTAGAAGGGAGAAAGGACTAACCCTTCTGGATCGCAGGCTCCAGTATGGAGCACATAGGAAGACAGCTCTTGGTGCACAGTAAACCACAGCTAAGCGTATTTAAAACTAGAGGTCCAGTGCATGGATTCATACACCGGTGGGGTCCCTTGGCCTGGTCTGTGGGGATCGGACTGAAACTGGCTCTTCGACATCCCCTGAAGGGTCCTGGATTGCGAGAGGGCAGTTCTTGGGTGGTGCACCCTGGAATCGGGCTCCCTCCTCTCTGGTTCTGGGTGCATCACCCGAGAACCGCAGTTGCCACAGCTCAGCAGCTCCTGTGTTGAGCATCTGCCCCCTGGTGGTCATTATGCATCACAGCTACTAGTCGAATGGTCGGTCAGTCACTTAGACTTTTATGTATATAGATGTTGGCCAGGGAGCAGCAATGTAAGAAATATATGCAGTAATTTGAATAGCCTCACAAAAATGGCCAGCCAAACTCAGTTACATCATTTTCAAAGCCCAGTGCAGAATGAAAACATGAGGCCCTTGTCCATAAATTACCAAGGGTTTCAAAACAGTGGCAGCAGAGGATTAAGCCAAGCATGGGGCCCTTCTGACTGCATAGCCACCCGTAAGTTGGCCATACGTCCCCAAAAGAAACATTCCAAATGTGTAGGGTCCACCATTAAAACTCTCTCCTGCACTCACTTTACATAGCAATGAAAGAACTTTGTCCTCACCACAGAGCAGCCGTGCCAGCAGGAGGAGGGAAGCGGACCGCCCTAACATCTAGTCTGAACAGAGGTGTCTTCACTCTGCACTGGGGACTGATTTCCTGTCCCTCTTCCTTCCTTTCCTTCAAGGCTGGAGGGAGAGGGCGGGTGCTTATTTCAAGCTGTTTGCCAGTTCTTGCCTGGTCCGGAGTTGCCTTGGCTCTCTGAAAAGGTTTCCCTCACACAGGATTTCTTTCCCACTTCCCTCCTTCTTAGCAAACACTTAGCTCTTTTACAGATTCTGAGTATTTTGGAGGCACAAGTTCTGTGGGCTTTTATTAGATATATACTGTAATTCCAAACTGTGATTACGTGATGTCTGGCTTTCCCTGAACTCAGATTTAATATCCTGAAAAATGGGAAGCTTTATTGCAAGGCTGAAGTACACCAGCAGTGGGGACCTGGGGCTGAGGGCCATGGGTCTGCTGATTACTTTCATCCCACCTCCTGAAATCCCTGGCTGGCCACGGTTCGATGCTTGTTAACCTCCAGTTTGCCTTTTAGACGGACTTTTTCATCCTCTGGAGTTATGTTTATTACACAGCGGTTATAAAGTTTTTTTATTTATTTTTGGTTATAAAGTTTTTTAAAGAGACAAATCGTTCATAATTTTACAACCTTAATACTCAAACTATTTTCACTTTCCTACATTCTCTTATTGTACTGGGTTATATTTTTAATTGTTGCATTCATAATGAAGCTATGTATTTTTTTATTCTATAGTTGAATTTTAATCCCTTCTATACTCAGAGACATTTATACACTTAAAGAAGATAGATGGACAAAAAAAGCAACAAGAATTGCCTTTAAATGGAAGCCAAAGCAATAATTGTTTAGAGGCAGAGAGCCTAAGAAGGTGGAGCTGAAGTGATCTTATTGGTTATCTGGTTTTATGCCTTTATTTCACAAAGAAGGAAGCGGAGGCCTAGTGTTAAATGACCTGCCAGGCAGCTCCTAGAGACATTCAGGAGTAAACAAGCAGAAAATGCCCTTTTTTGGAGGGGGCTGGGGCGTTGGGGACCATAAGCTGAATAGCCCTATTTCCACATTAGCATCATAAGTTCTTTGAATGTCTATCCTTCATTTGTGATATGGGAGTTGGAACAGATCCTCTTAAAAACCCTTTCAACTCTAAAACTTTGAATCCAACTTGAAATGAATCCAATTGGACCCCTGCCCATCAGCCCAGAGCTACCACACACTTAATGAAATGTATGGTAATGATTAGAACATTCCCTGTTTTAGCAAGATGTGTTGTGCTGGCTGTGGCTCAGCAGATCCTAGGAAAACTTCATACTGGGTCTCAGACTGAACTGCCACAGCACGCCCACTGGTGGACTGGGCCATCGGCTAGCAGCTCCTTTGCAATTCATTACTAGAGGAAAATGAGTTTAGCAAAGCCATGGACTGACAATCCTATTTCCCAGGGCAGTGACCATGAAGTTGGCCTTTCAGAACACTTTTGAAGCAGAGTGAGGCCCCCTCTACTGGTAGGATTCCTCATTCACCAAAATGTCAGGACTTAAATGAAAAAATAAAAAAATAAAAAAATAAAACAGGATCAAAACAGATTTAATTGTAAGGAAACCTGAATAAGTGTCTACTCAAAAACTTTTCAGACAAGGAAACAGAGTTCTGTGATCTTTAAACTTGTTTTCTCACAAATTTGTTAGGCAACATTTTTTCAGAGGAAATTTTCACACTAAGTGGCAAAAAAAAAAAAAAAAAAAAAAAAATCTCTGAATTAAAGTGTGAAGTTGGCTTTCTGGTAGAAGGGCCTTGTCAAATACTCATTGAGTCAATAATGGATAAAAATCTTGCTTTTGCTCAGAGAAGTGTAGGGTTCTCCCACTCCTCATTGAAATTCTGTGTTCCATTTGCCTAAACAAAGGCTTCTTAACCTCTGCCATTTGAGTACCCCCAACAGGTTCTGGCCATAGCCAAGTACTCTGTGCCTTACTATTTTTCTTTGAGCCGAGTCATTTTTTATTTTAGCCTCATCCCATGCAGTAGAATCCATGGAATTTTAAGTTTGATATCTCATGTGTATGTAATATGTGTGTGCATGTGTGTATATACATGCACTCAATAAAATATATGACTGTTTTAAAATGTTCTGCGTGCCTATTAAGTTCATCTCATTTAATTATCTCATGTGCTTGCCATGCTCTAGAAAATACTGAGGTAAATATACATCATGTGTAAGTCATGTAAATATAGTAGTCATAATTTCATTTTTCCATTAAAGGTGAGTCGTTTATTGCTTTTCTTCACCAGGTCTCTCCCTTGTGCCTCCCTCTGTCTTGACGTCTTTCCTTATCCCCTCTCCATCCATTCACAGTCCTTTGGTTCAGTGTGGATATTTCCTTCTCCCAGTTAGGTGAGGAAAACTCTCTATTTCCCACGGGGACCGTGCCTCATTTGATCCTGAACTCCAGGAAACCATATTGAAACAAACTGGTATTTGACAGGATGAATAAAAAGACCTTTGTGTTCTTGTCTTTTTCTAGGAATTGGGGCTTGAGGAATATTGAAAAGTGATGTTATTTCTATTTCATCCTTATAGTCAGCTTCTCTGAGGAAATGGCACATACGCACAGAAAGTCCAATTCATAAAAACACATTTAATAAATTATTCCTCGAGGAATAAAATGGAGAGTCTGTTTTTGTCCAGGCACTGTGAAAGTTGTGTTACCTGCAGGGAAGAATGGAGATGAGAGAAAGGCTGATGTTCATGAAATCTTTACCCTTATTAAACATTCCTGCAGAATTAATTCAAGCTTTGTTTCTTCAGAAATAAAGGCAAGCATTATGCATTTATTGCTGAGTGAATATATTCAATTCCCAGCTAGCTATAACTTGGTGCTACTGTGAACTTCCCTTTATATGCAATGGATTATAGGTATTGAAGCTGATCTGTAAAAAATCAATCTTAAAACCTCCTGTCATTATAATATATTTTTTACTTTATTATATCATTACTGTTGACCCTTAATGAGAAGTGAATAAATGGGTTTTGAAACAAAATATTTATATGTTTAAGCAACTTTGGATCTAAAGAGCTCAGAAACAGTTACTTCAAATATAAGCTGTTTTAATAAGAAGTACACTACATAAAGTGAGAAAACTCTTCTCCCAAAAGAAAGAATTTCAGTGAGTGAATTTTCTTTTGGTAACGTTTGCATAGTATTTTAAAATCATATGGAAGATTTTTACAAAATTACCTCTGATAAGCAAAAAATAAGTGAAAACTACTGTTACAACAATGTAATTCTATATACCTTATTATTCTGGGAAAGTGTAAGCAAATTCAATCCTAACAACATTTGACCTTTAAAACACTCAGAGACGCCAGGACCCATGGGCACGAATGGGTGCTCTGAGTTGGCTGTGCTGCCCCAGGAGGCTCGTTTGATGGCAAACAGATGGGAGCCCCAGGGAGAGGCAGCTTTCCGCTGCAACCATCACAGGGCTGCACGCTGCCTTTCCAATGACATCAGTCAGGAAGTCAGTGACTGGAGTTTCACATTTCACAGAAGGACTTTGCTTTGCTTTTTGTAAGCCCAAAGATGGCAGGAGGAGGCAATAAATTCTGTCTTAGAACCTCTCCTGGTAGATGTTTGAAGAGATTACAAAGTAAATCAGTTGTCCCAATCCCCCAATGTGATATGGACCATCCGGTTTGAATTTGAATGCCTTTCCTCTTTCTGTTAGAGAACCAATGTAAGCCAACAACTCGGAATAAATTCATCCTGATAGGGGAGATGCGGTGCTGTGGGGATTATCAAGAACTGAAGTATTTATTTTTGTGTGAAGCTTGTTCTATAACCAGCTTTATGACTGGAAAGGGCCAAAGCAGTACAGTACATAGGTTAGCATTTCTCACTGGAGAGATTAGGTTGTCTCACTTTATTTTTATTTTATTGTTTTAAGTATTACAAAACATAGTACGTATCTCTCCTTTTTTCCTTCATTGACCTTCCCCTCTCATCCCACCCCCAGTGTCTTGTGTCCATTGGTTGTGCTAATATGCATGCATACAAGTGCTTCTCTGCCTCTGCATCTACATTTTTGTTTATCAGGTCATAATGTTCTTTATTATTTGTAAATGAGTGAGATCATGTGGTATTTTTCTTTCACTGACTGGCTTATTTCATTTAGCATAATGCTCTCCAGTCCCATACATGCTGCTGCAAATGGTAAGAATTCTTTCTTTTTTATAGCAGTGTAGTATTCCATTGCATAGATGTACTATAGTTTTCTAATCCACTCATCTGCTCCTCTGTGTCATAAGCCACATTCCTGTTTCAAGCTGGCAGTATATCTTTGTTTCTCAGCCTGCCTGTAGTTGACAAGAGTCAATTTGTGATTCAACCCCTCAGCGGTAGTGTTTCCGTATTGACATCTAGGGCTATAAGTCCTCTCTACCCTGTATTTAGATTTTGTTTTCTCTGTCACACTTAATACTGGTTTGGACGAGTGGACTGCCCCAGAGCTGGTTCTCTGATCATTTCTCCTGCTCTGATCCCCCCAGGTTCCACAGAAACACTTTCCCTTGCAGCCTCTGAGAGTGTTTTCAACTGGGTGATCCTATGTACTGGACTTAGTAATCAAAAGCAAGGATTTAACGAGAAAAAAATAGACAGAGTAAGCGCGTAAACTCACAACTTTTTCACCCCATCACAACTCTGTTCACCTCTCTGTGTATGTCTTTTCCCCTGGCATGGTGCAGCCAGTTTACTGGTCAAATTTCAGGCTGCCTTTTTGTGCCCAGCCCAGCTATGGGTTGATTTCTAGAGTTCCCTTCTGCCAGCAGGCCTGTGGACCCCCTTCCACATTCGTGGACTATGCTGGTCCCAACGGCCATTGATTTTTGTGGGGTGCAGACTTTCTCTGAACCTCTAGATCCCGCTGCACACGTTTCTCCTTCCAGCCTGGATCACAGACCTCACCTTCCTCTGGGCTCAATCTGACCTTTCCGTGAGAAGGTGCAAGCTTGTCTGAGTCCGAGTAATCATGCTGCTTGAGATCCAATGATTGTGGGTTTGCAGCTGGGCCCCAGGTGTTGTGGTTGTAGGGTACTGGGAGGTTCTGATTCTTCCCAGTTGAAGGTAAGGTTAGGCTTCCTATCACAGCCACTCTCCCCTTCAAGATGGCATGGTCTCTGTGGCAGAGCCTGTCATTCTGGGAGAGATTTCAGCAGCAATGGGGGCTGCCCGGCCAGGGGAGTCCGGTCTGGCAGTCCCCATCAGTCCCTTGGAATATAGCTGTCCCTCACTCACAAATAGACACTCCCATACATCCACACACTCTCCTTTCATTCTCTCACTCACATACTATCTTGCAACCTGCCTTCCCATCGGCAGCCATCTTCCTCTCCAATTTGTCTCACTTTAATACTTACTAGACATGAATAAATGCTGCTGTTTTTTTTTCTTCATTTTTATATTTCTATTACTGTTGAGATTTTTTATTTAAACAACTTTACATAATATGAAGGAAATTATAAAATGGAGGAATATATTTTCTGTATGAGTCACTATATGCAGTGGTATTTATCTTGTGGTTTTGCCAAGAACCAGTGAGCAAGCCTTAGATTTAGGGCTGCTCATTTGGGTAGAACAATTTTTCTACATTTACTTCTATATAAGTGAATGCTTGCCCAAGAATATGAAGGTATACTCAATATCAGGAGTGGTTGTTGCAATTTCAAAAGACTGAATGAGCAGTTAATGCTAATGAAGTCAAAGTTTCAAGCAGTGTCTTTACAAAGATCAATTAACTTTATCCTATTTACTAGAACCTAAGGAGTGACGCTGGTTCTCAAGGAAGACTGGATGACTAAAGTGTTGGGAATAAGCATAAGATTTCATCACCTCCTTGACAACACTCAAAATATATTACCTTAATAGAGTGAGTGTTATCGCTTTTAGACAAAAAAATCTGGCTCAAATTTAAGCAATATGATAGTTGATTTTTTCCCATTCTACAGGAGACTACAGGCTCTAGGATAGGTAATAACTATGCCTCAAAGATGTCATCAAAGACTCAAGTTCTTTATTTTTCTTTGATATCCCTTAGGTTGATTTCTGTCATAGTTATAAAATGGTGGTAGCAGACTCAGATCAACAATGCTCAGAAGAAAGAGTCATTATTATAGCTTTTTTTTCCTTTTCTTTTTTTAGAGGTGAGAAAAGCTTTCTTATTAGCCCTTCAAAGAAGCCTTCTCACACCTTGGTAAAGATTGGGTCACATGTGTACCCCTAAATTAATCACGGAAGGAAAGGATTACAACAATAGATATACCATAGATCAGTGGTGCTCAACCTTGGCTTCATTTAGAAATTGAGAAAAATATTGATACCTGGGTGCCACCCCCAGAGATCCTGGGGTGCAGCTTGGGGCAATGAGAAGTTTAAAAGCTCCTCAAGTGATTCTATGCACAGCAAGCTTTTGAGAACCATACCTTTAGAGCAAACATCTAGGGCTAGGGGCGGGAAGGGGTAGGGAATGGATATAGGATTATAAACCACCATACACATTAAATAGTGTTATATTTTCAAGGTAAGTTTAAAAGGATGTATGCACATGTATGAATATACACATGGGATTGGAGTCATGCTTGGAGGAATCCATATTTTTGGGAGACCAAATGAATGGATGAATGTAGACCATATTAGAACAACAAATTGGATGCATCCAAGGCCAATCAAAACCACCTGTGAGGGTAGTTAAAATAATGCACATATAGAGTTACTTTTGATTTTAGCAAAGCATGATAAACTAAAAAGTGATGGCAATAAATGATATTTATGAGTCTTTGAAGAAAAAAAAAGTATAAGAGTACTCTTAAACTCTGGAAACCCTCTTTAAAAGGATTCTACTATCAAATTTCATAGCTTCTAGAGATTTCAGTATTTTTCAAATTCCTTCTTCGAAAGCCAAATATTTTTAAAGAATTCTTGAATACATGAGAGTAAAAAGTTTTGTAAGAGGTTTCACTAGTCAAAATGCTACCTATGAACAAATGAGAATACTCCAGACTAAACTGCTTTAAAATAAGTCAGATGCCCTAATTTTTCCTATTTACTTATCCTATATAGTAAAAGCCTAATATGCTAAGTGTCTGGTTGTCCGTTCAACCAATCAAAGGGTAATATACTAATGATAATGCTAAGGCTGCTCAACTGCTTGTTATGATGTGCACTGACCACCAGGGGACAGACACTCAATGCAGGAGCTGCCCCCTGGTGGTCAGTGCGCTCCCACAGGGGAACACTGCACCAGCCAGAAGCCAGGCTCACAGTTGATGAGTGCAGTGGCAGTGGCAGGAGCCTCTCCATCCCCTGAGGGGTCCGGGACTGAGGGACCTCCCCAAAATGCACGAATTTTGTGCACTGGGCCTCTAGTGTTTTATAATTTCTTTAGGTTGGGTACCAGAATCTTTTCATTCTCAGAGTGCACCCCACTCCCATGCCCTGCATGCATCCTTCACATGGTCAGCTATGTTTGTATAGAACAGTGGTTATCAACCTTGGCTACACATTATAATTATCTGGAGGGACTTTCAAAAAATGGACCCCTCTCTTCCACTCCTATCTCCATAAATTAAAATGAAGCTTTAGGGTTAGGGACCAGGAATTGTTCTATTTGAAAAGTTTACCAGCTGATTCTGATGTAGAGCGAGGATTGAGATTACTAGTACAAAGGGTAAAATAAGAAGTAGATGGCAGAGACTCAATATGTTCTCTTGTTCTTAGCTTGCTTTTAATTTTTCCTTCCCAAGATCTAAGCTAAACTGAGTAATCAATCTTGTGGAAGAGTGTAAGCATTTAATATATAAATGGATTTTGCAAGTAAAGGCAAAGCTTTATGAAGCGTCAAAAGTCTCTGGTAACACTCTGAAATACTTGTGGAAGCAGCTGGTCTTCTACTGTGATTTCTGAATAAGTACCGTGTGCGTATCTTTTTGTACTGAGTTGCAGAGAAAACTTCTGACAGCTGTGTTTATTGCGGTCATTGGCAAGAAACTGTCCGGGAGAGAAGAAAATCACTAACTTGAGAAAGGATAATAAAAAGTTATTTTTTTGGGGGGGAAAAAAGAGGTGATGGAACAATAGGTGGGTGACTGATCTTTGTGTCCAACCACAGTTAAATCTGTGCCTGTTGCAAATAATATGTGGTCGCTACTCAAGCCCCCTCCAACACACTTTTGAAAACTATAGTATAATTTAGGCCAGCCCAGGAATATGCTCAATAAGTGTATTTGGGAAAGGCTTATTAACCCACAAACTAAATCAGCAGCAACAAAAGTAGTGAAAGTGATAGCTCTGGAAAAAAAAAAAAATGCTTAGAATCAGAATAATTTGGAAAAAAAAAAAAAAACCCCTAAGGAGTGGAATATGGAAGGGTGGAAAGAGCACAGGAATTGAGCCAGAGGCCTGGATTCTGATCCTGGCTTTGCCACTGTTTGGTCATATAATTGATTTCAGAGAGGAAGGGGGAGAGAGAGAAAGAGAAACATCAATGATGAGAGAGAGTCATTGATTGACTGCCTCATGCACGCCCCACATTGGGGATGGAGCCCATAACCCCAGCATGTGCCCTGACCGGGAATCAAACCACGATCTCCTAGTTCAGAGATCAAAGCTCATCCACTGAGCCACGCTGGGAGTCCCTTTTAATTGATAAATGTTAACTTGAAATGCAAAAATAAGGTTAAACGGTACCTAACGCCACTTAATGAGAGTGCTATCCTGTCTGACACATTGCTCAATGGCCGATTTGCAGTTTTTTCATTTGCTTAGGTTTCAACTGCCAGCTATCAGAGAAGTGTTCCTATAATTGACAAAAGGGGGAAAAAATTTAAAAAGGGCAAGGAAAGGGGATGGTAAGGTAGGTAGATTTTTCATGTCTTTTCTTGTCATACATTTTGTAGTAGTAAACACCACTACCTCCTAAACAATCCTTTGAAGGCAGAAAAAGGCTACAGCGAGAAAGCTTTATAAACTAGGGACTGTCTTGTTGTTCCTGTGGCTTTGTCCTTCGGGGAAGGCTGCATATCCTGTTCTCCGTTTATTAGATAAAACCAGGCTGTAAGGACTGGTGATTTGATTTGGTGAGTTAGCTACATAAGTAGCCCTGGCATCTGTTACTTCCACTCTGTTATTCATTGCTTCTGTTCGATTAATGGTAGCAGACATTTGATTAACTGCTGAGATTTGGAATTGAAGGGGATCCAAGGTGAAGTAAATCACACAGCTAAGTCTCTCTTTCATCTTCACCTCACCTGTTCCTGTTCTGTTTCCAGATTTCTGGCAGACTGGCAGCTGGGGCCTTCACCTCAAGGGCAGGAAAGCTTGTAATTATTTCAAGAGTAAGTGATTTAAAATGCATATTATAATAGTCTGGATATATATCATTTTTGTATAACATTTTTTGGAATAATTAAAAGCAAATATCTTAGTCTTTTCATTTTCAGTTCAGTGTTTATTTTTCCCTACATTGAGCATATTAGAAAGCTTCCACATTTGATGTTTGCCCATATTCACAAGGAGACAATTCTGGAAAACCAAACATGGAAAATGAAGGGAAGTATCTATAATAATAAAAGCATAATATGCTAATTAGACCAGACATCCTTCCGGACGACCTTCCAGACGAAGCCAGGGCTGCGAGGGCTGAGGCAGCCACCATGGTTGCCTCAGGCCAAGGGAAGCCACCGAGGCTCTGAGGGCCGAGCCCCTTGTATGAATTTAATGCACCAGGCCTCTAATTGATTATAACATTTAAGACCAACCAATCAAATGATGGAGGAAAATTAAATCATGGACCAAACCTCTTAAGAACCAAGAAAAAAAGTTATCATCCATTAATACTTGTACTTCTCAAAGAACTTGGGCCAGTGTCCAAATAGTCTGCTGTTAAAGAACTAAAAAATGGAGTGGAGCCATACAATTAAGGTCATAATTAGTCTTATTGGAAACACAGTCCATCTTGAAACGGCACAATGAAACTGTTCTTTTTTGAGAAATGATCTAGCCATGGGCTAGTAATCAAAGGCAAACACACCCAACCCTGAAAGTTCATTGGCTAGTCACATTCTTTTTTTTACAGCCTAAAGTAGAATATAAACTGCTTTTAGGGTACCTGGTTCCTTGCTTACGTAAAGATATCACCCTAGCAATTTGCATGAGGGCAAGACATGGTACAAATTGATTTAGCTCATATTATATGCTCCTTCTCTTCTTAAATGGAACACTTTCTCAAACTAAATATTTATTACTTCCATCCTTTGCATCTTTACAAAGTTCAACATATAACAAAGGATAAATATAAATGTGAAGAGTGTGAAATATAGTTTAAAAAAAGCAAAAACAGCCAAAACCGGTTTGGCTCAGCGGTAGAGCGTCGGTCTGCGGACTGAAAGGTCCCAGGTTCAATTCCGGTCAGGCGCATGTACGTTGGTTGCAGGCACATCCCCGGTAGGGGGTGTGCAAGAGGCAGCTGGTCGATGATTCTCTCTCATCGACATTTCTAGCTCTCTATCTCTCTCCCTTCCTCTCTGTAGAAAATCAATAAAATATACTTAAAAAAAAAAAAAAGCAAAAACCATTATTAGACTTGAGGGTGGAACAAATATAAAGCTTTTGTGGCTTATAGAAAATTAAATGCCTGAGCAGAATGATTGGGTTCACAGTGAGAACTCCAAAACATTACTGAGAGGCTGTTAAATATGAAATTTGTATTATGAATCTACCAGATATGATTTCAGAATCCATTGGTAGACCATTCCTTCTGTTGTATGAATAGGGTAGAGGGTTGTTAGGATCACTGAAACAGCATGCAGAATTTTTTTCATTTTCAAGAGGCTAGAACATGGAAACAATGTTCTAGGATTCATGTATCCTAAGTAGAAATACAAGAATAAGAAATAAGAACTTAGTCTAAAGCTACCTATTATTAATGCTAAATATAAATTATTAAATAGTATGATTATATCTTATGTTCATGTTTGTATATTTAAATTATTAATAAATGGAGCAGAAGAAACATGGAAATTGGTCAATTGTTTATTGTCTCCACACCATAGCACCACAATTTTGTTATGGCACAAGAATTTTGTTATGGCACAAGAGTCTTGCATATTAAAAACCAACCAAACAAAATCATTAAAAACAACAACAAAAATTCCACTTAGAAGGTCTATGCAAAATATATGCATTATAAATTAATGTAATTATAAGGGTTAATGTTAGAGTACAAACAATATTCTTAAAATGATTGTTAATGCCCAGATGTCCTACACATTAACTGAATTCTGGACTTGATAGTGCTATTCCCTGGATAATGTAATATTGTCATGGAGGATTCCCTCAGGATATAGCAAAGCACAAATATGCAAAGGATAGGGAACACAGGCACTAGAAATACTATTTAAGTTCCTCCACGTTTGAATTTTCTCCTACACTTCTAGGGTTCAAGTTCCTTTTATTACATTTCATTTCATGAGATTATTAAAAAGAAAAGTTACAACTAAATTATTTTTAACTTTTAAGGGGTAAAAATTTCAACAAATGTAAAGAAACCAAAGGATAATTACAGACAAAAGAGAATACCAAATATAGATAACAAACATGCCCATTATCAGACATGACTACATATTCCATCCTATAATCTCATAAATCAAAGCTTTTAACTGTCTGGATTCATATGTGACCGTATTCTTTCCAATATGCATTCTTTCTTCTTCCAGGGGCTGTTCAATAACAGCAGGCACGTTCCGGCCATAAACTTCACAGTGTTCTAGAAACTGGACACATTCTTGAATAACATTGTCACGAAGCATGATCGTGTGTTTTGACATGTTTTCTAATAAGGACAGGAAGCATCTTTTGGCATAGTACCAGGTGTCAGTTCCCAGTTTTTTATTGTAAGGCTCCAAGCTTTTGATAACTCGGGAAATCCCAAAGTCATAATTTCCCTTGGCACAGTAAAGTGTGCCTATCACCAAGTTCACAATGCAGAGATGGTAGGTTTTCTTATCTGGGTCGTCATAGGAGAGCTGCTCTTCCTCCTTTTCAATCTTCCTCATCAACTCCTCAGCTTCTTCATTTTGACTTGTCATAATATATGAAACACAGAGGTTAGCTAACACAATAGCACTGACATTCAGGATATTGTCATAATGCTTCTTGACAATGGGCTCATAAAAACCGATGGCTTCTTTGTATTTGTTTTCCTGCATGAACAGAACATGAGCCACGTTCAGCTTCCACACATCATGGTCATTGCAGAATTCCACAGATTTGCGGAAGATCTTTTCTACCATTGAATAGTTTTCAAGGTTCCAGTAGATTTTTGCCTGGGCCATCAACACAGGAATATATTTCTCCAGGATGTCATCATATTCATTCACTGCCTTTTTGACCCCTTCATCATCTCTATTGTGTCTTGCTTCCTGCACTTGTTTAGTGAGTCTCCGAAGCTGCTCAGTCAGCACCCCTGCTAGCCCATCAAGCTTAATAAAAGCCTCTTCAGGAGCTGTTTGGCAAGTAATCATGGCATCTAAGAAGTCATAGAGATAAGGTGTGAGGAACTTATAAGTCAAGTGGGCATTCTCTGCCAGGACATCTGCTGCTAGGTCAAAATACTCATATTTGCAGTAGAGCAGCAACAGGTTGCCAAAGGTCTCTGGGGGAAAGGGGTTCTGCTGGAGCAGAAACTGGAGCTTTTCAAATCCTTCTGTAGGCCTGGCATCCATATTCATCAGCGCCTGGTTGTGCAGGGTCACAGGGTCTAACTCTTCCTCTGCCCTCGGTGGCATGTCAGTGAGGGTTTCCTGGGCCACCTCATAGTTTTTCAATTGGTATTCTATGGCTGCCTTAAGGTTGAAGGCTTCCACCAGTGCAGTCTGGTGAAGAACTAAAGTGTTGCCAACACTGCGAAAATCAATACCCTCCGTGGTCATGCCCACACCCAGCTCTGGGTGCTGGCGGATGCCATGCTCAATGATGTCTGCAATATACTTCAGCGCTGAGGCATACTGTCGGCTGCTATAATAGGCCAAAGCCAGATTGTAGGAAAGGTCAGGCTGGTAGCCCGAGGCCTGCAGGGCGGTAAAGAACTTGGAACATGCAGCTTGATACTGTCCCTCCTTGTAGAGCAAACAACCCAGGTTGACCTGGCTGTCTGACTCGTTCTCACCAGCACTGTCCTCACCCCCTTCCCCACTCAGCAGCTGCTCCACCAGGCTCCTGGCCCCGGGGAGGTCGCCCTCGCTGTACTTGATGGCGGCTTGCAGACGGAGGACCCGGCTGTGGTAGGCGGGGTTGTCCAGGAGGAGGAAGGCGACCCGGGTGGCCTCGGGGTACAGGCAGGCCTTGTACAGGGCCTGGGCCTGGTACAGGCGGTACTGCTCCAGCTCGGGGTGCAGCTGGCTCAGCTGCTCATAGCAGTCGGCCGCCAAGGGGAACTCCTGCAGGCGGTAGTAGCAGTAGCCCAGCAGCGACAGGCCGGCGCGACTCCGCGGGCTCCGTTGCAGCTCGCGGCCCAGCAGCTGCACCGCCTCGGCGTAGCGGGAGTCCCGGATGAGCCGGTACACGGCCGCGGTGAACTCCCCGTCGGGGATCGGCGTACCTCCCAGCCCCGCCATAACCGCCAAATGCTTGCGCGTTCCAGTTACCAAGGCAACAAGCCAACCGGAAACGGAAACCTCCTTGCCCGGATATTACTTTGCTACGGAAAAAGACCGTTAGTCATATAAAGGAATCACTGAAAAGAGTCTCTCGAGTACCGATTCAGTCCTCAAAGACGACTTGCGTAGGAAATGAATTGGAAAAGAAAGGATTCCTCTCATGGTAGTTTTGAGGTGGAAACTCTACTTCCCGGCATGCACCGGTCAAATGTACCCAGGCCCCTTGGGAGCTGGCCGCTTTGCTTTCTGGGAGATGTAGTCTCTGAGGGAGGGAGCCATAGCCTGGCAGATGGGTTTTCACTGGCTTTCAGTTTCTATGTAAATAAGGGTTGCTTCCTACTTGTTGTGTCATCTAGGTCTTTGGCGAGGGGGAGGAAGGTTTGTGGTCCTGTGTCCTGTATATTACGTGCTGCATACATGTTTTGTTTCGCGTTTTGTTTTTGTAAATTAATGGGATAGAAAAGGTGGAATATTTCCTTGGAATTCCCCTAGACTTCTGTTTTTAAGCTGCCTTGAGGGCACACTTTGTTATAACATAATATGCAGAGACCAAGAGTCTTTATTTTTCTCCATTCCACAGGAAATGGTTTTGTGAATCTTATCTGGTATGAGAGTTTCTAAATTTTAGATCCAAGTACCTTCCACTTCCCTTTTTAATAAACAGGTATTACTAAGCCAATGTTGGTGTTTAAATTTGGCTGTGTTTTCTGCCCTGGTCCTCCAAATTTTATTGAAATTAAGAAACAAATCTTCCTTGCTCTCCCTACATCTCCACTGATTGACCATGATCTATATTGACCTGTGTATACACAGGAAAAATGGTGTTTGAATAAAAGCATCTTTGCTATATATCTAAAGACTTTAGTGCCAGTCCTTTATCTGCCTCCTCTATAGTTTTGCTGCCCCTACATATTTCCTATATATACAATTTCAGAGCCAACAGCAACTGTATTATACGACTCTCTATTAGACCATTTACATGTATTAATTCTAATCTTATTGTCCACCCTGTAGTCTATCTATTACAGATGAAGAATCTGTTTACTGGAAAGGTTTAAGTGACTTGCCCAAGACCACACAGTTAAATAGTTAGTAGCTGTGCCATGATGTTCAAATAGCTAGTTTCAGAAGGAAATAGTGACTGGTGAATAATCTGTTCCATATACCTCCTATAGATGAGTTTTTAAGGGCTCAGTGTTTGGTGCCAAGTTGTATGACAGTGGATTAGTGTCTTTATTTTCTCCATTAAAAAAAGCAACCAAGTTTGTTTGGTAATAGAAGTGTGAGCTTCCAGGGCTGAACTGTAGCTGTGAGCAGATGTTAAGAAATAATGTGGGGGTGGTGTGACTCCTAGTCACTTGGAATAGCTAAGAGGGAACTTTTATAGACTTGTGATTGCTCCTATCATAAAGCAACTGATTCTATGTACTAATTCAGTCTTTTTCTTTGCTCAGAAACTGGCAGAGCTGTGTTCTTATGGGTGGAATTGGACAAGGAAGCTTCCACTGTATGAATACCAAGAAAGGGATGAACTACACCCATTTCAGGAGGGTTGAGTAAGGCTCTGGGCCACTATTGAAAGCAGTTGATGAGGATCACCATAACCTTCTTTCAACCCAGGCTCTGTGGGCACCATTTAAGGGCCTTCAAACCAGGGCGATACATGGGTTGAGGGACGCTGGCTAGTGCTGATTAATATTTAAGGGTGAGTGGAGGAGGATCTTCTCTTTAGCTATCTAACTACACTTGTCCCTTGGAAACTCAGGCTCAGTAAGTCAAAATCCTTGTGTATGAACTGTTACTTTGGGTAAGTTGCTATTAAATCAAGGCAAGATAATAGAACACGGAAATAGGAAATTGTGTTATATATTTTTAGTTTGTCTCTCTGTTTCTCAGAATTGCCTCATGAAAGCATTCACCTTCAAATGGCTTCTTGGAAACAGAAGAAAGATAAAAGGACTATCTTCTCTCTGGTCCCTACAGGTATCAGTGGAGGTTCCCCGCTTTGTGTTGGTGACTATCTGAGGGTGGCAGCAGAAGGGGGCACGAGGGCAGCTGCTCTGTGTCCTCCCCCTTATTTCATGTGCTGGCTTGACAAAAGCAGGACTGTCCGCTTAGACAGATGGAGGGCAGGTTCCTTTTCAAAATGAAATGAGTGCCCAAATCACACTGTGAAATTGGCATGACCATCACTGCTGCTGTGATAGACTTTTATTTTGCCTCATAGAGGCAGTTGGGAAGTAGATTTAGGTGTGTTTTTTTTGTGTGTGTATGTGTGCAGGGAGTTCTCCTTGGCGGCCAAAGGTGAAAGAAGACCCTTTCATTAATGATAGAAATTCTGGAAAGCAATAGGTGACATAAAATGTCATAAGAATCAGTATGTTTCCAACAGGATCTTGAAAATCTAGAGCGTATATATAAAAAAAGTAACTGTATCGTACCGTTCCTAGCAATAAGAAAGAATTTAGTGGTTGCAATAAAATGATTTAGTTGAATTACTTTGGGGAAATGGCGTTGGATTTTGCTGCATAAGGGAAGGCATGTTTACCACATAGAATTCCATTCAGGCAAAATGTATAAAAGCCAAAAGCATTTAAACCACGCATGTTTGCTTCTTAACATGCTTATGTTTCTGCTTGCCAGTGTGTGAAATGATCAAATTCTATTTGTGTTGATAATCTACTCATCATTTTCTTTTAAAACTAGTTAGAAAGTATGTTTTCTTATTAATTCTCTAAGTATCCTATTGGTAAACATTGTTAATTTATGAACATTTCCACAACCATAACTGTGGTCAGACATCTTCCTTCATAAAGGAAGACCTGCAGAACCATTTTCCAGTTGTTATGTCTTTCCCCCTTTATTTCCAGGCCATTTTCTACAATATGGTCAGTTTGGGGGACTCAGTTATCTTGTTTCCTCCCTCCCCCATCTTTCACCATAACAGAGAAGAAAATAATAAATTAGTGCCAGTTAGTTGACTGACTTTTAGGAGTATCTGTTTAATTTTTTTTAAGACTTTTATTGTATCCCAAATCAATGCTTAGGAACATTTACATTCAGATGGTGAGACATTTAACCTCATTATGAGTTCTTCTTTCCTGGTAATTCCAGTTTTATTGTTTTTTTAAATTTGATTTTCTTTTTTAATATAGCTTTTTTTTTTTTTATCAAGTAGTTTATATTTGGGGACTTACAGTGTTATGATCTAAATAAATTTATCGGAAATCATAGCAGCAACTGATTTATAAAAGGAATTAGAGAAGGCACAACTGGCATTTGTGAGCTTGTGAAGGCACAAGGTGAAATAATCAACCACCTACCCAAACAAAGACCTACTCTAGCCCCTGTGTTCATAAAGGGTACTTTTTGTACCAAGACCAGGTCTGCTTTGCCTAACTTCCCTCATAATCTTTACAGCTCTTCTGTGAATTTGGTGATTCTTATTGTTGGCCACACTTGAAAAGCATGGATTAAGATGCTAGTGGTTGCTGCAGCCAGCACGGGAGGACTGGTGATTGCTTAAGCTGGCCAGTAGGGGCCACACTACACCTCTTCCTTCTCCCCCCTACCCCCCCACCCTCACCCCCACCCCCTGGGTACCTCCTCTTCAGTCATTTGAATTGGCTTTGGGTCATTTGCTGCAGTTTGTTCTAATAGAACAGGCACAACGCTGTAAGAATTTTAAAGTTTAAGCACCGAAGCCATAGTGTAATTGTATGGCATCAGTGTGGCTGACAGCCCTGAATTGATGCAATTCCCCTGTGTAATTGCCCATGCAAATTTGAGCAATCTGTGAGGACGCTGGAACCTGCATTGGGCTGCAGACTCTTCTCCCTCCAGGAAAACTTGAATCATTCGAATTATTTTGTTATCTTTAAAACGTTCCAAGGAGAGGGCTGTTCCAGCATCCTTCTCACACAGGCAAACACCACAGGTCCAGGCAAGGTGAATGAGCTGAAAGTGATCCTCACAATCTCAGTTGTTGGTATTCAGATGCATACTTGCCTCTTTCTGTCCTTCTATCCCCGCCCCATGAAGAGAAAGGGTATTCTGAAGCTTTAGTTAAACCGTAAGCATTTTATTAAAAACAAAGATATTTAGGTCTCTTAAAGCAGCAGATTATTTCAAAATCATGGATTATGATTTTGCTTGTGAAATGGTCAAGACATCTATAATGTTGGATTCTTACAATGAAACATCAGCCTGGGAAATCTACACAAAGGGAGTGACTTCAGACAACTCAATTGAAAACGTATTTCCCTCCTTTTGTGTAAAGCAATAATTAGGAAGCAAATCAGGAGGAGATCCTTTTTAGATTGTTGTACATAAAAATAAAATGGCAAAAGCAATTTTTCCCTAAGGGAATGAGGCCCAACAAAACTAGTCTATTTCCACACCAACATGCCCTTCTTTCCTTCCTTCCTTCCCTCTTCCCTCTCTCCATCCCTCCCTCCTTCCTTTTCTTTCTCTTTTCTTCATCTTTTTTAAAAAAAATTCATCTCAGTATGATTTAATCTAAATCTGAAGAAAAAAATGATATTGTAACAGACACATATGCACACAGAAAATAAACACAAATATAAATGATGGCCTCAAATAACATTTTTTTTCCACAGCAAATAATTTACTTAATAAAACAAACATTTCTGTAGGAGTGTATACATTCAACAACATTGTTATAGATTTAATACACAGATACACATCTTTAGCACTGTTGAGAAGTGAACCAAATATGCAACAACATTCCAAATTAAATTAGAAAAGACGTACAACCCCACGTTACTCGCGGAGGTAAAGGTAAACAATGTAAGGAGGACATCATTACTAAATCCAGGTACTCATCATGAAATTCTCCAGACACACTGCATTTTATTTCTGCCAGCGATGTGTTTTATCCTATTATTGTTCACTTAGGAAACTTAGGAAAATTTGGCCTTCTTGTAGCCTGACTCAATCTTTAAATTTCCTGGTACATTTGAGTTTTGGGGGTTCCTTACAGCTCAGGGCAGAACAACAGGTAATGGAACTTCACTACAGTGACTCTGCCAGAGTTCTTAGGTTCCCAAATCAGGTTTTCTTCTGCTGCTTTAATGAATCCTTTCTGTGTGTGTGTGTGTGTGTGTGTGTGTGTGTTTTCTTTTTCCCAATTAAGACACTTTTTAAAATATTTAAATCTGTTTAGATTTCAGTCCCACTTGAAGGGAACTACTACTGGAGATAAAACTGTTACCTTATGTTCTGCTATTCAAGAAGAGTCAGCAGGATAAATTGATTTTAAAATAATTGTACTGCAGAGTAAATTAAGCAGACTCTGTTTAATGACCTAAGGCAAGTGGGAAAAGTATGAAGAAATATGATACATGAAAACAGCAACTGAACTACTTACCCATAATATTGTTATTACACTAACAAAAATTTAAAGGTTATTTCTTTTTTTAATTTATCTTTATTGTTGAAAGTATTATAGATGCCCCTTCCCCCATCCATTAACCCCTTCCCTCTGTCCTTCATGCCCCCCGCCCCCCACCTCAGGCCTTTACCACACGATTGTGTGGTTATTTCTAACCTAATGTATATGTAAATATAAAATACTTGGAAATGGATAGACATTTCAGATTTTATTATTTTATTTTATTTTATTTTATTTAAGTTTTATTTTATTGACATCTCAGATTTTAGAAACAGAAAACACATGCAATTTTAATTTTAATTTCTTAACTCGCTTTGTAAGTTTACTTTTAAATTAAATTGACTACCATTTATGGGATATCCATGATATGAAATCATCTAAAACTGTCCTTTAAGTGATAAAAGAATATATTTTTTAAAAATTGTACTGATGATAGTCTTTCATGATCCCTAGAGGCAGGCTCAGACAAATCTGTGGTGAGGTTATTTTTAAATCTACCCCATATATGAAACTTTTCATTTTGTCTTTAACGAGATGATCTTTTTAGGTTTATTCCTATTTTATTCGAGAACAGAAAACAAAACAGCTATCTGAAGACATTTTTTGAAAGTTAAATACGGCTGGTCCTTTGGTGTGGAAATGAAGTCAGTGCTCTTATTTTACCAACAGAAAACCTGAGGCTGGAGAGTCCCAAGATAACAGGTCCAGCCCGTAGCCAAGGCAGGATGGCGCTCTTTACAGTTTGCCAAGCTGACCCTACTGGCCAGCTTGCCAGCTACAGAGTAGGATGTGCACGTGTTATCTCCACACCGACTGATAAGAGAATAAAAAGCATCTCTAAAACAAATGCATCTTGTGGAGAAAGTAGGATGAAGTAATTTCAAACATGAATGCAAGCGACTTGAAGAGGCAAACATAATCTGGTCAGTTGGGGGTTTTGTAAGAAGGCTCACATTTTAAATGCCTTCCTCCACTAGGAAATAAACCTAATAAGAAGGATTGGGGAATTTCGCGTTCTCTCTTTTGGAAAAGCAGAATATATGGATAACTACACAGACCTCACATTCTTGGGAAATTATAGATTATTTTAAAAAGGGGTTTAAAACCCTTAGACTCCCAAGAGTTCAATCTGTAACCCCCTGGGTTGTTGCCACCCTCCTTTCCCACTGCCTGGGTCGAGGAGGACCAGGCCAAGGCATTAGTCAGCAGTTTCTGAATTCTGACCCACAATAGGAAAGATACTTCCAGACAGGAAAAATAGATGGAGGCAATTACAAACAGCTGCCTGATTGATGGTTGACATTGTCAGGGCTCCACTGTATGGCAGATTGCAATGATGTTGAACTCCCCTTGCCACCAGTGGACGTTGCTATTGGCAACCGTGCAGTGAAGCCAATAAAAAGGCAAGGAAATGAAGGGAAAACTCAACCTTAGTGGAAGCCGGAGGGTCTGCGCTATAAATTATGTTCCCCTTAGCAATACGCAGCATCCGTGTTCAGGATCGCTATGGTGCTTGTAGCTGCCTGCAGTCTCCACGGGCCCTGGGTCTAGTTTTATCACCAGGCACATGCTTTCAAATGTCGCTAGAGATAGACTGGCATCTGTCTGTCTGGGCTGCTTATATTGTTGGGGAGGATAACAGATGTGGGTTCGTCTCTGCCTCACCCGGTCTGTTTTTCAATTCCCGCTTGTGACATAAACCTGATCTGGCACAATAGCCAGCAACACCTGCAGTGCTTCCGAGCCCTAACTCCACCCACCCTTTGTTCTTCACCTGAGGAGAGACAGCCCTGCAGAAGCTATTTCCTTTATAGCAGAGTGATTCCGAAAACTGGCTTAATAAAATCCATAAATCTGAACAGCCTCCTCTTACCTGCTCTGCGGAGGCAATTTTTCCTGCACTCATTTTCTCCGCTAGTCCCTCTAGTCTTCCCTGCAGAGGCAGCTGTAAAGGGCAGCTAGGAACATTATATTTTAGGACTCCCACTCCTTCCTTCTCTTTGTCAAACCCCCCTCTGCTCAAGTATCTCTCTTTTCTAAGCAATTGATGACAGGATTGTGCACGCCCAGGTGATTTGGTTACAAGTGCTTTGTCTGTGTGGAATGACTTTCACCTTCCCTTTGGGCAGTTTTCCGACCACCTGCTTCAGTGGCTTCTCCTCCCCGTTTCCCCCTTTCCTCTTCCTCTTCTTCTTTCTCCTTCTTTTACCCCTCTTTGCCTGGTTTATAATTGTACTTTGTTTCTTGCCACCTGGCATCTTACTTCTTCCCTATGTGTATCTGCTCTTCCCTCACTTCCGCTTGGTACCTTAATTTACCCATTTTTTTTTTTTTTTAAAGAACACATGTGCTGAATGCCTGCTCCATGCCAGCAAAACAATGTTCTTTGTGGATCTCGGTCCCTATTTCCTTAGTATTTGAGTAATGAAGTTAATAACTGATACTGGCCAGGGGCAATAAGAACAAAACATGGTTTATAAATTTTAGATTTTTCAGAGATGGAGTGAACTTCAAGGGTCATCTGATCCAGGGGTTTCCAACTCCTCAGAGTCCCTTTATGGAGCACCATGTATGTGATCGAAGACCTGCGGGTGTGCTGGGGCTGTGGATCCCCCAACTGGCTTCAAGGGGAGGACTCACGGAGAATGTTTTATATCTCGGAGATTCCATGTGAGATTTATTTGAACAAAGAGTTACAAGGTTAAAGCATGTTTGAAAACCATTTCCTAAGTGTAGTCTCATTTGACAAATGAGGAAACAGACTGACGGAGAGAGGTTAGGTGAAGTGTCCAAAGTCATCCAGTCACGATGCCAAAGCTAGCTTCTCACTTCCCATTCTTTGGATAAGGCATAGCGTGACCTCAATCTCAGGTGAAATGGGAGGCAAAGTGGCTTTCTAGTCATTGCATTTATTTCATATAGTTTATTCTCACCCATTGTAAACCTGGCTTTCCATAGAATATGTAGTCTCTGCCTACACCATTATTTGTTCACCTGCCAGACATTATTTCTAATACTTAAGGAAAAATCCAAAATTGGAGACTCCTGCATTTGCCTGAAGGTTGGTAGTGATAGTGACTTTCAGTTTTATACAAACACCATCACTAGGAGAACTCAAGGTAGTCCATGATCGTTGTCCATGGTGCTGCTGTGCCCTGTTGCAATATCTGGCTGCTGGAAATAGTTTCTAAATGTTCATATGCCACTTGTGGTAAATCCAATTATAGATTTTCTTTCACCCTTACTTTAATTAAAGCCTATTAATCTATTCCTTCTGGGAGTAGAGTTGGTCTACAATGAAGATTGAATTAGAAAACTGAAAAAGGGGACCACCATCCCAATGCAGTGTTATGAATCCTGTGTAAACCCCAATCAGACAAACACATTGAATGTATTTCTACTACAGCTATTTTTAGGGGAAATGTGGGAATAGTTGGTGTTTGTAAGGATAATATAGTTTATCTTTTACAAGTCTCTTGGCTCCGAGCCATCATTAAGAAGCTTTAGGATAAAAATAAAATACCTCTACAGAATACAAATCAGGGTTCTTAGGACAGCCTGGCACTGAAGGGCACTGGGGAGAGGATGCAAGGGCAGGCATTGTTGCCTTGTAGCAAAGAGAAGAGCCATATGCAAAATGAAGCAGCTCTAGTGACGCCCGCACTGGTCCATGTTCCCTTGGGTCAGAATGGCCAGGGCCGCCTGGATCCACAGCTGTCCTCTGCCCAGCGCCTGTCTCAGTCCCAGGCCATGTCTTTTCGTCATGGAAAGTCCAGGATCCTGGGGTGTGCTCCCTGCCCCACCTCCTCCTCTGTCCTTCCCATCACGCCTTTCCCTGGTGGCCACACGTCAAGGTGAAACCCCAGGCATGCTTCCCAGCTCATCCTCCAAACTTTCTGTCTGTCTGAGCTTTAAGGACGAATAGGATGAAGAGGCTGGGCCAAAGCTGGCCCGTCAGGATGCAGTTCTTTTGCAGCAGCAGCTGACCCCAGGGTTAGTTACTGTTGGCCCCGGCCACCAGGAGGCCCGCGGAGCAGGGGGAGGCAGCTGAGACCAGCAGCCTCTTCTGGTGCAGCTCTTCCCACTTACTTCTGTTCTCAGACACCGAATCCAGCATCGGCTTCAGTTTCACATTGACCTTCACCAAGGCCTAAAACAAAACAATCAGAAGGTGGGAGAGAGAGGAACTGGAGTCACTGACATGATTTTCCAGCTTTCCCGGGGAGAATGGAAACTGGCTGTGAGGAATGAAAGTGATGATTATTTGGTAACCACGAGCTATTTATAAGAAGTACCCATGCGTTGAGTGCTGCTGTTTTATACTAATAGAGCCGATGCAGAGAATGAACAAAATAAGACAGGTGGCTGAGTACTACTCCCGGGTGCCAGCCAATTAGATTATGATCCTGTGTTAGATCCACATCAAGCAAGAGGAAACAAACTAGCTCACACATGTTTACTAATATGTGTACCTTTGTCTGCCTGGGAGGCCTCCAGATCTCATTAGACCATGAACTTAAATTTTTACAAAAATAAACTTGCTCCACCAGAGATGACTCCAGGTGGACTTACCTGAATAAGAGGCCAGGCAAAATCTTGAAACAAGAGGAGGTTTTCATTTTTAAAGCAAAGATCTTGGAACCATGGCAAGGGTACAGATCTTTGGGAGAACATGTATGGAAATGGACAAGAGGGAAAAGAAAAAGGGTTGGGGGATGGACAAAGGGGTGTAGGAGAGATGAGGGAAGAGGAAATGTAGGATGTAGAGACTGACCCATGAGGCTAATGAAGGTCAGGATTTAGGGTCCTCCCTTCTAAATATTGCCTTTTTACTTAACTATGTTTTTTTTTTTTTTAAGTCCTCTACTCCCCAATGGTATAAACTTTTGGCCTCACAAGACTTGGATGACCCCAAGGGGAACAAGGATCGGGGAGCTGTGGGGTGTTAGCTCATGGAAAGGTAACACTTCCTGTTTCCTCTTTATGCCTCGGGTCCGGGTCCGGGTTCTGTGGCCACAGATGAGAACCCCAGGGGCGTGGAGACAGCTTGCAGGTGTGTCTGCCCGGTGCATTACCAGGGAAACACACCACCAGGAAGCACACCCCCTGAAAAGCTCTCTCCCAGCTGGAGCAGTGGCTAGGGGGCGGCCAAGAGCAAAATCCTCCGCAGGAGAAAGAGCTCCCTTCCCTACGCCTGGCTGCAGCCACCTGTTTATCCCCTCCCCCTTCCTCTCCAGCAAGTGATGGGACCACAGGTAAAATGTAACTGGGTGTAAAGTAAGTAGGCGAGGGTTGAAACGCCCGGAAACAACTGGTATGCCTCCGAGCGACAAGCACGCCAGCTTGGCTGAGATGATGTTCTTTCACATCGATGTCCCTCATTTAAAAAAATATATATACTTTATTGATTTTTGTACAGAGAGGAAGGGAGAGAGATAGAGAGCTAGAAACATCGATGAGAGAGAGTCATCGATCAGCTGCCTCTTGCACACCCTCTACTGGGGATATGCCCGCAACCAAGGTACATGCTCTTGACCGGAATCGAACCCAGGGCCCTTCAGTCCCCAAGCCGACGCTCTATCCATTGAGCCAAACCGGTTTTGGCTGTCCCTCATTTTTTGTTGTTGATAATCTTCAACTGAGGATATACACTGAGTGACCAGATAATTATGATCTCTGAATGCATAATAATCTGGCCACTCAGTGTGTGTGTGTGTGTGTGTATGTGTGTGTGTGTGTGTGTGTGTGTGTGTGTGTGTGTGTTAGAGGACCAGTAGCATGAATTCGTGCATGGGTGGAGACCAGCCAACTTGGCCAGGAGGAGGGGACATGGGCGGTTGGCCAGCCTGCCTGCTGGTTGAAGTCCTGCTAGAGAGGACAATTTGCATGTTAGCCTTTTATTATATATATAACATAGGATTATTATATAACATAGACACTGAGTGGCCAGATTATTATGCGTTCAGAGATCATAATAATCTGGCCACTCAGTGTATTTTCTCCATTGATTTTTAGAGAGAGTGGAAGGGAGGGGAAGAGACAGAGAGAAACATCGACGTGAGAGAAACACATCGATTGGTTGTCTTCCCCACGTGCCCTGACCTGGGCCGGGGATTGAGCCTGCAACCCAGAATTGAACTCGGACCACTCAGTCTGAGGGCCAGTGCTCCAACCAGCGAGCCAAACCCCTAGAGCAGTGTTTCCCAAACTTCTCTCATGATGAGAATCACCTGGTGGAGTTGTTAAAACACAGATTCCTGAATCCCAACTAAGAAGTGCTAAACTAGAATTTTTGGGAACATATAGGTAAAATTGTATACTTAACTAGTGCTCTAAGACAGATGTTATATACAGAGCACTAAGTTAGGTATGCAATTTTACCTATATGTTCCCAAAAATTCTAGTTTAGCACTTCTTAGTTGGGATTCAGGAATCTGTGTTTTAACAACTCCACCAGGTGATTCTCATCATGAGAGAAGTTTGGGAAACACTGCCCTAGAGCAACATCTAATTGTAAACCAGATGTATTAGTTATTCCATACAAAAATAAAACAGCCATATATAACCCAGGCAGCGATCAAAATCCCATCTATGTCCATGACAAAAAATGCAGGTGCCTGTGCCTGCTCAACGTATAGTGTTTTTGTTTAGCCAGCAGAGTGAGGTAGCAACCAGGGCCACGGTTTCATTTAGCATAGCTTGGCACAGGCTCTCTTCTCTCTGCTCAGGCCTTTTAATTAAACTGACTACTGTAATTCCTATGGAAATTAGTGTTTATGTTATTTTCCCACTACAAAGGCATTTCTCTAAGAACTATTTTTTTTTTTTTTAATCCCGGGAGCACAAATTGGATTTTTTTTTTTTCTGTCTGAAATGTAATTAAAAACTCATTTGATTACTATATTTCTGGCTCTGTTTTACTTATTAAATTCCAGTAATCAGTTTTCTTTTATGAAGCTGCTGGAAAATGATCTCAAAAGCAACACATTTTTCTCTGCTTTGGCAGGTTCCCGAGCATTTTACTAAATTACACTCATAGCACCTGCCCATGATTCGAATTACTCCACCGATTTGTTCCTGACACCATTTAAGTTTGTTTGGCTTAGTCCCCCAAAGAGGTTTCTTGCCTTTATCTAGCTCTTTGTTCTCCCTCTTGCTTCCTTTGTGTTGAAAAACATCTTTTTGGGGGGGTCACATATTTCTCAGAATTCCTTCTCTCTGCTACACTATCCTTAATCACAGAATTGGCATTCTAGACTATCGTTTTCTCTGGCAGGTGCTGGTTCTAGGCAAAGGCAGAGAAAATACAATCCTGAAGAATTACTCCTCCCCACCCCCACACACTACAAATGTGTTACACAAATGCAGTTAACTGAGAGAATACAGAACTATTGGAATATTAGGAAAGCAAGGGATGACCCACACACCTAAGTTCCAAGGTCTATCGGGAGGAGAATTGCTCCCAGTATTTAGAAAGGCATGTGTATTCTTGTAGATTTCTCATCAGCGAGTGCCACCAGATGAGTTCTGTGCGAATGCCTCTAGGATCTGTCTTGACTTGCTGTTCACTCGGAGAAAAAGAAAGAAACCACTTCTTGCCTGTCTGCTTTTACACAGAGGGACTCAGGTACTTGTGCTCTGTGCCATCTGCCCGGGGCCGCTGGGTCTCCTCTGTGGCATCCCTGTGGAGTTTCAGTTTGTATTCATGTCCAGAGGCAGTAAACACACTGCTTCCCAGGGGCGTTCAGTTTACTTTTGGTTTTGACTTTAGAATGCTGTTCCTTACATTGAGCTGAAATCTATGTCCCCGTAACTTCTGCCTAATGGTTTCAGTCCTTGGGGTGCTTGTCCCTTAGGCCAGAAGCTACTTGGGCAATGTAGGACTGATGGCTCATGTGCGCCTCAACTGCAGGGTAGGGTTGGATCTGACCCAACAGCCCAGCCTGGGATGTGCTGCATCCCGGGGGGCAACTGTGTGGATATCACTGGGGCTCTAAGCTCCCTCCTGGCCCCCCACAGGCAGGGCCTTGGACACACGCTCTGAGCGACACAACCTGACGCATCCAGTCACCCAGGTGGCTTAGGAACCCCACTTCCTTCCTGATTCAATGCACACCCCATTGTTCCACTGTGACCATCATGTACAGTTTATTCCATGTTTTACTGTTTTGAATAAGTAATATATTCACATAGTCCAGTGGATACAACGGGTACAAGAGGTACCTTGTAAAATTTCCTTCATCCCCTGCCCAGACACCTAGATTCTTTCTGAGAGGCCACTTGGGTATTGCTCAGAAAGGTTTTATGCATATGTAAGCATATATACATATAGGCACAGCATACATGTAGATGTACATTAGGTATATATGTAGATGTATATAATGTATACGTGCAATACATTATACATATATTACATAGGTATATATGTATCATTTAATTGATTCCCTCACCATTTTCTTTCAGAGAGGGAGTGAAATCTAACCTTTGTGGAGCCACGGTATTATAATACCTGAGTGAGAACAAGTGTGCTGTGTAGAAGTTAGAATTGCGGGATACAGGGAGGGAAGGGCCTGCATTCCAATATTCCATTGCTATGCCAGAGTTTCTCTTCTGCAGAGCTTACTCTGATATGAGTTCCTTCTACTGCAGTTTTCCTCTCGAAAGTTGTATTTTTAATTTATAGAAATTTGATTTGTTTCTTTTTTCTAAAACTTTCCATGATTCTGTCATGCCCAATCCTTCCCCTACCCACTTGAGCATATAAAATATAATAAATGTCTTATGTCCTGTCTATCAATTCTATGATCTGTATCACTTCTGAGCTTGTCATTGATTGATTTTTCTAATTATTATAGATCTGATTTTCTTGCTTCTTTGCATGCGTGGTGATTTTTTATTGGATATCAGACATTGGAAACTTTTATGTTGTTGAGTGCTGGGTTTTTTAATTTTTAAGAAATTTCTTTAAACATTTTTCAGTTTTGTTCTGGAATGCAATTAGGTTACCTGGAAATAATTTGATCCTTTTCAGGCTTGCTTTGAAGCTTTGCTAGGTGGGTCCAGATCAGTCTTTAACCTAGGACTAATTTGGGCCCATTATCAGAGACAGTAATTTTCTGAGATTTATACCCAGTACCTCAGATATTTCAAAGTTTTCTGTAATAGTCCATTTGGTGGGAACGTGGGCTTTCCCCAGCCTGTGTCAGCTCCGAACAACAAACAACTGTTCTATTGCTGCTTTTTGCTGGTTCTCTCCTCAGCCTCAGTAGTTTCCTCACCTGCATGTGGTGAGAACCCAAGACCCCTCCGCGGACCTTAGCTCTCTCTCCTGCCCCTCTTTTCTCTGGTGTTCTTCCCTGGGAACTCGGATCTCCTGGGCCTCCAAGAGTCCGGGCTCTGCCTCCACATTGAGACCTCTGGGCTCAGCCTGGGGTCCTCCTCTGTGCTGCAGTCTGCAAACTCTGCAGGTAGGAAGCTGGGACGGTTGTAGGGCTCACCTCACTTGTTCCGTTCTCCCAGAAACCACTGTACTGTGCTGCCTGTTGTCCACTGTCTGAAAACTTTCATGAATTTCTCCTTCTTTCGGGCCCTGTTGTGAATCATGGCCGTCAGTGGCAGTCTCGCATTATTGGGGTTAACGGTCTTGGGTACTATCCCGAGAGTTCCCAGGGAGAGTGGAAACAAGGCCTTTCTTCTTATCTCTAGCTCCTAGCAGTGACAGCCCCTCTTCTAACACCCCCCCACCCCTCACTGAGGGGGCAGGAAAAAGGGGGAGGGCCAGGACAGCTGCTGCTGGTGGAGAACGGGGTCAGGACGTTCTGACCTGTTACACAATCCTGCTGCAAAAACAAGCCCAGGATGATCCCCTTGGGAAATGAACAGAGAATTCTCTCTTGTTACCATTATTCCCGAGGCCTTGTTTTTATGGTACCAATGCACCAAGCTGCTCTGAGTCAGATTCTGGCCTTGCTTTTCCTTGCCATCATGATCCATATCTACTATCACTAGTGCCATAAGTGCCCACCATCACTTCTTAGAATTCAAGTGCTGGATAGATGGGCAGATGTGGGACAAGGGAACAAGCAAAGAGAGAGCCATGCTCTTAGAGCAAGTTACTACTCCTATTCTCAGTTATTGGAAGGGGGCACAGAGGCACCCCACACATGAAAACCAGCTTTACCTTGGAACCCAGTTAATGTCCAACTATGTCATTAAGACCTTTTAAAAATGTGGAGGAATCCATCTGTGTTGGCTATTTATTTATTTATTTTAAGGCACAAAAAAAAAAAAAAAAAAGAAAAGAAAAAGAAAAAAAAAGATGATTTTCATGTCCTATTATTGAATTATATATTTCCAGAGTTCTGATATTAAGACTTAGTATTTTTCTGCTTTCCCTCATTCCTAGCTTACCCAAGAAAAATAATCAGAAACTAAGAGGCCCTAGGTGGTTTGGCTCAGTGGCTAGAGCCTCCATCTGAGGACTGAAGGGTCTCGGGTTCGATTCCTGTCAAGGACACATGCCTGCATTGTGGGCTCAATCCCCAGTAGGGGGCATGCAGAAGACAGCTAATCAATGATTCTCTCTCATTACTGATGTTTCTAAAATATCTATTTTTTGAATCTTGTATAATAAAAGAGAAACATGTAAATTGATCATATCTCTGTGACACCAACCAGCCAATCAGAAGTGAGTATGCAAATTAACCCACCAAAGATGGCTGGTCAGTTTGCATACACAGGTGCCAGGTGGAGAGCAGAGCAGGCGAGCTGGTGGCTTAGAGGACTTGACAGAGTGGGAGGCCATGGGACAGAAACAGAGCTGAAAGGGAAAACCAAGAGTGCAGGGAACACAAGGAATTCTGGAAATAGTAGTTCTGTTGGCAGCCCCAGGACCAGAAGTGGAAGCCCAGAGTGCAGTGAGCACTAGGAATGCTGGGAATTGTAGTTCTGGTGGCAGACTGATCTCCTAGACTAGGGTTTCCCAAAGTGTGGTACCCGTACCCCCAGGAGTACGGGAAGAGTTTGGTGGGGGTATACACTGCATCGTGCTTAGCTGCGCCTAATTCTACATTCTCATGAATACGAGGGGTACTCAGCATTATGAAAATTATAGAAGGGGTACACATATGTCAAAAGTTTGGGAAACACTGTCTAGACACTAGAGCAAAGTGAGCCTGGAGCAAGTTACTGTTGTGGTGAGGGATAGAGAGAAAGCAAAGGTGAGAGACGTAAGTAAAATTAGAGTGTCTAGAAAAAATTAAAGGGAAGATATTCTAAAACTTCCAGGAAATATCCACCAATGAAACAAAGAAAAAAAAATGCCTCTATTATTCTGTGAGCAACAAAAAAACAAAATGAGTTGAAGTCTCAGACAATTTGCTCATATGATTACAAAGAAAAGACAGAAACTCCCGGATTGGAGAGGGCTCTCCTGAGGGCTCCCAGATTGGAGAGGATGCAGGTCAGACTGAGAGACACTCCCCCACTCCTCCCCTCGCCCCGTGCACAAATCTTCGTGCACTGGGCCCCTAATAAAATATAAACATAGACTTTGGAGCCCTTCTCAAATATCTGTTTGAGGCAATATTCCCATTATGAAGAGATGATTATTTTACTACTGTACTATTTACTTTCTAAGTGAAAATGTCAAAAAGCCCACATAGGGGTTGGTATTTTGTAATGGAAAAACAGCCTAGCTGGTGTGGTTCAGTGGATTGAGCATTGTCCCATGCACCAAGAGGTTTCTGGTTGGATTCCCAGTCAGGGCCTATGCCCAGGTTGTGGGCTTGGTCCTCAGTAGGGGGTGTGCAAGAGGCAGCAGGTCCATGTTTCTATCTTCTCTCCCTCTCACTTCCTTTCTCTCTAAAAAAAAAAAAAAAAAAATCAACTGAAACATAAAAACTTTTTTAAAAAAGGAAGATCATTGTCAGGATATAACCAGCTGGTATCCTCTCTGCTCAGCCCTTCAAGAGGAGGGGCAAGAGAGCATGCAAGTGGCAGCAGGCTCCAAATGCTTTTGACTCCACATGACTGGCCGGTTGCATGTGCAAAGGGCATCTCTGAGAAACCAAGGAGGCCTCCGCTTCAGGTAAGTGACTTCAGAGAGGAGTGTCCAGTTCTGGGAGCAAATTCAAACTTTAACTAGTGAACTGTTCAACTGCTAATCCTTCTTGGTTCCCAAAGATTGAGATTATTCATGATTTTATCTAACATATTCCTGAATTCCATATCCAGGCTGCAACGATGCAGTTGGCCAAGAATTACATTTGCCAGCATACCTACTCTTCCATTTTGTTGTAAAGGCCAGAAAGTGAACTGACTGCCCAAAACTGAACTCGTCACCTTCCCCCAAACCCTCCTCTGCTCTTACGTTTACTCTCTCAGGGAACTGATCATTCTCATCTCCACCAACCGCCCACCCAGAAATCTGTGGGTCACCCCTGACATTTCCCTTTCCTCCCACACCCAAACTATCGCCAAGTTGTGTCAATCCTACTTCCCAGGTGTCTTTTGTGACTGTCTATTGCCATTTCTACAACCTTAGCTCAGACTGCCATCATCTCTTCATCTGCTTTAAACCAGCTGCAGCCTCCTCACTGGGCCCCTGCTTCCCCTTGTTCCTGGCCAATCCACTCTCCACATTGTGGCCACCCTTGAACGGTCACTCCCAATCACATGTCACTCTAACCTTGTCACTCCCTACCCTGAACCTTTCAGTGGCTCCCGCTTGACACAAATGTGCTATAAGATCCTACCCCAAAAAAAATAAAAATAAAAAAATTGTAGTATTAACAGAGAACTAAATCCAAAAATCAAACAAAAGGAGAAATAAACCATAAAATCCAAAGGAAATTTGGATTATGGTACCAAACACAGAGTTTAGCCTGTGTGGCTCAGTGGTTGAGTGATGAACCATGAGTCAAGAGGTCACAGTTCGATTCCAGGTCAGAGCATATGCCCGGGTTGTGGGCTCAGTCCTCAGTAGGAGGCAATCCATAGATCATTCTCTCTCATAATTGATCTTTCTAACTCTCTCTTCCTCTATCTTCCTTTCTTGGAAATCAAAACAAACAAACAAACAAACAAACAAACAAAAAACCCCACCATATTAAAAACATATGAGTTTAGAAATTCCAAAAATAATCCCATCAAGTTTTCTAAAATCTTTCTATGTATTGTAACATTTTCCTGAGTGAAAAAAAAAATAAAATAAGCTAAACTCCACATGGTGTGTTTGGCAGGGGACTAGCCTAAGTGCTAGTTACTGCATGTGAGAGCAGATGGAGCTGGCTGTGGGGCCCAGATGGGAAACAGCAAACAAATTCCTCCTATACCTCACTTCTTCCCTCCCCAGTTCAATGGCCTCTGAAACTCAAGGTTGTGTAAAAATTAATTTGCATTCAATTGCTTAAGATAATGTATTAACTACCATACGAGGCTTCCAGCAGTTTCTAAAACTTGCTTTGAAAAACAAACAATCAAACACTAATGGTGAACACAGAAGCAAACCAAGACTTTTTTGGATAAATATTTTTAAATATTCACATTAAAGAACCCAGCTTTAAAATACGGTAAGTCTTTAGTGTGTAATTGCTAATGTCAGAAAATGAATCATCACTTACATAGGTTACACACATAACATGCTAGGCATTGTGCACTATTGGGTTCTTTATAGGCTAGAATGCAGTGAAGTATAAAGGGCTCTATCTAGCCTTATGACTTCTGTTCCATTTGGGGACAGAGCCATTGACTCCATCAGGACTGTGATATCTCTAACAGAGATTGCTACTTTGCCTGCCCAGTATGAATTTGGCCTTCCGTGAGCTTCGGAATGGCCAGGGAGGTTTAGGCGGAATTCATAAGGAGGAACTTCTGAGACAACTCTTAAATGGGAGTTTATGCAGCTTAGAGGTGCATCCTTTGCCCTCGCCTCTCTTTCTCTCTCACTGCTGGAATGTTAACATGATGGCTGGAGCTACAGTGGCCATCTTGTAATTATGAGGTGCCCTTGGATATAAACAGGGACTGGGTTTCTGATGGCTATGGAACTGCCATGCCATAGCAACCTCAGTTTGACTTCTCTGGGTTATTGTTTATCACGTAAAGAAAAACAAATTTCTCTTTTGTTTAAGCTCTTGTGATTTCAGATCTCTGCCACTAGCATCTACATGCAATTCCCGATTGAGAGTATCAATGCTATGTTGTAGATCTTCATTTTCTGTCTACCTGTGCAGGTGTCAGATAATTCTATGCATTTTGATTCTTGAACAAATTTCATGCCTTGGGGAGTTATACTTTAATGTGTTTTGGGCAATGGGTTATAAGTGGACTGTAGTAGACAGCAGAAGCTACACCAGAATCATTCCATGTGCTCTGAGTAGGCACATAATTTAGGGTTACCAACAGGCGTGCCCCCAGGGATTGGTGGAAGGATGGGAATAGGCATCAAGCTGAGGCAATCAGAGCTCTCTCTAGGTTTTACATGGATCTACTGAAGAGGAAGTTTTATTTGTTTTCATTTTATTTATTTATTTATTTTGGGTGTGAATAATTACTGTAATAAACATGTGATCTTAAAGCTGCCAAGACATGTGAGGAAAGCCTGGTTGGGTGAAGCCAAAACATACCTTGGAGGCAGGGAGAGTGGACATGTGTCTTATGCTAGCCTTTGACTCCCCTGATGCAGCAGAAGGCACCAGCCCACTGTACCTCGAAGCTCCTCAGTTACTTGAGCTAAAGAAATTCCATTTGTTTAAACTAAGTTGAGTGAGTTTCTGGGTTCCAAATAGTGGGTCTTTTACTATTGTCATTTATTGCTCTGTTACCCCCAGGAATTACTTGGAATTAACCCTCCATCCCTACCCCAAACTTGAACTGGTGGCTGATGTGAGGGAGTCTCAGTGTCCCCAGGATAAACAGCTGAGCAGCCCTCGTCCCCCAAGTTAATGAGAGTCAGGGACCAGTTAGCAGTTCTCTCTCTTCTCCTTGAACCCCCAGAGTCTGCCAGATGCTTTAAAAGTTTTTTAAAAGGTTGCTCATTCTTAGTCCTCTATGGTATGGGGACTCAGAAAATACTCCCAGAAGATGCCAATTCCTTCTGGCGGCAAAGTCAGAAGGCCTATGAATTCTGGCTTCCAAGAAAAGAGGATTCAAAGGAACTGGTGGCGGCATCCATTTAGCCTGGATTTTCTCTATGGACCAAGAGAACTCGGACAGAAAGGAAAAACAGTAACTAGATGTTATTTTTTCCTTAGTGGGAGTTCAATATTACTCCATGATTATTATATTGGGTGAGAGTATTTTTCAAGATGGGAAGACTATTTTTATATATATGTTATTTACTCTGTTGATTTGTTACTATTCAGTAGTAACAGGTTGGCTAGATTAGATTTTTGGCAAATGTCAAAAAATGTCATCAGGACTTTGTTTTGTTAGTGATATTTGAGATCCTAAAACCTAAATAATATGAGACAGTTACCCAAGTAGCAGTAAAAATGATAAAGCTACGGAGCTACTAATGCTTAGTATGAGGCAAGCAAGCTCATTAGAATCTACCGAGAGAATGATTCAGATCTGTAATCAGAATCCTAAGGGCATAGTCCAGCCAAATTATAGCATCGATGTTTGCAGCATCGATGTCTAATATCCTGAAGACTAATTATAGTGCTAGTAATAACTTAGGGAGAGGTCATTTTCCTTCCAGGGTCTGAAGCAGATTGGTGTTGCCTATAAAAGTGAAAAAGCAACATAGTGTTATAGTGATTTTCTCTTCCTCTGGCCTTTACCTTTCCATTTCCTTCGTGACCTCTCAGGTTGCTTGGTTAGCTTATTTTATTTATAAGCTTAAGGATTCCTTTGTGGAAAATTATATTTACAGATGACATTCACATTCTGAATGTACGAGACGGGGATTTTAGTCTCCTTGGGTTAACAACATTGTTATTTCCATAATATAGGGCAAGAGTCTTAAATTCAGATGTCTCCAGGGCCAGGCCAGTAAAGTTAATGTATGAAATATGCTGCATGATACAGTTAGGAGTGGTGGGGCCTGTGGCAAACTGGACATTTTACAATTTTAAAAACAGCGTTCGACTAAATAAGGAAGTCTGTGGGCCAAATTTGTTGTGGGTCACAGCTTGCTCACTGTGATTGACAGTGAGACACATCTTGCCAAAGTGAACTAACCAGAGTATTGAATGTGTCCCATGTTCTTGTGTCTCCAGATGTGAGCTGATTAACCTCACAACAATGCTGTGACACAAGTCTTCTCTGCCCTGTTTTGACAGACGAGAAGACTGAGATGGGAAAAGTAAATTGAAAGAGCCAAAGTTTACATGGTCAAGTGTACAGCAGAGCAGGAGTGTCAGTCCATCTGAGTACAAAGCTCATGGTGTCTTCACATGAAAGATCTCAACTGGGATGGGATGTTGGTAATGACAGGTGACTCGCACCTAACTGTGGTGTGGGGACAGTGGGCAACTCTTTTGTCCTACTGTCTGTGACACTGTTTCAAGACAAATTTACAGGAGGGATGTGACCTCTCTGTTTAATGAAGAAACACCACCTTCCAAACGTTAGGTGTGGACAGTGAATCTTTTATTTGTGACACATCTACTCTCTCCTGCCTTGAGAGAATAAAACCAGGGTTTTAAGTAGTAAAACACAGGCAAGCTCAAAGACAGCCAGTGCTAATGGAAGCAAAGAGAACGGTCTCCTCTGTTATAATGAGTCCCTCTAGGATCCTGACATAGGTGATCCTGTTGGTTGGGTTTTCCAAGCAGATTGGTAGCTAATCAATCATGCTCGCTGGGTAGGCAACAGCTGACTGGGGAAGAATGGCTGCTGACCCAGAAGCCGCAGCCTTTGATGAATGGGGTTTCATATAAGAGGTGGTTGGAACATGTAAGTAAAACACAGCCACATAGTAACAATCCACCTCTCCACACACCTGGTAAAACTGTGCACCTGAGATTATAAAGAATTAGATAAAATCTATTATTTTTGCAAAGTTTAATGTGTAAAAAGCGCCATATTTAAAATTTAGTCTGTAGAGTTGCACAGAATTATTTACAATAGATATAATTTTTATACTGCGTACGTGTTTTGAGTCCTAGGGTTCTCCAAAAAAATGGGTAGGGTGCCTCTATGGGGCCTCTAAGAATAGATACCAGAAAACTCTATTAGCATTTGCTCTTCTAGTTTTTAGCTTAAACTATCATCCCTTAATATCTGCAGGGGATTGGGTCCAGGACCTCCCTGGGTAACAAAAGCTGCAGATGACTTATCTAAAACTAGAGGCCTGGTGCACCAATTTATGCACAGGTGGGGTCCCTAGGCCTGGCTGGCGACCAGGGCCAACCACAGGAGGTTGGCCAGCTTGGGGGAGGGATCGCGGGAGATTGGCCAGCCATGGTTGGTTAGCTGTGGGAGCGCACTGACCATCAGGGGGCAGCTCCTGCATTGAGCACTTGCCCTGGTGGTCAGTGTGTGTCATAGCTACCAGCTGGTCATCCAGTTGTAATGGTCGCTTAGGTTTTTATATATATAGATGACAATAACCCATATACATTCTACTATATACTTTAAATCATCTCTGGATTACTTTATAATACCTGATATAATGTAAGTGCTATGTAAATAGTTGCTGTATTGCATTGTTTAGAAAATAATGACAAGGAAGTCTCTTCATGTTCAGTACAGATGAAAACATCATAGGCCTACCTACAAAGTAAATGTTAGCAACAACGTAACTTTTTCCCCCCTCGATATTTTCTTTAAAAAATATTTTTATTGATTTCAGAGAGTAAAGGAGAGGGAGAGAGAGATATAAACATCAATTATGAGAGAGAATCATTGATTGGCTGCCTCCTGCATGCCCCATACTGGGGATCGAGCCACAACCTGGGCACATGCCCTGACTGGTAATCAAACCATGATCTCCTGGTTCATACGTCAATGCTCAACCACTGGCTTTCCTGAATATTTTCTATCCCCAGTTGGTTAAATATGCAAATGTGGACCCTGTGTATATGGGAGGCTGACTGTATTTGAAAGTCCCCAAAGAGCCAAAAGACTAATTATTTGCACTAATGAATTGCTTAGTTAGTGCCAGACAAATCCAATAATTACTGAACATTTCTTGTGAGAGTTTAAAAATGGTCCTCATGCCCAGAACTAAACAGTGCTCAGATTTAAGATGGGAAGCCATAAAGTCCGGCACCCAATGCTCCAGACCTACCAAGGGCCAGACCTTAAGCACCCATGAGAAACGCTCTGTCCTTAGGTAAAGATCCTTGGGGACAAAATCCTCTATGATTTTGGTGGTTTCTCTCCATATGTTAAGAGAGCCTTCTTTTTCTTGACTTTACAATATAATTTAAAAAGTGAGATTTTGGAGAGAGAGAATAAAAGACAAGAAAGGTTCATTTTACACATGCCACTGGGTGTATGGGGAGGATGTTGGATCATTAGCTTGCCTTCTCTTTGTCCAGAAAGGGGTCAATCTGTCTACTTTAAGACCTGTAGAGGGTTTGTTATTGTAGCTCTTCTCTACATTGCTAACACCCCACAGGACTAAGATATGGAAAATGTCTGCATGTGTGAGGACAGCAGGACTAATACCCTGAATACTTTTTAATTGTATTTTTGAAGTACCGTTAAAGGATGGGAACATTATAATTTTATAAACAAAAACTTCCTAATCAGCAACATTTTCTATCTAATGTTGGAAAGTTTTATATTAATTTAACTTTCAAACACTGACCACTTAAACTTATCCCAATAAAAACACACATTGGATTAGTGTTTGAACTAAATTCTAAAATTATGTGGAAAAATAAACAATACCCAGAAAATACTGAAAGAGAAATGGGAAGGTAAAACTAAGCTTATCATTCAAATATAATATAAAGCAATGTTAAATAAAATAGTATGATGAGGCAGGCAAATCGATAGAATAGAATAGAAAGAGTAAAAATAGAGTTAAATTTAAGGGAAATTAATATATGAGAAAGATGACCAAAGGAAAATATTAGTCCAAACCTAATAGGATAACTGGGTAACAATTTAAAAAACTAAAGTTGGATTCTGACTTCACACTTTACACCCAACAAAATACAGCAAAGCCAGATGAACTACAGATTACAAATATAAAAATGAAGCTATAAAATACTAAAAGAAGTTCTGAGGATTTAAAAATATAATTTTGGAATGGGGAAGCCATTCTATATATGACATAAAATCCAGAAGCCATAAAAGAAAAGATTCACAAATTTGATGACATAAAATCAATGTATTTCTGTACACCATAAACAAAGTAAAAAGATAAGTGACAACTTGGGGAAAACATTTGCCGCTTTGCTACAGATTAAGGCCTATTTCTTAATATATAATGGTCTCCTACAAATCAGTAAGAAAAGACCACCAGCCCAACAGAAAATGAGCAAAAATGAGAAGAGTTTACAGAAAAAATGCAAATGGTTCCTTAGTAAATATATCTAGACTAAAAATGTGATTAGACTTATTTATGATATGGAAAATACAAATGAAAACAATGAGAAAGATTTTGCACCTATCCTATGGACAAAATTCAAGAAGTTGAATGACATACTGTATTAGTAAGGATATAGAAAAATAAGCAGCTGAGATATTGCTGGTGGGAATATAAATTTGTTCAAACTCCACAAAGAAAAGTTGGTAATATATCAAAATTTCAAATGTCCATATGCCAAATGCCCAGCAATTACACTTCTGGGTATTAGTCCTACAAATAAAATGTGAAGATGATGCATTTACAATGATATTTATTGCACATTGTTCATTATAGTAAAGTATTAGAAACATCATCAGTGTCCTTAAGTAACTAAAACATTAATTGTTGGTTAATACTTTATTCATGTATAAAATCTAATACTCTACAGTTATCAAAAAGAATGAGACAGTTTCTATGGACACTGAAAACAGTAATCTAAAAAATAGATTAAGTGTGAAAAACAAGGTATGGAGTGGTATATACACTATGCTCATATATATGTACACATACATATATACACATGTACAATACATACATATGTGCATACACATAGATACATGTATATGAGCTCAATGTATATAAATACATAGATACACTCTATAAAAGTATATAAATATTATGTATTAAAAGAGTGTAAAAATACACTGTATTTATGCTTTTTATAGAGACCACCTTTAGACACATACATAAGAAATTGGTTACTGGTGGTTGGATAGGAATTGAGTACCTGGGGACACATGTCTCTAATGCTTTTGTTCCTTTTGAACACTGTTTACTGGGTGTGTATAAACTATTTTCAATAAAATATTATATGTAAAAGTTTAACATGAACTTTTTGATAAAGGGACTAGCAATCTCTGATCATGTGTTGAATTATTAAGTAACAAGTCATCGGATTATTAATAGTTAAAGAAAGGTTACAAGGATAAAAAAGAGAAGAGGCTCGTTTCATAAAAACCAAAATAACTTAGGGCTTCACCACCATAATTCAAAAATTGCTTTAGTACCTTAATATTTGTTGCCATGTTGTGTATACTCCCTCTTCCCCCGCCCCAGTCACCAATCCCAAATAAAGGCTGACTACCTCATTGATCCTAAACATTTCCTCTGAAAAGCGATCAATGTCCCCTGCCTGGCCATTAAATAGATTTTGAAAAACTCTTCAATCCCTATCAGTCTCATATCCTTATTTAGTTGCTCAAATGTGCCCTCAGCTGGGAATTGTGCGGGCTACTGTGATTCTGTTGTGTTCACCACTCATTTGAAGGGCCCCATCCATCATCATTTCTAGGCCTTTTCTGATGCAATGTAGCTTATTCTTTGTCTTTCTTAAAAACTGAATGGCTTTTAAATTATCCATTTATCTTCCTTCAGAGTTTCTGTTCAGTTTCTCAGGCCCTTTCAGGGCTGTCTTTACTACCTTGTTTGCTGACTTTTCATTCCACTGCTCCCATTCGTGGGGGCACCTCAGTTCCCCATGCTGTCCTTCAAAGCAAACTCCCTGGCTCCATCTGCATTCTGCTTGTTTGACATCTGTATCACCGCCACTAACGTAGATTTCCTTTTTAAATCCTGTCCCTTCTGGATTGCTTTCAAAACCCTGAGACAATATGTTTCAAATGTTATGGGTAGACGGCTGGGTGTATGGGAACACACTTGAAAATACAAGTCCAACGCCTTGGTTCTAAACCTAGTTTTGCCACCATCAAGTCAGGTCACAGTGACCTTTCAGGGTTTTGCTTCCCTCAGCAAGTCTGCTTCCAGTTAAAACATGTTAGCATTAACAACAGCGTGCTGCTTCTGTTTAAGGCGACCCAATAACCTCCTGAGACTGACATAATGCGAATGCCTGCACACACATCTCAGGTGGTTGAACTGGAGCCCAGATGTGACAGCAGAAAGAATCTAAGTTGTGTTACTTGATATCGGTATATTCTTGGGCAGGTTATAGAAACTCTGCAGCCTCAGTTTTCACATCTGAAAAGGGAGTTAAGAATAGTATATAAGTTGGTATTGCTAAGAGAATTAAGTCAGATAATGCTGGTAAGTCAGTCTCGTGCCTGGCACATACCATAGAAACTGCTCAAGAAATGCTGCTGTTGTAGACTCATTACAACCCAGTGAGATGGGCACTTTGGCTATTTTTATCCGAATTTACTACTGAGGCTACTGAAACGGAGAGGGCATATCCATTATGATAATGATAATGACTTACTTGTATGGAGGGATTTAACGCATAATGTTAAAGCATTTCCACATCCTTCATCCCCCTTCATTCAGACTCTTAGAAAGGTTGATATTAACTATCATCAATTCCATTTGTCCCAAGAAGAAAGTCACTTTTTAAAGGCCAGAGACCTTAAAAAAGTAGCACAATAGAGTAACTTTAGTCAAACCTACAAGGCAAGTAAACAAAGCATTCTTACTATCCAATCACCTTAAGAAAACTTATAATGGACTTTAGGTTTTATGGGTGTGGAGGGCAGATTTGAAAGAGGAAGCTTATAAAAACAGCCTTTACTGCCTCATCTTAGGTCTCTTTTCCTCTGTCTCTTTCTTTGTTTATCCTTTCCTATTTAGATTTTCCAGCTGTTCAGATCATCTATAGCACTGAGGCCACGGTTTACACAGTAAGACAAGGGTTTGGAGAATAACTCCTGCTTTGCTATTACTTTATGGTTCCATGGTTTGGCCCTCCCTGTGTTTGCAGGAGGCATTAGTTCACATGCTGAAACTCCCCCTGATTCACTGGGGGCATTCTGCACAGCAAGTATAACCTCCTTAGTTTCTCAACTGTGAAATAAACACAGAAATGCTAACGCCCACCACAGGGCAACTCAGAAATGGCAGGTTATTTCGGGGCACGCTGAAAGATGCTGAGGGAAGGCAGCTCTTCCTAACCCTGTCACTCTTTCCTGCTTCTGTCACTTCCACTCTGGCTATGTGACTGGGTAACAACTTACACATCCCTGTTCTGGCGTGGTTGTGGCACTCAGTGTGGCTGAGTAACAGAGATAATGAATGCAAAGCAGTACAATGTGCTATCACAGGAAAACACAGAGTCCCAGAGGCTGGGATATCTACCTCCTGGGTGCAATGAAGGGTTTTACAGGAGCCTGCCATCTGAGCAGATTCCTAAGGTTAGAATGAGATTTTCTGCAAGAAAAGGGGAAGGTAGGCCTGGCAGAGAGACCTTGTAAGTAAGGGCACGAGGATGTATTATAGACTGAAAGAAGGTGGCTTTGAAATTCTGGCTCTGTTATGTATTAACAACTTCAAGTCCATTAGCTTCTTTAGGTTTCAGTTCCTTCATATGTAAAACAGACGATTAGACATTATAGCGTTAGACATTATAGGATCGAGAATGGAGTATTTTCTTCCTTCACAAAGTTAGAGTCAAATTTAATCGTGTATATAAAAGCAGCTTGTGAACTTTAAAGCTTACGCCCATATCCAGTGGCAAATACAGTCTGCTCCAGTCTGCATAAGGATACTCTGGTATCTGTAGGTCTCTGATTCTGAGCTTCTTCTCTCCAAACTCAGTCTGACAGGAGTCTCTAACTCCATTTGAGACTGGCTAACAGACTCAACTGTTGGGCTGTCATATTGGTGCTCTCTCTAGTCACATTGCCACATAGCATCTTCTTGCTAAAAGGAGGCAAGGTGGCTTGAGTACTTTAATATTTTTATGGCTACAACCCAGATAATTAAATGTGAGTGCTGATAGCTGGGGATTCAAATAATGCCTCCCTGAATTCTCTTAGAACACGTTGAAGAGAGTCCTAAAGATTATTTGGCAATAGCATAGTAAGAATGCTTTGTTTACCTCCTGCTCACTTTCTAGGAGCTCAAACCATGCTGCCCCTCAAAATGAACATTAAAGTGAAGAAATTTTGAAGGGGCATTTACAGTACAAGAAAATAATCTTTAAAAGAGACTTTGATTCATGATCTGGTTTAAAAAAATGATAATTTTCTTCTCTATCTACCTGCCTTCGTTCTCTCCCTCCCTTCTTCCTTTCTTCTGAAAAGAATAAAAAAAGAGAGGTAAATTAGTTGTTAAAATATACTTTCTAGCCTGGCTGGTGTGGCTCAGTGGTTGAGGTGGATCTATGAAGCAAGGGGCCAGTGTTCAATTCCTAGTCAAGGTACATGCCTGGGTTGTAGGCTTGCTCCCCAGTAGGAGGCATGCAAGAGGCAGCCAATCAATTATTCTCTCTCACCATTGATGTTTTTATCCCTCCCTCTCCCTTCCTCCCTGAAATCAATCAAAAATATATTTTAAAAAATGCTTTCAAGAGGAACTAGGAAATAAGTAAAGACAGTATTCCAAACCTTGTATGAACTTCAAGTTAAATGATTTCTAGCTTCATGATTCCAAAGTAGGAACACTTTAAAAAAAAAGTTATTTATGCTGGTTAGCTGGATAAGGAGAACTAGATCTTATCTTAAATTCCACCTTCAAAAGCCTTATTAAGGAGTATATTATCATTTTTTTCACTGGAGTCCAACATTTTAATATGGATTCATGATGGCAGTTTTGAGCTCATAAAATACATATAAATAGGGATGGATTAAATGCTACTGCATAAAGAAGAGGTGTTTTTAGTTGCATGAAGTAAAATCAGTGAAAGTGCATTTTAATTTTTAAAATGTATGCAGAGCTGGCTGCTCTATGAAGTAAAACTTCTTTTTTAGAGGTGGAACATTACAAAATTAAGCATCCTGGCATCAGGAAGAGCTTTGAGATGTAGCCAAGGCTGTGAGATGCCTTCACTGGCTGCATATCTGCCCGATGCAGGGAGTGGCATGAACATCAATGCTCTTCTATGAATGAGCCCTCTGTCATTCGGCATTTCATCCCACACAGCACATAATTTTTGGATGTTTGTATCAATAACTATTAGTACTACAAGATCTGAAAAGTCTTCAAAGTGAAAAAAAATATTAATTTTAATCATGATAAACTTAGTGTGCTTTATTGTATTATTTCTTGAAATCATACATACAGTATACAATATAATTTTTGATATCTATGCATATGTGCTAGTTCTCTCTATTAGATTGAATGATGACTACATTTTTCTGACATTGAATAAAAACAAATTTTCATGTATTTCCTAGTTGAAAAACTCAAAAGCCCTGAAAAATTCATGGCTATAAACTGGTCTTTTACATTAGAATTAAGGGCCAATTCAACCATGGTGAAAACTAAACCACTTTCTAAAAAGAAATGGCCATATACTTCTGGTTATGGATGTGAATATAATAGCGCATACTCAATGATATGTTTTTTATATTTATAGATGATAATTTAAAATGACATCATAACCCAACTGCGTACATTCATTCCACTGCTCACACCTGGCGCTCTGCACTGTGATTATCTTTGTGGGGAAAGGAAGTGGGGGAGGGGGAGAGGAGAGGAGGCCAAGAAGCAGGGGATCTAAAGGACGCCTTCCTCATTCAGCTTTGAGAGAGAATAACCCTCAGCTGCAGCTTGGTGTGGTGAAAAAGGGGCTTTCTAAATCCCAGAACTCTCCTGTCCCTGTTGAGAACCAAGCCTGGCTAAGTCAGGTCCTCCAGCTGTATTACAAAGCTCTTGGTGGAAACCAGATAAGGGCCATTCCATCCAATAAGGAAACAAGAATTTTCCAACTTCCCACTGTCTGTTGCAGGAGCCCCATGACATTTTTATAAAGACACAATACTCTTGCCAAATTTTTCCTTTTTTAAATGGAGAGAGAAAGAGAGAGAGAGAGAGAGAGAGAGAGAGAGAGAGAGAGAGAGAGAGAGAGAGAAGGGGAGAGGAAAGAGAGAGAAATATAATACTACTCTGGCTAGATGCTGTCCTTTTGCATTATTTGTGGGGGAAAATCTACTCCAATATGAAGACTAGTTTGGGATGAGCTGAAAATCTGGTGATGTTCATAGAAAAATTAAGTCCCTCAATCCTTAACAAACAGAAGATTTATAATGCCTCTGTGCGTCATTGAAATTCTAGGCGCACTGAGGTTTGATTAAGCCGAGGGTGAAAATAAAGGGCAAAAAACGTAGCCTGCTACTTCACAGACAACTCAGTGTGACGCTGGCACATCAGCTCTCTGTTTATCCCTAAGGCTGGTGCAGCAATGGCTTCAAAGTTTGATGGTGTCTTTTTTTGTTCTTTCTTTTTTTTTTTCTTTGTATTTTTCCTCCCTCTCCAAAGACTCTGAGCAGCAGGCTAATGGATCCCCAGCGGGGTGCAGAGACAGCGGAAAGCAGGGGAATCAGATGTCAATGTGTTCCTCCCAGACGCCCTGCTAGGACAGAGCCAGCTACACAGGCTCCGGTCCGCCCCACGCCCACGCTCTGCTGGTTCCCGGCCCACTCTGGGCTCCCTCTATGCTTCCTGATTAAGATGCTGTCACAGATAAATCATGACTTCTGCCTATTAGGGCCATTTTCTTTTTCAAAGAAAAGTTTGGAACTACAAGATTAAAAAGATGAGCAAGGCCGAAACCGGTTTGGCTCAGTGGATAGAGCATTGATCGGCCTGTGGACTGAAAGGTCCCAGGTTCGATTCTGGTCAAGGGCATGTACCATGTTGCGAGCACATCCCCAGTAGGGGGTGTGCAGGAGGCAGCTGATCGATGGTTCTCTCTCATGGATGTTTCTGGCTCTCCATCCCTCTCTCTTCCTCTCTGTAAAAAATCAATAAAATATATTTTAAAAAATGAGCAAGTTCTGGAGAATTATAAATTCACCTATAAATATGGCTGGCATCTCTCCCTATTATATAACTTGTCCGAAGTTGCCTCCCCTTTATTTCTGTATTTTTTTGCATTTTCTGTCAGTCATTTTCAATCAATCACTAGAGTACAGAAGTAACTTCCTGCTGAGCAGATTGGTGGAAGGGGGGTGGGGGGAAGAAAAGGTACTCCTTGTTTTATCTCAGCATAGTCACAGAGATAAGAGTTTCAATTTTAAAGACAATGGACATCCAAAATGAACCAGTGTAGTTTCTGTGAGTCCCCATCTTGGCACACAAATAAGTAGCTCGTCAGGAACCTGGGACTAGCCATTATCTTGGCCCTTTGCTTGGAGGAGAGACCAAACTGCAAACTGGAGCGCCAGCAGAGAGTGCGTGATCTATTTTGCCATTTGACACGCACAGCCCTTTCAGAACCATGAAGTAAAATGAATGATCCAGTGAAAGTAATGAAGTCAAAGCTGTATTAAAACTGAGAAGTCTAAGAAGGGCTAATTCCGATGTAACCCTGATATTGGGGGGGGGGAGGGGGGGAGAGGAGGAGCATGGGGGGAGACTAGTAACCTGAATCTGTGCTAGCAAGCCCAGTGTATATTCTTGATAACCTATAATTAAGTCATTGCCTCTTTCCCAGAAACTGGTCTTGCAGAACCTGTTATCTAAATACAGAGGCCATAAAACTGTGAACAGTGCACTGCCCCAGAGGGAGGGGTTATTAATGCTGGAGCCAGGCCAGACCATCAGATACAGCCTGGAGACCCCCAACATCTGTGACCTTCTTCCAAAGCTGCGAAAAGGACCGGAAGCATAATCTATATTTGCGGGACAAAGACCCCAGAAAGATATAAAAGAGAAGCCCCCTGCATGTTACTTTACTCAGATTGGGGAAGTTATTCTGTTGAGTCCGCAGGCATATTAAACAGTGTAACTCCTTTTCTCTGAAAGTGTTGCTTGGTTTTTCTCTGGTCTTCTGCAACAAAACCACATTAGTATCTACTGCCCAGCTGCATCTCTGCCTCCCTCACCAAACTCTGGGTTTGGTCCGAGGGGGACACCCAGCATGCAGGGCCCTGCCAGACTGCTCCTCTCCACTCTGCTCCACCTGCCAGGGATCCAGCTCTCCATGCCACATCCCCAGGCACTATGAGCTTTCTTGCCACCCGAACCTGCCCCATCTTGGGGTCGGGGCCCTAGCCATTAAAATAAGTGAAAGGGGCATTCTTTGTTTGGTATACATGATTCTGTACCCTTTTGCCCTCTGGCATGCTGACTTAGCAAAGCCACAGTGAATTCTCATGCTCTGTAACTGAAATCATATCATTTCAGATTTGGGATCTCTGCCACCTGCATACGTTCCCATTTGCCTTCTGTTTATTGTTGCACTTTGATGTTCAAAATCCCAAAGGACAACCTGAGTTCCTGCAGACATTTTGCCTCAGCAATTAGTGTCACATCAGTGACTCTCCTGCTTGGTGAGTCATTTCCAAAAGATTTTGTGTCTTCTCACTAATGGTGATTCCTTTCCACAGGCGGATGCCATTGCAGTGCCCACAGTTATGTAGGATTATCTAGTTCAATGGTGAAAAATACCTCGTGTGAGATGGAACAAAATAGGGACCCTCAAAGAGGACACTTAAAATCACTCTACGAAATTTCAGTTTGTGGGCTCTTTGAAATGTTGCTTTCAAACCTTGTGAAGAATTTACAAATGAAACCCATGAGATCGTTTTTAAAAATTAGCCATGATAAGGAATTTAAAAAAGAACATGGTTTTCATGCTTTGTTAACTGAGAAGATACAGCAACAGGTGTAAAATAAATTTCTTTTTAAAAATGTTTTATTTTTATTTTTATTGATCTTTAGAGAAAGAGGAAGAGAGAGGGAGAAAGAGAAACAATGATGTGAGGTTGGAACATTGATTGGCTGCCTTGTTGCACGCCACCTATTGGGGATGGAACCCTGACCGGGAATTGAACCACCAACCTTTTGGTACATGGGACGACATCCAACCAGCTAAGCCACATTTGCCAGAGCTAAATACTCAGCTCCCTTCACACGTCTCTGTAGAATGCTCTGGCTCTTTCCATTTAGTTTACTAAGAAAACAGGAGAACTATCTAGCAGAGGTAGAGAGACCATCATACCAAAACTAAGTGGGGGGTGAGCAGGACACAACTCTAATTTGGTGGTAGTGCCACTAACATTCTACATGTTAATTACCTTATGATAAAATAGCAGGTAGCTAATCTTAGAGATAAGTGGCCAAGGAAAACAGATGTGAAAAGTCAGGAATAATAAACAATGTGGCCAAAACTGGTTTGGCTCAGTGGTAGAGCATCAGTCTGCGGACTGAAAGGTCCCAGGTTCGATTCCAGTCAAGGACATGTATGTTGGTTGCAGGCACATCCCCGGTAGGGGGTGTGCAAGAGGAGCTGGTCGATGTTTCTCTCTCTTCGACGTTTCTAGCTCTCTAGCTCTCTCCCTTCCTCTCTGTAAAAAATCAATAAAATATATTTTAAAAAAATAAACAATGTGATGCGGTAATATTACTCTCTAAATTCTGGAAATTACTATTTTCAGTTTAAACTTCCTTTTGAACCTAAAGATTTCAAAGTGTTCCATAGGGAGTATAAAATAAGCTCAAATGATTGTGAATTAATAATGAAACAATTAAATCAACATGGAAAAGCATATGAGTGTTCTTTCCAACATTTACTATCACTGATCACATGGGAAGAGTTGTTTACTTTGGGTTCATTCCAAAGTAGCTTTGCAGACCAGCACCAAAGACTTATCAGCTCCACAGATCCATGTCTGCATCCTCCTAAGCTTTACCTACATAAAAGAAATCTGTTGCAAGAATAATTTATTCATGCCATTATAACTTAAGTGTGCATAAAAAAACTGAATATCATTAAAAAATAATTTAACACATGCCGTCAAGGTCAGTTTAGCAACGGAAGATCTTCCTGACCCAACAGTTGCACAGCTTATTCAGAGATACCAGGATCCAGGATGGGAGGATCTGAATTATAAGAGGACCTTATAAGAGGACCTTATCTGAATTATAAGAGGACCCTCAATTCTCTTTTCTGAAATGAAACCCATGAGATCGTTTTTAAAAATTAGCCATGATAAGGAATTTAAAAAAGAACATGGTTTTCATGCTTTGTTAACTGAGAAGATACAGCAACAGGTGTAAAATAAATTTCTTTTTAAAAATGTTTTATTTTTATTTTTATTGATCTTTAGAGAAAGAGGAAGAGAGAGGGAGAAAGAGAAACAATGATGTGAGGTTGGAACATCATTGTTCCAACCTCACAGAAAGAAAAGAGAATTGAGGGTCCTCTTATAATTAAGGATACATCATTTTTGATTTTTCATCTAATCTTTCATTATTAAATAAAACTATATAATCATATTAAATAAAACTTTATATGATTATATATTGAATAGATAACATAAAACAAAAATCAATTTACTTTTGTTATTTATAATCATTAAAAATTGCATTTCTATCTTCAAGACAGTATTCTAAGTTTTGGGGAGTTTTGTGTGTGTGTGTGTGTGTGTGTGTGTGTGTGTGTGTGTGTGTGTTTAGGTTAATGTGACAGGGCTCAACAGTTCCTAAAAGTGCTAAAACCAAGTGGTAGATAAACCTGAATCTTAATGATTGTGAGGTCCTTAAAAAACAATACTGTGTCTTTAATGGAGTTACACAGAGTGAGAAAGTAAAGCAGTTTTGCTTTCCCTGCATGTGTTTCTCATTTGAAGTTAGAAACGAAGTACAATCTGATTGAGCTGGGTAGGGGGTAAAGAATTTGCCAGATTTTACACATGAAAGCAAATGCTTAGAAGTGGAATTAAAAGTCAATGCACACTAAACCTTTAATGTTAACTGATGCCAGCCCTAATCCACACTCAGAAAGTGGAGTGTGCACATTCACAGCCATGGCACTTGCCTTCTTGCCAGGCGCAGGGGCCCGAACACCAGAGCCGGAGCCATTAGCACGTCTTGCTCAGAATTCAGTGGTCTGCATTTGTCACATGCATCTCAAGACAGGGATGTTAGGATGGAAGGTGATTTACAAAACTCCATGGCCCAGACCAAGGGGTCAGAGCAGAAAACTGTGTGATTCATGGAACCCTCATGATATTCATGATTGTAAAAAAAAAAAAAAAAAAAAAAAAAAGATTTTCACAGCCAAATGTTTGAGAAAGTCAGAGTTAATCAAGGTTAAACATGTTTCCTTCCTGAAGAACTTCTCCCAGGCTTCAGTATTTCGATGTGCAAGGGAGTTTCCTAGTTACTGGGCCTGAGAGCCCTCTTTGAAGAGCTATCTATCTATTAGGTTGTGGCTAGATACTGTGTTCCATGGGGCACAGTGTGAGAAACAGTGGGAAAAACATTATCATCCGTGAATTATAAATGAGGGAGTGGAGGCCCATGGAGATTATGTCCTCAGGTCTCAGGCTTCTAGTGCCAACTTTCTCAGGGCATGATAAAAAATCTGAGAAAAAGCACACTGAAACCATGGTTCTTAGAAACATACATACCCGAAGAGGCTCCTAAAACTAAAGTTGAAAGTATGCTACATAAGGCACTCTTCTCGTCCCATCAGAGCACACAAACACCCCCACCCCCACCGCCCAAATCGTGAGTACCTGGTACAGAGGCATGCAGATGCTATCGATCCACTCCAGTTGCAACCGAGGCAGTTCATCTTTCCGGTTCCGATCAAAAATAGCCTAGGATGGGGGAGGAGAAGCTTGCTTTATCACACCCGAGAGTTTTTTTGGTGCCTTGTCAAACACTTTGCCACAATGACCCAATTTTTACCAACTGAGCACTTCACAAATCACAATCAATCTTTACCCATGTTTTCCTTTCTTTTATCTATGATGAGAAATGAAATATATTCACCTCTTTTTATGAGATTTGTAAGTGAAGTTATTTGAACTTTACAGCATGCAACTCCTTGGGGCCAATATCGGTCTCCAGATACAAGCAACTGCCACTAAATCAAGTCATCAGGTCACTGGGAATTGGGCACAAGTTTTATTGCCACCAAGCTAATGGAGGCTTTTATTTTTACAGGAAAGAGGGTAGGATAGATTAGAAAAGATCCTTGAAAACAATTTCATTTTAAACAGGGACTATTTGTATTAATTTTTCAAGGTTGGGTGTTGATGTGGCAGTTCTGTGTGTGCTTCAATAAGGTTCTGTCTGTCATGAATAAATTCCTAATTTTTTAAATCTATCACTGAATGGATGATGGTAGGAGGTACCCATTCTCTCCCCATTCCCAGCCTTTAAACTTTATGATATTATAATGTTTAGAAAAGTTGGCTATGTTTGTGAGAAAAAGAAGTGACATATATCTATGTAGCAGATATGAAAAGGGAAACAATCAGTAGGAATTGGAGGGGTAAAATGGATTCCTTGACTAAATATTGACATTTTATGCCAGGGAGAATGTCCATTCTTTGTTCTTTTCTTTTCTTTTTTTTAATAATATGTTTTACTGATTTTTTTTACAGAGAGGAAGGGAGAGGGACAGAGAGTTAGAAACATCGATGAGAGAGAAACATCGACCTACTGGAGATGTGCCCACAGCCAATGTACATGCCCTTGACCGGAATCAAACCTGGGACCCTTCAGTCCACAGACCGACGTTCTATCCACTGAGCCAAACCAGTTTCGGCCCCTCCTTTGTTTGTAAGGGCGAAGATCAGGGTCTAAGAAACAACTGACCTTGCCCCGAGTTCCTATCTTTCCTCTAGATAGAATGTGCCATCCCTCTCATTTTGGTGTTCACATAGGTCATGAGAGCAGATTCAGGCCACCCCTTAGGAATGTAAATTGGTGCAGCCACTATGGGAAAAAGTATGGAGGTTCCTTTAAAAATTAGGAATAGAGTTACTATAGGACCCAGCAATCCCTCCTCTGGGTATCTACCTGAAAATTTTGAAATAATTTATTCATAAAGATATATATAATCCTTGATCATTGCAGCATTATTTACGGTGGCCAAGACATGGAAACAACCCAAGTGTCCTTCGATACATGATTGGAAAAAGAAGATGTGGTACATAAATACAATGGAATACTAGTCAGCCATAAGAAAAGATGAAATATTGCCATTTTTGACAATATGGATAGGTCTTGAGAATATCATGCTATGCAAATAAATCAGACAGAAAAAATCAAGATCTGTATGATTTCACTCACATGTAGGATATAAAAACAGAAAGCAAAAAACCCCAACAACAACAACACAGAAACTGTTTCTTTAAAGGGAAAAGTTTTTTATTTGAAAACTAGAGGCCTGGTGCACAACATTCGTGTACTGGAGGGGTGGGGGTCCCTCAGCCCAGCCTGCACCCTCTCACAGTCCGGGACCCCCTGGGGGATGCCCTACTGCCATGGAGGCAGGAGAGATTCCCATCACTGCCACTGCACTCGCCAGTCTTGAGCCTGGCTACTGGCTGAGCAGCACTCCCCCTGTGGGAGCCCACTGACCACTGCGGGAAGCTCCTGCATTGAGCATCTGCCCCCTTGTGGTCAGTGCACATCATAGCGACCAGTTGTTCCGTTGTTCAGTCAATTTGCATATTAGCCTTTTATTATAAAGGATAGATATGTGGCTAAGAGAAATTTGGGTTGAATTAGGTTTTACACATTAACCATGTATTCCAATTTAGTATATTATTATAACCAAATCTGGTGACACTAAAAATAAAGGCATATTAAAAAATATATATCATTAAAAACTGGGTGGGTGTTTTAACCTATTCTGCACCTTTTATATAAATGAAAACATACTATGTGCTCTTTTGTGACTGGCCTCTTTCACTTAGTATGTTTTCAAAGTTTATTCCTGTGACATGCATCAGCTCTTCATTCATTTTTATTGCTGAATGATATTCCACTGTATAGATGTATCACCTATTATTTATCCAGTTACCATTTGATGGGCATTTGGATTGTTTCCACTGTTTGGCTATTATGAATATTGCTGCTATGTAGTCTTCTGACCTTTCAGAGGTAAGCAACAGATTTAGGAGAGTTAAAATTACTAATACTGTCTATTCTGACTTCAAGTAGGTAAAACTGTTTAAGCTAGGACTTAGTTCTGCTGCTTTTCCCTGCTTTTAAATGTGAATTAAAAAAAAAAAAGGGATCTTAAAATATTCAAAACTCAACATTTCCTGAGTTTCCTTGAATCTGCTATGCTGTGCCAGGCATTAAAATACCTTGCACCTTTCTTGGAGCCAGTGGGTTTTTAGTTAACCATTCATTAAGAAAAAAAGAGGCCACCTGCTCTTTGAGGCATTTATATCTTTTGTATCCTGATGAGTAAAAACGGCACCAGCCTGAGCCTACAGTAAGCATTTTCAAATAATATTTGAATGAATATGCAAATAACAATTCAGTCAGCAGAACCCAAATCTCCAGGTGGAACTTTTCATTTTGTAATGTTCAAAACTAGAAAATAAAATCTTCAGCACCCATTATTTACAACAGCTGCCTGTTCTAGTTTCTCAAGGCTAGGCAGCTTGCCTTTAATTATTTTTTTCTGTAATTGTATTCCATAGTACCCATGGACCACTGTGGGAAAGCGCCCATTGTCTTCACCAGCAGAGAGCTGTGGACAAGGATCCCGGAATGCTGGTGACCTTTGAGCCCTGGCAAAGGTCAGCGCTATGCACCCACTGTTTAGTCGAGACAATGGTAGCTGAAGCAACTTCCCCACTAGACAGTCATGTAAATCCTTACTTATAGTCATGACTTACAGGCATGTAGCCTGCCTGTTACTGGAAATTGCCTGCCTAAGGGCTATAGGTCTATCCCAAATTGATTAAAAACAATGGCAAGGCCTGAGCCCAAGCAGAGTCCTTCCTCTTGGGATGGGTTGGGATGGGCTCCCACCTGCCCCCTCTCCCCCAATTTCCAAATTATTATTTCTTGTCTTGTCTCTTTCATTTGCTTGCAGCCCCTTCTCCAGATCCTGAACCCTGGACCACACAGGACGTGGGACATTCACAGACCACATCTGAAATACCAGCTCTGGGCTCTGAGTTATTCAAACGCCACTCTGCACATTCTCTCTTGTGCCTGCTCATCCCCCTGTGGGTGCTCGGGAAATTCTTGTTAAGTAGCTCACCACTCTTAATCAGACACCTGGGAGTAAGAGTGCTTAGCATCTAAGCTTAATTAAAGTTTTAAACTTTCAGAGTGCTTCCTTAAATCTATTCTTAATTTCCCTCTTTTCAAATTGTGGTTTGGAGTCATTTTTTTTTTTAAAAAAAAATGTCACTCAAGAGGGTAGATACATCATAATAAAAGGATAAGCTTACTGAAGGGGTGAGTTTGAGTTCTGATCTCTCCCGATCTCCTTGTTCGAAGAACTCACTGGTTACAAGTTCAGCCACCTGAAACATGTAAATATTTCAATTTATGGCTATGTTTATTTAACCACCATTCTAAGAAGTTATTTCTGGCTTATGTGTATGGCAATTCTCTTCAACACACAATCATTTAAAAGGCTTATGAGGAAGTACATTAACCTTTTGTGTTTGAAGGTATTATAGAAATTAATCAATGAAACAGATTTCCTTTTCATCAGAAGAACCTGTGCAGTGTAATTTTAGATGCATGCCAGTAGACAATTTCCAACAGCATGTATAGCTGGCATATTTAGGATGAAGCAAATAATAAGCTAATAATACTTATTATATTATTAAAATATATTTGTTATAGTAATTAGCCCACTTCCAGTTGTTTCTTTACATTGTTGCACACTTTTAACCTGCTTGAATCTTGCCCTCACAAAGACTCCTGAACTGCCTCACCCTACCAATATCTGTGTGCATTCTGGAAGGAGTAACCCTGGGCACACCCCTGCTTTCTGCTGGGGGAACCAGTCGAGGGGCAGGAGTAATGCTAGAGTTTCTGATCATACCAGTTTACAGTATGTTACGAAATATTTGAAGATCGTAATTTGCTCTTCAGGCTGCCTGAACCTATGTACTAAAAGTGTTCAGTTATGGCAGATTCTAGTGGGTCTGAGCACAATGAAATGACTATTCTACCCCAAACCGTAGATATTTGTCCAAAGCAAAGACCTGTGTTTTCCACTTCTCATCCATTAATGTGGATGATCAGAAGTTACTGATCATAGTCAAGCTAAAGAACTCTTTTCTGAGTCCTGTGCTTCTAAGGGTAGCTTTATGGGAAACAAATTGACATACTAGGTTAAGTGTTGAACAGTTATTTGCAACAACACTGTGGTGTGCATGTAGAAAATCTCTGAGATGAGCTAGCTGGACTTACAAAAGAGTGGAAGAGCAGAAACACACACACACACACAAAATAAAACAACAACAACAACAACACACACACACACACACACACACGAAAAACAAAACAAAACAAGACAAACCTAGACAACCTGATGTCAAGAAGACCTGGATCCCATACTAATTTTCCCCTGTTCTAGGCTCTTATAAAAGGTGAGGTTCTTAGATCTGGCAAATACTTGAATGGCCTCCTTTTGGTTAAGTGCATAGAATGAATATAATTACCTAAGTGTATCTTTTAAGAACTTTGTCAACCATAAATCATAACATTGATAAAACATAAAAAACATCACATACACACACACACACACACACACACACACACACACACACAGAAATCTGAGAGTAGCAAGTATACAGTCATTTATAAAGAAATAGAATATTTAGTCAGTTCAGATTTTAAACATTTAAAAAATTCAACAGCATAAAACTAGCTGGAACTGACTAAGTTTTTCTGGGACTTGTTCCACTTCTCTGCTCTCCAGTCTCTGCCACTACCTTTCACTTCAGTGCTCAGGTCTGTGTCGCTTGTCTCTGGCCTTTTAAAGGAATAAATGGTCCCCTCAGGGCCTGGCCTTATTTACCCAGTCCCCAGCACTCCCCCTCAGATTGCTCTGAGGTGTGACTTTTGCACCGAAGAACACAAGTGTACAATCAGGTCACCCAAGGCGGGGGTCCTGTGTAGGTGTGTAGCCTCTGGAAAGCACAGAAATTAAAACAAAATCTTGTCCTGGATCTTTCTAAAGTGGTCCTGGGTGTCCCCCCATGCATCTTTCACAGCTCAACTTGTACCACTGTGTTCTTTGTACTTAAAAACCCAAGCAGTAACATTAAGTGGCTCCTGATTGAATTTGTATTAAAGAGGGAAATTGAGATGCTAATCAGGCCTTGGGGGATCACTGGGGAAATCCACATGCTTGCAATCATGTTTGTGAGGAAGGAAAAGTGGAATAGACACCAGTAAAAATAAATAAATAAATAAATAAACCCCACAAAACTTTAAGAGGGAATTAAAAAAATAAAAAACCTTCTAGGAAATTAGAAATACATTTACATTTTTACTTATTGTTATTTAAGTTTTTAAAATTTATTTTTAGAGAGAGAGGTAGGGAGAAAGAGAGCGAAACAGCAATTGGCTGCCAGCTGCATACCCCCACTGGAGATCCAGCCGGAAGCCGAGTGTGTTCCCTGTCTGGGAATGGAACTGGCAACCCTTCAGCACATGGGACAATGCCCAAACAGCTGAGCCACACCGGCCAGGGCCATTTCTGTTTTTATAAGAAGGTCCCACTGTTTCTGTTCAAATGGTTCCTAAAATAATGAAAGTGACTTTTTAAAAAGTATCTTCACCTATTCAATTTAAAGACAAACAAATGAGATCTCCAGTTTAGAGGTGTGACAAGATTCTGATGGAAGCATTTGGAAAAACATGGCGTTTGGATTTATTTCCTTGAGCTCTTGAGATCCTGCATTTATCAGCAAAGTTCACATCCTCCAATTAACATAATATTTACATCAGTGACCAAGTAGACCATCTACAAGTGGCCATTGGCCTCTTTGGTCTAAATATCAAGCAGAAGCTTTTTCCTTCCTAATACTTTGTCCTGTCACTTTCCTGCCCCCCAAGCGGCTCCTGCTCCTTTAGTTTCTTCTTGACACGCATTTCCCTGGGGTTTCTGAAGGCCCTGGCACATCATCCCTACCCCCTCAATTTCCAATCTTCTCTATTTTTCCTCCGGCCCCCCTAACTTTCTCCCACTCTCCACCCCTCTACCCCCCTTCCATCCCTACCATGGTGCCACCTCCCTGCCAGGACTATATTTCCCCCAATGCCTGGAAGAGCCACCTACCTCTTCTCTGCAGTTTATTCTCAGACTTCACTGCAAGAGAGGCCTCCCCACACTGGGAAGTGAAGGGTGGGCAGAGATGTAAAAATAAGCTCCGCATCCACACCAGTTGTGTGTTTGGGGTGCATCGGAAGCTATGTTTTGGGTGTATGTAGGTCTTTAATGTAGAGATTAGCAAATACCACCCAGAGATCCTGACCGTGGAGCTTGAGACCATGACTGCTGGGGCATTTGATCATCTCCCCTGGGGAGTGGGTGAGCATGTTTTGCCTTTTGCCTGCAGGAGGAGAGTGAATCATATTCTTGATGATTAAAAGAGCAAATTGTGGTAGTCATGTTTTCAATAATTATTTCTGGCCTTTTAATTTCTGGGCACATGGAAGGATTATAGTTCCTGGTTGGGCAGGGTTTTGTGACAAGTTCTGGCCAATGAATTGTTGGAGGGCGGGGGGATTTCATTTCCACTGCAAGACCCACAGTGCGTCTGCTGTATTGATACAGACAGTGGCTGCCCCGTTAGCCCGTGTCAAGAATAAGGACAAAGAGGTAAGTGCCAGCCCACCCTGGATGCACACATTCAGGAGTCATTTGTCGGTTTAAACCACTGGAATTTTGGGTTTAGTGGCAACATCATCTATCCTGCTGACACGCATTATTTAAACTGCTGACTGAGGCATCCTTTAAAAGGAAGCATAAACTGCTGGGAAGAATGAAGGCGTTGGAGCCTAATGTGCTAAGATTTTAATATCTAGCTCCACCATTTGCGAAGCCTCATTTTTCCCATTTGTGAAATAGGGATAATTATTGAATTAGTTTCTCGGGGCTACCATAAATTACCACACACTTGGTGGCTTAAAACAACAGAAATTTATTCTCTGAGGGTTCTGGAGGCCAGGGGTCCAACATCAGTTCACTGGACAGAAATCAAGGAGTCAGTGGGGCCACCCTCCCTCGGGAGGCTGTAGGGAGAACCTATTCTTTGCCTCTTTCACTGCCAGCATCCCTTTGTGTGTGGCTGCCTCACTCCAATCTCTGTCTTCTCCCCACATTGTCTTCTCTTCCTCTCAATGTGTAATCTCCCCGGGCCTGTCTCCTATAATGCCACAGGTGATTGGGTAAAGACACCTGGAAAATCCAGGATGATGATGACAATAACGATAATGATATTGATGGTCCTTAACCACATCTGCAAAGACTCCTTTTCATTTCAAGTGAAGTTTACAGCTTCCAGGGACTGGGACCTGAGATCTCTGGGTTGCCATTATTCAGCCTACTATAGTAACCACACCTACTTCAAAGTGGGCTTTGAGGATTTAAATGAGATCACACATATATGTATATAGCCATCATTTAACATTTGTTATTTACTTATTCAATCATTCAATATTAGGTATGCATTGTTATGTGAATGAATCATATTTCCCTAAAATATGAAGTCTTAAGACACCAAGTCACTATCTTAGACCTCATAGTTCACATAGTAGGTGCCTCATAAAACTTAAAGAGATATTAACCTCAAATCCTATTAGTAATCAAGGACTTTAAATTGTATAATCATGGCTTGAAAACTATTCTTGTTTTAGAACTAACAGTCTTTTGGCAGTGAAACCAGATAGTAAAGGCATAATTTTTGGGGTACAAATTAATTTGGATACTGCACACTATGGCCAAAGAGCTCTCTGATCTTGAAATAGTAATTAAAAAGAAAAATAGAATTTTTTATTTACCTCCTTGGATTTTTATCTCAGATGTAAAAAACGGAACCTTATGCTAAAACATAATTACCTATTCAAAAACACTATTTTTGAAACTCATGCCTTAAGAAATGGTCAAAGTGTTATTTGGATTTAGTGCATTAAAAAAATTATTCCAGAGCCAGAAATATTATTAGTCAGTGGGAGCACAGTAAAGGAAGGCTGGGCAATAAACTATGTGGAGCCTAAGCCTCCCGCTATTTTCTTTGCACCATGTTAATACTGATGCAAATTGACTGGGGTTTCAGTGCCTGGTAGTCAGGGCTCTGGGAATATCACGGGCCCTCCCCCCAACCCCCGCTCCAGTCCCTCCTCTGCTGAGCCCTGCCATTAATCACCACTCGCCTGTCTTGAGATCTCCCACGGTTTGGTCACGGCTCCAAGGTCACAGGCTGTCATTAACATTGATCTGAAAAACAGAACCACATAAAACAGCCTGAATAATCTTTTGTTGCACTGCTAAACAAACCGTCCTGGACACATAAATAAACAAAATGGAGCGGAGGTAAGCTCACATCTTTTCCTCAACAAGGGAAGCCCTGTTTGTGGTCCCCACGTTTAGCATCTCTGTCCTGAGGCCACGCGGCTCGGGAAGACAAAGCTCGAATGCTCCCCTGGCTGCCCTTTGTTTTGTCTGGAGCAGATGGAGGAAAGCAAAGCGTGCCTTTCTCTATACCTGAGCGAAGCATGCTCTGCCTAAAATAATTTGTAATGGACAAGGCTTTGTATTCTTAACTATCAGCAAGGGAGTCAGTATATCATACTGTATACATAGCTGATGAATCTAATTACCAGCTATCACTGATGGATGGGAACGGAAGAAAATCCACACCAAAGAGGTGAGGCACATGCTGCATTAGAAGCTCCTCTCCTCCTCCAGGGAGCTAAGATTTACGGGTAAGGGCCACACCGTTTTTCTCCAGCTTCCTGCCTGGCTGCAACCGTGTGCGATAAGGGTCACAAGGAGACATTCAGCTACAGCTTTCGTGAATGTGAGCATGTTAAGAAAGCACAGGAAAGATCCGAGTCAGATTGTGGAAGAGCGGGTTTCTATTGGGTTTAACTGGAATTCACACTGAGCTGTGGAGAAAATGCAGAGGACAAAGTCAAATTGTAGAGAGCTCAGGGGTTTATAACTGGATATGGAGGGAAAGGGAAAAATGAAACACACTCTTTGTCCCAAATCTGCTTTCTTTGTACTAAGAGCAGCAGAAAGTGATGAAAAGTACTGACGGATCCGGGCTGGGAAATCACCTCGTATCCGGCTCCTTGTGGAAGAGAGGGTGCGTTGTTACAGGTCAGAGGGCAGTCCTGATGCCAGGTGTTAGCGTTCACGCCCGCCGGTCCCCGGGCCTTGGAAGCATGTCTGCTTCCAAGATGGCGGAGCATGCCTAGGTGGTGGTGGGCTTTGTGCAGCTCCGCCAGGAAATCCCTCCAGGGATCAAGCAGAGGGCTCACACAGGTCATTCAGAACACAGCCAGGCACACAGGCATCAGCAGCCCTTGGGGAGCCAGGCGGCATCTAATCCCAACACCCATGTGCTAGGTAAGCACTACACAGAGACACCAGTCTGTTCTTCAAACTTGATCTTCTGTAACTTCCGCAGCCCACGGTTTGCCTGCCTCTGTACGAGGTGGTCTACCAACTAACTCCTAACTAAAGGAATCCTTATCACAACCCTCTGAGGTAGGCAGACCTCAGACCTCCTTTTGCTACACTCAGATACTTCTCGTTTTAGGTTCTGCTGGTACCAGAAGGGAACATGACTGTGGGCAACGCGTTAGAATTTGCCATCTCTCTCCTGGGCAGGAAATAATCTCTCTAAACTTGCCTATTTTTACCATAGCTTAGATGATTACTTAGGTTCCATCTGTTTGAGAATTTGAAACTTACTTCTCAAATTCATGTTCATATCAGCATTAATCAGTTAATCAATAAGTTCATTGTGTACATGCTAGGTACTCTAATGATGATAATTCTAATAGCTACCACTTATTGAGCAGGCTTACCGGTAGACATACTATTATTATCTCTATTTTACAAAGCAAACAGTGATCAGAAAGGTTAGGTAGCTTGTGTGGAGAGCATCTACAGAGTTTGGACAGGTTATGGTCCAAATCTGTGGTCCCACGTGGCTGAGTGATATAGGCTGCGGGAGGTGCAGCAAGTAAACAAACCTTGATCAGGTGCATGCAATTGAGTAGATTTAAAACTCACAAGAATGTTGTAAACATCTTGACCATGCCTTTACTTTGACTAGTGGAATCTGGTTATAAAATAAAGATTTGGCTTGCAGGCCATGGCACTGTCTCTCCGTCAGAGAAGCAGCGTCACACCTAGACCCAGCTATATTCTCTTGTCTGTCTTTTCTAAATCCTTCACTGCCCCCTCTCAGGCTCACCGAACCTGGCTGTGCTGGTGCAGCACAAGCTTGCCCGATATTACAGCTAAGAAATATCAAAGCTAGGATTGTTATTCATAAAGTCTGACAAAGGACACTCTACTTTCAATGAATACTTGGTAGTGGAGCAGAAAGACTATACATAAAAGGAAGACAGAAAAGGGCTGGGAAGTGGGTGGAGGATGGTGGGGTGTCTGAAGCCCTTATTTGATTGGCTCTGGGAGTTAATTAAGGTTGAGGGCTCAGAGGGACTTGGTGAGGCCTTCAAGAAGAGAACTTGAGGTGGTAGATAAGGTTTGAATAAGGAGAGAGTGGAAGCAGGAAACCAGTTGACAAGCATAAGTTGATAAGAGCCTACAACAAAGAAGGGCAGGGGGAATGGAAGGGCAATAGGGTGGGAGATCCCACAGGAAGAACTGAAGGAGAATGAGCAGTTTTACCTTGTTTTAATCTAGCCTCTACACCACGTTAACAGGTTTTTTTGTTTTTTTGTTTTGTTTTTTACTCAGAAGAGAGTGGGAAGGGAGTTTGTACCAACTGCTTTAGTCTCGTAATTCTAGTCCAATTTACAGTTAAGTGGTGTCAATCTGCTCAGTGCGATTGGACGAATGAGTGGTCAGGCATGAGTCTCTGTCCTAGTGGGGTGGGTGAAGAAAGCAACTGTATTTAGACACCCAGCCCTCACAGCAGGTCATTTATCACACCTCTCCTCTATGTGCCAGCAGTAATTCAGTAAGGATCTTTCTTGACTTGTCTTCTAGTTTTAAAACAATTTGCAACCTAAAAGGAATAAATCTTAATTTTAAAGATATATTCAAATTCAATAAAAGATTTCATGTATGAACTGAAGTTTGCACTTACTAAACAAAATTATTCTACCTCACAGTTTGCACTCTGCCGTTGCTTTAGACTCTGATAGTGCCACAATGACAGTGCAGTGATGGTAAGATGGAAAACACATAACTTGAGTTTTTCAATTCTGTCATTTCATGTGACCATTTGAGGAGAGGTGGTTATTTGTGTTTATATTCTAAAACCGTGGTCGGCAAACTCATAAGTCAACAGAGCCAAATACCAACAGTACATGATTGAAATTTCTTTTGAGAGCCAAATTTTTTAAACTTAAACTTCTGCTAATGCCACTTCTTGAAAATAGACTTGCCCAGGCCGTGGTATTTTGTGGAAGAGCCACACTCAAGGGGACAAAAAGCCGCATGTGGCTCGAGAGCCACAGCTTGCAGGCGGAGGCAGAGGTTTCAGGGGGCTGACTGTATACCTGGACATTCTTAGAATTAACTTACATGTACGATACATTTATAATTAATGCATAAGTAATAATGTGCAACTTTGAATAAATTATGTTGATACTCAATAGGAAATGTCAGCAATTGTTTATAATTCGTACCAAAAATATATTTTTCTCAGGAGTATTTCATCATTGACATTGTTTACATTGCAGGCACATGGTGATGATAAAAAACAAAAACAAAAAAACCCCTAACGTTTAGTTGGTTTTATTACTACTTTAAAATTCCCTAATAGTGCTCTCCAGAGGAGCACTCCCCCCCTTGCCCCGCCTTTGTGCACATGGTCAGAGTCTAACTGCAAAAAGAGAAGGGAGGGCAGAGCTAGGGGGATGGACCTCCTGGAGCACCTCTGTTTTACATATACTTCCAGGTAGTTTATTATTTTATTATTATTATTATTTTTTACATATGAGATCCCCTGCCAAAAGTATTTGAAAATCTGCAGGAAAACCCCCAGGTGGATATGAGGAATAAGAACTGGCATTTTAGGAGTTATGCTTAGAGGAGGCCAGGCCCAACAAAGTGGAGGTCATTTAAGAGGAGATGGCAGCTGAAGCTGGAGGATGCTCAGAAAGAAGAATAACAAACCCAGGTCCTTGGGGGATAGTTACTCATAGGTTACAGTGGGAGGTGGAAGCCTGGAAAAGAACAGAGAACAAGGACAAGGAAGAGTCAGAAAGGAAGTGGCATGTCCAGAAGAGCATGGCTTTGCAGAATCCAAGGCCGGAGAGAGTTTTAAGAAAGGAAAAGCCAACACAAGCAGGAGCTTATGAAGAGATCAGGGAACCAGAAGAGAACAAAGGCTGTAGAATTAGATTCCTGGGAGCTGACAGATGACTTTCAAAAGGAACAGAAATCACATTCATAGGCTAAATTCCTCTATAGGGAAATGGCTAACTACTCTGTGCTGAATCTATATTTTGGAATACTATAGAGCATTAAAAGATGATGAGGTATGAACATGAAAAGAATTCCAACACATATACCCTGTTTCCCCGAAAACAAGACAGTGTCTTATATTAATTTTTTCTCCCAAAGTTGCACTAGGTCTTACTTTCAGGGGATGTCTTATCTTTCCATGCGCTAGGTCTTATTTTCGGAGGATGTCTTATTTTCGGGGAAACACGGTAGTTGAGTGAGCAAGCAAGTTCAGATTGACATGCAAATGCAGAATTATATTAAAACAGATAAATTCTTACTAGATAATGTTTTCCAATGGGTCATGTGTATGTCCATGCTTTAGAAATTATCCGGACAGTTACAACTAACTGATAGCACAGCACAGCTATGCGGCAGTGTGGGGATTAGGAGTGAAGCCCAAAGGAGAATTGGAAGTGTATTGTAATGGTTTAATTTGTTACAGAAAAATACATTCCTATATTATTTGCAGAATGAAAAGGTACTTAAAAAGAAAGAAATTGCCTTGTAAGAAGTTAATAGGAGTTGTAAGGGAAGGAGAGAACTAGGATTGGAGCTTGAGAAGAAGGTAGATTTCAGGCATGAATTTTTTGAGGAGATGGAAACCTATTTTTAGAAAAGTCATAATGGAAAAAACAAAACACACAGCAGATTTTGAAAATGCAAGTAAGAGAATACAAACAACAAGGTCGGAATGCAGATGATGGTGGTGGAGGGGATGGAATTGGGACATTAGGATGGAAGTGGAGGGACTGGAAGGTTCCTCCTTGCCCTCAGGAAAGGACATAAAAAAGGTCTGTAAAGATAACAGAGAAAGAGCAATGCAGAGAGGGGTGGGGAACAGGAGGGCCCTCTGGGGAGACGGCGTGAAGAGATTGGCTGCCGGGGGACAATACAGGGGGAGCTCAAGTTCTGAAGGTGAAGGCAGAGGTTTCAGAGAGCAAACATGGGAAGGGGAAGTCTGATGGGGTCCCACTCGGGCGATCCCAGCGGCTGTCTGCTGTGGAGCAGACACAGCAAACCATAATCCTGGCCTCACCATTCCCAGGAATAGTCAACAGCGCTGGAGTAGGAATAAGACAGCAGAAGGTTCATGATGGCTGAGGTGGGGATGGCAGAAGGCAGGAGACAGTATGACACAGAGAGAAATAGAGTCTCGCCAGCTGGTGGTTAAAATGTGCCACATAAAAATGATGGTTTTCGGCTGTCTCTTCTAAACAACCGGGAAGAAGTCATGTAAAAAGTCTAGAACAGACTCCTATTCCCACCACCAAAATGGTTCCCATTGGTTTTCTAGCTACAATAGCTGTTGTCTCTAAAGAAAAGCAACAGTGAACTCTGCTTTCCTTTATGCTGTGTGACTGTTTTCTGAGATTCAAACACCACCTCCCCCTCTTTCCCACCAACTTGCACACCCGTCTTCTCTGGAAAAAGATGAGGTCATGGGTTGCTAAAACTGAACCAATTTAAATATCATTTTCTAATTCTGAATGCAAATTTATGGAGAGGAGAAAAAAAAATATAATGCATTAGAAGACAAAAAGACATTGTCTATTTTTTCTCTAATTATTCAACTAATCTCTTACTGTTTGAGTGTAAGCTAAGATTTGTTGCTTTAAAAATCATTTGCATGCTCTTTGCACTGTCAGGAAAGCAAAGCTAAATCCTCAAATAATGAAGAAACACAAACAAGAGCTTTCTCTTACCGAAATATATCCCGATGGGGTTTGACGTTCCAATCGTATTCTCCTTTACTGACAAGTTCAAAGAATTCAGTTCTCCTCCTGCACACAATCAAATGAAGAAAGAAAAACACACACCTGGAATGAAATTTCTCAGCCTGTGGGTGACATAATCACATTTATGGGAAAATATAAGACCACCTGAACCAAGTAACTTAATATTTGAAATCATGAGGCTAAAGCACTATCAAAATAAATCACTTCTTAAAAAACATTGAGGCTTCAAGAAAAAGCCGCCATCATTTCTGACTGTATTTACAACAGGGAAGATTATGGAGCCATAAAACTGAAAACATTTAGGATAACTTGCTAGAAGCCGAAAGTCGGAGAAGAAAGGCAAGGACAAATAAAAAGCAGGGACAATTGTGCAGTGTTCTCGTGTCATTCAACATGGAACTGAGCTGTATGATAACCCAAGATAAGCTCCGGTCTCTGGTAGTAAATTCAGACGAATACTTTTTTCTAGGTAAGAGAATAACTATTTCAGCGCTTTAGTGTTTAAACACATGAGCTACGGAGTGAAAAATAACTACGCTTAAGCAATGGGTCCAGGCACCTACTTGCTGTGCAACTTTGGGAAGCCACTCAAACCCTCTCAACTTCAATTTCCCAACCACCAACACGGGGATTAGGTTTGCTAACTCGCAGTTATTGTGAGGGTTACATGAGATGACGTGCAAAGCCCTCAGCGCAGTGTCAGCACATTTCAAGTGCTGGACCCCCCCCCCCCCCCACACACACACACACACACACATACACACACAAGGATACACATTTGGGGATGTATAGATATGTGAAAGACAAGAGGAAATACTCCACAGTTGTGAAAACAAGGGGGATTTATTTCTATTTTCACAACTTTAATCTAGTTAGATGACTTCATTATTTTTATAGTGAGAAAGAAAAAAAAAAAAGAAACAACACATCATTTTAAGCCTTTAAGAATTATTTCCTATGGTTTCAACTTCTTGGATCTTCCTAATGAGAGACTATTTAAAGGATCCTGACATACCATTTCCCAAAGTACATCCCACAAAATACCAGTCTTAGGAGGTACTCCATCTAAAGGCACTCCCAGCCAAGTGGGTTTGGCTTTCTTATCAGTAAAAAATAATATTAATTGGATTTACATTGTTAAGGTTGGTGGGAAGATTAAATGAAATTATTTATGTAAAACACTGCATCGGGTACCTGGCACACAGTAGGTACTCATAGGGATTAACTAGTATTATGCTCAGAAGGGCTGAGTTCACTGGCCCAGTGTTTTGCAGCTGGTGAGCAGCGGAGCTGGGCTACAAACAGCCTGTTAGAATAGCAGCTGTCCCAAGCAGCTAAGGTAGGTCCCAGGTGTCCTGGGAGGACAGAGCAGGCCACTCATCTCAGGTTGAAAAATCATAGATCATGAAAGGCTTTCTGAAGAAGCTTGTCACCATCCCTGTCATCATTGTACCTGGTGTCATTTCAATCCTATGAGTTAATCCAAAAAATCACCAGAATGCTAGCTCCAAGAGGACAAGGACTTGGTCCATTTTTGCTCCCTCCCAGATCCCCAGTGCCTACAACAGTGCCTGACATGCAGGGGGTTAGTAAATGTCTGTTGAATTGATCCATGAATGAAAAAGATAATCTCATAATACTATTCACCAAAAAACTTATCTTTCAGCTACTAGTTTCACCTAGATTCTAATTGTGCTAGGTCTTCACAGCTGCCATTTGGAGAGAATGAGATAAGAAAACAATATAAAATCTATTCAAGAAAAGCCCATCAGATTCTTGAAGACTAGATTCTAACTTGAACCATGAGTTCTAGGAAATTTAAGAACACCGTTGTCTGACCTTCCACTAAGTATTGTTATGTCTACTGAGAGCACATTAGAGGTATGAGACATGACATTTTTGATGCAAAGTGGAGGTATAGGCACCTAGGTGGCTAACTCAATACAAAAAAAATATATTTTAAAAATACAAATCTATTACATGCCAACTAAACAGAACCATAGAATAAATTCCCCAATGATGGAAAGTTTAATAGCTAGAGTTGCTGGTGTGAAAGTCTTAAATCAACTAAACCCCAAATCAGTCTGTAGACTTTCCATCACATTATAACAAAGCTAGATTTTACTGACAAAAGGGAATAGCCACTATCCCTAGAGGATGGCAGGAAGAATTTCTTGCATAGGACACAGAAGAATGTGGCCTACTAATTTTATTTCCGCCCCCCCCCCCCCCCCCCCAGGCACACACTGACTAACCATGAATTTCTTAAGAGGCTCTATTTATTCTGGCATCTCAAGGTTTGGCTATGACCTCATATGGGAATAGGAGACTTCCTGCACAACATAGTTTTATCAAAATGAAGATGGAAAAAGTCCAGCCATTGGTGGAACCATGTACGTCATGTTCATATAAGTGACAAATAGGTGCTTTAAAGTTTAAACCAAAGTGCATTTAAAATTTCATTTTAAGTTTCTGAAAACTAACGTCTTGAAAGACAAAGATGGGGTTCATCATTTTCATAAGGCAAAAGGTTTTCTGAAGTGATGATATGCAAAGGTCACATAACAATATATGCCTCTCTCTCTCTCTCTACACACACACACAGACACACAAGTGTGCATGTATGTGTAAAACTGCTGGGTCATAGAATGTTTTATTTTTTATATTTAACTTGAGTTTTCATTATTATAGACTGTTAGAGGTATACAGCGTAGGGCAAAAGTAGGTTTACAGTTGTTTAGTATGTAAAATTAAGTTTATTCTTATATTATTATTTATTAATTATTATGTTATTTTCTATATGAACAACTTGTAAATCTACTTTTGTCCCACCCTCTATGAAACCTTTGAGAACAATTTACTGTAACTCTGTCATTTTGCAGGTGAGGAAACTCAAGGTGAAGAAAGACGAAGCTGAATTGCTCAGGGTCCCAGGGAAGTTGTGGGAAGATCTAGGTAGATTCCAGGTCCCCAGCCTCCCAGACAGCCCTGCGTGTTGAGAGGATATGGAAAGCAGTGGCTGAGCCCCTTCTTGAGATGTCATGGCACCATGGACTGCTGTACTAGTATCCAGTGCCATGGCAGGCATTACATGAGGGGATGATCCAAAGAAGAGCTGCAGATGGCCCAGGCCAGCTTGGGTCCATGGCTCCTGGTGGTTTATTTCTGAACTCCTCCTTAGTGACAATCATTACAGAACAACAATGTGAAATTCACAGTGCTTTTAAAAAATGAATTTTCCCACAAAGCCTTTTAGCATCAAAATGTGTGTATGTCGGTGTGTGTGTGTGTGTGTGTGTGTGTGTGTGTAGATTTTTATAGAGTTAACAGCATGACCATTTGTGTCCACAATCCTATCTAATAAAAGAGTAATATGCAAATTAACCGTCACTCTGCAACAAAGATGGTGGCGCCCATAGCGGCTGGGCAGGACACTGGCAGCATCGCCTCTGGCAATGCAAGCCCAGCAGGCAAGTGCAGCCTACAGGCAGCACCCAGCAGGGCCTGTCTTGCCATTGCTGTGGCAACCCGAGAGCAGGCAAATGCAGGCAGCACCCAGCAGAGTCTGCTTGCCCATCTCTGTGGTGTGGAGCAGGCAGGCCCTGCAGAGAGCAGAGAACCACAGGGTGTTGGCCTAAGACGTCAGTAGGACATCCCCTGAGGGCTCCCAGATTGGAGAGGGTGCAGGTTGGGCTGATGGCCTCCCCTGCCCCGACCTGAATTTTGTGCACCAGGACTCTAGTATTATATATAAAACTCCCTGGATCTGGACCCCTCTGCCACAGGAACTAATATCAGAACCTTCTCAAGTACAATCCTGAAAACCTTGTTTTTCAGGGACAATGGAAAATACCTCAGCTAGTGAAAAGCAGCTTACTGGAAAATCTCATTTATAATCAGATATATTTTTATTAGGCTTTTATCCTGCTCTTGACATACATTCCACTGAGAAAAATATAGCAGCCTTTACAAAAGCATCATTTGAACAGAACTGCTAAAATTACCCTCAAATATAATTGGAAAGTTTAGTTACCAGTCACCCATCACTACATTGAAAATCTTTCTGGTTTTTAATTTATCTGCAAGGCACTCTTCATTGGTAAAGTGAGAAATCACCATTCTTACATATATATATATATATATATATATATATATATATATATATATATGTAAATTTATATATATATATATATATATGTAAATTTATATATTACATATTCTTTCCCTATTTATTAACTGTTCTGAATCTACCAAGAGTCTAAGAGCCCAGGAATGTTAGGAGAGGTGGCAAATCATGATTGTGACTCTCCTGAAAGTCCAGCCCCAGGGTCATCAGACGGGGAAGGCAGGAGTGTGAGTGGGCCGCTGGGTGGGTGCAGGGGAGGAGCTGGATGCTGTTCTCTCAGTGTTCTCACAGCTCATTCAACAGGCAAGAGTACATCTGCAACTTATTGCTAAATGCAGATTCTGAGAGATTTGGATGTAAAAGCACTGACAAAGAGTAAATTAATATGCAGATGTTAACTCCAATAGTTATGACTAAAGAAACAAAAGTCATATATTAATTTGGAAAATGAGTTATGTTCCTGCTTAAGTAGTCTGATAATATAAGGACTAGCTAACAATCCCATAAGTGCAGAGAAAATGGCAGAGTAGTCCAAACATTTTCGAGCCCAACTATTTGGCATCACTTTCAGCTTTATTATGTAATATTGTGAGCAATTTATTGAATCTCTCCAAACCTCAGTTTCCTCAGGAGTGTTTGAGCTCAAACATATCAATAGTACCTATTCTGATGGGACTGCTCTAAATATTAAATAGGATAATGTGTATATAAAGCCCCCAAGTAAGCATTCAGGAAATATTGTTTTTCTTAGTGTGGAAGCTGTGAAAGTTGCATAGGTCATCTTCATTGACTTCCATGCAAATAGTACAGGGCATTGTGATTTCCCGTTGACATTTTAATTCATGTAATTTTGGATCTCTCTCTTTTCAGACCTCAAGTGTCATCTATAATTATAGAAATTTTATTTAGCTTCTGGCTCAATGGGTCTTTTATTTATAAGGTATTTTAAATTATCAAAGTTATCAAATTTAAATTATTTATATATTAATTGTTTAGATTATTTAAATCTTACTTATTTAAATTACCAAGTTATCTTTCAAATAGGTGATCTCCTGTGACCATGACAAGGACCCTAGGGGATTGGTGTGGGTGAGGTGCCTATCCCCAAACTGCTGACAAGGAAACTGAGGCAAAGGGACACTGAGTGACCCTCAAAGTCACACGGCTGCATACTGATAAGGTACATCTAATTCTTGCCTGGGATGCTGAAGTTACTATTTAAATATCAAAACCTTGTTCACTGCAAGGACTTGGAAATAGACACAGAAATCAATTTTAGAAAATCATCCAGCAGAAACTGGAGAAAGTTTAATGAGCTAGAAAATCAGGCTGAAGAATTAACCCCCAGATTTAGGTGGTGAGACTTAGAAATTCACACTGAGGTTTTTGTATGTTTTGTCTTTTAAACTTGTGAATTCTGCTTTTATCTGTCACTTACAGGAAACAATCTCGAGGACACCTAAAACCATTAGAAATTAAAGTCACAGGGTTTTATGGTTATTTTTAAAGAAGTCCCACGTTTCCAGGGATCATACATTTTTCTCTGTCGGCGCATCACAGGAGATCCTGCACCTAGGAATGAGTCCCACACCCTCTCCAAAGGCCTGGCCTTTCCTCTAGCCAGCTGTCCCCTTCCTAGGGGAGGAAGGCAGTGTGTTTCCTCTGTGGTTGACCTCTACTGTGTCCTGACTTTCAATTTGAGTAGCCAGGGCAGAAAAGCCAGTGCTGATCCAGACTTCCTCTGGGCACCCTCCTTTCTCAGCCATTGCTGCCTCAACCAGCCAGTGCCCAGCTCCCGGCTCACTGGCCTAGCATGCTTTCTATGCTGTCGCTGCTCTGACTCCCCCTGAGGGACTGGATGCTGTAGGCATCCCCAGCCTTCAGGCACAGATGTCCGGAACTGGTGTGGGAATTAACGACCCTGGAATAACCTTGGCTGATGGAACGTGGAGGCCAGTGGATAAATTTGAGGTGCAGCATAGGGTCAAGCCTGGTTGAGCACAGTGGTGACCAACAAGGGTCTGTGTCCTTACAATAGCTTTCCTACTGGCCGTTTTACTGCCCTAGCCCCCTACTCCTATTTCTGATGTCACCTCTAAAACCAACCTGCCCGCCTCCAAGCCCTTGTCTGTGCTTTGGAAGAGGGCACGGGGAACTCAGGCTGCCTCTCAGAGTAAACCAACTAATGTACAGCTGGGAAGGTCAATATTGCCTTGGAATTTAGCCCCAATGCAAATGACAAGTCTTTCTTGATTTTTTAATTAGAGGATGGATATAGCAATTGTGGAAAAAAAAATACATAAAAGAGGAGGCTTTTTCCTGTCTCTGACACTTGCAAGATTTTGAGTAATTTTTAGCAAAATGTGGGTTCCAATATAGCCACTAATTATATATGACCCAAGCGATGCTCTTCAGCATTTTCGAACTCAGTACGTGATGTGCAAGAAAAAGATGACTTAGATTACATCATCTCTAGCATCCCTTCCAGCCCCACACTATATAATTGTGAAATAAAAGCAGCCGGGCGGCTGTTTGTAGTAGTTGCTTCTCCCTCATTAACCCTAGGGATTGTTTTGGCTAAAAAAAATATGGCAACACCTTAATGCAACTTTAGACAGGCAAGTGAATCAGCCTCCTGAAGGTCCAGATTAGGGAATGAACAGCTATTCAGAACCCCGGAAAACAATAATGGTGACAAAAAAGAGAGCTACCAGCTTCTTTGGGAGTCAGCAGACATTAGCAGTGGCTGCAGCATTAAGATAAGAGCAGAGTAATGAGAAAACGGGTTGCAGCCACTTCCTTGACTGCATTCCAGCGGTCACCTGGTGATTCGTCACATGGCTAACAGGGCTTGATAAATGGACTCCAACTGTTGAGGTTTTTTTCCCCCCTTAGAAATTACTTGGAAACTTGGCTTGGGAAAATGCTTCTACTTTGAGGAAAATAACATAAAATCTTACAAGTGTCAGAGACAGGAAAGAAAAATATGAAAGTGATACAAGCTTTGATAAATCTCAAATCAAGATGCATCCATTCAGAAAGAGAGGGAAGATCATGATAGTTAAATCAAACATGAAAACCACTAAACATGCAAAATAAATAGGCTATAAAGCAAATGAGGCTGTAGGTGTAGCCATTTATAAAACATACAAGACATTTACAAGACATAAGACAGATAACATAGGAATTATCTCTATTTTACACATGGGAAAAAAAGGCTCAGAGAGGTATATTATTCATCTGATGACACACAGCTAGGTAGTGGTAGAGCTGGGATTAAAAAAGTATATTTATTAAAGTAATATGTGCACATAGTTAACAAACCTAATATTCCTAAAAAGCATTACAGTTGAACCTTGAATAATGCTAGGCTTAGGGATGTCAACCCCACACAGTTTCTCCGTGGGTCCTACTTTTCACTTCTACTCTGCTCAACCAGTTACCATTCATCAGCTGGCCTTCTGTTTCTACAAATGTGTTGACATCTATCAGTTATTGTATGCCCCGTCTTTCTCCCTTGCAGATTTGTCCCCCTTTTTCCTTTTAAATTCATTTGCCAATCCGGTAAAATTTCAGAAGGGAGAAGCAATAGACACTTGGGCTCAATGCACCTGGTTTAATTAGAATGCCAGAATGAAATTTAAATCCAGACCAGTAATTCTAAAGCCTTTACTCCCTCCACTATTTACACGTAATAATACATTCAGCAGGAGCTAACAATAACAATGTGTGGCATACACTGTCAGTTGTCTACTCCAGTACCTCTCCTCCCTTTCTTTCTTCGTTATAGAAGTCCTAGTTTTTAGTGGAGCAGTGATTACCGTCACAAGATACTAAGCAACAGCGATCCCTCTGAGAAATGTGTCACTTGGCAATTTCATCATTGTGTGAACATCACAGAGTGCACTTCCACAAACCTAGATGACATAGCCCACTACATACATAGACTATATGGTATACCAGTTGTATATGCCATCTATTGTTGACCAAAATGTTGTGCAGCACAGGACTGTACCAAAATTAAGGCTTCCTTTCCAACCTTCCTTCAACCTAGGTATGGCCAAATGACTAAATTCTGACCAATGAAATGTAAGTGGAAGTGTTCTGGAAGTTTCCAGAAAACTCTTTTAAAAGATAACTTGCATCACCTTTTGGCCTTTTTTTCCCCTTCACTCCTTCCTTTTTTCTGCTCGCTGGGAGGTGGGTGGACATTGAGTAGCTCTCTTGGATTAAGGTAGAAATTATGTGTTGAAAGTGGCAGCACAGAAAGACCAAAGTATTTGGGTCCCTGGTGACTTAATGTAGTTACTTTACCAACTACAGATTGTTTATCTTCAGTCTTATTCTGTGTGGCAGAGAAGAAAGCCACTGTTATTTTTTTGGTCCCTTATAATTGAATCTAATACTATCTGATCTAATGCCAAAGTGCAGTAAGATTACAGAAGGAGTGACATAAGATTCCTGGAAAAGGTGGTAGGAACAGATGAACCTTAAAGGGTATTTTAGCCAGATGGATAACTAAAGGGTTAAGATTCCATGTAGGAATAGTAATATGATTGGGGCACAAGGGGCACTGCATAGGTGTTTAAAAGGGTAACAAGTAGACCAGTCTGGTCAAGGAAGACAAATCATGTAGGAGGAAAGTGGAATAAAAGAATGAAAAAACAGGTTAGGGGCAGATTATGGAAGGGCTTGAAACTCAAACCAAGTTTAAAGGTTACTTTGAAAGCAATGAAGCCCCTAAAGGCTTTTGCAACAGAAGTTAGTGGAACATATCTAGGGTTAGACTGAAGAATTTCAGTCTTCTATGGTATAAAGATATTATAGAGATACAACGGGGGGAGTGAATCTAAATAGAGAATGAAGACCATGGGTTCAAGAACTCACCCAAAGGAGTAAGGAGAAAAGACACTTAGAAAGGATCCAGAAAAGGGGAGAGAAAGGAAGCTGGATATTGGGGGAAGAAAGGAGAGTAGAAATTTTCAGCGAGAAGTCAGTAAATCTTCAGATTTCTGTAAGAAGTTAAACTATCTTAGAAATGAGTAAAGGACATTGAATTTGGGGACAAGGAAGTCTCTGGTGACTTTTGAAAGTCTAATTTTGATAGAATGTGGAGGTGAACACTACTCTTTAAGGTAAAACGGGTGTTAGGAAAACAAAGGTACAAATGTGCTCCATTTATTTATTTTTAAAGGTAGGCATTAAAAGAAATTTAAATTGAAAAGCAATTAAGATCTCCATGGGGTAAGTAAAATAATTTTTAAAGGAAGGAAAATTGTTTGGTCTTTAAGAAAAAAACTGTATATCAGCAAAAGAAGATATTTCCAGGCTTCCGAAAGAGGTGGTCCCTGTTAGAGCAGGTCTTAGAGGAAATGAGAGGGATGGAATTTCCAGCTCAGGTGGAGGTCTAAAACTGAAAGAAAAAAAAAAGGGGGAGGGGGCAGCTTTTCTAAGAAAGAGAATTAGAGGAGAGGCAAGGATTAAAGGCTGGGAATTCTAGTCAACCTACCAGCAACAAACCTTTTTCATTAGCATCAGCAATGCCATTTTAGATCTGAAGAGAAATAATAGTCTAAAATAGAAAGCATAGTCTTTAAAATAAAAATGACCTTCTCTTAGTTTCAGAGTCAAGAGTTCCACACAAGGATCATAAAAAATAAAGAAAGCTCTAACTCTTGTGGTGGTAGTCCTGATTTTCTTATCTTACACACATCACCTTAATAAAGTTTATTTAGATGAGGGAAAAATAAAGCAAACAGTTTAGCTTCTTTACACATTGCTACCAGTGCTAGAACAACAGGCAACCCCCCAATTGCACCTGGAAATTAATTACAGGATGAAACTTTAGATATCCATTTGTCAAATGGACCAAATGCCGATACCTACTCAAAGTACAGCGTGATGTCTGTTGCCAATATCGACTGCTTCAAAAGCTGCATGAGGTCACTATAATCCTTGGAGGACAGATTAGCAAAGATGTTGTGACCCTGTAATGAGAAAGTAAAAAGTCACAAAAAAATCCCCATTAAATATGAGTTTTTGATTGCATGTTTTTTCCTATATATATTACATATATATTGCATATTTTTCTATATATATTAAATATATATGAGAAAAACATGACAAATCATTTTTTAAAAAGCTTAATGAAATTTTGCACAAATATAGACATAGTCCCTGGCAAACAGAAAAGCCAGAAAGTGCAGTCATTTTTTAGAAGGACTACCAAGGGACTCTTTGTTATCTCTAGTCTCAAAGAGCAAACTCTGAAAAATGTTGACCTTGTCCTCTTGTTGGGTGTATTTGTGCTAACAACTCCATTTGACTACCCATTTCCTGTGGAGTTACTGAATGCAGAAAAGTTAACAAAACATTTGGGAATCTTTATGACCCTAAAATAAATACTAATTTCACTAATTATTGTAAAACTGAAGTTGGCATTTTGGAAGTACTTGCTATGTCAACAAATGACCTTAAGGAGGAGAAAAAACATTAGGCCAGAGGTTCTTAACTGGGGGTGACTTGAGCAATGGGGACGTCTGGCAATGTTCAGAGATAGTGGGGCGAGGGATGCTGCTAAAGGTCCCACAATGCACAATTTGGCCTGAATAGCAAAGATGAACCGGGCCCAACATGCCAGAGCAGCTGAAGTTGAGAAACCATGTGTTAAACCATGAAGATCGTCTTGATGAAGCGTTTGGCAGATTAAATTCAGTACATACTTCCTGAGTAGTTAGAATGTATACGATACTGTTCTCAGCAGAGTTCTTGATACTGTAAAGATGACTTTCACCTAGGAAAATGTGAAAACACACCTGTATCTCCCATACCTTTGAAAAGAACACTTTATCAAAATGTGTTTTAGCTACACTGGCAGCTGTAGAATGGTTTTAGTAAAGTGGAAAATCATTTTGTAAAGTGACAGACAATCCACTTAATCTGCTTTGAAAGTCAGGCCTTCTCATTTATCAGGTTTTCTTAGCATGAAGTACAAACTCATAAACATGAACTCATATCAGACTGGGCCCAGGAACTGGACCAGTCTGATACGTAGGCATGGAGAACCAGAAGACGGTGCAGAAGGAGGGGGAGAAATGACTGCCTAAGAATAAACTTTTCCAATGAGAAGTAAATTAATTATTTCTGGGAACCAGAATATCAATTAGTAAATTACCGCCTACCAGGCACCAGATGAAAATCTGCTTCCCCGAGTTAATTTATCTCCTTGGGTGAACCCACCACTTGCTAAATACTACAGTATATTGGTTCCACATGGGACCAGGTCCAATATTGTTAATAATTTTCAAATGAACTCCTCAAGACCCTTAATTCAACCATTAGGAAGAAGACAAATAACTAAAGGAATGCCATGCCATAATTCTGCCCGGTTTCTTTGCCTGAGCCTTGCCCTGTGGATCAATCACAGGCTGGTATCCTGGGGCCTGAGAAAAGGTGGTTGGAAACTACCGACAAGTAGTGCCTGGGATTCAGCCACACGTCTACCATCTCCAGTGAAAGAAGGATAGACACTCCTCACTTTATTGTGCTTTGCTTCATTGTGCTTTACAGATGCTGCTTTTTTTTTTTTTTTTTTTTTTTTTTTTTTTTTTTTTTTTTTTTTTTTTTTAATAAACTGAAGGCAAGATCCTCCACCAGCAAAACGATTATGACTCTCTTTATTGCGATGATCTGGGAGTGAACTCATGATATGGCCGAGGTCTGCCTGCAAAGCTGTTAGGAGCAAGTCACAATAAAACTAATGTGAAGTCCAGGAGAAAGCTGGTCTGAATTTGAAGATCTTGATTATTTTGTGAGAGTGCATTTTACCACTTTTAAAGGACGTATAGTAACGAAGCCAGTTGTTTACAGCTGAGTGACAAAGCTAGCCAGATTAGCCTTAGTACTGATAAAAAAACAACAACATTAATTTGCAATCAGTGTACTGTTTATATGCAAATTGGCTTCTTCCAGGGCCTCGAGAGTTTGGTCCTGGAAATAGATTTGTGTCCTTGAAATACTGCTTCCATTTTGTTTAGGCACAGGGGTGGAGAATGCTGGGTCTGGGGGCCATATAAGGCCTGCAAAATCATTTCATCTGGCCCTATCCAGGCATTAGGGGTGAGCTGATTAAATGTCTGACCAAAATATAGCAGGCTAATTTTTAAGGTGGTAATTTTGTACGGTCCACAAATGATGCTATAAAAATCCAAATGGCCCTTGGCAGAAAAAAGGTCCCCCACCCCTGGTTTAGGGAGAAGGGTGGTATTGATGGAAAGAGAAGCAAGTGGAGGAAGAAAGGTCTGGGTACGTTTGCCTGCCCACTGGCTGCTCCGTCCTTTGCATTCAGGAAGTGGTCAGATGTCATATCTGCAGTTCTGCCTTTCTGAGGTCAGGACAGGAGGAGCTGGGGAGCCGGGGGCAGGGCCTGCATGCACTAGTCATGCTCACTGCATAATAATGTTATTATTCCGGTTCTTCATAGAGAAGCCTTGAGTGAAGGGTAGCCAAGGTATTTTATTTGTCTGAAGACAAATTCTGTGTTAGTGGGATTTGTTTCCACAAACAAACAAACAAGAAAATAATCTTTCAAGAAAACTTTGCTAACCTGTGTATAATCCCTGTTATGACAAAGGTGGGAGTGCCTGGGATTTGAGGTATAACCCATCCTATCACTAGTGCAGAAAAGACAGCCTGAACCCAAGTGCCTCCTGTCCCTGCCTTCCTTTGCCACAGCACTCGGCTAAAACATGGCTTTCATAGGGAAATTCCTGAGCCACGCATGCCTGATGCTGGTTTCTGTCAATTACCAAAAGCCTAACTGTGTTGCTCCCTTCCCAGCTGAAGAGAGGTCTTCCCCAGTGGTTGGCCTGCCCCCCACTACACTGCCCACTCTCTTTATGGGGTCGAACGAGGCCTTCATGATGTTACAAAAGACATGCTTTCCCAAGGTAGGCTGGAGGAAAACCTCCATATTTAATGATGCTATTCCAGACACACACACACACACACACACACACACACACACACACACACACACACCAGTCTGTATGCCTGCAGAAAATTGAATAGAGCCTTTCCTGACGATTCCAAGTTCATGCCGCCTCATCCAGAGTCAGTAGTGGTTTTCCTTTTCTTTGTGGGAGCTAAAAGGAGAAAAGCACTTCCAAGTCCTGCCATCCTGCGTCTCAAATGTAGCTGCGATTCTCACTTTCAGACTGATCCCACCAGCAACTTTAAGTGTTTATTTTATGTAGACATCTCAGTTGTGCTAATAGAGTGTAACTTTATCAGCCTGATTCCACCTTCTTTTAATGGGGCTGTGAGTTTCACACAATGGGAAGGTTGGGCCACTCACTACTTGGATCATGTCCCTGTGTGCGGGCTTCTGTAGCCCTGAGGAAGGTAAGCAAGTTGGAGGCCATCTCCTGGGCTAAGTGAATGGGAAATACTTCCAAGCCAAGAATGAATCCCAAATGAGTCAGCTCAGTCAGGAAGAATTTGAACCCATTCTTTGATCAGGATTCTAACTGAATTAAAAAAAAAAAACACACACAAAAGGGTCTAATAGTTTGACTTAAAAATCTGTTCCACTTCTCTGTATCTACCTGTGGCATTACAGAGAGGTCAGAGGCACGGTTTCATTGATTTTCCATCAAGGGGAGAAGTAGCACGTTAGGGCCATACCTCACTCTGCAGGATCATCACTGCGTGGTTAAAATGGTGGTGCTCTAAGGTGGCGGAGGTTCCATAGAGTTGGGCCAGGGCAGAGCCGCTCCTGAAAGAGGACAGAAGGGTCAGTGCCCTGTCAACAGTTCCCCACACCAGGTCTTTGGATCAAACTGTTTTCCTGCTTTGACACAAAGGACTATGAGCAGATACATTCACAGGTAACTGCTTGTTAGTTCACTAATCTATTAAGTAAACCTTTCAGGAACTTTCTCTGTGTTAGCCTAAATGCCGTGGATGATACCAAATGTGAATAAGACAGAGTCTATGACTAAGATATTTACAGACTAGTAAGTGAGATGAGAAGTGGTCATAAGGAAAATAAGGCACACAGCACACAACAGAAATACCACAGAGGTATTCTAGGTGCAAGCAAAGTACTTTGGGTGCCCTGAGAATAAAAGGCATAACTTCTGGCTCTAGGGATGAGAGCAGATTTCATGAACTAAGTCTTACACAGCTTCTGAGTGCCAGAACAATTGTCTATACCAAATGTATTTGACTCTCCTGGGAAAAGACCTTGTGAATATTTTGCCTTTATTTAATCTACTTTATGCGTACAGTTGATAAGTTTATATTGTAGTTTTCCAGCCCATAGTTATGTTATGGTATCTCAGTGTAGAAATATGGAAAGTTTCTTGGATTTAGAGTCAGGGCAGTTACTTGGTCATGTGAAGATGCAGTTTCTTTGTCTCTAACAATATGGCAATACTATCTACCTCACCTGTTATTTATGAGAATACAATTGAATACTTGAAAGTACCTACAGTGCCTGGCATGTAGTAGATAATAGTCTGTATTAATTATTAGTTAGTTATTAAAACACAAGGATATTTCCATTGTAAATATATAAAATGTTAATTGATACTTTAAAGGATTTTTTTAAAATTACCTTTAAATTTCGCTTAGGTAGAACAATTAATAGTTTCAATTTGGCAAAGTGTTCATTTAAATGCTCAAATGTGTTTATTTCCAATTCTTTTGGAGTAGGATTTAGAGCATCTTAAGAGCCAAGAGAGCTCCAGAGAACCCTAGGGTTTAAAGCAAAGTCATGGGATCTGGTTGAGGACCCATCTAGGTCCTTGTGTTTACTGCAAGATCAGACATTGAAAGGGCAATTTGGCTTTAACTTGAAAACACTGGAGATTGATGGCTCACCATCTTCTCTGCTAGTGAAAGGAGCAAAGAGTGCATCCAAGTGCAACATGAAAGATTTTGGTCATAAGCTGCCCTCCATCTCCAGTGTGAAGCAGTCCAAGATCATGATCAGTTCAGGAGCCCTTGGAGAGACTCAATGCTGACCACAAGTTGGAAGAAAGCAACAGTTTAATACTGTAGGGATTATTATGAATAGGGTTTCTCAAGAGGATACTAGATTTTAAAGAGGTGGAAGTTTGGGTTACTTCTTTAAAGTTAACCTTAATCTATACCCTATATAATAAAAGCCTAATATGCAAATTGACCAAATTGCACAATGACTGGCCAGTGGAGGCCAGTGAGTGGGTGGCACTAGGCGAGCCAAGGTGGGTGCCAGCCCCTCAGTGGGCAGAGGGAAGGGATGGCGATCGGGGGCGGCTGGGGGAACAGCGGCAACTGGCTGCACAGAGGGGCGATTGGGGAGGGGTGGGGCCAGTCCCCTGGTAGGCTTGCTGGTTGCCTCCTGCAAAAGGAGGCCAGACTGTGGTTTAGGCTCCTAGACTGTGAGATGGCACAGGCCAGGCTGAGGGACCTACCTCCCAGGTGTACAAATTTTTATGCACTGAGCCTCTAGTTATTTAATAAATGAACATGTTATGCTAATCTTAATAATCAGTGACTAATAATGTTAGATATTATTTTTAACATAGATTTCATTTTTATGAAAATACATTTTTCAAAAAGCACAATGTATTGTGTCTTGACTCTATTTGCATTGGCCTTTGAAATTCTAGAATGCTTCATATTTACATATGGTATGCATATGCTTGGCATGGAACAGGTCTTTAAAAATATTAGCTGCTTGGTTAATAAGCTTGCAGTAGTATGTCTGAAGTTATAGTTAAAATTGGAAGGATGATCATAATAAGTGTGTTAACTTATTTTATAATAATGTTATTAACAATAATAGCTATTATGAGTAAGTACCTATCATGTACTAGACAACAGATTAGCAACTTAATGCATTATTTTATCTGGTCCTGAAAACAACCGTGAAATAGTATTGCCTTTTCACTTTGCAGATGAGGAAACCAAGGCTCAGAGAAGTTATGCTACTTTTCCAAGGTCACAGGGCTAGTAAGTACAAGTTCTGGATTAGCATCCATGTTTTTAAGCTTCTTCTCTTTAGATAATGAGAGAGCTGATTGTAATTTATACATTTCTGATATTCGATTCTCAATTTTTTGTCAAGCTGGTTGTTATAAATGAAACAATATTGCCAAATTTAATTCAGAATTCTATTAGTATACCTACTAACCACAGACTCAGATTCCTGTGACTCATTTCTAATGATAAGCCATCCCTGGAAGAGTCTTTACTGATAGCAGCCTTTGATGTAAAGTAGGGCCAAGATGCAATATATTGTCTCTTCATCACATTGGTTTAGCAGAATCCACACAACGTTAAAACAATTAAATAATCCTAAGTCACTCTATATTTTATTTTTTACAGTATGAGTAGGCTGTTTCCTCCTTTAACTAGGAAACAGCTTATAACAAATACTCTGGTGCCTCCCATGCTGCACCTCTCCCTCTGCCCCAGACCCGCCTAATTTCTGAACCGCTGCATTTCATCAGAAGGACTCTCAGGGTGTTTGTGCAGGTGCAGCCTTTGACTTCTGTGGTTTGAGCATCTTCATCCTCAGATTCTCTCTTTGTTCTCTTTTATAATATTCCATTTTACCTTTCCCACCCTTATACAATACTGAGTTAATCACAAAAATGTGTAGATTTTGCAATCAAACCAGACTAATGCTATGAAAATGCTACAAAGACACTGTCATTCATTCATTCATTCATTCACTTATCATTCATTTATCAACAAGTTTTGATGATGGCTATGATGCCAGACTGCAGGGCATGTGGAATACAAAGGTAAGCAAGGCATGGCTGTTACCATCAAGGAGCTCACAATCCCCTAGAATTGTGTAGGGCATTTTCTCTGACCGACTTACACTAACAACACTCACCTTCCTGGAAGCAAAATGTCATCTTCGGATTACAAACACATACGCTGTGAACCTTGTAGGATGGCGAGGGTGAAGTGCACAAGTCATAAAACTTGATATTAGTGGCAAAAACTGAAATATACTTTAGGATAAACTTTGTTAAAATATTCTACAAAATGTGAGTTATTTGGAATGTTAAATGGCACACTGGGCAGGAATAAAAAAAGGGCCCGTGGTCAACTGCGTTTGGAAAATGCTAGGTCCTCGATAAACTGTTTCTTCACTGTAAGACTTCCCAGAATGTAAGAACAAGCATTGTGATTCTGCAGGAGAGGAACATAATATGCAGCATTAACCAATCTCACTTGATCATAAGATCAGTTTTTTAAAGGAGGCCATGTCTTTCATGTAATATACTTTGTGTAAAGGTACATTTTTACTTTTTCATATAAATATTGGGGAAAAAAACCCACAACAGTCCAAATCAATCACATATGGAAAAAATGGACTTCAAATCCACACCTCATTTTTATTGTCTGTGGTAAGTATATCCATTGTATAAATAGCTTTGGGGCACACAGGCCTTAATAGTGAATATACTGTATAGTATATTTATGCAGGGTGTGTGGAGAGAGGAGGAGAGAAGGGGAGCTGAAGAGAAGAATCTCCAAATTACAGTACTTATTCACGATGCTCATTATGACTAGGTCATCCCAACACACCAAAGTTTTTCCATTTTGGACAGGAGAAACTTATGAAAAGGAAAGTCGAAGTAAAGCCTTCTGTCCCTACAGGCACTCAAGCACTTTGCACAGGCACCAAAAATAGCATGCGAAAGGAGGTGTACCTTCAGAATGTCTCCAGATGTGCATATGCTTTGAAAAAGAGGCTCAACAGAAGTGTGCAGCCACGGCTTATAGAAAACTTAAAAAAGGAAAACTATGAAAGGTAATTAGGAAAGTGAGAATTGTTGGGAGGTGGTGAGGAATGGGATTAGGCTGTCATGGCAGATTAATGTGCCCCAGTATTTCACTACTGGGACCTGGCCGAAAGCGACAAGATGGGTTTTCATTCCCAAGAAATGAGTATAAGAGATTATGCTAGAAATGAACAGAAGTCTCCTAGGAGAATATACTACAAAGCTGCTCGGTACTGATATTTAATCATCAGGGGCAGCTGTAATAGAGAGGGGGATGAGTGAGGAACGCTGTCCCTGGAGAAAACAGGAGAGAGGTGTTAACAGAGCAATTTCAAAGCACTGTGGTATTGCTGCCCTCTCTACCTATTGATCATTCATGGCACGTACTTTAATACTTAAAAACTAAGAATAAAATATGAAAATGCAAAGGTTCATTTATCAGAAAGGCTAAGAGAATAAATTATACTCTGCTATAACCAACTTTTTATTGTAGAGGCATTTTGCATTTTATATAGTAATTTGTCCCTTGCTAAATGTCTCCTGTTTTTTTTTACAGCCTTATATATGAGGGGGAGGGGAGAGGTAGCATATACTTTGCTTCACATAATAATTGGTGCATTTAAATTATATTTCCAAATCACTTGAACGTTGAAGTTTGACTGTGAATACTTTAAGGGAAGGGACTGTTTGTTACATTTCTTTATTTTCTCACAATAGGCCTAGCACAGTGCCTTACACATACAAAGAACTCAATTATTGGGGAATAAAGAAGGAAATGAAGGTGTAGATTTCTTGCTAGGGGTTTTCTAAACAATGGCACACACGCTTAGTGAATAAATTTTACTCTAATCGATAAAAAGATAGTTCCTTCACTGTGTTGAAAAAGGTCTCTGTCAGCATTCATTGTCAAGGGAAATTTTAACTGAGGTTGGGTGGTGGTGGCATTCGGTGTCCCAAGTTCAAAAGTGACTTCATCTGGTAGGGGCAGGGCTGATGGATATCCCATTTCTTAAACACATCAGATTACCTCAGAAGAGGCAGATTTGATAATATGGTATAAGGATGCAAAAATAAGTTAAAAAATAAAATTGAGTTCTAGTGCCAGCAATTTAATATCTATCTAATATTTTTGAAAACTGTTTTATCTTTCACAAGTCACCTAAGATCTGGGTATTTCTATTTCCATTTTTATAAATGAAGGTGTTTAAAAATATGACTATCAAGGTCTAATTCAGTTATACGACTTTATAGCTCCATGTCTTAATTTTCTGGGTGTCAAATATATTTAAGTTTTCCAGAGCTCACGTATATATGTCCAGTCAGCCAAGAAGCTAGAAGCCCAAAGGCCCAAAATAAATATCACTGAGTCATTGAGGGAGTATGATGTGGTGGTTAAAGAATGGCTTTTGGAATCAGATTAAACACCACTCTAGTGCATTCTGGGAGTATGAATTTGTCCAAGTTACTTAATTTTCCTGATGCTCAGATCCTCCCATAACGTGGAGACAGAAATACCTACCCTAACCAGGATGTGGGAGAGCACTTGAAAGAGTCAACAAGAAGTAAATTGTAGTTCTTTTCATTGTCTCAGGGACTGTTAGTTGCAAAGAACAGAAATAAATCAGAATCAGCTTCCCTAAAAAAAAAAAGTTTGATTAAATGATACCTGGAACTCTGAGGGAGCCTATTATCACAGGTATGGCTGGGTCTCCTGGAAATAAGAGTGGAGATGTGTAAAGCCAGAAATCAAGTCTGCTCTTTCTCTGTTTCTCTAGAGTTATGCAATCTCTTATTTCTGCTTCTCTCTGAATATCTAGTTTCTTTCTTTTTCTCTGCACATTTCTCTTGACACAGGGTCATTGTAGCTCTCCCAAAATGGCAGCCTCAGTTCCCAAGTCTGCAGCTTGGATGTCAACAGTAACTGAGCAATATCATGGTAATTCAACTCCAATTTCCTGAGAGATAAACTATGATTAAGTGGGTTTTAATTAGGGGAGTGTGATAGACAGGCTCTCTGAAGGAGAGGAGAGGGCCAGTGGTATCTAGGTACAAATATTGTATACTTGACTCTTAAAGAACTCACAGGGTGCTCACTCTTGTTTTAGAGAGACAATTATAACACATTTATCTTTTCTTTATGCAGAAGTGAAAGAATGGTAGGGGTCTAGAGAAAGGATGCAAGAGGAAGATACAATGGTGTCATTGCCTAAAAGAGAGAGACATCTTAAAAATATAATGAAATGCAGATACGGAAATCTAAACATAAGGAATTGTATGTATATGATGAAAGTATATCCAGTTGACACTTCAGTAGACTCTAGGGATTGAAGAAGTGAATGTAACATCAAAACCTATGACTATAAAAACTGTGTTTATAATAATCTTTAAAAAGTTATACTTATTTAAAAGTCAGAAAACTTTATTGAAAAGCTATAGTAAGTCTGCTTACTATTCATGCATCCATCCATCATTCATTCACGCAGCAAACATTCGCTGTATGTTTATTATGCTCCTGGTATTTGCTTTACATCATGAGAATTCAAGGAGTAGGGGAGACATGCCTGTTAATCAGCAATTAAAATAGAGCGAAAGGCACACTTTTAAAAAAGCACAAGTTGGGGATTATGTAGGCATAATGAAAGTTGACCAGGGGAAGTTGCAGCAGGAATAGAACCCTGGGTAGTGCTTGGAGGGAAAAGGAGAAGATGGGCATCCCAGCTAGGAATACTGGGGAGCATTGGGAAGTGAACTAGTTGGACCCTATTGAGCACTTCAAGTTGCCCCTTGGGTCTGGAGCATAGATGTGTGTCGGGTAGGTGGGGTGGAAGGAGTGTGTGCTGGGCTAGAGAAATGGACAGGAGCCTGGTTGAAAGGGGCTTTGAAGGGCTACACTAAGGAATTTGAACACTATCACCAGCAGGAGGCTGGTGAATGACTTTTAAGCAGGAGAGTGGACTGAGCTTTGAGAACTACTAAGATTATTCTGGAGTACCAAGGCAAGAAGTCTAGAGGAGAGAGTTGGGCTGGTTGTTGTTGCAACTCAGGAGAGACAGAGAAGCAGTAGTGACTTAAGAAGACAGAGATGTTGACTTTAGGGGTACTAAGGAGGGAATCTGGATGGCTTGTGGATTTCTGGTGGTGCTATTCACCGAGACAGAGAAAAGAAACCAGTATAATCAGAAAGACTGAGATTGAGGTGACTGTGAGATTTCAATAGGAGGTGCCCCTCAAGTGGTTGGAATCAGTGTCTGGAGAGAAGAGAATTATGGATCCAAGATCTGGGTTTAGGGCTGATCAGCAGATGGGTGAAGGCCTGCATGAAGGATCATATAGAGCAGGAGAGAAACAGGAGAGGACATCAGGAGTGCTGGCTGGGACAGGAGGAAACAGGCCTTGAAGCACACTGAGAAGAAAGGCTAGAAAGGTAGTTGAAATCCTTTGTCTGGGAGGCAAGGGAAGAGAACATTCTAGGAAGAAGGGAGCAAAAAATGGGTCTCGTGGCAAGAAGGGTCAAGAAAGAAGGACAATAAGAGTGTCCAGCAGCTCTGGGAAAAGGGGCCATTGATGGCATTACTGGGGGCAGTTCCCCTTGTGAGGTGAAACTGGTTGCCCTGTGGGAGGGCAGGCATTGGGGAAGTGAAGATAATGGACTCTCCAAGAAGACTGACTGGAAAGGAAGAGAAATAGAGCAGATGTTAAAGGGAGAAGCAGGAATTGAGGTGGACTTTTTCAAGAAGGGGGGCCGGGGGGATTTTCATATTAATAGGATGCTGAGAGGTAGTAGGAAAGGGAAGGGAGATACAGGGCAGAGAGAGAGGAAGATTAATGGAGCAAGGTCTCAGAGGAGCGAGAAAGGAAGGGATCCAAAGCCGAGGTGGAAGGATTAGCGTCAGACAAGAGGACAGACAGCATTTTCACTGAGATAGGAGGTCAGGAGGAAAGGATGGGGCCAGACAGATAAGTTTGTACATGGCAGGGGAGAAAATTGAGGGAGTTCTCGATTGATGGCCTCAATTTTCTTGGTGAAGGAGGAGGCAAGGTGATCTGCTGAGGGGAGCGGGGGAGGTGGTCTACCGGAGATGGTTTAGGAAAGGAGAATGTTTATTATATAGACCTTCTGAGAGCAATGGGGATACAGAATCTGGGGAATACTGAGCATCTAGTAATGCCAGTTGGGAGAGTATATTTGGTGTATCTCAAACTCCCACAACTATGACATTTTCTACTAAAGCCTTTAAAAGTGTAGGCAGAGTCACATGAAATTGAATTGCTAGATTGAACTGGGGCTGAGTTTTTGCAGCGTGGATGTCACAGAAAGTTCCGAATGTCAAGAAACTACAGGATATTGAGAAGGCAGGGTTGAAGTGATGGGCTATAAGACCCAGGATGAATAGAGAAGGGCACACAGTCAAAATCCATTTGCTAGATCAGGAGCAAATGCCAGTGGCCAGGATCCCAAGGTATCAACAGGTAAGCATTTTGAGGAACAGAAAGGGATGTGGTCTGTTGACGTTTCAGATTATGCGGGTACACCTGCCAGGGGACTTCGAAATCGGTCATCTGAAAGTTAATTATACCACTTTCTTGACATCTCCATCCCCAAACTTTTCTCTCCAGGCTCTGAACTCACATAGCATTTTGTCTGCAGATAGGCAGTAAGAACATTAAAACTGGAGCCTCAATATAAGACTCGGGAGATGTGGGTTTGGGCCTTATTTCCAGCACCCGTATTCTATGGCCTTGGCCACTGTGTGAGCCACAAAGCCACAGCTATCTTGACCAGTCCAAGATGCTCAAGGACAGATTATTCTGTCCAGTGCACATTCTGTGCCTTCACATGCCCAGTATGGATGCAATCTCTCTGTTTGTTTCCTACCTTTCTGTTGGAGAAGCAGGGGCCTTATTTCTCTAGCATTGCTTTTCTCCCTGCAGTTTATATGCTATCCAACTTAAAACAAACAAACAAACAAACAAACAAAAACCAACAAAAAACAAAAAACAAACCACCTGGAAAGGGTTTTACTAGGGAAAGAAGAGCTATTTTGCCTCATAAAATTTAAAAAAAATTTAAGTCCAATTTTCTTTTAGTAGTCTTAAGATCAGATTTTAGTGTAGCAAGTCCAAAAGGCTTACAAATGCCATGAAAACAAATATTCAGGAGGGAAGAAAATAGGCCCTTTAAGATCTGCTTTGTTATCTGACTGAGCTCAAGGGAGACAGACCAAATCAACAAGCATGACATGAAGGGCAAATTTGCAATTAAAAGAAGAATAGGGAATTATAAAGATGGATGGGCCCCTTGGCACACGAGCCCAAGCCTGCATGGCCTCGGCCTCAGATACCAGAAATTAATGCCTTACTCTTTAGCGCCGGTCACCTTTGGCTCTGCACAGAAAGGCACATGCATTAAAATAACAACAATTAGAACACTTACTTAGCTTGGAAGGCATTGTTGGTTCCCCTGTGGTCGAGGTCATGACACAGGCATCCCACAATCACCGCGAGAATTTCCACCTCGGTCAGAATCTCTTGAAACCCGGCGGTCTGGGAAGAAGAGAAAATGGCAACAGTCACCGCCCAGGGCAGGGAGGATGGATAAGGTTCGTCTGCCCAGCAATAATCAGCTCTGTTTTCATACCCACATCAGTTAAGGAAATGATTAACTGCCACCCCCTTAGACGGCGGTGAGTCGGGTGGCCACTTGCACAGCCCTGATCCCACAGTGATGGATTAGCTCCCTGTCAAGCTGCCCCATGCTGGCCTGCCAGAACAAAGTTCAGACCATTGTGTGCCCCTTTTAGAGAAGAGGCTGCACTATCCAGATACAGCGACGGTTTGACAAAGGCCCGGAGCAAACTGTGTTCTGTGATTCTACATTTCAATGATGAGCATCTTGCGGTAGGGGAGAGGGGGGCTGTGAATTTAGAACTGAATGTTATATCCACCAGATGCCAATCAAGTGGAAACCTGCAAAAGAAAAACGCTCCCACCCTTAATATTAAAAGAAGCAACTTAGAAGTTTTGAAATGGTTACATGATGATATTCTAGATGTTACTCTGTAAGTGCCTTCATTCATATTAGCTTGGCAGACAGATTACATTCATACAGATAATAAGGCAGTGCATGTCATGATTAGGCAATCAGATTGAGGATCAGCTGGAGTATCGTTGGAATTCTTTATTATCCTCTGCAGCTTGCTTGTGGAGAACATAGGTGTGGTGTGATTTCTTCAGTACAACATTCTTATTTATAAGTTTCTTAATAATTTTCTTTTCACTATTGTTTTCTGTCCTGTTTGACTGGAACTCCAGTTGGTTGGACACTGGACTTCTTGTATTGGTTTCCTTGTTTTGTCTTTTTTATTTTTCCCATTGCCCACCTTGACTTTTTCTCTCTTACTTTCTATGAGTAATAATATTTTTCATCTAGAAGCATTCTTTTGGTCTCTGCTCCTATTCTAATAGCATTCTATTCTTCTCTCCTGGATGCATTATCATCTTTTATTTTTTTTAGGATATTAATTATTTCTCTGAAATTCTCTCTGCTCCCTGATTGCCTATTTCCACTGAGCTCTTTTTCTCTGTGTTTAGTGGTTTCCTCAAGTGCCTGGTAGTTCACACACATGAGTAAAGCATGCAGAGCTCACCACACACCAGTGTGTGAGGAGGGGGTCTGCAGATTGCTGGGCCCCTATCAGGGGGCAAGCAGATGGGCAGCTGGCTTTTGGCTGAGATCCCCATGTGTCCATCTCTAAGTTCATTTCCTCTGGACTTTTCAATCTCTTGTTTGGAAATGGCACAAACACAGGTTTGGCATTCCGAGAAAAGAGAAAGTGGCTTCTCACATTTCAGGGTGTACACTTTCACTTAATTTTCTTATTTTCAGGGTGCATCTCACCCCAACTTTTCTGTTGCTGGTGTCCCCACATCTGGGGTTCAGTTTCTCCAGCAAATGCTCTGGTTTCCTGAATAGGTGAGGGAAGAGGGGTCCTCTGACTACATGGAGAGGGGATGGGGACTTTCATCGCCCTCACATCCCATTTCTGTGGTATCTGATACCTCCAGTTCCCGAGCTCTGGTAGCTTCTGGGGGCTGTTGTTTCTCATGTGTACCCCTTCCTCTACCCACTCACCTTGAAGGCACCTGGGTTGGAATTTCCTCTTCTATGCTAAGCTATGAACAACCCTCCCTCCATCTTCTCCCTTCATTTATTAAGGTTCCATGACAGGTGGAATTTATGTTTGTTTCTTCTCCCTGTTATTTGGGGGTGATTTTTGAAAGGAAAATGGGACATGAATATCTTATCTGTCATCTTGTAAGTCAGTTTAGTTGGGTTTGGATCTAGCTAATACCAAGTAAAACCTGAAAGGCTACCAAGTATGAAATACTATTCATGATACTTCTCACAAAGATGAGAAGCTACATAGAAACTGTTGCTGTAAACAATGAAATGGCACAGAAATTTAGAAATATTTTACCTTTGAAAATGCTATTGATTAGAACGAGCTGATGCATTAAAACAGTAAGAATAGGGATGGGGTAGTTAAACTAAAGTAATTTGACTAGAAATTTAGGGAAAAGTTAAGTTAAACGTCATCAAATAGATGCAATATTCAAATCCAAAGTTATTTTTAAGCTATCGGTTATCACCCATTATATAATGTGACGGAATATATTTTACTCTAATGTTCTCCTATGAAGAACATCTTCCTTCCCACCCTTGTCCCTTCCTGAAAATCCAGCATCAAGTTCTCAAACAATTTGTATTATGGATTCTTTTGAGAATTTGATGAGAGCCATGGACTCTCTTCCTAGAAAGTATTCTATGATTTTGTAGTGTTCGAAGACCATGGAACCCACCTCTGGATGATCCTCAGAACAAAGAAACCCTGAGAAACAGCACACACCCAGTTATACAAAACATATTTGCCTCTCTCAACCGTGATACCTGAGTTACTGAAGCAGCACCTATCTCTTGACTGTGATTTAGAGCTGCCTGGTAAATGGTTTCTGAGAGTCGTCAGGCCTAAAAAAGTGTCCACCTGCCGCTAAGTGTCTGTCTGTTCCTCCTCCCCCCTCATCCATCTTCTTTCTAGTCCTATTCCTTCCTACCTACACTTACATTGAGGAGAAAAATAAACCGCCTGCTAAAGACAATATACTTTCAAAAAGAGAACAGAGTGGGATCTATAAAACAAAATAAAAGAATAAATAAAACAGAAACATACTCATAGTTACATGGAACAAACTAATGGTTTCCAGATGGGAGGAGGGTTGGGGCTGGGTGAAAAGGGTGAAGAGATTAAGAAGTACAACTTGGAAGTTACAAAGTAGTCATGGGGCTGTAAAGTACAGCAGAGGGAATATAGTCGATAATATTGTAATAAATATGTACGGTGCTAGATGGGTACTAGACTTATTGAGGGATCGCTTTGTAAGCTATATAAATGTCTAACTGTTTAGGTGTAGTATGCTGTACACCTAAAACTAATATAACATTGAATGTCTACTGTAATCAAAACATTACAAAATATTAAAAAGATAAAATTTATAGCGGTGGGGCAGCAGGAAATTTGAATGCATTTATTCTATGCTAGACTCTATTTTAGTCTTTTATTTTAAAATAATATACCTTTTTATTTTAATCTGTCTTCTCACCTGTGTTCCCTCATGGCCCATTAACAGAGATATAAAGCAGTGAATACAATATACCTAGGTAAAGAGACATTCAAGACATTCGAGCCTGCAATCAAGGTACCTAATTCCCAAATCACCCTCCCTGGAGAAGTCTGTGAGTGCCCTCTGAGAAGGCCTCCAACAGTCCTCTGTTTGGCTAAAATGTTAGCCGGGATACCCCCCTTCCCCCAGCCACTACAGCATACACCCACTGAAACTCCAAAGGACCCGAACAGTAAGACTGTTTCACAGGGTCCCCTGGGCTACCCAGTATTTTCCCAGCATTTGGCCAACATAAAATTTGAACCAGATAGAAAGTGACCTATTTAAAACTTGGTCCTGCACTACACTAGTGAACAGGAATATCATGGCCAGAGAAAAATATGAGAGAGACACATTGATTGGTTGCTTCCTGCACTCGCCCTGACCAGGGCTGGGGATCGAGCCTGCAACCAAGGTACATTCCCTTGACTGGAATCAAACCCACGGCCCTACAGTCCTCTGGCTCTAACCCCTGAGCAAAACTGGCTAAGGCACATGATAGGTGTTTGTAGCACCTTTCTTCTCCCTTCAGCCTTTGCTTTCTTCTGCAGAAGAGAAAAGGGTACAGCTCAGACAATTCCTAGGGGTTTGAAGAACATGGTTTCTCAAGGAAGAGCCTCTAGATGAATCTGTGCACCATGTCCCTAATCTGTCATCATGTCTCAACCACTCTATAGACAACTTCAAGTTGGAAGTGTGAGCTTAGGGCTGAAAGGCAGCATTTCCTTTTAATTTCTGGTATTCCTTAAATTCTAACGTGCAATATTGCAGGTCACTGTCCAGGGCCTTTGTTTGGTATATTATTAAAATTAAATTTACTTTAGCCAAAGAGTGCTCTTTCAGGGTTTCATGTAAATGCCACATACGAAGTGCTGGCGTCTTCTAACAAATGCCCCAAAAGGCAATGTTGATGGCTGGCCCTGCTTCACTAGACCGTCCTTCACATGAGGTGTCTGTCAGTGAAAGTTCTATGAAAAGCCGGCCTTCAATCACTACCCCAGGTGTGAGTGGATCACAGTGGTGAGAGCATTGTTAAGACACATGTTTGGGCTCCACGGACATTTACAGCTGGCCCAGCATGCTTCTTTTTAGGATTCTATTCTGTTGGCTTCAGGATGAAATAGCCACCTCTCAACATGCAAATCCTTGGGCAGGCTGGTGGCTATCAGTCTATTCAATATGCTCCAAAGCAATGACTTTAGGCAGAGGACTTGATCAAGTTTAAGGTGGAAGCAGATTGCAATTGCTTACCAAGAGTGCTTACAAATAAATTGATGCTGCTTGACACTGTAGCCTATCGTCTTTGCCAACCAGAGATGGCATGTGATGAAAGCACAAGGGAGACAAGAGCAGGTGTTCCCAACCACAATCCTATCCCGTGAATAAAACCCTCTGCACAGACTGCAGCATCGAGGTTCAATGGTCATGCCCCCTTGATGTTTGCAGTGATGTTTATCTGCCAATATTCAGATCTGCTAACCTAAAAAATAGGCCCTGCTATCTCATTTTGTGGCCCAAAGACCAGAACCTTTCCAGGTGTTAGGGGATCACCATCCAGCACCATGTTTACATGTCTCCTTCACCAGAGGATACTATGCAATACAGAGCAGTTGTACTTTGCCTAATTATCCACAGGAGTGGGATAGTTTTGTCAAATTTTCTTTTCTTTCTATAGTCAAATCTTGATTTTATATTTATTAAATATTGATGGAAGTCTACAATGATCCTTTTCTTACTAAGCTCAGAGTTGGAAGGACACTTAAATACTTTGTTTTACAACCAGAACCTTCTCAAGGCACTCACTACCAAATCATAAAACACTAAGTTATACTTTGGATATATCTTGTCTCTCAAATCATATTGCAAATACTTGCCCATATAAACCTCAGAATGGCAAGGCTGCAAAACTTAATGGTGTGTCAGGTATAATTATATGTGTTGAGTAAATGATGCTGGAATTAAAAAATTGCATTGATTTTAATCAGGTTTTTTTTTTTTTTTTTTTTTTTTTAGTTATTTTTAAACCATTTCTATTACTTAATTTTTAAGCTATTAGTTACTAGTATAATAACTTTAAAAAAATTATTCATTTTTGAAAGTCAAAAGCATACACAAAATAGAATCTGATAATGAACCTCCATGTATTCATTACCTAACTTCAATAGGAATCCATGTTTAGCCAGTCTTGTTTCATCTGTATTTTCACATGCATCGTTTTGTTTGTTTGTTTGCTGGAGTATTTCAAAGCAAACCTTTGGCATCTATAAATATGCTTTATTTCATTCTCAAGAAGTTCTGATGGGGTTAAATAATAACCATTTAATATATCTCTCCTCTTATATTTTGATAAAAGATGCAAAAAGATATACAAGTGGTATAAGGAAAATTTCAGGATAAATATCTTAACAAGATGTAAAAAAAACAGGCTTCTACTTCAATTTAGATTATTAATACAATAAACACAGCTCGATGTATGTAGCACACCTACTGTATTTCAAAAAGAAACAAAAAAAAAATGCATAGTTGATCCTAAGGACTTAACTTTCAACACTAAGAATATATGTACTGTATGATTTTTTTTTTGAGAACAAAGATGGCATATTTTGTTCATGTTTAGAAATATGGTTTATATTTTATGATAAATTACTAGTGAATTGGATATATAGTCTAACCTGTGGTTGGTGAGGACAGAAGATGAAGCAGATTGCGTGGTCAGCATTAACGGTGCCGAGAGGCGGCCCCCTCCCAGAGACACTTAAGTTGAAGAATATGAGACCTCTTCTAGCCTTCCCCAAATTCTCACTAGCCATCCTTCAGCCAAGATTAAACATGAAACTCTTAAAAAATTAAAACTTTTTAAAGCTCCCAGCTGGACACCCTCAGGTGCCAGGTTCCAGCCCCAAGAAAGTGCCACGACTGAGCCATAAACCGTGGAAACGGAGGCCGTGATAAACGACCCCGGCTCTGCTGCGCGTCTCCCTGACCTGGAGGATCCGGCTGGCGGCATAAAACACCAAGTGACAGATTAAGCAGTTTACCAACACCATAAAAATCTCAAGAATAAATTCACTTTAATCAAACATGCTATATTGTAACGAGGCAGCCCCAGTCCCCAAACCACATACATTTCCTTACAAGCCCACGTCCTTTTCCCCAAACGCCGGGCATGGCTATGTTCATGCGGTTTTACAATTTACATGTCCTAAGAAAAATACTCAGCCCTGGCTGACGGGGCGGGAGAATTTATTTTCACCAGAAAGGGAATGACCCATAACTCAGGAATGGCAGCGCTTAAAGTGAGTTATGGAGGTTACTCTCTTGTGTGAGGAAATGGATTGGATTATCCTTCTGCCCAATCGTATGTTTGGTTATTAGCACACCAGGTTCTTAATTATGTGTGGCTTTGCCTTTTTCTTTTTATAAAATAAATGTGGATAAGGGAGTTTCAGCTAGGAGAAGCGTGGAGTGCTTGATTGGACCTCTGATTATGTGGCCAGAGAGAATAAAAATAGAAACCTTCTTGTAAGATGAAGAGGCAAGAGTCTTAAGTAATAATTTAAACAATGTATTCAAATAGATTAGCTCCATGGTTAATTTATAATGCCCTGTGCTGATATTCTGCAAAAACATTAAAAATCACTCCTTTGTAAAATTAGAAATTTGCCATTTTGGAAATTATACTGGAAATCAATCTTTCCTACACGAAGATTAAAGAATTGATTTTTCTAACATACAGATTTTATTGTATTATTAGTAGGGAAATGCAATGTAAAATGATGTTTGATGATTATAAATGTGACTGTTGTTTTTTTTTTTTTTTTTTACTTTATTACAGTCTGTTGCAGAACCAAACTTATAGCTCTTTTTGTACTTTTCAATGTTATAATCTAAAAGCAATTCTTTTTTTTCTGTTGAAATTAGAATTCTGGTTATTGATAAAAAAGAAAATATTTCAGTTTAAGATTCAACTGGTTCTCTTCTTCTCGGGGAAAAGGAGTTCCTATTGTGTTTTTGAGACCTTTCAGAAGAAATTTGCCACCTCAAAAATCCAGGGCTTCCCCGAAGACGGCAGACGGCAAGCAGCAGACAGCGCACTCCCCTCGAGCTGGCGAATAGGACCGATTTTCCCCGCCTGCTCTCTAGTTTGAATTATCAATAAAAGGGCTCGGCTTATCTGTGAAAATAACCTTGCTGACAGCACCAATATGGACTGAACCAGGCCACCTCCACGTTTAAGATTTAGGAAACCCCCAGGAAATGTCGGGGGTGTCGGTGTGTTTGCCGTGGTATTTGGTCATTATTAGTGTTTAACTGCAATTCCCCACCAGCGCCACGCGGCTAGCTCCACCATAAATTTTAATGTGATCATGTGCTCTTCTCTTTTCATATTCAGTGAATTCTGCAAGATTCTGTATGAACCCTCGCTGAACCTCAGTGTAATGGGATGAAAGAACAAGATTTCTAGCAGTGATAGTGGTTCATCATTTTATAGGTTTTTTGGGGGGGCGAGGGGGGCAGAAAACTGGACACTGAACAACACGGTTCCTTGAATAATATTACCCCAAACTAAGTCCACGCATTCAATGCATCTTTGTTGAGTCCTCCAGGATGCAGGGCACGGCCCAAAGTGCTAATGACTGCATTTATGGGATAGTAAAGAACACTGACTCTTAAGGAAACCTTCTCGCCGCCCCCGACTCTGGAAAACCTGTCAACGCTCGTACATCATTTATAAAACCAAAAACTGTCTCTGCAACCTTGGCTCCACTGCAGGCCTGCTATTTTGCAGAGTCCAAACAAAAGCATGGCTGTTTCCTCTATCTGGTCGCCACTGTGACTATAAGAAGTGTGTTTGTCACCTTTCATTATGCATGTGCTCCATGGAATCTCTAGTCTACATGCCTCTATACATAAAGAGAATTTGTATAATTATTCTTCACCTGCAGGTTTTTATTCCTAGTCTTAATCATAAATTATGAATGGCACTATATACTCTGTTTATCTGAGGAATTAAAAATATTTGGAAAATTTTCAGCTATTTAAATATCTCTTTAGAAGCAAAGAATAATGCTGAAGCTTTCATTTCAAAAATCTGAAATCCAGAGGCATGGAATAAGTCATTAACAAGGTTTCCAGTGAATTAAATTTCCACCGTTTTATATAAAATTGCCTCTCCCACAAAGAAGTTTGTTCTTTTTTTTTTTTTTTTTTAATTTCTAAAGGAATAAAAGTGCTCTGTTACCTAGACATAAGGTGGAACACTTTTGCAGAACATAATTCTCCCAGTCAATAGTTTATTCTCTGTGTTTGAAGTGATTTTGGGGTTAAAGGTTAGGAAACCGGTGCGCATATTTATCATTTGCTTGTGCTGTTGTACATAGTGTCATAATTTGCTCAGCAATGACACACAGCTATGAATTTTCCCTTTGCCAGAGACAATGGGCTTAAAAAACACAGCCATGGAGGTAAGGTCACAGGGAGAACGCCTTATTATTCGTGCTAAGGGCTCGGAAAGAAAGGAGGCAGATTTCTTCTGATGGGAGGGGCCCTTTTGTACACCTTGGCTTTGTTGGAGTCTCTTTTAAAACAAAAAAAGGGGGGGTGGGTGGAGTGTACCTCCGTGTCTCCTGGACTCTAAGAAGCACTTTCAAGGAAGGTTGGTAAGGTGTGGCGCCGCCCCCCCCCCCCCCCCCCCCCCGCACTCCTTCCCCACTTTTCTGCCAACTGGCTGGGAAACTTTGCCTTGGAGCGCCATCTAGAGGAAAATTTAGCTCACATACACCATGCTTCTTGGCTTTGTGACTCAGACGGAATCCAAAACAGTAGTCGGATTTCCCTCCCAGATTAAGAGAGATTTTGGCTCTATCGTAACACATGGATACAGAATAAGATATAACTAGAATGTAAATAGAATCACTTATGAGAACAAAACAGAGAACGTCTCTAATATTCTACAGGAGTGTCCTTTCATGGGAAAAAGTAGGTTATCATTTTGCCATAGACCAAGGTCATATTCCAGAAATTAGGATTGATGAATGAATTAAATAAACTTTTTTCTTCAGTGATCAAGTAGCATTTGGTAATTCTAGAATGATTTCATCAGTTAAAAATTCTAATGAACTAAATTGTCCATGGTCAAGATGGAGAAGATATTGCTTGTGTTAGGAACAAACCGAAGCCGACATTTTCAACCTATTGTTACTCTTAGTCAAGTTCAGCAAAATTTAATGAGCAGAAAATAATATTTTTTACAGATGTAGTCACTCCTTTCAATTCCAGGGAGAAAAAAATAACATTGACCAACCTGTTCTTTCCAAAGTCATGTTTTTATTTTGCAATACCCATCCCCTCGACCACAAGAGAACTTTAATAGCAAACTCCTTCAGTTTGTCTAGCATTAATACAAAAACAAAACCCAAATCTTCTCAAACAGTGATACTCCTCAAGATTGCTGAGCAGACTTTCAAAAATAACTACCGTATTTTCCGGCGTATAAAACAACCCCCTAATTTTATAGTTAAAACATAGGTTTAGGCCTATATTCGCTGTATAAGACTACCCCCCACTTCAAAGAAAAAACTAACTTTGCCGTCAAGATCTGCAGGTATGCCGGGACCGGTTTGGCTCAATGGATAGAGCATCGGCTTGGGGACTGAAGGGTCCCGGGTTTGATTCCGGCCAAGGGCATGTACCTTAGTTGCTGGCATATCCCCAGTAGGGGGTGTGCAAGAGGCAGCTGATCGATGACTCTCATTGATGTTTCTAACTCTCTATCTCTCTCCCTTTCTCTCTGTATAAAAATCAATAAAATATATTTTTTTAAAAAAACATCTGCAGGTAATTTTTGTGTAATTTTGCTCTTTTGTCCCCGATTTTCGGTTGACTTTTTTTCGTTTCAAAAGTCGTCTTATATGCCGGAAAAAACGGTATACCCTTGAAATATTCTGTCAGTGTGAGTACCACCATTGTGGTGACGTAGTTTGAGAGTTCTGCTTTCTCCAATTTCTTGAAAAGGATCAAGATTGTCCATTTTATGGAATATTTACTCGACAATTGGGTATGCATTTCCTTTTACTCCTAAGTGTCACCCTGATCCTGCCACTCTTGCCAGCTTCCCCATCCCAACTACTTTAAGGCTTGTAATGAAAGTCTGCTTCTACCTTTGACATCTCTCACTCACAAGGTCATAGCCAGCCATTCCTTTCCCTTGCTTGATAAGGTTCCTGTTTCCTTATTTTGAGAATTTGCTATAAATCCATAGGTTCTCCAAAGGAACAGGTTAATAATTTCTTTATTGAATGTCCTCTCTATGTGCCAGACATATGAACTCTGCACCCAGAAAATTATTCCTTGTCCACTGAATCTGATATGATAAAGCAAAGTGAAAATGGTTATTATTATTTTTGAGCAACATTGGCACTTGAGCAATTAAGACTCATAGTTCAAAGCATCTTTCTTCCTCACGTGACAGGCTGACTGCTTTTCATGGTGTAAGTAGAGGATGGGACCAGTCCACTTTTTCCAAGCTGGTCTTCTTGTTCCTTACGCAATTGAGGATCCAAAAACAAGTCCTTGAGTGTACAAGTGAAGACATTTTGGTCCCATCTTCCTGTGCTTTCGGCACATTTGAGGTCGTCAACCCAACATGCATTTCTTGGAAACCTACCATGTGCATGACAGAGTGCAAGGTGCTGGTGAGGATCTCAATAAACAGGTGCTGAGCCAATAAGTGAAAGGTATTGAAAGAACAAGAAATTATCTCTTCAGCCTCAAGAAGCCTACTCTGTAGGAGTACAGGAGGCTGTAACTCAAAACACATGGCAGACAGAGCTCAGAGCAATAAGCGATTGTTGGCGGATGCTTGGGGAGAAAAGGGAAGATTTCGTGGGGAAAACTGGCATCAGATCAATGCCTCAAAGGATGAGTACAATTTGAATTGGCAGAGAATTTCATGAAGGAACGGAATAATCTTTGCTCATTCGGACTGAAGGGAAATGTATCTCGTTTGGAGTTCCCTGTTTTGGATTTAAATTTTAATCTGGGTGCAGAGATGTAAGGTATTGAGATTTCTGTTATGTGAATCCAAAACTCATGTTCTCTTTTCATTTTATATACTAAACATGTTCACACATGCACACACACGTGTATGTATACAAAGGAATGATATATAACGCTGAGGCTAAAGAAATCAATAAATTTAAGCCAGGAAACATTTTATTACATGATAGCTTAACAGTCTAAGTTGAAAATCAAGCCAAGACAAGCCTTATTTCTTGCCAGCAAATGGCGATGAAGAGAGAATTTTGTTTCAATCGTTGCTTTTAGATTAAATTCCAGGGCTTACTTCTGGCAAGCTGCCCTAGTTTTCTCCATAAAGAAAGACTGCCCACCATGACTGGGTTACAGCCCCTGGGACAGAGATTTCAAGCCTAGTGCATCCCTACCCCCTGAGAACATCCACTCCCTCTTCTTCCTCCCTGGACTTCCCTTGGCCTCCCTGGCCTTTCTCCCAGATCGGCCTTCTCAGGATTTCCATGTCCCCGTGGGTAATAGCCACACATCCCTACTCTGGCTTTCCACCAGCCAGTCTTCTCTAGTAATCTCTTTGTTCAGTTACTCATCCTCGTGTCCTTTGCAAAAAGATTACTTGGTAAATCCAAGCATTTCTTTTGTAAAAAGAACCAGATTCCTAAGATAAAACATTGAAGAGCCTCATGTAATCATTCCAAGACTACGCCTGCTTCAAACGTCAGTGGTGCCATGGTGTAAGAGCTCAGACACTGTCGTGAAACATGCCCTCCCATAAGCAGGCAGTTGAACTCCACGGAAAATAAATCACACGGCAATGTGTCACAGACACGGAAACGTGAAGGAGAAGGCCTGGAGGCCCACACAAATGACAAATGACTTTCACCGTCACTGAACACACTTACGGTCAACATCGCAAACATCAGCTGGCACACGTTGAAGGCGTGTCTCCAGTTGTGGTACAGAACCATCCGGTAATTCTTCCTCACTGTTAAAAGCCACCGGCACAGGGTCTGAAACGGGGAGGGAGAGGTGGTGTCAGGCAGTTGTATGTGTATCTGGCAGACCATTATCAAAACGATGCCTCGGAGTCATCTTGTTCGATTCAGACCCTTCACAAATATCTCATGTAACTTTTTCGGTGATCCTATGAAGTGTGCAGGGGAAAGTAGTACCATCCCCAGTTTGCATTTGGGAAACCGGAGGCTCAGAGTGGCTGCCATGGTGTTCCACGTGCCCTCTGGACTCATCCAGGACAGAACGCCTTACCTCATAGTCGATTTTAAATTTCTGAACCATCCCCAGCTCCATGAACATCCGAAGGGCAGCCGTGATCATGGCATCAACGTCGAGAGAAAAGTCATCAAAATGTATGTCATCGATGGCAAGTTCTGACACCAAAGGGATGTTGGCTGCCTACGAAAGCAAGAGACATAAGTCAAGGCAAGTTCACCAGCTTTTCCAAGCCCCTCATCTTGCCCTCCTCTCCTGCTTATCTGACGGGCCACATAAATCAGGCCTGACCTGCACTTACACCCTGATGCAGCTAAACTCTGAGCTGGAAATGTCTTTTGTTTCTGAACTGCAAATGCCCCAAGCAAATGAAAGGGGGAGGGTAAAAAAGGAAGCTAATCTGAAGAAAAAATATACACGCTGGAGCTCATCTGCAGAATTTAGAATACAAAGCTGTCTCGTTTGCTGAAACCACAGCCATACAATATATTCTGATGCATATTACAGAGCAGAAAATGCAAGAAACATCTGGGCAGCCAGCAGCTGTGAATTTTAATTGCTGCCATTCAGGAGAAGGACACGGGGATACACTGAGCTGCCTTGTTTTATGTAGCCTTACGTCCTGTAGCTGTGCACGTGCTCTTTGTTACACACATTGTGTTTATATAAGGATGGAGAGGATCAGAGAGCACCTCTCCGGTGCAGAATGTGTTTTCTTAACAAAACAAATACTTGCAGGGGTAGTATAGGCATATGCTTCATTGAAGGAATAAATTTGCAAGATTGTTTAGCTTCATTATCTCTAAACCATTTGATAATGTTAACATAATTACAATTGTGATTATACAAAGTCGTCCCTTTGTGTCTAAGGAGAATTTGTCCCAGGAGCCCCATAGATACCAAAGTCCACGGATGCTCAAGTCCCTTATGTAAAATGGCATAGTATTTGCATATAACTTACATACGTCCTCCATATACTTTAAAGCATGTCTAGATGACTTACAATACCTAATACAACGCAAATGGTATGTAAATACTTGTCATGTTGCTTAGGAGAGAATGACAAGAAAAAGCTTTGTACATGTGAAGTTCAGACAAAACCCAAAACCATCCTAGGCCTAACTACAAGTCAGCAACCATATAACATTTTTGTTCCAATAGTTTCCATCTGCCCTTGGTTTAGCCCTCAGATGTGAAACCCCTGGATATGGAGGGCCAGCTGTATTCATTGTTTTCAAAACACTCATGTTAGGCAGCTGTCATTCAATTGTCCCACACAAATTTAAAGGTGGGGGGAAAAATCTTTCTTCCTAAAAATATGGGTTTACCATATTTTTTGGGCCCTTCTTGGTAAGGGAATAATTTTTGTGTTTTCAGATTATCAGGCACCATTCTGCTTCCATATTTTTAATCTATTCCCTGGGTCAAAAGTAGGTTTACTGTTGTGAGTAAGCAAAACACAGAGTCCAGTCTTGTATTATTATTAATTATTGTATTTCTTCTATACTAATAACTGTATACCTACTTTTGCACCACCCTGTAATAATATAATAACTTTGTTTAGAGAAATATTCAGGGTTATATTATCACAGCTATGTAAAAGATAGTCATAGCTAAGTCATTAAATTGACTATAATTATTTTTTCTTTCCTTGACAGCATTTTGTGTTTAGTTTTCTATACACTTACCATTAATTCAATCCCCTAAACTCTCCACAATTATCTAAGACTCATCTGAAAAAAAAATCTGATAGCATCTTAATTTTGTTTCATGAATACAATATCTTCTCTTACCTCTCTGATGGTAAGATAATTCTACTTGACATTTTCTTCTTCCTTCAGAACTCAGAGTTCCTGCAATCTGTCCTGGTGGGCTTCTATGCCTGATACCTGGCATTTGCCCCAGGGTGTTCCTCCCCCATATTTCCAGGAGCGTCTCCATTTCTCTTTTATTTCTATATCCGACATCTTTCTCTTTTCCTTGTTTCTCTCCTCATTACAGTGAGACATCTTCCAACAGTTTCCCAAGAGAAAGTGTGAGGTAGGAAGATGTGTGTGTCTGATTGTTTTCATATTACGGTCACAATTGATTGATAATTTGTCTAGCTATAGATCTCTAGGTGGGAAATAATTCCATTAGAACTTAGAAGGCACTCCTGTTCCAGCTTTAGATGTTACTTTTGTTCAGAGTCCCAATCCTTTGAAAATGACTCCCTCTCCTGGGTCATTTTTGTAGGCTTTTCTCTTGTGGCTTCCAAAGTTCTGAAATGTCATGAAAATGTGTGTAAGTGTGAGTTTATTTTCATTAACATTCCTAGGTACTTTTGAACCATTTAATCTGGAAAGTCAAGTCCTTTAATTCCAGTAAAAAAAAGTAAAATACTCTCTTTGATGAATCCAAAAAATCTTTCCCTTCTTATTTTTTAGGAATTCCTTTTATTTAATCTTTAGCCTGGTTTTATTTCCTCTTTGGCCTGGTTCTTCTTTTGGTGTCCATATACTTCTTTTTAATTGTTTAAAAATAGCATCCTATTCCTGGCTGGTGTGGCTCAGCTGGTTGGGTGTTGTCCTATGTACTAAAGGATTGCTGGTCCAATTCCCAGTCAAGCACTTGCCCAAGTTTTGGTTTAATCTCCAGTTGGGGGCGTTCAGGAGGCAGTCGATTGATATTTCACTCTCACAACGATGTTTCTCTCTCTCTCCCTCTCCCTTCCTCTCTCTCTCTCAAAATCAATTTTTAAAAATATTTTTAAAATAGTATCCTAATTTTGTTTCATGGATCAATATCTTCTCTTGCCTCTCTGAGGATAATAATGATAATTCTAATTGACATTTTCTTCTCCCTTCATTTCTTACTTTACTCCATTCACTTAGTTTTAATTGTGGTAAAAAACACAGAACATAAATTTATTCTTTTAATAATTTTTAAGTGTACAGAACAGTATTGTTAATTATCTGCACATTTTTGCATGATAGATATCTAGAACTTTCCATCTTGTATGACTGAAACTCTGTATCCAACGAACAAATCCTCATCCTACTTTTCACTCAGCATAATGTGTTCAAGGCTCACCCAAGTTGTACCAGGTGACAGTATTCTTTTGTGTATAAGGCTGAATAAATATCCCATTGTATGTATACTATTAAACCACATTTCTGTATCAACTCATCTGCAGAGCAGAGGCTGTAAAGGCACTAGAGGCTTTCCCTGGCGGAGTGGTAATCTTTGTTTTTCTGCTCCTGTTTAAGCAGGGCTCAAAAAGCTTCCTTTAGAGCGTCTGGGGGCTTCTCTGTAAAGGAATCTGGTCAACTGTTTCCTTGGGGAAACCACCAAATGTTGGTATCTTTGGGACTTTGCTCTTTGGCTATTCAGACTCCCCAGGGAAGCATCTTCTGGCTGGAGCTGGTGGGGAAGGGGCATGGAGGAGGAGCCGCAACACTGGTCAATAATTCTTCATCCACCCCCTGCACTCCCACCTCAGGTTTTGCACTGGGGTCCTCCTAACTCGAGGGCCCACTGTTATATCCTCTTTGGAGGGTGAGCCTCCAGTCTTATGGTGTGGAGGAATGAGACAAAGAATCTAGAGGTCAAAGTGCTTCTTAGATTCTCTGTTTATCTGTTTATAGCCCCACCTTTATCCCTTCTTCCAAATCAGCCAATTCCAGAGCTACTTGGGGGCAAGAGTCTGTGATATAAATCTGTTTGCCTCTCAGCTTTTCCCATTGCTAGCTTATGTTGTTTTTCTTGGTTTTGCTAAGTTACTTGACACTTGTCCATTCCTTTGTTTTTGAGAATTTATGCCTTAAAAAATATCCCGGCCTTTGCCGGTTTGGCTCAGTGGATAGAGTGTGGCCTGAGTTTCAAAGGGTCCCGGGTTTGATTCCAGTCAAGGGCACATACCTCGTTTTGCAGGCTTCTCCCCAGCCCGGGGCCTTGGTAGGGCATTTGCAGGAGGCAATTAATCGATGTGGCTCTCTCACATCGATACTTCTCTCTCTCTCTCTCTCTCTCTCTCTCTCTCTCTCTCTCTCTCTCAAAATCAATATCCTTGGGTGAGGATTAAAACATAAATAAATAAAAATTTAAAAATATCTTTTTATTGTTGTTTTAATGTGGTTGGTTACAGAACACAATAATGTTAGTGTGTTTACCATCTTTACCTAAAAATCATGGAAATTATCTCTCTTGAATGTCTTAAATAAGAGCTTAGAGAACTCAGAGGTAAGCCAGCCTTCGGTCTGTAGTCCCTTTGCCTGTCTGTGCCTGGGCCTGGCTGAACGTGTAGAACTTTCTCTTGTTCTGCACCTGTGTGGTCACTCGTCAACCCTGACCTCGCATCTTGGGCTGTGATAAACTTAGAGGCAGCTGCCATATTTCCTACCCTCAGGAAAGCTCTAGAATGACTTTCTGTCTTCATCACACATTTCAGGCTGTGCATATAGAGAATGCCATGGACTTAGAATGATCTGTGATTGCTTTAATTTGTTCAAATTCAAACTCAAATGCAACTGGAAACCCATGTTCCAAGATGGTAAAAGCCAAGCCCCCAAAGACACAGGTGGCTGGCCTCCAAGAGCCTGGCAGAGGAGGCCCAGCAGAAACAGCAGTGGACACGGCCTTGCGTCTCCCAGGTGGCCCTGTCCTGTGGATTATTAATAGTGTGTTTCCTGTTGCCATTATAAATCCTCTATTCTGCAAAGGCACTAAATTCACTTAATTATCTTAAAAATTAAAGAATATAGGCATTTTTTCATTATGAAATGTTAATGGAAAGGAAATAAGAACATTAAGTTGAAAAATGTAAGATGACCTCTGGTTCACTAGACCCACTCTTATTGACCTTGTCTTTTTCTCCCTAATAGGTTGATTGATCCACAGTTAAATCATACCAGTCCATAGATCACCCTGAGCCCTGTCGTAAACCCTCACTGGCACTTGTGGATGCAAAGAAAGTCCCAAGCTTTTCAGGAATGACCATTTTCAGCTATTTTGAGACATACGGACAGTTTTCATCCACTTTCTTAAATTCAAGAGCAGTTTCTGGAGAAAACTATGAAGAATAAAGAGTAGTATGTGTTCTGAGGAAAGTTTAGGCTGCAAAAGATTCGGGGAAAGCCTTCTGTTGCCAGATTTCCTTGTTACAGACACACCCGCCCACTATCTATTCTGATAAGCAGACAGTGGGATTGTATCTTCCAAACCTATAATTATTCTAGCCATAGGATATTGACAAAACAAATCAAAGTCAACTTCTTCAAGTGTCAGTCTTCGACTTCTAAATATTTATAAGGCACCATATCCCTAAATCAAAGAGGACTGCTACAATCCAAAATAACTACTGAATTAATAGCCAGGAAATAACATTTGGACAAAAGAACCATTTACTTTATTGCAGCGATAAATGAAAACACAGAATTATGAGTCTGGGAGCTAATTTGAATAACGTTCCAGAATTAGGACTCTAGCTGTCTGGGAGTACCTGGTATCCTTTGACCATTCCTTTTTTGTTTGGGCCTTAATAGGTAAGTGGTTATCAAAGTGAGTCATAAAACTGCCTCCTCTAAAATTGAAAAGGTAGCTTTACAAAGAGGCTGTAAAATGTTAAAATGCAATCCTGGATCCGTTGACACATGAATATTACATTTTGTATGCTCAAAAAAAAAAAAAAAAAAAAAAAGAGAAGAAACAATGAAGTGGGCAGTGGTCCAGCCCTACTAATTGATAGGAGAACGAACTTGTTGCCAACCCAGCCCACTCACTCACCCTGAACAAAGTGGGGGACTTTAGGATTCTCGGTGACAGAAGACCAGGCTGTGATGATTAGGAAGAAACTGTAAAGTCCTTCTTTTCACCAGCACTGTTAAGCACTTACCACATGCAGGCACTGTTCTTGCACTTTCTATACTTATTAACCCATTTGGTCTTCACTAGGACCCTAAGAGGTAAGGAATATTTTTAATCCTATGTTATAGAGGAGGCAACTTGTTCAAATTTGTTCAGTTGTGATCGGCAGGGGTGAATTTGAACTATGGGGAGGCTGGATCTAGAGCCTGACTCTGAACCGCTGTGTGCCTGAGGGCTCTCCATTCCTATACCACACAAACAACCTTGGCGCACCATAGACAGTGCTTGGGACTCAGATCCAAATGGACTAGCCCATGAATCCATTTCCATAATGAGCAGCCTAGATCCGAGGGGACAATATTTTGGTCCTTACTTATATGAATCCATTTAGGGAAACCTCCAAACTCGAAAGTGACTATAGAATAAGCCCTATATAAGTGAATATAGAATAGCTTTGTTTTGATTAGAGCAAACACATAATTAGCTCAATCCTCCCAAGACCATCCTGCAAAATCAGCTTGTCCTCAGAGGGAGCAGAGGCAGACCTCAGGCAGAGCACTCCTGGACTCTGATACCACCGTGGCCCAGGCAAGGGGCCTGGTAAAGTAAGGCAAACAGACATAATCTCAACATGGGCTGAATGGGTGAGTCAGGCTGGGGGAAGATCTACAATCCCAAGTGAGCTCTCGTTCCTGCCTGCCTGAAATATCATCACCATTAGAGATCCATCAATATAGGTCAGAGACATCTTCCCTATTAAAATGGAAATACCTTTGATGCAATGGGGTGGAAAGAAAGGCTCATAAAGCAGAACAGAAAATGAGAATAATTCCTTAATGAATGAAACAGTAATTTAATCATTGTTTCAACTACTAGACAGTAAACTATGATAGGAAAAAGAAGGTGAGGGAATTTTTGCACCAGCAAGAGGTGAGGCTAGGACATCAGTCCCCAGTGAGTTGGTCCTGCACTTGATTAACAAAGATCTAAAGACTAAGGAACAGCATATTCCCTGTTTCTGTAGTGTGAAATTACAGGTTTATGAAAAAATTGCCAGTGATAAGAATTCACAGGGACAAGTGCACACTGGTACAGAACCATGACACCTAAGGCACAGCGGGCAGCAAGGGGCATGGAGCCTGGAGGCCTGTGAAGTCGTAGAGAACCACAATGTTGGAGGATCAAAGGAAACTTGAAGCTCAATGTCCCCTCTTCATGGTTTCGGCGAAAGTCCGACTGCCCCTGCCCTGTGTGCTGATATGATGGGTCCCAAAGTCCCGCCACAAAGTTCCACACCCACGAGGGGAGCACAGCCAGGCAGCAGCAAAGCTGCATGTTGGGATTAGGATTAGCTAATGGCAACAATGGGCCACCCTGGGGGTCAATAGGAGGGTACAGAGCCGCTGACCAGGGTGTGGTTTTGTCTGGGTTTCTTATTCACCTCAGGGGCCTTGTCCGATGTTCCTTTCCACTGGTTCCACATCCTGAGCCCCATCTTTTGGGGTTAGGAGTGCAATCTGTCACCGTGGACAAATGTGGCTGGCCACCCAGTCATCACTTTCTAGGGAGCTAGTGAGAAGAGATATTTCAATATTCATGCCTCCAAAGAAACTATTTCTCATCCTGTTTTGGAGAAAAATAGTCTCAACTTTCCAAGTTTTTCTTGGTTTCTCTCCGCAGCAAGATAAATAGGAATTTATATACTTTTACTGATAGATACAGGAAGTATTTGTATTGGTTTATGCCATATGAAGCATTATTCAAATGTTTCCATTCTTAGGGCTGAATGAAGCAATCACCTTCAGTGAAGAAGCAATCTCTCAGATGAGGCCAGGGGTCATGGCCCATTCCTCAGCCACAGTTCCCTGTCTTGAATCATACCAAGACTTATTCTCAGATGGATGAAAGTGTACCCAAAACCACACTCACACATTATCCATGCACACAATATCTTGAGCACACACATACACACACACATTTATTTTTAATTTGCTTTTTTTTTTTTACTTCTATCAGATATCTTATTAGTCCTTTCTGTCTTGCCTTTCTAGCAGATTGTCCTCAGCACTGACCAACATTTTAATTTTACTCTGACTCTGTATTGGTCATGTATGTTTGACTATTTGACTTAAGCTGAATAGGCTGGATAGAAAAAAATATATTTTGGAATGAGAATTATTAATTTATTATAGAAAGCCCCATTTAAGAGTTAGTGAAAACTTACCCTTATTAATTAACATTGTTAAGTGTATTCATAAATTTAACAACATTAATAATTTTCATTTAAACAATTAAGAACTCGACCATGCTTAGACAGATTGGCTCTTCCTGTTGGTGCTGAGGAGACTATGCATTAGAAGAATGCTTTTCTCTCTGTTGTGCATTACTGAGATCTATGATGTACCAGGCATCATACAAAGCACTTTAATGATCTCATTTAATACTCCAATAGATAATGCTCCATTATCAGAACCAATCTATCCCCCAGCACAGATGAGGAAACGAGGTTAAGAACATAAGTAACGTGCTCAAGGTCATGTAACTAGAAAACTGCTGAATCTGCCTCCTGCCCCTTATGTTTATAACTTCTACCCTGTGTTATCTTTACAGCCGTTTGATGTCCTCTTAGCTTACGGTAGATTCACTGTGGCTCTGCCACGGCATTATTAAATCCAGGTGTTCTTGTCCATGCAGTATTTATTTATTTTCCTACTTATCTTTGTAAGTCTGTCTCTCATCATTTACAAGTTCCTTAAGGAAAGGAATAACTTTCTCCAATGTCAGCGATTATTAGTTGAAAATTATTTCTTAGCTAGTAACTTCATAAATGTGGATTGGTGGTATTCTAAGTGCATCATATGTGGAGCCAAACAGATGTGCCTTTGAATCTGAGTGTTGCCACTTGCCAAAACTGTGGCTCTGGGCATCTATTTCCTCTTCTGTAAAAGGAATATGACAATAACCATTTATCATTGTCATTAAAATCATTAAGTGACATAAAATACATAGCCCAGTGCCAGGCTCCTACTAGGCCCTCAATATACTATGGCAGTATTATTAATTTGCTAGGCTGCCATAATAAAATATCACAGACTGGGTGGCTGAAACTACAGAAATTTGTTTCCTCACAGTTCTGATCCTCACAGATCAAGATATTGGCGTGTTTGGTTTTGCCTGTGCCTCTCTCCTTGGCTTGCAGAAGGCTGCCTGCTAGCTGTGTCCTCATATGGCCTTTCCTCTGTGTGGGCATCCCTGGTGCCCTTCCTCTTCTTACAGGATCAACAGTCGTTTGCGGTCAGGGCCCCGCTCTTATGATCCCATTCAGCCGTAATTACTTCCCTCAAGGCCTCGTCTCTAATACAGTCACATTCTAAGGTACTGGGGTTGGGTTTCTACATAGGAATTTTGTGGGGACATAATTCCCCTCATTACAGATGATTATCATTATTGCAGACTAATTGAATACTGCATTTCCAGAAATCCGAAACAAATAATTGATGGCAGACTCAAGAATGGTGGTCCCCTTCAAAAGTATCCTTATTGCAATTTTAGTCCTTCCTCTTCCTGGTTCCTTAGAGAAGGCAATCTGGAAAGGCTCTCTTTCCATATTTTGTCCCATATTCCTTTTGGAAAGAAATATATTCAGTGCTGGGATCAGAAGATACATTGGGATGAAGCATGATTCGTCAAGCTCAGGCTAAACGTTTTTTTTTAAAAAAGGATGAGGGGTGGTAGAGGGCTGTCGGGTGGGTGGGGGAGGGGTGGTGGTGGTGGCTGTGAACATATCGAATATGAAAACAGGCTCCCTGTTCTGCCAGGGAAAGCGATCCTCTCGTGAAGAGCTGGCAGTTGAGTCAGTCTGTCTTCAGCCCAATGTCTTGTTGAACAAGCCTACTCCCTGTGTTCCTGTTGTTGTACTTCCCTTGGAAAATTACTGCATAGCTCTGCTGTGAGAAAAGGCCCAGGAAAGATGTCTCTTTCCCAGAGCCCCAGCAATGTGTCTCACCCCAGGGCTCAGCAGAACTGGGTCTGCGAGGCTCTGTTCTTATCGCCTAGTGACGCAGGGCCTCTAACCACCGGCTGTCTCTTGCATGAATTCTCCCAAGTATATTCTGTTATTTTCTCTTTTACAACATTTACCATAGTCTGCTCTTTGTTCAAGTTACTGTGTAGTTATTCCCTCACAAATACTTAGTGAGGACTTACTATGTGCCAGGTACTTTGCAAAGTGCTGTGTAGCTATTCATTTATCCTACTAGACAGGGACTCCCCTAAGGACAGGACAGAACAGAAACCGTGTCTGCTCCATTTTTGAACCACCCAGAGGACCAGCCACTTGGCAGGCTTTCTGAAGGTATTAGCTATAATAGATTCCACTGACAGAGGTAAAAGGATACTTTCTCTGACAACACTTTCCTTAGAAGGAAGGGGTGGCTAGGAACGTAAAAGTATTTTGAGGTTTGAAGAAAAGCTCCATTTCCAATAGGCAGCAGAGGTAATAGAGGTTTGAACTTTCAACCTATTTCCTGAGAGAGAGGCCCCCAGGACAGGGGGAGCATGGCAGAGCCAGCATGAGGGGAGTGCGATGCACCAGCCTCATCACAGGGGCATCACCAGGCAGCTCCATAGCTGCTGCCCATGTCCTCCTCTGCTGCTTCTGGAACTTGTGGATAACATGTTTCTGAATTGAGGTCCCTCCTATGTAAAGAGTTAAGTGATTTAATGACGTGAAAAGTAATTTGATAAAGCCTTTTATAATAGCTTTGCTTTAGCTCTCTTTGGGACAAGGAGAGAGAAGAATCAAAGCTTAGACAGATGCTGATTACAGACACCAGAAGTAAAACTTAAGTTTCAAATAATGGAACTTTGCTGCTTTCATTATTTTCTGTTTAAATCTCATAGTCTAAGATCACTAGGATCATTGATTGTTAGCTCCATACAAGAGTTAAATGTGCAAATGCTGAGGGCATGGAACTTACAAGGTGAAATGCAGGAACTGAGAGGTGAGGGAAGGAGACTGGGTCATCAACTGCCCATTGAGCACTTACTCTATGCCTTCAACTGTGCAAGCATCAGATAAGAGGGCACAGTGTAGCAGTACCTCGGAAATCAATCTCCCCTGATTTAGGATGGCCAAGAAATAGTAGTTCACTCAGTACTTTTCAAGAAAAATAAAAAGGTAGAGAACTAGCATTTTCTGAGCAGCTACAACCTGCAGGTAGGCTCTTATTGAATATGCACACTTCTCCGAGGCCCAGCAAGGTTAACCAACTTGCTAGTGAAGAGCTTGATTAAGTTAAGAGGACATGAAAAATCTAAAGGGAAACAGGAGAGGAGGTAGTAGAGGAAGGAGTTGGTCAGTTTTATCACCTCAATGCCCAAGAAGCAGGAAGGGATCACTGAGTAGGCCTGTGCACAAAATTCAAGTTGGAAATGAGAGAATGTGTGAGCAGGGGAGGCTAAATTTATGTGTGCCTTGGTCGGGTGGGATAACTTGTGCTTTTAAAAAAAATTGATTGATTATGGTGTCACATAATTGTCCTCATCCCCCCATTCCCATCCAAAACCCCTCCCTCCCCATATATGCCCACCCCTGTTGTCCAACTTGTGCTTTTTAAGGTAGTATCTAGATCATTAGAAAAGGAAAATAAGGTAGAGGCCACTTGGTGTCCAGACCTTGGGGTTTTCCTTCCTTCACTCCTCTTCTTCCCCTGCCCAGCAGTGAAACTAAGCAAGGCATGAAAAGCTGGGTTGGATGCTTAAAAATGTCTAAGACCAAAAGGGAACAGAGGTAGGCGGAAACCTCAACGGGCTAGAAATAGAAAAAGACTAAGATCTTGGGGGAGGGGAAGAAAAGAGTGTGTGGGAGAGCTGAGTGAGACATAGGAGGAGAAGGAGGAATATGCCCTTGTGGCTTAGAAGGATGTCCCTGAGGTCTGACAGCGATGCTCTGTGCTGGGAGAGTGCTGATAAGTTGGACCAGTCTGAGTGTTCCATGCTTTTTTTTTTTTTTTTTTTGACTGTGTAGCAATAGGTAGATCAGCACGAACCTTCTTCAGATTCCTTTCTGTACCTTCACACTATGGAAGGCAGGAGGAGAAAAAATATCTCCCCCTTCTTGAATCACAGAAGATCCACCAGCCAGGAGGGACAGGGGCCATGGGTCCAGACCAACTTACTCAGTCACTGTCTTATCAGGTACTTTTCTGTATTGAGTTTCTTTATGGGGATAGCTGAAAGGAATGATTTCCTGCTCAGTGACTGTAATGAATGGTACTGTCATTCCTGATTTTTCACTCCCTTTCATGCCCTCACACTGCTACATGACCCTGACCTGCCCATGGATGGTGGTACTTCCCTGCCCACTGACTTCGGGTTTGGCCCTGACTTGCTTTGGCCCATGGAACGTGAGTGGAAGGGATTGTATAACACCCCACTCCAGCCGTGCACATGGAAAACATCTATATGGCCCATCATGTAGTTCTGCCAGTTCTCTTGCTTGAATCCTATATTGAAGAAGATATCTGAGAGACCTTTGTCTCATCCTCACTCAGCTCATTGGGAACAAAGGAGAATAAGGGTGAGCCTCTGAGTATCACTCAGACTGCCTGAAAATGGTAGAAGGTTGGTGTCTTCTGGTCTAATGTAAGAGAGATTGATTAGCTTGCCCAAGGTGAGAGTACCTGCTGGTGTCAGAGCCAGGATCAGAATCTCCTGATCCAGGATCAGAGCTTTCTCTACCAGACCTGCTGCCCCTCCCAAGTCCCCCTTTCAGTGTGAGGCAGAATTTACCAACCTCTGGGCATTCTGTTCAATCTCTTTCTTAGGTATGACTCTAATTAGCAGCATTCTGTAGCTCTGGCGTGTGTATGAGACATTTCAGATGATGCATTTAACATCATGATCATATTTATACCTCTATACTAAGAAAATTTCAGCACACAGAAATATTTTTAATAAATCGACTTTATAAACATAATAAAATGTATCCATGAGAGGATATTCTTAAAATAGTAATTACCACTGAGAGGGAACAGCTTTTCTTTATGTTAATGATCTAATTAAATGGAAATTTTAGATTGAGGCCATTTTATGGATGCATATATGAGAATAGCATACTAACCCACTTAAGAAATAGAGTAGAAAGATTGTAAATGTATATTCTGAAAATGAATCAAGGCATGTTTCTCATCATTCCAATTCTTCTTGTAAAGACACACCAGGTGAGGAAAGCCCTTTCCTATCTTATCTATTCGTGTCTTATTAAATGCTGAGATCATGCAGTGCCTTCTGCCACCTGGCGACAGTGTGTGGGTAATTCTTAAAGAGTCATGAACTGCAGGGGGAAGGAAGAAAGATTTTTGCTCTTATTAGTGTTGCTGGAGATAAACTATGGGCATGAGACAGAGGTTATTTTTTTATTCTTTTAAAGGTCACAAAGGATAAATGATTATAATAACATTTCACCAACTGACTCTAGGTTTTCACTAGTAAATCCTGATATTGATTTTAAAAGCCACAAATCTTTCATTCAAATATGTCTGATAGAGCTGTAAATCCTTAAAATCCAAATCTTTTCCTGAATGAAAGGTCTCTGAAAATAGATGATGGATTTCATGGGCTGTCAAAACAAAAAATGTTACACTTCCTATTTTGTCATTGACTATGATATAAAACATCTGATGTTAGATTATTTATATTGATACAATTATTCTTTGGCCCTGGGAGCTGTTTTCTGGGGAATAAAAATAAAATATTGAAATAGGTTTTTGTCAGAACTAGAAGTTTTTTTTCCCCCTGCTTTGGAAGTAGGTGGTGAAAAGTAATGTGGATAAATGCCAAAAGCTATTTTATTTGAGTCAAATACAGAGTATGCTATTGCAAGGAGAGGCCAGAGTGGACTACTTTTCCATCAGACACAATATATTTTAGTAATCTTCTACCATTATTTTTGCTGAAGATAAAGGAGTTCATCTTTTACTGCCCTTTTCTTTTTGTTGATTATTGTCCTTTTTTTTAAAAAAAGATTTCTTTCCCAGAGGTCACCAAACATTAGATTCATAGTTCAGTCAGATTCACTGCATTAAAAATCATTCTTCTCATTCTGGGTAGTGATTGTGATATTGAGAAGCTAGTTAGCTTTATTTTCTCTGGCTACAGACAGTGGTCCTCACTCCAGTCAACTTCCTCATCAATAAATGTTTCATGAAGGGGCTCATCAAAGGAATGTGGCCAGATAATGCAAATCCAATATCACAGCTCCCCAAACTAGGAATTAATGAGTCTGCAAAGTCATCTTCTCATAGTGAAGACATCAAAGGATAATCAGGCAAAATAGAAATTGGGATATGTGTATCTATAGCTATATAAATACATACATGACCACTAATCTGCTATTTTAAGCCCCATGAATCATTTTGTAAATAAGAATCATAATTATATGATGCCAAATATTCTTTAAAAATTGAAAATTGCTGTATAAATATGTATATTTAGAGATTCAAGTGTCAATATATTAAAATAGTTTACATATGAAGTTATAGACATGATCATTTCCCTTGACTAATGAAATAAGGTCTAGCGTTTGCAAGCAGGGTTTACTGCAAAGAGCATTTGTAGACAGTAGTTCCAATCCCAGCTTCAGTACTGATTTGAGCAAGTTGTTTTTATCTCTCTGAGCTGTAGCTACCCATCAAAAAGGCCCAAATCACTAATTGCAGAGAGTTGCTTTGGTGATTAAATTAAGATAACACATGTAATGTGCCTGACACATAGTAGGCACTCAACAAATGATGACATTAACAATAATAATAATAATTGTTATTACTATTATTTTCATTACACCTAACGAATAATTTCTGAGGCCCTTGGCTGCTTGGCATGGGATATGATCACTATTTCACTGTGATTTAGAAATTGCTGATTGCTCTATACTACCAACTAGGAAAAGAAAAATGATGAGGTCATTGGGAAAAGGAATAGGTCAGATATTCAGAGAATGTCCTGTGTAGAAGGAAAGAGGCGGGCTCGGAGAGCTCCCTTCTCAGACCCTGAAAACTGGAGTTTAAGTTTCTTTTATAACAGTACATAATCTCAGCCTCACATAAGAAACCTTGCCACCTCTGCCCAGTAAAACACAAATCACTGACTACCCGTTTTTATTTTAGGCAGTTAGATATTGGGTCGGCAGCTAAGTAATTGCGGGTTTCACACATATATGGCTTCAGTTGAATTTTTAGTTTGCAGACGTAGTACAAATGTAAAACACATTTTGTTATTTGATAGTTGGCTATTCAGCTGTTAGTCAGTAAAAAAAGTTTTTTGATCTGTTTTGTAGTTTTCGTTTGGCGTTCGTTGAAAAATGGAAAATCAAAAGGAACATTTTCATCATATTTTGCTTTTTTATTTCCGCAAAGGGAAAACGCATCGCAAGCTCATAAAAAGTTATGTGCTGTTTATGGTGATGAAGCCTTAAAAGAAGGGCAGTGTCAAAATTGGTTTGCCAAATTTCGTTCTGGTGATTTTTCACTCAAAGATGAAAAACGCTCTGGTCGTCCAGTTGAAGTTGATGACGCCCTAATCAAAGCAATAATCAATTCAGACTGTCACAGTACAACACGTGAGATTGCAGAGAAGCTTCATGTATCACATACATGCATTGAAAATCACTTAAAACAACTTAGCTATGTTCAAAAACTCGATACATGGGTTCCTCACGAACTGAAAGAATCACAGTTAACGCAACGCATTAGCAGCTGCGATTTGCTAAAGAAACGTAATGAAAATGATCCATTTTTAAAACGACTGATAACTGGCGATGAAAAATGGGTTGTTTACAACAATATCAAGCGGAAAAGATCGTGGAGCAGGCCAGGTGAACCAACTCAAACAACATCAAAAGCTGATATTCATCAAAAGAAGGTTTTGTTATCAGTTTGGTGGGATTACAAAGGAATTGTCTACTTTGAACTCTTACCACCCAACCGAACGATCAATTCTGATGTCTACATTGAACAACTAACGAAATTAAACAATGCAGTTGAAAAAAAGCGGCCCGAATTGACAAATGGAAAAGGTGTTGTATTCCATCATGACAATGCAAGGCCACACACATCTTTGGTCACTCGGCAAAAATTAATGGAGCTTGGTTGGGATGTTTTGCCACATCCACCATATAGTCCTGACCTTGCACCATCTGATTACTTTTTGTTTCGATCTTTACAAAACTCCTTGAATGGTAAAAATTTCAATAATGATGATGATGTCAAATCGTACCTGATTCAGTTTTTTGCTAATAAAAACCAGAAGTTTTTTTGAACGTGGGATTATGATGCTGCCTGAAAGATGGCAAAAGGTCATTGATCAAAATGGGCAATACATTACAGAATAAAGTTATTTAGTTCCATGAAAAAATTGTCTTTGATTTTTAAAAAATCCGCAATTACTTAGTTGCCGACCCAATAGTTAGTACATCGTTAATTTTTTCACACACTCGAACTCAGTAGCACTGTCAGTTCCATTTTATTTCCACCTCCTTTCTGAGATCCCTGGCTGGAGGGAAAGGCTGCCCTCTGAGCATCTCCGGGTAGTCTAGCAGTGTTTCCCAAACTTCTGACATATGTGTACCCCTTCTATAATTTTTGTAACGCTGAGTACCCCTCGTACTCATGAGAGCGTAGAATTAGGTGCAGCTAAGCACGGTGCAGTGCATATCCCCACCAAACTCCGGTGCAACGCGTACCCCCACCAAACTCTTCCCGTGCCCCTGGGGGTACGCGTACCACACTTTGGGAAACACTGGTCTAAGCCCATGTGAATTGTTAGGAGTCCCCTTCTTTGAGGCAATTTACAACTCAAAACAGTGGCACATTTTCTTTTCAGGGTGAAAATACTGACAATAAAATGCAGCAGCTTTGAAATATACGTATTGACTTGCTTTTTGGAAATTCTAAGACAAGTCTTTATTGCAGCTATTATTTAATGATGAACATGATAATGAAAGGCTCATTCTCAGAAAAGTGTCGGGGCTGAGATCTGGATGTCCTACGGCATTTCTGATTACTGCGCACGGATGCCTCCATTTCCTCTTCTCAGAACTTGCCATGCTTCTACTTTGACAACGTGGGGACCCAGGCCAGTGTATGCTCAGACTGGTGTTCCCTGGCACACTGTTATAGAAGCCAGTTAGCAGATGGGCTATTTCACTGCAGAAGGGAGCGAAGCTGCAGAGAAGCAAGCAAGCAGGGCGGGGGAGAAGGGAGGGAAGCAGCCACGCTGGTAGAGAAGGGAGGGAAGTAGACAGGGCAGCGATGGCAGCAGGAAGCCCTATTGCAGGAATCTTCCTGCAACGGGCCTCTAGTGATATTTATAAAATACCACAGTCGTGACTGAGAGGGGCCTGTGTTCAAGCATCTAGCCTTGCCCCTTCCCAATGCCTCCTCTTGATCTTCACAGTTGAAGTCCAGCTGGATTGGTCTCCTTTCTAGCTGACAGCGAGAGAGCCAATGAAATAACTTTCCCTGTTGCTGGGTGACTGCAGCAGCTTAAAAGCCTGCCATTGGCTGGCTGGGTGTTCTGTGCAATGCTGACGCACTAAGCTGGCAGAAGAATGACAGGTGGGAATAGCTATGCAAATATGACTGGCCTGATGTTCCACTGGAGAGGAAAACTATTTCAAGGCTGAGTGACAACTATAACATACCCTATTAGAAGAAAAATAAATCTCCCCGAGTCTACATTTAGGCATGTGAAGAACAGTTATGGGAATGCCACAGAAAAAAGAAAAATAAGAACCATCTTGAGGTTGTCTTACCCTCAAATACCCTGCTTTTCACGGTCTGATTAGCAGTTTCACCTGTTCTAGAAACATATGTGGATTCTACATACCTTTAGTTGTTTTGTGTTGATACATTTTAAAGTCTATACTTGTTAATTCAGGGAAATAATTTTTAACTATGTCAAGGAGGCCTTAATTTTCTTTGTCTCTTTGTCTTCAGCGTCCTCTTCTTTACCTTCCCTCCCTGACCTTCAAGTCCAAAATTCTGGCAGCCACAGGATGTGGTCAGTGTCGGGGTCAGCACTGACTGTGTTTTATCTCACTCTGTCCACTTAAAATATTTGCATCCTGGTGGGAGGATAAGCAAAAGTCTTGTCTAAACAGCTTCGGGATTCCCTTTGCAGACAGAGAGAGCTGTTTGGGGAAAAAGTAACTGCTTTTGCTAACACCGGGTTAACTGTTCACACACAAATCTGCCAAAAAACCTCTAGGAAAGAATGTCCTTTTACTAATTCAATTCTAATGAGTCTGGAAAGTAGATTAGGAATTGAGCTATTTTACTGTGGGTTTCAAACACCAGCTATAGGGATGTTTGGCCTCTTTGATCTGCATAATTCTCCAGTGGGTTCTAATTAGTTCACAAAGAGATGACTATTCCAGAAGGAATTTGTGGGTTACTGTTGGATCCAGGGGAAGGTGGCTTTCTGGTTATGCATCAGAGCCTCCGTGTTCAAGCACAATAGAGAGATGCTGCTGTGATGTAACCAAATGAAACCGTTCTGTTAAGGAGCAATTCCTGGGCCAATCTGATTGCCAAGCTCCTGGAAGCTACATTTGCCTTATAACATTTGGCTGAGTTTGAGAGCCAACTTAGGGTGACCATCAGTGGATTAGCTGTGGAAGTAGAAATGCTTGAAGGACATAATAGAATATTCTTTTCAATAATACAATTTAAACAAAGTGACTTGGGAAGTCATTTCAGCACAGGCGGGAATCACCCAGTGTCTACAAATGATGAATTACAAAGAGGCTGTTATAAGCATCTCATCTGTGCCGAAGGAAATGTATGCTTTCCACAAGGGAGGTCACGGGCAGGTTTGATGGGAACTGAAAGTCACTATCTGAGAGTTACATGCAAGTACGCCTCCCTTGTGACGGGCAGCTATGGTACTCTCTGCCTAGTATTGTCCCCTTTCTAGGAAAACTGGTCCTTCTTCCACTCCAACCATGAGTTTCCACCTGAGAGATGACATATTCTTCTATATGACCACATCCCTGTCACAGTTAATCGGTCCATGGATGGACTCTTGATCCAAACCTGACCAATCAGAAAACTTCACTGAGATCCTTCAAACTGGAAGTTAAGAATAGTTCTTTCTAGAGAGATGAGGAACTTAGGACCTGACAGAGGCCATATTTATCCCATTGTAAGGAAAGCCAGGCTGCAGTAAGCACACCAGGGAGCTCAATGCTGCAATGGCATGGCTTCGCACACATGGCTCAAGAGACCACCTCGGTGCTTGCTGCAGCCAGTTCTGGGAGTGGTCAGGTGACTCTGCCTGCAGCAGATGGCCCTGAAGGAGCACATTCTGTGGGATAGACTTTCTTTTTGGTACTCAGTGTACCCCTGTGTGTAACCCTTCCTGGGAGGAACTTTGGGCTTATGTATAATACATAGAGAAAGATTTTGCATCTAGAACCTTGCACCCTACTCTGTCCTGCTTTCTTATGAGTAAACTATGCCGTGGCAGAAAGAACTCATGAGGAGAGAGACGCTTGATCACAGCCCAGTGCAGACAGGGACATTCCTTGTAATAGAATATTTGGACCTTTGGTTTTGAAGGGATTTAACAAAATGATCAAGCTTTGCTCTTGCACATAACTCCTCAAAGAACCAGAGGGAAGCTGTTTTCAAGGAGACTACTGATGGTTTGAAACATATTTCAGGCAGAACATAAATTCACCCATGGTCTTAAAGAGAAGGTGATTCCTGTGATTTTTCATATAAGAGCTATGTAACCGAAGAAAACCTCTCTCCCTCGTTTCTTTCTTTCCTGAATTCTAGGGCTTTCCTGTTGGTGGTGAGGGGAAGAGTACAGTGTCCTTCCTTAAAATCCAGCTTTGGTGTTTAGCGGGATTGTCTGGCCAACTTAAGCCCAGTTCTGAGGATGCCCATCTGTTTCTGCAGAAACCATCCCTAAGGTTGGTTTGCACAGAGCTCTCCTGTCTCCAGGAAGGCCTGAGATGATAATAGATGTTAGGGAATGAACCTGGTAAAGAGAGTTATGAGATCATTCAGCGCAAGAATTGTTTGGGATTTACCCTTTGGGTAGAAAAATTGCTTATAGATCTCATGAGCCTATCCTTTGAAGTTGATATTCTGGAATGCTAATGGCTGAGAAAACACACCTGTTAAATGGTAGGGTTAGATTACTTTGCGAACTATGTAAGCTTAAAACAAATAAACAAGCAAACAAATGAAACCACCCTCAGCAGACAGAGTCTGTTGAAATCTGAACTCATCTGTTAGTGACTAAATCACGATCATAGAATCAGACCATCAGGATAGGGCCACGCCAGGACCCAAAGAACCTAAATCAAAAAAGGCACCATGTCATTTTGAAAGGGAATATTACAAATTCAGCATGCATGCTCATATCACAACTTCCCAATTCATACACTATGATTAATTGGGCAGTTTTTGTACCTCACTTTCATCATCTATATAATAAGAAAAATAATAGTCGGGATTTTGTGAGGATTTATTGAGTTAATACAGGCCAGGCACCAAAGACAGACTTGGCACATGGGAAATGTACATCAAATGCTTCTTATTTTCTAGGTGACCATAACACCGAGTGGTCTGAGCATATCAACTGGGCAGGAGAGTACAAGGAAAGGACTCCAGCAACAAGAAATGAGGCCTCCGAATTGGCAGTGTGCTAGCCCCTCAGAGGGTGCCTGATCCGTTAATGGGTTATAGCTACCGATTCTGATTTCCCCTTTAAAGTCTTCTGTTAGCAGCCAATGAAATAAGAGCTCTGACAGCACTGTGAATCAGTGAGAATGCTACAGTTATGTAACATCACAGGTCTTCATGAATAGCAATATTTAAAATATATAATGATTGGTGTCATGTTACCCCACAGTAAGCCCAGAAAATGTATTATAAAGCTCATCCACCTGTAGGTGATTAACAGCAGAATCGCATTTAAGCCTTTTATCTCCGATATGCTGCAAAAAGCCTGCACTTTCATAAGTTCTCTCCAGCCCTTCTCACACTTTCTCTTTGCACAGATGTGTGGATCCGGTTACAGTGAGTCTCAAGAAGTACCTGGAGCCAGTGCTCTGGGCCACCTTCTTGGGCCACCTGTGAGCCCAGCTGCATGGCCCCCACCTTGGGAGGAGGAGGTAAAATCTGCTTTGACCTTGGGTCTCTTCTACTATGTGGTCTTGTATAAAGGATTCTAGCGTTTTTGGTTACATAGTGACTGTAATGGACTTTCAATTTTTATTAAAATTCTTACTTGTTCACCCCCTACTTTTTTTTTAAGCCCCAACCAAATGTTTGAGGCTCTGGAAGGAAACATCAATCTGTGTTACATGACATCTTAGAACATTCTCTGAGGCGATCCTGTTTACAACACGGAGTTTAATTTCTTGGTTTTATGCACGTAAGCATCAAATCCAAACACCGCAAAAAGCCTGCACAGATGTGTCATTGACCATAGATGTTCTGATGCCTGGTGATGGTGGGGTCTTTTTAAACTCCATGAATCGCTTTCAGGGGAATAAAAAGCACCCAAAACAGAGCTGCTATTCTACCAAATCATTCCCTCAGAAGGAGAAGAGTGTGCTAGATAAAGGGATGCATTTGAAGGGGCACAGCACAGCCAGAGATGGCTGGGTTCCAATCTTGTTACATGCATGCTGCAATACACACAATAATAACAATAAGTAACAGAGCAGCTACCCGCTAACCTCTGACACCCAGCACACCCCCTCAGCAACAACTCCCAGCCACCCCGGGGTGCCTGCCCTGCCGCCCACCGGATGGCTCGTTGGGATACAGCGAGCAAGAGGGCTTCGCCCAGGCTTTGTTGATAAGGCTGAGCCAGAGGGGACATTTCCCCATTCCTCTTGCCTCGAGCCTGGGCAAATGAATAAGCTGCCTGTGTCACTAACGTATTCCAGGTCATGCACACACACACAAACATTATTATATCCTGAAATTACTTTTAAATTACTGCCTTTCGGGTTTTAACCATTTTCCTAGAAATGTGGCTCAGCAAATCCTTACGTGGAGCAAGGATGGCACCCAGTGGCCAAAGTGTTTCATCTCGGAGCTTTTCTCACACATTGGCTCGTCTCTTTGGAGACAACGAATTGCCTGCCTCAGAGCTTTCTCTAAAGCCAGAGTTGGAACTTCAAATCACTTGACCATCCCTTTAAGCTAAAGTACAGACACACACACACACACACACACACACACACACACACACACCCACCCTGAGGCAGTATACGATTATTCAGAAAAACTTTTAAAAATTCTTTAATTTACCTTAAGAGTCTTATGTTAAAGTCGTCATATTCCACTTGTGCAGATTACTACACATAATATCCCTAATATCAATGTCTCTACAGGAAATATTATACAAATATAAACCCAATCTCACATTCTTCATGTCCTCCCCCCAAAAGTCTCTAGTTGATGAGTTCTCATGCTTTAAACATATGACTGTATCTTCTGACAAGTGCTTTATCATTAAACTGATGTTCACAATCTCATATCCTTCTTATCTTTCTTACAAGGTGCTTGGCAGTCCTGGAGAACACAGAATAATAAAGTGGGGCTGCTCTTTTTTCTTTGAGATTTCCAGATGTCCAGAGATTTCTGTATAGCTAGATAGCCAATCAGAGTATAAGGAAGACAAGCAGGATGTCAGAATAATGGATCATGCACTCTCTTGCAAAGAATGATGCAATATCTTCATAATGTTAGCTGTTTCCAATTTCCTTAGGTTCCTAAGCAGTCTGAAACCCCAGGGCAAGAAGTCACAGGGATGGCACAACCACAATACTAAAAGGAGTTTCTGATAAAGTAGCATTATATACTGATTGCCCAAAGAGTTCCATGAAGCGTCTGTTTTAAAATGTCTGTTAAGTTCAGAAAAAAAAAAAAATCCTGGTTTTCTCAGACATCATCACCATTCATACTTATTTGGCCCCTAAATTGTCTAAATGCTACCAAGGTTCCAAGAATAATGGCTTAAAAAAAATAACTTCAGGATAACATTCCATGATGTTGCTTACATTTTCCTATCCAGTCTCTTGAAGAGAAGCTTTGTCTTCAAGGTCAAAACAAAACATTGGAGAGGAATACAAGCAGTCCTCGGGTTACATCAGAGATCCATTCCTATGGCATGACGTATCGCAATTTTCTCCGTAAGTCAGAACCCATCTACATAAGCACCTACATCACTCCCATGGAGCACATACACAGCAGTAACGAAGTGAAACAGTAAAAAAAATTAAAAGAAAGGTAACCATTCCTGATCTTTACTTGTGGTAACTAAATAATAGAAAACATAAAGCTCATATGTACATACATCGAAATGACAGGACTGCTTTTTTTTTTTTTTTTTTTTTTTTTTTTTTTTTTAATAAATAAATGGGAGATGGTGACATAGCCAAGAAACGACATGCGTTGAGTCCGACGTAACCCGAGGACTGCCTGTAATCAGAGCGAAATAGATGTATTTTTCTTGCTAGTTCTTTGGTCCTTGGTTGCCTCATAAATAAAACAAAGCTATAATAACCCAGCTCTCACCAAGAGGTTGTGAGGCTCACATGAAACAATGGGCATGAAAGGCTGTTATACACTAAGTCATATTATTTAAGACATTTCATTATTTAAACATTTATGGGTAACATTAGTGCAGGAGTCGTGATTCTGTTGGTCCCAAGGCACCGTATGAAATATCTAAGGGTTTTCTGCGCTCCCAGAGGCCAGAGCTGGCCCTCTCAGGCCGTCTTTGTAAGGCCACAGACACAGACAGACAGGAGAGAGCAAACATGCAAATAGACAAAGCAGCCACCAGGCCTCCTGGATTATTTAAAATTTCTACGCCTTATCTGCAAAACAAAACCATTTCCAGTTATGCTATAATTTTATCATCTTATAAAATTTATCTCTGGGAAGGAAATAAACCACAAAGCAACATCAAATTAAGAAAACATCATGGGGTCCTTAAAATTTCTGAATAGTCAAAGCTTTACATGTAGGTTCTATTTTAAAATTGGGATGTTTGGTGGAAAAGTTGGCTTAGCTTGATTTAATTACACATTATAAGTGATTTTCAAAGCCCACCAGGGCTATATTCTGTTTGAAGGGAAATATCATAGGATAATACTTGTGAGGAAGATAAGTCTTGGGGTCAGGTAAGACAAGTCAATCTCATCAGAATAAAAACTGTACACTAATGCTACCTCAAAGCAGTATAATGTGGGTACCTTCTTACACCTAACCTATTCTTCCTCCTCTCATTCCTTCCTCTTGAATTGAGGGGGTTGTTTGACCTCAAATAGTATTTATGCCGAGTTTCATATCCAAGATCTTTTTTTAATCACCACAGAAAGTCATTGAACCTTCAGCAGGAAATTGACTGCCAGGAAACAGCTGAGTCAGCATCTGAAAGGGCAGCTGGTGCTCTAAGGCAGAGGACTGAGCCGGGCAGCCTGCGCCATCCGTAAAGATATGGAGTGCTTTGTGGACAATGTCCCTGTGTTCCTATGTGGTCCTCTTTAAGAAATTGAGTCTTAATCAAGTGCCCCATCAGAAAAAAGGATGGTTGTACTTTGTCACTCCTGAGTACTGCAAATGTGGGAAGAGGGGCAGTGAGGGCAACTAGGGCTGCAAGTCCAGGCTGGCCTTCCCTACTGAGCCAAGCAGCTATGCACAGAGGGCTCTTCAAGGACCTACCTGGCCAAAATACATCCTGTGGTGACCCTAACCACCTCTCAGGCCAACTGACATAACCACTGTTTCTCACTCCTTCCATTTGAAAACAGAACAGGAGCCCTGTCTCCGAAAGTTCACTAGGAATGTCTACTTCACCCAGAGGAAGGATGGGCCTGGACGGCTTCCTCCCACCTTCCTGATTCCACCGTTAACACGGCGGAGATGCCGCTTTCTGTTGTTTGCTGTTGACACTGGAGCCCTTGCGCTCTCAGGGGCACTGAATGCACGGAAGCTATAGAAAGCCCATGCCTTTTGTGTCCACGCGTGTTCTTAGCTGAGAATGTGGATCCATGGGAAGCTGGGGTAAGAGACACACATCCAAGAGACAAACCCCACACTGAACTGAATTTGGAATTATCCAGACACTGAGGCCTGTGGCCTCCACTTCCACTAAGAAGAGTTCTTGACTCAGAAGGCCACTCATGTAAGACAGGCTACATCTCACTGGTTTTTAGATGTGCCTGCATCCCAAATGTGAAGAGCTTTGGCTGCAACTGGAGTCAGGACCTGTGTATGCTTATATTTGACCTTTAGGATCTTCTTAGCACTAGATAGTACAGTAAAATCATTTTCTTCCCCAACTCTGGCTTAATGTCTGAATCACTGATCATTAGCTCAGCCTGAGCTGGCATAATACAATACATTGAGACACAACCATCCTTTAACTCATGAGATCTCGTGGTTAACTCTGATTCCAGGTTTCATATCTTGCTTCCTTCCTTTTCTTCTCTGTCTCTTTCTCTCTCTGTCACTGTCTCTCTCATATATATTTATGTATTATCTCTGTTGAAAAAAAGTATTGCAGGTATCAAAGGTTAAAATATATTAGAACGTAAGCATGGTTTGTCTGTACATATTGAGCAAAACAAAGTATGTATTTACTGTTATTTAGCCACAATGTTAGGAAACTGCCATTAGACATACTCTAGAATGAAATTTAGGCAAATCATTTTTAGTGTCCATGTGCAGGACTATTTTAAGCTCATTATATTTTAATGTCATTGCTGTAGTTAAGATATCAGCTACCAATTACAATAATATTTTATTTACTTATATATAAATAACCATTAGATTAAAATTATCTACTATATCTCAATTACATTGTAATAAAAAACTCATTAATATCTTTCAGGATAAAATTTAGAATAAATCAGTTACGTTAATAATCTTGATAATTTTGCAGTGAAATAACCCTTTGTTGTCAAGTATAAATACTTCATATTTTTAGTATGTTTGTAAGCTAACAATAGAAAAGCATGCTAAATTCCAAATCAACAGTGTTCTCCTTAGTTTAAGCAAAGAATTAAGTCTAAACACAGGGTAATATCTTTAGAGGATAGACAGCTATTGATTTTGGCCTGCTACAGCTCTGGACACATCCCATCCAATAGCTTTTGTGGGCATATTTAGTCCATGTAAGCTTTGCTATCTTTCTTCCTAACTGTCCCTTCCTTCTTTTAGCAATGACAATAATTAAAATAGTAAAAAAAAAAAGAACAAAATAGATATGGAAATTAATTCCATAAATAGAATTTCTAGGTAACTGAACTTTATTAAAGTAAAAAAAGCTTTACATTTTTTTCATTAAAATATTAACAAAATATACCTAAAATATAAAGACTATAATTACATAGAGCCACAGTTTTAACATTTTCCTAATGAATAACTGTTTTAAGTTATGGAACACTGATGTTGTTTGGATTTATTCAGTTATTCACTCACTCACTCATTCATCCATTCAAGCTATTTATTGAGTGCTACAATGTCCCAAGAACTGCGAATGGCAGTAGAGACAGAGCAGTGCACAAAACATACAAACAGTGCTGCCCTGCTGTCACATTCTAGCTGGTATTTAGGATGTTTATCTCTACAACAGAGGGACCCTGACTCTTATGGTTTTGGATGTTCTGTCTCCTTCCTTTGTTGTCAGTTGTTACCTCTTACTGACACCATGTCTCTCCGTCTGATCTGGGTCACCATCGCAGGCCTTTTCTATATCCCTGGATGGAGCCAGCTAGTGCACCTGAGGCCTACAGTATGTTCCCTGCCTTTCCAAGCAGCTCCCTCATTCCTACTATGATTTGGGGGTCTTCCCTCATTTCCTTTTTTAAAATTTTTTATTAGGGTGACTCAACTCTAATGACCTGATTAAATTATCAGGCCCAAAGGTCTCTGTGTCATTTTTCCTGGAAAGACAAAGCATCTAGGTGCAAATGACTCTTAGAAGAGTAGTGGTCATCAAGTATTATTACATACAAACATTACAATCCAAAACATTACCTTGTAGTGGTAGCTCGCTTGATAATGAATAACTAAACTTCCACAGAAACTTTAAAAGGCAGATACCTAAACTTCCAGAAAGGATAAAAGTCAGTTTCTCCATATATCCATGTTTTGACCATGGACTATTAGAAGTGAAGCAAGAGGAGCAAGAATTCTGAGCTACCTTTAAGGGAATGGTGATAACTAAGGTGAAAAGGAATATCTAAGACATATACACTGATGCATATGACATCAGAGGTGGAAAGGGATCATGCTGTGAAGCCTGCTGGTTAAGCACTCATTCTGGGACCAGACTGCTATACCCCTTACAAGTATTGACCTTGTCCTATCTATTCAATATCTCCATGACTCAGTTAACTCACTTGTAAAATAGTACCTACTCTCATGGCTTTATACATCAGGCTCAAATGAATTAATATAGGTAAAATGCTTTGTATTATGCCTGGTCCAGAGTAAACACTTGATAAATGTTACTTATTATTACCATCCTAATTTTTTCACTTATTTTTACAGATGAAGACACAGGCTCTAAGACTTTAAGTGAACAGAAAGTTAGAGGTAATATCAATCCCCAAACCAGGAATCGGGTTCTCAGCATATTACACAGATTTTTTTTATATCCTGCTTAGTTAACAAATAGACATAAATACTGAAATCATTTTAATGATCATGAAGAGGCTGCGCAGTTACATATATCTCTCCTACCCTCTAAACTGAATTATTCAAACACACCTTTGCCCAGTTACCTCCAATACCCAGTGAACAGGACTAATTCTCCAGAAGCATTGGAAAGTCAAGTAAAGCTTACCTTGATGCCCCAATAGGGCACTGTTTGCTTCCTTACCTTAAACTTGTCAACTTCAGCTTTTGAACATGTCGCATGGTATGACAGCACCTGATTCAAAAGGAAAGGGGGGAAAAAGGTTTAGTAACTAGACATGATTCTATTTTCGGAAATTCTCAAATAAACATTGCTCATGAATATCACCTTGACAAAATAGTGGATTTTAATGCACAACAAGAATTTTCCATAACACTCTGTGGCACAGATTGTCATCTATGCAATTACAGTGGAATCTGTTATAATGCTAAATGGGATTGTAGCTCACATTAAAGGCTAAATATTTTATATGAGGATGCTTTTATAGGTAGTTATTTTATCAGAGGAACATGATGTGGCTCAAGATCACAGTTCCCAAAGGATGTGAATACTAAGCCTGTGAAATGCTCTGGAACATACTAGTAAATAAATCAAAAGGTAGTGTGTGTGTGTGTGTGTGTGTGTGTGTGTGTGCGCGCTACAGCAGACACTGTAAATGCTGACTCAAGTTCTATCTCTGGTCTATTCTGACTGGCCTGCTCTTATTATACAAAAAAGATTATAACGTTATGCCCAACCATATGCAATGTTTTTTAGAAGAGGCTTAGATTTCCCTGCCTTATTGACATCAGCCTTAGTATAAGACAAGCTTTAACCAATGGAATATGGGGAAACATGACTGATGACACTTTTGAGCAGTCTTTAAGGACCATCATGTGGTTCTGCCATCTCCATCTTCTCTCAACTGTGGGAAATGCACGGCCTGAGACGGGCTGCACTCACCCAAAATGGTGCATTGAGCAGAGCCGCAGCACAACTTGCAGCTGATGAGATGTCACGGGAGCAATAATTAACCTTTGTGGCTTATCAGCCCATCATAACCCAGTTTGAAGGCTGCCTACAGCTAGGAGTGGTCATATGGGGTGGCCAGATGACAATACTGGTCAATGAGATGTAAGTGGGAGTGTAGGGGTTGCCTTTGTCTTTTCCTTTCTCTTCCTCCCTGCAAAACATAAGTGCAGCAAAATCTGGTGTCTATGAGTATGAATGACAGCTTGTTGTGGACAGTGCAGTAGAAAGGGAAAGAGAAAGGAGACTGGCCCTGGACTATCCTGCCTCCGACTTCTTGTTATGTAGGGGAAATAAACACATGTTTGCTTGAGTCAGTACTGGCACATGATAAAGTATGTTATATATACCAACATATGCACACACATCCTGTGTATATGTTAGATCCTTTATATTACTAATCACATTCTTAATCTATACAATTTCAAATAAAGAAGTCTGGGAGCTGAAACCGGTCTGGCTCAGTGGATAGAGCGTCGGTCTGCGGACTGAAAGGTCCCGGGTTCGATTCCGGTCAAGGGCATGTACATTGGTTGCGGGCACATCCCCAGTAGGGGGTGTGCAGGAGGTTGCTGGCTCTGAGAAAGACAACTTGTCCTCACTGAGTCACCACCACGCCTTCAACATTCAGCTCTTGTTTTACTTAGTATTTGACAGTCCCTCGCAAAGATGAAAAGGTGCTGAAAACACCGGGAAAAGAAACGAGTGATTAGAGTATTTACAATGGAAGAGAAGATACTACTAATTATAAAACAACTTTTTGTTAAGAACTATATTGGTTATGACTAAGTCAGAAATGTTTCTCTCTCATTGATGTTTCTAACTCTATCCCCTTCCCTTCCTCTCTGTAAAAAATCAATAAAATATATTTAAAAATTTTTTAAAAATGAAGTCTGGGAAATGCTAAATAGCTCTTCAACTAATCTTACATCTAGCTTTGCAAAATACAGGTTTTATTTTTTAAACTCAGCATTTCCCAAATCTAATTTGCTATAAAACTTCCTTTTAGGTGATATATTAATCTAGTAACATCCCCACCTAATAACCTATTGACCAAGAACTTGGAGAAATGACAATCCAAGGCATGTACCATCTGTGTGATCGAAGCAGGGCCATCTTGACTCTCAGTGGTTACAATACAGACTTTAGAGCAAAAACAAAAACAAAAACTCCTAGGCACACAACAGGATGGTGATTACCAGAGGGAAAGCGGAGTGAAGATGGTAGGAGAGGGTAAAGAGGAAATAAATAGTGATGGAAGGAGAATTCAAAACAAAACAAAACAAAAAAGAATATACATCTAGTGCCAGACTGTCCCTCTCAGCTACTGGATTTTGGGCAAGTGTTTTAATTTCTTTGGGCCTCATTTGTAACATAGTATAATAATAACACTATACAGGCATCTCCTATTTAACATCAGTGACCTATTTTTGAAAATCAGAGATTCTATTCGAAAACACCAATAGAGAGCCCATTTTTTTTAATTGGAAAAATTATAAGGTATTATAAGACTTGCAACCACTTCCTAAAACTTAATAAAAGAAAGTAAAATTCATATGTATATGTGAACAAAAAATAATATTTGGAAATAGATTGTTTTAAGTGTTACTTAAAGTCAAAGACTGACTTAGTCATAACCAATATAGTTCTTAACAAAAAGTTGTTTTATAATTAGTAGTATCTTCTCTTCCATTGTAAATACTCTAATCACTCGTTTCTTTTCCCGGTGTTTTCAGCACCTTTTCATCTTTGCGAGGGACTGTCAAATACTAAGTAAAACAAGAGCTGAATGTTGAAGGCGTGGTGGTGACTCAGTGAGGACAAGTTGTCTTTCTCAGAGCCAGCAACCCCTGAGAGGCACACCCTCACTGTGAAATTCCAAGTGGTTCTCAAAATGTTTACACATGATTTGGACATTTTTTAGACCAATTTAATTTGGAATGTAAATAAAAACTTTCCCATGCCTCCTTTTGTTAAAAAGCAAAACATAGTTTTGGGGACAAAAATATAATTTTCCAATATAAACAATGACATAAAATGTTGTTTTGAGATATAAATATATTCTGTGAGATTTAATAATAAAATTTAAACCAAGACTTCGTTTTTTTACTGGAAAAATTCTGTGGTGGGAATCTATACTTCAGACAGTTCTTAGAAAGATTAAATGATTAATACATGTTAATATCTGGCACACAAATAATAAACTTATGTTTATTATATTAATATTCAATTACAATTTTACCATATAAATATTTGGTAGAGCATTATGTCATCATATTATCTTCACCGTCTCATAATTACAAATTGGGATTTTCATTGCAAAAATAACTAAATAGATTTTGGTCTTTTGACTTGGTTTTATTTACTTTGGTAAACTTTAATTTGGCTGTCATTTTATTAAACTCTCTTACTACATACAAGTCTCTTTTTGCAAATTCAACCTTCAAAATTTATTTTTATTTACTTAAAAAAAAAAACTTTTCACAAAAACTCAGGTTGAAATTCAAAATCTCTGCCACCAGGTGGTGCTTAACCTGGCGTTTACTATTTAAGACATTCTGCCCACTACTCTTACTTAATTTTTCCTTTATTATTAAAAAGATAAAATATTAACTCCATTAATTAAAAGAATTTGAATAAGTGAAGCATACTAAGACTTTTGTCCACTTAAAATTTTGTTTTGTATGTCATTATTGAGTTGAAGTTCTTTGTATATTTTATTTTATTATTTTTAAGTCAAATAGATTGAGGTGACATTGGTTAATAAGATTTTATAGGTTTCAACTTACATTTATTTATTTATTTTATTATTTATTTTTAATGTATTTTGTTGCTGTGATTATTATAAATGTTCCCCATTTTCCTCCTTTGCTCCCTCCACCGGGCTCTCACCACACCCAGGCCCTCACCTGTCCATTGTCTGTGTCCATTAGCTAGGCATCTATGCATTCAAGCTGTATATTTTAGATATAAGTCCTTTGTCAGATGTCTGTTTTGGAAATATCTCCAGTTTATGGCTTGACTATCAAATATTTTTCTTTTTATTGTTTTGTTTTTTAATTGAGAAAGAATTCCCACCACCTAATTAATTAACACATCCATATTTAATATATTTATCTTTTTAAAAATGGTTAGAACCTTTAAGTTCTACCCTTTTAGCAAATTTCAATTATATAATACAGTGTTTTCAACTTAAAGGTTTGTATCCTTTTACTAACTCAATTTTCTTTCAATGAGCAAAAATTTTCAATTTTAAATAAATACAATTTGTCATTTTTTCTTTATTGTTATTATTTCATGTGTTCTTTCTAATAAATTTTGCATAACTTAAAGTTGTGAATACATAATTCCTAATTACTTTTAGCATAGCCAATATTACTTTTAGCATAGTCAATATTCAAAAGGGAATCATTACTGTTATATACATGTATATGATCATATAGCACAGCTAATGATTAAAAATCAGGTGAAATTCTATAGTTGATAACAAAGCTTAAAGAATTATATTTTTAAATTACTATTATCAAACCTTTTTGGATAAGTTAAAACTTTCTCCATGATTCCAGACTATATTAATTTTATTTTTAAATATATATATTTTATTGATTTTTTTACAGAGAGGAAGGGAGAGGGAGAGAGAGTTAGAAACATCAAAGAGAGAGAAACATCGACCAGCTGCCTCTTGCCCATCCCCTAATGGGGTGTGCCCACAACCAAGGTACATACCCTTGACTGGAATTGAACCTGGGACCCTTGAGTCCGCAGGCCGATGCTCTATCCACTGAGCTAACCGATTAGGACTAGACTATATTAATATTATAAGAATTCCCTAAAGTTATACATTTCATATCAAGGACCTACATATACCATCAATTTTTGAATAATGTATATTTGATTGAGTAAAAAGGCTTTAATTGACTGTATCATAATAGTTTTGAAGAAAGAAGCATTTGTAATTCTTAATTATATCAATACTTTCTCTATGCAAAATATTGCTAGATTATGGGAGTTTAGCCATACAAACACAGTCATTAATTTTTGTCCAGCTAAATAAAATTTTCATAAGGCTTACATACAAAAATAAATAGTTTATCCACAGAACAACAAATATTAAACTTCCACAAGAAAATTTATATCCTCGATTGATTTATCTTACATTTGTATTAATTTAGACAAATTTTAAAGTAAAAAGTAGTGACTCGGGTTTTTTGGTAAGCTTTAACACAAGAAATCTTTATAGTTACAAAAATAAATCAGTATTTGCAAAACCTTACCAACCTCAATTAAGTTTGGATTGAACTTGCCCCTAACAAAACAAAACAAAGCAAGATAAAGCAATTATCAGATCCATAAACAATAGAGTAGAGAAGTCATGTTTTTATGTTGAGCTTCCACAGCAGGAAAAGATAATTAACTATATTTCAAAAGAAAAGCAATGCGCAGAGCCATGAGATAGGACTGCTATATCAAGCCTTGCCCTCTGCCACATGCGCTTCCAGCCCAGAGCCAAATGATTGCCTTGCAGTCCTAGGAATGGCCCTTGAGTAAAACCTCTCGTACCAATCGTTTTAAATATTATTATTTTGGATTTGAGCAGAGAAATGAGAAGTGGACAATTACTTATATTGGCTGAAAGGATCGCAAATGTAAAAGACCACTAAATGGGAAGGAGGAGGCCAGACCTCTGAGGACCGAGACTGATTGTCTCTGGCAGAAAAGGACTGCATGAATATTTACTGATATGTTTATGGCTCTAGTGGCAAAGTGGCACTTGGAAACTAAACTGATACAGAAGTTAATTTAAGCTGATCTAGTGTAAAGGCCCAAATAATTTATATTGATGAGCTCCAGAGAAATAAAGAAGCTTTGCTATCAGCAGCAGGCCTCCAGCCAAGAACGGTGACAAACCACAGGGAATGAAAAGTCAATTTACTTGGGTGACCTGACAGAAGTGCCATCTAACTGAGTAAAGAACATACTCCAACACTGTTAACACAATGATGACAGGCTTCAAAGATAGGTGACTGGATGAATGTGCAGAAACTGAGAAATCATGTTTCTGCTGTCAAATATTTAAGAAACTGCCAGCTGTTTAATGGAATGAAATGTTCAAAAAGGGAATTCAGATATGTAACTGCACCTGCCATGCAATCTGTTATCATGACCTTCAAAATATATGTCATAATGGTATTTTTTAAATCTTTAGAAGAACTTAGGCCTTTAAAATGTAAAGTAAAATATAAGCTGCCTGCCGAATCTGGAGTCATAAATAAAATACTCAGTTGTCAGGGTAACTTTTAAATCAGCTGCTTTTTAAATACTACAGGCAGAAAAGAAGGACCACACTTGTAGCTCATATCAACAGGTATTTATGGGGAGCCTACTATGTGTAAGCCATTGTGATAGAAATGCTGGCTCTTTTTCTCACCTTGGCAAATAAATTTTATTCAAGGCCTCAATTTTCCTTGATTGCTACCATGTTTCCCCAAAAATAAGACATCCTCTGAAAATAAGACCTACTTACAGGTTTCCTTCTGAGTGAAATATAAGGCATCCCCCCCCCCCCCCAACATAAGGCCCCCCCCTAGGCTAAACATGAGAGATTTGGTCCACTGATTCTGAAAGAAATGGAGTCACAAGAAATTCACCAGGAAATTCAGGAATTGGATTGTTATGATGATGTTCCAGAAGATGATGACATGATTGTCACTGAATAAATGAGTACATTCTTGATACTATAGGATTCACAGTTTGTCTGGTTTGTGTTGACAACTACTGTACTATCATACCGTATACAGGTAATAAATTTCCTTTATTTTCATTTAACAATAAATGTGTACTGTATTCTTCTTCATGGAAAAATAAGACATCCCCTGAAAATAAGACCTAGCGCATCTTTGGGAGCAAAAATTAATATGACACTGCCTTATTTTCGGGGAAACAGGGTAGTAGTTCTATGAAACTCTGTGCTGAAAATGATTCTTGAGGCTTAAGGAGGAACTCAACAGGAAGGTGTGCTGTGATTGATTTGTGATGTCTTCCTTAGGCATTGCTTGGAAAGAGTGTTGGCATATGTGCTATGCATTGCAATCATTGGAAAATAAGAAATGAACCTCTGGATCAAACTATTCAGTCTGGGAATCTATTGATGAAAGAGAAGCAAAGATATATTTTGAGAAAATCATAGATGTAAATTTAATTGATTAGGGATATATCTAAAACATAGATGTAATTTTGATTTTTCAGTTTCATTTTGTATTCAGTGAAATATTGTGCTGGCAATTAACCTATTAGTTTTGTAGCCAGCCTCTGGCCCTCTGTGATATAAGAAACAGTGACCTTCTCAGGTAACAGGCTGAAAGTTCTCTATTTGACTTGTAGGACCAATTAATAAAGGGTATATAATACTGCAATTATAAGACAGTACCAAGAAGTTTTTATTGAGTCCATCTTACTGGGCACTTAAGAGAATTGTTTTGGTTTTGGTTTCCATATAAATAGGAAGCCTGCTTTTCAACCTTGTCCCTGTCTGTCTCTTGAAATTCATAAACCCCGAAGAAAACAACATTTTCCCTATCTCTGTCCTCTACTAGACTGAAATTGCTGGGGATGCTGTATGATAGATTAGACATATTGTCTACTTCATGTTGCTTTGCTGAGGGTCATGTGAGTTCTTGACACATAGCAGGAGATCTACTCATTACATTATGATTACTATGTCTTATAAACCTCACAGTTCCCATTAGAGTGTTTTGGAAACATTTAAACATGCACAGACTTCATTGTTGACTATTTTTGTAGGGAAGCACCATTTTTTCATATCCATAAATTCTTAGTTGTTGTTAAGAGGTTATCTTACTGGATTACCTTGCTGGTACAAAACAATACCTTATAAATGAAGTAATAATGGATTATAACCCAAAGTATAAAATAAATACCCATCATTCTATACTGAGATAAATGACAAATATCCTGTACAGAAGAATTCTAGATAATTTTACTTCCCCCTCGAGGCAGTTACGCATAACTCTATTTCGTAGGTGTGGCTATGCTTAGTGACTTCCTTCCAAAGGATGCAGTGGGGAGTAAGTTTACTGTGGGGATATTTGACAAACACTAGCTGGGCCACGTGATCAAGGTCAACAACAATAATGGTAAGTCACATTGAAAGTGTGTATCCATGATATGATGTGATAAAGATAGTACTTTTCTTTGTGGTCTTCCCCCTCAAAACCTCATAATCGCAACCTGATCCTGAGAAAAACATCAGGCAAATCCCATGAGGGATATTTTATTACAAAATACCTGACCAGTATTTCTTAAAACTATCAAGGTCATAAAATAAAATCTGAAAACCTGTCACAGACAAGAGGAGCCTAGGGAGACATGATGACTAAATGTAGTAGGGTTTTCTGGATAAGATCCTGTAACAGAAAATTATTTTATATAAACGTTAAGGAATCTGAAGAAAATATGGGCTTTAATAATATCACAATATTAGTTTAATAATTATAACAAATGTACATGCTAATGTAATATGTTAATAATTTAGGAAACAGGTACAGGGTACATAGGAACTTCTGTACTATCCTCCCAATTTTTCTATAAATTGAATACTATTTTTTTTTAAAAAGTACATTTTATATATATTCTTAAAAAAGTACTATATATATGTATATATTCTAAAAAAAAGTACAATATATTTTTTAATTTTAATATGTCTGGCTGATTCTCAATATAGGTCCTCCCATTTCTCACAGAACACCCAAATGGAAGCCCAGAAACCATCACTAAAACCGAGAACCCACTACTAGATTCTGGGAAGAATTGTCACCAATTTTAAGGCAGATGCAGCTGGATTGAGAAAAATAACTGGCGGCTTCACCATGTTTCACCCCCTGAAATAAAGCATCCTCCTGGCACGAAAGAAGACAGAGGGCATTGTTCTAATGCAGCCCCTGGTCTGAAAGGAGACAGACAGGAGGCATTGTTCCTTTCGAGTGTCAGGCTCTCACTTAGAGCTGCAGAATTGGTACAAATCAAAATATTAATCCAGTTGACCTTCTACTGAATGACAGCTGTTTTTGAAATATTAGCCTTTATCTTGGGGGAATAGCGTCACTGCAAATAAAACACTGAATGATGGGAGAGTTATAATACAAGTAAAAACTGTTATTGGCAATTTACGAGCATTGTTAAAGACTATTTGCCTTATTTCATGTCATCCTCATAACAATTCTACAAGGTTGGGAAGCGAGAAAAATGAAACACAGAGAAATTAACTGATTTGCCAAGAGATACACAGGTAAAATGTGGCAGAGCTAGGATTAAAATTCTAAGTTTAATTTTAAAGATCACACTTTTAACCATTTCACTGTACTTCATAAAAAACAAAACAAAAACCTAGCAGCAGTGTGTGCTGAGACTTGAAAATTTTATTGCTATTTAGTTGTGATCTTTATTTGTACTTGATTGCATTTGATTCACTCATCAAATATTTTTTGCATGTTCACTGTGTTGTATGCCAGGCCCTATGATGGCACTGGTCATTCAACAGTGAACCAGACCCATAGACACATCCTTGAACATACGGTATTTAGGGTCTAGTTTGGGGAAAGAAAACACCATTTCAGCCCAGCAGAGGCCCCCGAGACCCATGCCTACATATTAGATACTGAGAATCAGCCTAGAAACTAACATTGGTTTGCTCCCATTTTGTATATCTATTAAAGGGGATTCTATAGTACATAAGTGGACAGCAAGAGAGGCTTAAGACCAATTACAAAGCCTTGCCAGTCAGTAAACACTGCAGTCCAAGGGGAAGGGGGCACCATCCTGAAAACCCAGAGAGAATGTGCCTCTGATAATTTCATGTGAGGGCCATTACCTTTCAGAAATCTTATGCTTAATGTCTTTAATAAGCTACACGAAGAAAGAGACTTGTTAAAACTGGAGCAAAAAACCATATAGGTAAATAAGTTTAGATGAAATTACAACAAATGAAAAAATGAGATACGAAAGCTCAACTCTCACTTTTTCAGGGAGGGCTCTCTTGGATGTATCCGTAGTTGCCCCATTTCCACTTACTCTTTACTAAAACATCCTTCTTTGTTTCCTGTATAACAGATTCATTTACTTATTACTGCCTGTTTTTTTCCTGCTAGAATATGGGTCCCTGAGAATATGAATATTATTTGTTTGTTCACTACTCAATCCTCAGTACCTGGAATAGCATTTACCACAAAGTACCTCAGCAAGTATTTATTCAATGATTAAAAATACAGGTAACAAAATGCAAATGAAGATGGATTAACATATGAAAAAGAATCCAAAATACAGCTGTAGAATTTAAATTGACATTGGGGTTAATAAAGATTTTTTTTTTTAAATGCAAGCACTTAGAATCAACAAATCAATGGAAAAGAATAGACAGGACCAAAATAGAATGACACTTACATGTCATTTGTTTTTCAACAAAGTGCCAAAGTTTATCTAATGAAAAAAAATTTTTTTTTCTTTAAATGATACAAATAAAAAATAAACTGCAACCGCTACTATACACAAAAATTACTGAGGTGGATCATGGAGCAAAATGTAAAAGCTAAAATTATAAAGCTTTTGGAGGAAAACATAAGGAGAATATATTCTTGAATTGGGGAAGGCAAAGTTTTCTTAGAAAGCAATAACCTTAAAAATTATTTTCATGATAAATTAGACTTCATCAAAACCAAAAATATCTTCTCATCAAAAGATACCATAAAGAATATGAATAAGCAGATTTGGAAAAAACATTCCCAACACAATATCTGAGCAAACTCTTGTATCTCAAGGATATGTAAAGAATTCCTACTATTCAATAATAAAAAGACAAGCAATCTAATGAAAAGTAGCAAATCATTTAAACAGTTCACAAAAGAAGATACACAAATGGTAAATAAGTACATGAAAAAGTATGTAAAATTATTAATCATTAGAGAAATGAAAATTAAAACCTCAATAAAATATCATTAAATACCTACCAGAATGAGTAAAATTAAAAACAAAGACAGCACCAAATATTGAAGAGACTGTGAAGCAACTAAAACTTTAATTTTTACTGGGTAGGAAAATGCTATGGTACAATCCCATTGAAAAAAAATTATCTGGCAGTTTCTTGTAAAAGTAAATATGCATTGGCCTTTGGACCCAGTATTAGAATTACTGAACTAATTGGTATTAGTTCAAGAAAAACAAAAGCATATGTTCACAAAAATACTTATTCAAAATGCTCATAGCAGCTTTATTTATATAGCCCCCAAACAGAAACACCAATGTATTGATTAATAAGAGGATAAATAAACAAACTGGTAGATTCCCACAATGGAATACTACTCAGCAATTAAAAATAAACTTATATAACCCACATGGATGAATCTCAAATGCATTATGCTAGTTAAAAGAAGTTTTATAAAAAAGAGTATATATTGTATAATTTCAGTTATATAAAATTATAAACAAGTAAAACTAATCTATGGTGGAAAAATCAGAACAGTGGTTGTATTTGGGGTGGTGGAGGGTGTCTCTAGGAAGAATCATGGAAACTTTCTGGGTGGTGATATATCAAGATATATTTTCTATTGAGAAATAATAAAATTGTTGTTATATGCTGAAAACATTTTGGGGTGATTTGATAGGCAAGATTAGGTTACCTAAACAAAATCTTTGTCTAAATATGTATTAGAAATACAGTTCTATTAATATAGAAAAATATAGTTTTCTTGAAAAAGTAATTGCATTGGGTAACAATTTACTAATGATAATGTAATTAAACATGAACAAAAACTACAGGTAAGCACATAGTACATAGTTTATTTTCTTTCTTTTTAAAAATTCATCTTTATTGTTGAAAGTTCAATTTATTTTCTTGCATAGCAAGGAGTTAAATGATGCTAGTTCATGTTTATCTTTATTAATTAAAAATATTGATTAAAGAATACTTTGGTAAAAAGTAAACATGATAAATAACTTCCATTTCACTAGAGTAAAAACAATAATCAAGTGAATATTAATTTCTAACTAAGTAGATTTCAAGGTTTAGACAAGGGCCCAGGCATCAATATTCTTTAAAAGCTCCCTGATTGATTCTAATGTGTGGACTGAGTTAGAAAACACAAAACACTCAATCAGCATGTCATTTTTAGAACTTCCTTTGGGCAACAAAAATCAGCAAATGAAAAGTGAAACCTACAATGTCTATTTGGTTTGTCTTCACTGTGCTATCCAAAGAATTCCAGGAAACGTGGCATGATTATTTTCTGAGGATCTTTATAAAAACCACAATTTGATCATAATTTATACACCAGTTCATTAAGCACCTGACATTTTCACAGAGAACAGCTTCCAATTTGTTTTTTTTGTTTTTTTGTTTGTTTGTTTGTTTGTTTGTTTTGTAAAGTAACTTAAGATATAGTAGTGGCTACAATAAGGTAACTAACACCCACATAACTATTTTAGGAAAATAATTCATTTGGGTTTCCTTTTGTCCTTCCAAAAAGTGAGATGTTTAGATAATTCTATATGTTTTCAATAAAGAAAAATTTATAAGTGGGAACAATTCCATTTCTGCTGATGAGTTGTATTTGGCTTTGTAATTTATATCTGTACTAGAAGCCCGGCACACGAAATTTGTGCACAGGGGGAAGTGGGAGTGTCCCTCAGAGCAGCTTTCACCCTCTCTAATGTGGGACCCCTCGAGGGATGTCTGACTGCCCTCTCACAAACCAGGACTGTTGACTCCCAACTGATTGCCTGCCTGCCTGCCTTCCTAATTGCCCCTAACCACTTCTGCCTGCCAGCCTGTTCACCCCCTAACCACTCCCCTGATTGATGTCTAACTGCTCCCTGGCTAGCCTGTTTGCCCCCAACTTCCCTCGTCTGCTGTCCTGGTCACCCCTAACTGCCCTCCCCTGCAGGCTTGATTGCCCCCAACTGCCCTCTCTTGCAGGCCTGGTCCCTCCCAACTGCCCTTCCCTGCTGGCCTGATCACCCACAACTGCCCTCCCTTGCAGGCCTGGTCCCTCCCAACTTCCTTCCCCTGCTGGCCATCTTGTGTCCACATGGGGGCAGGATCTTTGACCACATAGGGCAGTCATCTTGTGCATTGGAATAATGGTCAATCTGCATATTATTCTTTTATTTGATAGAATAGAGGCCTGATGCATGTGTGGGGGTCAGCTAGTTTGCCCTTAAGGGTGTCCTGGATCAGGATGGGGATTTCTTTGAGGCATGGGGTGGCATGGGCGAGGGGCCTATGGTGGTTCGCAGGCCAGCCACACAACCCTGGCAACCCAAGCAGAGGCCCTGGTATCTGGGATTTATTTATCTTCTATAATTGAAATTTTGTAGCCTGGAGCGGAGCTAAGCCTTCTGCTCTCTCCATGGCAATAGCCATTTTTGTTGGGCTTTATTTATCTTCTATTATTGAAACTTTGTAGCCTTAAGTAGAGGCCTAGGCCAGCTAGGGTGTATAGAAAGCTTGGCTTCTTCCATTGCCAGGGAAACCCAAGCCTCCCTCCTGCTCTCTGTGGCTGCAGCCAGCCTGGTTGGGGTTAATTTGCATACTTGATCCTGATTGGCTAGTGGGCGTAGCTAGTGGCTGTGGCTTGTGGGTATAGTGGAGTGATGTTAATTTGCATATTACTCTTTTTTTAGATAGGATTCTTTGCATCTGCAAATGAACTGGGTTTTTCAAGAGTCAATGTTTATCATTTTAGGGCTGGATCATGGCCTGATAGTAAAAAGTAATAAAATTTTTGGTAGGTAATAGGATATTTAAATGGACTTTTTCTATCTGAGTTTATTGTTGAGATCAACAGGGTACTAAAGTCTAAAGAGAGATGGCAGACCATGTAGACTTTATATGCAAGATCTGTAAAGAAGTTGCCACAAACTGCCTAAGCCAGTTTGGCTCAGTGGTAGAGCGTCGGTCTGTGGACTGAAAGGTCCCAGGTTCAGTTCCAGTCAAGGGCATGTACATTGGTACGGGCACATCCCTGGTAGGGGGTGTGCAAGAGTCAGCTGGTCTATGTTTCTCTCTCATCAATGTTTCTGGCTCTCTATCTCTCTCCCTTCCTCCTCTCTGTGAAATATCAATAAAGTATATTAAAAAAAAAAAAAAAAAAAAAGAAGAAGAAGAAGTTGCCACAAACTAATTCTGCCATCTCCAATTTAAGGTGCTTGCTGTCCATCTTGGCCTTGTATAAATAAATAAATAAATAAATAAATAAATAAATAAATAGATAGATAGATAAGACTTTATGAAAGAACCCATATTGAGATTTTCTTAGGGATTTTAAGGGTTCCTTTCAGAGAACCACTTGTAGAACTTTATATATATTATATATAATGAGGGGGGAGCATCTATAGCATAGATACACTGGACAAGATGGTTCACATCCTGGGTGATAGAGTAGATCAACATGTGATTTCATCACACTATTCTGAACAGCATGTAGTTAAAAATGTACAAATTATTTATTTCTGGAACTTCCACTTAATATTTTAGGACCGTGGGTGACCACTGGTAATTGAAACCGTGAAAATGAAAAGAGAAACTACAAAAGGGGGTGGGGGTGTGGGGATGTATATGAGATTCTAGAACAGTAAAATTCATAGACATGAAGTAGAGTGTTGGTTGCCAGGGGCTGGGTGGAAATGAGTTAGTGTTTAATGGGCACAGAGTCAGCTGGGGAACATGAAACAGTTCTGAAGATGAATAATGATGATGGTTGCACAATGTGAAGGTACTTAATGCCACTAAACTGTACACTTAAAAATGATAAGATTTATGTTGTGTTTATTTTAACACAATAAAAAAAAATAAAAACAAAAAGATGCTGACCAAAAAGGCTTCCTGGAAGACTGAGATGATGCCCACAGGGGAAAGATGTGGATGGGCCAGCCACTGGAATCCAGTCATCAAAGGAAAAAGCACACCAGGGAGCCCAGACCCAGTTCTCTGAATTTATGAAGGCAACTCATGATAAAAAGCAAATGTTGGTGTCTGACACAGAGGGCCTTGCAACAGGATTAGGACAACATCATTTTGCCCCTTTCATTCTTCCTTCCTCTCTAGCTTCTGTCATGGGAGAGAAGGTGAAATGATGAAGATAAAGAAGTCCACTATGATTGTCACCGATCATAAGCTTCTAATCCTAAGCAAGGGGGAATCCTGGAGACTATTTACACCTAAGTGTGTCAGAAGAGCCATGAAAGCTATCAGGGAGTTCATCTAAGAGTGGGGAAGAATGATTCAACAGAGTAGGTTTTGAAAGGAAGAGGGAAAAGTCTAGCTCTTTTAATCATCCAGTTAGAGAAGATTCTCTCCTTGGAGCTTAGGAGATTCCTCATGGGAGAATCACCTCATTCACTTCTCTTCCTCTTCCATTAGGAAGCCAGGTTGGCCTCTTAATCACCATTCAAGAAAATACATCAGGAACATGGTACCTGAGAAGAGGTCCCTCCCAAAATACATACATACATACATACATACATACATACATACATACATAAAAACTTTGTACTCATGGCATGTAAAGTAGGAAGGGAACACAGAAGTAATACTACGCAAGACCATGGCTGCCAGCTCCTCCAGCACAGCCCAAGCTTCTTCCTTTTGGAATATTGACATGACAGACCAAAGTAATTATTTGTGGCTGCATGTATTCATTTGTTCACTTTTACTGAGTATCGTGATATTTAAAATATCTATGAAATATGATCACATACTTTAATGAACATATGTTACAGCAGAGGAAAACATACAGATTCACAATTAAATATACTATAAAGCACAGAGAGGAATGAATAAACATGGAGTTGAAAGCTTTAGGGAGAAGATAACTTTTAAATCAAGCTTTGAATGATGGGATACTTCTGACAGGAGACGATATGATTAAGATAGAGATAACCTAAAATGGAGAGGGTGCTAGAGTGAAGCTCAGATGGCAGAGAAGTACTGATTTGTAGACTAAGAAGTATCTGGGTTTGTAAGTAGCATAGAATACTCTGAAAAGAGCAATGAAAGCCAGGGTTGGAAGAAAGTTTGGTACGATATTTCTATGGGTCCCAAAGGCCAGGAACTTTGTGGTATGATAGTAATGGGGGAGTAATTTAAGGTCTATGAGAGCCTGAGTGATGCAATCTGAATTATGGTTTAGGAAGAATAGAAGGCTATTAACATTGCTCAGTCAAGAGGCAATGAAGCCCTTAAGTAGGATGATTGCTGTGGCAATTGGAGAGGAGAAAATGGACAGGAGAGGCTTGGGGGAGGTAGAATCAATGGGGCTTGGCTCTTGATTGCATATGCCCTTTCTGTACCCTCTGACTGACCCTCATTCCTTTCCTTTTCTGATCATAAAGATGTATAATGTGTCCCTTAACACACTAACATATTTTCTGGAAAATTTCTCATCAGTATTAGGTAAAGCTTCATTTGCAATATCTAGGACAATCCTTGATGTTCAAAATGAAGAAATAATATTCCACATCTACACTTGTACTATATTTTCTCTGTACTCTGGACTTACAGGTAAAGTTCTCCCCCTTTTATCTTCAATCCTTACTTTCAGAAAATGTGAACATAAATTAGTACATTTCTTGTTAAAGCTCTTGGTTGCTCACATAGATTGGAAATTGTCATCATAAAATTAATGCTATTAAAAATGATAATAAAATCCTCTCTTTGTTCCAGTATTTAATGAGACTTAGAGTACTAATTTTATAAAATCAGAAGGAAGGATTTGGCCTGGCTGTTTGGTCCAGAGGATAGAGCATCAACCTGCGAACTAAAGGGTCCCAGGTTTGATTCCAGTCAAGGGCACATGCCCGTGTTGTGGGCTTGATTCCCAGCGGGTACAGGAGGTGGCCAATCAATGATTCTCTCTCATCATTGACGCTTCTATCTATCTCTCTCTCCTTCTCCCTTCCTCTCTGAAATCAATAAAAATAAAAAAAATATTTTTTAAAAAAGAAGAAAGGATTTTAGCAAAGAACTAAATTATGAAAAATTAAGAAAAGCATCACCCTGGTTGGTGTGGCTCAGTGATTAGAACATCGGCCTGGGAACATAAGGATCACAGGTTCAATTCCTGATCAAGGGCACCTGGGTTGCAGGTTGGCTCCTCACCCCTAGTCAGGAGAGAAAGAAGGAAGGAAGGAAGGAAGGAAGGAAGAAAGGAAGGAAGGAAGGAAGGAAGGAAGGAAGGAAGGAAGGAAGGAAGGAAGGAAGGAAGGAAGGAAGGAAGAAAGGAAGGGAAGAAAAGAAATCCTTCTAGCTTTTCTTCTATATGGATTCCTGGGCTATAGAAGGGGTGTGTGCCACCTGATCAATAGAGTCAAGAATTTGGTATCTGGTGAGATAGGGATTGAGTGGAGGTGGGAGGGATAAAACCAAGATGGAAACAACAGAATTCTGACTGGGAATGCCACTTTTGACAATGGCACAAAATAATACACACAAAACATATAAGTCTACACATATAAGTCAACTTTTGAAAGGGTGAGATTGTCATAAAGCTCAGAGTTGTGCTGGAAATTTGGGAGTGTCAGTAATAATTTCTGTGTCTAAAGACAGGATGTATCTGAGTTACACAAACAAGAGGGCTTCACTATGAACCCAAATGTGCAAGCAATTCATGCGTGAACAGACTGTGACAATATTAGCACTTTCTAGGTAACAGAATCTGTGGGTTAGAAAGTAGTGTCAGTGAGAATGCTGACTTTCATTGGCAAACAACCATTCGTGCTTCAACCCCATTCTTTTAACCCCTCTCAACACGAGGAAGATCTACTACGAGGGAGGTAAGGAATAAGAGTATGAAGAGATTTAAGGTGTTCTGTGGTTCTGTGTATGTGTGTGTAAATTATACCATGACAATAGGAAGTAGGTTTCAGTGGGACTAGTATATTGTATGTCCTCCTTTTTATAGTTGCAGAAACTAAGAAACAATGGGTGAGGCAACTCTGCAGATCAGAATGTGATGATGGTGGAAGAGACATGGCTCAATATTTGCTGTTACAAATTTTTGTCCATTGCTCTTACTTCCAATACATGATGATTTCTCAGTAATAAATATACTTTTACAAGTGATAATGTAGCATTATTGCTACTTATGTGATTATATTGAGTATTAAAATATTCACATGCATCATTTCACTTAATACTCCCAACTGAGGTACCTGACAGAGCTAGGATTTGAAAATAGTTCTGTACACAGACATTAACACTCTAGTAGTGATTTTTATTGATGGGTTGCATGTTTACAGTTCACTATATATTAATTAATTCTCTATATATTGTTTGTATTCCTCATTGCAAAGATGTTCCATATAACAAAGCTAAACTAGCTCAGAGAAAGAGCAAAAAAATACCTTCCTTCATTCTCTCCTTCCCTCCCTCCATTCAAAAACCACTCAATAAAAGTAAAAATTAAAAAAAAAAAATAACATAAAACAAAAAATACTTCCTCTGTGTTAGGCACCCTATTAGGCATAGGGAATAAGATTGCAAAAACAATAAAAATATCTGTGCTTCTAGAATTCACAGTTTAGATAGGAGGAAAAAAAGTATGTATATAAATAACTATAATTTTATGTCTTGTAAACCTCAAAGTACCGCAGGTAGCACTGACTTGCTGACTTATCCTCCCCCTTGGTTTTCTTTTTCTAGTAACATCTTACTTGGTACATGGAATGTTTTGAAAATTAGGTGGGTATTGTATTATAATAGAGGCTTGGTGCACAAATTCATGCAATGGTGGGGCCCCTCAGCCTGGCCTTCAGGGATCAGGCCAAAACCCACTCTCCAACATCCCCCAAGGGGTCCCAGATTACAAGAGGGCCCAGGCCAGGCCAAGGGACCCCATCGGTGCACAATCAGAGTCAGGGAGGGACCAAAGGAGGGCTCCAGGGTGTGTCCAACCCCTCTTGCCCAGTCCTGATTGACCAGATCCCAGCAGCAAGCTAACTACTGGTCAAAGTGTCTGCCCCCTGGTGGTCAGTGCACATCATAGCTACTAGTCAAATGGTCACTTACACTTTTATATAGTATATAGATTGCTCTATAAAGTGTTATCTTGGCACTGACATTTTATCTGCCTTACTTAATAAGTGTTTCATAGATATAAACAAAATCTTTGATATAGCTACAGAGCAGGAAGAAAATAGGTCTTGTGTCAAAACAAGCTGGGATTCAGAGGAGATAAGAATCAGGAACAGACTATTGAACTTCATGGGGATGGCAGGGGAGGGTGGGTGGGAAGATATAAACCAATAAATTTGTATGCATAACCCATGGGCACAGATAATGGAGTAGTGAAGACCTGGGGGTGGGGGACAGGAGTAGGCTGCAAGAGAATAATGGGAGAAAAAGGAGGACCTATGTAATACTTTCAACAATAAAGATTAAAAAAAAAAATTGTTCTTTTAGCCTGGCATGCTTGGCTCAGTGGTTGAGCATTGACCTAGGAACCAGAAGGTCACAGTTCAATTCCCATCAGGGCATATGCCCAGATTTCAGGCTTGATTCCCAGTATGGGGGATACAGAAGGCAGTTGTTCAATGATTTTTTCTCATCATTGACGTTTCTATCTTTTTCTCCCTCTCATTCCTCTCTAAAATCAATAAAAAAAAATTTTAAAAAGAGAATTGTTCTTTTAGTTGTGAATTTTTGGAATATCTATATGTGTTCAAAATAAGTTCATAATACACTTGAAATCCTGAGAAATTATTTTTGAATCATCACTTCTAATGAACCTAATATTTAAAATTTATTATTTAACCATACAACATATATGGATGGGCCTCAAAGAATCTGTGAACTCCCTGAAATTATATATAAAATTGTGTTCATGTATACATTTTCCTAGAGAGGGTCTCTAGCTTTCACCAAATTCATACCCATGATTCTAATATGAGTAAGACCCAATAAATAGATCATTAAAAATTGAGAAATTAACAATGATTTTCCCCCTCATACAATTAGGACTTTTTAGCATACAATTCTGTCATAAATACTCTACTTACATCAAGAGCCACAGACTGCTTGGCCCAGGACTTCTTCACTTGATCATACATAATTGTGTTGTTGATGCCCAGGCCACAAAAGATGACAAAAGCCTAAGGAAGAGAAAGCCCACTAATTAAAAATTGCAATAACTCATTGAAATAATCTAATATAAAAGCAGGCAGTTATCAGCGATGGGCCTGAAAATATAATTTTATAGTACACAGAGTTAGGCCTTGGGGAAATATGCACATTAAAATTCATAATTACTATTGTCGTGTAACAGCTTTATGGCTCACAATGTGCATCAGAGAAAATGTTAGTTTACTGTCATTGTGAAGAAACAACTTCATGCATTTCAAAACATGCTTACAGTCTGTTTAAATGTGTTCTTTGTTTAGGCTGTGGACTGATGTTAGTCATTCCATTCCAACTGACCCAAAGCAACCTCTTTCAGTATCTAGCCTATAAAATATTTTGGTAAAGAAACCAAGTGAGTATACCCACCGTTAAGTGTTAAGAGGAAGGAGGATTGATATGAAACCAGTTAGTAAAGAAGCTGTGAAGTATTCTCAGCTAAAAAAACAAAATTATCATGGAGTTTTCATGTTGGTCACTAGTACGAGGTCTATAAGGAAGCCTATTCAAAGCCAACCTCCCTAGCTAAAGGGCAGACTGGAGTCAAAGGAAGCTTGTAATAAAGAGAGGTGGGGTCTCACAGCCCTGAACACACCAAAACAAGACAAAGATAAGGTAATTAACACTTTGAATAGAGAGTGGCGGACTCAGTTCTGTAAAAAAAAAAAAAAAAAGATAAATTAATCAATGGTCACACAATCATCTAATTAGTGAAAAAAATAGAATCAAATACTACCTAAGCATCTATTTAGTCTTTAAATCTTTCTTTAAATTCTGTCATACTGTTTTCATACAAAGATAATTAATGATTATTTATCCTTACAATTCTGGGCAAGCTGCAACCAAGAGACTATTGGTGATTCAGCTATAATTCTTGCTTTATTTTCTTACCTCAAAAAGTCGTTGATCTGCATCATCAAAAGGCTTTCCATCAAGTCTATTTAACACTTGAGCCACTCCTGTAGGAAGATTTTAGCATATGTGGTCATTTTTTGCAATAGAGACTGTGTTTCTACAATATAGATAGTAAGCACCAGATGATTATATGCCTCCTTTAAGTGATTCCAGACACCCCAGTTTAATCTCTGATCTCTCTAGTACCTGTGATGTGCATCACAGCAGATCTGAGATGAGCTGAAATGCAATCTACTTTCGAGGCTGTGAGACCTCAACTAGGTCTCATTGAAGCCTGGAGTTCTACAAGGCATCAATCTATTTCCTGAAAATGGTTTTCAAGATGACTGTACACAATAAATCTGATAAATCTGGCATACACACACACACACACACACACACACACACACACACACACAGAGCTTTTTATTTTTTCAATTCCCTGAAGCACAATGTTTGAGTGAGACAGTGTGACATAGTGATTAAGAACACTGTCCCTGCCGGGACCGGTTTGACTCAGTGGATAGAGCTTCGGCCTGCGGACTGAAAGGTCCCGGGTTCAATTCTGGTGGAGGGCATGTACCTTGGTTGTGGGCACATCCCCAATATGGGGTGTGCAAGAGGCAGCTGATCGATGATTCTCTCTCATTGATGTTTCTAACTCTCTATCCCTCTCTCTTCTTCTCTGTGAAAAATCAATAATATACATATATATATATATATATATATATATATCACTGTTATATATGTATGTATGTATGTATATATATATATATATATATATATATATATATATATATATATAGAGAGAGAGAGAGAGAGAGAGAGAGAGAGAGAGAACACTGTCCCTGAAGTTAGACTGTCTTAGTTCAAATTTCAACTCCACCATCAGTATTACCTTGAGCAAGTTACCTAAATTTTTTAACACTGAATTTCCTCATCTGTAAAATAGGGGTTGAAATGTTAACTGTCTCAGAGGGTTATGAAGATTAAATGAGACAACATTTGCATGTTTGTAAAGCATATTACTCAAGGGGGAATATGTAAGGGATAATGATACTGTTAATCTTCAAAGCAAGGTTAGGGCTGTTGACTGCTACTAGTGAGTACCTACATTTCTAATAAACTTAACTTATATGTGCTTCCTCTTTCCAAAGTTCATTTCTGCATTATTCCAGATGTTTGGGGACATGATTATTAAAACCCACAAGATTAACAAAAAAAAACCCACTCATCAATCTTAAAAATTATTCCCTTGTGTCCTTATTTGGTACAAACAAAGAAAATAGCTATAATACTAAAGCATGCTTCTATTTTTTAGAATACCTAACTTTCCATCAGGGAGGTAAGTCATCATATGCTAAAAGACATATATAATTAAATGCAAATCTTTTGGCATGTAACAAGCAAACTAGTCTTAATTTTGAAAGAATAACAGATGTTTACTGTTAGGGATGAAATAAAAGACTGTATGTGAGATTTACATTGGACAGCAACAGATAACATGTGTTGTTTCTTATGGACTTCCTCTTCTCTTTCAACTGAAATATATTTAAAATTCTGTACATGATGCAATTCAATGCAATGTACTAGGGGCTCAAATTCCTAAATCTTAGACTATTCTATATGTTCAATAATGTACTAATGTTTTTCTGCAAATTAAACAAACTGATGAAAAAATTTTTCTTAGAACTTAAGTCTTGACAACCTTTACAGAGCAACAAATTGGTAAGTGGCAGTGTCCTAGAGTTTAAGAGGCAAACTTGGGGAGACAGAGAGGCAAATAGATGCATTGGTTACCAAATACACGAGTTACCTTATGCCTCTTAGGGGAAAAAATCACATTTTCATTGCATTTCAATAATTTTAACAAATGCTTACATCCTTCACAACTTCTTTATTTTAATCACAGACCTCTTCTTGCTAGACTTCCTTCTTAGATTTAATGTTTTCCTGACTGGATTTTTGAAGGGAGAGAAGGGAACAAGGAGGGAGAGAAGAAATGGAAGCTGCTTTGGTCTACAATTCCCGTATTCTGGGGAAAGCGTAGCTTATTTCTGAATCATATAGACAGAAGGATGTATGTTCAGTATATGTCTAGTAATTCATGTTCCTTCTTTCTTTGCATTTAGTCCATGTGTAAACGCATAGATGTAAATATGTAGATGTAGTAGGAGAGTTTGTCCTAGGAGATAGGAGGCTTGAGTTTTAGTTTTAACCCTGCTACCAACTCACTCTGTGATTTTATTCATCTTTGCAGCTCCCTGCCCTGCCTTAGTTTCCAAAGGTTGAGGTAAAAGAATCCTATTAGTTACTTTCTGAGATCCCCTCAAACTTCAAAAATATTGGTTCTTATTTAAAGAACAGATGTTTGTTCATTGATGGGATTAAGGTAGATTCAACAGAAGTCTGCACTTAGGAGATTACACAAGAGTATGAGACATAGGTTGATGAATCCTAGACATAAAAAAAGGGGCATTCATAAAAAAAATATATGGATATATTTTAAATTAAATTTTTATTTCTTAAAAAAGTGTTTGAACATTTAGGTGATGTCTTACCAATTATTTGGTGGCTGCTATTCCAAATAGGTACGCAGAGAACGGATCTTATGTGAAAACCAGATATCTGGTCAGCCTAGGATATAAAAGTAGTTAATTGAAATTAAACATCGTGTACTCATTTCTCTCTTCTGCTCTTCATAACAAGTATTTTAAAATAATATTTTAAAAAACACATTATAATTTAATTTTTAATGTACACCTATCTCTTTTAGTTTTAAACCTCACAAGGAAACCAAGCCCTGACCAAGTATGAATCAACAAAAATCCCCATACCAAAGACAATGATGATTATAAGCTAAGTTTTACTGGATATTCGCTCCATGCATGATACCTGTTTAGGGTTTTCACATGAAATATCTCATATACTTATCAGATAAGACTTAGAGAAATCAACTATCTAGAAAATGGAGAGACTGGCTCAAAGGAAGCCGGACGATAACAAACACATCCATCAACTTTATCTTCTATAAGAACAAAGTGGGTGTTTTTTTCCCCCCGCTCCCTAAGGACAATGACTACATTACAGCAATGATAGTGAGCATGAAGAAAAGGAAGTCAATTTTAGAGGAATCTGGAAGGCATAATGTATAGTCTTGGGCTAGCCAGAGCAGCACTAGAACGTCTTGGGTCTGTTTTGTTTTGCTGAGAGCCTGTTTTGTTTTGTTGGTGGTCCTGAACCAGCACTGAACAGTAGGCACAATTGCCTCTGTCGACTGTAGGACAACTGTAGGCTCTGTCTAACCTCCATTAGGAAATCTTAAGCAGCTGAGGAAAGAAGAAAGGGAAAATGCAGTAATGGAGATAAACAAGGACAGAGACAGTTTGAGAGGCTGGTGGTGAGGATGACAAAGCTTAGACTGTCGGTAAAATGAAAGATATATTTTTTAAACCAAAAATCAGTGCAGTTTCCCAGTTAATGGGTCTAATTAAAGATGGTTTATCTCTAGGAGCCATAAAAACATAGTTGTCTTATTTTCCAGGCTCTCAAAGGTAGTTAAAGAAAATGTTAAATTAATTGATGATAATTTATTAATATGCAATATGTTTCCTTTCCCTAGGGATATGTACAACTTTAACAATAATCTCAAACAAAACTTTATCCTCCAAATGCCAATCTACTGGAGAGAAATTATGGCACTGGAACAAGCTGAGAGAGATGTTTTCAGTGAGTCATTTGATTTCCTTGAAACAATAGAGAAGCGGTTTCTTTTTGCTCACCTTACCGGCACATGAGATCAATCTTAATGGCTCCTAGAACAATGCCTACAAGTTCCTGACATGAGCATTCCTAGAATAAAATAACAACTGACCTTTGGCTTAGAAAGGTCACTGTCTCCACAACCCATGCAGCAAAATTTGTTTGACTCTTAGAACTACGGGACTCCTATTTATCTTCATCACCCACAACTACCCCATTCTATATTCTATTCACATATCAGTAATCCCCCTAAGCTTCCTCACCCTCCTGGTCATCTGGAACTCTTACATCCACTGTCCAATCTTCTCTACCATACCGTCCTACTTTCTGGAAAGAATCTCAAACTGGCCCATCCTAATTATCAGCAACTGGAAAATTATTGGTTGCAAATGCATTTCAACAGATCCACAGAGCTCTAATTCTGACTGGTTTCAATTGTGTGCCTTTCCCTTTGTAACAGAAACATAAGTGGTGACCAGAAGGCATTATGAAGGTGTTACAGAGAATCTTTCCCAATAATAGGCAAATGTGTAAATTGACCATACCTCCTCTACACCCACCAGCCAATCAGGAGGGAATATGCAAATTAGAAGGACAAAGATGGTGGCCGCCCAGCTGTTCCAGGAATGGAGTGGCCAGGTGGGGAAGGATGCCTGCTATGAGAGGGAGGGTGGATGGGGTGGTGGTGAAGGAATCGACACTTCCACCATAGTGAGGACCAGACTGCAGACTGCAGCAAAGACGGCAGACTTTGGCTGGAGTCTGCAGCAAAGATCTCTGGCCAGAGTCTGCAGCAAAAATGAAGATGGCAGACTCCAGCTGGAGTCTGCGGCGAAGACGAAGGTGGCAGACTTTGGCTAGACTCTGGCTGGAGCAAAGGCCTGGGTGCTGGAAGCCAAGGGAAGAAAGGCCTAGTGCATGAATCTCTTCGTGCAGGGGGCCTCTAGTAGACACTGAACTGTCCTGATGGGCTAGTATTCAGTATCCCAAATTGCAGGGATATTTTCCTATTAAGATCTGACAGGCGAAATGGTCTTTAATTCTCTATGTTGGATAATCTCAGAGATCGTAGCCCCATTATCCTTAAGTGCTCACTTAAGGGTAAAACCTATTGAGTTGTCTATAACAGGCTTTAACAAAAAGGTCAGGGAAAGCAGTTCATATAGAAGAACTCGTCTATGACTGAAGAATGACAGAGTTAAGATCATAATACCTCAGATTTGACTATGTAACTCTGGGCATTGGCCACCATGGCAGAGGAGAACTAGGCACTGATGGGTTACCCACTGCTGAATTTGTGACACATACATAGACTGCCAAGCCATTCACACACAAAGCCTGCCCTACTTTTTAGTTATATTTTGCCATTCCCCTGGCTGCACCTTTCCCATTTAATTGTTGAGTCCAATTATTCATTCCTGTTACAGGCAGAAAACAAACCCTTCATTTAATGGTTCTGAAATTCTCTTCATCGCTACACTAATGGAAGGAAATGTTAAATTAAGAAGTAGAATGTTGTACCTTGTGTTGATTAAATAATGGCTTGCTGTGCATTAGTGTATTGTTTTAAGGTGTTGTTTTGAATCTAATAGAAAAGAAGAGCAGAAATTTTTACAGATCACAGATGATGTTCTGGAGCACAGCTAACTATTGAATTCTCAAGCACAATGCCAACTAAACAAGGCCAGAATAATTGCATCATGGTAAAGATATTTGTAAATAGCATATGCACTAAAAGAAGCCTCCTGATGCAATGGCAGGTCATCTGCAAAAGTACTTTATGTGCATGCTATTTGGACATTTTAGACAAGGATCTTAGAATAATATCCAAGCAACACTCTATGTTGGCAAAAGCAAGAAAAAGTAATCTACTTGAATCCCCAAGGATATAGCAAGGCAACTTAATTTACCCAAATCTTAACGTTATTTCAACTCTGGCTTTTAATAATAGTTTATAGTTTTTAGAGGGCTCATGATAGTTTGGTAAAATATAAAATATAAAGGGGCTAACATTTTAAAGCATCTTTATAATTTTTCCTGATTACACAAAAATAACATAAACACTTGTGAAATTTTTAAGTAAAAATAAAATCAAAAGCACTGGTCTTGCCATGAACATGTGTTTCTTAAGCCACTATAAGTATATATAATCAGTTTATATTTAATAGATAATTTTCATCTTCTATGCTTTTCAAGGATCACAAATTCTTACAACAAAATAAACATATTCTGATCTTCATAATGTTGCAAAATTTAAAACTCAGAAATTTAGTTCCAGTCTGTGACTATCTTTATATAATCATTCTGTCATAATTTTCCACACATAAACTAAGGAGCTAGGCTATAAAACCATGTATGTTATCAAGCCCAGCAGGTACTACTGCTAAGAGTCAACTTGAACAGCCAGACAGCAGGCAAGTAATCACTGTGGCTTGCCCTCTAAGTCGCTCTGCTCACCGCAAGGAGGGGACTCCATTAAATATTTAACACAGCCACAAAGAGAACACCCAGCAGGTGGATAACTATGATTACTTGCCCCAGAGCCCTCACAGCAAGCATCTGACAGCACTTGGGATGAGCTTTATATCACATTAAAACATTCCTGTGTAGCTTTTATCAAAAGAAAGAACAACAGTTTCAAAACTGAGATTTCAAAAATAAAGATCATTCTCGTGCTGCATATTTTGGGGCAAAGCTTCAGAGAAGTTATTATAAGGCTGAAAATTCACAGAAATTGGAAATATCTGTACAGTTAAAGCAAAGCTTGACAGAATAAATTATCTCTTATTAACAGAAAATAGTTACTGACATCATGAATCCCCCAACTGACAAGCTTGGCGTGTTCATTGAGATTGGAGAAGAAACTACCAAATGCACATGAGGATGTACTGGGTTTAGCACCTGCAGTTAGAGATTGGGACAATCTATGAAATGGTCCACTGGGAAAGTCATTCATAACTGCTGCTGAGCAATTTCATTACTGGAGAAGGGAATGCCTACCAGCTGCCACTGATCAGGAATATCCACCTGGGCTTTAACATGAGCAAAAACTAAACTTCTAATGTATTGAATCACAGAGATTTTGGAGTTTATCCATTGCATTGACTGACACAGTAGTTTGAATGTAGGCACCAGAGTTGTGTTTGAAATAAACCAGTGTGACTGGCTTTCAGCTACATGTTTAAAGGATTGGTGGGTTGCTTGGGGCTGGGCAGTGCAGTTGGCCCCTAAGCTTGACCACCCCAATCTGCCCAGGTAACCTGACCCTTGGATGCCTGACCACTCTTGTGAAGAGTCAGGTCTGCATATCGCTTGCCCCTATAAGGTAGGATCTGGTGATCATCTTCCCAAGGCAGCCAAGGCCACGGGACATACATCCAGCCTTAACCACCTGTGGATATCTGCCATCGCTCCTTCTCTAACCAGAAAAGAGAAGACCTAGCCCTCCTGAAGTCCTGCGGGCTGTCAGATTATTGCCACCATCCCTTCTTTACTGTCAACAAACAATTACCCTAACTGTCCTCTTCGTGCAGCGACTTTTCTCTTCCTCCATGTCTCTGGAGGAAGGGGACATTGAAGTTGGCTCGTCCATGATCCAAATTCGGCTGGTCTGCAGCTCTGTGTTAGGCCCCTCAGGTACAGGAAAGGATCTACTTTTAGATCCTGGAACTAACACACTAGTCCTCAACCAGACCAATATCTTCACCTGATATTCATACAGGACTCCATGGTTTACAAAATATGTATGCAGAATTTTACATGCTACAGTATGTGTGCAAGCAGTAGGTCCACAATTTTTCGGCTGGTAAGTGGAGCAGACAGGACCAAAAGGTAGGTCTGCCAGCCTTAGTTCATGTGCCTGTATGGAGAGAGGAAGGAAGGGGTGGTCACTCTACTGCCAGGCAACTCTCAGCAGCAGGTGCTCCCAAAAGGCTACTCAGAGAAGAACTGAATTAGGAACCAGAGGTGCAGTTTATTCTGTGCCCTGCCTCAAAGAAGCTGTGTGGCCTTAGGCAGCTCACTTCAGCTCTCTGAGTCTCTGGTGAATTAAAGGAATCTCTAATATTTCTATTAACTAAAAGTTTTTGTATCTATAATAAGAAACCTCAGGATATGGCCAGCCCACTTTTGTGTTCTAGTCTAAGTCACTGCATTGCCTGATGAATTGGATTCCTTCTTCCTGCTCAGTAAAGAAAATTCAGGTTGCCAGAATTAGCATTGAGCCAGCGAGAAATTTAGCACAGATACCAGTGTTCAGGGTAATTGGATTCTGGCATTATCTAGGTCTGTGTATAGAAAATCAGTAGGAAAAAACAAGAAATGCTCTGAAAAGGATTTCCCATGCTACCTCTCTGCAAATTATCATTCTTGATAACCAAGTGCAAACTATTCAGGGAAGTCAGTGAGTGCAGAGAACAAAAAAGCAAATGCTTTCCCCAGCGGAGATAACAATTAGTCATCAACCTTGGATTTAAAACACAAAACTGTACCCTTATGTTCTACCACTGATAAATAATGACTTGATAATGATTACTGGGGAAAATATGAACTCATGTCCCAGACACCAGAAGAGAGGACACAACCTTTGCAGGGAGACAACATAGTTCTAAAAGGTACCCTCTGTCTCCTTGATGATTTTAGAATTAGTTTTAGTGAAATAATAAGTCAATTAAATTTTGTCATGGTGTTTTTATATCTCAAGGGAAATAACATGCTAATAAAAAACATATCTGAAATGGTTGTCTTTATTTCATGTTCTATACCATCAGGCTTTGTGCAGAGAAGGTTTTATCCTTTTAGCCTCTTGGGGAGGGCTGTGGATCAGTCTGAAGTCCATTTCATTCATTATTAAAATAAGCAGCTGGCATTTGTTACTGAGGAAAAATACACTTGAGAAGAAAGACAGCCTAAGCAGGTAAATAATTTTGATTACATCACACACACACACACACACACACACACACACACACACACACACAAGCACGCACATCACATACACACATTCATAGGACAGATCTACTAAATACCACACCTCTCTCACTCTCCTCTCCCTTCTCTCCTCTCCAGTTATATTGAAAAATTCCTTTCCTTTTTTTTTCTTCAGCATAAGAAGAGAAGCATAAAATAATTTTAAATTCAAGTACCATCCAAACACATCATGTAAAAATTATGATATAATGCACCTTAAGATTTTCATTTAAAATCTAGTATTATCAATAGCTGTGTGGTAGAAGGAAAGTACATAGGTAGAAAGCCAAGAAATAATGACGGTCTAAAATAAATACACATTTTATCATAGAGTAGAATGTGATTTTATGAAGTAGTCACTGCTTTAGCTACTACAGTTTACTGTTTTCAGACATCATTGCTTCTAACGACTGGATCAGGGCATGAAATTTTTATGCTCAATCCCACAGAAATAATTGTTGCCTTTTTGCTCAACAGTCCATACTGTTGGTTCTATGGATCATTGGGCAGTCTCCCTTATTGGAATAGACTGCTAAGTGTGGAGAAAATGTAAAAAGCTGCATCACTAATCAGGAAGAGATGTGGTACGAGTCTGCCTATAGATAGACATAAGGATGTGGTACATTCAAGCTCACCACATTGTATTAGCAAGAGGTATTCTTGAGATATTAATTATGCTAGCTGTATGGCTGTTTTTCATGAGAAAAAAAGAACAATGATTGGACAAGAGTTTTACATTTCCTATAAAGGTGAAGATGCTTATCATTTATGGCCAACATGTCATTCTCCTGTGTACAGACACTAGAAAACATCTTGCACCTGTGTACTTAGAAACATATACAAGGGTGTCCCCAGCATTTACATGTGACAGCAAAGTACTGAATTCAAATGCCTATCAACAACGTAGGAGATAAGTACAGTGAGGCATATTCATACAACTGACACTGCAGCAGTGAAAATAAATGAGTTATAAATTCATGTGACTAGGGAATTATATGTTGAACAAAAAAGCAAGCCACAAAAAAACCATATACAGTATATAATTTAACTTATAGAAATTTTAGAGACATGCAAAATATAACAACATATTTTGCAAGGATTCAAGTCTATGGGATAAAACTGCCTAGAAAAGCAAAGAAACATTAAGTTAAAATTAGGACAGAGGTTACCTCTGTGGTGGAAATAAATGAGATGGGATTAGGGAAGATTAATACAATGACTCAAAAGTAATTATCTTATTTTTTCTTAAACTGGATGGTGGGTGTTTACTGAATCATATTGTGTTATACTTTTACACACTTTGTCTTATGAACCAACTTTTTAAAATGGTATAGTTTGTTGATTCTTTTTGCTTCTCTAAAATTTGACTTTATGGTCCAAAGCTAAGAGCAGAATAATAGTAATCCATACTAAACTTAGTGCAATAATGTGGGGTAGCACTCAACCATCATCCCTTGCCATCTAATCTAACATGTTGACTTTGTAATAATAAACTGACAATTTATGATGTTTATGCATAGCCAGCCTTTCTGTTTGTTCAGTTATTACTGATGTTAATAATAGAAGACTGAGAGCACTTCATAAAACTGTGTTTAGAAATCTGTTCTTCAGTATTTTCTAAAATTAAGGAGGAAAGAAACACAGCAAAAGGGCCAAACTTTATAAAATCAGGCATAGCCCGGTCATGATATACAAATATTGACATCTATAGTCATTTCCACGCTGCCAGTCATAGAACCAAGTAAGTGGTACCCTCCTTACAGAAGAAGCACTTTTCCAAGGAAGATAACGCAAAATTCATATTTAATGAAATAGACCGAACAGAGCTAGAGGGCGGTCAGCATTGGGACAGCTGAAGGAGCACACAGGAGAGACACACAATGTGGAACTCCAACTGGGAGTTCATCATGAAAGAAACTGATGCTCAATAATGAAGAGAAATACATGGAGGATGTAGCCTGGAGAAGGAGAACTCCAGGCAATTGCACAGAGGTGGTAAGTTTAGGGAATTAAAAATTTCCCTGCAGAGATTCGTGAGGATGATCTGACTGAAAATACAGATTAGACTTAGATTCCAGGATCCCTGCCATCGTCGTGTCCTACTCACACACTGGACACAGCACAGAGAAGGAATAGAGTAAAGGCTGTGGGCTCTGAGACTAGGACTGAAGCCTTGTCTGCTTCCAGAATCACAGACCAGCCCTCAGCGTCTGTAAAATGGGGATGATGACACCTACTTCTTGGGGTGGCACAGATTAAATGTTCAGTTATTATCACTAATCTACCCTCTGTTTTGTAGCAGGGTGAGCTTTCTAAAATACAGCTCCTGGTTCTTCCCCATTTAAAACCCAACTACTGTTCTCCATTGCCCAGGATAAATACTCAAAGCTTTTAACATGCCTTTCACCTCTTTGAGTGATCTGGCCGCTGTTTCCCTCTCCAGCCTCATTCACCTGGCCCTTCAGCCACATTAACTCATCTCGGTTCCCTAACTCTTCAATAAATTCAAAGTAAATGTACAATTTATTGAATACACACACGTAAACATATTTGATAAGTTTAGGTAAATTCACCTGTATGATATTCTGTACTATCTCACATTTTAAACTTCTACAAATCAGAACATATATTGCTTTAGTATATTCTGTATATCAGCACAATGATTAACATTAAACAATAACAAACCAATTTACTGTTGCTTAGGAACAATTTTTAAAAATACAGTAGTTGTCCTAGTATGTGTTGGGAAATAACCATGTTATATACACATTTTTATTATTAACTATTTCATAGTTTAATACAAATTATGATTAATATAAAATATGCATGGGTACAAGAATATGGGTACATTTAATATAAAATGTACCAAATCATAAAAGACCATCACACTAATACATTAATTGCCACTTTGCCACAAATCAGGGTGGAGAGAGGAAGTTTCCTGTCAATCAACCGTAGGCAATACACACAATCCAATCAGAGGGGAACAATGCAAAAGGATGCCGGTAAACTCTGGGGTTGCTGTCAATCTGTATGATGTTCCTTTTCTGCTTCAGCCAGAAAACCATCAACAGAGTGACAACTGAACCTTTAGACTCCTGGGGAAGAGGACTCCTCTTACCTCAGCATCAAAGCGCGGGTCCTGGTAGGCATCACTGATGTTCACGGGAAGGCCTGTGGAGGCCACGAGCTCCGCAATGCTATTATTTATCAGCCAGTCGGAGTATGATGACTTCTCCATGCTTTCTTTGAAACTATCAGGACACCAAGGCAGGCAGTAAGAAAAGAGAGAAACATAAGCTTGCTTGAAAGCAAACCCTATAAAACTACACTGAAAGCCTAACTATCTATCCTCATTATAAAGGAATAAGAGATATTAGTTACAGAACAATAGCGGGGCCATTATTAGAATCTACTTCAAAAAGACTTACCTGCTATAATGTAAAATGATCAAATGATAGATTCTCTATGATCCAGAGAGCACCTCTAGATGGTATTTAGGCCCCAAAGCAGGCAGACATAAAGTAGATAGTCAGATAATGACACAAATTAGAATGCCAGCACAGTGCCATAATAAATTCCACTGACCCTCCCAGCCATCTCCCCTTAACCGATCAGACTAGATGTTTGGCACCAAGAAAAATGAAACCCAAGAGTGAGGGGAAATAAGAAAATAAATTGGCAATTTACAAAATTTTAAATGTAGCAAAAGAGTACGTCTAGACTAAATGTAATCTTAAAATTATATAACTATTTTTGTAGTCTCAGAGTATGTTTTTTAAAAGCACATTCCCTACTTGCTAAATCTCACTAGAAAACCTGTTTTATCTCTACTAACCTCTCACTTCAGCCATCCAAGTTATACTCGTATTTAACTTAAACTAGGAATTTTTATGGTAAATGATTTTGTGAACTTGGCCTTTTTTTAAAAATATATTTTATTGATTTTGTACAAAGAGGAAGGGAGAGATATAGCTAGAAACATCGATGAGAGTCATCGATCAGCTGCCTCTTGCACACCCCCTACCGGGGATATGCCTGCAACCAAGGTACATGCCCTTGACCGGAATCAAACCCGGGACCTTTCAGTCCCTAAGCCGACGCTCTATCCATTGAGCTAAACCGGTTTCGGCCTGTGAACTTGGCCTTTTATCACTTTCATGATAAACATCAAATTTACAGAAATGTTGTAAGAATCAGTAAGATTCCCTGCTTCCTCCCTCCCTTCCACCATTTCTCCCCCAGTACATACTCACTCTGATGGCCAGAAACTGTGGAAATGCAAATTTGAATACTGTCCAAATTAGCAATATCAAGGTAAATTTTCTTGCAGGATGTTAGATTTGTGGCTTAGCAGGTGATAACTGAAATTATGTAAATGAAAACAAGCATACTAGGACAATGTCTTCCAAACTACATTTGTCCAGGAGATATTAATGAGTGTAGTACAACAAGAATAATAACAACTCTACTGACTTTTAAATCTAAACTGCCTTATATGTAATCAAAACACTACACACTGTACACAGTCCTTGTTGTTATGCAAGTATGTGCTTGTGTGGAACTTGCGCCCTACTGGGAATGCTAGGAGCTGGCATGGAGAGGCTCCGGATGCATGAATGAATGGGAAGCATAGACATTATTTGCCACCGTTAATATATTTCACTTGTAATGATAGCTGGTCTGTGTCTGATAAATTCAACATATTTTTGTGATGTTATTAACATATTACATATTACATATTATTAGTACATACAATTACTAGTACACTAGAACTTCAAAAGTATTTGCTGAAGAAATGAACTAGCTCTTTTGAAACCAGAAAGCTGAGGCTCAGCTAAATTTCCCTACGTGCAGATAGAATTTTCAGCCACATGTGACTCCAAAATCCCAGATTATTCTGTTTATCCTGCCGCCTGCCTCTCAGGGAAGGAGCCAATGGGTAGGAATAGAGCAAAATGCTGGGTTCTCACCTAAAGAAAAGGAGGGACAGACAACACAACAGAGAATTTCAGGAAGATGCTGCAGGCAAGAAACACTTCAGACTGAGAATGCAGGCAAAGGAAGGAGGAAAAAAAAAACTTGATAAACTAGCATAAACAGAATTCCCAAAGAAAGCCGAAACCGGTTTGGCTCAGTGGATAGAGTGTCAGTCTGCGGACTGAAAGGTCCCAGGTTCGATTCCAGTCAAGGGCATGTACTTTGGTTGCAGGCACGTCCCCAGTGGGGGGTGTGCAAGAGACAGCTGATCGATGATTCTCTCTCATCGATGTTTCTAACTCTCTATTCCCTCTCTCTTCCTCTCTGTAAAAAATCAATAAATATATATATTTAAAAATAAATTAAAAAAAAAAAAAGAATTCCCGAAGAAGGTGATGATGGAAATACTCACTGAGCAGGGGCTCCCGAAAGATTCATTCTAAATGAAAAACATGCTAAGATCTGATTTAACTAAGGCTACATATGTATTGAAATCATTATAAAATTGCTGAACAGTATGGTAGACAGTAGGCCTGACTCTGTGCAAAGCACTGCGCACAGGCAACTATTGAATTGGTTTCTAAAAAGTATAAGCTATGGTTTCTGCCCTCCTGGGGGCTGTTGCCCCAACGGGGAGAAGAGTAATGAGCACACTGACATTTAAACAATACGTAATTTCAAATCAAGAATTCATCACAAGGCGGTGTCAACTGGTTGCCAAGTCAACTGTACCCATCATGAGTATGGAAGAAAGGCAGGGAGGGAGAGACCACTGCAAGAGCTGCAACCTAGCAAAGGCTTCGGAAAGGAGGGGAGAGGTGAACTGACTATAGCCAACAATGCAAACAGATTTTCTGAAAACCACCTCTCCCTTTCTTCAGTTGCACAGGGACATAAATTAAGGCCCAGTGTGACAGAATGCTCAGACAGTCAGGGAGGTTGATTTGTCACTCAGTATTTATATCACATTCTGGCTTTTGCACCATTCAACCTTCCAAATCAGAATGCTTTGCAGTAATGCAAATCATGACAGTGACTTAGAGCTTTCAAAACTCTGCCTGCTTTTCCTTACAAACATAATTTTGTTTTATGATTAAAGCATGAGTTTAAGAGTCAGATATACCTGATTCAAATATCTATTTTGCCACTTACTAGCAAAATGATCTCAGGCAAATTCCTTACACTTCACCTATACGATAGGTATGGTACTACTACTTAGATATTGTGCAGACTAATGTAATAATTTATGTAGGTGGTTAGCACATTATCTAGCCCATAGTAAACATTTTTAAAAGCATCAACTTTTTAACAACTTCTAAAGTAAATTATGCATATGGCAGTTCCCCTTTGTACATTTCAGCAACGTGGCGCTTTCATCATCACAAAGCAAAGGTTCCAAATTAGTTCTGCTTCTTGAGGGACATATCTGGTTCAGATGATCAGTTCTTTCCCTCAGGTCCTATAAAATCAGCTTTTTCAGGCTTATGATGTTCCTTTTATTCTGTGTGACTTCTTCCCAATCAAAAGGGTCAAGACTAATATTTCCTAAGAGGTCTTATTTTTAATAGGATTTTGGAAGCTTAAATTAATATCCAAAATGGAATTAACCAACTTTGTAGAGCTCCCCCAAGTTTGATCAGAGGTAACAAAGACCAACAAATCTAGCACTAAGGTTTCCAGTTTGGACCAGAACCAAGGTAAGGTGAGTCACCACAGTTTAGAAACACATCAATCATTTGATTACTCTGCAGTTTGTGGGTATAAATGAGATCGAGTAAGTTCACTGGATTTCAGCCGCCATGTGCAGAACTGCAAGACCACAGACAACTTCAAGTCTTCTCCCCACCCTCCGTCTCTGGAGAGACATTCTTTCACTTGAGACCCCTTGTCAAAGCCCACTGCTTGGAATCCTCTTGAGGAGGGCCAGACACTGGCTCTTTGAGTGCCAAAGCTTCAGGGACTAAAGGAAGAATACTCTCCCCAAGCTCTACGGAGTGCTTTGGCCTCTGGTTCCTAAGGCTATGAGCTCATGTCTACATCGTCATAAGTTTCCTCATTAAACAGCCCCTTTACCTTCTGCCCATACCCCTCTCTGAATAGGTAGGGAGTAGGCCTGAGCTGACCATTCATACTCGGATGGGTTCCTATGGACCAACTCCTTCTTTCAGCAAAAGAAAAAGGTATTTGTAAATCAAGTCGTGCAAATGGATGTCTGGTGTATGTGTTGGTGGATACCAGTACATATTGCCAAGATACTTAGTGCACGCCAGTGCTCTAAAAGAGAGGGGGAAATGGCTTAGAATTCTGGACAACATTCATTTGTTGATAAAAATCAAAAGGTGGTTGACAAACCATTAAAATATTTCCAAAATTTGTTTGTTTTAATATCTAAGCTCCTCACATTCAAGACCTAATGCTACTTTGATACCTACAATGAGAATGTTTTTTTTAAAAATCTGACATAAAGAAAGAAAAACACAGTAACAACATTTAAAAATCCTTGAAATAAAAGTGGAAGAAAGGTAAAATAACTATCATATAAATAAACTTCAGTGATACTCCTTAAAAAGTAAAAATTACCCATTTGCTTATTTTAATTCTAGGATTTATTTATAATAACAAATAAATTGCAAGTAAATCCTTTAGGTTGCTTTTTACTAGAACCAGGTGCATAGGAAGATGTACTAGGTTTTTAAATGAGTTTCCTGTGAAGGGCTTTAGTTTACATTCTCTTTCAGTGGCATCTTGCTTCCAAGTGGGAGACTCAGACTGACTTCAAACAGAGCTTTGTGAGCTCAAATATACTGACTGTGGAGATAAGGGAATTGCCCTATTACAGAAAATATGGCTGCTCCTGAAGTGAGGGTCAGTGAGGTAGACAGAATCCTCACGGTTGAATGTAGTTGCTGAATGTAGGAGAAAAATCGATATAAGTAAAGCAAAACAAGACAAAATAAAATACCGCAAAACAACTAACTTCACCATCCTTGGCTGCCTGAAAAACCCCCTAGCTAAAGGTTCAAACACAGAGAACTGAATGAAGATAAACTTGAGTAGTTTTTAGAATTAATTCTCAGAAAAAAGAAGGATCAATTCTGGTGGGGTTGGGAATTGTATTTGGGGAAGCACTTCACAAAAGAAGTTGGTCTAAGCTGGTCTTTAAAGGATTAGTAAGAGTTCATCTGGTAGAGAAAGTAAAAACAATTCAGACAAAACCACAGCATGAGTAAAGCTTTAGAAGTGTGAGGTTTTCTGTACTGATATGATTAACAGTAGAGCTAAAACAGGATGCACAGTGGAAGTGATGAATAAAGCTACAATGGAAGAGGTCAAGCAATATATTGTGTGATTTCATGAACATATTTTGCATCCACAACCACACATATTCTGATGATTCCTACATCCATATCAGCAGCCCATTGAGTCCTAAATTCCATATATATATTATATATATATCTCCAAGTACTTTCTGGATACATCTTTCAGATTATCCCCAAGCACCTCAGATTTTTCAAAATTGAATTAATACACTTTCCTCAATGTGCTAACAATCATTAATAAAAATTGTCATCATTAACTAAAAATAGATACTTGGTTTAGGAACATTAGGTTCAACATAGGCACAATTTATCTTCTCATTGTCAATTGCCTTCTAACAGCTTGAGCATTTTCCATTGGAGGTAGGATTTAAAGAGGTGAAAAATCAGACACTCCAAGTACTCTTTTAAAAAATATATATATTTTGTTGATTCTTTACAGAGAGGAAGAGAGAGGGATAGAGAGTTAGAAACACCGATGAGAGAGAATTATCGATCAGCTGCCTCTTGCACACCCCTTACTGGGGATGTGCCCGCAACCAAGGTACATGCCCTTGACCGGAATCAAACCTGGGACCTTTCAGTCTGCAGACCGACGCTCTATTCACTGAGCCAAACCAGTTTCGGCTTCAAGTACTCTTTAGGACAGATATTTTTATGCTTTGCAAACAAAAACTTATTTTTGATCTATAGGTTGTGCCTGTACTATTCGCCACTTTGCTTCATTCAGAAGAGGTCTATCTGAATGTTGGTTCACAAAGACAAACTCTGTTCCTTATGTTTTCTTCTCAGGTAAGCCCTGGGCCCTTCTGGAAGCCTCACGCTAGGCAACATTATTTGAAGTTGTCTTTCAATTAGGAGATTAACAAACTAAGTCAATACCAGTGGGACTCAAAGCTAGGACCTCAGCAGGAGACTCTCAAACACCAAAAACAGGGACATTAATAATCTCCTACTGGCTTCAGTATATCTTTGAAGGTTACTAAACAAGTCTTTTAGTCACAAAAGGTAATGCAAGTTTAATTAGCAAGCAAAAGCAGCCTGTCAATTCTTACACTGTGGTAGGAGAGAAAGATGCTACAAGTTGCAGAAGTTCCTTGAAGCTTTCCATGACCTATAATTGGACTTTTAAAGTTTTGCCTGAGGACACTTCATCATACTCTTCTTTCATTTTAAGCATTCTGTGTTATCAGAAATTAAGACATGGTGACTAAAGAACACACATTCTACCCTTCATTTCCTCAAGTTGTACTATTAGAATGATGAGATTTACTACTCCATGTAGTTGGTGTCACTTTGGGAAATGTGACTCTCGGCATTGCTGAGAGTGGTTGGTGCCTACAATTTTTCATCATCTAGGGACAACTGCTTGGTTTCACAGCCAAGCAAATCTGTTGTTGTTGTTTTTTTTTTAATCTGGGTCCAACATTTCCTAGCTGTGAAACTACAGATAAAGTTTAGTAACTCTAATTCTTAGTTTCCATAATGGAAAATAAGAGAAATAAAATCCATTTTTATAGGGCTGTTTTGAGGATATAATAATATAATGTTGAAGAATGCATGACACATAGAAACCTCTCCATGAGTTCCTTATACCACAAATATACTAATATTTCTTTTATTAAAACACCAAGGTAAGACACATCCTGTTTTACCTTTCATTTTGTGGGGCAGGAGAGATGTTACTGTTTTTTACCATGGCATAATTGTCAGATAAGGAGAGGTGCTGAAGAGACAATATGCTAACTGGCAAAACCACTGATAATAGAGCACACAGTTAGAATTATATCCTGCTAGATGTTCAAGTGTTCCTCTGCACCTCTCCTTGGAAACACTGCCGCCATCTCCATCCACTTGGTGTGGATTGAGGACATATCTTCTCAAACAAGTCCTGGGCCTATGTCTACACAACAGAAATGGAAGAGTGGGCTCCCTGTGTGAAAATATTAAGTAAAGCATGTTAAATGAGAGGCCACTGAAAGTAAAAGAATCAAATACAAAAGCCATTCTGAGTTGCCATAATTCTATTTACTATGTAGCTTAACCTAAAGGACAGCTGACCCACATATGCTACTCTATTATGCTTGATCTCAGTGCTTATTCATGCATTTTGTTGTTCATAGAATGTTTTTATAGCCTTCATTCTCCTTCCTGACAGTTTTACTAGAATGACAAGCCTACTGGTCTGAAATGAACGGGGGTAATGAAAGGGTTTGTCTTTTGTTTGAGTTTTCATGTTCAAATGCATGAAAAAGAAAAGAAGGAAATTACATATCTTTGAAGTAAATGTTAGATGCTTGGGAAATATGTGTCCTTGAGATTCTTAAGAGTTTGAAAGGGATACAACTTTATGACAAATATTTCCTCTTCTTCACGATGTTTAGTTTTTACAATTAACATACAAATGGGACATGGATACATACACACTACTGTGGTGGAGGGTTTTGGGAAATGAGGTTATTTGGGGAGTGGGGAAGGAACATGCAAGCCCAGAAGTATCACAGTGACATGGTTCCCTGAGAGGTGTGGTTAGGTCAGATATAAAGAGTTTCAGTAGAAACATCCCAAAATCATAACACTCTGTGCATTTTTAGGGACAGATTGCAGGAAGTGTCTGAATAACTCTGTAACAATGGAGCTGGTAAAGAAGTGGCCTTGGCCCTAGCTGATTTGGCTCAATGGATAGAGCATTGGCCTGCGGACTGAAGGGTCCCAGGTTCGATTCCCACCAAGGGCACATGCCTGGGTTGCGGGCTTGATCTCCAGTAGGAGGCAGCAGATCAATGATTCTCTCATCATTGATGTTTCTAACTCTCTCTCCCTCCCTGCTCCTTCCTCTCTAAAATCACTAAAATAAAAACAAATAAAAAAGAAGTGGCCTTGATGCCGAGAGGGAGCCTCAGAGCTCAGTGTCTGGAACAGTCTTGTCTTCTTCCATTGAGCTAACTCAGACCTGCTGAGCCACTTCTTTGCTAAACAACTGAAAGGGGGTGGAAATGAGCCTCCAGGGGCATCTGGATCTCTCTTCTTCAACAGGAACAGTAAATATTGGTATAATGAGGTCCAGCGGTCCTGAATATGTCAGACAATGAACAGTAAAAAAAAATAAATAAATAAAATAAAATATCCTAATGTTCTTGTTAAAGTTACATAGAAACATAATCTTGCTTATGTTCCAAGATGACTGATGGTAGTGGGTGCTGTTTTAATTTGTAATGTTTTCAAGGTTTTTATTATTTCCTTAAATTAGATACCATAGTTTTTTAATAAAAAAAAATATCCAATTCATGTTCCCTAGCACAGTACAAGAAAGAAGATCCATGCAGAAGATGGCTGAAGAAAGAGGATACATTCATAATATGCTGTGGAAATAATGTCTTATATCAGTATGCAAGTGTGTCTAACATTCTCTTATTACTCTAGGTCAGTGGTCGGTAAACTCATTAGTCATCAGAGCCAAATATCAATAGTACAACAATTGAAATTTCTTTTGAGCCAAATTTTTAAACTTAAACTTCTTTTAACGCCACTTCTTCAAAATAGACTAGCCCACGCTGTGGTATTTTGTGGAAGAGCCACACTCAAGAGGCCAAAGAGTCGCAGGTGGCTCATGAGCCTCAGTTTGCCAACCACAGCTCTAGGTTATACAGAAATTAAAAAGAAGAGGAGAAGCCTTCCAAATTGACAGAGTAGAAACCACTGAAAATTTGTTGTTCCATAAAAACAGTGGTAACACTAGCAAAAATTTTCAAAAACAACTTTTTGAGAACTCCAGAAATTAAGGAAGAGCTTGCAAAAATCCAAAGAGTGTTTAGTCAACAAAAACAGCTGAATCTTTGTAAGGACAGCAAGTTTTGTGGTATTTTAACTTGTTCTGCCATCAGCCCTTCCTAGCTCTAGCGAAGCTGTGAAAACAACAGTCTCATAATCATATTAGCTGTGGAAAACAGCAGCTTAGTAGCCACTGGCACAGAGAAAACTGATTTGGAGCTCCCACCAGTCCTATCCCCACATAACTGTCATTATTTGACCTGTCTGGCAGCTCCATGGAAATCTCCACTCACAGAGCTTGCTTTTATTCCACCTGACCTATGGAGAACAGAGTTTATCCCTAGGGCATTTGTGGGGATTAGAACCCAGAAACCCAGCAATTGCCTTAGGCAGGCGTAACAATTGCAGCAGCTAACTGACAAGAAGCTGACCAAAAAAATAAAAAGAAGCAGGAGAATAAAATATTCCTAGGGGTTTTTGAAAAGCTCTGACATATTTTTGGAAATCTAGAAGGGCATGCACACAGTAGAGTTGTAAATATGCTCAGGAAAGGCCTTAATCTCTCAACTCTGGCTGACCTTGAAATTCTGTAAGTGAAATTCTGAAAGTGATAGCTAAGTGAACTTTGTGTCAAAAAAAAATGAAGGTATTCCACAGATGCACATAGATCTCCTCAGCAAGGCTAGAAGATTTACTGGCTCAAAGCTTTCAAGAAAATTTCTGTTGAGTCATTAGCTGACAATTAAGCTAACCAAGAAGAGAATTCAGTTGCCACACCACAAGAAATAATAGTTCAGGGATGTCACTAAATAACAAACAGCAATAAATAGAAACAACAACAAACCCTAAATGGAGTGAGGAACAAATTTAATTTCTAGAGTTTCCACATTATATTATTTAAAATATTCAGTTTTCAACCAGAAAAAAAAAATGAGCTGTACAAAGAAATTAGAAAGTATACAGGAAAAAAGCAGTGATCCACTCCCACCCCCGCACCACACACACAGTCAAAAGAAACTGTCCCTGAAGCCCAAACTAAACACAGACTCTAAATTAGCTACTATAAATTGTTAAAAAATACTAAAGAGAATCATATCAAAAAACATAAAGAAAATATGATAATAGTGTCTCACCAAATATGCAATATTAATAAGAGATGGAAATTATTTTGAAAAAGAACCAAGTAATAGATTTGGAATTAAAAAGTGTAATCACTGAAATGAAAAATTCACTATGAGGATTCAACAGCAGAAGCCAAGAGGACGAATCATCAAACTTGAAGCTAGGATAACTGAAAATACCTAGATTTAGGAACAAGAAAAATTAAATACATAAAAAGGAAGAGTCTCAAAGATATGTGAGACACCTCAAGCCTATGAACATATGCATAACAGGAGGAAAGAGAGCAGAAATAATATTTGAATAAATAATGGCTGAAAACTTCCCATATTTGATTAAAGTAAACATTAATCTATACATTCAAAATGCTCAACATACTCCAAGTAGGATAAATTCATACTTAAGGGATCCATACCTAACACATCCTGATCAAACTGTTGAATGCCAATTACAAACAGAAAATCTTAAAAGCAACAGGTGAAATGCCATTATCTCCTGCAAGTGAGCTCAACAAAAGGGCTGTGTTGTGGCCATACAACAAACTGAAATGCATGGTAGGGAAAGTGAGCTTTCTTCCTGCTTTTGCACGAATTACCCAGTCTTGCTCAGGTTTGGAAAGGTCACTAGTGCATTGGAGATAGTTCTGGGGACACAATACTGGTGAGGAGTCCAGTTATGCCCACAGGAATTCTGGAGTGGTCAAGGAAGCCCAGCAGATGTTGTTCTGCCATGTCTAGAGGGAGGTACTTGGAAGAAATGATGAATGAACAATAAAACTGGTTTTTTTTGTTTTTAATCTCAGGGATTCTCAGAACTACTTTCAGATTGGCTTTGGCAAGGGACTGTGGGTTTTAAACTATAAGCAGAAAATGACCAAACAGCCAAGTATGCATTATCATGGGACTCTGTAGCCATGGTCTGGAGGCCAGGCAAATCTGGTTATGCTTATATTATATTCTTAACCTACTCCCACCCATGTAAATTGGCCTTGAGATCCTTGAAGACTGAGACTGCTGATATTTTAAATTCTCTGTAGCCCCATTAACTATCAGAGTACCCAGCACAGAGTAGGTACTGAATATGTGGCTAGTGAATGAAGAAATAACATTAACCAAAGAATAATGATTTCCAATGGACAAATTTAGAACAAACAAGTGGAAGTTGTAGAAATGTAATTCAATTGCCTTTCTAACAATCAGAACTCCCTATCAGTGGAAGAAGCCCATTATGATATGATAATTTAATCTTATCACTGATGGAATTGTTGTGGATTTTATTTATTTATTACTTTTTGTTTATGATTTGAGAGAAATATTATTATTGTTCCACATACAGTCAGCAACCAATTTATGCATTCATTGGTTGCTTATTGTATGTGCCCTCACCTGGGATTGAACCCACAACCTTAGCATATCAAGCTGATGCTCTCATGAAATGAGCTACACGGCCATGGTTTAGGGATTTGGTATTACTTATATGGAGACCAAAAGGAAACTGGGCATGACAAAGAAGTTAGTCACATAAGAAAATAAACAGAAATGAATTTATAGAAAATATCTCTTTATTAACAAAACCAGTTTTTAGAAAAGTCTTCAAGGACCATATAAAACTCAGCAAGCCTTAAACAAGAGTTCATCAGAATTGAAATGGTACCCTAACACATTGGTGAATGAAGCCACAGGCACTAACCAGAGGACTAATGTATCCAATGAACATTACCTATAGTGAAGATGTTAAGTGATGAAAGTTTAAGGAGAGATTTACAAGGTGCTGAGAGCAAGCTGTGATGTGTAGACGAATAGCCTATTTCAATGTCTCTTCCATGGCCACTGGCGAAGTAAATGCTAAAGCCACTTGTCTTTTTCCCTTTAACTCCCAACAAATGACCGAAGGATCCCATATCTACAAGAGGAAAATTACTAGACAATGCAGGAAAGGTCTTCTGAGATAAATGAACAGTCTACATTAATTTAAAGGCCATAAATAGAATGATTAAGAGGACTATCTCATAATGTCAAAGTTCAAAGGCACTTTTCAAATGTCTCTTTAAAGACAATCTGACCTTTCTTTATTATTAGAAAGTTTTCCAAGGGCAGTCTGGGCCTTAGGTCATCTCATTTTGACATGGCAGTCCTTTGGGCATTAAAAATAATCAAAAGACCAAGAATATTTAATTCTGCAGTGACTATGAGGATACAATCAACAGCATAGTAAAGAACAACAGTGAAGTATTAGGACTTCAAATGTGTTTTAATAATTCCATAAATCTTTGCCCCCTCATATATGAAAGAGATAACTTATTTGAGGCCATGACTAGGTAAAGGAGTAAGCATGAATAGATATTTTCCCAATATATTTAATGATTTTACATTAAAATTTTAGGAAAATTGCTGTATAAACCATCAGTAATTTTCTATGTATAAATATATTTTAGGTATAGATTAGGTAACATTATATATAGAATTAAACATAAATACAAAAAACAAAAAGGTCTTAAAAAGGTTTCTGTTTCCCATTTTAAAGTGTAATTTATAGACAGTAAAATTTACCCTTTTTTTCCACTTATTCTTAAATTATTTTTTTTATTGATTTCAGAGAAGGAAAAGGAAGGGAGAAGGAGAGGGAGAGAGAGAGAAAGATTAATGATGAGAGAAAATCACTGATCGGCTGCCTCCTGCTCAACCCTACTGGGGATCGAGCCCGAACCTGGAGCCTGAAACCTGGGCCTGTGCCCTGACTGGAAATCGAACTGTGACCTCTTGGTTCATATGTCGATGCTCAACCACTATCGCAAGCAAAATATAGAATAGTTTCATCACAACCCAAAATTCCCCTGTACCACTTCATAGTAAACCCCTGTCTCCAGCTCCAGCTCCTAACAACTCCTGGCTTGCTTTCTATTCTTAGGCATGCCCTACAAATGGAATTATACAGTATGTAACAAAGGCTTCTTTTAAACTTCATGAGCTTGATGAAAAGTGAAGTAACTGAATAAAGTGTCCATTTTAATTTACTGATTTCTATTTCTGAACTCAAAGGCAATGATGTATAAAATCAAATTACCCTTGAAACAGGCATTACCCAGGGAGCCTTTTGAATACATAGATCTTTAGGACTTCGCTTTCAGCATAGTGAATCAAATGTCTTGGTTTGGGTCCTGAGAATTTAGTTTTTACCAAGTTCTCCAAGTTTGATTCTAAATGATGAGCAAGATTTGGGAAATATTAACCTAGTAGATATTCTCTCAGCTTTGGTTTTCTCCTCTGTCATGCAAGGGTACAATGCCTACTTCACAGGATTATTTGGGGATTAGATTAGTACCTGCTGTACTTAGCACTCAACAAATGAAGGCTGCATTGCTAACATTAGTATCAGCTTCATCATTATCATCATCATGCTGTCCTGAGCACTTTACCTGTCTTTCTCCATATTTCTGCATTTTGGTCAATTTTACTATTTTTAGCCTTTCCTCTAGAGATGACAAAAATAAAGAGAATACATTTTTGAAGCAGCCTAGCTATTATTCAGGGCAGTGCAAAGCTAACAGAAAGTCACTCATTGTTCCCAATCCTTACTTTTAGCCTGTTAGTGCCTCAAAGATACATTAGAGACAAAAACGTGAATGACTAGAAACTCTCACTCCTTTTCCCCAAGGGATGCTGTTACCCAGATATAAGGAAACAAAAAAGGAAGAGAAACGAAGGACAGAATAAAGCAGAAAAATAGTCTTGTCTGTGTAGTTAGGAAATATCTAAAAATTGACTTCATTCATACACATGTACTTTTAAATTATAGTTTTTGTTTAAGCCTGAAAGACAGAACAGTGATGATATTTGGCTGTACTTGCTGGTTTAAAAAAAGAATAACCCCTCTCCTCAAGGAATGTATGCAATGCTGCCAACCCCAAGGACAGAACACAAGAATCAAAAGACAAACCTGAAACTCACACGCCCTACCTGTTCTCAGCTTCGGCACTGCACTTTGGGGACAGCAATTCAAAGGATTTGGTAAACTTCACCACCTGCCACACGAAAGACAACAAATTCAAGTCAATTAAGGCTTTCTCACAGGTTAAAACAATGCAGTAAACAGTGTTAATCTTTATAATGGCCATTACAACAATTGGAGATTAAAGAGGGTTTTTAAATGACGAAACCCCAAGGGACGGAAGAAAATTCTATCCTACATTTTGTGTTTTCTTCTTATATAACTTATATTTCAAAGTTTTATTACATCTTACTAACTATGTATATATTTTACAATAAGGTGAGTACTATTCTGTGGTGGGCAGGCAGGGGACATCTCATTTGAGTACCGTTTTTTTTTGTTTGTTTGTTTGTTTGTTTGTTTTTTTACTGTCCTTTTATCAACCCAATCAACATCCATGAAGGTTAACCACCTTTTAAAAAGGATGCCTCTGTTAACCTCAAGCTCCTGAAGTTACCTTCATCATGGCTCTCAAGGGAACATTTTGCTGCCACTGCCCAACAGTTAAGAAGAAGTCACTTTCTTCACAGATCATCCTCAGTGTGGACACTTCCCCACTAACCTGTCCAGTGAAACCAGCACACTCACTGAAAGAGCTTGATCAAGATTTATTACATTGAAAGGATGTATGGACACAGAAAATGTAATGGTAGCTCTTATTATTAGCTACCATTGGCTCTTAAAATGAAGCATGCCCTACGTCAGAAGCTTCTTTAATTTCCCTATTATAACTCTGCAAAGTAGGGATTTTCATCCTCAGTTTCGTACAACTAGATGGGGAAATTGGGAGTGAAACAAGTTCGCATGCTCTGGGGGGCCAGCTGTTTCTTCACTCTAAACATGGTGAGTGGGAAAGGCACTGTTCCTGTCCCCTTTTCACAAGATAAGCTTCATGATAGAAAACGAGTCCTTACACAGAAAGGAATCATCTGAAAGTCACTGGATGCTTCCAAGGTTGACATTTAGATTTGCCTGTGCCAGATGCAGTCATGCTTCAAAAACCTTTTAAATTAACCACTTGCGGGGAATTGATGGGCACCTGAGAAAACGACTTGGAAACTGGAGATCGCTTAAATATTTAAAAAGCTTTATCCATGAGGTAATGAACCCAAACTAAGAAAATGCAACATTAGGAAAAATATAAAAGAAAAGGCATCACAAAGAAAATTGCATCTGACTTGCTCAATGCAGAGCAGAAACAATAGCTCAACTGCAAGAAAATAATCTTGAGGTCTATAAAACATATTTCATTATACAGTGTAATGTGGCAAATTCTATTTCCCAAAGATGTCACAACAATGTCTCCTAGTCCACATCCCTCTCCATGAAAATACCCTGCCACCTTCCAACCAAATAGTACGTCTATCCTCTCTCTTTCCTTGAATCTAGACGGGTTTCTCACCACTTTGACCAATAAAATACTTGGAAGTATGTGCCTTTTGAGGTTGTCATCAAAGGTGATGCAGTTTCTGCCTCACTTGATAGAATCCTTGAGCCTGGACCCCTGAGTCACCATGTGAGAAGTCCAACACTCTGAGTCCACAGGCCACATGTGGATTCTCTGGCCAGCATCCCAGCACAGGCACCAGACATATATGTAGGCAACCCTTCACCCAAAGTCCAAATTTTGGCCATTGCAGGCAGCGAAATTGCAGAGTAAGGGCCGTGTGCCTTTATTGAGGGTCATGGGTAGGGGAGCTTGTGGCAGTCAGGAAACACTATCACTTGGTATTTTAAAGGGAGCTGGGTCAAACAGAAGGGAGGAAAGAGGAAAACTGGGGAATTCATCACGAGGTCTATCGCTTGAACACACATGTTGAGGAGGGGGACCCAGAATGGGCAACAACTAGGCACAAGTTCAAAGTGAGCACTGGGATCCGCTGAGGCAATGGTCCTCACAGCTTGATGTTACACAAAGGCTTTTCTGGTCCTATAGCTATGCACGTGGATTATAGAAGTATAATAGAAATGAAAATGATTTGAGGGCAGTAGAAAAGATAAGCCCATAGTAACAATTTTATTGCCTGGATGATAGCAGCCATTTTTAAAATCTAACCTAGCAGTCTTATGCCAGCATTCTTTCAGGGCCTGCCTTAGAACTGACTTTACCACATTGCTGGTTTCTCTCATTAGTGAATTCAACAAATCTTGCTTTAGATTTGTGCAAAGGTTAGGGTTTTAACTTTTTGAAAGCAGTGTTTTGACATAGCAAATATGTATTGTCTTTATGTGTCAGTTGAGCAATAGGCCCTGTAAAAGTAGGGAGAAAATCCCTGTGTGTGCCCTGGCCAGTTTGGCTCAGTGAATAGAGCGTCAGCCTTTGGACTCAAGGGTCCCCGGTTCGATTCCCGGTCAGGGCACATGCCCGGAGTTGTGGGCTTCATCCCCAGTATAGGGTGTGAAGGAGGCAGCTGACCCATGATTCTCTCTCATCATGGATGTTTCTGTTTCTCCCTCTCCCTTCTTCTCTGAAATCAATCTCTCTCTCTCTCTCTCTCTCTCTCTCTCTCTCTCTCTATATATATATATATATATATATATATATATATATATATATTTTTTTTTTTTTTTTTTTTTTTTTTTTTAACAAAAATCCCTGTGTGTATGGAGCTTACTTTATGGTAAGAGCTTAATTTGTTCTGTCTCCTCAAAATTAGTGCTCCCTGGAATATTCTTAGATCTCACAAGGCCAAGGAGCCACAGAGAGACTATTTGCTATCATCAGATAACAAATCCCTCAAACTACCAGTACACCCTAAATAATTTTTAAAGTTAAAATGGTAGGACAATAGTAGGATAAAAAGTAGAAGTGTTTATGTTTTGCTTAGGAAACAAACATGTAGGATGTCCAAAGATTAAAAGAGAATAAAGATCTTTTAAACATTTTTTTTTCAACTGCTGAGGGATAGTGGCTTACAAAAAGACAAAAAATGGATTAGAAAAATTCTGAAATTTTAAAGATATAAAACATAGATCTAGAATCATAAAGAAAATGGATAAGATAAAAAAATACTTCTTGAGGAAATGTCAAGAATGTGTGAACTCTTGAAATCTGAAAGAGGAACATTTTTTGTTGTTAATCCTCGCCCTGAGGCTAAATTTTCCATTGATTTTATGGTAGAGTAGAAAGAAGGGAGGGAAGGAGAAACATCAATGTGAAACACACTGATTGTTTGCCTCCTGAAGAAGCCCCACCGAGGCCAGGGATCGAACCTGTAACCTAGGCAATGCACCCTTGACCAGGAATCAGACCCGAGAACCTTTGGTGGTCAGGCTAATGCTCTACCCACTAAAACATATCAATCATGGCAAAAAGAGGAACTTTAAAAACAAGGAAAAGGAAGAAACATGTTTTTCTAAGGCGTTAGAACTTTTAATTCTGAAATAAATCACATGCTGAAAAAATAACAACCAGGATGAAACATTTCGTTTTATTTTATTTGCTTTATTTCCTAAACTCATATTTAATAAATAATGGGAAGGCCAAGGATTATGCATATTTCAATCTTAACATTCCATAACGTGGAGAGTACTAGTTGTGTCCCCCAGTCAACCAGGCCAGGATGTGTTGATCAAAGTCAGACACTGGATTTGTGCACCTTGATTTTGATCTTGTGTGTCAATAGAGTTAACCTTACCAAGAGAAAGGTCTGGCCTTTGCCCTTGGCTACTGAAAGGTGACCTCTCCAAGTGCCTTTGTTTACCCAGGTGCATTGGGCCAGCCAGATAGCAATCATGTGATTTAGGGTGAGGGCTCTGAACCACACCAACAATGTGATCTGGGGGTGGAGTCTTTGGATCACCGGGTATAAGTTAACCTTTGGAGGGGATGGAGACTGAGGTAACTAACTAGGTTTTGGTGATCAAACTCCAGTGAAGAACCTGGATGCCAAGGCTAGGGTGGCCCTCCCTGTTTGGCAGTACTTAATGCACGCTGTCACACACTGCTGCTGGGAGAGCACGCCTGGACACTACACTGCTGGAACCCTCCTGGACTCTGCCCATGCAGAGTCCTGTGGCTCAATTTAATCTGTATCCTTTCCTAACAAACCATAGCCATGACTATAACAGTTTTCAGTGAGTTCTGTGATCCCTTCAAGCAAATTACCGAGGCTGAGGGTGGTCTTGGGAAGCCCCAAATTTGCCATTGGTGGCATAAGCGAGGACGGGATTGGAGACGATGTTGCCTAATTTCACACCTTGTGTGATAATTCTTAGAAATTTATTAAAAACATAATGCATTCAAGTAGAAAAGTATTTATAGTCAGACACCTGGGTTAAAAAACAGCAACAGCAAAAACAGTCGAACTATTTTTAATCAAATTTAATGGGATATATAGTTTCACTGTGGAGATTACAACTAATAAAAACAGATGAAAGCGTAAATGAAAAAGAATAAAATGCCTGCTTTATTCGTGACTTGGCCCAATTGTACGGTTCTTAGTTTTATTAATTTTTAAAAATTTATTCTTTAAATCCAATTTTGATTTTATTGTAGATGCACTAAATGAACACAGATTAAATAAATAAACATACACTTATACACACTAAGTAAAAAGAGACTCTTATAAAAGAAATATCAGAAGCGGCTTAGAGAGCAATTAAACTGAACAAAGTGGTTCCGAGCTCTTTTGGCTGTTGACCAGCCCTGGTTGCTGCACCCGGGAAGGCAGTGTGCATGCCACAGCAAAGTAAACAAAAGATCCTCATGCATCTCTGCCTGTTTTTTGGAAAAGCTCCATGGACAGAAGTCTTTGATTTTATATTTGTCAAGCACTAGTTGGTCTGATCTCCTTTCCGTTTTTAAAAACAACTTAAAAATACTCCCCCCCCCCCCAAAAAAAAAAATCATGTTGAAATAGACATTCCTACCACCACAAAGAAAATAGAAATGAACTAAGTAACCCCCCCTTTTTAATTAGCATTTTCTTAACCCCCATTTTTCCATAAGAGGACTACTCCATAAGGGCAAAATAATGATTAAATGAACATCCACTGCTATACTTTGTGATAAATTATTTATTCACTCAATTAGCATATATCATATGTACCAGGTACTAGCTCACAACATAGTATAGAAGGGAAGCAATTCACAAATGTAATATTTCAGCATGATATAGTATATTTAAAAGGGCTCTAGGCTGAGAAGTGAGAAAATTTTTCCAAAATTAGAAATTTGGTAATAAACAGAGCACTCAATAGAGGGGTTAGTTACAGAAGGATAGGCAACTTTGTGAAGTAGGGGCTAGCCGCTTTGGAAAGCAGCCCTCGGTCTAGGGGAACACACCGGAGTGTGAGCGAGAGAAGGAGGCATGGAAGGAGAGATTGGAGCTGTGGAAAGGGGCCTTACAAGAATCCAGCCATCTCTACAACTGGCAGAGAAAGAGCCAGGGGAATAAAAACCTCCAATCTCTCTCTCCTGCTGCCCTTGAATCTTCTGCTGATCCCTCTTGTTTGTAAAACTCAACTGGAAGCTAGAGAACAAGAAAGCCCAAGTGGCACAGTATGTCGAGATTAGTTTTCAAGGACACTGAGCTAAAAAGAGAAAGACTAACAACAGATGGGAAGAGGCAGGGTTTGCAGACAATAGTCAGTATAGAATTGCACTTAACCTCAGTCCTGTGCTCCAAAAACCAGTAATGATAAAGAAAACCTCCTACTGTTTTGTCTTCCAGAAATAGTTAACCTCAAAGGTCCACCCTGCCTTAGACCTGTCTCCATTCTTCCTCATAATTCCCTCAAGATGCACAAAAATGGCACAGATAACTTTCTTGTCTACATGCTTCTGTAAAACCCAAGACACCTTTCCCTTTCCTTGAGATGTTCCTTATTAAATGAATGTTCTCCATATAGCAATAACCTGGATGAAATTTCTTCCTTAATTTATCTTTCATTGGAACTATATGTGCAAAAGATACAGAGCAAATACCTGCATAAGCTAATCATGGGGAGGTTAAGGGGTGAGGGAGAAAAGAAAGGAATAGATTAAGGCTGAAGACAGAGAAGAGAACCAAAAGTTAAGTTGATAGCACAAGTGATAGACCATGTATGTTGGGCAGTTTCAACTTTATTGTGTAGACAACAGACAGTTACTAAAGGTTTTAAAACATAAGAGAGGCAGATGCATGTTTTAGAAAGAAAACTATGAATTCTATTAAGAATTGATGGGGCCGAAACCGGTTTGGCTCAGTGGATAGAGCGTTGGCCTGTGGACTGAAAGGTCCCAGGTTCGATTCCGGTTGAGGGCATGTACCTTGGTTGCGGGCACATACCCAGTGGGAGGTGTGCGAGAGACAGCTGATCGAGGTTTCTCTCTCATCAATGTTTCTAGCTATCTATCACTCTCTCTTCCTCTCTGTAAAACAAAAAACAGAAAACTCAATAAAATATATATATATTTTAAAAAATCAAAAAAATCAATAAAATATATTAAAAAAAAAAAAAGAATTGATGGGAAGGAAGAGTGCCCTGTTTGTGATCAAAGAAATGAGTTAAGAGTTAAGAGAAGTCAAGGTCAGGGATAAGAAAAAGCAGAGCAGACACACCAATAGAAGGAATAGGAAGGAGGGCCTAGAAATGATGTTTCAACATAAAAGCAACAGAACTTAGAGAAAATTGGATACAGATAATAAGAGACTTAGAAACTACTCTGGTTTTTAGCTTGAGTTACTACATGACTTTATTAACTGAAACAAAATCTCAAAAGTGGTGAATATTTGGGACAGGATGTGGTGAAGATGGGCAGTGGGGACTGAAGTTCAGTAGTTGGAGATTTTACATATACATTATTATACACTAGTGGTCTGTGCACAAAATTTGTGCTTGGGGTGGGGATGGGGGTGTCCCTCAGCCTGGCCTGCACCCTCTCCAATCTGGGACCCCTTGGGGGATGTCTGGCAGTCAGGTATTCATTCTGACAATCCGGGACCTCTGGCTCCGACTCGCTCATCTGTCTGATCACCCCTAACCAATCTGCCTGCTGGCCTGCTCACCCCCAACTGCCTCTTCCCCCACCCACCGCTGGCCAACATGACTACCTTCAATTGCACCCTCACCCTGCTGGCCTGATTGCCCCAATTGCTCTTCCCTCCTGGCCTGATCGCCCCTAACTGCCTCTGCCTTGGCCCTGCCACCATGGCTTTGTCCAGAAGGATGTCTGGAAGGTCTCCCAGTCTAATTAGCATATTATCCTTTTTTTAGTAAAGATTTTACTAGAGGCTCAATGCATGAAATCTGTGCAAGAGTAGGCCTTCACAACCCCAGCTGCCTCAGCCCTTTCGGCCCAGTGGTTCCAACCCCACCCACTTGTCATTCCAGAAGGTCGTTCTGCTGTCTGATCTAATTAGCATATTAGCTCTTTATTACATAGGATATACTATATATAATTTAAATATATTAAATTTATGTATATATTTAAGTACACCATACACATAGATTTAACACATATGTAGCATGTATACATATACATATATTTCACTTATATCATTGTTCTTATACTCAACTTACATCATTAATCATGTATTTATGTTAAACATATATATTTAATATAAATGATTAATGATGTGAGTTGAGTTAATATAGTGACATAACTATTAATAAAGTTAACTAATATATACAAACATATAATCTGATATGTTAATTATTAATGGTGAGTATACACTCATCAGATAATCAACAGAATTTTTAGATACCTTCCATTTTTGTGCACCAGGCCCCACTAGTATATATATATATATATATATACACTTGGAACAAAATCAAACAGAGTTTATGTTAGCTATCTTAGAGGGAGAAGGAAAATTAAAGAAAAAAAGATAAGAAAATGGAAAGTAAGGAAATTAGAAAATAAAGCCTGGAGCAATTTTTACTATCCATTTAGGATGGGGAGAATTGAATTGCACGATGTCTCAGCACTATCTCTTTCTCTGGAGAGTTGGATTAAGGGAGCTCATCTAGTTCAATGGCTTCACTGTATGTGTATTTCATATGAACCAAGAAGTTAAGGAACATGTTGGAAAACAAGTATAGTTTGTGTTTCATGATTTAGAAAATGAACTCCAGGAACTAGCTTCATATTTATAAGCTCAGCTATAGAGTATTTCATGGAGTTCTGGACACAACTGCCAGCCATCAGGATGATCCGTGAAAGAACACTTGTAAATAGTGGTTTGGAGATTGTGCCTGAGGACATAAGATTAAAATAGCTACATTTGCTTTCCTTGACTAAACATGGAAAGAAATAGAGATGATACTAAATACATAAGCTAGAATGCAACCAAGAGAAGCAATAGACATTGCTTAGACAGGTTCATGGAATGACACATTAGCAGGGAATATTCAGTTCAAAGGACTAAATGTTGACAGCAGCTAGTGATGGAACAGTCCTTTCATGTTTTTCAGTCTAGTGGAAAATACCATTGACAAAGTCACTTGAAATTGATGGATTAAAACACTTACGAGAAGCAAAAGAGGGTAAAATATTAATTTTGGCAGGAGAGAGTGTTTAGAAAGGCATTTCTCATTTCTATTTTTGGTATTCACTGAGCAAACTGATCAGTTTATATCTGACTGGCCAGTTTAACAACTATGAATGCAGTCTCTAGACACTGAGTTAAGAGTGTGAAATTAAGTTCTACAACTAAATTTAAGTTATACCCCCCCTTCCCCCTCACATGTAGACAGGTCATAAAATATCATACATCTGCAATGACCAGTTTTTTTAAATATTCAAATCACAAAAAAGTAATTTGAAGTTCTTGTCCTCTGGAATGATTCTAATGAAATAGAGAAAAGCACAAGTTATTTTTTGAGGAAGAAAGTTTGACCATATTTTTCTCCTGAAATGATCTTTTTATCCTGACTGTAAAAGGTAATGTATGTAATGCCAGTAGAGATGGTGCTATTAATTCATGCTAGTGCACATCTGTTCTCTTCCAAAAACAAAGATTGATAAAATTCAGAAAGAGAACACCAAAAAAAAAGACATCTAGAGGCAAAAGGGAAGAGAAAAGCGGTGGGAAAGGAGGGACCCGAGAGGAGGGGAAATAAAGATTCTCTAAGACACAAGCCTGGAGACAGGGGCCCGCTGTGTTCCAAGTCTGGAAAAAGGCAGGCAGCAGTGGTTGGAATGTCAGCTCCTACTGGGGTCTGGGGTCTCAAAGTGTTCCTTGGAGACAGATGATTCAGCTTTACTTCCAGAAACGGCACCAAGCTGTCTCTGGTCGAGTGTAATATTATCACATACCAGGAGACCCAAGCCATCCAAAGTAGACCTGGTTCTTGCTTGATGAGGGGCCAGGGAGCTGTGCAAACCATTAGACTGGCTGGGAAGAGCGCAGGAAAGAATGAAAGAAAACAATGGCACAAACAAATACACAAAAAACAGTTTCCTATAAAAATAAACTGCAATCCCAAATTTAAAAACTCATGCACATTAATATTAACATAGGTAACTAAATCAACAACCTACAGAATTGGACAAGATGATATTGACAAATCTCAGGCTGATGATTTGAACAAAGCTCTATCAGAGAATGACAGATCAGAAACAAGACTGTAAGGACTATAAATGATTTGAACAACATCTTTTTGTTGTTGGTCATGGAAAGTCAGTGGGAAAAGCCTCTTTTGGAAACCACTTTCCTCCCTAATTAAAAGAAAGACATGTGAAAAGAACTTTCCCTTTCTTCTTCTCCTGATATATAGTTATCTGAGGACATGATGCCTGGAGCTATGCCAGCCTCCTGGATTGTGAGAGTTAAGAGCCAGCTGGTGGAGGCAGGCCACTGAGACAAACGCAGGAAAATGACGGAGCCTGGTTCTTGATTATATCATCTGACTGCTGCACAACCCCTAGAACTGCCTCCTGCAGACTTCTCATTACACAAGATACAAATCTTATTAAGTCATTTTCCCTTGTATATCCTATTACTTTCAGAAATCCCCCAAACTGATCTATGAATTAAAGCAATTTCAATAAAAATCTCTACACAGTTTTTTATAAATGATAAGCTGCTCTTCAAACCTGTATAGAAGAGCAATAAGTCAAAAACTGGCAAGCCAATTTTAAAGGAGAACAACATTGAGGACTTGTCCTATCAGATACCAGAGTATTCTAAAATTATAGAAATTTAGACACTGTGATACGGGTGCAGAAAAAGACCCATAGAGCAGTGGGACAACATAGCAAGCTCAGAAGCAGACTCAGGTATTATGTGGAAACTTGATGTAATATAGAAGTAGCATTGCAAAGTGGGGTAGGAAATGGTTCTGAGACAATTATATATATATATATATATATATATATATATATATATATATATATATATATATATATATATATATGTAGTTTGGAATCCCTAGGAATTGGGCCTAAGCCAGCAGGTGGACATCCCTCTCGCAGAGCAGGACCCATTGCTCCTTACCTCCCGCCTGCTTGCTGCTCCTTAATACTGCCGTGGAGGCAGGAGAGGCTCCTGCTGCTGCAGCTGCACTCTCCAGCCATGAGGCCAGCTTATGGCTGAGTAACACTCCCCCTGTGGGAGCACACTGACCACCAAGGGGCAGCTCCTGCATTGAGCGTCTGCCCCCTGGTGGTCAGTGCGCATCATAGTGACCCCTTGTTCTGCTGTAAAGATTGCAAAGGCTTTTATTATATAGACTAGAGGCCTGGTGCACAAAATTTGTGCATGGGTAGGATCCCTAGGCCTGGCCAGTAATCAGGGCCAATCATGGCTTTCCGGCTGCCGGCTGGGGCCTTCATTTGTGCCACACCACCTCCTGCTGATCAGCGCACATCATAGTGAGTAATCAAACTTCCGGTTGAACTCCCAAGGAAACACTTTGCATACTAATCTTTTATATCTATATATCTATATACCTATAGATATATAGATATAGATATATAGATATAGATGATATAGATATAGATATAGATATAGATATAGATATAGATATAGATATAGATATAGATATATACACACATATAAAAAATATGCTCTATCAGAGAATGACAGATCAGAAACAAGACTGTAAGGACTATAAATGATTTGAACAACATCGTTTTGTTGTTGGTCATGGAAAGTCAGTGGGAAAAGCCTCTTTTGGAAACCACTTTCCTCCCTAATCATTTTTACACTATATAAAAAATAAATTCTATGTGGATAAAGAAGACCATACATACCAGATGGGTTAAGGAAAATATGAGAGAAAGTCATTCTAACATGGAAGTAAAGCTGTTCTTAAAAAATAAACAAAAACAACAAAAAAACTGGACAACAACCATGAAGCACTATTAAAAAGAAAGATTGATAAATGTAACGCATTGAAATTAAAATACTCCATGTAACCAGGATACCTATTGCGAGAGGCACATGAGCCCTGAATGCATAGTCTTCCTGTTGTGCCCACACTGCAAGGCCCCAATCTCTTTATATATGGTTCCTTTCATAGGATTGTGTTCATAGTGGACAAACCCGAGAGATGAGGTAATATCTCTCTCCACACAGCAGGCATGATACCACTCAATGGGAAAGGAGTGGATTCTCTAAGCACAATATTCCTCTTTGTAAATGCAACCCATTGCAGGTCAGGCATCTGTTGCCCCTGTGGCACTTGGGGGAGATGGGGAGCCAGGACAATTATAATGGCTTATAATGTAAGTTTATATTTGTTTCTACAAGTATATGACCCATCATTTTTAGCCATTCAGTACTCAATACTAGTCTCATTTATTATGTCTTCTTCATCACTTGCTTGGCTGGATTTCAATATCTCATATTTTTTTGAGAAGGACAGCATGGAACTATATTTGCTAAACTCTTTTTTTGCTAATTTAAAAATGTCTACTGTGGCCTACATAATTGAATAGAAATTTGATTGGATTTAAAATTGTGGAGTCACATTTTTTTTCCATGGGGACTTTGTAGCTATTGCTACATTTTCTCCTAGCTGGAGAATGGTACAAGAAAGTCTAACACCAAAATAAATTCCTTCTACTCGGTGACTTGATTCTTTTGTCTGGGTGCAATGTTTTGATTATCTTTGAAGTCCAAGCAGCAGCCTTGGCAAAATATCTCCACAGCTTCTAAAAAGGAGCTGAGCAGATCAGTCTCCTCTTTTTGCATATATTGATAGTTCACTTTATCCCCAGACCCTGACCCTCTGGATGAAAAGTTCATTCTCATGTTGAGGGCAGGGTGTGGGGTAGCAGACAAAGAGAAGAAATGATGGGGAATGAATTTCTGTTCTGATCCTCACAACTGCAGTCAGAATGTTCCACTGTGAGAGTTAAAAGGTCTTTTAAACTTGCAGTAATATACCAACACCTTTATGCTTATATTATCTAATCTGGTGTTTTTTACCCCCTCCACACTCTGTAGCATAAAGCTACTGCTGTCACTACTGCTATTGCCTCCAGCACTTTCCATATCAATTTCTGTCATCTGTACTTTTTCTTTTATTTGGGAAAGAGCAAGACCATAGTATAACTCATCCAAGTAAACATGTTTTTATTGATTTCAGAGAAGAAGGGAGAGGGAGAAAGAGATAGAAACATCATGATGAGAGAGAATCATCCATCAGCTACCTCCTGAACTCCTCCCACTAGGGATCCATCCTGCAACCTGGGCATGTGCCCTGACTGAGAATCGAAAATGACCTCCTGGTCAACACCCAACCACTAATCCACGCCGGCCGGGCCATCCATGTTAGAAGACTGGCAAGAATGACCCCTTTAAGCTGGTTTAAATCACTTCCATGTCCGTTTATAACTGAACTAGCAAACAGTGAGCTTGTCCTTGTCCGGATTTTCCCTGGCCCCTCAGCTTCTTGCCTTCACAGGGACTTAACAGTGACTCAGGGAATCCCACTCCTTCCTGCCTTTGCTTACTGAGAGCTCACAGCCTGCCAGGCACCAAGGAGCACCCACCCATACCCATTCCTTTCAGGGGCTTAGAGTCTGAGGACGGAGACTCTAGGTCTAGCAAGTCATTCAACTGTCTAAGCCTTATATTCTCATCTATAAAATGAGGGTGATAATAGCACCTATCTCATCAGGATGCAGTGAGGATTCAATGAACTCAAGTGCTTCAAAAAGCAACCAGAAGCACTCCATAAACATGGGCCGGGGTGTGTGCAGGTGTGCGCATGCGCGTGCCTGTGTACCAAGGTTCCACTGAGTTTTACACAATCGCAGGTACTTGCAAGACTACTATTGGTATAAACCACACCTGCTGAAATAGGAAAACCCCAACTCTGCTAAAATATGGGGTAACATTCCGAAACAATTTTAAACATATGAATTTTAAAGACGTAATGTTGTAAGTTTTACAATCTTAATTAAGTCTCCAAAATTTGCCTCAAGTTTTGTTTTTTTTTTAATTTTTTTTATTTGTGAAACACAAACTGAAAGGAAAGGACAATAACCTTTTCTAGGTTAAGTACAGTCAAGTATCATTCTCGGAGGTATGAAAACAGAAATGCTAGACAATGCTTGGTCTTTGAAGGGAGTTTTCAGCGAAGATATTAAATTGCTGCTGAGGGGTTAGACATTTAACTTTCAGGAAGGGATATTGATGACGATCATTATTTTCAATATTGTTGTGTATTCACCCAGAAGATTTCCCCTAAAGAGCCACAGGGCTTCACAGAACCTGAAATCTGGGGTGTAGCAGCCTTAGCCCTTGACCTAGCTTGATGCTGGCTTTGGAGTAGCAGGAGCCCCTGCAGTGAAGAAGAAATGAGCTTTCTCCATCTAACTGGGCATTCGGTGCAAGTGTCCAGAGGTCCAAGGCAGCAATCAAAGAGCCCGGGAACTGCACGTCAGAAGCAACAAGACAAACCTCTGCTGTACCGCCCAGGCTGGCTGAGGCTGGTCACCCCTCTCAGCTCAGTGCCAACTGTGTGGGCTCCAAGAGCCAAGGGCACCGCTTTTCTGGTGCTAGTTTGCTCCCTCCTCCCAGTAAAAGGACCTTGGAGCATTGTGTGGACTACAATCCATGCCCATCAGCACTGGGGCCTTGCTGGGTGAATGTGAAGCGAGACCAGCACCTGAGTTTGTTTTCCATTCAGCTCTGTGAGACTGGGCCAACCATTCAATCCCTTAGTTCCCTCATCTGTAAACACATGAAACTGAGATACATGTCACCAAGGTCCCTATCAACGTAACAATCTGTGTTTCTAAGGTGACAGCAAAACAAGACTGAAAACACATGTAAAATATAAAAGACTTTAATTGTATAAAAAGTCACCGCGCAATCAGAAGAGTCATGAGAAGGGTGGTTTCAGGCCCAATTTCACACACTTACTAACAAGTAAACTAAACTTCATTGCATTCCCGCAATCTCCCATTCTACATGACCGAAAAAAGATGGCTTACTGGTGACTCGATGTCCTCCAGGAGTAAAACAGAACAGCGCTCGCATTTCAGCAGAGTTTGGGCCCGATGCATTATTTTCTTGACAATTTTCTCCAGGTCAGTCTGTTCCTCAAAGAGGTCATTAACCACCTCTAGCAAAGCCTAGGAAAGACAAAAGGGATGTATTTAGATGGATACATGAGAGATTAAAAGGTTGTTATTTTGTTTCTTTCACAAAATTCCACTTAGCCTTTGCTATAACCTATACTAATAATAGCCGAGGGCTGTCATGAGCACTTACCGGTCACCAGGAAGTGCATGGAGCATCTCTGGGTCCCGCTCCCATGGACCCTGGGTTCCTATCACAGCAAGGCTGGCAGCCCAGTGGGCATGGTGAGGCAGGCACAGAGAGTAGGGCCTGGCTGCCAGGCACCAGGCGAGCAAGCCAGCAGGCCCACAGAACCCAGGGCCTGCCAGCTGCAGCACGCTGGCAATCCCACCTCTGCGCAAGAGCTACAGAGGAAATACCTTTTCTGACAGCTCATTGGCTAAGCTCCTTGTACGCCATTCGCAGTGTTCTTGGTAACTTGGGTAATAGGAATCCAAGAAGGTTTTTTATTTTTATTTTTATTAGTGAAGCTCTTTATCTGACCTTCGATTCTGAGTGATAGCTTTGCTGGATAGATTATCTTTGGCTGTAGGTTCTTACTATTCATCACCTTGAATATTTCTTGCCATTCCCATCTGGCCTGCATGGTTTCTGTTGAGAAGTCAGCTGACAATTGTATAGGTGCTCCTTTATAGGTAACTACCTTCTTTGCTCTTGCTGCTTTTAATATTTTCTCTTTGTCTTTCACTCTTGGAATTTTAATTATGATTTGTCTTGGTGTGGTCCTCTTTGGATTCCTTTTGTTTGGAGTTCTGTGCGCTTCCTGGACTTGTAAGTCTACTTCTTTCACCAGGTGGGGGAAGTTTTCTGTCACTATTTCTTTCAGTATGTTTTCGATATCTTGCTCTCTCTCATCTTCTGGGACCCCCATAATTCTGATGTTGGTTCACTTGAAGTTGTCCCAGAGGTTTCTTACATTATCTTCAATTTTCTGGATTCTCTTGCCTTCTAGCTTCTGTGGAGGAGTGTCTTCTGGCTCTTGAACAATAAAAACTTATTTTAAAAAAAAAAATTAAAAAAATTAAAAAATATAAACACAAAGAATCCAAGAAGGTGATCTAAGGTTTTGCCACAACATTCCTAGAGGAAAAAACTAAGGTCCTCTGCTGGAGGGGCTAAGAAATGTCAAATACTGTCATAGCCAGTTTTGCTCAGTGGATAGAGTCTCGGCTTGCTGACCACAGGGTCTGGGTTTGATTCTGGTCACCTAGATTGCAGGCCCTCCCTGGCCAGAGCCCAGGTCAGGGCTCATGCAGGAGGCAACCAATTGAAGTGCCCCTCTCACATTGATGTTATTCTCTGTCTTTCCCTCTCTCTTCCACGCTCTCAATGGAAAAAATCCTCGGGTGAGGAAAGAAAGAAAGGAAGGAAGGAAGGGAGGAAGGAAGAAAATTCATATCCTATCTAAGAGACATCTTGAAAATGCCTAAAGAAAGTTGTCATTTTTTTTTGTGGTGAAGGGACTGGAATTGTGTTGATGAAAATACCTTGGTGGCTGTGGTGGCTGGCAGTGGCAGCAGCATCAGGGTGATGGGGTGGCACCATTCCCTGATCAACCTGGTCACCTCCTACCACCCGCTTGGGCCTAAACCATCAGTAGGATATCCCTTGAGGGCTTCCGGATAGGAGAGAGTAGAGGTTAGGCTGAGGGACACTCCCCCCCACCCAATGCATGAATTTTGTGCACTGGGCTGCTAGTAAAATATAAATATTCTTGTGTGGCTAATTTTTAAAATGTTAATGACTATTTTGACATATTTCCATAATTTTGTTTTATAACAGAGTCTTGAACTGCAAAATACAACTTGAAAATAGTGCCAGCCTATAATCCCACATATCCCATATGGCTAATGACTACATGACTCATATAGTCACTATTACAGGCTTCCCCTCCACCCCCACACAGTAGTTTTTCTGCAGTGCAACTAGGTATATACCCAACATTTTATAAGTAACAAATACCTGATTCTCTCCATAGCACATTTATTTTAGAAAATTACAAAGCAGCTCTTCCCCCCATCAGGAAGAAATAGCTTCATGGTCAAACTTGAGACTTATTTTCGCTAATACACATCTCTCACAGAAGTCTGAAAGAATTATAGTGGTGAATGCTAATTAGGTTTCAGAGTCTTCCAAAAATATATACAAAACCCCCATTAATCTTTCTGCACAAGAAGTATTGCTTCATCTCAGTTTGTCCAGAAAAATATTTAAATACTATATATATCAGGAAAGAAAACATCATTAAAGTTTAAAACAGGAGAATAAAAGGGAAAACAAACAAAAAATTTCTAACTTAAAAATTGTGTACTCATTTAATAAAAACAAATGTTAGCTTAAAAAAAAAGTGAATGGTTTTTCTACTCATTGCAAAAGCAAGTTGTAATAACCTGTTATTTTATCCAGCTAAATTTGCTTGCAATTTTTGCACTGAAATAATAGTTGTTTTTCATTACATGGATGTTTCCAGAGGTTTAAGAATAGTGGGCTATGTACAGGTGAAGATATTATGCTGCTATCCAAGAGCAATCAGAAAATTACCCAGCCAGTGAATTGGCCAGAGGGTGGTTTATTCAATAGAATTTAATAAGATGTGCTCTCTCAAGTATGATCTCTCGCAAGAGGATTTCATGGGTTTTTAAATTCGAATCTATTCAGGGAGATGGTGTTGACCATCATCCTAGGGACGTGGCTGATTTCCAACTTTCATAATAAATTTGATTTGTCCTGAAACCATTTGAAAATTTCTTCTCTCAGTCTATTCAGGTAGAAAAGCATTTGAATGAGTTAATAGATCCATGAAATGAGTCTAGTTCACTGAGTATCTAAAAGAGGACCAAATATCCTAGGTAGTGGTTTCTCTAAAGAGAGCTTATGGAAATGGCTGAAGATTGCTCTATGATCCCAAAGCAAAGAGATAGAGCAGGAGGTGAAAAAAAGTTTTAAATGCATCTTGACGATCTGGCATTTGGACAGGAAATTACCATAGAGGTCAATGTGCGATAATTTCATATTCCAATACAACATTAAAGATGAGGCAATTGTCTGAATAATTACCAACAGAAATTCCCTGTTATTAAGGAGGAAACATTATTTCTTTAATCATCCAGACTATTTCTACAGATGGATCATATTAACGGAACAATTATTTAACTTTTCAATTTGTTTTGACTGCATAGATAGGCCCTCTGGGACCCATACACAAGAACATTTATTTCAGAGGAAAAACTCATTCTGCCTTGAGTCTTGCACTGACAAATCACATTATAGCAACTTTATTGTTTCTAATTAAAAATTGCTGCTGTACTAACAAGTAATAAAAGTTTTTCAAATAACAATGCAGTCTACCTCCAGAATAAGAGAAAGAGAAGAAAACCTGGATGACATGCTATTCAATAGACACTGGGAACCTTTCACACAGTTGAACACTCCCTGCTTCCTGACTTCATAGGCATTTCCCCCTCCTTCTTCTGGTGGCTTTCTTTTGCTCCTGGCCTCACCCTTGGATCTCTTCCTTTCTCCTTTTTCTTTAATCTTCACCCAAAGGTATTTTCCCATTGATTTTTAGAGAGAGTGGAAGAGAGAGGGAAAGTCAGAGAGAACTATCAATGTGAGATAAACACATCGGTTGGTAGCCTCCCGCACGCACCCTGACTGGGGCCCAGTCCTAGGAAGAGCCTGCAACCAAGGTACGTGACCTTGACCAGAATCCAAACCAGGATCCTTCAGTCCACAGGCCAACACTCTATCCACTGAGTCAAACCAGCCAGGGCTCTTCCCTTCTCTTATCCATAAATTCTCCCCCAGATTAACCTTCCTGATGGCCTAGTTTTAAATACTATCTATATGCTGATTACTCAACTGTTTGCTTGAGAGCTGTACAAACCAGTCAATTTTCAGTCATTTCCCATGTCATTAAGCATTGTATATTTCATCATTAATTTTGGGGGGAATCTCTCACTTCTCATTGACCGAGTCCTAGCTACAGTATTTTTTTTTCAGTTTTATTGAGATATAATTAACATATTACTTTCTATAAGTTTAAGGTATACCACATGACGATATGATACATGTATACTATATTTCAAAATGCTTACTACAATAAGGTTAGTTAACATTATGCATAGCGTCACATAATTAAATTTTTTGTGTGTGGCGAGAACATTTACTCTTTTAGCAACTTTCAAGTATATAAGTATAGTTACCATGCTGAATATTAGGGCCCCAGAATTTATTCATCTTATAATGGAAAGTTTGTACACTTTGACAAGAGTCTCTCCATTTGCTTCACACCCCAACCCTGGCAACCACCTTTCTACTCTCTGATTCTTTGTGTTCTGCTTCTCCTTGATCCAACATGTAGGTGAGATCATACAGTATTTGCCTTTCTCTGACTTATTTCACTTAGCACAGTGCCTTCAAGGTCCATCCATGTTATCACAAACAGCAGGAATTCCTCTTTTTTATGGCTGAATGATATTCTATTGTGCATATGCTAGTATACACCATAATTTCTTTATGCACTCATTCACCACTGAACACTTCATTTGTTTCTATAGATGGGCTATTTTGAGTAGTGCTGCAATGAACATGCAGATATCTCTTCAAGGTAGTGATATCATATCCTTTGGATACATACCTAGCAGATTACATGGAAGTTCAATTTTTTAACTTTGTGAAAAACCTCCATACTGTTTTCCATGGTGTACAAGAATTCCATTTTTTCCACATCCTCATCAACACTTGCTATTTCCTGTCTTCTTTTTTAAAGTCATTTTAATAGGTGTGAGGTGATACCTCATTTTGGTTTTGATTTGCATGTCCCTGGTAATTAGTGATGATGAGCATTGTGTCATGTACCTGTTGACCATTTGTATGTCTTCTCCGGGGGGGGAAATGTTCAGGTTCTCTGCCCATTTGTAATTGGATTATTTTGGGGTTTTGCTATTGGATTTTATATTTTTTAATATTAACCTCTTATCTGATATAAATGGTTTGCAAATATTTTCTCCCATTCCATAGGTTGTGTTTTCATTGTTTTTATTGTTTCTTTTGCTGTGCAGAAGCTTTTTAGCTTGATGTAGCTTCATTTGTTTATTCTTGCTTTTGTTGCTTGTGCTTTTGTGTCAAATTAAAAAAAAAAATCGCTGGAGTTTTCCCCTCATTTTCTTCTAGGATTTAAAAAATTTCAGGTCTTACATTTATATCTTTAATCTATTTTAAGTTAACTTTTGTGATAAGATAGGGCTCCAATTTCATTCTTTTTCATGTGAATATCCAGTTTTCAATCAACATCTTTTATTCTGAAAAATCTTTTCACCAGTAAGTAATCTTGGCTTTTTGTCAAATACATATTGACTATATAGACAAGGATTTATTCCTAGGCTCTGGATTCTATTCCACTGGTCTTGCTATCTGTTTTTGATGCCATACCATACTGTTTTGATTACTATGGCCTCATAGTATAGTTTGAAATCAGGAAGTGTGATACCCCCAGTTTTGTTCTTTTTCAGAATTGCTTTGGCTATTTGAGGTTTTTCCTTTCTGTCTCTAGACACACAGACTAAGAATTCTCCTGCCCCAGGGCCTTTGAATTTAATATTTCTACTGCCTGAAATGCTTTTCCCAGATCTTTGTGTGGCTTTGCTCTTTCATTTCATTCAGGTCCCCGCTTAAATATTATCTTCTTATACAGACCTTCTTAATCACTCTCTGGAACAAACATCCTCTCAAATTGTCCTTCAGGGACCAGTCTCTATCCCTTTATCTCACTTCATTTATCTTTATAGCTTTTCTATTGTCTATTGTTCCCACTAGAAAGGCAAGTTCTCTGAGGGCAGGGACTTTGAGCAGATAGTGTCTGAAGAGTACCACATAATAAATATTTGTTGAATGAGTAAATAAGCTGTGCTGTACATGAGGATGTAGAGATTAATAATACATGAAGCATCCCTTAAGGAGTTCAAAATGTAGTTGGAGAGGAGGGTCATCAATTAATAATGTACAGTATGGTAAGAATCCATAATAGACCAATGGCAGTAAACACTAGGAAAAACAAACAAAGAAAGGAAGATTAACTAGAAGTCTGAGCTGGATACTGAAGGAAATTCAAGGCAAATGGTAGTGGGAGTCAAAAGGTGGATATTAAGGCACTGAGTGTAGAGGAAGAAATATGGGTAAAGATATGAGAAAGTGAAGCAAATAGATAGTTTTCTGGAAAACGGGGACTATATTGTTGGGGTGCCACATGAAAAGAAGGGAATGGTAAGACATGAGGCTAATGATGAAATAAGGATCCAAATCAGAGAAAAGGTGTGGTATGTTATGCTGAAGAATATTACTGTAATAGTGAAATGTGTTTATTTGTGTACTATGGAATATTCATCAATCATAATGATTAGCAAATGGAACTTTCAATCAATTTGACTACCAATTAATTGAGGGTTTCCAACCTTTGGGAACATCTTCTTGTTAAATATATTTTCAAGTTGTGACAGTAATTTCACTATATTTAAAAATATAATGAGCCTAATATAATGTAACCCATGTTTGATAGTTTATTTTTGAGCATCTGTCTTTTCTTACCTATTAAACTCTATAAGTGGTAAAGAAGGTATATGAGATCAATCCCTCTGTGTGTGTTTCTTTATAATACTACTAGAGGCCCATGCAAAAATTTGTGCATGGGTGGGATCTGGTCAGCCCACTCAATGGGGGCCTATCACTGGAGGGGCCATGGTGGTTGGCTGCAAGCCCGCCCCCAATTGGGGTATTGGGTGTTGTGGGGTCGAACCCTGGGTTCAGAATAAGACCACCAGAAGCTGATGATTGATTAAAAAAAGCAGGCAAGGATTTATTGAAATATCTGGCCAGGACAGACGCGAGAGCACCACACGCAGGTGGACTCCACACAACTGTACCGTTCAGGGGTAGGCATTCCCTTTTAAAGGTTCAAACCACAGGAATTTTCCTTTGTTCTAAATTCTAAATCCTAAAGACTACATTCTAAAGACTGGGGTCAGTCCGAAGGGTCGTTGCTAGTCACATCCTGCTGGACATTGGAATGTGGCCCTATCTTGTGATAGCTGATAACACAGAAGCAGAGCTCAGAGGTTATCTACAGTTTCTATCTCTGAAGGTTACTGAGTTAGTGGGAATTAATCTCCTGTGGTCCTGGTCCCAGGCAAGGAAAAATTGCCTTAGCTTCCAGGTCTCCACCTGAAAGCTAAGGTAAATAGCTTTTTTTTCCTTTCCCCCCCCCCCCCCCCCCCACCATGTTTAATCAGGTTCAGGAGCCAAACTAGAAGGGTTAAAATTCAAACAGCAGTTTTTACCAAAATATGGTTGCCACGATATTTCATTGGGGGCCGATCGGGGCCCAGATCAGGCTGATTGGCTGCTATAGTGCACATCATAGCCACCAGTAGTTCCAGTTGTTCTGGTCGTTCTGCTGTTCCAGTCCCTGGGCTTTGAGATATATATATATATAATAGTGTTTGCATATTGTCCAGTTATCTTGTGATGGTCTGCCAGAAAGCCTTTCAATTCAAAAACAAAATCTGTGAAGTGGGGTGAAATTATTTATAATATTCCTTGTTTCTTAAAGAAATTAAATTGTAAAAATGTTACTAAATTGCGTTATTGTTTCAGACCTATAAGTAAGCAAGACTATACTGTATGATAGTATAGATGTAAAATTAATTTCCTTCTAAAAATAATCTGGTACTATTTCTTGCATAAAAAAACAACAGAGAATTTGTATCCACTTCTGTTTGAGCCCATTGCTTAAAGGAGTCTTCAACCATAGACTTGTAGGATTATAGAAATAAAAAAGATTCCTAGAAAGTTCAAATGTCATCTGAGATTAATGACTCACAGATTCTTGAAAACAGATAGCTTTGAGAGTTGTGAACCAAATTTTCTTTCTACTCACCCTGCTTCTTTCATATTCTTTCCTGGAGGCAGCAAATACCTGAGCATTAGATATGGCGATTCCACAGAATGGAAGATACATCTGCATAACCTGGGGGCAAAGAGAGTTAAGAGCATTGAAACATCACTGAACCAGATTCCGCATTTCCTGCATATACCTAATTGTAATACTTTCTTTTCCACCATACAGATTGAGTATGGCATTATTGATACTGGTAACTTCAGAAGGCATATTTTTCAGAATTAACTATAAGATGGTCTCAATCGAGCTATAAGTAAGGACAGTCACATCTAAGAAGACCTTAAGGGAAGCTACACATTATATGATGGCTATGAGACAAGAACTGTGTTTAAGTCATCTTTATCTTCCTTCTTTGAATGAGAAATGAATAAACTCCGATATATCTAGAATTTAAGGCTCACACTCAAATTTAAAGGTAGGCAGAATATTAGTCCATTCTTTGTGCCTATGTATCTGTAGCAGGGAATCTCAGCTTGATCCTAGAGCTCTGTCAAGTCCAGACACAAATATTCCTGTTAGGATTGGACCAGTAAGAACTTAGGGGCCAGAGAACCTACTAGCCTCATGCAAAAGAGACCAAACTGTGTGCACTACTCTGCAGACATAACTGGACATGAATGCAAATTGGTGGGATGGTCCTACAGAAGTCCTACAGAAGTCTGTTTGGAAAAAAAAAAGTCTGGGAATTCTTTAAGAGAGCACTCCTTCTACAGGAAGACACAGGTATGATGGACCTGATCCTAACAAATCTTTCTCATCACAAGGTGTCTGTCTAAAGATTTTCAGTACTGCCTGGTATTCACATGCAAATTCAGTTCCACAATCTTTAATTCCAGAGGAAAAGAGAATGCCCCAAGTAAAAACCTAAAGCATTATCTCCCTTAACTCTTCATAAAGTAGGATATTGTGACAAGTGTTATATCTTTGGGACTTCTCTAAAGCAGAGGGATAAGGGCATGTTTTATATTATATTCTCTCCTTTCTCTCTCTCTCTCTCTCTCTCTCTCTCTCTCTCTCTCTCTCTCTCACACACACACACACACACACACACACACACACACACACACCACCACCACCACCACCACCCCACCACCACCACCACATGCCCTGCAAAAATATACAGAGCAGTGTTCACAGTTGTGGGGAAGAATGAGAACAGCAGGAGCAGATCTGCCCATGGACACACACATATGCATGTCTGAGACACCCCCGGGACACCGAGAACATAATTATTTGGAGTGAAAGATGATGAAGAGAAATTCAGTCAAAACCTTGCTTTGGCTACTTGGGCATATTCAACTCTGACCTTGGGTCCCCAAAAGTATTTCCAAATGATGTAGAAGATAATACTGTGACCCCAGTCTTAAAGAAGAGAGAAAAATAGTAGGATTGGTATTAAGTAGAGGTATAAAATAAATGGTTTCATTGTTGCAGATATTTTTCAGGATAAATTCCTTCAAAGTAAACCAATATTCAATGAGGACTGTCTTAATGCCAGATACTCTCACTTCATTTCTTCATTTGAATTGCACATCATTTCCCCACGGAGAAGCATTTTACAGATTGGGAAACTCAGTAACTTGGCTCAAACTCACACCGAAACTCAGGCTCATCTAATTTTACAACTGATGTTCCTTTCTACAACATGTTACCTTTGAGAACTAAATGTTATTTCTGTCACCCTCTCCTTCCCTTCCTTACTACTCATGACTTAAGAAGTTTGTCAATAAACCATTACTAAGCTCTCAACATAAAGCTGCCAGATACTCTGACAGAATTCCCCTGCCTTGGCCAGAATGAGACTGTTTTCAACATCACCTACACATTCAGACAGCATTTTCTTGCAGTTTTCTGGTTTTTTTCTCTCTCTGTAGTAGAGAGACTGACAATGATGGAAGTGGAAACATGGGTTATTTTAACTTTCCATCCTTTCTTCCTTTCTGTATTTATTTGCCTTCAGGGGCTAAATTTAAGGTGGATTTTATAAGTCAAGTACATAGAAAGAAGGCAATGATCTAATAGACATGTGAAACACTTTCTAATATATCACAGGCTTGCTTTAATTCATTTGTAATACCATTTATTTATTTATTTATTTATTTATTTATTTAGCTACAAGCATTGTGTATAATTAAAAAGAATCTGACTTTTAAATCAGATGACCATTGTCCTTTATTTGGCTGTTCTGTGAGAAAGTCAACAAATCACTCAACCTCTCTGAACTTACTTCTTTATCTGTCAAATTCCTGGTTTAACTGGATAATCTTTCTGGTCCTTTTTGTTTTAATATTTGGAGATTCTAATGATTAGAAACATCGACGAACTGCAATATTCTATTTGCTAGAGAAAACAAATAATTCAATGAACATGCTCATATCTTATTCAAGATAATCAGTTCTAATAGTCATTGATATTTATAAAGTCTTTGGATATGATGTTAAGCATTTCATATGTACTACGTCATTTGATCATCACAATTATGTAGGCTATATTATTTGTTCCATTTTCCAGAAGACAAAATTGAGGCATTATGAACTTATCCAAAGTTATTTGAAGATAAATCCTCCTGGGTCTCTTACATTTCTGCACATCTTAGAAACAAAGGTATTGGCTCTGTCTTTCAAGGTGTTTGTATAGTCAACAGCCTTGGGGAAAAGATAATGTCTTTTTCCAGAGCAAGAGCAGAACTACTATGCAATATAATTAAGATAATATCACTCTCTGGAGCAGAGTTTAGACAGGCTAACTGTCCATAATAAAAGATTTGGCTTCTCTACATTTGAGGTTCCTCTCCCATAACACAGGCCCTGGGTAATCTCCATATAATGTTACTGAAGATTTTATCTCAAGCCAAGGCACCTGTTCACATATCATTAAGACTATTTGTTTGTTTTCACTAGTCTTATAAGTTTATATATAAACTCCACAACATAGTTACTTAATACTTGTAATTGGTAAGAGCCCCAGGAACAATTATGAAAATTCATGGTAAATTTTTTTACTCCTTTGTTCACTAAGCCAGTTGTTGATTTTTTTTATTTCATTGATTCTCTCTTCTACTATATTACATTTTCCTTTATTTTAGTGATAAAACTAGGAAAGTTATGTATAAACTTAACAAAATCTAAATTTAACACCTTTAGATTCCTTGCAAATAAAATAAGGACCTTGGAATACTTTAACTCTTGACACTACTCTCCTGGTATACATGTTACTTCTGTTTGTTCTGTCTTTTTTTGTTACTGAAAATTGGACATTATTATTGCTATTATTAGTTGAAGTATACTTATATTTAACCACAGATTTACCAAACTTTCCCTTTTCATTCCTTTCAGCATCTTTTCCCTCCCATTCTGGGATTATTTTCTTACCTTTAAAATACAATACTTTAAAATATCCTTTAGCATTGGTGGTAAATGATTTGTTTTTGTTTTGTTTAAAAATATCTTTATTTTATGATCATCTTAAAAGGTAATTTAGCTGGGTATACAATCTTAGGTTGACAGTTATTTTCTCTCAGAAGATATTATTCCCCTATCATGTGCAATTGATGATGCTGTCAATATAATTCTTTGTAGATTATACATCATTATTTTTGGTTTCTTTTAGAACCTCTTTAAGTCTATGGTGGGTAACTGTACTTTTCCATTTTCAATCAAAAGCTTAATGAATCTCTCTCTCTCTCTCTCTCTCTCTCACACACACACACACACACACACACACACACACGTAAAGAACACTATAGATAGAGACAATATCATACCTTCATCTTTCATGACATATTGCAAACTGATATGGGAATTTATTTACAAGGGGAATGATCTACACTGTGTCATTCATTCATTGGCATAATAATTCAGCACTTTGGGCGAGACTAAACTCCATTATGAGTATCCATATGACAATATAATCAATAGAATTTCTAAGTTAATGTACAGAGTAAGCAGGCAAATACATTTTGAAAGCAGGAAGTAAGAAGAAGCTGAAGTAGTAGGGAAATAAAAGATAATAAAAACCAATAGTTTAATATCCTCTTTTTTCAGTCTCAGTGCAACAGATATCTTAAAAAAAAAAAAAAAAAAAAGATCTATTGTTATATTCTGCTCTTTCTGAAGTCCCTATCCTCCACAAAAAAACAAAACAAAACAAAACAAAACAAAAAAAAAAAAAAAAAAAAAAAACTACTTTGGCATTCACTACCTAGTTTCTGAATGCCAAAAGGTAAAAAAAAAAAAACAAAAAAAAAAACACCAGAATGACTAAGAAGCTAATGAGTCTGTACACCCTTGTGCAGCACTTTTCAGCTTGAAAGCACTTTATGGACATTGGCTAATTAATCTTTACAACATCCCACTCAGAAAGGGAGTTAAACTGAAAACCATTAAACAGTATGAAAAAGTCACTTTAGCCCTGGAAACTCATGAAAAGTATCACTAATAAGCATAAACTGTGAGCACTGGGACTTTCCATCAATGTCCTAAGAAAGACAGTAGGTACCAAGCCTTTGTAAACTTATACACCACAGAGAAGGCTGTTAAAACCCCATGATCTGGTCTGGTCCAATTATATATCATTAAAGAACACTGGGTTTCTACACTAGAGATTCTCAGTGAGGGGCCTGGGGCCACCCCCTTTATGGACCCACTCCTGAAGGCAAAGCAGCTTGAAGAGCCACATCACTGTCAGCCAAATTAATGGGTTAGAGGAGGCTTTCCGCCATCATGCAACATCTTCCTCTGTGCAGTTCCTGAGATGTGGCTTTGTGTCTCTTCTGCCCTCAGGCGTTAACTATTAGGCAAAGCTTCACTGATTTGGGTCCCACTGGTGATGTTTTAAGATAGTTGTAAAACAAATGCTAAAAAAAATATTCAAGTAGAGTAAACTTATCTTCACATATAAAACATCTCCCACATCTTTTAGAAATAGACTTAAAAACAGTTTTAAAAATTAGTTGGAAGTTTTTCAGACTCCAGAGGAATTTCTGCTTCTAGAGTAGAGTTTGGTTCATTGCAATTTTGTGTCTATGCAAAGTCAGTAAAAACAATAGGTCAGGTTCTATTTTAAAAATCAGTATTTTACAAGAATCTTGTCAGCTCACACCAAAGTATATGCTCTCGGCTAAAACATGGCTGTTTCTAATTGTGCTGTGCCCTTTTGAAGAAAACAGTCTCCCAAAAATACACTCAGGCATAAAGTACCAAATTTGTTTTAAAAAACAACACATTGGAATGCAATAGAAAATACAATGACATAGTTTTAAAAATTGTCACTCTAAGAATTAACACTCTAAGAGAATGGGGAGAGTTCCTTTACAACAGTTGAGGGAGAACAAGAAGACAAAGGAGAAGGAAAAGCTCAACCACCTTCCACTTCCCTTCTTAGGACAGGGGGATAGCTAAGTGTTTCTGCTTCTGCCTCTGGGTATTAAAGCAGAGTCCCCAGAGGAATTGGAATGAACATCCTTCCATTATTCTCACCTTTCTCTTTGAAGCTAGTATTGGCTAAAATATCCCCAGGAAGCCAAGCTTACTCAAAGATAGAAAGGCTGAGGAAATAGCCTTGCAAGTAACAAGTAGTATTAAAGCATCAGTACCTACCCCCTGTGACTTTTTAGAGGTTATATTTGGCTGAGCGCTTAAGTCATGCATGGATTAGTCCAGTGGTCAGTAAACTGTGGCTCTCGAGCCGTGGTTTGCCTTTCTGTTGACTAATGAGTTTGCCGACCGCTGACCTAGACTCTCAATTACACTAATTACAGGCTGTTGTTCCTTGTGATTAATCTCCTATCCCATTGGTCGGCAAACTCATTAGTCAACAGAGAAGCAAAACCAGTTTGCGAGCAGATAACTTTATTTCTGTTTGGTCCTGTCCCCTGAGATTTTAGAAAAATAACCCTCTCATATCCAGAGGCAATTCTAAATTCCCACCCTCTTTATTCAGACACTCAACCGGGGAAACCTTGAAAGGGAAACCTTGAAAGAATCCATTTCAGGAACTATGTCGTAAGATAATACGTTTTTTGTTTTTTCTCACCATAGCTTTCAACAATAATAAACCCACTATCGATTTGCCATGAAATTTTTAATAATCTATAAGGAACATAAAAAAGATTTTTAAATGGAGAAACAGGCCATATTTTTAAATAAAAGGATTCAACAATAAAAAGAAATCAATTGTCCCTTAATATTAATCTATAAATTTTATTATACTAAAAACTGGAATGTTTGGAATTTGAAAAATAAAAACATTCTAATGTTCAAATCAGAACATAACTAAAACTCACACTACAGAAATGCTATCAAGTAGAGTTCTGCCTGAACTACAAATAATAATACTATTTTTTTGGTCTTAAAAGACAAACATATTCCTTACTGGTATCTCTGGCAGACTAACTCTACCAAGTAAGATTAATTTCATGACTGCTCTACTCTTTATCCATTGACCATGAAAGAGAGTTAGACATGTCTGTCAGTTCAAGGAATTAATAAGATCCAATGTCAGGGACAGAGAATGAACTCCTTGATGCCAGAGTCAATATTTTGTTCATTTTCCTGCCCCTCTGAAACAGGACACAATAACTGACACAAAATTTTCTCAGGAAATATTTCTTGAATATATGTGACTTTATGGTATAATCTGTAACTTCAAGTTCTATCTGCTGTTAAGCTTTCTTTTAGGCACTATCCTTTACCAAGAACACTATCCTTTACATAGTGCCAGTCTTCTCATGCACACACAGCAACCAGGAAGCTGAGGGGACAGAGGTGGGATGGAGTGGACAAAGGAGCAACTTTTAGATTATACCAACTTTTCTTGCTTTGAGGAGGAATAGGGGAGCAGCAACAATTTTCTCTGGATCTATATCAATTTACAAGGTTAATGAAGATAATAGAAACCAAACAAACACCCTCTCTGGTTTGGGGACCACATTTAGAGAGACCATTCTTTAGCTCGCTAAGAGTCTTGATTAACTGGGCAAAATATTCAGCAACACTGAGAGGTCAGTAAAATAAAAAGTAAATGAACACTTAGTAACTGCACTAACCTTGAGAAATGAAAATGACATACTTTAAATAATCTCATCTTATTTTTTAAATATATTTTTATTGATTTCAGAGAGGAAGAGAAAGGGAGAGATAGAAACATCAACGATGAGAGAGAATCATTGATCGGCTGCCTCCTGCACGCCCCCTACTGTAAATTGAGCTCGAAACCCAGGCATGTACCCTTGACAGGAATGGGACCTAGGACCCGTCAGTCGGCAGGCCAATGCTCTATCCACTGAGGCAAACAGGCCAGGGCTAACCTTATCTTAAAGACTGCACCAGTATCTGAAAGTTGCTAGGATGCATTGGAAGCTTCCTCTGTACAAGAACAAGACTTGTTTCAGTTCCCAGTTCCTATGAAGTGGCTTCTGTGATTTGCATTCTCTTTCTTTTAACATCTGTATACTTGACACTTTCTTGGATTTATTTTACACCGTCACAATTATATGACTTTAGGAGGTTGTGTGGGGATGGATGTGGGGGTGAGAAGGAGAGCTAACTTTAAGGTAGAATACATTCTATTTACAATTTTATAAAGCTTTCCACCCCACAATCTGACATCAAACTCCCAGCACAGAAATTACAGGGTAGAGTGTTATTTTTCTTCCGGTCTGTTTCTATGTGGAAATTTAAAGACAGCAATAAGATATATAAATAGGTAACTGCTAGTTAAACAATATTCCAACTTTTGTACAAGTTATTAACTTAATAGAATGAAGTTCCAGGATAAATCCTATATACTAAAAGGCTAATATGCAAATTGTCCCCTTGACCAGGGGTTCAGGCCAGTCGGCCGACAGACTACAGCTCCTCCCCCCCAAATGGCCCAGCCCAATCCAGGCGGGCTGGCTGGATCTTATCCATGCACAAATTCATGCACCGTGCTGATAGTATAATTATAACGAATAAAATACACTACATGACAAGAAATAGGAATGAATTACCATTTACAAGTGTGAGAGAATAAAGGTGGGCTTTTCATTTTGTCAACCAACCACCATTTGTATTTGTAATTTGGCAGTTAATACTTTAGATTTCTCTTTTCTCAGTTTGAAGCTTATTCTTTGAGGTCTAAATTGGTTCATTAACTAAGTGCAATTTAACAGCTATATTATAATATTATTATATATTTGTGCTGCTAGTCACAAAATGACTAGTGTTTCTGAAGCTACATTTTTCTGATAAATTTGAGATGTACTTAAAGGTACATTTATTCTTTAAATAAGTTTCTCAGTGCATGCAGCTAACAGCCCATACATGGTTGTAGAGTGGAAAGCCTGAATTTGCATTCAAGCAGACAGCAAAGTGTGTATTAGCAATGTCTACCTTGCAGGAAATCAACAGCCATATCCAATGCCTGGGTAAGTAGTCAATGAACTAAAACCAGATAAGGAGAGACAAAAATATAGTCTTGGTATGAGTCCCAGTATCTATCTGAGGAAGCTCAGGTAAAAGCAATCAGAGTTAAAAGTAGAATACTGAATAACTACCAAGTTCTGCGGCCCAATAGTTCCTTTTCCTGAAAATGATATGGAGAGAAGAATTGAAAGGAAATCTCATCTCACAAGTATTTATCAATATAAAGAAGCAGCCATATGTACATCAACAAATACAAAGTCCAGGGTCATTTTTGGAGCCCTGAATTAGACAAAAATGTTGGTTCCTCTGATCACTTGACTTGAATCCCAAAGAGGATCCATGAAACAACTGGGACCTTGTAATGATCCACAGAGGATTGTGGGTAACTTGGAGTAATAATTGGCCTCTGAACCTTAACTGCAAAAGCCATAGATGTTTCACATCAAGAAGAGCCCTGCACTATAGCTTCCCAGCCAATCTCACTCCCCTCAGAACTCATACTCAGTCATCCCCACACTTTTCACCATTAGGAACACCTCTTATTCCTTTTCTCTGCTTTTAAAATCCTCATGTTTCTCTAAATTTACTACTATTGAATAATAATTTGTTTCTCATTTTTTAATCAGAGACATATATAAATTCCAATCAGGCATTCTGATAAGAACACTGGTAAAATTTCCCTAAAAGACATTTTAAAAACCTTGTTTTATTTCATCTGTGTAGATTAGTCCTGGATAAGAATATTGTCTCTGGCTGAAACCAGTTTGGCTTACTGGTAGAGCGTCGGTCTGTGGACTGAAAGGTCCCGGGTTTGATTCCGGTCAAGGGCATGTACCTTGGTTGCGGGCATATCCCCGATAGGGGGTGTGCAAGAGGCAACTGGTCGATGTTTCTCTCTCATCGATGTTTCTAGCTCTCTATCTCTTTCCCTTCCTCTCTGTAAAAAATCAATTATATATATATATATATATATATATATATATATATATATATATATAAAAGAATATTGTCTCTGTTAGTTTTGAAAAATTATTCATGGATCCTGCCTCTTACCAACCATCTATTAACACCCCAACTCTTACCACCATTGCTGCCTTCTCAGACTTCAAGGGGTCAGGAGTCTCTTTATTAGGAATCACTGGGTTAAAATAGCTACAGATCTACTTAGGTCCAGAAAACCAGAATAATTCAGCCATGACATCATTTTACTATGCTTACCTGGGTACAAAGTTTTCAAGGTAGTGTTTTTACTTTTGGTGTGATGATTGATGATTTCAAATTGGCATTTAAGCCCATGGAAGTGCAAGGTTGTATGTGCTCAGAGTCATGACACAACAAATCTCAGGCAATACCCAACAGAGTGCATGAACTGACTCTCTTCCATTCATTCCTACCAGCCTGAGACCACATCCTAGAATCCTTGGGGGAAGAGCAACAAAGGCAGATCTTTCTGGGGCTGGCTGCTCAGGGGTATGCTGAGAGAATGAACTTGAGATTTGGAGCCAGAAGGTATGTGTTTGAGTCCTGACTGTGACCATAACACCTACCAGAAATACATGGCTTTGAGTTAAGATAATTAACATTGGCCAAAAGGAATAGTAAGTATCTCAATCCCACCTCCCTATTTTTTTTTTTATGGATCATTCTTTTTTTATGTTTATGAATTTTTATTTTCATTTATTTTTTAATGTTTGAAGTATTACAAATAATGGTACATATGTCTCCTTTTTTATCCCCCCATTGACCTCTCCCCAGCCTCCCCTACACCCCAGTACATGCCCTTACCTGTCCCGTCCCCGCCCCCCAGTGTCTTGTATCTATTGGTTATGCTTATATGCATGCATACAAGTCCTTCGGTTGATCTCTTACAGCGCACCCCCTGCCCCCCCCCCCCCAAACATCCCCTGCTTTCCAGCAGGTGTCAGAACAAAATGCCTAATCAGCTATTAATCTTCTCTGTTTGGTGTCTTGGACACAAAATCACTTGTTATACTTTGTCTCATCTTTATATAATTTTGCTTTATTTTCTCCTGGCACTCTTTGGGCAATTCAGTTTCTTATGTTAGATATCTATGTATTTATAGTAACCTACTTTAATTGGGTTTCATAGAAAAAGATGAATGAGATATCATTTGAGGAGTGTAAGATGTCAACAGAGAGAAAAAGGACCCATGCATGGTTCACTAGGCAGGTTAAAGTTTAAAAAATTATCAGTGAATCTGAAGCCATTATAATGTTCTTCTACTATTTTTTCCCTTGCTGTCCCAGAATGTACTGCTAGTGTTTTCTATGCATGGTCCATTTTGAGTTGGGTTGTATTTTGGCATCTGCGTGACAATGTCAGAGTCACTAGCCCATCGTTTCACACTGGGTTAGTGACACTTGGATCTGTTTTTCATTCAGTTCCTAGAAAAAGCTGTCACTCTTCCCCAGTGATTTGAGGCCATGGACAGAAAGGCATCCTGGTGCCCCTGATGCAGTTTAAACAGAGCACTGAGTAACTCACTCCTTAATCATGATTCTGCTCACAGGCCTCCCGATGTGAAAACATGCTGCGAAGGACAGGTTTCTGAGGATCCTGCCTATCACAGGTGCTCTACCATTGAGAGGTGAATATTTGAAAAGTGCCTTGGATTGGAAATGTATTTATTTATTCCCAGGTTTTAACAATTAAGGAACACTTTTATCCAATTATTTCATATGGTGAATGCCACTGAGACATTCCTGGGAGCTTCAATTCTCTGAGAATTTGAGTTTCTAGGACTGTTCAGGCTAATTTCCATCCAATTAGTATCTTAAGAGCTGTCACAAATTGTAGCTTCAACCAGGAAAAAAAAATTCGGATGCCAAAGCACATCTAAAAGAAGAGCCACTTTAGCACAGAGCCTCCTGTGAAAGTCCCTACAATTAAGCAATCCTGTGGAAAGATTAAAAGCACAAATACAATTTACATGCATTTTCCACTTCAAGCAGAAAGTCACTTTGTGTATATATTTACAAGAAGACAACTAAGAAATCCCTTAGCTGGAAAGAGGTTAAGACAAGTTAATATCATATAAGTTGTATTAGATCCTTCTGAATATTTATTTTCTCCATGCTGAGAAAACAGAAGCATTCATAGTCAGAAAATAATCAGTTCCAATTTTTTCATTAATGCTGAGTACAAAATGTTACTTCGAAAAAATCTTCAGATTTAAATTGTTCTATAATTCCATTTTCCATTTCCCATTCTCCAAAATGATGCTAAAGCTAATTTATCAATCTCAGGCATGAATTCTCATAATCTTGGGGAGAAGGGGAGGAATGTGATTAAATGAACTCTTGGCTTATCTATTCCAGAGGTGGACAGAGATGAGCATAAATCCTACCGATTCACATGGAAATTCCCAAAAGAGTGAGAAGGTGAGTGCTCAGATGGCCAGAAATCTCCTTCAGAGAAGGAAAATACACAGCAAACTGAGTTTATTTTTCAGAGGACTGGCTGCAAAACCTAATCATGCTAGAAACCATTGAAGTACAAAATGGAAAAATGTGAATATGTAATTCCACTTCAGCCTGTGAATGTGTCTTAGGGGAAAGCTTTGTAAATGGGAACTTTCTCACAGGATTTTGCTTCCTTTATTTGATTAAAGGCGCACTCAAAGTAACTGCAAATTGCTTTCTTCTGTGTGCTCTCTCCTTGTTCTCACTGAAACCCTGAGTCCTACAGGTAGGTGTTCTGAGGCTCGCAGAATGTCAGAAGCTGTTCACTGTATAGCTACAGTATTAGCCAAATGTGTGTAAATGAGGGGAAAAACAAGTCTTACAATTAAATTATTTCATTTTAGCACAATTACTCATTTCCATCATTTCAACAGCATATCAAGTGTTAAAAAGTCACTCATAATATAAAAGTCAGAGAGCTTTACTGAGACAGACTGGTCATTTGAGCAGCAGAAAAGAAACTGGAAAATTCAATAGTTCTTAGAATCAGTTCCACATCCGAACAAGTTTTTTTGTACATCTGCCTCTGTTTGACATGATGAAGGAAGACAATACAGCAGGGCATGTACACAATGACTTTCCAATAGACAAAGGGACTTCATTGTCCAAAAGAAACAGAATCAAGTTCCTTAGATAATGACAGACACATCATTCCCCAAGAAAGCCATCCTGGAATTTATCGAACACATTGCTGTGTACAAACAGTTTGTAACCTTGGCTAAAACATTAAAATCACCCAAGGAAAGTTCAAACAACCCAAAAAACAAAACAAAACCCAGTAAGCCTGATCCTTACCCCAGGAGGTCTGAGACTAATACAATCGGTCTGGTACTGGATGGTTCCAATAGGCAGACAGAGTTGAGGAGTACTGTGCTAGGGCCTCAAAAATAAAAAAAGATAAGAGTGACTTTGTACAAATCTCGTGTTATGGAGAAGCACATCTTCTTTAATTATCCCAGAGCATGCAGGACCTATGGGAACTAAACTGGCAATTTTCTACTAACCTAACCTGCTGGAACCAATGGAGCATAACTCAGTTTTGAGGAACTAGAAAGCTCCTCATCTCTGTGATCAGCTATCTTGTCAGTCTGATTCTTTTTATTGAAACAATAGAAAAGGTTTAATTATAGAATTATAAAAGTTATCCTATTCTGTCTTCCCATCTTTCAAGGCAGAACATGGTATTTATGCTCTTAGTTTGGAACGGCTAACCTTTTTTGGTAAGAATTTAATGAAAGCGGAGTGAGCAGATGCACACATAATTTTCTGTTGAATTTCAGTGGGTTCACAAACCAGCACATACAACTCCCTAAGAGCCCAGCTTAACAACAACCGATTTAATGGCTTCGCCATGGGTTGGTGGTCAGGGGCTGGGAAGAAGGAAAAGGAGGAAGGGCAGTGAATGAAGCAGTAGAGCCTGGAGGCATGAAGCAGTAGAGCCAGGATGATGCTTCTCAATTCAGGTACATGACTACTGCCTGGGGATCTGATTTGAAGATTCTGATTGAGGTCTGGCGTGGGCCTGAGAGTCCACATTTTTATCAAGCTGCTGCTTCGTATTTGAAATAGCAAAGTAGATCATGAACGTACCGGCTTTTCATAGTACCTAAGGACATAGACATACAAATAGTTCCACCTTTCTTGAAAACCCAATATTGCATATAACATATGCCATTTCTCTCAGCAAAAATCGATATAGAAGATGGCAAACTGAATTGTTTATTTTCAATGGTCTCAAAACTCAATTGTGTTTCTCTATTGTGTTTCTTTTCATGGAACCAAACGTTACTAATGCAATGGAAGTAAATTTTTTTTTTTCATTTTGAAAACAACAAAACAAAAGAACTGCCCCTGGGTGATGTTGCTCAGGAAGAAATGAAATTCCATTATGTAGTACAATGTGATTTTTAAAGCAGTTTTGCCTGGAAGAGAATTCTACTTGAACCAGTTATGAGCTGAAACCAGCCTTTCTGAACCAGAAAGTAACACAGAGCCCATGGAGCTACATGATCTTTCAGATTTTTAGTCAAGCCGGCAGTCAGACATCCTTCATCCTCAGAGGCAGGAGAGGCTCCCGCCACCATCACTGCCCTCGCCAGCTGTGAGCCCAGCTCAGGGCTTCTGGATGAGCAGTGCTCCCCCTGTGGGAGCACATTGACAACCAGGGGGCAGCGCTGCGTTGAGCTTCTGCCCCATGGTGGTCAGTGCATCTCATAGTAACCAGTTGTTCCACTGTTTGGTTGATTCGCATGTTAGCCTTCTAACTTTTTATGTGCTTATGTCTATTTCCTCTAATAAATTATAAGTTCCCAAAGGAGATAATATCTTATGTATTTTACATTCCCCAGTGTTTTGCCCAATCCCTGGTACATGGTAGGTATTAAAAATTCATTCACTGAATAAATGATCACAAATATGTCAATATCCCCTAGTCATAGTTTGTAGATAGACATTAGTAAAACGAAGATATTCAATCCTTCAGTTAAATTTAAAGAGGCCATTTAATTATATACTGAATTTATACATGTGGTATGCAATTTTGGATATAAAATATATCATAAATAAAGAAGAACTCTATATTGCTGCTACTGGTATTATAGTTCAATGCTAAGCATAGGAGTTTCTGGCTGTTAAAATTTTAAAGTGATAGCTCTAGATTTTATGAGAGTAATAAACAGTAATAGATCTTCTGGTTAATTAATGTGACCTGATTTAGACAAATCTAATAGATGAAAGTCAATCATACATCAAGGATAAATTAGAGTGAAATAACTTACATTGCAAAATAAATTTATAATAGAAGCATTTAAACAGCAAATCCTAATATATTTTAAATATAGTTTGATTCCTATTTTAGGAACCTATCTATTAGATGCATTAAGGTGTGCTTTGTTATAAAAAATGAACACAAATAGATACAGGGAGAGAGAAAAGGCTAAGAGAGTAAAAAACCCAGAAATATTCATATTTGAAATGAAGATTTAGTTAATATTGAACTGCTACTTTCCAAAACTCAAAGTTTTAGTTTAAAAAAAAAAAAGAAGAAAAAAAAAAGATTGCCTACAAGAATTTTTAAACAAACTAAATAGCGAAACTTTTAGGGATGGTAGGAATTATCCCAGCTCCCTTATCCTAAGCCTTATGCTAGAAAATTAAATAAATTTAACAGTCAATAAACTTTGAACATCTATGTCCTTTATCTCAAACACAGAAGACTAAGAAAGTGAAATCTGCTTTGAAATGATCAAGCATCTTCTGCTACATTTATAAGAATCCTTGCTCAATTTTGTAGGTCATTAACGGGTCATACTGCATCTTGGGGATGAGCTTGACATGGACTCTCAGGGATCCATCAACAAGAACCATACCTGGACATGTGCTGCTGTAACCGTGCATTCCAGACCCACAAATGTATATCACTGTGCAGTGACCTATCCTCTGACATGGAGAATCATGACATGTCAGAACAGGAACAGGTCTTGAAAATCCTCTAATCCTCTATAACTCCTTCAAATATGAAAAACAGTGCCTCCAAAAAGCAAGTAATTCTATCGACTTTCAAAGATGAGCTCAAGTCCAGTGATATTACTAGGTCCTCTCAGGCCACAGTCTAGCTTCTTGCGTGCCCTTCTTCCTTTGTCCACCTACAAGCAGGTCCAGGGACATACCCAACTCATTCTTGTCCTGTTCTCTGCAACTCTCTCAAAATCTGTTTTCAGAAGTATGATATCTAAAATAGCTCTTACCTTGAAGCACAAGTATAAGGCGACTCTCAAGAGAGGATCTAACCAGCCACAAGTATGACTTAGGGATTAGGGCAGGGTGGCTGGTTAGGGACTGGAGCCATTCTGTGATTCAAGTTTGAGATGTTTCCAATGGCCTCCATCATCCAGCCCTACCCCTTCAGGTTGAGTTAGGTGCTGGGGAAGTACTGTGTGCTTTACCATGGCATTTTCTCTACTGGTCTATCATTGGGAGTGAGTGCCTTCCAGTGCGGAGGCCCTGAGTCTTATTCATCTTTTTACCTTCAGTGCCCAGCATGATATCTGGTACATAGAAGATCCTCAACAAAGGCTTTATGAATGAATGAGTGAATGAATGAATGAGCTCATTCTTGTATCTGTTCCATAGGGTTGTTGTAAGTTTAAGACAGCTGTGTGTGGTCTGACAAATAGTAAATGCTTACTAAACTGAAACCTCTTGACCCAAATCTATTCTGATGCCAATCTACCCTCCCCAGACTACACACATACTCCCAGCACCTCTTCTCTATACCTGTCAAACTAGACCAGTTTGTTCCCCTCGCTTAGTAGATGTACTAAGTGCTGGACTTTGTGCTAGGCAATTTACCTGCAATACATTAGCTAATTCCACAACAAACAAGAAGATGGATACTGTTATCATTGCCTTACTAAAAGTAAATTTAATAAAGGCCAAACAACAGCAACAACAACAAAATAATAAAGGCCAAGATTTTTGCCTTTTGTGTTCACAATTACTTCCTGTTATTTACAACAGGAATTAGCACATAGTAATTGTTTAATAAATATTTGCTGAATAACTGGATGAATAAATGAATACCTACGTTAAGTGAGAAAACTGAGACTGAACGAGACCAAACCATTTGCCCAAGGCCACACAGTTAACAAATGGTGAAGCTAGGATTCAAGCCGCAATCTAATTGATGCCAACATCCATGATTTTAACCACTGTCCCACACCCTCTCAAATGAAAGAGTGGTGATTTAGTCAGACAAGGTGCTAATTTTGGTTCATCCCACATAGATTTGATACCCCCAGGCTAAAAAGACAGAGAGACCATATTTATTTCTAATATTTTGTCTCCTAAAATATTAAGGCTTATCAATGTACACATTTACTTTTATGCCAAATATCAATGAATTTTCCCTATGGTCCTTAAAATAATAAAATATTTCACTCAGGCAAACCTAGATAAGAAGACAAATATTTTTCTGATTTGGTAGATTTGATTGATTCCAATTTAATATACACCATGGAATTATCATAAAGAAGAAATTGTTCTTTCTATAGTAAACTTAAAAAGATTTAAAATTCTTGTACTCTCCTAATCCATGCTGAGCAAGACAGTAAAAAGAATTACTGTATACAAAGCTAAGTAAACTGAAGCTTAAGGAGATAGCTGTTTCAAAAAAAACAACCAAACTATTCAAGTGAAAACACTTTTTCCCATATATAGTCAAGTAAATTACTATAGGATGACCCAACTTTTCAGCTATTTTAAAGACTCATTTGCATTGGCCATAATTATGATAGCCATAATTTCACTGTTAATGAGAATATAGGTTTAAATACACATTGTTTCATATGCATGATATTGGGAAGTTGTCCTTCCATTAAGCAGGGAATAGATACGTTGCCTGTAATACATGAGACTGAAACCTGAGGGCCATCCTATATGTACTAAATCTCATTTAGAGAAAAGTTGTAAGCAAGCTCATTACTACAAACATCCATTATTATCAACAACCCGATCTTAGTGACTAAAAGAATGATGCACAGCTATTTGTCAGTACCAATCTTGTAAATAGCTATTCTCTCCCGGTGAATAACAATCTTTGCTGGTGGGGAATAAAGAATGCTGGATTTATTTCTTTAACTGGTTATTTGACTACTTTGTGTCTCCTAGGGAAAATATGAATGTTAAAAATATATATAATCATACAGATTAGTAATTCTTTATCTTTTGTTTCCAAGTAAATATTTCTTGAGTACACACTATACATTTAGCACTCTGCTAATTGCTGGAAATACAAAAATGAAAAAGACTTGATCTCATATTTCTGTTCAAGAGAGAAGCTAATAATTGTATTTCAATCCAACAAACATTTATTGAATAGTATTAGGGGAGATTTTTAATAACTGTTAGTCTCTTTAACTGAATTCTTGGATGAAAGAATTGAGTAAGAAAATGCCAGAAGTTGGGAAGATGCATTCTGGGTCCTGTAAATGCCAAGAATTGCAAAGTGACTTAAATGTGAACAACGTATGGGCTATGTGTCTAGAACTGAGACTCAAGAAGTAATTGAGACTTAATTCTGAAATAATTTGTTTGGGGGGGGGGTTGTTTGTTTTCCTTGTTTGTTTGCTTTTTGTTTATATATATTGTCAATAATATATATTATTGACAGTATTACAGATGTCTCCCATTTACTCTTCTTTACCCTCCTTAACCCAGCCCCTACCCACCCACCTAGGTCTTCACCATCCTGACCATGCATAGCCCATGGACACGGACAAAAGATAGCACTTTTGGAAATGCCACCAGTACAAGATCGGGTAAAGGAAGTGAAGCAGAAGAGGTACAACAGGGGAACTGAGGCAAGTGGGAAAGCAGAGCAGTGCAGCAGGGAGTCATGGCAGCCAGGGGAGGAGGGACAGTAGGTACACTCAGCTGCTTCAGGGAGATGAAAAGGACAACGAAAAATGCTTGATAATTATGGGATCAGTATCATTGAAGCAAATGTTTTTACTGTTGTTTGATCCAATGGCCATGTAGGGAAGATCATGAGTAATACAGTTATCAGATGGATAAAGGATTTTATAAGATTGAGAAGTGGAATAGCATACTGCTTAGTAGGTGCTCCTTGTCCCAAAAGACATTGCTGCACAGACAAACCAACCATTAGAGGCCTTAGGCAATGCACCGAACAGCAGCTACATGTGCTGAACATTGAGTTAGCTGTCTTATAACAATACAAAAATAGTAAGCCACCCTCTAGAACAGTGGTTTTCAACCTTTCTAATGCCGCGTCCCTTTAATACAGTTCTTCATGTTGTGGTGACCCCCAACCATAAAATTATTTTCGTTGCTACTTCATAACTGTAATTTTGCTACTGTTAATGAACCGTAATGTAAATATCTGTGTTTTCCGATGGTCTTAGGCGACCCTGCTAGTGGTTCTCAACCTGTAGGTCACGACTGTAGAGCATATTTCCATTGACTTTTCCTTTTCTGGAACACATTGTTTATAAAGTAGGGAGAAGTCAATAGTTTTACATATTTGGAGATTAGAACTCAGAGAGGCTAATTGATTTGCTCAAAGCCCACAGCTATTTAATGGCTGTACTGATGAGGTTAGGAAAGCTCACGGGCAATTATCCTGCCCCCCCAGTGACGATCCTTTCTCTTTTTGGGGGCTATTCACAAAGCCCTGGGCATCGATCTTTCATACTACATGACTAAACTAAAGGAAATTAAAATTAAACTACAAGACTGAAACACAGATCTCTTCCCAGTTGAAGAATGTCAGGTAGGAACATTCTTTTGTTGACTGGTTATCAGCAACCCAGCACACATTTGCATATGTAATTGAAATAGTCACAAAACCATACTTTTCCTTTGTGCAATGCACTCTGATAGTTTTTACTTTATATCCTATGACTGATATACTATAACATAGGAATGATTATTAATAAAAAGACAGCACTCATTTAGGAAAAACAATTCTGCTCTCAGAATTACAGGATTCATTTCACTGATGAAATTTTGAATTTCAGGTGTTAGCCCAGGTTTCACTAATATGATACCTACACAGTTCAATGCAGGTTTGTTTAGTATTTGACAAAAACCCTGATTATATATTTTTTTAAAGAAAGCTTTTTGAAGCAGAAAATGGACTCAGTGTAGTTTTTCCTCCGTTACACATATTAAACTACTTTGATTTGGGTCATGGAAAGAGGCAGAAAGAAATGGAGAGGTGTAGGGGAGAGGCTGATAAGGTGATAAATTTCAAATTACCAGAAGACAAGAGAATGTTGCCAACCCTTCATTGTCAGAGAAATGAAGTCTCATTTGTGCCCTTGCAAACGGAGGATGGGTTTGCCGGTGAATGCCAAGAGTAATTCTCCTTCACGTGGAGGTGAGAGGACAGATGAGACACGAGGATGTTGTAACCCTAAACAATCCAATGAGGGGAGCCAGATCCCTCTTCTCCACACACACACACACACACACACACACACACACACACACACACCCAACACATACACACAGCAGAATCTAGAATTAAACAGACCTGGCTTCAAATTCCAGCTCACACACCAACTGTGATCTTTAGCAAATCATTTAACCTCATGAAGTTAGTATCCATATCTGCAGTATCTTGGGAAGCTAATAATAGATGTCTCAAGGTTATTAGGTGTAAAGTGCTCACAGGGCAGAGCAGTAAGTTCACTATCATGATTGCATTAGTTTCCTAGGGCTGCTATAACAAGGTACCACAAGTTGTGTGGCTTAGGATGACAGAAATTTACTATCTCACAGTTCTGGAGACTAAAAGTCTCAAATTGAGGTATTTGAAGGGCCATAATCCCTCTGAAATCTGTAGAAGGATCCTCCCTCTTACAGCTCTGGTAGCCTCAGGCACTGCTCGGCTGGTGGCACCATAGCTCCTCTTCCCTGTCATGTTCTCCCTGCGTCCCTTCATGTCGTCTTTTCTTTTTTTTTTTTTATAAGGACACCAGCCATATTGGACTAAGGCCCATCCTAGTGACCTTGCTTTAAATTGGTTACTTCTGCAGAAACCTTACTTCCAAATAAGGTCACATCCTGAGGCACTGGGGGTTAGGACTTAAACCTCTCTTTGAGGGGAACACAATTCAACCTTTAACTATTATTTACCAAACCATCCTGCTAGAGATATTTTGCAAGAGGTAGGTTAATAAACAAAGCACTTTAAAATTGCAGAATATCCTTCTTAACGATTCATTTTCTGTTTCTTTATAAAGGAAGGGATACTTAGTGTTTTTCATGTAATGATTTTGGTATAAATTTAAGAGAATTTCCTGTTTAACTGAACCTGAAATGGATCAGTGTTGACATCTCTGTCAGCCATAGTTCTCTGGTTTTGAGGAAATGAACTACCACAGACCTAAGTAGCCAGGCCTGCAATATATGTATCACAGAAAAAGGGCATGTACTTCTACTCTGAACTGTGTTAATCATATAACAACTTCAAGTGCACTCATCACAACCAGAATGGCTCTTCATTTAAAGTGACTTTAAATGAGTATAAATTACATACTTATTAATTAAACTGAACTCTCTTCAACCAATTTATTTTTTCTCCTTCAACGTTCTTAATGGGTAATACAAACTTTTTCTTTTTGTTGTCCAGTTATCTCTGCTATAACCCCAATTCTAACCCCAATTTCCTCATGCAAAATAATATCCTAACACTACGCATTCATTTCTACTTCTTCACATGCTTCATACAATGACATGTGTTTTTGTCCAACAAAGAAACAAAGGTTTGACCTCCTAACATTGCCATCATGGATACAACTGAAAAAAAGTCATCAAATTAATTGACATAAGAAATAAAAATAGGAATACCTGAGGACAAAATGCTGGCCAGTAGGGCATACAGTACCTTTATTTTTTATTCAGGGCCATATTGATTCACATGATTCAAATGCATCAGTGACATCCTCTAAGAACCACATGGCAGAGAAAAAGGTTTTAGACCATTGTGAAGAGAAGAGAAGAGTGCAAATAGAGAGGAGAAATGAGTTACGGATTTTACAACTTACCAAGATAAAATTTCAGGAACAAAATTTTTGTCCTCTAAAAAGCGCTACTAGTCAAATGTAATTTCTTGACAGTTGGGGGTGGGAGGAGAATCATAGAAGTGATCATAAAAAATATAATTATAAATTAAGCCTTCATAGACCAAATCACATTTCCCCAAATCAAATAATTCAGATATGACTTGTTTTAATTTGCCTTCAATAGTGGTCATTTTTCACTTTAATTATATTTTGTCTTTACTTCAGTTTTATCAAGTAGTTAGCAATATTAAAATAAATAATTACACACCAGGGACACATTTTTTAAAGAAACTGCTCATTTCAGATTTGGCCCCAATTGAGGGGCCTACAGTTGGTGCTAATAGGAGGCAGTAATGGATCAAAGCCACAAGGTGGCACTATAAGCAGTGGGCTATTGTAGCTTATTTTAATCAGCATCTACTTTAAAAATGGATGCAGTCTAAGTGACTCTAAAGAAAACTGGAGAATTCTGAGACTATAATGCAGAATAGAGATTAAAAAAATTACATAAATGGAAAAAAAGCTATAAGCATTATATAGAAAACATATTAAAGTCCTTTGCTACTTGTAGGAAGCCATTTTAAAGACTCCTATAATTATTTATTAGTTACTTAAAAATACAATATAAATTCATGAGGGTTTTGTTACTTGATGGACTAATGGAAACTCTTTCATATGTTCTGTATTTATTAATCTTTTTACTTTGAAATACATGGCACCAGTGAATTTATAATTAAGCTGCAAGAAAGACAGAAACTAGGGATTATTAGTTTACTAGTTATAGCCGTAACATAAACAAATTTAGTCATCAACTCTGTGAAATTTGATTGTTTCAATCAACTGACATTGACAGCTTAGAAAGTGACCTTCCAGATAAAGAATTCTGAAGCTGATAAAGGGCTCTTATCAGAAGTGCTTTGCAAAGCCAACTCCCAAAGTCGCATCAATTAATAAAACACGTTAGGGACACATCTTTTCTTAAAGCACTGGTACCCATATTTCCTTCTATGAAATTCTCACTTCTATTTAGCAGCTATCAATCAACACCAAAATGACTATCTTTTGCTGTGCAATTGCGGTGAGGGTGGTGGGGGTGTGCTTGGGAAAAGAAGTGGTATATATAAAAATTTGAAGTAAGCCAATTACTGAAAAAGAGCTACTATAAAATGAGAGTGTCTTAATGCTACACTGATTTTAGACTGATGCTGAATGGAAGAGCTAAATGATGCACAGCAAAAATGCATGAAATTGCTTGCTCATCTAGACAGATTGTAACAGGAGGGCAAATGAAAAATCAGATAACTTATATATAAAAATCTAGAATTAATGATTTTCTCATTAAATTAATAGCATATCACTGAAGGTATGTATGATCAGCATGTGTACACTTTTTAAAAATTTATATAAAATTGATGTATAATATGAGTTTCAAGTGTACAACATAACAATTCAATATTTGTGGATCTTGTGTGTACACTTCTAATTGAGCCAAAGAAAACCCAGAAAGAAAGCAAATATAGCTTGTACCAGTGCCTCCTTCAAGCATTTTCAAATAAAAACCATTATCCTTCACTCTACATTAATTTGCACCTACTTATCTGTTTCAGTCCCCAATTAAATCAAAGCTCCTTGGACTCAGTAACATTTCCTCTAATTCTAAGTCCCCACAGTCATAACAATAACAATAATATAATAAAGGTTCCCATTTGTTAAGTTCTTATTAGATGCTAGGTATTGTGATAAGTAGATATCATTTCACATAAACCTCGCCCAAAACAAACAAACAAAAAATCCCATGAGAGTAGTTCTAATGCTTTGTCTGTTATTAAAGAGGAAGCAGAGGTACAAGTTAATTTGCCAACTTTACATAACTCTTGAGAAGCAGGGCCAAATTTTGTATCCAAGAATACTTTATGCCAAAGCCCCTGGCTGGGCTGTAGAGCCGAGGTGGAGGAGAATGGTTAACCACACGTTGTCTGAGGTCTAGCTGCTCCCAAGCTAACTGGCTTTATAGTCTTAGCACATTACTTACTCTGTGTCCTAATTTAAATTTTTGTTAAATATATTTTTATTGATTTCATAGAGGAAGAGAGAGAAACATCAATTATGAGAATCGTTGATCAGCTGCCTCTTACACACCCTCATTGGGGATTGAGGCCACAATCTGGGCATGTGCCCTGACTGGGAATCAAACCATGACCTTCTGGTTCAGAGGTTGATGCTCAACCACTGAGACATACCAGCTAGGTCTAATTTAATTTTTATTGAATCACCCAGCTGTTCATAAAGTAGAAATTCAAAACTCTTACCGAGAACCTTCCAGTTTCTCTCAAGTATATCCAAACTATACAAAGAAACTTCTTTGTGAAACATATTAATGTGCTTCAGGAGACTAATAAATCAACTGGCACTTAATATAACTAAAATAAGGTACATATTTGATGTCCAGTGGTGGTCCTCAGGGGCTTCGAATAGGTGGCACTGTGCCGTGACTATTAGCATTTCAGGCTATTGTAGTCAAAATAGTGCTTTTCTTCTTCAACGAATTTACTAAAATGTCTACATGTCAAGCAGGGTTGGCAGTTGAAAAGAAGACTTTAGATGAATAATAAACCTTTTGGGGACAATGATAGTTTAGAGTACTGAATTTACTAAACCTTATTAAAGGATTGCCATGGTTTACCCTTACCTCCATTTCACTTAATTTTTGTATTGGTTTCATTTACCAAATATCCACAGCCTTCTGGGAGTATTGGGTAATCTGTGAATTAAGCTAAAATTACATAAGGCAGGGAATGTAGAAGCATAACAGAGGCTCTTATTTTCTGGTGACTCATTTAAACCAATACAATCAGTAAGGAATAATATTCTCTTCTCACTTTCAAAGGCATTTCACCGCCATATTCAGAGAAATTTATTAATCATTAATCAGTGGCATAGGAGGCAATGCAATATAGTAGAGAGAACTCTGGAGTCAATGTGTAAAACACACTGAGCTTAATTTAAGCTCTACCATTGACCAGTGGTGTCTCACTAGACAAATTACTTTGCTTATCAGCCTCAGTTTCCTGTTCTGGAAAATGAGAGGATTTCTGCTTTTGAACTTTAAATTTGAAGAACTGGTATAGTGCAAAGACAAAACTATTTTCCAAGTGAAATCCCAGTTTTATAAAATACTACATGAAGAGCCAGAGCAATGCCCAAACACTTATTCGCTTCTTTAAAATTTAGACCTTATGTTGGAAAAGGGAGGAGTGACCCTAAAAAACAAGAGCCAAAGTAACTTTAGACAAAAACCCTTCAACCTACAAGTTTTCTCAAATAAGAGGCTGCCAGACATGATTTCAAGTAGCAAGAAAAATATAACAAGGAAAAAAGAGAACCTAACTTTCAGTGTCATTTTATTATTTTGGTCCAAAACTAGGCTAAGATCAACCCCACCCTGCTGCATGCACCTGCAGACATGGAGAGGAATAAACAAACGAGAGCTGGACTCTCGTATCCCTGCGGTGTTATCATCTTCCATGTTGAGACATTCGGATAAGTGAGGTAAGTGGGGTTGTGAAGTCACAGACCTGGACAGAGCAGAGGACAAGCAGAAGCATCTCTGGCAATGGGAAAGGTCTTCATAGCCTGAGCAAAGCTTTTCACAACCCTTCAGGCTTGCTCTGCTCACTGCAAGCCATGTTTCATGACTGGGGTGTACGTGCTGTTCTCTCTTAGACACAGGATGGAGAGAGATTAAGAAGCTGGTTCCAGACCTAACTGCTTCCAATTATGTCTTATTCTCTGGACCTTGGTTTTTCTCCTCTTAAAAAAATGCGATTATACCCTGACCAGCATGGTTCAATGGTTGAGTGTCAACCTTGAACCAGAAGGTCACGGTTTGATTCCCAGTCAGGGCACATGCCTGGGTTGTGAGCTCGATACCCAGTGTGCAGCATGCAGGAGGCAGCCGGATGAATGATTCTCTCTCATCATTGATGTATCTATCTCTCCCTCTCCCTTCCTCTCTGAAATCAATAAAAATATATTTTAAATGAGATTATAACACCTCACTAAGTTATGCTACCATTGCTACTACAGCTGCAGCTAATAATGAAGAAAAAATGGAGGCCTGATATATGGAGACTTATCTGAACAATGTCTGGTAGCCTGGACTTGTCAAGAGTCCATTTGCTTGAGACACAAAGGAGCCTCCAGGGAAATAATGCTTCCTAGGGGAGGAAGGGCAGACCTATCAGCTTAGCCTATGACAAGGCCTCAATTATCAGAGGGAGGGAGTATTTAGTAGGATATCCTGCTTGTTGGCATTCAGAACTGTGACTGACCTGGCCTCCATGTGCTTATGTTTGATTCCTAAACATAATCCCAGGGTGATGGTGGTTTCCAGCCATGATAGGGAGCCTGGTGGGAGGCAACGGAGCTAAAGCCATCTAAGGGGCATTGCCTTCATAAGGTTCCAAATGTTTAAGGAAAATAAAAGAACTTGTGTATTAGCACATGTCAAACATCATCCTGGAGCTTCCCAGACGTAAATGGAAAGGTATTAGGGGGTTGAAGACACCACAGTACCAAGGATGACTGAGAGGTAGAAAAATATAATTTATTACAAAGTAGAAGCTCTCTTAATGACCTGCACTTGAGCAATTTACAACACAAATTAATGACCTCTCCAAAAAAATATTGACATATCTAAGGCATGCTAAGAGGTTGTGTCGAGGAAACCAATTCTCCTGCATTATTTTGATCCAAAACTGCCCCACTCGCTGAATGTGTTTGCTTACCAAGTGTCAATTGTATTTGTTCCCAAATCTGTTTATGTCAGTTGCACTTGTTATTATAAATTCAGGTGTTTGGGTTTTTTTATTATATGAACAACAAAAAAAACGTGAAAAAAAAAAGAGAATGTTTTTTGTTTTTTTCTAGGAAAATTAGGTTGAAATCCAGAGTTTGATAAAATTGTGTCATCAAAACCAAAGAGCTCTCACATTTGATGTGGGTAAAACAATTGTAAAATCACAAAAGCCTAGAAAGATTCTAGATTTCTTCAGATTTCTTCATAAGCACTTTTTAACTCTAGTTCCATTTTAAATCAAATTAAATTATCAGCCAAAGCCGGTTTGGCTCAGTGGTAGAGCGTCGGTCTGCGGACTGAAAGGTCCCAGGTTCGATTCCCGTCAAGGGCATGTACCTTGGTTGCGGGCACATCCCCGGTAGGGGGTGTGCAAGAGGCAGCTGGTCGATGTTTCTCTCTCATCGACGTTTCTAGCTCTCTATCTCTCTCTCTTTCTCTCTGTTAAAAATAGAAAAAAAAAAGAAAAAAAAATTATCAATCATAGATAATGCATTATGAATACGGTTTATTTATGAAAACAAAATGATTCTCTAGGTAGAGGATCCACAATAAAAAACAAATAACTAAACAAACAAACAAAACACTTGCCCAACAAGAGAAGATTGTCTAATAAATATATGTCAATATTTTAAATTAAAATAAAATATTTAAAAAGCATATCTATTATTTTGAAATAATTCACTATTTTAATGAATTTTGGCCTTAACTAACCAATTACCAGGCCCAATTGTATTGTTATCATCATAAATAGCTAGTTATTAATATTGGTAATAGAGAGAGAGCAAAGGGGAAGCCAGATATTATAACCATGTCATCTGGGCAGCTTCACCAGGAAGCCACAGCTTCATTCTCCCCACGGAACCAGCAGTCCATTCCCTGCAGGTCACTGGGGGAAGGGATCCAACAAAGGGGAGAAGGGCGCATGCACAGTGAACCTGAGGTGACAGGGAAAGTGCTTGCCTGTCAGTCTAGCCTGAGGAACAGTGAATTGGCTAGGGGGGTGAACCCCAATTGCAAGCCCGCAAAAATTCAGGAATACATGATCCCAGGCAATGAATCCTCTCTCTCTTGTTCGGTTCTGCGCTGGCGCTCTTGCTGGTGACCTGCACTCGGCCAGGCTCTCTCCAAAGCCATGTGGCCTTAGAAGCAGCATGGCACTCCACACGCAGGACCCTGGACCGGACTGTGCTTTCCTAGGGAGCAGAGACGCTGGGCAGTGGCCTTAATTCTACCCTGCTGGAGACAAGAGTGGACTTCTTCCATGGGAGATGGACTTTGGGTGGGAACTCCCTTATTTTTACATCATCAATAAAGCTTTCCACAATACTTCGTCTTCCTGTGGGGGCCTCAGGACATGCTAGTCCCCACAGCATGCCAAGAACTCCACGATTCTAAGGAGCATCATTGGTGAAGTATTTACATTTTGACTGTATTTTCCTTATCCCTGCCTGGGGAAAGGTACACACCAAACTGAGTCGTCACATAAAATAAAGATGCGACATATGAAGGTACTTAATACACTGGATAGCGTTGTAAATGTGAGTTTCATGTCCCTACACGAGTTTTTTTTTTTTTCATAGCAGAAATAAATAAATGTTTTTTAATATATATTTTATTGATTTTTTTACAAAGAGGAAAGGAGAGAGATAGAGAGTCAGAAACATCGATGAGAGAGAAACATCCTTCAGCTGCCTCCTGCACACCCCCCACTGGGGATATGCCAGCAACCAAAGTACATGCCCTTGACTGGAATCGAACCTGGGACCCTTCAGAATGCAGGCCAATGCTCTATCCACTGAGCCAAAAATGGTTCCAGCATAAATAAATGTTTTGTTAAACTGTTAGGTGAACAGAAAATAAACTGTAGTCTCTAGAATTTGTTTGTTTGGAAATAGATTTTCTATGTGTAGATACTGCATTAGAAATATGAGGTTTATTCTCTTATTGATCTTTAGAATAAATTCTTGTTTTAATTTTTATTATTAATTAAAAGATTTTAGTTTTTGCTTAATACTTTGTGATGTGGCAAAAAAAGAACTAGGCCGTGTTCTTTACTAGCTTTTTAACGGCTCTAGAAAATTCCCACAGAGAAGTCTTTCTTAAGTTATGCTTTCTCCTCCATTGTCACAGTTCATCCATTAAAAGCTGACTAGCTGTGTAAATTAATGTCAGAAGAACAACTTCAAACATAATTTCTAGTGAGTTAAACATGAAAGTCACTGGGTGCCACCAGTGTCACACACCAAATCTTGTAGAACAATGTTTTCTCATTTCTTCCAAGTTTTCTGAGGAACTTCATTTTAAAGCTCTAACTAATGAAAGCAATCCAGGTCTGGAGCTATAAGCAAAACATTCACCTTTAGCCTTCTGTGATTATCCCAGGAATTTGAGAATGTCACCTATACCAGAATGAGCCTTCAGGAGTCACCCCTCAATGCCTCCGTGGCTCCACCTGACCCAGCAGCGAGCATCCATAGGAACTCTTGGGCCGACCCTCTTACTAGTAAACTTCTCAAAGAAGGAGTTTGCTTCTGCTATGTAAAGAGTGTGTGCTATCATGATCCGTCTTGGGACTTCAGTGGTTTCCCTACGTTTAATATTGTGAGATCCTATAAACAAAATGTATCCATTATATTACTGCTTTCTAAACAATGTAGACTTAAAGTGAATCCCTCTCTAGCATTATACTTCCTAATCAAAGAGCCAGGCTGGCTTCCTGCAGTATGCGACCTGTGCATTCACACAGCAAGATTTAAGGCTGGAGGTCAAAAGGACATTCAGCTGTGAGAAGTCTGTTCATACAATAGGTGTACGAGCCACGTGATGTACATTGAAATCAGTGCCTCTGAACCTTCTTGGGTCTTCTGTAGCTCCATTATTTTCTCCTTTCTCAAAACTAACGAGTCATCCAGATGCACCAAGGGTAGTGTATCACTTCTGCTTGCAAAATATCAGTCTGCCATCTCAGAAAGCACAGCAAAGGAGGCTTGTCTGCTGAACTTTGGTGAACTCGGAGTCTGATCCAGTTTTTTTTCACAGCATCCTGTTCAGTGATCCTCAATACCAGTCATACAGCCTAAAGCAATCGATAGCCTGAGTACCTCTATTACGTCAGAAAATACGTAAGACTGACAATGTGAGCAATTCGCTCTGCTTCAAGAAAGATAAGCAACTCACCAGAGATGTAGAATGCTGTTTTCTAAAGCAATATCAATTCTTGGTGTGGTTATACGGAAAAGCTATTAGTCATAGCACAAAATGAATAAAGTTCTAAGAAATGTTCTTCCCAGGGCCTAAATCTTTCTATCACACCCCTAGGGAAGCTACAAACATGAAAAGAAATAAAGGCTCATTTCCTCTGCAAAACAGAGGACATTGTTTTCTGTGAATTCTTTTATGTGCAAACTAGGGATTTATGCCACTTATTTAATGGAAAAATGGATCTGCTAATTGATATGCTGGGGTCAAAATCCTAAGAGTTATATGGCAAGATTCTTCATTAATTAGGTGATGAATTTCCCCACCTTGAGAGAGAACAGTTTTCATGGTTGGCAAGTCAAAAACTGTTTTTTTGTTTCCTTGAATGGTTTTATTCATCCAGTGCATTCTCAGTGAGTCACTGCCCCTCACCTGAAATTCCTTCTATCAGATACTTAGGGGCATCTATCTAAATAACAGGAGTGTCTCATTTGTGAAATATAATGAACAACATAAACTGATGAACAAAAATAGATCCAGAGACACCAGTATCATCGAACAAACCATCAAATCTCAGAGGGAAGGCAAGGGTGAGAGGGTGGAACTGGGTGTGTGTGTGGGGGGGGGGGGACCACGGACAGATCAGGGGGGAATAGGAGATCAACCAAAGAACTTGTTGCATATAAGCATAACCAATGGACACAGACAATGGGGGCAGGGGGAACCAGTGAAGGTCAGGGCTGGGGGACGGGGGCAGGCTGAAAGGACAATGGGGAGAAAGAGGAACATATGTAATACTTTCAATGATAAAGAATTTAAATAAATAAATACCAGAAGTGTCCTCCAGCCCCTCCCTGTGGCAGAAAGATGAGGCAAATAAACAACATAATAGGTCAAGACTGACTGTAGTTAGAGATTAGCATCACATCCAAGTAACCTGAAGTCTATATCATCTGGCCATGAAATGTTTATTTATATCCCCACATTTTCCATCAGCTATCTCATATTCTTTAAGGAACAAAATTGAGAGGAAGAGAGGAAGGGAGGAATGAAAGAGATACAACCTAAAACACATTATTGCTTCAGCTTTAAATATTTAACCTAATAATAGAGTAATATGCAAATTAACTATCACTCTACTACACAAGCCATGACCCCAGCCAATCAGAGTAAGTATGCAAATTAACACAACAAAGATAGCGGTTAATTTGTATACACGGAGGGAGGGAGGAGTGAAGACTAGAGACAGCATAGAAGGAAGAGGGAGGGAAAGTGGAAAGCAAGGCAGTTGTGGCTGCTGGAGGGAAACTAGAAAAACCAATTGGAAATGATATATGCACCCCTATGTTCATAGCAGCACAATTCAGCATAGCTAAGATTTGGAAACAGACTAAGTGCCCAACAGCAGATGAGTGGATTAAAAAATAGTGGTACATCTACACAGTGGAATACTGCACTGCAGTAAAAAGGAGTTCTTACCATTTGCAACAGCATGGATGGAACTGGAGAGCATTATGCTAAGTGAAATAAGCCAGTCAGAGAAGCTAAATATCACATGATCTCCCTTATTTATGGAATATAATGAACAACATAAATTGATGAACAGAAACAAATCCAGAAACAGAAAAACATTCATCAGACCATCAGACCTAAAAGGGAAGGTAGAGGAGGGTGGGGGTAAGAGGGAGAGATCAACCTAAGGACTTGTATGCAGGGGGTGAGGGCATGAGTGGGGGGGTGGGGGAATAATGAGAGAATAAGGACACATATGTAACATCTTAATCAACAAAGAAATTTAAAAAGAAAGTTTCCAAAGAGTATATAAATTAATAAAGTGGAAAGTAAACATTGCTCAGAATTAAGATGGGGTTAAGGATGGAATAAGATTCAAGGGAGTCTAATGACTTTAATTTCTATTGGCTTTAAAATGCTTGCATCAAAAACACTTGACTCAAAGACAGATGATAAAGAGAAGTTACTAAAATATTTCTACCATTCATTCTATCTGCTTCTCCAATAAATATTTGTTTCTACTTTCTCTTCATCTATTTCCACCAACATTTCTATTTCTTATGGGTCTTAAGAGTACATTCACATAGAGTTTTATTCCAATGGTTCATTTTATTCTTAAATACACTGTGTTAACTATCTGGCCAGAAATCAATGAACAGCAGTATATAATATATATAATTATATACAGTTATATAATTCTTGAGCCAAGCAGGCTACTTATTTACATAACAATTTTTGACATAATATAATCTTAATATATCCAATATCCAAATATCAGCTTGAGTCAGAATTTTGTCAGCCTAGAGTCTCATCTTAGCATTTTGACATAATTCCAGCATAACTGAAATTGTAATAGAACATGACAATGTGTACTTTACTTCAATAATGGCTGGAGAGCAGAGATTTCTTTTTTTAATCTTTTTTTTTTATTCTCAACTCATATGGCTAATATATATATTGTGTATATATATATATATATATATATATATATATATATATATAGACTCTTCATAAATTCTTTTTATGGTGGAAGCAGAAACATTGTAGGCTCCAACACCTGTGAGCGGACAGGCAAGGAAGCACTTGGAAGACTTATATTATGACACTAACAAATTGCTTCTGGAGAACCTCCTCAACCAGAATTTTTCTACCCATAAAATGGGATACCCATGTGGTGTGGCCCACCAAAGAAACACAGAGCTGAACAGGACCACCACTGTTGTCTGACCCTCTTTTCATGGATAGCCAAAAATCTAGATGGTAAGGAAGGCCCAGGAACATCAGAGTTTAAAGACACAGGTCCAACTCTCAGTTCTATAGTTTTCTAATTGTGTAACTTGGAGAAAATCATTTAAAATCTCAAGAACTATTGTTTTTCTCTAAAAAGAGAACTTGAACAAAACAATTTCTGTCATATTCTTGCTTTCTATGATTTTGATACATTCAGAGCAGATGGTTCTTAACAATTTTTCATGAGGGTTTGTAAAATAAGTTTCTTATATCACTTTTATCTCTTTAACAAGCTTATTGAGCATCAAATCATGGAGAACTATGATTTCATTGTTATAATCTTCCATTTTTATGATTGGTTAGCTATACTTTCTGGCATATTAAATGACATCATTTCCACAATTAACTCAATGAATACTTCTTGCTTTGAGTTCTCTTCTTGGGAGTGAGAATATTCAGTGTACTGTTTATAAAAAACTAGAGGCCTGGTGCATAAAAATTCATGCACTGGAGAGAGGGGTCCCTCAGCCTGACCTGTCACCTCTCAGCCTGAGGTGACCAGGTGATCAGGGAAAGAGAGGTGACTGGGTAATCAGGGGAAGGCAATGCCCCCATCACATCTCTGCTGCTGCCACTGCCGGCAGCACAAGCCTTGGCTGGCCCTGGCTACCTGAGCCTTGGGAAGCCCTGGTTGGCTGGGCAGCTGACATCCGAGGCTTGCCTGCACCTCAGACCAGCCCTGGGTTGCTGGGAGGACTGGGGGACTCCATAGGTGGCAAACAGAGCAGCCAGATATACCTGGGGGCGGGCTCGGCCATACCACATGCCTGCCACCCTAGTGGTGCCGAGGGGACTGGGTGCCACCATCTTATAGCTGTGGGTACTGCCATCTTTGAGGGCGTGGCAACCAATTAGCATATTCCCTCCTGTTGGCTGTGGACGCCGCCACCTTGGTCAGGGTGTGATGGTCAATTAGCATATTCCCTCTTTATTAGATAGGATGACAAGCCAAGCAGAAGGAGAAAAAATAACATTGACCTCCCAATTCCACTCTTAACTTCTTGATACACAAGACAGACTGTGGGTACCTCATCTATAAAAATAAATTTAAAAACTGTCTTACATATTCTTACATATCTAAGAATATTGAGAGAATCATATGCGTTATTACCTGCGTGAGGATTAAAGGCTCCATTAATGTAACTTTTGTGGTTATTATAATGACTGGTGCTTCCAATAGCTTCAAAGATAATAAATGCAACAAGCTGTGTAACTGACATGTATTCTACCATCTTCCAGTTGACTGTCTTTCTAAATATAGCACCAGACCCATAGGTCTATCAGTGGGTTGAGCCTTTAGTTTCTAGAACAAGTGCAATGCAAACATTTCACATCATTGAATCATGAAGGGCAGAGAGTATTTTTCCAAAGTATTTTTCTGGGAATAATTATGAAGGATCATCTTCCAGGTGAATAGCTATGACCTTGTACTTCCAGGACAAATAGAACTGTGTTTTATATACTGGTCCTACTGAAGATGTAATTTCAAGGACAATGACTTATCACTCTGCGCATGGCAGGCGGAACAATAACCCTTGCTTAACCCAATGATCCGTGCATAATCTTCCCCCTGGCAACTATTTGAAGACAAGAAAGAAACAGTTTGGTTTCCAGTTTTCTTTTACTTAAGAAACCTATGCTGCAGGCCAGAAGTTTGCCATAATTTGCACAGATTTGTTATTTTTAACCAGAGGTGTTCTTAAAGCATAAAGCAATGAACACACTCATGGCAACAAGCCACAAGCAGCAGAATCAAATCTTAACACTATGGACGTTTTGAATCTAGAGCTTAAATGAATTTCCTTTCAATCTCAAAAAGATAGCAATCACCTTCACTCTGTTTCAGAATTTAAAGGAACAGGAAGAGCCAAAACCGGTTTGGCTCAATGGATAAAAGCGTTGGCTTGAGGACTGAAGGGTCCCGGGTTCGATTCCGGTCAAGGGCATGTACCTTGGTTGCAGGCATATCTCCAGTAGGGGGTGTGCAGGAGGCAGCTGATCGATGACTCTCTCTCATCAATGTTTCTAACTCTCTATCTCTCTCCCTTCCTCTCTGTACAAAATCAATAAAATATATTAAATAAATAAATAAATAAATAAATAAATAAATAAATAAAAAACAAAATAAAATAAAGGAACAGGAAGAGCAGAACACCCATTCGGTCCCATGACTATCATGTCTGTCACTAGCAAAACTGAGATTTAAAATAAATTGAGTCAAACACTGAAAATGAGCAATGGCCATTTAAAGATTTATCTAAGGATTGTAATTCTGTGTTCATGACAGGGGAGAATAATTCATGGCTTAATTTGAAGTCTCATCCTGGGTTTTAAAAGAGAAAGTTGGACAAAATACCTAGAACAGGTGTCAGTTACATTAAACCACAGTATCATTGAGATATCAGGACAAAGTTGTTGTCAATATTAAATGATCTGAAAAATTAATCAAAAACATTTATCAGTGACAAAAAGAAAACAGATATGTATAGAATTTGTTCATTTTGTTTGTGTTTTTGGGGGGAGTTTTGTTGTTGTTGTTGTCAATCCTCACGCGAGGATAACATCAATTGGTTACCTCCCACATATGCCCTCACCGGGGATCTAACTCAGGTATGTGTCCTTGACTGGGAATAGAACACTCAACCCTTCAATGTGTAGGCTGAAGCTCAAATCACTGAGCAACATCAGCCAGGGCAGCTATGTATAGGTTTTTGAAATTAAGTATATCAAATAACCAAGCACTGATATGGACTAAGATGTCCCTACTGCTATGGTGGACATAATTACTCACTGCTATCAAACACTGAGTGGCACCTTTAAAGAAACGATATTGATTTCCGAGTCACTTATTATGTACTATAGACAGCAATTCTTCCAAAACACTGAACATGCTTTTCAAACAGACAAAGTATGCTCTGGCCTTCTGATGGTGTTAATTAATTCCAGGGAGGAATCATTTTTAATTCTCTCTAGTGAGAGAGTTCCGTTATTGCATTTCAGTTTCATTTAAAACCCCTTTTCAAGAACTGTGTCTAATGGACCTTCAGAGCATCTCTGGGCAGCTCTAACTTACATAACCTCATTTTTCAAAACTGTTCATTACTTTCTCCTCCTCTTAGCATGCTCTCGCTCCAGCTTGGGGCCTCCCTGGGGGACGTGGCTGCCTGCTTTGGTAATACAGTAGTGCTGCCTTTGAGACTTTTTCCCATTTCTAAATGGAGTGTGCAGAATATGAGGGGGGTAGGGGCAATGCTCCTTAACGCTGCTGATTGGCAATGAAATCAGAATCTGCCAGTGAAAATAGCCTACAATCATATCTAGCCAGGATATTACCCAGGGCACGTGTGGGAGAAATAAAAGGAACTAATGGAAAATGACAAAAAAAAAGAGGGTTTTATTTCTGCATCCAATACAGAAAAGAGCAAAAGGGGAAAAAATAAATATTCAAGTATACTTTTAAAATCAATACAGTTAAAAACAAGAATTATGAAGTATGCTATCAAATCATCTTACATTCTATTTTAAATTCTCCAACAAGGAATTTAAGGTGGCTTCATTTAAACAGCATACTTCATAATTTTGCTAAACAGAGACTAAACCCTGTTTAGGCTGCAGGGTAATATACATTGGAACACCCCACTTCTCTGCTCAGTGAAGCTGAACACTATTTGCAAATTCTGGCTTGAAGCACAACTTTTTAAAGCAAAATAAAATTATAGTTACACCAATTCTCATACACCATATTTTAATACAAATATGTATTTAAAGCCATACATATTTGGTTGCACACAAATGAAATAAGAGAAAAATATTATTATCTAACTTCATAGTTGTATGTATAAAAAGTCATCATTATTTTTTAATAATTTCTAACTAAAACTAAAAGAGCCTGTTAGTTTTTCTATTTTTTTCTCATATACATAAAGCTTAAACTTGGTTACAAATACTTAAGACATATTGAAAAGCCATCAGGCAATGTAAGTTAGAAATAATGTTTCACTCAGTCACACAATCTTTTCCCCAAATTATTAAATATGTAGAATTTCAAATTATATTTAATCATCAATGCATGTGCATCAGGTACAGCACAATGTATGTATTCATGAATCCCTGACTTGAAGATGCACACAGGAAGGACTGAACATCCACCAAGCATTTCCATACGCCATGAGGAGATGGAGAAGCAGAGACAATGCCCAGCTCGGCCACATACAAGCCAAATGATCTGGACACATTCTTCAAACCTCTCACATTCCGTGTTCCCATGCATAAAATGAAAGTGGTAACAATTAGCCACAAGGTTGTCGAGGATTAAATGATAATGAAGGCCAACCATGTCAAACTCAAAGGCTAACACGGGCCAAATAAATGAGGCATGTGGCCTGCGAGTTTGACATGCTTGATGTACACAAAGCACCTCACTTAATAAATGGTTTCTGTTCCTTTCTTGTTTAAGAAGAAAAACAGCCAAAGCCGGTTTGGCTCAGTGGTAGAGCGTCGGTCTGCGGACTGAAGGGTCCCAGGTTCGATTCTAGTCAAGGGCATGTACATTGGTTGCGGGTACATCTCCGGTAGGGGGTGTGCAAGAGGCAGCTGGTCGATGTTTCTAGCTCTCTATCTCTCTCCCTTCCTCTCTGTAAAAAATCAATAAAATATATTAAAGAAGAAAAACAAACATCGAGAGATACTGGATGCTCTTTTGATGTCCATAATTTGCTTTAAATTCATTAGCAATGATTATGTGAGATTTTGTGTGTATGTACAGGTTTAATATGCCACTAAGGAGCAGACAGTTGCACACACTCCCCTCCCCCGGGGTAATTAGGAAGCCCTCCTCCACATGTGGCATCATAGTGCTGCAGAGATCTTCACTTCTATCAATTGTGTGGGGCTTTGCCAATGTTAGCAATGCACTTTCACTGGTGAAATTAGTAGCTGGTGAAATTAATCAGCACAGCAAATATTAGATATGGATTGTAGTTAGTGGTATTCAGGATATGAGTATCTACAGCAATTTTCTAAAGACACTTCCCCAAACCTTGCTTAAGGTACAAAAATCTAGCAAGTTCCAAATATATACCCTTAGAAATGGACACTGAGGCTGTCCAATCCTGCCATGAAGTCAAAAAATTATGATTACCTGATGCCCACCACAAGAACAAAGAAATTCTACTTCTGAAATATTGAGGGATGTTTAGGTCATCTAAAACAAAGAGAGCTTAGACTTCAAGAAGCTTACTGAACAGAGCCTCTGAATTATTTGATTCAGTGTCCCAATAAATTGGATCCAATGTCCCAATAAATATTTGTTCAAATAAAAGTCTTTATATGTAGCAGAATTTTGTCTGAAATCTGCTTTCATTAAAACCAAATGGGAAGTTATAGGAAAGTAGTCAATTCCCATTTACTATAAACTATTTCAAACTTTTTGGAATCTATTGTAATGTACCTAAGAGCTATTATGTAGTTGTGTGTGACCAAATTGGCTTAGGTCAGTTTGCTAGCCTTTTTTTCTAGTTAAAAAAATATATTAACTAAGACTCATAGTTAATTAAATCCTATTTAATGCATGGACACACAGAATAACTTTAAAAAGTGGAAATAAAGTAAAATTAGAAATTCAAAGAATGCAATTTTAAAAAATGATAATATTCAAGCCCCAGTCGGTTTTGCTCAGTGGATAGAGCATCAGCCCTCAACTGAAGAGTCCTGGGTTCAATTCTTAACAAGGGTACATACTTCAGTTATAGGCTTGATCCCTGGCCATTGTTGGGGCTCTTGTGTGAGGCGACCAATCTATGTGTCTCTCTCACATGGTTGTTTCTCTCTGTGTGTCTCTCCCCGACCCTTCTACTTTCTCTAAAAAGCAAGGATTAAAAAATAATAATTAAAAAAATAAATGATAATATTCAGACTGGTATACTGCTATTATAATTTTAGAGTAATACAATTTTCTGAAGAGATAATGGGTGAAATTTATCAAGAGCCTTAAAAATAAATGTTCCACCAATAAGCACATGAAAAGATGCTCAACATTATAAGACACCAGGATAAGGCATTTGGTTTTGATAAACCACAGTGAAAAATCACTTCATACCTACTAGGATGACTATAATAAAAAGGATATTATAGTATTAGCAAAGATGTGAAGAAATTAGAACATTCATACAATGCTAATAGAGTAAAATAGGGCAGCCATTTTCAGTTTCTCAAAAGGTTAAACATTAGAGTTACCATATGACTCAGCAATTCTACTCCTTGGTATATATATTAAAAAAAAAAACAAAAAAAAAACTTTATGTTCACACAAAAACATATGTGAATGTTCATAGCAGCATAATTCATACATAGTTAAGAAGTGGAAACAATGCAAATGTTCATCACTGAAGATTAGATAAATAAAATGTGATAGATACATATCATGAAATATTTGGCCACAAAAGGAAATGAGGTAATACTGATACAAGCCACACTGTGGACAAATCTTGAAAACATTATATTAACTGGGGGAAAAAGCCAGTTGTAAAGAATCACATATTGTATGATTCCAATTATATGAATTTCCCATAGATAAATCCATAGACGGTAGTCTGAGAGATCTGGAGGCAAATGGAGAGTTACTGCTAATAGGTGATTAAATGTTCTAAAATTGAGTGTGGTGATAGTTATACATCTCTACAAATATACTGAAAATGATTACATTTTAAATGGGTGAATTGTATGGTATGTGAAATATTTGTCAATAAGACTGTCATAAAAAATTAACTTTCAAACTCTTTGACCCAGTAATTCTAGACATCAGTTTGAACCATAAGAAATTACCAATGTTTTTAGCTTACGAAACAGCAATTCAATATAGCTATCTTAAGATGTGGCCGAAGATTTATTTATAAAGAAGTTCATTCATTATAATTTTATAACATGATTTTAGAAATAACCTACAAACTAAGGAATAAAATAATTAAACTATTACATAATTACATAGTAAATATAATATAAACATATAAATTGCATCCTTGAAGAATTGCTTAAAGCATGATAAAATACTATGTGTACTACTTGATGCAAATTATTGAAATATACCTTTATTTATAGGTAAAAATAAATTAGGATAAAGAAATTCACCAAAAATTCTAACAGCATTATCTCTGAAAGTTAAGGTTGTGGGTGATTTTGGTTTTTGCAAATTTTTATGAGCTTGTGTTACTTTGATAATTAGAAAATAATCTTATCATAAAAGGAAAGGAAAATAAACCAAGAAAGATAGAGATGCTCAACTCAAAGATAGCTAAGTATACTTGGAATTCTACTGAATTTCACTTTTAATAAAAAATAATTTGATTTAAGTTTTCAAAATTCCAATTCAAGTATTTCAGCATTCTGAGATAAAAAGAAGCAACACTAAACTAGTTATTCAAAGAAGACAGTTGTAATCTTAATTTGAAATCTCCAGTAAACAAGAACCTACAACACCCTGTCCTAGTTCTTCAATGATAATTCTTTCTGCCAACAAGTGCTTATTTATTTCAAAGCTGTGATTGCAAATCATCCAAGCCCTGTACAAGTCAGAGATAGAATTTATAAGACAGGTTTTTGCTCATTTTTGCATTTTTAGAAGTGGCTTGACACTTCTTGCAGAAAAGTTTATTTCATTTTCTGCCAACAATTAAAAGCCATGGGTGTAATGGCCCCTGAATGTCAGAATGCACCAAACTCCTCTTAGGCTCTACAGCTGTAGTTCTCAACCTGTGGGTTGCAAAAGACCATCGGAAAACACAGATATTTACATTACGATTCATAACAGTAGCAAAATTACAGTTATGAAGTAGCAATGAAAATAATTTTATGTTGGGGGTCACCACAACATGAGGAACTGTATTAAAGGTTGCGGCATTAGAAAGGCTGAGAACCACTGGTCTAGAGGGAAGCACACCTTCAGTGAACGGCTGGAGTTCAGTGGAAGAAATGGACTCAGTTGAAGAGTTCATCAGTTTATCATAGCTATTTTAGAGAGCACTTTGGAGCAAATCTTACTCTCTAATAAAAGATCCTATTCTACCTAAACCCTTTTTGATATTATCTAGATTTAATTAAGCACAATCACATGAATAAAAGCTACAGAAAAAAATGTTGGATTATCTCAATTTTTAAAATTATATATAGCTAATCACTACTTGAAGTTATGTTATTTACTTACACATTTACTTTGTTTATTGTCTGTCTTCACCACAAAAATGTAAACTCTGAGAGGGCAGGAATTTTTGTCTATCTTATTCATCAGTTTAACCCCAATACTTAGAATAGTACTTCGAAAAAAAGTAGGTAGAAACACAATAAACAGTGAATGAATGCATGGTTTTCCACATAATAAAACACTATTCAGCCATTTAAAATGATGTTTGTATCCATGGTCACTCAAAATCTTCCCCATTTTGTTTTGCAACAGTTATAGTCCTATAACTAATGAAGTTTATTAGTTCATGAACCTGGTGAATGCAGATTACCTGACAATGTTCTACAAATATATGAAAAGAGATAGAAAGGATGCTATATCTAAACACTTATCATTTCCTTGATAACTCTTACAAACATAAAAAGAGATGTTAAGGAAGCAGGGAATTACAAATGCCAGCATTTTAACCATCTGAGGACATCAGGATTTTCACAAGGGGCCTGTAAATCTGCAGCCATAGTGCATATTATTTGCATCTGAAATACAAAATACACTGTGTAGATATTGCCCTTCATTTTGTCAATTGTTGTGTTAATGATTTTTTAAAATTCCTGAATATTTGGTCATTATTTATTTTCTCCATGAATGGTTAGTCAAAAATCTAACTGCAGTCACTGGAGACAGCAGGAAAAAAAAAGTTAAACTATAAAATATTAAGAACTACTATTAAGGACAAATAACAATCACTGTCAGAATAGTCCTACTTACGGTAAGTCTGAGATGACAGAATTTAATTGAAGCCTTGAAAGAGTGTGAAGAAGAGGAGGATTTTGTGCAATTAGGTAAGAATGTAAGTAAAGGTATGTCAGTGGGCAGCACAAGACCAAATCAGGAGAAGGGTAACCAGTTCTTGAATGTTAACCCAAAGCTGGGCCCCGGCAGGCAGCCTTTCCTTCTTACCCCGAGGTTAGACTCTAGCTGGGGAGGAGGAAGAGAACAGAAGTCTACAATATTTCTTCTCCAACAGAAAATCTCCTGATGTTTAAACTGAGTTCTGACAGATACAGTGTTGGGAATAGTCTTGTAAATCTTGCTTGTTTCAAATCTCCTGGTCAGAGATAGGCCAGTGGACATACAGAACATGAACAATGGGTCTCTGAGGCTCTTGGATTTTCATGGTGACTATATGGGACCCAGGGAGTAGCTGTTAAAAGGCAGAGTGCAATGACTAGACAGTTTAAAAGTGTTGCAATCAACAAGTGACGAGAATTCGATCCAAATTTTTCCAGGACTGAAATCTTACTGGTCAAATATAACTTACAATTATGAGCCATCTATCGAGACTCTTAAAACCTTTTTGCTAAACACTGGTTATTAATTACAATTTTATTGCAACAGATTTGCAAATCTGAGTTAATTGCAATAGAGGCAGAAAAATGCTAAGAACCCAAAGGCCACTTCTTATAAGTAGTTAATTCACTGCTTGTTTAGCATTTGAATATCCAAAAGACAATGGAGTATAATTGAAAAGCACATGAATTTGCCTGACAGAGTGGTTGTAATCCCACTACCACATATATAACAAGCTTTTTAAACAACTTTTTAAAAAGCTTTATCTTTATTGTTTAAAGTATTACAGATGTCCTCTTTCTTTCCCCATTAATCCTTTCCACCAGCAGAAGGCAGCTAATCAGTGATTCTCTCTTGTCATTGATGTTTCTATCTCTCTCTCCCTCTCCCTTCCTCTCTGAAATCAAAACAAATATATACTTTTTTAAAGAAAAATCAATCTCATGCCAGTCAAATTCCATGCAAGTCACATATCTGTGAGCTGCATTCAGTCTTCTGGGACCAGTAATTTGTAACTCCTATGAGCATGATGTATTCAGCATCCATTCTCCTAACTAAAATGAATTGAATTTCTTTTGCAGCTTTGACATCTCACCAGGATCCTGGGCTTTGCACAGTCAGGAACAACTTAAAAATGTAAGGCCAAGTGTTTGTAAAATCTTCTGAGTCTCAGCCCTGTTGCAAATAACAAGACTCTAGCTTCTGTGATACGCATTAGCATCATCCATGCACTTTCCTTAACACCAATGGGCAGGGCAGGGTCACCCATAACAGGTTCCTGGGATGGGGCCAGTCCGGAGGCAGCCAAGCTCAGTTGCTGCATCCCAGCTATGCAGAGTGCCTGAACATGTTGACAGCAAAGAGAGCAGAAAGATAGCTGAACACTCCAAATAATGCACTGGAGAGAGGTGAGCATAGGCTAAAGAAACCCTATAGAGATTAGACAAAGAACAACTTCAAGCCACAACTACGTGTACGTCAGACTTGGAAAGTAATTGCAGTGCACATATTCTTCGTGCAACACGGCAGTAAGAAATGGCTCCTTGGGGCCCAGGGATAGGCAGCCTGCATAAGAGCCTGTGCTCATTTCCAGATACCGGGTTTCATCTGAAGTGCCCGTACATCTTAATAGGTAACAAGTGTCTGCTCCCATCCAGGCCTCATTATTTTATTCTGCAAAAGATACCTCCCTTCTCTCACCCAGGAATAATGAAATGACAAATTAATTGAATCTCATACCACCCCAGTCAGCTAGCTTGTACATATCACCGGAAAACAGGCACATTTGCTGCAAACCCATGAAGTGAAACAGGAAATTCCAATCATCTCTTCTGTATGACCTGCCTTTGGGTGCACTTACAACATGAATTAGCAAACACGTAATTTGTTGGGATGTAACTTAAATTATTAACATGTGCACATGACAGACTATATTTCATACAATACTCTAACCACTTCGATTAAATTATTGCTAATTATGCAAAAACTTTAAAGAGCATAATGATTTTAATGTCATTAAAAGGGAAGTTTGGCTTTGAAATAGACCATGAGATTTCATGAACCATATTGAATGATAATTAGTACTACTCTAAGCACTTTCCATCTATTATCTATTTTACTCTTCACAACAACCCTGTTATGGAAGTTCTAAAGTAAAAAGGGATTGATTGCCCTGGCCAGGTGGCTCAGTTATTTGAAGCATCATCCTATCCACCAAGAGGCTGTGGGTTCGATTCCAGTTCAGGGCACATACCTAGGTTGTGTGTTCCATCCTAGTCAGGGTGCTTACGGGAGGCACCGATCAATGTTTCTCTCTAACATCAATATTTCTCTCTCGATCTCTCTCCGTAAAATCAATAAATATATCCCCAGGTGAGAATTTTTTTTAAAAAAGGATTGAGCAGCCCTAACCCTTTGGCTCAGTAGATAAGAGCGTTGGCCTTTGGACTCAATGGACCCAGGTTCAATTCCAGTCAAGGGCATATACCTTGGTTGCAGGCACATCCCCAGTAGGGGGTGTGCAGGAGGTAGCTGATTGATGTTTCTCTCGTCAATGTTTCTAACTCTCTCCCTCTCCAAAAAATCAATTATATATATATATTTTTAAGGTTTGAGCAGCTTGCTCAAGGACAGCAGGATGAAGGCTGAATCTGCCTTGAAGGCCATCTGATCTGAAGCCCTTACCTAACACTAAGCACCAGGCTTCCACTTCCCTTCCTTGTTTTCTTACTTGTAGGTAACACTGAAACTACTATTGCTGGAATTTCTACTGGTGTATGTGGGAGAAGGTTGTTTGAAGCTTGCCTGGCTGACTAAGGAAAAGTAATTTGAGTTTCAAAATGTGAATTGAATGAAGATGGCAGCACTCTGCAAGAATAGGTACCTGTGTGCTACTACCATTAGAAATAGAATCAATATTTCTGAAAGCTATTTGGTAACGTGAAATGAGAGCTATAAACCTCTTCTTGCCCTTTGGCTCAGTAATTTCAGTCTTTGGAGTATACTCCAAGGAAATAACATAAAAGATAAAGGTAATTTGTTCCAGATGTTCATTCAGGGGCTATTTGTATTTGTGAAAACTGGAAACAACCCAAATTTCCAGTAATAGGACAATGACTAAGCAAACGAGGCCATGTAGAAAAAGAAAAAGAGAGAAAACTTTATAATCCCTAGAAATAGCACTGTAGACTACACTGATGTGTAGATATATATGCAAGAAATAACTTCACATTAAAAAGTAGAATACAAATCAGTGGAAGCATAACCTTGTACAATCAAGTAAGACAGTGCATACATTAACAATCACACAAGAGAACTGTGAATTTATAAAGAAGTGTATCTCTCAATTCATTGTTGAAATTCCAAAGGTGGAACTGGCATATAGATTATGATTAATAAAAACCTACAGACTTAAATTTGTACAGAGATTTTTGTTTTTTAATCCTTACCCGAGGATATTTTTCCATTGATTTTTCAGAGAGAGTGGAGGAGAGAGGGCCCACAACAGAAGTACATGCCCTTGCCAGGAATTTGGTCTGGGACCCTTCGGTCTGCAGTCTGATGCTCTATCCACTGAGCAAGCCAGCTAGGGCTATACAGAGGTAATTTTTTAACTGAGACCTGACTATATCTCACATGTATTAATGGGATGTCAGTAAAAGCTAATCTTTTATAAGGACTTACTATGTGCTAGGCACTCTTCCAAGTCCTTCCCCTGTAATCATTTAATCCCATTATTATTATTATTATTATTATTATTATTATTATTATTACCTATCTCCTAAGAGGAGGCAATTGGAGCACAGGGAGGCTAAATAACTTGCCTGTGGTTACAGAGGCTCTAGCCAAGGTAAAATTTCAACCCTGGTAGACACACATTTGGCCTGTATGCCACCATTATGACACAACACCTTCTCTTACTTGAAAGAAGTATCTAGTGCCTGTTCTTTCCAGTTAATGATTTCTAGGTTTTGCACTTTTCCTCCTCACCTCCTGTTCGTTTTATCTATCAATATAATAATAAAAGGGTAATATGCTAATTAGACTGGACATCTTCTGGACATCCTTCCTGATGCAGCTGGGACAAGAGGGAAGCCAGCCTGGGTCCCAGATGCCAGAGGGAAACCGGTGCCAGCAACCGAAAGAAGGAGGGCCTACTCTTGCATGAATTTTTGTGCATCAGGCCTCTAGTAATATATAGATTCCTTGCAGAAAAGAACAATTACCAGGTAAAGAATTTGAGAAAAACACAATCTGCCTGCCCTAACTGGTAAGGCTTCTTCTGAGAAGTGAGACTAGAGTAAGGTTTTTTAATCAGGAGAGGGAATTGGAAAGGTTGGGAAATAGAATGCCACTGTGGGAACATGGGATTCTTACAGAGGAGAAAAACGCGTTTGGAGCAAGGAAATACTCAAATGAGGTTGAATCTAAGAAATAACTTGCCTGGAGATAAATAATAAAAATAGAAGAACCTTTATAAATTCGTTGGAGAAAATGAAGTTCAAAAATAAAAATGTATGTCCTACACTTGCCTTCTTTCTTATATTATTTAAAAGTATTTGTCATGTATGGTCTTATTTAACTCTCATGCTGTAGAATGGTGGATAGCATAATTAACAGGTGAAGAAACCGAGAGTCAGAGAGTAAGTGGCTCACCCAAAGCAGGGTGCTTGTCCTTAGCCAAGCATGAACTCAGCAGAGCTAAACATTGATGCTGTTCAAGATAGGTACAAACCCCTGCACAGACTATGCAGAGCTCATGAAACCCTAGCTCATAAGTATAAATCCACTGAAAAATTTCAGAAAACAAATCTAACATGAATGAAATCAGAAATTAGAATTAAAAAAATAATGGGATCTGACTCAATAACAAGGGCAGAGTGAAGGCAGGACTACATCTAAGTATTATGTTTGGAAGATGCCATAGGCATGTAGTTGTTTGTGGAAAGGCACACAGCTCACATCTTTCTATCCAAATCCCTATAAGAGGCACATTATTACAGGGCTCTCTCATCTTTTGTACAAAACCCACAAAAGGAAATTTTTACATCCCATGGAAACATTTGCACAGTGACTTACATTTTATCAGTTTCTACATTCCTCACCTTCTCACCTGAGATGTCTTATGAAGGCCTATCATTTCTTCAGAATTCAGATCAAATGCCATCTCTTTCAAGAGCCTTTTAAGATTCTTCAACTGAAACTAATCCTCCTTTTCCTAGGCACCCATAGCCTGTCCTGGACATTTCATTGCTGAACCTACCTCTGGCTTGCGCAGCTCCAGGATGGAGAAACACGTTTGAGATTTCTCTCTATGCTTCCATGACACCAACACACATGCCTTGCACATTTTCCTCATTCACTGAATTGGTAGGAAATTGTCTGAGGCCCTATCAGGCTCTATAGGTTTATAAACCTTTTCTAGGATTTGGGCTGTTCAAATTCAACTACAGAAATGATCTTAATAAAGGACTCTCTTCACTTAAAAATCTTGTTTCCTTATAATCATATGTTATGTTGACCTTTTGTACCAGATATTTGCATTAATTTAATTAGTAATTAGCATTGGCAAATAGCTACCTCATATCTATAAGGTTAAATTATAAAGTGTCTTTTTTTTCAAGGTAATATATTCTTTAATTTTGTACATTTTTTATTGTTTAAAATATTACATATGTCTCCTTTTTCCCCCAATTGACACCCCTTCCAGCCACTCCCACCCACAAGGGCAAGCCCCAGTGTCTGTGTCCATTGGTTATGCTAATATGCATGCCTAAATGTCCTTTGGTTGATCTCTAACACCCCCCCTCCCCCACTTCCTCTGAGGTTGGATAGTCTGTTCAGTGCTACCTTGTCTCTGGATCTATTTTTGTTCACCAGTTTATGTTGATCATTATATCCCACAAATGGGTGAGATCATGTGATGTTTATCTTTCTCCAACTGGCTTATTTTGCTTAGCATAATGCTCTCTAGTTCCACCCATGCTGTTGCAAATGGTAAAAGTTCCTTCTTTTTTATAGCAGCGTAGGATTCTATTGTGTAGATGTACCACTGTTTTTTATGTTTTGTTTTTTATTTCTTTATTGATTATGTTATCATATAATTGTCCTCATCCCCTCATTCCCATCCCAAACCCCTCCTCACATATGCCCCCACCCCCTGCTGTCCATGACCACTGGTTAGGCTTATATGCATGCACACCACTCATCTGCTGATGGGCATTTAAGCTGTTTCCAAATCTTAGCTATTGTTAATTGTGCTGCTATGAACATAGGGGTGTAAAGTGTCTTTTTTAATCAAATAGGATTATGGCATTCATTAAAATTAAACAAACTAATTTGAGATTTGCTTTTACCACAAATTTTAAAAATATCCCACCCGATTCTATTTTATCTGAAGGTAAGAGCTTTAAAACCAGAACTTCAGCTCTTGGAAAAGTCTCTTGTAATATGAGATGGGGAATAAGCTACTGGTAAAAGAACTTCAAATTTATGTACAAAAAGTACATCACTTCTACCAAGGTCAATTGCTCTTCAGGAATAAAAATAATGTTTTTTATTAGCAATTTGAAATAATAATTAATATTCATTTAATTAGGGCTTTTATATAAGAACTGAGAAAACAGTTCTTTGTAGTTGTTATAAAAATATAACTGAAAGTGCTGAGTTTCTGAAACACAGTAATCTTTCTATCTCCCCTGTTTTCCATTGAACCACGTGTGGTAATGATGTGATCCGTGATTGAAAAGCTTATTTAGTATAAGGAAGATAAAGACCAGGGATAATAAGAATATTATGGAGGCTTGTTATGAAAAGCAAGCTAAGAAAAAGACTAAGTAATTATTTTCAATTATACCACATTCTGTAAAATATAAAAAGCTCCCATTACATTTTGTATAACATGAGAAAAAGCTCTTTGATTCATGAATGGGGTAATCCAACAGCTATTCACACAATTTCTGTCCTTTTCGGGGAGAATAACAATCAGTAACCAAGAAGGAGAATGAAAGTCACAAAAGGCATGAAATCTTACTTTTTCATCATCTTCAGTAAATGGAGCACCTTCAGGAATCTTATTTATCGCTTGGGCCACACCAATAATCTCACCATCACTGCTTCTGATAGGCATGCACAATAGTGATTTTGTCTTGTATCCAGTTAGCTTGTCGATTTCATCATTGAATCTTCTATCCTAAAAATAAGACAGAGAGAGAGTATTAACTGCAATATGCAATCAGAAAGGAGAGAGAAATGTACAAGGGTGGGTAAAAGTAGGTTTACAGTTGTGACTACATGAAATAGTTAATAAAGCTATTGCAATAATCATAACCTGCATGTCTTTTACCATACAAACAGCTATAAGTCTATTTTTCCTACCCCTGTATTTCTGTGTAAGGTACCTTATCAAGTGCAACTTTAGCCTACAAATTTTTAATAACAATAACAGAATTGACTTCATGTTGAATTCACTAAAGAAATATAAATGAAAACAAATCACTACCATAATTGTTAGCCAACAGAGGAACTTTAATCCTGACTACATGTCAAAATTGGGGAGGGGACAAGTGTTTTTAAAGGAACTCCACACTATGTTATTTATTAAAATGTGTTATTTCATATAGATACTTGGCTATGAAGTATCATATAAAAATACATAATAAATATATATTAAGCACTATGAAAAAATATTCAGAAAAACACTACTTTACTTTTTAGTCAAATGATTCAGTAAAAAACAAACCTCTGAGCCCATAGTGATACTTTTAAAATAATTTTTAAAAGTGCAGTGGGGAAGAAAGAGTTAAAATGCTTCTTTTTAGAATGTCAGTTAAAAAATGTAGAAGGAATGGTGAAATTACATAATACCTATTTATTGTAACTACCAAAATAATAATAGATACAAGGCAGTACCATCAATACAGGCTAATACCATTGGATGAAAGTTTGTTGTTAAACAGGATATTAACATAATCTCATTGTGACACCCTAAAGATTCCTTATTAAATTCAAAAGGAAAGATGTCTTTATCATGAAGAGATTAGTAGACACCACCTTAAACAAGTAACATCATCATTAATGAGACAAAAGAAGATTTTGTACCTCCTGATGAGATCCCATGGAAAGGACACAACATCACCAAGAAAACTAAGAAAAATGCAGGCTGTTGGTCATTCAAAATCCTGACCTGGACTATTCACAAATGTCAATATAGTGAGAGATGAAAAATATTTAAAATAAAAATAAAATAAAGCATGCGAGCTGTGCTGGTGTAAAGAAGACTGAAGAGATTTGGAATCTGAATAAAATGTGTAATCCTTCATTGAAAAATGTTACACAATTCTTGGAAGGGACAATTAGAGAAATTTGAACATAGACTTTCTGTTAGGAAATATCAACTTTCTCTCAGAAAACAGAACAAGTAAAGCTGTGGCTTGAATCATGAATAAGAATTGCCAAAGAATGGTAGAAAGAACTTTCCAGGAGGTCCTGAAGCAGAAATAAGCAAGTTCCCCAAATTAAAAGGTCAATGTGGTGAGAGCATACACAGTAAAGGGGAGAATGGGAGAGATGCCAATCTTACAGGCTTGGGAAAGAGTTATATTCATCCTAAATTCAATAAAAAACCATTAAAGATCTTAAAACAGAGGATTGCATGACTCATTATCCAGCACTCAGCATTTTCTTAAATTATCTTATTAGTTCATTTGTTCCCTTCCAACCAGTAGGTATGACTTAAGACAATAGAGATTTTGTCTCTCTTGTTCACTGCTTCATACAGACATATTGGTAAGTGCTTTATGATATTTTTTAAAATAACAGTGTGTTTTTTAAGATGGTATGTACTGCAATTATACAAAATATAGAAAAGTTGAAAAGGCCCGACGGCCCTGAATTTCATGCCTTGGTATATATTTAGAGACACTGCACATGTACGGAAGTCAGATACACAAATGTTTACTGCAACATCAATTATGAAAAGAAAAAGTTGAAAACCTTTGAATGTTGGTCAGTAGAAAAAGAAACAAATTATGATCTTTTGTTTAGATAGCATAATACACAATGTAAATGATAAACAAGCTACTTGTATTATCATAAACAAGTATCAAAGCATGTTACGTGAAACAAACAAGTTGCAATCTGATAACCTCTTTATAATAGTACCAATATTTTAAAACAACACTAAGTATTATATATTGATTCAAATATGAAGCAAAATTATAAAGCATGCATGGGAATAATAAACTCTAAATGTATATAAGTGGTTACCTCTAGGGAGGAAGAGAGGAAATGGCATCAGGGGGAGGGAGAGAGGAGGCTTGAATGTTAACACAAACTTTCCTTCTTTAAAAATAAACAACTGAAGCAAATAAGCACAATGTTAAGATTTTATAAACATAGGTGGTCTATTCTTATCTAAACGTTTGAAACATATTTTAATAAAAATTTAAAGCCCATTTTTTTAAAAATTAAGAACTTTGTGGAAAATGACACATAATTGGAATAGGGGAATCCAGTTAGGACATTTCAGTGATCCAGGTAAAGTGAGGGGTTGGTCTGGGTTAGAAGAAAGGCAATGGAGGTAAGGAGAATTAGATGAATATATTGAAAATTAAGTCTATATTATTTCCTGATGGATGATTAGTTGGGGATGGAAGACTAGAGACAGAAGAATGAATCTCAGGGTTTTAATTTGAGAAACGGTATAGATGGAAATGCCATTTACTGGGATGGGGAGAATGAGATGAAGGTGAAAGTCTATATATAAAGACAAGAAGGCTGGACCTAAATAGAATATTTTCAAAAGAAGACAGAAGGAAGGCCAAAAGGCACATGAAAACATGCTCAAAGTCACTAATTGTCCAAGAGGTGCAAATCAAAACAACAATGCGGTACCATCTCACTCCTGTCAGAATGGCCACCATCAACAAATCAACAAACGACAAGTGTTGGCGAGGTTGCGAAGAAAAAGGAACCCTCGTGCACTGCTGGTGGGAATGCAGACTGGTGCAACCACTGTGGAGAACAGTGTGGAGTTTCCTCAAAAAATTGAAAATAGAACTCCCATTTGACCCAGTAATCCCACTCCTAGGAATATATCCCAAGAAACTAGAAACACCAATCAGAAAGGATATATGCACCCCTATGTTCATAGCAGCACAATATACAATAGCCAGAATTTGGAAACAGCCTAGGTGCCCGTCAGCAGATGATTGGATCCAAAAACTATGGTACATCTACACAATGGAATACTATGCTGCCATAAAAAAGAAGGAATTCTCATCATTTGCAGCAACCTGGATGGAATTGGAGAACATCATGCTGAGTGAAATAAGCCAATCAATGAAAGAGAAATACCACATGACCTCACTCATTTGTGGATGATAAAGAACATTATAAATTGATGAACCAAGAGACAGATATAGAGACAGTAAAGCAACACGCAGACTGTCAAATTACAGTGGGGAGGGGAGGAAGATCTGGGGGAGATAATAGATCAACCGAAGGACTTGTGTACATGCATATAAGTACAACCAATGGACATAAAACTCTGGGGAGGGAGGGTATGTATGGGAGTGAGGGTGGGGGGCAAAAAAATCAATAAAATATATTTAAAAAAAAAAGATTAGATTTGAACATCCAAAAAAAAATAAAAATAAAAATAAAGACAAGAAGGCTGATAAATCAATTTATTAAGCAAGGTGAGATGCATCCTGTGATGACTTAATCAGTGGTTCTCCACCCTGGTTGCATGTGAGAATTGGTTGAGGTTTTTCAAAATGCCCGTGTTTGGGCTCCACCAGATCCCAAGTTGAATCTATCAATAATGGGCATTGGTATGAAAGTTCAAAAACAAAAGATAGCAAAAATATAGGTTTTGCTAGCCAAGCAGTGACCACAAGTTAGTGTAATAGTGGGGGAAACAAACCATTGTGAAACACACAGCCAGAACCACAACTAGTTGAAGATCAGGAAAAAAAAAAAAAATCTCCCAAGTAATTGTGTGTGTGTGGGTGGGTGTGTGTGTGTGTGTGTGTATCCTAATATATAAAAACCCAGGGTCCGTAGCATCTAAAACGACCAAAGGCTTGATGAAAAGGAAGTCAGTGCTAGGTTGATGTGATGACCCAGCACTGACCACCGCTCCTGCAGGTGTCCTGACCCAGCACTGACTGCCAAGGGGGCTGCGGATCAGGCCCAAAGAGAGGCCTGGAGACAGAAGCAGGGTCTGATCTGTAGCCTCCATGGCAGCTGTTGATCAGCACTTGTCTCTTTCTTTTGATCTGGGCCTGGTCAGCAGCCGCACCTCTCTTTCTCTCGGGCCTCCACTGGGGCTGCTAATAAATCTCACCTCTCTGATCAGATCCGTTAATAGGCCCAGAGATTCTGACTGGCATAGAAACAGACCAATCAGAACCTAATCTGGTTGAACTGCAAAGGCAGAGCCTAAGGTGGGAGCTGAGGAGGGATTTTAAGGGCAACAGCTAAGGTATAAGAAAGCAGTTTAATTTTTTAATGACCAGTTTGGCAGTATAGTGCATATGGCTGGCTATCAGTCCAGATATAGGGATTATGTGTTTTTGTCTTCCAAGAGCATCTCCACCTGATGAAAAAGGCTTCCCAGCCCCGCATTTAAGAAATCCTATCCTATATAATCTATCTATGCTACTAAAAAGGCAATATGCTAATTAGACCGGGTCAACTGGCCATCTTCTGGACATCCAACTTCCTTCCAGACAAACCCATGGTGGTGGGGGCCAAGGCAGAGGCCTTTAGGGATGATCAGGCTGGCAGAAGAGAGCAGTTGGGGGCGAGATCAGGCTGGCAAGGAGGGCAGTTAGGGGTGATCAGGCAGGCAGGCAGAGGCAGCTATGGGTGATCAGGTGGGCAGGCAGGTGAGTGAGGGTGCAGACTGAGCTCAGGGAACCCCTATCCCATGCATGAATATTTATTTATTAGGGAAAGGAGTTAGAATGGAAAATAGAGACTATTTAGGTAAGGATAAAGGACTCTGCTCAGTAATTTTTAACCTGAGATCTTCAGGAGTTTACCACACTCACAAGCAAAGCTCCATAGAATGCCAGGTAAGGAGGAAAGAGGATCAATAAAAATGTAGAAACAGCCGAAACCGGTTTGGCTCAATGGATAGAGCGTCGGCTTGGGGACTCAAGGGTCCCGGGTTCGATTCCGGTCAAGGGCATGTACCTTGGTTGCGGGCATATCCTCAGTAGGGGGTGTGCAAGAGGCAGCTGATCGATGACTCTCTCTCATCAATGTTTCTAACTCTCTATCTCTCTCCCTTTCTCTCTGTACAAAATCAATAAAATATATATATTTTTAAAAAATGTAGAAACATTGAGTCTATTTATTGCTGAAAATGTAAACTTGAATAGGAAACCAGCAAATGCTTCTAGTTTTATAATGAAATATCACATGGACAATGGTGTCCAATTTTTAATTCATCTCCCTTGGATCAAAAGATTAAGAAATTATTTACAATGGTAGTAGAGTTTTCTAATAAAGTAAGGGCTTCTTTAATAAGGTCATTACAATCTGGAATGAGTTTCTTTTGATTGTGATAGACTCTTCTAGCTTTTAGCATTTTTATGTCATAATATTTTCCTATCTCAGACATTTGTATTATAACCGCTCTTCAGAAGTCCAAGGATCTTCTGAGTGCCTTTTGTACAGACCTATTTTTTGCATGTGACAATCAGCTATAATTTTTAATATTTAAAAAGACAAAGTCACAGGGCCAAAAGCATTTTTTGCTTTTTAGCAATAGAACTGTGCCCACGACATAGAGAACAGTACCTGCATACATTTCTGACCTAGATCTCGCACGTGCAGCTTCTTTTGTCAGTTCCTGAGTTGAATGTTATGGCCCAGAGCACAAAAGGGGTCCCACCTGCAAGGTCAATGAAGATTGCAGAAAGAACCAACTTCTGCAGTCTGAGCTTTCAGGTCCTTGAAAGAAGAGCTAGGTTCATTACACTCAGCAATCCCAGCCAGCCCCAAAGAGACTGGTAAGAGCGGGTGCCATAAGATCCATTTTATCCCCTATGTATTTAAGACTTCTCTCCCAGCGTTTTACTGTTATAGTAAAATTCCCCATTGTTCATGATTAAGCCAAGAACTAGTCTTGAGCACCATTTAACCTATACGAGTGGTGGCTTTAACCACAATCTCAATTCCATTTTGTGTCCTTTATAGCCAAATGCCCAAACTCATCAAGTCTGAAAATGTCCACAACTGTAATTATGTTTTTAGAACATACAAATGAGGAAACGTGTAGATGCAAAGAGCCCCTATTCATTCCATAAAACATACTCTATGTTTTTCATAGAGTATGAGACATGGCATACAAGGGGAAAAGTCTTTCTACCCATAAGACCAAAGGAAGGAAGCATAAAGAAAAAGACTGATAAATCTGGTTAATAAAATTAATAAAAGGTAATTTCAGTACCTCAAAAATGATACAAAGAGAATTAAAAGTAAAATAAAATCAGGAAATGTTTTTAAACATGTATGGCTGACAAAGTGTTCAGTTCTTACAAATCAATGAGGAAAAATAAGCAATGGATAGGAATAGAAAATTAACAAAAGAAAAAAATTTATGGACTATAAATACGTAAAAACTATCAAATTACAACAACGGGTAGTTTTTTTTCAATAAAATTTAAGATATAAAGATACCTATCTTTATTAAAAGTTTTCGTGAAAAGTTTACTTTTATACACTGCTGGTGGGAATACAAATTAGTGCAATATAGAGAGGGCAATTTGGCATTAAGTAGCAAAATCCCTTAAGACTTTTATTCTCTCAATACAGTAATTTCATTTCTAGGAATTTATGATAAGGAAATTTTGAAAAATAAATATTCAATAGGAAATTGATTATGTTTTGGTGTACTCACACTACCACTAAATAGTGTCATCTTATATTCTATATGTTATAAATGATTTTATCATGACATGAGAAAATGACATGCAGAAAAGAGGTGGAGGAACAGGACTAATTAGCATAGTTACTTTGGAGTAATGGAATTACCATTCAAAAAAGTGCTGTAACTTCAAAAATGCCCTCCAAAAGATAGAAGTTGTCATACTATTGGATTGCCAATAAAAGAGAGAGACAAGATTTATAGCAGCCTGGTACATAGGTCAATGCTCAACCACTGAGCCATGCTGGTCGGGCACAACCCATACTTTTAGCAGGATATAGCAGAAGTCTAAAGAGCCCTGAGATGGTTTTTTTTTGTTTGTTTGTTTGTTTGTTTGTTTGTTTTTTAAGCATTATCACCCTAGGTATAACACTCTTTACCTTAAAAATTAATTCCAGCCGAAATCGGTTTGGCTCAGTGGATAGAGCATCAGCCTGCAGAATGATGGGTCCCAGGTTTGATTCCGGTCAAGGGCATGTACCTTGGTTGTGGGCACATCCCCAGTAGGGGGTGTGTGGGAGGCAGCTGATCAATGTTTTTCTCTCATCAATGTTTCTTACTCTCTATCCCTCTCCCTTCCTCTCTGTAAAACATCAATAAAATATATATTTAAAAAATTAAGTCCAGCCTAGCTCAACTACTGGGGAACACCCTGGGAACCACATGTAGAAATTTCACACATACAGAAATGAGCTGTTAATCAATACACCCAAGGTCACAGGCAATAGAGGCTGGATATTCATAGAGGACTGCTTGATTTTCCTAATCTCCACAACACACTCAGATTTTATAGGCCAAGTGGTCTTAACCTGAATTATGAAAACTTGGGACAACTTGGGTCCAGATCCACAGCAACTAGCAAAGACTTATAGTTGGAATGAAAATTTTCCTATTGCTCTTTGTCTTGTGGTCCTAAATTTAGCCTCCTAAATTTAGCATTTGAAAAGAAGACCAAATCAGAAAGCCAAGAACATATAAAATACAGTCAGTCAGAGGGCAAGCAAGAGAGGAACAATCTAGGCATACTATTTCAAAGAAGACTGGGAAGTTCAGAGCATTTGGTGGGAGGCAAAGCCTGAAACAACTTTCTAAAATTAGGAGCTACTGGTCCCCTTGCATGTGGGTGGTGAGGTATCATTTGAATTGCTGGAGTGGAATATTTCATAATTTTTCCCTTTTACAGTATAAAGGTGAATTATAGCTTTTAGACATAGATTCTAACCAATATTGTCATAAAGACAATTTCTGGTGGTGGTTGATGCAATGTGGCCTTATACTATTATAACCATATCTGGTTGATATTAAGCACTCAGTGCACATTTGTGAAATAGAATTTAAGGAATGGCATGCTTTTTTTTATAGGAAACAATGTCATAGACCATATCTATCATGAGCAGATGATTCATATTGAGGCCTCATAAATAGTATGTATTCCTTAGAAAATTCTCCACTAAGCCCTTCCTTCACACTAAATTCAAAATATTAGCCAAATATGTAGATATAGATATGGACATGGACATGGACATGGAATGGACTAAGACATAGATATATCCAGAAAAAACAGGTCAGAATTCTCCTGACACTAAAACTTGCCTTAAAGAAAGAGCAGCAACACAATCTGGCTTTGTAGCAACAGACAGTTCATGACTTTGACTTTCATTCTAAGCCAATAGACAAACATAAAGCAGACAGCATCATACCAATTATTCCAGCATTGATGTGGTAAGTTAGGCTTTAAAAGAGGTACTAAATGAGGCTTGTGATCTGTTTAAATTGCCAAGGAACTGAAATGATTTTGGAACTGGATGATTCTTCAAAGCCCACCATAAACCTGGTATCTGTGCCAGGGTTTTACATGCATATACTAATCACAACAGCCACGCAAGGTGAGTATGGCTGGTGCCATGGTATACATGAAGAACCTGAGGTGAAAAGAAGGTAACTTACAAAATGTATGTAATTTACCAGTAACTGAACTGAAGTGCTAACTCAGAGAAGCTTCAGTATAAAGCTTGGACTCTTTTCACCATACTACTCTATTTTGAAGAATTAGCCATTTATGCTCAGGGACACTGACCATGTTATTAAATGCTGATACAAAGACACAAAATATACAACCACATTCAGAATAAATGTAATCAAACTAGAGGCATTAAAACTCTCCATTTTCCAAGTCCTGTCCCCAAAAGGTTTGATTTACTTCCTGCCTTGAGTTCTGTGAGATTTCCCTACATATTATTTCTGAGATGTTCTCTCTTATCCCACTTACCATTTGTTATTACTCCCGTGGATGTCTTTCCTTAGCAATCAAGCCAATCCATGACTAAAGCAATAAGTGTACCTAAAGGGCTTCCCCTCCAGTCAAACAGCAAAGAGCTTTTGAACCAATAAATCACTGTTATGTTTATAACTTTGATGCCCTACTTACAGTCTACCTATACTTTCCAAAATGTTTCAGAGTAAAAAGAAATATGTGATTTATTCTAGGATAATTTGCTTGCTTCTAATACTCCAGAGCTCCAGGTCTTTTCTCACAGACAGGAGTGCATATCTTACTTTACAATGGATATATGCAATTATAAGATTTTCAGAGAATAACATAGTGTGCTCCAGCTCTGCCTTGAAAACTATCAGTATCTCTAAAATATCTTGGGAACTCTGTTAACAGTTTCCTCCAGTTGATTGCTAATGATGTAAACAAATCTCAACAAGTTCTAGAACTGTCCAGTTGTGATGAAAAATAAAATGTTTTCATTTTTAAAGAAACTATCCATGTTGCACATTCACAACCCAGTTTCCAAAAATATCAACTGTGTATTTTATGTCAATGTTGTCCTATAACTTTGGTAAAGGGTATTGTGAAAAGATGCTGAATAGCTCATTACTCATTGTTTATACACATAATGGAGGCACTAGGTTGTGGTACTTACGAACACAAATTGTGGCTCCAAACTATCTGGGTTCAAGGCCTGGCTCTCCATCTTAAGAGCTGTGTGATCCTAGGGAAGTTACTTAACCTCTCTGTATCTCAGTTTCCTCAACTGTACAATGGATTGATAGTAGACCTACCTTATACAATTGTTGTGTGAAATAAATGAATTAGTATGTGCAAAAGTGCTTAAGTTAAGGCCTGGCACATAGTGTGCTCCTTATAAATGTTTGCTATTACTACTATTATTATTTGCCTTCAACAGGCACTACTTGAGACACCTTGTCCCAATCTCTCCTAACATGATACAATTGCTGAGATCTTTGTAACTGATATCATCTGATGTCAACAAATGTGAATTGCTAACACAGCCTTTGAAAGGCATTCTAATAGATTTTTGAACTTCATATTCTGTCAAAGAGCTACCTTCTTTCACAAAAAAAGACTATTATGACCTCGAATATATGAGCATAACATGAGTATAATCCTTAATAGCTCCCATAATAGCAAAAGCATAGAGGCTAGACACAAGTCAGACAACCTGGGTTTGCAATCTGGCTCTGACACTTACTAGCTGTATATACTTGGCAGGTTACTAAACCTCTCAAAAGTCCAGTTTCTGCCCTAATCGGTTTGGCTCAGTGGATAGAGCTTTGGCCTATGGACTGAAGGGTCCCAGGTTCGATTCCAGTCAAGGGCATGTACCTTGGTTGCAGGCACATCCCCAGTAGGGGGTGTGTAGGAGGCAGCTGATCGATGTTTCTAACTCTCTATCCCTCTCCCTTACTCTCTGTAAAAAAATTAATAAAATGTTGTTTTTTTTAAAGTCCAGTTTCTTCATATGTAAAATGTGGAAAGCAATGGTATTTACCTCACAGAGCTTTATGAGGATTAACTGAAGTAACTAAATCTCTAGCACATAGAATAGACCGTATTTTTCCGTGTATAAAATGACCCTAGGATAAGATGTCCCGCCCCCCGCCCACCATTTTTCCAACCCAAAATTAATCAATATTTTAAACATTTTGTTAGTTTTCCTCTTCAGGCTTTTTTTCTTTTTTGGCATCTTAAAGAATTGTTCTTCCTGTTTTCTCCATTGTCTGATCATACACTCAGTGAAAGGAGGTCCAAATTGTCTCTCTGCAGTTCTTTTTCCATGCTCTTTTGCATAGCTGATTACACTCAGTTTAAATTTTGCAGAGTAAAAGAGTCGCTTACAGATATTTATCTTTTTTTTTTTTTTTGACATCTTTATGGGCTCAGAACGCTCCAGTACCTGTTGCATCTGCTCACTCTCCACCTCCACCTCCAATTAAGGCAGCTGATGTCAGTAACAATAAGGCTAGTGATTCCAGGAAGCCTGTTTGACAAGGTATGGGCAGCTATGCACTTACATGGCTCCTTCCTCAGCTGACTTCTGTGTATGAGACCCACCTCGATTTTCAGTCTAATGATTTTAGAAAAAAATAGCATCTTATACACAGAAAAAATATGGTACTCAATAAATGTTACTTATTGCTATTAATTTTTCTCTGGTTTGGTTAGTCCAAATGATATCAGTTTTTCCCTGTATTAATTTTTAAAAAATTATATTAGCAGTGTAATAATTGGCTATGTCCTCCACTGCAATTAGTAGGAAGACCCAGAAGCAAGCTTGAAGCCAAATAATTTTCACCCAATGAAAATACCGCTGAATGCCTTATCTCCAGCCTTCCCAAAGATATGCGAAGACAACGTGTTACCATGTAAATAGAGCAGGTCATCTACCCAAGCTCCCATGGATGACAAGTGCAAGGCAGTTCAGATATATTTCCCTTTCTTGTTCATGGGTCTCCTATTGTTCTTTGTCTTCGAAGAGAAGGTGACTAGAATAAAAAATTCCTCAATAATCTGGCCCCACCTTCCTATGCCCATTCTGTGTGGGAAATATTATAGTTAAGAGTAGATGTAAACCCATTAGGAGGCAGATTCAATTAACAGGTCCAAGGTCAGCAAACTGTGGCTCGCGAGCCACATGCAGCTCTTTGGCCCCTTGTGGCTCTTCCACAAAATACCATGGCCTGGGCGAGTCTATTTTGAAGAAATGGCATTAGAAGTTTAAGTTTAAAAAAAATTGGCTCTCAAAAGAAATTTCAATCATTGTACTGTTGATATTTGGCTCTGTTGATTAATGAGTTTGCCGACCACTGACCTAGGTGAAAGATAACAGTGATTTGGTCTGGAGTTATGCCAGTTGACATGGAGAAAAATGGAGACCTGTGATCTATTTTCAAGAGTAAATAAAAGAACTTTCTGATAGCTTGAATATAGTGGGTGGATAAAATAAAGGAATGAAAAAAAGATGCCTAGGTTTCTGGCTTGTGTCACTGAGGATAAGGATAATAAGATAGGGGCAGGAGAATGTTGCTGGCCAGGGTGGTGGAAGGAAAGGTTATCTCAATGTTTGAAATACAATAATCTATTTGAGAGGTGGTATGGTGAGAGGAGGAATGACTCTTTCCCCTTCTCCGTAATCCATAGGGAGAAATTGCCCTTAACCTCTTCAGCCCTTGGACCCCACCCCTTGCTCCTCACTATGGAAGTAGGGTAAGTTATATCTTTAGGGTGCTAGGGAGACTAACAGGAGTTACATAGCCCAGCTCTTAATCTTCTGAAGTCAGGCTTCCCACAGGAACATACCTCTGCTGTGTTACTCGAGGATTTAAGTTTTAAAGGGATAGGTCCCTTTAGTAGCTATCCAACATTGTCTGTAGCTGGGAGGGTAGGTCTACCTAATTCTGGAAGTATAAGCCCATAAATATAAACCTATATCTGCTAATAAGTTATAAGTATAATATTTTAATATCCTGTTTCCTCTTTTGTCTTACTTCTCATCTTAATCAGATCAGGGCAAAGAAGAGACATGTTATTCATTGGTCTTCTTAGAGCCCCAGAGTGGGAGAAACAGTGATGGAGGAATGCAGAGTGAGTCCTAACTCTAACACATTTGACCCTGAGTCCTCAGGCAAATGCCAAAATGCTTGCTTCCTAATCTATAAAGGCTGGATTCCTAATCTATACAGAGAATAACACCAACTTCACCTTTCTACCAGATTGTTATGAAGATCACATGAGAGCCCAGCTGGCGTGGTTCAGTAGGTGAGCATTGACTTATGAACCAAGAGATACCGTTTGATTCCTAGCCAGGGTGCATGTCCAGGTTGTGGTCTCCATCCGCAGTGTGGGTCATGTCGGTGGCAGCCAATCAATGATACTCTCTCATCATTGATGTTTCTCTCTCACTCCCTCTTCCTTCCTCTTTGAAATCTATAAAAAAATATTTTTTTAAAAGATCACAAGATAATTCTGTAAAATGCCAGGCTCAAATAAATACTCAAATACAGGAAACATTACTTTTAGTTCCATAAGCACTGACTAAGGAACTGAAAGATGGAATTTCTGCAAACACACACACACACAAAATGGACAAACTAATATTTCTAGTGTAATAAAAATTATTATAGATGTTTTACTACACATTTCCTTAGGCAAATAGTGGTTTATCAAAAGTGATAGCATGCAGGGAAAAAATGTAGTCTAATATTCATTTATTCAAGTTTTCTATTTCAAATGTTGAAAAACTAGCCTATTATAGTATTAGCTTTGTACAGTTTAGGTTTTTGAGAATTAGAAATGCATTCATAATAAATGAATTCCTTTATCAAGGAAGGAAAAATTATCTTTCATAAAATCTGGAGGAATTAAAACAAAACAACAAACAAAAAATTCCACACACAAGCCAGACATTATGTTCTGCTGGAAATAATGAAGCAAGACGCAAAAGTTAAGGTTCGATGTGGTTTTCAGTCAGGAGATCCTGTCAGCTCTAGGAACAAAGCCACACAGCTTACAAAGTGTGGTTGACTTTCCCTTTGATGGATCATCACGAAAAGCAGCAAGTCTTGTGGTCGAATTTTATAAATGACTAAGCAAGTCTCAGAGAGTTAACACATTGAGGGGAAACAGAGCTGCTTAAATCCCACACGCTTCCTGGTGGATTCAGGTGAAGGGAAAATATTTCTTTTCTGTGTATAAAAGGGAAAAAAAGAACCCTCCAGGGGACATTCACTATCAAGAACTATAGGGTAAGTGAGACAAGACCTGAGAATTAATCAAAGCCTGAGAATTGCTAGCCTGGTAACTACTGATTGCTATTGTGAAGAATTCCTGGTGGATAGTGGGCTAAGAGACACATCAAAGAAATAATATTTATCATTGTTCTCATTTTAATAAAAGGTTGGATGTTGGTATACCAAGTTTTTTAATACTAATTTCCCTGTCATGTGTTCTACTTAGAATGCACTTGAGGGGCAAGATCTTTTTCATATTGCCAGGCATGACCCACAGGAAACAAATTACAGCCAAGGGCCACATGGAGTAACAGTTTGAAATATAATTAAAACCTGTGTGTTTTAAAAGAAAAACAAATATTTCATGTGCTTGATTTTAAAATTAGAAAGGTACAATCACAGGCCTTTTGGTAATAAAAAAGAAACTTGGTTGTTTTGTGAGGGTAGCCTATGAGATTTAACATTTTGATTTTAAATAAAAAACTGGGAACAAATACTTATTTTCATGTTACACCCATTTTAGGTTAAGGTCATTCATGTCCGAGAGGGGGAGAAGAGGACAGGGACAAAAAGAGAAGAAAGAATAAGGAAAAAGAGACAGGCATGATAAAGGAAAGGAGATGAAAGGGAAGATGGGAAAGGGGGAAAGAAAAGAAAAAAAGATGGGAGGGACAAAGGCAAGCAATTTACAAAAAAGGAAGACAGAGATGGGATATCAGAAAAGAGAAAATGGAAAGCACAAGACAGAGAATTAGAGAGAGAAAAGGAAATATAGGAAGATAGAGGAAAAGGAAAGAGGTTGAGCAAGCCAGTGGCTCATATGGTAAGTGAATGTGTTTGTTAACACTATTGTTCCATGAGCTTTGGAGCATTAACAATTGTGATCATTGTCTTTGGGAATGTCATTTCACTAACACAAAGGTCACAGGAATCTCATACTTCTCAAAGGATTGAGTATTTTCCACAGTAATGATGGATGATTCAAATAAAAATATCTAGCTCGAGCTGGTGGGGCTCAGTGGTTGAGCATCAACCTATGAACCTGGAGTTCATGCTTCTTATCCTGGTCAGGGCACATGCCCAGGTTTCTGGCTGGATCCCCAGTACCAGGTGTGCAAGAAGCAGCCAATTAATGATTCTCTCTCATCATTGATGTTTCTACCTCTGTCACCTCCCTTTCTCTATAAAACCAGTTAAAACACACACACACACACACACACACACACACAATAATAATAATAATAATAATAATAATAATAATAATATCTAGAGTCCAAAAAGGAATCTGACAATCTTAGAGAATACTTCCAGGAAATAAGTACAGACTAGAGAAACATAAATACATTTCATTCTTTGGGGGAAATGGAGGTGTTGGTGGTGCTGCTGCTTCATTTGCTTTCATCAAAGGCTTGGTGCTGGATTCCCTCTACGCATTAATTTGGTTTAAATTACCCCTCCTCCCAACCAGAGAGCTCCCAGTCTGAGGTGTTATACTCTCCCTAGCAAATCATTCTACTTGCTATTCAAGTAAACATGAAAAGCAAAATACAACTCCTTTGCTCCCAAGTTGCCATTATTAACTTCATAATCACTATTTTCCAAAAGCCCCAGGCCTGTTATATTAGTTATAGCTGAATCTATTTTTTTTCTTGCTTTCATCTCCCCAACTCTGTTCATTCCTCTTCCCCATTGGTAGCAGATGAATTGCTTAGTTCTTTGTGTCTTCATTTCTCTAACACATTCACAGCCTGGAACACTGCAGCTCTGTAACTGACCACTTGTCCTAGAAACCCTATCCATCCCTATGTATAAGAACATGAAAGGACCCTTGGCGTAAGGTCAATATCGTTAGCTAAATCCTTGGTCGTAATCTGACTTTGTAACCTAGTAGTAGTACCTAGGACACTTGCACTTGTGATTGATTTCTCAATTACTTTCCTTTTTCTTACTTATTAATATAACAAATAGTTCTTGAATACCTAACTACTATGTGCTACACACAGGAAGTACTACAAAGCTCAGAAGGACATAGCATTTGCCCTCAAGGAGTTCATAGTCTAATAGAAAGACATGTGAGCCAAAATTTAAATTACCAAAATGCAATAAATAGCTAGAGTCATATGAGCAAAGTGCTGTGGAAGTAGGTAGAAAAATAATGAACTTCCATGGGGAATTGGACATCCCAATTACTTATTCTTATGACGTCATAGTATATGCACCTGGAATGGCTTTACAGAAGAGCAACCAGGGCAGCTTCACAGGATCGAATGCTGAGAAGCATCACACACAAACACACACACACACACACCCCAACCACCACCATTTGAAGTTTAAGTTGAATTTGAGTTTTGTACATGAAATCTGGTGCAGCATGCCCCAAGGGCTCACACACAGTCCAGCCTCCCCAGCCTCTGCTCTCTGCCGAAGCCTCATGATATCCACTTCTTTCTATCTAGGGTTGCAACAGGGTCAGGTTGATGGAGTATGAAAAGGGTGGATGCCCATAGTCTGCTGTTGCCCTCCATTCCCAGTGAGGTCATGCAAATGAGAAGGCTCAGAGGCCCTGTGGTATCTCAGGGTGGAGCAAGGCACTGGCTAACCCCTTCTCAGGAAGACAGTACCACTATTCAGTAAGCAACTATGTGGTGCCTTACACCCACCCCCAACCAGGTACAGGACATGTTCTGTCACAGAGATTGCAATCCTTTGGAGTTGTTAAGCTGTCATGGGTCAAGGTAGCTGGCACAGGGGCATTAATTTCCCTGACCACTACACTGTCTCCCACAATCATGTAGCCGGGTCTAGCCTCACCCCCTCAGACCTTTGAGCTTAGAGGCAACAATCTCCTTAGCAAATTTCCTCCCTCTAGAGTCCCAATCTCCAATCCATTTTCAACAATGAAAAATAAAACAGCAAGAATCTCTTCCCCGTGTCATTAAGGTATTCTAAAGCCCACCTGGTTTTCCTCTCAAATTGTGTTGTGAGGGAATTAATCAAGCACACAAGCCCTAGACTGTGAAATCCAGGAGTACCTGCTAGAGAAGATAGCTCACCACTTGAAGGTCCTAGACTTTGAGCTGCACGTATTGGCTGTATGGGATCCACTTTGGAACAAGGCTGAACTACATTTGCCAGCCTCCCTACAGTTAGGTATGACCACATGCAAAAGTTCTAGAATCTAGAAATACAATAAAACAGGAACAGGAAATGATGGGTGCCACTTCCAAACCTGACCTACAAAATGTCTCACTTTATTTGTTCATGTCTTTCCCCCTCATCTGTGTGGGGCGTGTTTCTCTCTTTTCCTTTTCAAGGAAAAAGAAACAGATGGATTACTGAGTGGAGGAGCTGGGGATTAAGAAATTAAAGAAAGAAAGAGACCAAGAGGCAGAAATAGATTTATAAAGCTGGGCGCTAGGTGGGCACCATTCTCTCTGATGGAGAGGGAGCAAGCACCGGAGCCATACCGCAGGTTTATTTTTATATCCCAAAATACCAGGAAGTAACACCAAAATTTAGGTTCAAAGGAACTTATTTGCATTCTTAACTAGGCCCTAGCATTACTGGATTTACATATCTAGACCTGCCACTGCTGACACCTGGACAAAGGTAAGTCAGAAACTGAATAACACACCCAGAAGGCAGGGGGAGGAGGGAGTTAGGACTCTGCCAGTGCCTCGGGCTCAGCTGACAATTTAAAGAATGTCCATGTGCCTTCCCAGGAGGCCTTCTACATATCTGCTGACTAGATGTTGGTGCTGGGAGCAACCTGGGAAACCCACATTGAAGTTGTTGGAGGCCTGGAAAGAAAGGAATCCTGTGTTGTAGGAGCACTACCTGCCAATCAGAAAGACTGTGCTGAGCTTCTGATGAGTGAGAAATAAAATTCTGTTGTGTTACCACTGTGAGGTTAGAAGGTGTGTCTCTTAAAACAAACATCATGCTATTAATCCATAGTTACGTGAAAACTTTAGAAAAATACATACAAGAAAGCACAAAAAAAGTAAAGAGAAAAATCAGCCCACCACTCTGAGATCACCTCTATTAATGTTTTGCTATATCATCTTCCAGCCTCTCCCCAGGCACTAGTCCAATCACTTTTTTACTGTGTCCTCATTATATATCAAATAGCATGGTAAGCACTTTTTATACATAATTTCATTTAATCCTGACAATGACCTTTGAAGATAGGTATTGTTACCCCATGTGAGGACTGCAGAATGGAACAACTGGAGAAGTAAAATATGAGACAACTCTGGGGTGATGGAACTGGGAAGCAAATCCAGACTGATTCTGAACTCAACTCCTCCCCTCGGGCTCTTGTTGTTATTGTTAAAAAACTGGAATGCTATTGGTTTTTTGTCGTTGTTGCTGTTTTTTTTTTTTTAATTTTTTTTATTGATTTCAGAGAGGAAGGAAGAGGGATAGAGAGATAGAAACATCAATGAGAGAGAATCATTAATTAGCTGCCTCTTGCACGCCCCCTACTGGGGGGGGGGGGATAGAGCCCGCAACTTGGATGCAACCCAGATGCAACCCGGGCATGTGCCCTTGGCCAGAATCGAACCTGAGACCCTTCAGTCTGCAGGCCAACACTCTATTCACTGAGCCAAACCAACTAAGACAAAGCTATTGCTTTTGAAATATGTTTCTCTAAATATTTTGTGAGCAATTTTCTCTGACTAAATAATCTATTTTATGATGTACCATAATCTATTTATCCAACCCTTTAGTTGAATGTCAGGTTGGTAATTTTACACTATTTTAAGTAACATTGCAATGAGTATTCATATAGAAAAATGTTTGCACCTAACCATAAAAATTTCCTTAGGGCAATCTGGAATTGCTACATCAGAAGTTATGACTATTCTTAAGGCAGTACTTGAGTATTGCCAAATTGTCCTACATCCATGGTTTCCAAAGGGGTCGGGGGAAGATTTTGACCCCAATGGACATTTGACAGTGTTTGGAGAAATTATTATTAGTTCTTGTCATGACTGGGCAAGAACCTAGTGGGTAGAGGCCAGGGATGCTGTTAAGCATCCTACAATGCAGTCAGCAATCTCCACAACAAAGAATTATCCAGACCAAAATGTCAACAGTGCCACCATAGAGAAATTCTAACATACATAATGGTCCCAACAGTGCATGTCACTCTTGAGATGAAATAAAAAGCTGTAATAAGGACTCTTCCATTCATTTAAACATGATTTACCAAGGACCTACTGCATTCCAAATACACTGGTGGGAGCTAAGTTAGCATTGAAGGAGGAGGGTCAGATCAATAGCCACGAGTAAAAATAATAATAATAATAATAATAATAATAATAATAATAATAATAAATAAAAAATAAATAAAAATAGCCACTAGTAAAGAGATGGCTTAGAAGTAAATTTTGGTTTTACTTGTTAGAGAGAAAGCACATCTATTTCATTTTATACCCTGATATCTTTTCATATCATTTTGCATTACATGATTTTCATAGAATTTTGCATTAATTGTACAGGCTTCCTATAAGAAGTGATGAATAGTGTTACACGGCTACATATATGAATAATGATCCTGATTATTTCAAGGCTATCTCTAAAGAGTAAAACTGGTTATTTCTTTAACAGAAACTCAAGGTTTTAGGTATACAACTTCCCTGAAATGACAGTGATCTCTCTTTCCTCAGCTGACCTTTTTGCTCTTTAATTTAATGTGGCATATCGCCTCAATTTAGTCAATTCAAAGACAGAGAAGTGTTTTCCTGCCCTTCCTATTTTAACTCAGGAGGCTCTCTCTGATTGCCAGTTCCGTTCCTCCATGGCTATTCCGTGGGCTCACAGCAGGCAAGGTTAAAAAAGAGGGACCAAATCAGAAGCTATTCCTCTTATTTCTTCATTTGAGAAATGGTGGCAGAGCAGAATGGGTAGAGATATTTTGCTCCCAGCTGTGCTATCAGCCTCTTCTCAAGAGGTTCTGTGCTCCTCTGCCTACTGGGTCAGTGCCTGGCACATTCACTGGCACTGGCTGCTCTCCTTGCTTCTCTGTATGGTAATCACCAGACTACCATAAAAATGAGGTCCTGTAGCTATCTTGGGCTTTCAAAGACAACGCTCCAAAAAGAGGAAGAGAGAGAAGAGCTTGGCCCCAACCTCACACACCTGAAGACATAAAAAAGCCCGCCTTACCCACTGCCCAGCACGTACACCCTCTCACTCAGTGGTCCTCTGGAAGTAAAAGGAGAAAGAGACTAGGAGGGAAATATGGGTACTCCATAAAGGGGGCCATTCGAGACGGGAACACAGCTTCACTTTTCCAGGAGACCTTATGCACAGAGAATAAAAATCTAGACTGGTTTCCTTAGCAACCCTGGGATAATCTTTCCCACACTATGCCAAGCCTACAGTTCTTAATTCTATTATGGCTGTTATTAAAACTTTAAATATGTAATCATGCACATTAAGTTGCCAAATACCCATAAAAACTATTAGCTCTTTAAACTTGCACAACCATTTAAATGTAAACAGAGTACCATCTAATGTCCTTAAAATGAAAATAGTAAAGGTTAAAACATTCTGGTAATCTGATAAAGTACTATAGGCAGCATAAGCATAAGTAGAAAAAGGGTAATGGGCAGTATTAAAAGTAACATCATGTCTAAACAGAAAAACATGAAATAAAAAGGTCTATCTTTTTTGTAAGTAGTCAACACATTGAGAATAAAACTGTGTCACAGATTCTGCCTAGCCTAATAAATTATTAGAGCTTGATTACAAACACCAAGATTTAGTGTTCATTTACCATTAATGTCAGCTCCTAGAATTTATTTAGTTTACAAGTACTGGACTCAAATAGCCATTTTTTTAAAATCTCTAGGACTTCAAGAATAAAAGCATAAATGACCAATCTGGATATTTCATATGGAAATTTAAAGCACAGAAACACAATGGATACTTTTGGGATTATAAATTATACTAGAAAAATAGACATATTGATCAATTGCTAAAAAAATTAACATAACCTTATTTTTATGCTTGTCAAATGCAGAACATGTATTATGGCCAGTAAATCTTGACAATTTGATGTTCATTTAAAGCATTTGATTACATTGTAAAGCACTCATTACATGTATAAAGCCTCTTGAATGTGATGCTATGTTAAAATGTAGCTGGGATTTGTTTTAATTGGAATGGGAATGATTGTCAGGAAGGAGAAAGGTCTTAGTCACCCACCTGTAGAAACCACAGAATGACATGCAGGGCCACATGGGACAGACCAGGGTGAGTCAGGAGGCAGAAAGGGAGAGGGCAGGCATGGCCCAGAGGGGATGAATGAGACAGGCTGGGTTCTCTGAGTAAGTTTAGGATTCAGTAGTATGAATGATTTTGACAGGTTCTGGGCCATCGAGGTGATCCCTGGATGTCCAGTACCTGGCTCCTGGGTGCCTTGTAGGGGAAATTGTGGCTTGTCTAACAGTTGGAGATGTGGGCTCTAGATATATTGCATTGTATATCAAAGGTACACGTGGAGGAGAGACATATACTATCTGCAGTTACTAGCTGACCCTCGGAGGGTCCGGCTTTCCAGGATCAAGACTCCAAATGCCAGAATATCAAGAATATAGAAAATAAGAAAATATAGTCAATACAGGTATGACCACATTTTAAATCGGTTCTCTTTTTATGTGCAATGTCCTTCCCAGGCCCAGGCCCTGGTGGACTGTGCATTTAAAATACTAATAAAGCCTTACGTTTCTTACTTACCCTTATGAATGTGCTTTCCCCTTGATCTCATTAGAATCTAATGGTTAGAATTTAATGATTATATCCTTACGAATTACCATATGCGGTAGACCTGTATTGACTATATTATCCCTATGTTACAGCTGATAAAATTAAGGCAGAACTGGAAATAGAATCCAAGATTCCTGTCTCACAGTCTAGAGAATGTTATTTAACACCCTGATGTCTTTCACAGCTTCACAACATGATAGTAATGTAAGACTCTAATCCCCAAACAAATGGGCTTAGTCATGTAGTCCAGGGAAAGGTTTTACAATTAGACCAAAGTTATCTGTTCCCTGTGCACATGTTTGGCCCAAGTTACCTCCCATAGAGTTTCTTCTGGGAAATTGAGTATCAGGAATAAACATAATTACTTGATGAGAATAAGGCAACCAAATACCATTATGGAGAATGGCGTTTCTGAGCTCATTTTCTACATATTTCAATCATTACGCTCTAAGTATGGCTGAAACTTAGTATTCAAATATAAAAGGATGTTCCTATCTGACTTGGTCTCTACACACACTTACATCCCTGAGGAGTAAACTAACATCCCCCGTGACTCCAGATAGTCCCCATTTGGCTCTCCAGGTGCACTTGCCCCCTTTTACTGCCCTGCCTGTGCCTGAAGGCTGGCTCCTATGGACAACTCTTTGCCCTCTGGGCCTCAAACAAGACTGGGTTCATCCAATGAATGGCATTGGTGGGAGAGAGAGAGGGTATTTCCCAGTGGCTGAGCTCCTCTCCCCAGCACCACAGCTTGGGCTCTCCCATAGCAGTAACTCTCTCGGGGTTCTGGTAGTTGCACCCCCCTCTTCAGATCTAAGGATGATGGTTAATTTCTGCATAACAAGAGTAGCTATACTATTTACTTTACGTACCTTATTATTTCATCTGGGAGGCAGAATGAGGAGGAGGTCAAGCAACCACCCAATTTATTGGTGATGCTATACAAAACAGAAGGAAAGAGATGACTCTCACTTAGACATCTCATAACTACATCTTGGAAAAAGTAGGATATAAATGCAACCATCTCAGAAGTTATGGGACCTTTTTCAGAGTATGTCAAAACATAAGATATATAATCAATAAACTTGAAAGAGTCATGTTTCTGAAAAACAAATATTAGATTGGTCAACGAAATAATAAGGCTTCATATTCCCTACCATAAATACTTATAAGGTTGGTCAATATAATCTCCCATATCTCAACAGATTTTCAAAGAAAAAATCCTCACATCTACAAGTGCTAAGGCTGTAAGGCAAAAATATCAAACTCAAAGGCTAACACAGGCCAAATAAACAAGGCATGTGGCCCACAGGCCGTGAGTTTGACATGCTTGCTGTAAGCAGTATCTTCCCTTCAGTAGGTTTTACTATATGATGGGATAGTCGTGGGACGACTAGAACGTGCAGTTAGCCCAAACAATCATGCTGCATCCTATGCTTCTGCCTTGAAGCTGGCAGAGGACTGTTTGTTGTTACTATTTGGTCAGTGGCATGGTCTCCACATACAAAGAAGTAAAATTAAAAAGAAGAAGAAGAAGAAGAAGAAGAAGAAGAAGAAGAAGAAGAAGAAGAAGGAGGAGGAGGAGGAGGAGGAGGAGGTGGAGGAGGAGGAGGAGGAGCAGGAGGAGGAGAAAGCAAGCAAATGAGTGGGTGGGAAAATAGGAGTCTAGCAATTAACATGAAAATTTGATCAATGCAGAAAGCAATTCAGATCACCACCAGTTATCCGGATGGTTTTCATACGCCCCATTTAAAAAATAAATCTACAAAATAGGGTCCAATGAGTTAAAAGACGTGTTCAGAAGATAAATTTCCTGATTTAGCTGTCTATATTGTCAATATAGTCTCTGCTTGGAGGTGGAACTGACCACATAAAAGAGGTATCAGTGATAATTATTCAATTGAATAGAAAACCTTGCATTAAGCCCTATATGATCCACTGCAGTGAATAAGAAATAAGAAATCATGTTCTTGATCTTGAGTGCACAGACATGAGGTCATTTAACTACCCAAATACTTATCATACTAAGAATAAAAAGGAACACATTAAAGCATTGAAGAAGTTTAAAGGAGGGAGAGATCATGTCCAGTTTGGGTGGGAGGGAGCAGGGATTACCAAGAATTTCATGAAATGGGCTTTGAAGGAAGAAATGATTTAAATTGGCAGAAAAAAAAGAAGGCAAAGGGACAGATGTAAGTGTGCACACAATAATTAATCATCAATAGAGACCACAAAGGGAGTGGCTGAGCATGACATTTCTAGAATCCGGACATCTGTTTGAATTACAGTCCTTCAGTTCCCAGCCTCAGTTTCCCCTTCTGTAAAATGGGGGTGGTAATAGCTACCTCCAGGGATTGTTGAGAGGATTAAAAAAAGCATTGCTTTCATGTCTGGCTCATAGTTTAATGCTCCTTAAATGGAGTTACTGTTAACCAACAATGGAGCTTCAGTTTCCCTGTTGACTATCATTATGTGTAAATTGTTCAGAATTGATACCCTAAAGAGGTATCTCAAAAGTTCCTCATTTAGTACAAAAAAGATTTCTTGTACTAAATTTGCAACAGCCTAATGTTATATTTAATCATAGGAAACAGAATTCATCATTAATGTGTGAAACCACTATTCAGTCCCTGAAACCAACCAATTAATAAGAAACTCTTGGAACTATAAAAAATACAGTTTTTAAGGCCAGGGAAACTTCTTTACTATTTTAATCCTAAAAATAAACAAATATATAAATTTAGGCCAACATGCCTATAAGTGACCAGGAACCCAAGTTTCTCCTAAAATATTACGAATCCAACCCACTGTTTTACAACTAAACTGCTTTTTTGGGGATTCAAATTCTAGTTTCCCAGAAGAATGTGGTTATATTGCAAAACACCACCCTCAAAATACATGACTAAAGAAACAAGGAGTGGACCTCAAGGATCTTGTTGACTCTCCTATAAAACGACTCAAAGCTATTTCGGAGGAAAGCTTCATGTGACTCTTCGACACTATATTACACATGAAACACTAGCTTCCAAATTAAGCCAGCCAACCCTGTAAATAAACAGGTGACCCAAATCTCGGGAACCAAAATAAATTGGTCAGATTAGTAAACATTTAGCTTATGGGTTGGGAAGAATAATGAAGTTAACCTTAAATTACCTCCCCATGATTCTGTAGAAACTGTACTTTTTTTGTAATCTGTCCTCATGTACAAAGCAGCTAATGCGATTTGTCACTGTGCTTATCATGATCGTGTGTCTGTCAGAAAGGGGGGTTGAAATAGCAAATGTTTCCTGCCTCGAGCACAAAATCAATTTTGCTTCTGGGCTAGTGAACATGTCTGTGGGCTTGGGGGCCATTTTTCAAACACTATGTGCAAAGCTGAAATAAAATTTCATGAAACTCTTTTATAATACTACTGCTGGAGTGGGATCAACAGCTGCCTTTTAAGCAAATCTCAGCAACTTAATCACAGAACTAAACCCATGTCTGTCAGCACTGGCTCATCAGGGAATGAAGCATTTTCGTCACTGATTTTCTATCTGCATGAAATTAATCCCTTCTGAGGCCAAATGTGGTTATTTCAACAGAGATTATTCTCAAATAAAATGAAAAATTAAAATTCAGTGCAATGCATCCTTAAATACAACTTGTGTATACTTTTTGTTTTCCATCTCCTCTCTTCAAGGATAAGCAATCAGCTCTCCTTACTTATTTCACAAGAAGCCAGAGCAAAATATGAATGAGCAAAGATGAAGAAAGAGTAGTCCTGGAAGAAAGGATGAAAAACACAGGAATAGAAAAGCACTCTCCTGGCATTTAAAATGGCACATAATTTAATTAGGATGGAGCCGAGGCTGTGGGAAGTGGTACACACTAGGCTGGAATAATATTAAACTTTCCCACCTAAGATTCAGTGTGACTAGAAGCAGGGCCAGCATCATGGGCACGCGAACAGTGCAGTTGCAGGGTCTCCCTGCTTGAGATTTAATTCTATCTTTGAATCTGTGCTTTGGAGTCCAATGGGAAAATGGCCTATGAGCCTGAGCTTGAAGCGTCAGCCCATACTCTCTCTCCTCCCACTGCTTGCCCAGGACTGCTTCTCAGCCCTATGCCCCACCCAGACTAACCATTTGTGAGCCCTGCCCTGAGATTAGGAATCACAACCAGGTCACATTGATTGGGAGAGAGACCCATATCCCATGTCTGCCACAGCCCTCTGCTTTTGGTTGGGGTTTAGGTGGGAGTGTGAGGAGGGTCAGTGCTCCATCAAGGGGAGGAGCAAGGCTGTGATCATCCCAGCCCAGAGCTGGCAGCACTGTGGCGAATTCAGGCAGAAATCTGAACGGGAGCCTCTCACTCACCCCCAGTCGAGGTACTGAGAATTTCTCAGCACAGAAGTTGAAATCACTTTGGGGCCACATTTCTGCTGTGGGCGGGGCAGCAGACCCTTACGAAGGGAAGATTGATTTCTCCACCTCTACTCAGGCTGCTGCTTTATTTATCATCTTGCACTGAGTTCCACACATTATGTGGGTAGCTTGACTTAAAATCTTTATTTACCCAGTTTCTCTAACGGTTTTTGTATCAGCATTACCCTTCTCCGTATCACTCAGGTTCAGAATCTCGGAGTCACCACTGACTTCTCTCTGTCCTCGTCCAAATCCACACCTGCCGGACATCTCCCACATGTCCCCAGCTGTCCATTTCCACTGTTCCAGCTTTAGTTCAGTTGTTCTTCATGGCTCTACCAGACCGCCTTATAGACTCCTAATTATTTTCACAGCTTTGAGCTTCCCCTTGTTCAATCCATTCAGCCACTGCCACCAGGTAACCCAAAACATCATTCTGATCATGCTCAAATGTTTTTAAGGGCTCCCTGTGGCCTACTATTAATGAAGTTCAAGCTCTTTGGTCAGGTATTCAAGGTCCCTTCTTCTTTTGCCCTCCCCTTACTTTTGAATATTAATTCTACAGTATATGCAATACTTCAGCCAAATTAAACCATTCACTGTCCTCTGTACATAATTGGGGCTTGTTTATCATCTCTCCGCTGAAGCCATTTTGCTGAATCTTGATCCTTGTCCCTGACGCCACGACCATTTCCAGTAACAAAATCCAACCCTTTTCCGAGCTCAAATGGCACCTCCCCCATGAAGGCTTCCATCATGAGCCAAGTCACAATGAGCCAAGTCATTTTTCCCTAACTCTAATGCCATTTAGTTTGTGACATTAAGTATAGCTTGGCCATACATATGTGGAAGGCAAGAAGCATGTCCTCTCATTGTTGTATGCCCATAGGCCTCCAACCTGAGCCTTAAGTGAATAGCGTACACTTCGTGTGTGTTGGTTGGAACTAATGAATGAATAAGTCTGTTGTGTAAATAGATCAGGTTTTCTGAAAGCCTGGCACACCTGTAACCTTCTGCGTCATCCCCTTTCCTCTTCTCAGTTCACTAACAAAATAGAGTGGCTGCTTTTCAAACCCAAAGCCCATTAAACACCTGTATCGTTATTATCAACACTAACAATCTCACACTTTTTATTAATGTTTAAAGTGCTATGTTCTGTATGCTTAGAATAATCTCAAAGAGAACATCTGTTACTTTAGTGCTCTTATTTTCCTCTTGAGGGCAATTTTTTCACTACTAAATTAAAGTGGGCTGTTTAATAACTTATAACTGTCAGGGAGAAATGGTAAATTGCAGCCACTCTGGTCTATGCTGTATATCTAAAATGAATTTTTTTCCACTTGTAATTCATTATTTGTCATCAAATTTCAAGTCTGTTTTTTTAGGACTAATTGAGGAATGTAATGAAAAATTATTAAATAAATTAAGGAGTATTTTTGTTGTAAAAAACTTTTATTCAACTTTAGCATCTCATTAGACTATCTATCCTTGACAAATGCCATACTTATCATAATCTCATAAGTGTCTTCAATGCCTTTCTCTCACCCATATTCTGAACTTCCAAGAGGATCATTAACCTAATTATCAAGTGATTAAATCTTGAGACTGTGTGATAATTGCATCTCCTGAAGAAGAAAAAAAGTACGCTAATTGAATCTGAGCAACAAAGACCTTTAAATATAGTAGTTAGAGAATCATGGAAGATGGTTATATTTTTATATAGAAACTTCAAGATGTTTACAATATATGATTAGAATTACAATAACATCATGATAAAAGATCATGCATTTGGAAGGTTGCCAGTTTTCATTAAGAAAAATCTATAACAACATAAAATGTATGGGGGAAAATATCAGAATGTGTGAAGGATGCAACATCAATATAACTCTATAAAAGTTTATCATCTTACTAAGGGGAACAAAGTGTAGGGATAGATTACGGTCAAGTGTTATCAATCATGTTTGGAGAAATCTCAAGTAGAGGGTGGAAGGATAGATATTTTTCTATTCCTTGAATGTAAACCTGGTTCTAAAATACTTAACTTAAGGGGGGAGCATAGCTCAGAGGAAGATTAGGCTGGTCAGAATGTGCTCAATTCACACCTCAGTCCCAAATAAGGGGGAAGGGTGGGGGGAGATGGGAAAACACTTGAAAATGAGATAAACAGAAAGAAAAAGAATGCTACTAAACTAGATATCATCATAGTCATCATTTTCTGTTACTATTTCCTGAATAATTTCAGTGTGCAGATAATGTTTTAGGGAATTTAATGTAATATCTTATTTTTATTTTATTTCTTTTTTTACTAGTATCCTCACCCAAGGCTATGTTATTAAATTTGTAATATAGGTTTTTTTAATTATTATTATTATGGATAGTATTACAGATCTCTCCCATTCTTTCCCACTTCCTCCCTTCCTTCTAGCCCCTACCCATGCCCCCTCATATCTTCACCACCCTATTGCTTGTGCCCATGGGCTATGCATATAAGTATATAAGGTCTTTGGTTTATCTCTTTCCATCCTCCCACCCCCACATAGAGGTATGTCAGTCTGTCCTGTTCATTGATTTGAGATGATGTGAGAGAGAAACATCTGATTGCCTCTCTTACACGCTCCAACCAGGGATTGAACCCAAAATTTAGGCATATACCCTGACCAGGAATCAAACCTGCAACCTTTTGGTGTACTGAACAATGCTCCAACCAACTCAGCCACCCAGCCAGGATTCATTTTATTTTCAAAACAATCATCTTTGCCATGTAAGTGTCATTTCCATTTTGCAGATGAGGAAACAGACTCAGATAAAAATAATTCTCCCAAGGTCACACTTATTGGTGTTTGTGATGTGCCATAATAAAGAAAAGAAGTCGTTTCATCAAAGAGTAGGGTTACGTGAAATATAAAACACACCATGTTAAAAACATTTAAAGGAGACCAATGGAGGTGGGGGTGGGAAACTTTCTAAGCAGATTGAAAGGAATACAAGCAGTGAACTAAGATAGTAAACTCAACCCATAGAACACTCTTCTCCTCCCTGCCTTTGCCAGTCCTCCCAACAACCCAGCCTTACAACCATCATTACTACCCTGGGGGAAAACAAAAACAAAACCTCTCCTCGCCCAATGTCAGCTTTCAAATATTAAAAAGCAACTTTGCTTTACACTCTGTCTTCAAAGTAAGAATAGGGCCCAGAAGAAACATCAGCTGTGAAAATCTGATTTTCTATGCCGCTGATAGCACCTCGAGCCACAGTTCTAGTCAGCAGGAAGACAAGTTAACTGCTGAGGAAGCTGAGAATTATGCTCTTAAAAAAAAAGACACTATATGAACAGTATTAAATAAAAGTTAGGAGCTGAAGGAGGGGAATAAGAAATAAAAGCTATATAAATGGGAGAAAATCAATTGGCGAAGAATGAGAAAAGCAAAGGCAAGAAAAAGAAGACTGCAATTCCATGCTGTAACACTATAACAAGTGTCATCTGACTAGGAAGGGATTTTTTTTTTTTTCCCCAAGCACACAATAAGACTGTGGAAAAAAGAGTTTATGAGTTTATGATTGTTCAACTTTTTACAGAATCCTCAACATATGAGTTATTAAATGCTTTTATTTCTTCTCATGGTTTTCTGAGATTGTAGGAAAAGAGACACTTCGTAAAGAGTACTCATTGGTTACTTGACCTAAACCTACCTGTCTTCAAGAGGTATATAATGAATAATGTACATAATCAGTACAAAAAGATTAACAAAAATGGTATTCTGACAGGCATCCCTTAACATTAAAGTGTAATAGTGACACCTCACACACACACACACACACAAAAATGAAACTTGGTTTAATATAAGCTAGTCAATTTTCTACGTAAAATTGTCAACTTTCAGATGAAATATGTTTACCTTCAATCTCCTTCCCACCACTTTTGCTGTTCTGATCAATAACAACCAAACTCTAGAAAAACATGTAGCACCTTTAGACAACTGGAAGAAGCGCTCAATTCTTATGAACTCTGACGAAGTCTCAGAAAGTGGCATCCAGTTTCACCGTGTTCAGTAACAGAAACTGAAGAAATTAGAACTGACTGGCTTTCAGATCCAGGATAATATCCAGTTCAAATGACTGTGAAAATGAAAGGCTTAGAAATACCAGATGACAGCATGCTCAGTTTCCTTTTCCACTTGAAACTAGCATGTTTACCCTGCTCATTGCCTTTGGAGTTGCTAGAAAATTATCAAATTTTTGTTTGTTTTACAAACGAAAAACCTACTGCTCAGTCCCATCAAAAACTGATTGGGGGGGTTGGGTAATGGCAAGATATGTACACAAAGAATAATTTAATTTTAAAAATTTAAAAAAAAAACTGATTGCAGGTAATTCTTCCTTCCAGCCTATAGATAAATCATCCCTCTACTTTTCCAACCTCTGTAAAACTCAACAACAACAAAACACAGTTTAAATAGATGCTAAATGGACTCAAATGTGTCAGAGGACCATTCTTCCCCTGACCTTCCCTATCCTCTTCTCCACTAGGCTGGAACTCATGCAACTATAAACTAGAGAGGATAGGAAAGTAGTTCGGCACTTTGTTCCCTTTCCAACCACAAATGAGAATGAAATGCATTATGATCACAAAAAGACATCAGAGACACCAACATGCCCATTCTTTTCAGACCAACACTGGAATTCCAGAGTAGACATCTTTCTCTGGCCCCCCCGCAAATACATTCTAAAACCATGATATTCTTAAAGACAAAGTATCTTGACTGAGAACACATGCTATCATTGAATGCAAAATGTAACTTTTGTTCTGTGTGAATTTTCCACAAATCACTGCGTGTTAGAGAAAGACCATGACATCAGAATGGTGTAGAAACACTCTAAGCAGTCTAAACTCAGAAGGAATTTAAGTAGCACGACTCATAAAGAGTCTAAATTAATGGGTTTATGGACGCCACAGGGTAACTGAAGGCTTGCCTCCCAGGCCAGTGGGGCCCTGGACGGGGTCAATGCAAAGTCCTACCTGGTAGGCATCAGGGATGTTGACGGTTTCTCCATGCTCCCCGACATAGCCAATGATGCCTTTGCCCCAGGGGACCTGCACCTCGTTTGAGTTCTCTGTGCTGCTGCAGGGCAGCAGTGGGGTTCCCGCGTGCACATCGAACAACTTGGAGACCAAGCTCTTCTTGCCGGCAGCCACCCTTTCCACCAGGAAAAGAGAGCAGCGGTCAGCATCCACCATGAGGCAGACGAAGATGAGGATCTTGTAGCTCAGGCTCGTAAGGTCAAGGTCATTGGAGATATCCTTGACCAGTTCCAGAAAGAACTGGCGCTCGTTGTGCTTTTTGAGGTGGCACTTGTAGTCCATGGCCGTAGGGGGATACTGAGGCAGGTTCACTCTGGACTCCAGCAGGGCGCTGAGGATGTGGGCTGTGGTGGGAGGCAGGGAGCTGGCCTTGCGGAGCAGCGCCCTCCGCCGCACGCTGCTCAGGGGCTCCTGGGCCCGCGAGGTCACCTGTTCATCGTAGGTCCTGTTCACGTGGATGGCTTTGGAGCGGGCAAAACTCTTCCTTAACTCCTTCTGAGAAGCTTTCCGCTGCAGGTTCCCATCCCCCAGGCCGCCACTGGCCCAGCTGGGACTCAGGGGAGCCCCTCCACAGTCCCCACCACCCGGAGGGGGCTGGCTGCTGCCAGAGCCAGTTGGTCCAGTGCCACCACCAACGCTGCTGCTGCTGCTGCTGCTGCTGCTGCTGCTGCTGCTGCTGCCACCGCCGGGAGCCATGCCTTCGGGACCGGCCAGGGCAGGCCTCGGGCCTAAAGCCCCCTGACCCTGGCTGTGCCTCTGCAGCCACTTGTCCACCAGCTCCTGCTTCCCCTTCCGCATCAAGTAATCTTCCAGCAACTCTGGGTGCCTGTCCAGGAAAGTTTCCACGTCCCCGAAGTCCAGGGAGGGAGCTGTCATGGTCCCAGCCACGGCTTTCATCACCTCTTACACTTGGACCCAATGTTTACCTTCCTCAGCCCTCCGGCTGGTCCTCCACGTGTCTGCCCCGCCGGCAGTCCCGGCTCTGGGCGGAGCTTCTGCGGAGCGGTGCTTGCTAAGGGGCTGGGGGCGGCCCTGCCTCCGGGCTCAGAGAGTGGCTGGCACGAATCCCACCCCTCCTCCTGCAACCCCAGCTCCGCACAGGTGCCCCGGGCGGGCGAGCTGTCAGCTTCGGTCCTGGGAGCTGGAGGGATCGCTGCTCTGGCTCAGGCTGCCGCCGCCTGGAACCGGATGAGCGGACCTCTGTGAAAGGGAGGTAGCACAGGACACGCCCCTGAGTGAGGCGAGGAGCCCGGAGGGAGGCGAGGGGGGAGGAGGGAGCCGCGGGGCCGACCCTGCCCAAATCCACCGCGGGGATCCCAGGCGGTTTCCGGAGTGTCTCTGGTGCCTGGGAACTCAGCCGACTCCTGATTGGAACACGACTTGAGGGAGAAACGCACCTTGTTTCTTCCCCTTCCTGCTTACCTTACCTCCCCAACACTTTCATTCCCTGCCCTCTAAGCCCGTTAATCCTCCCGCGTTTCAAGGAGGCTCCATGGGGGCCAGGGGAAGCCTCCAGTACAAGGAGGCGCTGATGTGTTGCAGGAATCAGACCCAGAAGCTGACTTCGAGGACGGTGAGGATGCTCAGAGACAGGCAGGGCTATTTTTCTGGGATGTGACGGTGGACTGTTGGTTCCTAGGATTCCTGGGGCTGCCAGCTAACACTGCCCAGCTCCTTGTGGGAATTCGGTAAATATCAATGGACCTGGATTTACCCAAACTTAGTCAATGATGTTCCCCTATCTGAGCAATTCATGACTTGATCCAAATTATTGGGCCTGGGATTGGAGGCGGGGAGGGTGGTACATGGAATGAGGGTGTAAAACACAGTTACTTGGGTTAGGAACCCTGCCTACGAGGAGCATATAGCAAAGTGGGCTTGAGGGCCTCGGGGCTTCCTTCGCGCCAATCCTGCACACTGGATGGTTTCTCTTCTTTTCATGAATGACTTGCCTTCTTTCTCCAGTCTGCTAAGGATGCCTAAGCCTTTACTCCCAGTGTCTTAGGGCTTGTGGGTAAGACTTCTCCTCTGTGGGAGGCGGGAGGCGGGAGGCTTTTCTTTCTCTTATGCTAGGAATGCTCCGGATCTGCTAGTCTCAGCTAGGAGGGCTGAGAATGACATCCCGTTTCCCTTGGGCCTTTTCTAAACCTAGTGGGTAAGCATAGGTGATTTGCCAGTTAAAAGAAGCCGGCAGATAACACTTTCTTGAAGCCCAAAAGTGTCCTCTTTTGTGAGAAACAAAAATCAGTTTGGAGAACCATCCAGTTCCCTGGGAGAGCAGGATTATCTAGAAGTGGTCATACAGGATGTTAGAAGGAAGGCTCATAGGAGAGAGCTGCGAAGGTAGCAATTTCTACGGACTCTGTGTGGCAGGTGCACAGCGGTGACTTATGCAGTGAACAAGCTTACTCCTGGAAAAGGTCCTCAGACAAGGTGTATTGAACACGTGTTGATTACTTTAAATTAACATATTGTATTTGTTTAATCCTTACAACAGACTTAATGAGGTGGAGACTCTTATTTTCCCATTTTAATGATGGGGATACTCTGAGAAATTGGGTCTCTTACCTAAAATACGGTCGGTGCCAGAGCTGGGATATGACACATTTAGTTTGGCTTCAGCCACATCACTGGACTGTCTCCCACCTGTGTCAACTGAGTCCTATCTGTGCTAGGGTTTGGGCCAGTAATAGAGCTGCAAGGCCTGGGGCAGCACTCCTCTGGCAGCAGAGAGGGGAAGAGGGGCACTTGTTCAAAATGATTGAGGACATTGCCTTGGCATTGGGGATACAACTGGGAACAAAGACTCTGCCTGCATTATGGTGGGAGACAGCCAACAAACAAATAAGAAAATAAATATACAGAATAATAAAGCACCAGTGATAACTGCTATGAAGAAAAACAAAACTTGGCAAAGGATTAAATAAAGGAATAAGATGGTGGTTAGGCATTTCTGAGGAGGGAACACCTGAACAGAGATCTGGTGGAAATGAAGGAATGAGCTATGTTAATATCTGGGAAAAAGAATGTACAAGGTAGAGAATCAAGTGCTAAAGTGTAAGGAGTTTGGACTATTTAAGTGGGACCAGGGAGACTACCCAAAAGATAGTGAACCAAATATAGAATGTTGGTAGTGGAACCAACTGTATTACCTTAATTGTTATTATTATTATAAATTAATAGTATGTGGCATCTTCACTGGGTGTGGCCACATCTTTGGTAACCTGAGTGATTCATCAGTAGGGACTTACAAGAGTTAATTGTAGCATCTCTTTCTAACTCCATGTTCAGTGACATCAGATAGTCTGCAATCAGCCATAATGTGAGTACTTATATAGTATGAATGCTTTGAATAAGGATTTTTTAAAGATTATTTGTTAAGCATTTATCAGCACTCAGTGGAAAAAATCAGTTGTCCATCAAATGTTGAACAGATAAATAAAATGTAGTGTAATTATATATTAGAATCTTATTTGACCATAACAAGAAGAAATGATGTGCTGATGCATGCTACAACTTGGATGAAACTTGAAAATAGTAAGCAAAGTGAAAGAAGTCACGCACAAAACACCATATCTATCCTATATAATAAAGAGGTAATATGCAAATTGACTCTCATGCCCTCGAACAAGATGGCCGCCCCCATGTGGTCAAAGATGGCTGCCACAAGATGGCCAGCAGGTGAGGGTAGTTGTGGGCGATCAGAGCAGCAGGGAGGGCAGTTAGAGGCAACCAGGCCAGCAGGGGAGGGCAGTTGGGGCAATCAGGCTGGTAGTGGAGCAGTTAGGCATTGATCAGGCTTGCAGGGGAGTGATTAGGGAGTGATCAGGCTCGCAGGCAGGCAAGTAGTTAAGAGCCAGCAGTCCCAGATTGTGAGAGGGATGTCTGACTGCCTGTTTAGGCCCGATCCCACAGAGATCACAGAGATCGGGCCTAAACCGCAGTCGGACATCATCTCCTGAGGGGTCTTAGATTGGAGAGGGTGCAGGCTGGGACACACACACACACACACACACACACACACCCCAGTGCACAAATGTTGTGCACCAGGCCTCTAAAATATATATAGTGCACCGATATATATATATAGTGCCCTCTCACACTCTAGACCTCTCAGTGGATGTCGGACTGCCAGTTTCAGCCCGATGCCCATGGGCCAGGTTGAGGGACCCCACCTGCTGGAGGAACCCCGCTCACTCCACAGATGCCCCTCAAACCCCAGTGCCACTCCGCTGGCCACTTTCTGATTAATTTCCTTTCATTGTGCAGAAATCCATGCACTGGGCCTCAGCTCAGGGAAGAAGCTCTGCAGACTCTGTCTTCATCCACCCTCCCTCTTTCCACCAAATTATAAATTTTGGCCAAGTAGCCTCTCCTTAGAAAATACAAAAGGGCTTACTATTTAAAGTTTTCAAGAATAAGGGCATTTTTTAAATTAGAATATTTATTACTTTATCACGGCCATCGTCAATTAGCATTTATTAGCACTCAATGTGCAAAGCACTGGGTTACAGGCAAGATAACTTTTGTTATTCCAAAGAGGACTCTTTGAATTTTAGTATTGGATGGAACCTTAGAGATCACCTAATACTCCACTTTCATTTTGCACATGTGAAAATTGAGACCTAAAGTAGACACGTAACTCTTCAAAGTTACCTGCCAAGCACAACTTCTGATCTGTTTCTGGTTCCATTCCACCCTTATCAACATCTCACAACTTGATACCAATTGCTTGAAGCCAATGAATTTCTGTCTCCTAAGCTTTTTTCCTAACCATTTTATCTCCTAAGACTTTCACTGTGTGACCAACAGGCATTGTCAAAAAGGTTGATGCAATTTTCAAAATGAAAATTAGCTTCAAAAAAATTATAATTAGAATATTATCATTTTAGGAAAAAGGGATCCACAGGATAAAACAAAAGATGATTTGTTCCAATTCCAAAAGATTAAAATCTTTGAACTGTAAGTTGCACAGAGATGTTTATCTTTATAGGAACTTAATGTCAGAAGTGGTCATAGTCTATGCCAAATCCCAAGCCTGAGGTGCTGTAACAGAGGGATTCTCAGTAAAAACAGAACCATAGAATTATATATAGCAAGAGGATAGGGGAGGATGGATGGATGGATAGATAGATAGATAGATAGATAGATAGATAGATAGATAGATAGATGATAGACAGATAAGGAGAAATTGGTTCACATGAATATGGGGGCTGAGAAGTCCCATATTCTGTTGTCTACAAGCTGAAAATCCAGGAAAGCCAGTGGTATAATTCAGTCTGGGTCCGAAGGCCTGAGAGCAAGGGGGACAAATAATGAATATTCTAGACCAAGGGCAGGAGAAGATGAGATGAGATGTCCCAGCTCAAACAGTAAGGTAGAAAAAAAGAAGTCATTCCTTCTTCCTCTACCTTTTGTTCTATTCAGGCCTTCAATGAAATAGAGCAATCTATTTCATCCAGAAAAATCTTTATAGACACACCCAGAAACAATGTTTAATTTGGGCACTCATGACCTACTCAAGGTGACTCATAAAATTAACCATCACAGGTGCCTTACCTGGTTTTAAATTTTGTAAGCACCCCTCCCCCTGACTCTTTTTATGCAGAAATCTTAACATGCATCTACTTAAATTATCATTCCATATCCTACTTGTGATTTCACCTTAATCCAGTAAAATTCTGTAACCCACACTGACTCACAAGAGAATGATAAATATAAAAAGTAACTGTGTGGATTAATATGTGCAGGCAGGATTAATTAGATTAGCACTGTCCAGCTGGGCATTTGAGAATAAAGTATGTTTCTTTCACTTCAGGAGAAGAAATTATACACGTAAATTCTGAAGCATGTATTTACACACTACTTGGACAAATATAGTTGTGCTACTAAGTATAATTGACTTAATTAACAAATTTCCCCTATCCTATAAGACAAAGTAAGATGCCACCATGTTAAGAAGCCATGTTTTATCTTCCTGTGTGATCAGTCCTCCAGCTCCCAAACATTCTGATAAGTTATCTGTTATAAATTATCTTTAATACTTGTTATTTAGTCAACCCAAAATAATGCATTTCATTCTCCACTTAATTTTTTTTACATTAAAGCACATTTTATTATTCTTTTATTTACCTTTTTTTTTTTTTTACAATTCAGAAATTAAAACTACTCCGAGCAGTAAGCCTATCTGCATTCATAATTGCATTAAAGAATATAAGTACCCAGAATATAAATTTTTAAAATTTCAAAGATATCTAGGTAAACAATAGTGCCCCATGAAAGTACAGAAAGAATAACATGCCATAAATGTTAGATGTAATCAATAGAGTATTATATCTCAGAAGAAAAACCAGCAAAAATCAGTTTCTTTCTAAGAGTGATTTGTTGATAAAATAAATTGATAGGCTTTTAACTGTTTCAAAATGTTTTCTCTATGTTTGCAGACTCACAGAAGAATATGAGCAAATTCAATATTTTAAAAATTCCTTGAATCTTTATAAAGGTAGCTTTACTAAAATGTCTTAAACAATTAAGTGTTGAGTTAGACATTGAGAATATAAAATAGTGTAAGGGTCATCCGTTTCCTCAGAGAACATTTATAGGTTAGCTAGGGAGATAGGCTAATTCCATTAAAGTACAATTGCTAAGACAAGATATTATTGATAGAGTATGACAGACAAGTAAATCTATAAAATAAATCAGAAATATTCTTAAGTATCACATGATTTTGTTTATATTCAGTAATAATCCATAATTAGCATTAATATTGAAAGTGTAAACCTAGAGAGAAACCAAGATGGCGGCATAGGGTAGATACCTGAATGCAGCCTACCACAACAAATTTGAATTTAGAACTAAGAAACAGGGGAAACATCACCCTGAAGCGCTGGACGGCTGGCTGAGAGGAGGCTCTACCATCTGGGAAGGAGAGAGAAGGAGCGCTGAACCTCAGGAACTGTGAAGGTGCGGAAAACTGTGCGTGAAAAGGCGGCTGCAGACTTCGCAGGTGGCTTGCTTGCGGAGCGTGGAGAGGGCGGGCCAAGTTCACTTCTGGCTTACTCCCTGTGCGTGGAGAGGGTGGACAGCTAATGCGCGGCTGGCTTTCTTGTTCGGGAGGAAAACAGAACCACCCTATTGCTCTGATAGACAGCCCTAGACAGGGAGAGGCCAGACTGTCAGGCAGTGGGCAGAAATCTCTTGGAGGTGTGTGAAGCCAGTGGCCATTACTGTGGGACTCAGAAACCAGACCCTCATACGGAGGGGCTGAATAAAGCTTGTCTGCACCACCCAAAACTCCGCCCCATCCAAGGGGAGCACAGAAGCCCTTCCAGTGGCTAGCTTTTTCGTTCGCAGTGAATAGGACTGTCTTAGGGAGTGACAGACAGGAATCTAAAGCTTGTCTGCACCTATACCAAAGAGGTGCACACGCCTGCAACCAATTGTGCAGGATTCAACAAAGCTTGTCTGTGCCAACCCCGAGACTCCGCCCCATTCAAGCTGAATACAGAAACCCTCCTAGCTGAGACACTTCTGATCCTAATAGCCAATTGGCTTGGAGATCAATGCTTCTCAGTGATACCAACAACAAGCAAGGCTTAACAACAAGACTGCACACACAGCCCACAAAGGGCTACACCAAGACTGTCCACCTCAGGTAACTGGGAGGCTGACTCACTGAACCATATAGGACACCTTAGCACACAAAGCCACCCTAACAACCCAGGGAAGCTGTGAAAATGCCGAGACAAGGAAACAGATCACAAACAAAAGAAATGGAGAACAAGAAGCGACTGGATATAGAGTTCAAAACCATGCTTATAAGGTTTTTCAAGAATTTCCTAGAAAAGGCCGATAAAATAAATGAGACCTATGAGGATATGAAAAGGGATGAACTAGAAATAAAGAATACATTGTCTGAAATAAAAAATATTATACAGAGTCCTAAAAACAGAATGGAAGATCGCAAGAATCAAGTCAAAGATTTGGAACACAAAGAGCCAGAGGACACTCTTCCACAGAAGCAAGAAGATAAGAGAATCCAGAAAGTTGAAGATAGTGTAAGAAACCTCTGGGACAATTTCAAATGAACCAACATCAGAATTATGGGGGTCCCAGAAGAAGAAGAGAGAGAGCAAGATACCGAAAGCATACTGGAAGAAATAGTGACAGAAAACTTCCCCCACCTGGGGAAAGAAATAGACTTACAAATCCAGGAAGCGCACAGAACCCCAAACAAAAGGAATCCAAAGAGGACCACATCAAGACACATCATAATTAAAATCCCAAGGGCAAAAGACAAAGAGAGAATATTGAAAGCAGCAAGAGAAAAGCAGGTAGTTACCTATAAAGGAGCACCCATATGATTGTCAGCTGTTTCTCAACAGAAACCATGCAGGCCAGACGGGAATGGCAAGAAATATTCAAGGTGATGAATAGCAAGAACCTACAGCCAAAAATACTCTACCCAGCAAAGCTATCACTCAGAATCAAAGGCCAGATAAAGAGCTTCACAAATAAAAAAAAGCTAAAGGAGTTCATCACTGCCAAACCAGAATTATATGAATTGCTGAAAGGGGTTCTTTAGGAAGAGAAAGAAGATATAGATAAAAATTATGATCAACAAATACGTAACTATCAACAAGTGAAACTAAAAGCCAAGGGAATTAAAAAACCTGATGAACAATATTAACTGGTGAATATAATAGAATCAGAGGTATGGAAGGGGAGTGGACTGACTATTCTCAGGGAAAAGGGGAGAGGGGGATGTGGGAAGAGACTGAACATAAACTGTGTACCCATGGATGAGGACAATGGGGGGTGGGGAAAGGGCAGAGGGTGGGGAGGGAACCTGGTGGAGGGGAGCAATGGAGGGGGGGGAAAAATGAGGAACATTTGTAATAATATTAACAATAAAGATTTATTTAAAAAAAAGAAAAGAAAGTGTAGACCTAATAACCAGAATAAAAGGAGGGAAAAATGGAGAGAAAGTCAACAGATTATTTGTTTTCATTTAGGAAACTGGCATATAAGAATAAGGGTAGAGCCCTGCTGGTGTGGCTCAGTGATTGAGCATCAGCCTACGAACCAGGAGGTCATGGTGCGATTCCTAGTCAGGGCACATGCCTAGGTTGCGAGCTCAATCCCCAGTGTGGGATGTGCAGGAGGCAGCCAATCATCATTGGTGTTTCTTTCTTTCCCTCTCTCTTCCTCTCTGAAATCAGTAATAAAGGTATATTTTAAAAGAAAAAGAATAAAAAAGAAGGGTAGAAATAAATATTAAATACTGGTCCTTTTTTCTTAATTGCCATGCTTTCATTCACTAAATCAGAAGTAATTAATCATTCCAGACATTGCTCTACATATTTTATAAGAAAATAAGATAAGAATAGAATAAAGATGCCTTATCATTTAAAAGACAGCTTCCATTTGTCTCATCTGTTATTTATGGTTTGATTCAAAGATGAAATATTACTCCCTAGAGTAACTTTAACAGCAAGTAATATAAAAAAAAATAAACATGTCAGCTCTTAATTATTTATTTTATTTTTTTCAGTGATCATGATAAATGAGAGACTCAAGCAAGACCCAACAGCTATAAGTTTCAAATAAACATTCTTTTAAAATATACTATACATTAGTTATAAGATGCAACATTTTAATGTCAGAATTTACCTTTCAAAAATAAATACAGCAAAATTAAAGACAAGTTGAACTTTCAGAAACTATTCATCTCCTGCCAAATTAATCTTATTAGTATAGACTATAATGTATAATAGTAGCTAACATAATTAGTTGTTATTCTGTATGCTCTAATTACATCAGTGCTCTGTGCTACTTAAGAGCAAATAACTAATGGGTCCCTGTGCATTGTGCAGCCACTCGATGCACAATGGAACCTAATGTTGGATATTTCTCCTGAAATTTTAGCCTCTGAAAGAGGTCTCATATACACATATATATGTCGGGGGGGGGGGGGAGCGGGGGGTTCCAGCATAAAACTTGCTTCTGAATGAGACTCTTGTATGCATAGAAAATCTCTTTATCAATTATTTTGCACCAAGAAATAGAACAATTTAAATGTCCTTCCAGATATCAACATTATAAATAAAGTAAACAAAAAATGGCCAAATCCTTCAAGTCAGGCCATAATATTGTACAAGACGACAAAGATCGTGGTTCATTTCAGCCTCTCACCCAAATACTCCTTCGAGCACAGTAAAATGTATCATTTGTTAACAATGACCAAAATAGGCATCTTTCTCAGCCTGGCTGCCTTTTCTTGCACTCTTTCATCCCTCCCTTCAGACTGGGTTTCAGCAAATTTTCCCTATTAAAAGAGCTGCACCCTCCAGGGATATTCTGACACTGACCTCAGAGGGAGTTTTTAAGTGTGTGTGTGTGTGTGGTGTGTGTGTGTGTATGTGTGTGTTAGTGGTAGTGACTTTATTGTATTGCTTCTAACCTAGTATTTTCTTTCCTAAACTGCAAACTTATGTTTTAACTCTGTATCGGAGACATATGCAATGCTTTGTACGTTGAATCTCCTTTAAGAGATACCCTGGTGAAGCGGGAATAGAGCTATCTATCATCACCATGCAGAGTGAGGTCCACTGTGGGAAGCCTCAGGTACCACCCTTAATGATTTGGAGTTGTTCTAAATTTCCTTGTTTTGTATATTTTCACTGGTGTCAAGCTATGGTAGGGAAAGTTACTTAACTTCTCTATGCCTCAGTATCTATATCTGTAAAATGTGAATAATTTCCCTAACAGGATTGTTATGAGGATCAAATGAGTTTATATATGTACAACAATTAGAACAGTATCTGACACATAGTAAGTTCTCAATAAATGTTAGCCATTGCTATTATTTTAGCCACAATCCATATTCCTTAAAGGAATATAATTTTTAAATACTTATACTATTTTAAAGGAAAGTAAATGCTGACGTGAATGATTATTTTAAAAACCATAATTTCTGCTAGTGAGGGGTAACAAAAATCGCTGAAGAGAAGAGAAAGGTAGATTTAAGAGAGCTAAATATTTGAAGGAGAATGAATGTGGCAGGAAATGTAATCAACTTAAGAAGCCAAAAAACAAAAGCAAGAAACATTCCTTACAAAGATGACTCACGTGCTGCCCGGCCAGCGTGGATCAGTGGCTGAGCATGGATCTATGAACCAGGAGGTCAGAGATAGATCCTCAGTCAGGGCACGTGCCAGGGTTGCTGGCTTGATCCCCAAGGTGGGTCATGCAGGAGGCAGCCCATCAATGATACTCTCTCATAATTTATGTTTCTAACTCTCTCTCTCCCTCTCCCTTCCTCTCTGAAATCAATAAAAATACATATTTTTAAATATGTCAAATTATTGTGCAGTAATTTGCTATCCAAAAGAACTGGTGTGATGGTTTCCTTTGATAAAAAAAAAAAAAAAAAAAAAAAAAGCACATGTCCAGGGGAGTCTTCCAGATCAACACAACCAGCCCGCTCCGGAAGTCCCAGCTTTACTTCTCCCAGGCACAGCAGCCACCATTCCTTGTGAAAGGCTACGCTACAAATACAAGTAACACCACACTCCCAAAATACATACCAAATAAGTTTCCCATTAACTCACTATGCATGAAAATGTTCTTCTTTCTGGATTTCATAAAGTGTGACTTATTGACACAGAAAAAGAAGTCTCACAAATTTTGCTTTTGCATTTGTAACAAAATTGTAGTGACTTTTGAGCTATCCTTTTTTCTTTTTTATGAGGATAATATATGCTTGTAAAAAGTTAAGTATAACAAAATTATATAAAGGAAAAATAAAAATCTTCCATTCTCAATCCCCTGAAACACAAACCCAACAGTGTAGTATGTATTAATAAACAAATAGCTATATAGGTACCTTTGTGTATACATACATGTATAATATATATTTTTGTATGTGCATAGAAAAAACTATATGTAAAGTTGAACCATTCCATAATATTTATCTGAACTCTGCTTTCTTTACTTAACAGTGAATTATAGACATCTTTCCAGATCAGTACAAGTAAAAATTCAAAAAAAAGAAGGTTTTTATCTTTAAGTAAAATTTAACATTCTGAGAAGAAAGAAAATGTTTTTACAATCAGAATTATAAGAGAAATAACTTTCTCTTCTAAATCAGAATTTATTCTCTAATGCTAAATCATCTTCTTGAGTAGCTCTCCGAAGTTCTTAAATATCAGTGAATTAGAATCTTCTAGGCCTAGCTAGATTCAAAAAATATGTTAACTAATTTTTCATGTTTCAAGTAAAATTGCACAATAATTTGATCATTAGTCTATAATCTAAAACTGGAATTTTCAAAGGCTTTTTTTTTTTTTTTTTTTTTTGCCGTGTCATGTCAGCCTTATTCACAATAGAGAAGATATGGAAACAAACTAATTATCCATTGATGGATAAATAGATTTAAAAATTGTGATATCTATATATATATATATGGCATTTTGTTGCAAGCTCCCATGATTGTGTAACTAGAGCAAAGCTGACTAATACAGAAATTGGTACCTAGGAGTGGGGTGCTGTTTCATGACCCTATCTTCAGCAGCAAATAGCAGGTGGCATGGAAACTGTTATTTGGAGCTAGAAATATGATAATTTTATGTGGGGTTCTAGCTAGATCTGTTTTTTTAATGATACCCCCCATTTGGACAATTGGCATTTTCTTTATTTAATTTTATTTTTATTATTTTTTTTAAATATATTTTTTATTGATTTCAGAGAGGAAAGGAGGGGGAAAAAGAGAGAGAGAAACATCAATGATGAGAGAGTCACAGATTGGCTGCCTCCCGCATGCCTCCCACTGGGGATCAATCCCACAATCCAGACATATGCCCCCGACCAGAGTAAAACCCAGAACCCATCAGTCCACAGCCCAACGTTCTATCCGCTGAGCCAAACCAGCTAGGGCTAGTTCCATACATTTTAAATTCATGTTGTCCACCCCTTTCTGCACCCCTCCCTCTTCCTTCTTAGCGTCTGTCAGGAACTCTTGTGCCCTCATGTAACACTCCATCTCTACTTCCACCTGCCCTGACTCTCATAGTATTCTGAGCTTAAATGAGGTCCCACTTAGTGAGGACTGAGGAATTCAAGCTGAACAACGGAATGAAATTGTGCTTTTAAACTCACAACTTGATGATAATGATGACTGATTAAAAAATACAGAGAAGGAAATTTGATTCTAAATGCCTACCCATGTTCAAATTTTAGAAGAATGTGATAATGAGGGAAAATAAGCAAATGAAATAGTCCAAAATCATGCTGTATTATACACAACATCTTGTGGGACAAAAGGTTCAATTAAAAAAAAAATAACTTCTTGAAAAATAAATGTGGTTTCTTTTTCCCACAAGAATCACTGACTAGAGATTTTTATCTGGGAAGTCCTTCACTTGCTAGTATGAGAAAACTTAACAGAACTAACAATGTCTCACTGCTTTCTCAAGAGTTCTGTTTCCTCTAAAACACACAATTGCCAAATTAACCATCTCGCATTTTTACTTTAATTACATGAAACACTTTATTCTTCCAGATCCTTATAAAGATATATATAAGGAATTGGGCCTAAACTGGCAATGGGACATTCCCCAAAGGGTTCCAGATTGGAGAGGGTACAGGCTGGGCTGAGGGACCTCGAATTTCGTGCACTGGGCCTTTAGTTGTAAATAATGCTGCTAATAATATAAACATAGACGTGCATTTATTCTTCCTGACTGGTGTCTTGGAATTCTTAGAAGATATTTCCAGAAGTGGGATCACTGGATCAAAAGACAGCTCCCATACAGTAGATTCTCTTTTCATTTTGTTGATGGCTTCTTTTGCAGAAGCTTTTTAGCTTGATATAGACCCATTTGTTTATCCATATTTATACTGTTTTCCACAGTAGTTGCATCAGTATATATTCTCATCAGCAGTGTACAAGGGTTCTCTTTTCTCCACATCCTCACCAGCACTTGTAGTTCGTTGATTTATTGATAGTAGCCATTCTGACAAATGTGAGATGATACCTCATTGTAGTTTTTATTTACATGTCTCTGATGATTAGTGACCTTGAGCAATTTTTCATATGTCTATTGGCCTCTTTGGAGAAGTGTCTATTCAACTCCTTTGCCCATTTTTCAATTAAATTATCTTCCTGGTGATGAGTTGTATAATTTCTTTATATATTTTAGAAAATTAACCCCTTATTGGATGTGTCATTGGCGAATATGTTCTTCTGTAGAGTGGGTTCTTTTTATTTTGTTGATGGTTTCTTTTGTTGTGCAAAAGCTTTTTAGCTTGTAGTCCCATTTGTTTATCTTTTCTTGAGTTTCCTTTGTTCTCAGAGACATATTGGCAAAAGAATTGCTGTAAGAGATGTCTAAGATTTTACTGCTTATGTTTTCTTCTAGAAGTTTTATTGTTTTTGCTTTACATTTAAGTCTTTTACCCATTTTGAGTTCATTCTTATGTAAGTAAAGCTGGTGGTCTAGTTTCATATTTTTTGCATGTGCCTTTCCAATTTTCCCAACCCCATTTATTAAAGAGCCTCTGCCCATTTTTAATCAGGTTGTTTGTTTTTTCACGAATCCATTGTAGGTCTTTATGTATTTTGGATATTACCCTCTTATAGATATAGGACTTGCAAATATTTTCCTCTCATTCTTTAGGTTACCTTTTCATTGTGTTGACTGTTTCTTTTGCTGTATAGAAGCTTTTTAGTTTGATGTGGTCCCACTTTTTTACTTTTGCTCTTATGGCTTATATTTTTGGTGTAATGTCCAGAAAATCATTGCTAAGATTAATGTCAAAGAATTTTTCCCTTTGCTTTCTTCTAAGAGCTTTAGTTTCAAGTCTTATGTTTAAGTCTCAAATTCATTTCAATTTTTGTGAGTGGTGTAAGATAGGGGTCCATTTTCATTCTGCTACACACACATCTTCTTTCATTAGTGGAACATAATAACATCATCTTCCCAAATAAGTCACAAATGTTACTTACATTATCTGACTTAGGCAAATTGTATTTCTAATTCTTTTTTTCTTTTTTTTGAATATTTTATTGATTTTGTACAGAGAGGAAGGGAGAGAGATAGAGAGCTAGAAACATCGATGAGAGAGAGTCATCGATCAGCTGCCTCTTGCACACCCCCTACTGGGGATATGCCCGCAACCAAGGTACATGCCCTTGACCGGAATCGAACCCGGGACCCTTCAGTCCCCAAGCCGACGCTCTATCCATTGAGCCAAACCGGTCTTGGCTGTATTTCTAATTCTTAAATAATATTAAAAGCCAAGCCTTCTACACAGCTTTTAATCTTGACAACCACCTATAATGGATATATAGTTATAATAAGTTTTAATATGATTTCAAATCAATGCTAATAAGCAATAAAATCCTCAAAATATTGGCTGCTAGAAAAACAAATACTAGATTTTAACTATTCTACAAATTAGGACTTCAAAAGTTGACTGCTCTTGTAATAAGATAATAAAACAACAAAATGACACTACAGAGAAAACATTACCTTAATGATTAAAGAGCCATATAAATGCAAGCAATAAATGCATGTTTAAAACTGACTTATCTAACATTTTATCAACTGAAAATCCTATCACAATAAATGCAATTCAATTCTGACACTAACTGCCTCCCTGGAACTAGCACCGACTTCATTGTCCCTTATAATATTGGCCTCATTTCAGACATCAGCTGCAAGTTCAGAGTCCCCAAGTCACCCAAACATCTGATTATAAATTTGAAGTATCCCAGGATGCATTTAAATTTGATAATATCCTAAAAATAAAATTTCACAGAACTCAGAAAAGCACTGTATATACCATTACAATTTTATTATAAAGACCAGTCAGATGAAGATCTCTTCATAGATGTGATTGATTGAATCATTAGCCATGTGACTATATTCAATCTCCAGCTCCTACTCCCTATCCCTGGATATCTGACAGATATACCCAGCACAAATTCCTAATTCTCTAATCACATGGTTAGTCTTTCCAGCTTGGCCAGGCCCAATCCTGAAACTGTCTAAGAGCATACCATAAATCACAGAAGTAGCACAATCACAGGCCCTAATCCCAGACAGTCTTATGACTCAGGAAGTCCCAAGGTTATATAGATTCCTTTCCAGGAACCTGGAAAAAAGACCAGACAAATTCAGTATTATAGACTAACCAGCATTTTTGCCAACACAAAATTATTTTGTGTTAATAACAACTATATTGATGTTTTAAAAGATGCTAAATCACCTTTGACTGGACAAAGATTAGATTTAATTCTATTTTTGTCTTAATATAAGTATTTTCTAAATTATCTATGTATTGGTTTTACATGCAAATATGGTCCTTCATTAGGGATTCCCCTGAATAAAGATATGCTAAGGTCTTAACTCCTAATAACTCAGAATGTGGCTTTGTTTGTAAAGAGAATCATTGCAGATATGATTAAGGAAGTTGAAATTAGGTCAAGTTGGAGTTGGATGGGCCTCCAATCTAATATGACTAGTATCCTTATGAGATAGCTCTGTGAGGACAGAAACACACAGGAACCACGTGACGACAAAGACAAAGACTGGAAAAATGCAAGGATAACTGGAAAACCACCGCAAAAGAAAAAAGTTGGACCACTACTAAGAGTCAAAATTATAAAACTATTGGAAGAAAACACAGGGGTAAATCTTCATTGCCTCAGATTTGGATACAGATTCTTAAATTTGATGCAAAAGCACAGTGACATCAACAACAACAAATAAGTAGACTTCATAGAAATTTAAATTTTCTGTGCATTAAAGGGCATTATCAAGAAAATGAGGTAATCTACAGAATAAGATAAAATATTTGCAAGTCATAATTTAGTAAGGGTTTAATGTCCAGAATATGTAAAAGAAGCCCTAGTGGTTGAGCGTTGACCTATGAACCAGGTCACAGTTCAATTCCTGATCAGTGCACACGCCCGGGCTGTGGGCTCAATCCCAGTAGGGAGTGTGCAGGTGGCAACTGATCAATGATTCTCTTTGATCATTGATGTTTCTATCTCTTTCTCCCTCTCCCTTTCTCTCTCTAATAATAATAATAATAATAATAATAATAATAATAATTAGTAAGAACATAATTTTTAAAATAAAATAAAATAGCCAAGATTTGGGGGGAAAAAGTGCCCATCAGTAAATGAGTGGATAAAAAAGCTGTAGTACATCTACACAATAGAATACTACTCAGCCATAAAAAAGAAGGAATTCTTACCTTTTGCAACAGCACGGATGGACCTGGAGAGTATTATGCTAAGTGAAATAAATCAGTCAGAGAAAGACAAGTACCATATGATTTCATTTATATGTGAAATCTAATGAACAAAATAAACTGACAAATAAAATAAAAACAAACTCACAGAGAACAGACTGACAGCTACCAGAGGAAAGAAGGGTTGGGGGACTAGGTGGAAAAGGTGAAGGGACTAAGAAAAAAACTCATAGACACATATAACAGTATGGTGATTACCAGAGGAAAAGAGTGGGAGAGGGGGGTAGAAGAAGGTAAAGAGATAAATGGTGATGGAAGGAGACTTGACTTGGGATGGTAATCACACAATACAATACACAAATGAAATATTATAGAACTGTACACCTGAAATCTATATAATTTTATAAACAAATGTCATCCCAATAAATTTAATTTAAAAATAAAGAAAAAGAAAAGAACAAATGTTGGTGAGGATATAAAGAAATAGGCTTTGTTCTACCTTATGGAAATGTAAAATGGTACGGCTGTTATAAAAAAACAATTTAAACAAAAACAAAAAAAAACCCAACAATTTGACTTTTCCTAAAAAAGAAAACATGGCCCTCACTGGTTTGGCTCAGTGGATAGAGCATCAGCCTGAAGACTGAAGGGTTCTAGATTTGATTCCGATCAAGAGCATATGCCCGCCCCAGTTGCAGGCTTAATCCCCAGTAGGGGATGTGCAGGAGGCAGCTGATCAATGATTCTCTCTCATCATTGATATTTCTAAGTCTCTCACCCTCTCCTTTCTTCTCTGAAATCAATAAAAACATATATATTTTAAAAACAAAACATGGATTTAACAAATGACCCAGAAACTTCACTCCTAGTTATACCTGGTATATCCAAAAGAACTGAAAACAAAGAATCAAACAAATATGTGTTCACAAATACTCATAGCAGCACTGTCCACAATAAGCAAAAGATAGAAACAAGAAAAAGAAAAAAAAAAGAAAGAAAGAAAGAAAGAAAGAAAGAAAGAAAGAAAGAAAGAAAGAAAGAAAGGAGTGGCAATATCCAAGACCACTCTTCAGAATTCAGATATTTTTCCTTTTCTTATTTTTATTTTTCAATTTAAAAAAAAGGTAGAAACAATTCAAATGTCTATCAACTTATCAATGGATAAACAAAATAAGATAAATACATACAATGGAACATTCAGCCATAAAAAGGATCTACTGATACATGCTACAACTTTAATGAACCCTGAAAACATTATGCTAAGTAAAAGAAGCCAGACACAACAGGTCATATGTTAAATGATTCTTTTTATATAAAACTAGTAGCCCTGCTCACAAATCCGTGTGCTAGTAGCTCGCCAGTAGCTTGCTGCGGCCCTCCAATAGCTCTCCGCCTGCTGCCCTGCCCTCCTGTATCTTCCCCCTCCCCCTTACCCCCACCCTGCCGCCCCTCACAGCTTGCTGCCCTGCCCCCTCTTATAGCTCTCTGCTGCCCACTTGTAGCTCACCCCCCACCATCCTGCTGACCCGTGATTCTGTCATTAGGTGGTCACAGCATAACAACCATTTGTATATCACATCTTTATTATATAGGATATTCAGAATAGACAAATCCATAGAGACAAAAAGCGAATTAGAGGTTTCCAATGGCTAGAGGTAGGAGTAAATCTGGAGTGATTACTTAATAGGTACAGGAGTTTGTTCTAGGGCAGTGGTCAGCAAACTCACTAGTCAACGGAGCCAAATATCAACGGTACAACGATTGAAATTTCTTATGAGAGCCAAATTTTTTAAACTTAAACTTCTTCTAACGCCACTTCTTCAAAATAGACTCACGCAGGCTGTGGTATTTTGTGGAAGAGCCACACTGAAGAGGCCAAAGAGCCTCATGTGGCTCGCGAGCCGCAGTTTGCCAACCACGGTTCTAGGGTAATGAAAAAGTTTTGAACCGACAGAGAGGTAGAGGTTGTAAAACATTCTGAAAGCACCAAATGTTACTGAATCATATGCTTAAAAATAGCTTATTGTATGTTATTTGAATTTCACCTAAAAAAAGAAATAAAATAAAATAAAAACCTTTTCAAATAGTAGTGTAGTAGTGATTTGAAATTTGAGACTGTATGAAATGCTAGGTCCCTAAGAATAAATCAAAAGAGTCGCACTCTATTTTAGAGTTGTATCCTATTTTTTATGTGAGTGCTAATGATATGTATGTATGTATATGCATAACCATATATGCAAAGATATGATAGTCTTTTCCAACCATTTTTCATTTCAACCCTGAAATACTTTTTCACTTTAACAGCCAAATATTCACTGTCACCAACAAAAAAATCATCAACTATACTTTTTCAAACTAGATTCAATTACCTTCGCCCTGCTAAGTGTGAGTTTTGTCCTGTGAACTACATATTTAAAAGATGTCTTCAAATTGATCCTGGAGGGAATAAAATCAAAAGTTAAATATTCTCAAACTCAAATGAAGACATGCAAACTCAAAAAAAGAGAAACTACCATTTTCTGAGTGCTTACCACAGGCCAGGGTAGGTGCTTGCATATATTACGGCTAGGCTTTAGCCTTACAGATGGAAAATGAAAACTTTGGACTATATGAAAGTTTCTAATTCATCACCAATAAATATCAATGGCAAAATCTACTACATATTGGCAAATAAGGCAAAACAGTTTTACTTAATTAAATATATGAAGATAAATATTGATAACCAGTAAGCTTCATTGCAATTACATCATAATTCAAGAAAATCTGAAAAACAATGACAAGAATTTACTATTTTCTCCTTGCATTTCAAAAATGAGTCACCTCTCATTTCAATATTACCCCTTATTTTTAAAAAAAATCAATAAAGTCTTGCAAGAAAATTTTCAAGGGAAATCTGAATTTCAGCTGAAATAAATATGTGTTTATAATTCTAATAATTGTTAATTATATGCTATATGTTTTAAAGACTTGAAACAATTTAACCTGCAAATACCCAGCACATTTTTTCTCTATGAAAGACCAATTAATAATCATTCTTTCAAACCTCAGAATTTCAGCTGTTTTAATTACATATAAATCATGTTCAAATATGATTTCATATTATTTGAAACATAACAACTGTCATTATTGAGTGATGGAAATGTTCTAAAATCGGTTGTGGTAATGGTTGTGAACACATTAAAAACTATTTAATTGAACACTTTAAGTGGATGAATTGTATGACATATGGATTATGTCCAATAGAGCTGTATTTAAAATAAATTGATGCCAATGAAGGAAATATCTATTGTATTTTAGTAATTTATATATACATTTCTTATTATTGGTAATTCACATGATTGAGTGGCCAAAAAATTTGCTTTCTTAGCACTTCCCAATATATCTGTTCCTGGTTTTGCTTTATGCAATCTTTAACCATTTCTTTAAGAAAAAAAAAAAAAGTAACTTCTCTGAATATTAGCCAAGGAATGATTTACAGAGAAGAAATTGTCCGGGAAGTGGTTGAAGAAAATTGTATATTTTCCACCAGATGGCACTGGTGTGCAAATAGTATTGCTAGAATCGTCACACTTCCTCACATCAATAAAGTTGTTACACTACCACATCGTTTTCATCCATTTTGATTTGTCTAGATAAGATAAAAAGAAGTGGAAAGTTGGATAAAATACCTCCTTCACTTGGGGGAGGAGGGAAGAGACATATGTAATACTTTAATCAATAAAGAATAAATAAATTTAAAAAAAAATACTTCCTTGACTGCTAAAGTCCAGGGTAAGTGGAGCCCTCCTTTTAAAAATATAGAATGAAATGCAAGGAGAAACGGTCAGAATCTTGGTGCTACATTCAGGGTGAGAACCCAGAATGCTTGACGGTCAGTTGTCATCACACAATTATACAATATCCAGAGTTGGGAAATGGATACCAAGTCAAAGAGAGCAAGAAAATAAATCTCCATTGTACCATTGTACATATATTATCTCATTTGATCTCTAAGCTATTGGTTTTACATATATTTTCTCATGTAATCCTAACTATATAAGCTTAAACTATTAACTGCACGAGGGAAGCAGAGTGACTATTTTGTTTAATACTAAATCACATCAGTATAGCTCAAGTGCCTAACACATCAAAAACATTTGCAGACAATCAAAATCATTTGTTTTAGATGAAGATGAATTAATTAATTAAGCTTGACAACTACCCCATTTAATGGGAAATATTATTTCTACTTTACAATTGAGGAAACTGAAGTTGGAAATATGAGGTAACTTGTCCAAGCTCACACAGTTCAGGCAAAACCGTTGAACACAATCTGACATTACTTTGCATTACATATTTTCATGTAAGATTTTCATAATAGAATAAAAATTCTCTGAGGGCAGGAATCATGTCCTTGCTATTCCAGATTGTATTTCTAGGTCCTTGACCAGAGCCTGGAACATAGTTGGCACACAGTATTTCTCTAAGTTCATAGCAACCCAGGTGTTAGCAGTCAAGAAATGAACAATCAAAGAGCTCAGCTCCAGGACCACTTTCTGGTTTATTCCTTTCACTTCATCCCAATGCCAATGCTATATCCAGGCCTTATTTCTGGGATTTTGCTAAAACCTCTTCTCAAGGCCCATTAACACGAAGCCTTAGAAGTTATTATGCACGTTGCCTACACCTCACCATTTCTCCTAGTTTCACAGTTGAGTAGTGAACACCCATCCTGCTCTCAAAAGCCCAGGGGTGCTTGTGGGAGTTGAGCAGATTGGCAAAGGCATCGGTTCCGATTTGGGCTCTGTAACCTGTATCTCTGTTACCCTGGGCTATTCCACGAGCCTCAGTTTCCTCGTCCCAATTTTCTCAATAAATAAGGCTGGAATTGGATGAGCTCAAAGGTTCCTTTCAACATGAAGGCTTTTTCCATTTTAATGCTATGGTTCTCTTTGGAGCTTATGACCAAGATGGCAAGTTTGGGGAAAGAATCCTCTGAAGGTGGTGTAAAGCCAGAGTTGGAAAAGCCTGTGCAACAACCAGGCTGTTCTGGCCACATGGGTACAGGATGGCACATCTGATGTGTGGGGACTGGATTCAAGACCAGGACTGGGTCAGGCTCCTCCGGGTCGCCAGGGGGCGCTGCAGGCCACTCGCCAGCAGCCGGCGGCCGCGCAGCGGGACGGCGCCGGACTCTGACGTCACCCGGAAGCGGAGCGCCGGAGCCGCAACGGCCAGGTGAGCGCCCGCGGCGGTGGCGGGCCGGGCGGAAGCCGCGAGGGCTGGAGGCGGCCGCCGGGGGCCTGGCTCCCGCGTCCGGTGAGACGCCATGGACGAAGCCGGCAGCTGTGCGAGCGGCGGAGGCTTCCGGCCGGGCGTGGACAGCCTGGACGAGCCGCCCAACAGCCGCATCTTCCTGGTGATCAGCAAGTTCACGCCCGAGTCGCTGCTGCGGGAGCGCTTCGCCCCCTTCGGCGACATCCAGGACATCTGGGTGGTGCGGGACAAGCACACCAAGGAGTCCAAGGGCATCGCCTTCATCAAGTTCGCGCGCAGCTCGCAGGCCTGCAGGGCCATGGAGGAGATGCACGGCCGGTGCCTCGGCCCCTACGACACCAAGCCCATCAAGGTGCGGCGCCCGGGGCGGGGTGCCCGCGGGGACGGGGCTCGGGGGTGGGTCTCGGGCCTCCCTTCCCTCCCCTTCCCCCGCAGCTGTGTCGGGGTCCGGCGTGATAGTCTGCTCCCGGGGGCGGACTAGGCGGCCCCTGGCATTCTGGAGCCGAGGAGCGGGGAGGATGGCCTTGGGGAGAGGGTTTTTCAGGAGCCCCGCTTGCCTGCCTCGGGGTGCAGGGAGTTTTGGGGGGAGAAGGGAGGAGCGGAAAGAATAGCCGCCCCGGGTCAGGCCTGGAAGCTGTCGCGGCTCCGGCCACGCCCCCTTCCCCCCAAGCTAAGCAGGAGCTGGGGATTCCTGGCCCAGCTCTGGCCCTGGCCTACTTTGAGAACTTCTTTGACCCTTCCCCTCCCCCCCCCCCCTTTCTCAGAACATCCCCCCACCCACCCCCACTTTACCGTTATAAAAACAGGTGACTCGGCTTTTTCCACAGTTCGGTGTGGGGTTTAACAACTTTGATCAAAGTTGCATGAAACTGTGGCCCTCTGGTGTTGGGCATTTTCTTTCCCGCATATACCTGACACATGTGTATACTATGTAAGTGCAGGTGATTAAAATGGCTAATATTCCACAGTTAGGTATAGGGTTTAACAACTTTGATAAAAGTTGCATGAATCTGTGGCCCTCTGGTGTTGGGCATTTTCATTCCCACATATACCTGACATATGTGTATACTGTTTACTAAGTGCAGGTGATTAAGATGGCTAATATTACATGCTTATCCCTTTTGTGATTTTCAAAACCATTTTAAATAAGCCCTATTTGCGACGGTATTCATAGCACGTGTTCCGTTATTGCCGCTTTTCTTTGAAAGCAAACCAAAGTAAACTGCAGTAAGAAGAGCCAGATCTTGTTTGTGATTGGTGGTAGTGCGGTTGTAGTAAATGCTTCTTTGTGTGCTTAGTCCGCCCTAGTGGTATTTCTATTAAGTTTCTTCAGTGGTCTGTAAAAGTAGGATAAATGATGCAGGGCGGGAAGGGTTGTATGACAAGCTATGCTTTTGGCACAGGGCCTGGTACAGGGTAAGCCCTCCTGTATCCTTGTTGTTGCCAAGATGTCATTCCTTACTGTGAACTGAGAATCTAGCATTTGCTCAACTGTGCCCTTCACCTGTCCTGCAGAACTAGTTTTCCACAGAATTCTGCTTTCTCAAAGTTTTTTTTTTTTCTTTTTCTCATTTACTGCAGAAAATGAGAAGAATATTACAAATATGGACATATCTAAGTGAGAGACAGGTATCTCCATTTCTGGAGGTCTCTCCTTTACCTGCATATGCAGAAGAGGAGGTGCCTGGGACTGCACCAACAGTAGTAGACACCCCTCCCACCTCCCCAGCCCTTTGACAAGGGCGACAACAGATCAACAAAACTAATTGTAAGGACACAGCATATTCTAGATCGGGAGTGTGCAAACTGGTTTTCTAAAGGGTCAGATAGTCAATATTTAGGCCTTGTGAGCCACATACAGTCTGTCAAATACTCTTTATTTTCAGCGGCCCTTTAAAAATATGATGGGAATGGGGGAATAAGGACAATTATGTGAGACCATAATCAATAAAAAAATAATAAAAACAAAAAAAACAATGCTTACCGTGTTTCCCCGAAAATAAGACATCCTCCGAAAATAAGACCTAGCGCATGGAAAGATAAGACATCCCCTGAAAATAAGACCTAGTGCAAGTTTGGGAGGAAAAATTAATATAAGACACTGCCTTATTTTCGGGAAAACAAGGTAGGTTCTAGGTTGTAGAAAAAACAGAAGACTGTAGTTTGCTGACTCCTGCATTAGATTGATCATTTTCATCTCCTTCCAATTATGATCTTAGGGAAGGGCGTTTTTATACTTTTGGGTAACATAACCACAGAGATTATAACAGAAAACATGCTCCAAATTTGAAACCCATAGATCTCGTTCCCGTCATTAAATTACTATAAGAGAAGTAAAATTCCCGGCACTGAAATCTTACCTTTTAGCCACAGAGAAATTAAATTATTCCCAAAGATAATGAAAGTTTAAATTCTGCTGTTCACATTTTTGTTCACTCATTTTCAGCCAGAGGGCCTGTTTCACTACAGTGCCTAGCTAGACGGTCTTAAGTTCATTCTCAGCAGCTGCAGCGCTGCAGCTTGAGCTATCTTCCACTGGAATGTAATTTTTCCCCCCAATATTCAGTTAAATTAATTCAGCTTTAATTTTAATTTTTTCCATGTACTTGGCTTTTGCAAAATCCCAAAGGATCTATCTACAAGAAAAACTACAAAATTACTGCACCGGGCCTATAGCCAGTTGATTGTCCAAGTAAAAGTCATTTTGTTACCAACCAGCTACCGTATCTAAAGGAAAACAGTAAACCTAGAAAGTACAAGAGAAAAATAATTGGATTTTAGCTTTGCAAGAATGTCTCTTAGAGCCCATAGTCTGTGAACATAAAATCTCAGGAGAAATCATCCATTAGGAGATTAATTATACGTGTTGTCTACTTATATACTGTCTCCTTTATCAGATGTATGAAACATTCCAGTCTGCTAATATTTAGAAATTTGTGATCTGATGGCACCTTCCATCTCAAATCTTGTTACCTGAGACTCCTTTTCTCTCCCTAATATCCTCCCATATACTTAAAGGTTCCTATTGTCCACTAGACTAACTTTATAGTGGGCCATTTCTGCATTAGTCAGTGTTAATATCTCATAATATAGTGGACATACAGTGAAGATTTACTGAAACTGGAAGTAGAGTCTACCTGGGGATATATATCTGGCTGTGTCTTCTAAGCAAGTTTCACACCTGTTTCCTAAGCAAATATAATCTGTTTTGAAATAATTCTTTATTGTTGAAAGTATTACATATGTCCCCTTCGACCCCCTCCACCTGGCCCTTGTCCCCTACCCCAGGCCCTTACCAACCCATTGTCTGTGTCCATGGGCCATGCACAACCTTCTTTTTCAATAAAAATCTCATGGCTTTATAAGCTCTGGGTTTCTTAGTTGCTGCCTTTTACTCTGTAATACCATGAGTCCAGATTTTGTCATTCTTAAATGACATAGATCCCCCCTTTAAAAGAAGAAAAAACTCTCAAAAGCTTTTGTGTGGCAATTTATATTAATTTTGTTACTTTTCCTCAAGTTATAAAAATAAAACTAGCCATTAAAATTTTTGTGCTTATAGCTCTATATAGAAACCCACAATCCTATTTAGAGACTTTTAACATTACTCTGTAATAAAGTAAAATGAGTAGGGAACTTTTTTCTCACAAGAGCCATTTAGATATTTATAACATCATTTTTGGGCCATACAAAATTATCAGCTTAAAAATTAGCCTGCTATATTTGGTCAAGCACTTAATTAACTCACCCCTAATGAATTGGCAGGGCCAGACCAAATGATTTCGCATGCCTCATATGACCTGTGGGCTGCGCGTTCCCCACCCCTGATAAAAACCAAGACAGTTCTACAAATTAAAGCAATATAAAACTAAATTATCAATAGTAGAAAAATAGAGCCTTCAATCACTTTGTGTATTTTCTTACTCAGTATATCATTTGCATTGTCATTGAGATGATCCAGAGTATGGATTTTTTGTTTGTTTGTTTGTTTTGTTTTAATTCTCACCTGAGGATCACAGCCTTTTGGTGTACCAGATGATACTCCAATTAATTGAGCCACACAGCTAGAGCTATCTTTTTTTAAAAAAGGATTGATGATAGAAAAAAATTAAAAATATGACCATCTAGAATTAAACCCAACTATGTCAAATATTACATTAAATAAATATACTAAACATTCCAATGAAAAGCAGAGATTGTGACCTTGGCTGGTGTGGCTCAGTTGGTTGGGCGTCTTCCCATGTAGTAGGTCTTACCATGAAAAGGTTGCCAGTTCAATTTCCCATCAGGGCACATACCTGGGTTGTGGGCTGGATTCTCAGTAGGGGGTGTGCAGAAGGCAGTCAATCAGTGTTTTTTTCCTTTAAATATCAAGAAAAAAGTCTTTAAAAAATAAAGTAGATTGTCGGTATTTTTAAAAAAGAATGAACTAAATGCTATTTACAAGAGACACTTTGGTATAAAATACACAAAGTGGTTGAAAGTAAATAGAAACAGCTGTTGTGGTATCAGACAAAATGGTCTTCAACAGGAGAGGAGTATTAACATATAAAAATATTAGTCAAAAAGTACATAACAATCCATATTGTTATGTAGCCAATAATAGAGCTTCAAAATACATTATGCATTATTGATAGAACTAAGGAGACAAATTCACAATAAGATTTTTATAGATTCCTCTCACTATCTGATAGAACATATCAGTAGATATGTAACATTTTAATAACACTTAACTATAAATTGACATTTAGTGAACACTACCTCACAACTGCAGAGTACACATTCTTTTTTAGTGTGTTCACTATTGTTTTTGGTAAACCAGAATCCAAATGTAAAACTACATTTGGAAAAAATAGTGCAGAGGTTGGTAATAGCTCATATAGAAAGTCACTGTAGCCCAGCCAGGTGCCTCAGTTGGTTAGAGCATCGTCCCATACACCAAAAACGTTTCCAGTTCGATCCCCAGTCTCGGTGCATATGGGAAAAGCCAATAGATGTTTCTCCCTTTCTCTCTAAAATCAAACATAGCCTTGGGTGAGGATTTTTTTTAAAAAGTCATTGCAATAAAGATTGCTTAAAAATTTTTCACTAGGGGCGTGCAGGAGGCAGCCAATCAGTAATTCTCATCATTGACGTTTCCCTCTCCCTTCCTCTGAAATCAATAAAAAATATATTTTTTAAAAAAGAATAGGCAAACAACTTTTTTTTTTCACATTGCTTTTTGGAATTTGCTTGTTTCTTAGGTTTTAATTGCTCAGTCCAGATCATCTGGAAATCACCGAGATGTAGAAGATGAAGAACTTACACGAATCTTTGTTATGATACCAAAGTCCTACACAGAAGAAGATCTACGGGAAAAATTTAAGGTACTTATGTTTTCTAATCAGCTAGCATTTGATAACTCATAATCCTAAATTGTTTGCATAGTTACTAAATCTAAAGTGTAGTATGAGTTAGATCATTAGATTGGTGGGGGGAAATTAAATAACTATTTTTAAGTTTTTCAATCTGTTTTTTAAATATTAAACCTAGAATGAAGTAACTTTAAAAATTATAGAGTCATAACCGGTTTGGCTCAGTGGAAGGGTCCCAGGTTTGGTTCCGGTCATGTACTTTGGTTTCGGGCACATCCCCGGTAGGGGGTGTGCAAGAGGCATCTGATCGATGATTCTCTTTCATCGATGTTTCTAACTCTCTATCCCTCACCCTTCATCTCTGTAAAAGAATCAATTATATGCCGAAACCGGTTTGGCTCAGTGGATAGAGTGTCGGCCTGCAGACTGAAAGGTCCCAGGTTCGATTCTGGTCAAGCGCATGTACCTTGGTTGTGGGCACATCCTCGGTGGGGAATGTGCGGGAGGCAGCTGATCAATATTTCTCTCTCATCAATGTTTCTAGCTCACTATCTCTCTCTCTTCCTCCCTGTAAAAATCAAATAAAAATATATATATTTTAAAAGTCAATTATATATATAAATAAAATAGAATATATAAAAACTGGAAAATACATGCAAGCATCTTGGTGTATTCATACAACCTTTAGATTAACTCTGTGAGGTATAGCTGTTACCACCAATTAACAGATATGGAGACAGCCACAGAGAAGACAACTAAGCCATTTAGTTAATAAGTTGCTGAGCCAAGATATGAACCAGAAGGTTCAATTCCAGAGTCTTTGCTCTTAACCACCAATGAGCTAGACTTTGCAGCTATCAGACCATGTTCAAATTCTTTATATATATATATCAGTATATATATTACTGATTTTTCACAGAGAGGAAGGGAGAGGGGCAGAGAGCTAGAAACATTGATGAGAGAGAAACATCGATCAGCCGCCTCCTGCACACCCTGTGCCCACAACCAAGGTACATGCCCCCGACTGGAATCAAACCCCCAGGTCCTTTCAGGCGCAGGCTCTATCCATGAGCCAAACCGGTTTGGGCATGTTCAAATTCTTACTCTTCCTTTATAACTTGGGCAAGTTATTTGATCTCTCTATGGCCCAGCTTCTTTTTTCTGTGAAATAAACAATATAATACATATACAGAGTGACCCCAAAAATATATACACATTTTAACAGCTGATGGCTCAGATTGAAAATGAAATCTATTTTAATAGATACTGCTTTTATAATTATTCAAAGTGTGTGTATACATTTAGGAGACATCCTATATATATCCTTGAAGGAATGTTGTAACAATAAGATAGTAAGTGCTCATTAAATAAACATTTTCATTATTTTGGTTACTAGAGGCCTGGTGCATGAAATTCATGCACAGGTAGAGTTCCTAAGCCTGGCCGGTGATCAGAACTGATCTGGACCTTCCTTCCTCATTCCAAGCTGCCCCCTGGTGGTCAGTACAAGTCACAGTGAGCGGTCAAACTCCCAGTTGGTTGAACTCTCGAGGGGACAATTTGCATATTACCTTTTATTATATAGAATTATTTGGTAAATAAGAGGTACAAATAAATTTTAAGTTCTGAAATAATCCCTGTTTAAATATTAATTTTGACTCTTCTAAGGTTGTTTTTTTTTTAACTTTCATAGGTGTATGGAGATATCGAGTATTGCAGTATTATTAAGAATAAAACCACTGGAGAAAGTAAAGGTTTGGGCTATGTTCGATACTTAAAACCATCACAAGCTGCCCAAGCAATAGAAAACTGTGATAGAAGTAAGTGTGTATTTAACATTGTTAAAAACTTTTTTAAAATTATAATTATTCTCAATAACTGTATTTAATTCTGGTTTGTGTTAATAATCATATCTTTTAATTTAATCTTAACAGTGGGAGTTTAAATATATATAGCCCTCAGATGAAAATTATTTTGGGCTATGATTAAGCTTTCATTGAGGCCCCATCTTGAAAAGAAATAGTAACTATATTAACTTAATAAGTGAAAATGTTGTTGCTATGTTTTGATTATTATTTCTATAGGCTTGGTTTGTTTTTTTTTTATAAGTACATATTTTACAATATTAAGTATGTAAGAAATTAATCTACCCTTTCAGGTGTTTTTTTAAAAAATACTTATACTTATTTTTTTAAAATCTCACTAAGTTTTCTTTAATATCCTACCTAATAAAAGAGTAATATGCAAATTAACCATCACACCACTTCACAAGCCACGCCCACAAGCCAATCAGAGCGAGTATACAAATAAACTCAAACAAGATGGCTACAGCCACAGAGAGCAGGAGGGAGGCGTTTCCCCGGCAATGGAGGAAGCCAAGCTTTCCGCCTGCCCTTGCCACTCAAGGCTACAAAGTTTCAATTGTAGAAGGTAAACAAATCCAAACAGAAATGGCTGCCTCCACAGGGAGAGCAGGAGGCTTGGCTCCGCTCCAGCCTACAAAGTTTCAATTGTAGAAAGTAAATATATCCCAGATACCAGGGCCTCCGCTTGGGTCACTGGGGGGCGTGGCCAGCCTGCAAACCACCACAGGCTCCTCGCTCAGGCCGCCCCATGCCCCAAGGGAACCCCCACCCTGACCTGGAACACCCTTCAGGGCAGACCAGCTGGCCTCCACCCGTGCACCAGGCCTCTATATTATCTAATAAAAGTGTAATATGCAGATTGACCTCACTCCAACACACAGTATGGCTGCCCCCATGTGGTCAAAGATCCTGCTCCTATGTGGACACAAGATGGCCAGCAGAAGGGGAGGGGGGCAGTTGGGAGGGACCAGGCCTGCAAGGGAGGGCAGTTGAAGGCGATCAACCCTGCAGGGGAGGGCAGTTAGGGGTGACCAGGCCAGCAGAGGAGGGAAGTTGGGAGCAACCAGGCTGGCAGGGGAGCAGTTAGACATCAATCAAGCTGGCATGGGAGTGGTGAGAGGGTGATCAGGCTGGCAGGCAGAAGCGGTTAGGGGCAATCAGGAAGGCAGGCAAGCGAGCAATTGAGAGTCAGCAGTCCTGGATTGTGAGAGGGATGTCCGACTGCCCGTTTAGGCCCGATCCCACTTGAAGGGTCCCAGATTGGAGAGTGTTCAGGCTGGGCTGAGGAACAAACTCAGCCCCCCTCTTCCCGCCCCCCCCCCCACCCCGTGCATGAATTTTGCGCACCGGGCCTCTAGTTTATTCATATTTGACCTAAACCCTAAAAAGAAGTTAGTATACTAATAAACCTAGGTTAAGGATAGCATTTATAAGGTTTGCTAATATAGGTAAGTAAATATGCATTGGGTTAATTTCAAGCTAAAGTTACATTGATTAGATCTGCTGTTGCTGATATACATCATGGAGAATTAGAATTATAAAGAAGCCAAGGAACCCTAGTCGGTTTGGCTCAGTGGATAGAGCGTCAGCCTGTGGACTAAAGGGTCCAGATTTAGTCAGGGGCACATGCCCAGGTTGCAGGCTCAAGCTCCAGTAGGGGGCATGCAGGAGGCAGCCAATCAGTGATTCTCTCCCATCATTGATGTTTTTTTTAAAAATATATTTTATTGATTTTTTTTTTACAGAGAGGAAGGGAGAGAGAGAGAGAGAGAGCTAGAAACATCGATGAGAGAGAAACATCGGCCAGCTGCCTCTTGCACACCCCCACTGGGGATGTGCCTGCAACCAATGTACATGCCCTTGACCGGAATCGAACGAGGGACCCTTCAGTCCGCAGACCGACGCTCTACCACTGAGCCAAACCGGTTTCGGCCATCATTGATGTTTCTAACTCTCCCTCTCCCTTCCTCTCTGAAATCAATAAAAATATATCCCCACCCCCCCCCCCCAAAAAAAGCCAAGGAGAGCCTTGGCTGGTGTTGCTCAGTAGTTAGAGCATCATCAGCACTGAAAGGTCACAGATTCAAAGGTCATTCCCCACCAAGTTCCTGGCACTTGTGGGAGGCAACCAATCAATGAATCTCTAACATTGATGTTTCTCTCTGCTTCCTCCCTCCTTTCCACCCTCCCATCTACTCTGAAAACAATAGAAAAAAATCCTCAGGTGAGGATTAATTTAAAAAAAAAAAAAAAGGAAGCCAAGGAGAATTTTCCTTATTGTGATACTTCTAGACATATTGACCTTTAGAAATGCAATATGCAGTAATAAAATGCAATATGCAGTGTTTCAGGATATTATAAAAATTTATACATAATGCAAATAATCACCGTATTTTCCGGCTTATAAGACGACTTTTGAAACGGAAAAAAGCCTGCTCAGATTGGCCAGAGTCAGAGAGGCGGTCTATTAAAAAAAGAACTGGTGTTGCCTCGGAAGTGGGGGGTAGTCTTATACAGCGAATACGGGCCTAAACCTATGTTTTAACTGTAAAATTAGGGGGTCGTCTTATACGCCCGGTCATCTTATACGGTACTGTTAATTAGATAACTCTAAGGTAAACACCAAAATTTACTCTCAGAACCATCTAAATTTCTCAGTCAGCATTAATTGTATACCTATGGTATATTCACCAATAGGTTAAAAAGAGACTTACAAATGAAATATAAAATAGTCTTGCCATTTAAGGAGTTTATAGCTATACTATTGGCCTGTTGCACAAAGATTTATGGAATAGGCCTTCCTTCCCTTGGCTTCCAGCACCAGTTTTCTCCAGCATCTGGGACCCAGGCCTTTGCTCCACCCGGAGTCTGCTGCCTTTGCTGCAGACTCTGCCCAGAGTCTGCCTTCTTCGTCTTTGCTGCAGACTCTGGCTGGTATCTGCCACCTTTGCTGCAGACTCAGGCCAGAGTCTGCCATCTTCGTCTTTGCTGCAGACTGCCGCCTTCTTCACTTCAAACTCCAGAGTCTGCAGTCTTCATCTTAGCTGTGGCCAGAGTGCCACTCCTGTGGATCCCTTTGTCTCCTCCCGGCCCTCCCCCCTTCCCCCCCCCCCCCCCCCGCCTCCCTCTCATAGCAGGTGTTCTGCCCCACCCTGGAGCAGCTGGCTGGCCGCCATCTTTCTTCTAATTTGCATATTTCCTCTTGATTGGCTGGTGGGGGTAGCAGAGTGATGGTTAATCTGCATGTTTCTCTTTTATTAGTGTAGATTGAGTAGCCAAGATTAAAAGGCAAAAAATAGAGAGTAATAGAATTTTTAAAAGGCTTTTTGAAAGCAAAGTGTATATTTTATTTGTCTATTTCTGTCACCCCAAGTACCTACTATAGTAACAAAACCGTAAAGATACTGGAAATAGTCTACCAGAGGTGAAAAACAAGTACACTGAATGAACATGGGAATGCATTGGAAGTAGGATTTCTTCTGGTGGAGAGTAGGCAGGATAGAAGGTGAGAGCAGTATTAGCAAAGGCTCAAAGCTAATAACATGTCTTTGCATAATCCTGAGTAAGGCATAACATTTCTGTTGAGAAATTATGAGAAGAGATAACTAGATACACTGGAACCATGTGTAAGAGGTTAGAAAGAGTTGAAGCTTCGTCCACGTTTGGATTGCCTTGTAGACTGTTTTAAAAGGAGAAAAATAAGGAAAACTATTTCAGTACAGTTGATCTAACCACAGTATCAAGGATGGATTTCCAGGGAAAGAATTCAAACCGGCTACTTTTATCCTTTTTGGAGCCATTAAATAATACAGTGGAAACTATGAACCTTCTTCTTTGAAGCATGTTCATATGCATAAGCATTTTGTTTAAAGTTTCAGAAGGATCATGAAGGAACCTTCCCACCTTTTGAAGCTCATTCTTGCATCCTTATTTAAAATCCTGGATTCATAGGAAAAGAGACCAGGTGAAGGGTTGTTGTAATTAATTTGAAGAGAATCTAAATTAAAAACAGAGGCAGGGAAGTTAGAGTGGAACATAATACCATCTTAGTGATTATTTCAAAGGAATAATCTTGATGGCAGGTTGAATGTGAAGAAGTCCTATAGGAATTGATGTTAAGGAGCCTGGGTCAATGAATGATGATGCCATCTGTAGTTAAGGGGACATTAGAACGAATCACATAGAATTGCTGATCTTTCATGTCTTATATTGACCCATAATTTGGAATTCTTACTGTTTTTTATTTTACCTTTTTTATATTCCAAAAAGCAAATAAGTAGGGTCTGGTGGAGATGGCAATTATATATATTTTGTTTTATACAATTATACAGGGTATCCCCCAGAAATGTATACACATAAATTTTTTGATAGCTCAATTCTTTTCAGATTCAACCCATTAGAATGAATAATTATTCAAAGTGTGTATACATTTTTTTGGGACACCTGTATTTATTAAGCTAAGTCAGTCACTAGCAATCAAGTATATTTACAGGTATGTTAAATTTGCTATGAAGCTCAAAATTCATGGATTCTCTTTTCAGGTTTTAGGGCAATCTTGGCTGAACCCAAAAATAAAACATCTGAATCCTCAGAACAAGATTATTATAGTACTTTGAGGCAGGAGACTTTGGCACATGAACCTAGAATAAATATATTTTCATTTGGTAAGTGGGCTACCTTTACCTTATTGTGGAAGTAGTACATACAATCTCAATTGACTTTTTAAAAGTATTATTTTATTAGCAGTCTTCTCATGTCCTTAATATTTAATACTTAGTTTAACTTTCAATTATAGTTTTCTATGGATAGTTATGCATTTTCTCAATATTAAATTGTCACTGCCACCTTTTTGGGTGAGTTTCTACCCCTACGCAGCTGGCCAAAAAAGTATGAAAGACATATACAGATATTTCCTCAGTATTGAATCCTAAAATTGTATCCCTAAGCCACTGTTGCTTTAGAATTAAAGCTAGAGAAAGGAGGGGAATAACAAAAGTAGAGAGTTAGGAAAAGGGGGAAATGAGTGGTGAAAGTAAAGACTGTGAATGTCATTTGGAACAAATGTCCTTTTAGAAGAATCACGTCATATTTTGCAGTTTTGCATATTAAACATATTCCTATGGAATTAGACTACACGTTTCTGCTTATGTTTCTGTGTTGAATGCTGGGCAGTGGGCAAAAGTTGTCAGTTTTCTTGTCATTGTTCCCTTTTGTTGGTACTGATGACCAAGAGCGTTCTACAAAATAGAGTGCCTTTCTTTAGTGGAGTGGACTCTATGAGAGTTCATTTTCTTTTCTGGTATTTAAAGTGTTAAATGAATTCTTGAATGTATAGAAATGTAAAGATTTACTTTTTTCTATATGATTGAAGAGCAACAACCTGAATTTTCAAATGTTGACAAGAATGACAACAGAGGCCAAGAAGCTATCTCCAAACGCCTGTCAGTTGTATCGAGAGTTCCTTTCACTGAAGAGCAGCTTTTTAGCATTTTCGATATAGTCCCAGGATTGGAATATTGTGAGGTTCATCGAGATCCTTATTTAAACTATGGTAAAATAATGTCTATATTTTTTAAAATGTGTGTTTTGTTAAAATAGCTTTTCTTCAATGATGCTTCATATTTTAGATACTGTTTGTGTAACAATTTTTCTTTTTATCTGCTTTAAACTTTAAATACAGTGATTCCTTGATAAATAAGCCCCTGGGAATTTGTCTTTTTTATACTGACTCATTTATTTTTAAAAAAATATTTTAACTCCCATGAAATAGAGCATTTTCTGTTTCCAGTAGTACAACAAAAACACCTCAGGATAGGACTCTTGTTTTTTTTTCTTCTTCCCACACCCTCTTCCCCCTTCCCTCTGAGCTTCTGAACTCTGTACTCTTGATTAATGCTAGGCAAACTTAAAAACCCTTAAATATCCTCCTCATCCCTACATCTCTTTTTCTTAAACTTTATACCTTGAAATGAAACTTCTTTCCTTCACTTCAGGTACCTACTTTCTACTTCCCACTCTTAATAGGAGCAAGGCTGTAATATCAGCCATTTGAACTTTTAATTAATTGACTAAGCTTATTATCTAGTGTTAGCTTAATTCATCTTGTATTTTTAAAGCCTTTTGACTTTTAAAGACTGTTTTTAAAGGAAGACATTTAAAGGGAAGTATTATCCTTAAAATATCATGTTCATATTTTTACCAAAATCTGGCTTATACATTGCTTTGTAGGAACACAACTGTTACACAGGTGTGTAAGAGAACTTTATTTTCTGTCGCATTTGATTCTGTATTTACTGTCTGTATGATATTACGGTATTTCTACATTGTTTCATGTTTGTGGCAGTACCACAAAAGTGTTCAATCTCTTTAACTCCTCTATGTTATCTGTCTTTGTTTTAGGTCATGGAGTGGTTCAGTATTTCAATGTAGCATCAGCTATTTATGCAAAATACAAGTTAAATGGATTTCAATACCCTCCTGGAAATCGGATAGTTGTTTCCTTCATTGATGATGGGAATAATGCCACAGAGTAAGTACCATTCCAGGAGTGTGAAAACCAAGCTTTGTGTATATGTGATTATGACTTGAAGAATAAAAATAGAAAATAATTAATCTCTCAGATGAGGAGGCCATACAAAATAAGCTACTGTTAAGAGAATGAGGATTTCTAGTTTTCTGTAAATTAATCAGTTATCTTCAGTCTCCTTAGAAAAATGGCAACACAGATGGTAGCTGCACAGCTTGCATCCATGGTGTGGAATAACCCAAGTCAACAGCAATTTCTGGTAAGTAGGTAAGAATTTAATCTTCACAATACAGCCATAGGGTATAAAATAAATGTGGCCTTGGTTTACCTATGATAGAACATTTTCAGAGCTATAGTAAAAGACCACATAGGTGCCATGATATTTATCTCTTTAGCTCTTGGCTTAAGATCCCTAAAGTGTAGTTTTTCTTTTTCTCGTTTTGTACCCTACGTCTTCAGCAGCAATTTGGAGGAAGTTCTGGATCACAGTTGCCTCAAATCCAAACAGATGTGGTCCTTCCATCATGCAAAAAAACAGCCCCTCCTGAAACTCCTGTGAAAGAAAGACTCTTCATCGTGTTTAACCCTCATCCTTTACCTTTAGATGTGTTAGAGGATATATTCTGGTAAGATACCCGTTCCACAAATTTACATTTATAATATAATTTGTTTAAATGAGTCCATTAAGCACTCACAATCTGGAAACTTCTTAAGTCCAATACCTATCAGAGTTGATTTGTTCTGTGCTTTTAAAAACTGTTGATATCACCCTTTTAAAATATATGATCATTTCCTTCTCTATCCTTCATACATCCTATGTTTCCACACAGACTTAATTTTCTGTTACTTTTTGAAGGCATTAAACCCGTAGGATTGTTTTGAAAAGAATATGTAGAATGGACAGGTCATCTGTTTCTTCATATAAGGTATATCTACATACACCTGTCCTCTAGAGTTCTTTCCACATAGCCTTTTCATTGTAATGTAATTTAAATGAGCAGTGTTTACTAAGTATCTTCTGTTTTGTACATACTCCGTTGTGTCCTTAAGGATTTTATAAAACCTTCATTGAGTAAAGAATTACTTGATTGTGTAAGGTCCCAGCTCGGAATCCAGGCCATTAAAAAGGGGGAAGGTTTTAATCTGCGCTCCCGGGCGAAGCTTGCTGGTCCGAGAGTGGGCCAGGGAAGTTCCTGCCAAAAGCGGCATAGGTGCTTCTTTTATACAGCTGGGGAGGGCGGGGAGGGCGGAGGGCATGAGAGGTGTGGAGTTCCTGCCTCGGGCCAGGGGTCTAGGAAGGCCCTAGGAAGGCACCAGCTAGCCAGCTATCTTTGTCACCATGCACCTTGCAGATGCTTGTGTCAGCTCTGGGCTCCCCCCCTGCCTCCACCTAACAGATTGTATGGAAGAACATATAGTTAGTGTAAAAAGGGGAAAGGCTCTTGTTTATTTCTGTTTTTAATATAACTCCTTCCTTAACTTTTTCTTTTTCCCATGTGCCTTACAACAATGTTAGTGAATTAAAAAGGTAGATAGGAAACTTATTAAAGAGCTACACAGAATATCAGGTATGTGGTTCAAATCCAAGTATTTTTACTCTCATTTAGCTGACTCGTTTAGTTTATTTCTTAAACCTGTCCTCTGGTCCAGGCAGGCACTATGCTAAATCCTAGAGACATTGTATAAACAAAACATTGTAATAGGTAAACAAGATAAAAGACTTATTGTCTTAGAGTTATCCTTATTTAAGAGACATATAAGTAAATAGGAAATTTCAACCCGGTAAGATTAGTGCTATGAAAAGAGTGGACAGGCTGTGAATTTAGAAGACTCTGAAAGAAGTAAGGTATAGTGGACACCTGAAAGTAGGCTGGGAGTGAGTGAGGGTGGTTATTTCTGCTGAGAGAAAGTGAAAGAGGTTATTAGAATATGGAATTTGAGACTGAAGGAAGATAAAGCTGGAGAGGACAAGGAAACTGTCAAGAAAGGCTCACAAAGTATCTTAAGGAGTTTGTCTTACTCTGCAGGCAATGAGGAGCTGCTGAAAGGAGTTTCAGAAAGATCACTCAGAAGACAGGGTGGGGAATGGATCGGAGAGGGACAGGGAAACTAGTCAAGAGGATATTAGAGTAGTAACCTAAGGAAAAGGTGTTGATGGTCTTCATGAAAAAAGAAACCTGAGTGAGAATGAAGAGAAACTGACAGATGTTTAAGAAGTGAGATTGAATGGGAGATACCATAGGGGGAAAGAGGTGAAAAAGAAGTCCAGAATGGACCCCAACTTTTAGACCTGAGCAGCAGTATTTAGTAACATCAGTTGATTTATTTATTTATTTTTATTTTGTTTCAGTCGTTTTGGTAACCTGATCGAAGTTTACCTTGTGTCAGGAAAAAATGTGGGGTATGCCAAGTATGCAGATAGAATAAGTGCTAATGATGCAATTAGTACTTTACATGGAAAGATCCTGAATGGAGTCAGACTTAAAGTTATGCTGGCAGATTCCCCAAGAGAAGAATCTAATAAACGACAAAGAACTTACTGATTCTTGAGGTAAGCCTTTTTTAATCTGAATTTTAAAACACATTGGCTTAATAGTATAGCAAGAAGAATATGTATAATATAAACTTTAGGAGTTTCTTTTTAGTGATTTAGGAGTTGTCAGTTAAAAGCACTGGCTTACAACTTTGCTGATAAAACCAGTTCAGAATAATTTTATAAAATTTTTTTAACTTGAACTTTTTAAGACGTAATGTTTCAATGTTTACTAGAAGAATGTTTTTGCCCTTCTATAAAATAAAATCAGATTTCAATTTGAAAAATTAATTACTTTTTGATTTGTGAATGTCATAGATGTTAAGAGTTGAACTTTTTTACTATAAGCTTTAATAAACATTAAAGTTGAATTACTTATAAAGATTTTTAACTTAAAAACTTAATGACTTGCTTTATGAAATGAAGTAATTTATAACAATCTTTATAAAGAACTTTTCTTTTTTTTTGAATTATTTATTTATTTATTTTTAAAAACATATTTTATTGATATTTTTACAGAGAGGAGGAAGGGAGAGAGATAGAGAGATAGAAACGTCCATGAGAGAGAAACATCGACCAGCTGCCTCTTGCACACCCCCTACCGGGGATGTGCCCGCAACCAATGTACATGCCCTTGACCGGAATCAAACCTGCAGACCGATGCTCTACCACTGAGCCAAACCGGTTTCAGCTAAAGAACGTTTTCACTTCTCACTAATAAAATGCCTACAGCACAATATTAAATAATAGAACTTTGAACCTAAAGTTGGTGTTTTCCTGGACTTATATATATATTTTATATGAGTTTGTGCTTTAAAACTAATTCAGAAAAATATTATTTTGTGAATATATGGATTAAAAAAATAATCCCGAAAATTTACCAAAAACCCTTTTGTTTATCATAAATAATGATACAGCCATATAAATTCCTTTTATTAGTTTTCAGAAATCGAACTTAAATTTTTATTTTCTGTAACAGTCAATTTATATCTTCATGGGTTGGGGGAACATTCTTGTAAATTTAGAAATGTTCAGCTATTTCACATTTTTATTCTATAAATGAATTCTGAGTTTCAGGGGAAGTTTCTCTTCCCACACACACTAACTTCCCAAGCTCATTAGCCATTGGCAATCACTTCAAATGCAATTTTTTCACTTGAGGTTTTCTTTCTGATCAAGAGAATTATCAGTATTAGGATGAATTGCCTCAAGCCTTTCTGCTCATGACCCTTCACCTAGTAGAGCAAGTTAAGTGGTTAGGTCCTCCTTCTCTAGAAGGCAGTTGACTATAGGAAGTGTTCATTGGGCCCATTGGGAGTAATCCTAACTTAGAAATGTTTTGTTTGATTTCAGATAAATAAATTTGAAATCCATTACTCCATACAATGTAGAAATATTAAATTGCCAGTGAAAAAAGAATTAGCAAGTCTTTTTTAAAACTAGCAGTTGTGTTTACAACAAAATGTTAAGACAATATTTAGACAGGCTATCTTCTAAAATAGCATGAAAATATATTTATTCATGTCTGTGAATATTTCAACATATAGGTAACAATTTTTTTATTCAAAGAATTTCTGTCTTTAAAAACTTCTTAGTATCAGAAAAATATGTAAATTAATCTTGTGGTTGAACCCTTCCTAATGGTCATACTATAGCATGGTGAATATTAGACTTAAAATCAGAAGGACAGGGTTTGAATTCCAGCTGACAATTAACTCACTATGTTTGAGCAAATTTCTTCATCTTTCTCGGGCTTTTTTTCATCATGTATTGAAAGAACAATATTAGCTATTGAAAGCAAAATTTCTTATAAACATTTTTAAAATGTTTTTCAAGCGTGAGCCAAAACTCTTGTATTGGTAATTTAAGTGAAACCTTTGAGACATCATCTCCAAATGATGATAAACTAAAAGTTTAATGATACAAAACTTCCTTGAAGTCTGCTGGTACTTTACGTATAATACCCTTCATAGTGATGTACATTCATCCAATTCCCTACATGTGAGGAGGTGCCTATTTTTCAGCATGACTAGTCATGAAGTAATACAGCTACCATTTTCCCCTTATTGAACTATTTATTATACATATTTAGAGCAAAGATGAGGAGGGTCAGATTAGTGAAATTCACAAGGACATGACACCACCCAAGAAGGCTAGTTCCTTTCATCTCTGAGGAATAAGCCCATGTGTCAGTGAGCCACACCTGGGAAGTAAGAGAAGAAACTGATCTAAGAAAAGAACTTTGAGAGTAGTGGACCGATGTTTTGAGATGAGGCTGATATCCAAAATATGTCTCTATTTGAGAAAAAGAGAAATTCTGGTATGTCATAGCATTCTGATTTTGTATTAATTTACAGCATTTTCCCTCCAGAAATTCAGTATGTGCTTGCATCATCCTTCCAGGTAACTTTGGTTTTGCTTATTTGGGGGCATCTGTGAATAAGTAAGCAGATAACACTGGTTATACTGAAATAAAGGAACAATTCCTAACATTTTAGGAATACTATATACAATAGCTGTTTCCTTCCAGGTGATGATTTTCATACTTGTGTTGTGTTCTTTCTACAGAACAAAGACTAAATAATGACATAATCCTCAGCTGACTGACTGAAAATGTGACTGGACTCACTCCCTGTGGACAGTTGACAGCTTTTTTTTTTTTTTTTCCCATATGTTTGCTAGTCTGTGCACAACATTGTTTTGTCTGGGGAGCAGGGATTATTGACGTGTTTCTTAATCTACACATTCATGCTAAAACTAATATAGCAGTTGTTTCTTAGAGCAATATGTTGTTATATGTAGTAGAAATAAAGTTTTCTTTGCTTAACTAAATCATGCCTTATTTATGCGAAAGTTGAGAATGAAAGATTTAATAGATAGTATTTAGAATATGACTAAATGACATATTTCATTGATTTTGAGATGCAAGTTTTCCACTTCTGCAATTGAAGATGTCTTGATTATTGATTGTGTATCATAGTGTAATTGACAGCCTTTTTTTTCTTTCATATTGGAACTTAAAGATGCTTCTTTCATTCAGTTGCATCTTAGATTCAATAAAATATGATAATTGTTACTCAGTTTACACATAAAGATTGACTACTTACATTTACTCTAAGGCAAGAGCCAACCACACATCATTAGAAATATTTTTATAGTTAAGCTAAAATTCGTTGGTAATTTTATAAATATCTTTTAAGATCATAGAGAAACTGTGATAAAGAAAAAATTAAATTGTTGATAATTTTTTTTAAATAATAAGTTTAAATGTCATTGGTTTTGGAGGGTGGACACACTTTCTCTTTATAAATACAGAAATGTACTGGCCACCCCAAAAATATGACATGTAAGCAGTTTTCAGAACAGACTGTGATAGGAAGAATAGTCATTTCAGAAAATTAAAAATTAGGAACCTACTCTGCTTGTATTTTGAAAATCCAAGAAAAAATTGTTTAAGTTCTTGCCATGAATACTATATATTAGAAAGGATATATCTAAGTCAAGAACTTGGCACCTTAAAAAAAAGACATTTTAATTGGTATACAGTTGTTAAAGCATCACTTAATTACGTCCTCATTATGCCTCTAATTTCTTCAATTAAACTAAAACTAGTGAGAGACTAAATTCACTGAGCATAATAGTGTTTTATGCTCAGATAACTCTCCATTGAAAAATCAAAATTCTCTTTTTGAATCAGTAATTTTAGTGAATTTAGATAAGAAAATTTTCAGTCTTATCTTCTTAGGCAAGACTTCCTGTATGAGAATTGAACCAAATATCGGAGTCAAAGGACATATTTTAATACGTTCTCTTTATAAATGAAAAATATAAGTGAGGATTAATTACCAGCACATCAGTTTAGTCATTTCAAACTCATTTCATTGCATACATAGTTCCATTTTTACCTGCTGGAATTAAATTGTGCCCTACAGGTTATCTGTCTCTACCACTAAGTAATGCTTGAATTCCACCCATCCCCATCCTAACATGTCTGTCAGGTGATTAGCCTAAATGGTGTGAAGGTAGGGAGCTTACTGCTTCCCACCTGAGACCACCTTTAACATAAATGACTACCTATCATTTATGCTTAATATTTAAGTTTTTCACTGAGCCAACATTGGGAAGTTGAATCTTTCTCATGGTTAACTATCATATATCCTTTTACCCTCCATATTTTCTATTCAGATTAAATAATCCCAATTTCTTCATCCTGCATTTAAAATCAGGTAGCCAGTTCCAGAAAAGTTTTGTTTTCCATGAAGTTTATTGCCTTGAGTCTTTTGTGTAAATTCTAAAAAGACTTGTATAACAGCTTTCTGCCCACAAAATACTTCTTTGCTTTCATGGTACAATTTTCAGTTGAGTTTTATCTCACAGTTAGTTGCATGTCTCAGTAATCAGTGGGTCTTTCTCTTTGGTGTGCATTTAATTTGAATCCTCTCAATCATTTAGCCTTGCTTCTGCTTTACTTGCAGTTGATCCCTAAAACTTTATTTTTAAAAGCCAGGATAGTCATTTTTCTTAAAATGAGGAAATTCTAGAATCTAAAATAGCATTTAATAATCTAGTGTTTATGTCATTAGCTAAATGTTTACTTCTCAAATGCACTTTGGATATCTATGTACATTAGGTCCTCAGGTTACGTGAGAGATCTGTTCCTACGGCGCGACGTAACTGGGTTTTCGCCGTAAGTCGGAACCCGCCTACATATGCACCTACGTCACTCACATGGAGCACAGACACAGCAGTAATGAAGTGAAACAGTAAAAAAAAATTTTAAAGGAAGATAATAATTCCTGACCTTTACTTGTGGTAAATAAATAATAAAAAATATAAAGCACATAATTACATACGTCAAAATGACAGAACTTTTTACTTTTGTAAATGGAGATGGCGACATAACCACGAAGCGACGTACGTCAAGTGTGACATGACCTGTATATAAAAGCCAAGTGACAGGAATGACCGGAACGACCCGTTTCTATGATGCACTGCAGCCCGTCAACCAGCCCCATTGGGGGCCGGGCGGTTGGCCAATCTCCCTCGGCCTCCCACCCCTGCCAGCCCAGCCTTGATCGTGGGGTAGGAGTGAGGCCAGTGGTCAACTCCCGCAGCTCCTCACCCTGGCCGGCGCAGCCCCATTTGGCCCCAATAGGAGTGGGCCAGCCGGACCCCATCTTGGACGATTTCATGCACAAGGCCTCTAGTAAGGATATTTAGATGCTCTGTATATGTCAGTTACTAAATTGTTAACATAGGGTTTTTATTAGGTAAGTCTTCAATTTAGAAAAAAAAAAAGTTAAGACGGTAATTTTTCTTTTTCTTCTTTTTTTTTTTTTTTAATATATTTTATTGATTTTCCACAGAGAGGAAGGGAGAAGGATAGAGAGCTAGAAACATCGATGAAAGAGAAACATAGACCAGCTGCCTCCTTCACACCCCTTACCAGGCATGTGCCCGCAACCAACGTACATGCCCTTGACCAGAATCATACCTGAGACCTTTCAGTCCACAGACCGAAGCTCTATCCACTGAGCCAAACTGGTTTCAGCTAATTTTTCTTTTTTAAATATAATTTTTATTGACTTCATAGAGGAAGGGAGAGGAGGGAGAGAGAGAGAGAAATAGAAATATCAGTGATGAAAGAGAATCATTGATCAGTTGCCTCCCATACGCTCCTCTGTTGCGGATTGAGTCTCAACCTGGGCATGTGCCCTGACTGGGAATCCAACCAGCGACTTCTTGGTGCACAGGTCCAGGCTCAACCACTGAACCACACCAGCCGGGCAATTTTTCTTTTAAATATGTGGTTCAAATAATTAATGAATCTGATCAAACTCTCCTGCAAGTTTATTAAATCAAGTATTTTATGGTAGTTTACAGATGCCAAAAACAGCTATGAAATTTGCTGCTTTTAGAACATCATGTTCCAAACTGTGTTTCTTGAAATAAATACTAGTGTCTTGGAAGAAGTCAGTGTTTTCTTTAGGAAATAAATTTTCACAGTCAAATATATTGAGAAAATTTTCCACCAAGTTTTTACCATAAAACTTCTCAGAGCCTTTTGTGTGAAGATAACATCTCTCTTATCTTCAAAAGAGAACCATAGTTTGTACTTTCATAGTTTGCTTTATGCACTGTGAAATACGTTTTTAGAGGCACACTATTAACAAGGCACTGGTATTCCAAGAAATATATTTTAGGAAAGATTCTTCTAGATTATATAGTTTTTATTTATATGGTATGATAAGGTTTTGTTTACAAGTTCATTTTTCAAACTTTTTCCCACTCTAGAAAAAAGGTTAGTGCAGAATACTAAGGAAATTATTACTCTAAATTTTCAGCTTTCTCTGATCTTCACTCTCTTTTCTTTGGGAACCTAGTAATTATTAATGAACCAAAAGAAAATGGAGATTTTTACCAGTTGTGGTAAACATTGCCACTCCAAAACTGAAGAGCAGTGGTTCTTAAACTTTGATGTCCACAAGGATCACCTAGGTGTTTGTTTAAAACACAGATGCACTGATTCTGCAGGCCTAAGGTGCTTTTTTCAACAAGCTCCTTAGGTAACTTTGGTAGGGTCAATGGCATGACTTTGCAGTATGCTGGCCTAAAGGGATTCCATATATTGGTTAGACTTGTAATAGTAAGACATTGAGAAGCTTCCAAGTTTTTTTTTTTTTTTTTTTTTTACCTGTGGCATTTTTTTGAATTAAGACGCATCTGTTTAATAGCAGTAAATATGAATTGCAATGAGAAATTGAAAAATAACCAGTCTCACAAATAGAAAAATGTCAGGTCAACTTTTTCATATTAGCAATGTCATTTGATGTTTGTAAAGGATGGTTATTATTTGCTTCATACCATTTAAAACTTCTACCTAATTTTTGTTTTTCTTTACAATTATTTTGAATTGCATTATGTTAATAAGTTATCAAAGATTTTGGCTTTGAAGTGTATAAGCATATGTCATTTTTTTAAATGACAAAGGTGCATGATGTGATGTAATTATTATCAGTGTCTAAAAAAACTGAAATAGAATAATTGCAAGGGTACCGGAATACATGTATATGTATGTGAGTATTCTTGCAATTGAAGTGAATCCTCTTATAAAATTAATGTTTTTTTTTGGTACAGCCAAAAAACCTGTTGATTATAGATGCACTTTAACTTTTAGTAACTTCTTTATAAATGTATAAAACTAAAAATTAGTGAAAGCAAGAATAAATAAAATACATATATATCCTTTTCACGCAGATATAACTGATTGCTAGTTTTATTTCTATCCATATATGGATGACAAGCTGTATTAAAAACCATAGCAATTATTTTTATGTATGATTTCAGTAAAGAGAAAATATATAGATCTGAAGAGAAAACATAAATGTCATCCTTATTAGATAAGAAGTTCCATTTTAATATCTGAATTCTACTTAATGGATTGCATTATTTTCTTTTCTAGAAACAGTAATTCAAGAACACATGGATCCTGGGAACTGAAGGTATGGTATTATTGCTAGGTGATCAGATAGAAATATTTAGTTAAAACATGAAGTTGGCAGTTCATTCATTACCATGACCGTGCTTTGACTTTAAGATAAAAATGACATGTCCTCAAGGAAATATGCAGGATTCACTATACTTTGAGAAAGTGTGAAAATCTATTTGTGTGATTATTACAGGATCAGGAAGTCCTGTGACTGTCATACATGGAACTGCAGCCAATATCTGGACTTCAAGGTCCATGAGAGTAGCTAATGTGCCAAGTGGCCATGGCCACGACTACTGTGGCAACCTAGAGACTGCCTTTCTGACTATTATGCTGCAGAAGTGGTGGAAGGAAGCCTCTGTTTTAGAAAAATTATTTGTATTTTAGATACAAAAATCAGAAACTGAAAAGGCAAGTACTGTTTTCCACAGAAATTGGGAAAAATATTGAGCACAATAGGCTAACCAAAGTGCTTACTCAAAGATAATCTACACTCTGAATTTTCCTGCCCCTATTTCCATTTCTGATTTTGGAGGTAAATGATAAATCTTTGCCAAGGTACCATTTTGGCTAAGTCCTTTCACTAGGAACTCTTAACAGGCTTTCTTTCCTACCTCTTTAACTCTAAATCTGTGATTTGTAGGCAATGTAGTGTAGTTCCATCTTACAGCCCAGTCTTACTTCCTTGCAGTAACTCAAAAGTAATTTGACAATAGCAACCAAAAAAGATGAAGTTCATCTCCTTTATGTCATTCCTAAAGATTAGCAATGTGCTTGGAACACCCAGTTTCTACTTAAAGGCTTCAGTTACTTATCCTATAGGAAAGTGTCACATCTTCTACTAGTACTACCCTGTTTCCCCGAAAATAAGACAGTGTCTTATATTAATTTTTGCTCCCAAAGATGCGCTAGGTCTTATTTTCAGGGGATGTCTTATTTTTCCATGAAGAAGAATACGGTATCCATTTATTGTTAAATGAAAATAAAGGAAATTTATAACCTGTATACGGTACGGTAGTACGGTAGTTGTCAACACAAACCAGACAAACTGTGAATCCTACAGTATTAAGAATTTACTCATTTATTCAATGACAATCATGTCATCATCTTCTGGAACATCATCATAACAATCCAATTCCTGAATTTCCTGGTGAATTTCTTGTGCCTCCATTTCTTTCAGAATCAATGGACCAAATCTCTCATGTTTAGCCTACGGGGCCCTTCTTTTCAGGGGGATGCCTTATATTTCACTCAGAAGGAAACCTGTAAGTAGGTCTTATTTTCGGAGGATGTCTTATTTTCTGGGAAATACGGTAGTATATTTTGTTGATAGGATTAGCCTTCAGTTTCTCCAAGAGCAGGTTTTATATATGATACCAACATTACCTTTTTCGGAAGTAAAAGAGATAATAAAGGCAGTGTAAATACAACGTCTGCAATCCTCCTTTCCCAATTTTCTGCAAAAATACTCGTGAAAACATTCAACTATGAAAAAAAAAAAATCACTCATAGGAACTTAGGTAAGAATACTGGAAACTAGAAGGAATTTTTACTAAATAAAGCAGTAATGAGTAGATTTTAAAAAAATGGCTAAGTCAAATTTCACATTGAAAAAATTTGTCAGTAAAGCAGGGTGATACCTTTTCATCTAACTCCTGAGACAGTCATTGAGAGCCCCATCAGAAGAGGCTTCATTCTGCATTTCTTAACTGTGGTGCCGAAACTGCCCTGTCTTGGAGATTTTCTTTAACCCAGAGAACCACAGTTGGCATTAACTTGGGCAGAGGAGTCATAAAAGAGATCCCACCTCTGACCAGAACAGTAATGCTGAATGGCAAAGGCAGAACAAATGACCGGAAAAGATCTTAGTTCTGCCCATTGGCAGATTTAGAATAGTTAAAACAAAAAAAAATTTTCAAGAATTTTAAGTGTTTTTTCAGCCGCTGTTCTAAGAACTTTGTTCTTATTATCAGGAAATTCCTTACACTCCTAGCCTAAGCCTAGATCTGAAGGACCTCCTTTTTTGGAGGATTGCAATGAGTAACATTTCTGACCATCTGCTAAGTAATGAATGCATCAGTTCTTGAGTGGCTTGCTAAAGAGCTAAAAGGATTCCTCTGAGTCTGCCAAGTCTGTCGTTGGCCTAGCTAAATCAGTTTTCATAGAGAAATGAGTAACTAAATGGGCAAGAGATTTGACCAGCACCTCACAAAGCCAAGAGGGGATCACAGTTGGGTTTTTTGGGGAGAGGACTGAGAGGAAGGGAGGATTGGGTAAATTCATTTTTTATAAAGAAATTAAAACCTTTTTGTTACTTTAACAATTAATGTGTTAGAGTCTTTTTTAAACTCTTTAATTGTATTAGTCATCAAGAAAATGCACATTACAGCTACAGTAAGATGCCCTTACACTGGTAAGAACAGCAAACATTAAACTATTGGCAATACCAAGAGTTGGTGAGAGTGTGGAACAGGACCTCTCATTAGCTACTGGTGGAAGTGTCTCAGCCACTGGAAATGTTTGACAGATGTCTGCTAACATTGAAACATATCTACTCTCAACTTAGTGATTTCACTTATGATCATGTATCAACAAAAAGAAGAACATATGTGTACCCCAAAAATATATACAAGAATGTTCTTAGCATTACTCATAATAGCCTCAGAGTGAAAACAGCGTTGGTGTCCATCAACAGAATACATATGAGATATAGCAAATGGCTGTTTAACAAGGAAATGAGTTAACTCATGCTACATATAACAATTTGGATGGATCCCATAAATGTGATGTTGACCGAAAAAATAAAACCAACAGAAGAAAATATACCGTTAGGCCCAATGGAGTAGGGAGAGATCACAAAAGGGGCTTATGGTATGTGTTAGTAATCTCTCTGACCAGCATGGTGATAACAGTATGAGCTGTACTTTTTGTGACTTATGCTTTTTTGTTGTATTTATCTTATAGTACTTCAATTAATGTTTTTATTTCTTAGTGAGTTAAGCAAAATCAACAAGAGGTGGGACAGACTTCTGCAGTGAGAAAAGAGCAGTGTCCCGACGCCTTTAGGGGAGAAGGGCTTTCAGGATCCAGATCCGAGCTCCCTCTGTCAGTGTTGTATACTGTCCTTCACCATCTTATCTTTAAGGGATTCTGCCGCTTAAATTACAGTAAACCGAGAATGCCACAGTAGAAGTTAAGCAGCACCCTCAGATGAATAGAGGAAAGGTACAGATTTAAAAGGCTAATTATGAAGATTTACTTCAAGTAATAGATGTTTCCAAACATAACAGCAGAAAATTAAAAAGTAAATAGTTTTCATAGAAGAAACCTCAGTCTATAAAAGGCTCATGTCTGAAGATCCTCTTCACATTGGATGTGGGCTGAAATGGAGCAGTGTCCACAACATTGTGTAGTCAGGATTTCTCTACTCATCCAAACATGAGAGTAACAAACGTTCTGTGATATGCAACACACTGCTTATTTGCTTTATAGAAAGGAGTTACTTGAATATAATCACTGCACTACCAAAATGAGTCAAAATTAAGAATAAAAGAAAGGCCAGTCAGTGAGTATTGAAATCAGTGAAGCTTCCAAGAAGGAATGGCAGTTTCTTTATGGAAGGGGTGCAATGAGTTTTTTGTGAAGAAAAACTAAAACTTTTTTTTTTTTGCTTTGCAAATTAAATGTAAGTTTAAGAATCTTGAAATCTGTTAATATGATTAATAATAAAAGTTTATAACACTGTCTCCTGTCCAAATCTTTGAAAAAGCAAATGATGTACTTTGACAAAAGCACTTACATCAAAATTGTTTAAATTCTGAAGATAAAATTATTTGCTTCTTCCAAAAGACGTTTAAATCAAATTATATCATACACACCTAACATAAAAGGTATCTCAGAATATGATTTGAGAAAGTATATGTGCACATTCTCTAATAAAATTACAATCAGGGCCCTGGTCGTCAGGTAGCTCAGTTGGTTAGAGTGTCTGCCAAAGTTGCGGGTTTGATCCTTGGTCAGGGCACATATAGTATCAACCAATGAACATGTAAGTGGAGCAACAAAAAAATAGATGTTTCTTCCCCCGCCCCTCTAAAATCAATTAAAAATATAAAATTTATAAACAGTAGTGAAGACAACAAACCCTAACTATATGTCGAGGATAATATAGGGTTAAAATGCAGAAGTACGATGGCTTTTAAAATCATGTAGAGATGCTGGTGGGACCTTAACAGATGTTCACTGGACTATCAAACACAAATGGAAGGGAGAAATTACCCTAAAAATGGGGAAAATAAAACAAAAAGAAAATACAGCTTTTTCTCAAATGGAATAGTTTACAAATCAACCAGATGGCAATATTGAATGACAAGGGCAGCATTGAGGACCCAGCTGATTTAGAATATTTGCAGCAGTCTACAGCCATATCACCCTGAACACACCCAATCTCATCTGGTCTGGGAAGCTAAGAAAGTCGGACCTTGGATGGGAGAATATTTGCATTACTATTCAAGACAAAACACCTCAAATTTGTTCTTTCCAGACTGTCCTAAAGATAAATTGCAAGGAAATCACTTACCTTCTACCCCAAACCTAAATCCTTTGACCTTGTTGGGTTCATTTCCCAGAGGAATGAAATAGGTCTGCATTTGGTGCCCACATGGACATCTATCAGCATCTGGGGAGTGTAAAAGCTGAAGGCAATCCTTAGAACCTGGTAAGCCCCTGCAGTGCATTTTAAAGGGCAAGAAATTGTGCATTTTCTATTCTTTGACCACAAGGTACTAAAACTAGAAAATAATAAAAGCACAATTACCTGAAAAATAATTTTAAAAATCTCTTCTGAACAGCTGTTTCATAAAAAATGTAGAGGATGATGTATTAATGCTGAAAGGGAAATTGCTAGCCATTATTGCGTAGAGAGGAAAAAATGAGTTAAACATGCAACAACACTAGAAACAAAAGTAACAGATAAGATTAGTCCTATATAATAAAAGCCTAATATGCTGTGTCCAACCGTTCGTTCGACTAGTCACTATTATGTGCACTGAACACCAGGGTGCAGACATTTGACCAATAGGTTAGCTTGCTGCTGGGGTCCAGCCGATGGGGATTGAGCAAGATGGGCCAGACGTGCCCTGGAACCCTCCTGTGGCCCCTCCTTAGCTGGCCCCCAATTGGCCCCAATCGGGACTAGGTGAGACGGCTCTGATTGGGCCTATCGAGACTGGACAAGAAAGGTGCAGACATGCCCTGGAGAAATCCATGCACCAAGCCGGTTTTGGCCCAATCCCTGTATTCCAGGCCCAATCCCACAATGCAGGAGCTGCACCCTAGTCATCAGTGCACTTCCCACAGCTGGCAAATACTAAGGATGTCCAGGGAGCAGGCCTAAGCCATCAGTCGGACATCCCCTGAGGGCTCCTGGACTGAGAGGGTGCAGGTGGGGCTGAGAGATGCATCCCCCACCAAGTGCACAAACTTTGTGCACTATGCTTGTAGTTAGAAATAAGTTAGAAAAAATGTAAAAAGGCAACCTCTTAGAAAATGAATTTTCTAAAAATCAAAATTAGAAACAATGAAGATTATGAGAAAACAGGAATCTTTTAAAAAATATCTTCAAATATATATATATATATATATATATATATACACACACACATATATATATTTAAATATATTTTATTGATTTTTTACAGAGAGGAAGAGAGAAGATAGAGAATTAGAAACATCGATCAGCTGCCTCTTGCACACGCCCTACTGGGGATGTGCCCACAACCAAGGTACATGCCCTTGACCAGAATCGAACCTGGGACCTTTCAGTCCGCAGGCCAACACTCTATCCACTGAGCCAAACCGGTTTTGGCATTCAATTAGATTTTAAACATTTGGTAAATGGCTAAACAAGTTAAGAAAATCCATTAAAGAAGAATTAGAAAACCAGAGCAGGTCAACAACTAAAGAAAATATTCAGGTAGTTATCAGTGAATTGTAGCTACTCAGAAGATCCCTGGTTGACTTTGCATGATAGCAGACTTTTAAGAAGTACAATATTCCTGTAGCATATAATTTTCTCTTATAGACAGGAAAAGGTGAATATACATATTCATTTTGGATAATTAACATTATCCTGACACCAAAACTGAAAGTCAAAAATGAAAGCTATAGATCTTTAGTTCTCTCATGTACGTGGTTGCAAACAAATCTGAATAAAGTATTAGAAAGTATAAAGAATATGTCTAAAGAACATCATTGCCAAGAAGGGTTTACCCTTATATGTAAGAGCAGTTAAGAAAAAACATCCCACTCTAGCCAGTTTAGCTTAGTGGATAGAGCCTTGGACTGAAGGGTCCCGGGTTCAATTCTGGTCACGGGCAAATGCTTTGGTTGCAGGCTCGATCCCCAGTCCCTGGTCAGGGCATGTATAGGAGGCAACCAATCAATATATCTCTCACATCGATATTTCTCTGTCTCTCCCCTCCCTTTCACTCCCTCAAAATCATTGGAAAAATATCCTCAGGGGAAGTTTAAAAATAAATAAATGAAAAAAAAAAAAACTTATCCCCTAATACATGTGTGTGTGTGTGTGTCTGTGTGTGTGTGTGTGTGTGAGTGTGTGTGTGTGTGTGTATATATATATATATATATATATATATATATATATATATATATTTTTTTTTTAATATTTTATTGATTTTTCACAGAGAGGAAGGGAGAGAGAGAGCTAGAAACGTCGATGAGAGAGAAACATCGACCAGCTGCCTCTTGCACACTCCCCGCAACCAACGTACATGCTCTTGACCGGAATCGAACCTGGGACCTTTCAATCCACAGACCGGACGCTCTACCGCTGAGCCAAACCGGTTTCGGCAATACATGTATATTTTTTAAATGTATATTTATTGATTTCAGAGACGAAGGGAGAGGGAGAGAGATAGAAACATCAATGATGAAAGAGAATCATTGATTGGCTGCCTCCTGCACGCCCCACACTGGGGATCAAGCCTTCAACTCGAGCATTATGGCCTGACCAGGAATCGACTGTGATCTGGTTCATAGATTGATGCTCCACCTCTGAGCCACACCAGTTGGCCCCCATAATACATATCTTAATAGAATCATAATGAGATCTACTTGCCCAATTGTTAACTAGTCCATTCTTGTAATCATGTGAATGTTGTGAACTATTCACAAATGCATGGTTTACTTGAAACAATAGCTAGAGGGGTAGGATTAGCTTGATTTATTTATGAATATACATGACTGCTATATAATGGGAGAAGCATAGAATAGATTGGTGAGGCAACTAAAATGCCTAAAACTGTCTCTTAGAAAATAAATAATTAAATTTATTGAGCCATTATTTGCCAGGCACTGAGCTAAATGCTTTCCATGCATCTCAAAACCTATGAAGTAAGTACTATTATCCTGTTTTATAGAATGTTTTTAGAATGTTTTACATTCAGAGAGAGGAAGTAACTTTCATTACATCTATTAACATCCTACTGGTCAAAGCAAGTCCCATGGTTGAACCCAAAGTCAAAGGTTCAAAGTGTTGACTGTCTTTTGTGGAAAAAACTTCGAAGTTAAATGGTACAAGATAGGGCCATGGTCAGCAAAGCGCAGTCGCGAGCCACATGCGGCTCTTTGGCCCCTTGAGTGTGGCTCTTCCACAAAATACCACAGCCTGGGCTAGTCTATTTTGAAGAAGTGGCTTTAGAAGAAGTTTAAGTTTAAAAAATTTGGCTTTCAAAAGAGATTTCAGTCGTTGTACTGTTGATATTTGGCTCTGTTGACTAATGAGTTTGCCGACTACTGGTAGAGGTACAGGAAGGGGAGAAGAATTTAGGCCAGTAATTTATTACATCCTCCCATTATTTTATTTTATTTTTTTTACTTTTTATTATATAAAATTTATTATGGAAATTTGCAATATATATAATTTACACAGAATAGAGTAATGACCTCCTCCAAGGAAGTTTGTGGGATACTGATTGCCAGGTTGAGCTTCTGTCCTGTTTTAGGAAGCATGAAGTTTCCCATAAAGCTGGAGCACCAAGCAAGAGTCAGCAGCAGCTTTTTTTTACATATATATAAATATATTTTATTGATTTTTTTACAGAGAGGAAGAGAGAGAGACAGAGAGCTAGAAACATCGATGAGAGAGAATCATCAATCAGCTGCCTCCTGCACACCCCCTACTGGGGGATGTGCCTGCAACCAAGGTACATGCCCTTGACTGGAATCAAACCCGGGACCCTTCAGTCCGCAGGTCGATGCTCTATCCACCGAGCCAAACTGGTTTCGGCGGCAGCAGCAGCTTTTTAAAGCTTCCTTGTGATGTGGGGAGGTAAGCAAGGATCACCAGCTTGGTTTTAGTGAGCCTGTCTCTGATCTCCAACTCATCTAGGGCACTTTTATTCCCCAAAAGGATATGGACTCTGCTTGACCTAGCGTCCAGCAGGGCCTTGGCTCCAGCTCCTGCTTTCTTCATGGGATTTGTTTTCTGTTCTTGGCTCAGGAAAATGTATCTTATTGAACGAATTTCTTTTTTTTTAAACCTGTGTTTGTTTGTTTCTGTCTTTTATATATTCCCTGTGTCACGGCTATGGATTTGGAGCAGGGGGATACCTAAAACCTTGAACTTTCAATAGTATTGCTATTCCCAAAGTCTACGATCCTAAATGAAGGTTCTCTTTATTTTTCTGTGATGGTTTTTTTAAAAATAAAATATTTTTGACATCTCTTGGCACTTATGCATGCCTAAATTTAGTACATTACAAAAAATAGTTTCTTGAATGATAAATATAAATATTCACATTCAGTACACTTTTTTTAAATGATCAAATTGCCAAAACTGGTATGGCTCAGCAGTAGAGCCTCGGTCTGCGGACTGAAAAGTCCCAGGTTCTATTTCGGTCAAGGACATGTACATTGGTTGCAGGCACATCCCCGGTAGTGGGTGTGCAAGAGGCAGCTGTTTCTCTCTCATCGATGTTTCTAGCTCTCTATCTCTCTCTCTTCCTCTCTGTAAAAAATCAATAAAATATATTTTAAATAAATAAATGATCAGACAAATTATATAAGAGGAAAATTAAAAAGTTCCTATTCTTGCCAGTAAATTTGATCATCAAAATAATATGTATGTTAAATATTAGTGTATTTTATCGCAGCCTGCTCATCCCACACTCTTCTCTATGCCTTATCCATATGTTTATCTTTTTTTGTTTTTTTACTTTTTATTATATTAAATTTATTATGGAAATGTTTAAATATATAATATACATAAAATAGTATAATGACATCAATGTACATGTACCCATAGCTGTGCTTTATAATTATTAATCATGGTAAACCTTGTTTCATTTATTCCAGGAACAGGGGAACTATGATCCACAGGCCAAATCCAGCCTACTGTTGTTTCTGTAAATAATCTTCATTGGAGCACAGCCACGCTCTTGTTTACTTTTTGTCTCTGCCTGCTTTCCTGCTACAATAGCAGAGTTAAATAATTACAATAGAGATTTTGTGGCCTGCAAAGCCTAAACATTTATTATCTAGCAATTTACAAAAAAGTTTGCTTTCCCCTGCATTATACTTTCACCCATTCCTCTCAGCAAAAATATTTTTCATATTTTAAAATATTTCAGTATGTATTCTAAAAGATAAGACTCTAAAAAACAATACTATACTTACACATACAAAACAACAACAACAACAACAAAAAAAACACACAGGTTTATTCGTTTTGTCTCTCCCACAAAACCCCCTCTGAATAGCAAGTGGGAATTCTTCAATACTTCTTTTTCTTCCTCTTTGATCAGGTCCATCCATAGTCTAGCAAACAATTTTCTTACCTTTGAAAGAGCTGCAGACTTTTCTTTCTTTTCATTGGTATTTCCTTCTCAGTAATTTTAACAGCGTAACAATTTACCTGTGAACGACCCCAAAGAATAAATTTAACAAAGAATTTAACAAAGTATGTGAGAAAGTTAAGCAATAAAAGCACAATCAGAAAGATTTTAGCAAAACTACAATTTAAATATATTAAAGGTCCTATGGGAAAATATGGCATATATTACAATTTTCCATTTCTAAAAGGCTACTAGTGTTAAACATTTTTTTTTTTTACCACACTGGTTTTATTCTTTTCTCTAGAAAACCAAGTTTAGCCCTAGCCGGTTTGGCTCAGTGGATAGCACGTTGGACTTCGCTTTATCAAATGAGGGTCTGGGTTCAATTCCAGTCAAGGGCACATATGTAGGTTGCAGGCTCCTCCCCGGCCCGGACTCTGGTTGGGGCTTGTGCAAGAGGCAACCAGTCGATGTGTTTCTCTCACATCAATATTTTCCTGTCTTTCCCTTTCTCTTCCAGTCTCAAAAAAAAAAAAAAAAAAAAAAATCAATGGAAAAATATCCTCAGGTAAGGATTAACAAAAAAACAAAACAAAAAACCAAGGAGTTCATTTTTAAAGGTTTTAACAGTGAAGTGATTCTTAAGGTCGCTAAATAACACTTGATATTAAAATATCTCTTTATCGTTCACATAACAATTTTATGAGAGCTATCTCATTCAATATTTACAGCAACCTAATGAGGTAGAGATTAGTTCAATCTAATGGTATGAGCTATAAATGGTTCTACTGATAGATAAGCCCATTTTATCAGCTTAAAGTCCACCAATCAGGCTGCCGAACTGGCAGTCACAAGCACGACCACAGAGCAGTTTTACCACCTTTGACAGGCCTCGGTTACATAAATGTAAACTATGTCATGCAAACTACGGTATTATTAACTGCATTGCTTCCCAGATAGCCTGAAGATCCACATCTATACAGTGAAGATATTGGAATAAGCTTATGAAATTTGTACCTTTGGAGGTAGGGTTGCAAGCACAGTTGTATCTTTAGAATTCAAAGAGCACGAAACAATCCATTATATAACTTTCATGAACTCCTTGGCCTTAAACAGAGGTTCAGAGAAATGCTGATTCCAGCGTTCAGGCAGAGGAAGGACAAACTAAGCCTGGAACAACTTCCTGTGTGATGAAGTAATAACAGAAGTTCTTTGTGCCCTGTTGGCAAGCTTTCTGTACACTTGACACTGATTCAAAATGAAAAAGCTTTTTTTCACAAAATGCTGCACAAGTTACAGCAGAGTCTCACAGATATCTGTCATATAATGCCATTTTTCTTGGCTGCAGGTATAGCTTTATTTCAAAGATTTCTTGCCAGTCTTTCTGCCAATCTTTTTATGGGGAAAAAAATAGTATTAAAGGCAATTGTCTATAAATGCTTAAATAATAATCACATTTATTTTTCTGTTGGGAAGCGTGAGCTGTTTGAAAGATAAAACAAAAATATTCATCTATGCAACAAATGTTTGTTGAGTGACTACACATATCAGGCTCTGTGGTATGTGCTAGTTTACCTTTTCATGATACACTATCCTAGTTCCCCTTCAGGACCGAAGGCCTTATTCCCCCAGCTGCTAGCTTCTAGTGGTTACTGAAAATTCTTTGCTCCCCCAGGTGCGGTCCCACCCAGTATTTGTACCTACACCCAGTGCCTGAGGGCTTCTCCACCTTACCCTGCTCCTGAGGGGCCATCAGGGTAGTAGCCACCACTTGCAAACAATGCTGGCGCCGACCCCAATCACTCTGGTCCATCAGCAGGTGCAAGTGGGGCCAGTGCCATCAGCACATGGGAGCTGAGGGGGCAGGAGCAAGGCTGCCAGCAGACAGGACTGGGGGCTGCGGTGGGAAGGCCAGGGTGGGGGTGCGGAGGATGGGCCTAGACCCTCCTCTGTGCCCACTGCAGCCTCACGGCCCACAGTTCCTTTCAAGGTGCATGAATTCGTGTACTGAGCCCCTAGTATTATAATAACTATCTATGGTGCTAGATGGAAATACTGGGAGGTACACTTTGTAAAGTATATGACTGCCTAAACACTGTGCTGTATACCTGAAACAAATGCAAAATAATATTGAATTTAAACTGTAATTGAGAAATAAAAATTTTAAAAGAGTGCCTATTTCCATCTCTCACCAACATTAAATTTCATAATTTTTTACTATCTTTGATGAATGACAGAATGAAGGGGAAAAACAAGTATTTATCTCATTTTCCTAATTAAAAACTATTATACTTATTAGATTTTCTAATTGTGCAAATTAATAATGTGCATTACAGAAAAATAGTTTCTCAAAGATGATGAAAGTAGTCATAACACCAAGAGCAATAGGTAATCAGCATCAACACATTATTTTTATATGTAAACATTTTCTATTATGGCTTTTACTTTTTTTGTGTGGCAGCTGTGAGATGGCTCTTTTAATGTTATGCTTACATTAGATAGATTTTTATGTATATTTTCTTCCAATTATTTTAAGAATGTGCTTAATTCTTAAATTTAAAATTGTGGTAAAATGCACTTACATAAAATTTACATCTTACCTGTTTTTAAGTTTACAGTTCAGCATCAGTAAGTATATTCACATCCCCATGCATCCAATCTCCAGAACTTTTCTATCTTGTCAAATTGAAGCTATAGCCATTAAAAAAAATTCCTCATTTCCCCTCCCCTAGCCCCTTGCAACCACCATTCTACTCTGTATTTCTATGAATTTGACTACTCAAAGCACTTCATATATGTGGAATAATATAGTATTTGTTCTTTTGTGCCTGGCTTATTCCACTTATTGATAGCATAATGTCTTCTTGTTCAGCCATGTTTTACTATGTGTCAGATATTTCATCTATTTTAAGGCTGTATAATATTCCATTGCATATACAGGGCATCCCCCCCAAAAATGTATATACCCTTTAACAGCTGATGGATCATTTTAAAAATGAAATGTATTTTAATAAATACTGCTTTTATAATTATTCAAAGTATTATATACATTTAAACACTGTGTGTGTGTGTGTGTGTATGTGTGTGTGTGTATAGATATATATCACATTTTGTCTATTATTTCATCTGTCAGTGGATGTTCCAGAAGTGGAATTGCTGAATCATTTAGTAATTCTATTTTTTATGTTTTTAGGATCTTTGTATATCACATTTTGTTTATTTATACATCTGTCAGTGTATACTTGGGTTGCCTCCACCTTTTAGCTATTGTGAATAATGCTGCTGTGAATATGGGTTCATGTCCCACATTTTACTTCCTTTCAATATATACCCATAAGTAGGATTGCTGAATCATATGGTAATTCTATTTTTAATTTTTTTGAGAAACAGCCATACCATTTTATAGTGGCCACACCATTTTACATTCCCACCAGCAATGGTACAAGTGTTCCAATTTACCCACATCCTCACATACACACACACACACACACACACACACACACACACACACACATATATATATATATATATATATATATATATATATATATATATATAGTAGCATTCTCATGGGTGTGAGGTAATAATTTAAGTTTCTTCTCCCTTTTTTTTTTTTTTCTCTTTCTCTCTTTGTATCTTTAAATCTTGCAACTGCTTTTTTCTGATTGTTAGTTTTAAAATTTTGGACTAGAAACATTGCCTCTAATGGATCCAAGCTCATCCTCATAGCTTAGAACCAAATGGAAATAGAAATACTTCCCTTTTAGCCTCAATTTGAAAAATCTCAGGGAAGGATGCTGATTGGAATAGATCAAACCATATAGACATTCCTTGGGCTAATCACAATAGCCAAAAGGGTATACTATAACTAACTCTTCTCTAGTCATATGCATATCTTTTTGAGAGGTGGTGGTTACTCTGTAATAGAATGGCACCTTCCAGTTAGACCATGAGAAAATGAACAATTCCCCCAAATTAATGATGGGCTGAATAGGACAAGTATGGCCATTTGGAGAATCGTTGTGAGCTGGTTAGCCAGCCCAATGTGTGTCTACTACACAAAGAAGCCTTACTATTTGTGTCTACTATGCAGATGAAACCTTGATATCTACAGTTTGAGTTCTTCATTTCCTGCTGTCTTATTTTTCTCTTGTTTTCCACAAGAGATGTAAAAGAGAAGCAGACTACTCTGATGAGGAATTTCCTTCATGCCAACCTGCTTATCTTTTTTTCAGACCATTGTCTAAAGACAAGGCCTAGTATTTAATGAAAGGTGTACTCTATTTTAAAAGAATTTTGAACTAGGAATTGTGTATTCACCTGGAACATTTTGAAATTCATATGTTTATACTCTTGTTCATTTACTTTTCAGTTATATCTTCTCTGAGAAGGTCAAATATTACATACCATCTGTTTCTGTGAACAGAAGGTACATGTTCTGATAAACAGAGCTTTTTGTAACTAAGAAAATGAAACTCTGTGTCTTTTAAGTATCATGATTTAAAAAATCCCATAGTATGAAACCAAATTATATAGTTTTCTAGAGGCCCGGTGCATGAAATTTGTGTACGGGGGTGGAGGGGTTGTCCTTCAGCCCAGACTGCACCCTCTCCAATCTGGGATCCCTCTCACAATCCAGGACTGCTGGCTCCCATCTACTCGCCTGCCTGTCTGCCTGATTGCCCCTAATCGCTTCTGCCTGCCAACCTGATCACCCCCTAACCACTCCCCTGCCAGCCTGATAATGCCTAACTGCACTCCTGCTGGCCTGGTCACCCCTAACTGCCCTTCCTTGCCAGCCTGGTCACTCCCAACTGCCCTTTCCTGCAGGCCTGGTTTCTCCCAATGCCCTCCCCTGCAGGCCAGCTTGTGGTAGCCATCTTGTGTCCACATGGGGATACCATCTTTGACCACATGGGGGCAGCCATCTTGTGTGTTGGAGTGATGGTCAATTTGCATATTACCTCTTTATTATATAGAATTGCTAAGTGAAATGATGGTTCATCTATTACTATTGCATATTGCATAAAACTGCATTTAAAAGTAATATATCAATATAATACATTTTACTTCCTTAAAAGAGAATGAAACCAAATTTAATTTTATGACAAGGAAATTTCCATTATCTTCTGCACCACTAAAATAATTTTTAAAATAGTGTTAATATCCCTAATATTCTTGTATGTATCAGAAATAAACTTTTTAAACATCACTTCTTTTTAAATATATGAAAATATTTAACCCCTGATTCTGAGACCTCAGACCTTCAAAGACATGAAACAGTGATAATGCTTAATCTAAAGTAACTGCTAGAAGAAGAGCTGCAGAAAAAAATCTACTCCAATGTCTCACAAAGTGCCACTAATGGAATAGGAGACTAAGCTCAGACTGTCTTGATGTCCCCATCTGTTCCAGACCACTTTGGTTACAGTATTATTAAGAATTGTATCATCCCTAAATATTAGGCAAAATTAGCATGAGATTTTTAGGTAAACAATGTATTAAAATACGGGATAATATAACAATATGGTAATGCTTTCCCAAATAAAGGATAGCCGAAACCGGTTTGTCTCAGTGGTAGAGCGTTGGTCTGCAGACTGAAAGGTCTCAGGTTCTATTCAGGTCAAGGGCATGTACATTGGTTGCGGGCACATCCCTATCAAACCTGTCCCCTTCTTCAGTTTTAATCTTGGGTCTTTGATGTTAAAACAGGGCAGCCCTACTGGTTTTTCTCAGTTAGACCATGAGAAAATGAATAATTCCCCCAAATTAATGATGGGCTGAATAGGACTAGTATGGCCATTTGGAGAATCATTGTGAGCATGGGCCCAAGCGCCAAAGGATCTTGGGTTTGATTCCAGTCAAGGGCACCTATCTGGGTTGCAGGTTCCCCAGCTTCAGTAGGGGGGCATGTGGGAGGCCACCAATCTATGTATCTCATACCAATGTTTCTCTCTCTCTCTTTCTCCTCCTCCTCCTCCTTCCCTTCTACACTCTAGAATCAATAGAAAAAAAATATCCTCCAGTGAGGATTAAAAAACAAATAAAACAAAACAAACAACAAAAAATAGAGCATAAATCCTCTGAACTTTACTAAATATCCAGATTTATAAATAATCCTCGAGTAAGTATAACTGAAAAATTTAAGTGCCCCCTATCAGACTCTTAGTAAAAAATATAGGATGAAGGTTATTTCTAAGCTCTTAGCATTAATGCTAATGCTGAAATAAATTGCATTTGCATTCCATTCCATCATTATTGTGGTAACACTGCCATGAGCACCCTGAATCTGTGTACGTGATGGGGAATACCAGTCTTACTAAGATGCATAGAATGCCTTCTCACTATTTACCCGATTAATATTACAGCTAGCCAAATAGCAAAAATAAAAAAGGTTCCTAGAATACTATGTTGGAAACAATTGGGGAAATTGACACTATCACCTCCTATGAGTATAAATTAGTACAGACACTTTAGAAGACAATTTGGCAATATTTATCAAAATTTTAAAAGCATGCACCTCAGACCTAGCAATTTCATTTCTCGGAGTTTATTTTATAGATATACTTGCATGTCTGTGAAATGATTTTTGTGTTAAGATACACATTATATTAGCCAAATATTGTAAACAAACTAAATAGCCATTGTTATGGAACTATGGTAATTCATTTTATGTCAACTTGGCTGGGCCACAGTGCCCAGATACTTGGTCAAACATTTGAATGTTTCCCTGAGGGTGTTTTTGGTTGAGGTTAAGATTAAATCAGTGGACTCTGAGTAATTGAAGACCTGTATAGAAGAAAGACTAACCTTTGATGGCTTTTGGAGTCAGTGTAAACATTGGCTCTTCCTTGGTCTCCAGCCTGAGAGCCTTTGAACTTGAACTACAGCATCAGTTCTTCCCTGAGTTTCTAACCTTCCAGCCCACCCTGCAGATGTTGAATTTGCCTGCCTCTATTAACTCCATAATCATGTGAGCCTCCTTAAAAATAAATCTATTTTTAAATATATATATATACCTACCCTATTGGTTCTGTTTCTCTGAAGAACCCCGACTAACACAGGAAATGATTAAATAAAATATGGTAAAAGCATTCAATGGAATACTATGCAAATATTAACAAGGAATACAGTATTTCTATAGGCATTACTATGGAATATTGTCCAAGAAGTATTCTTCAATTAAAAAACCTTCAGTATAGCCGAAACTGGTTTGACTCAGTGAATAGAGCATCAGCCTGCAGAGTCCCAGGTTCGATTCTGATCAAGAGCATACACTTTGGTTGCGGGCACATTCCCAGCAGGGGGTGTGCAGTAGACAGCTGATCAATGTTTCTCTCTCATCAATGTTTCTGATTCTCTATCCCTCTCCCTTCCTCTCTGTAAAAAATCAATAACATATATTAAAAACGCTACTTGCCAATTTTTAAAGAAAATTAAAAAAACAAACAAACAAAAAAACAACAACCAGCAACAAGAAAGCCCACTGTATGGGAGAACATATTTGCAAATGTTATCACTGATAAAGGTTTAATCTCCAACATCTACAGGGAACTTATATAACTTAATAAAAGGAAGATAAATGACCCAATTAAAAAAAAATGGGCAACAGACCTAATTAGAATCTTTTCAAAAGAAGACAGAATGACAGCCAAGAGACATATGAAAACATGCTCAAAGACACTAATTATCCGAGATATGCAAATCAAAACGACTATGCGGTACCATCTCAGACCTGTCAGAATGGCAATCATCAGCAAATCAACAAAAAACAAGTGCTGGCAAAGATGCAGAGAAAAAGAAACCCTGGTGCACTGCTGGTGGGAATGCATACTGGTGCAGTCATTGTGAACAGTATGGAGTTTCCTCAAAAAACTAAAAATGGAACTCCCATTTGACCCACTAATCACACTTCTATGAACATATCCCAAGAAACTAGAAACACCACTCAGAAAGGATCTATGCACCCCTATGTTCATAGCAGCACAATTCACCATAACTAAGATTTGGAAACAGCCTAAAATGTCCATCAGCAGATGAGTGGATTAGAAAACTATGGTACATCTACACAATGGAATACTTATAAAAAAGAAGGAATTCCTACCATTTGCTGCAGCATGAATGAACCTGGAGAGCATTATGTTAAGTGAAAAAAGCCAGGCAATGAAAGAAAAATACCACACAATCTTACTCATTTATGGAAAATAAAGAACATTATAAACTGATGAACAAAAAGATAGATACAGAGGCAGCAAAGCACCAAAAAGACAGTCAAATTACAGCAGGAAGGCTGGGGAGTGTTGGGGAAGGGGGTAAAGAGATTAACCAAAGGACTTGTATGCATGCATATAAGCACACCAATGGACACAAGACACTGGGGCTGGGGGTGGGATGAGGGCATGCGACAGGGAGTAGGGGAGGCTGGGGGAAGGTCAATGAGGGGAAAAGGGAGATATATGTACTACTATATGTAATACTTTAAACAATTTTTTAAAAGATTCAGAAAAAAATTAAAAATCCTTACTTTAAGCCAAATATATTTTTTATTATGAGTCTATCTTTGTTCTGTAGTGTTTTAGAGAGTTAAGTGAGAAGAAACAGTATTCTAGATCATTTGAAAATAAAAATTTTAGCCCAGCTGACTTATGAACCAGGAGGTTACAGTTTGATTCCCAGTCAGGGCCCATGCCAGGCTTGTGGGCCTGATTTCCAGTGTGGGTCGTGCAGGAGGCAGCGAGCAATCAATAATTCTCATCATTGATGTTTCTCTCTCTTCCTTCCTATCTGAAATCAATAAAAATATTTTAAAAAAATAAATAAAATTTTTATTTAATCAAAGTCTAAGTCATTATGTGTTAGTGTACAATAATTTTTATATTTTGCACTTGAAACAGTATTATAATAATTTTGATTTCAGTTTATTACATTGGCATATGCATTAGTTACATTTTAAATATACAAAAGCATGTTTTTTATGAAGCTTATATATTTGTAATTTAAAATCTGAGTCACTTTTAAATTTAAGCAGCAATTACAGTGTATTTCAGCACTCAATGTTTACTTCCTTTTCCTCCATTATTACTATGAATGCAAGATTTCTTTTAGTCCTTAAATCTTTAAAAATGCTTAATAGAACTTTTAAATGGTAACTGTAGTTAACAGACTGTATCATATATTTAGAAATTACTAAGAGAATAAATATTAAAAGTTCTCTGTCTTATAAACACACACATGCAAACTAGGTAAGGTGATGGATGTATTAACTAATCTTATTGTGATCATCATTTCACAATAGAAACATATCAAACCATCACATTGTACTCTGGCAATGATATATGTCAATTATATTTCAATAAAGCTGGGGGACGGCAGAAAGAACTTTTAATATTCATCCCAACTCTAGTAATACTTCCTAGAGAGAGATGTCACAATGAAATCCATCAAAACATGCTCACAAGTTCTTCCCACACACAAATGGTACACCTGTCATCTCTCCCCGTTGTATTACTGTAATCTAGACAAGTTGGTTTTGGATCATAAAAGTTCTATTTTTTATCTAACTTAAACAGTTATTGAATTTTAATGTAATAAAGAATAATCCATTCTGAAGAAGCAATTCCCAATATATCTTAGATGGTACCAAAAGTAACTTGTTAAAAAAAATGTTTCTCAATAGTGAAAATTTTGCATTTAAAAGTCATGAATACATAGTCAATACAACCATTGCTATTGTAAAAGCCACCTGGGATAAAAGAGATAAGAGATAGCTTAGTTAGACTTTAAAAAAAAAATATTTAAAACCGTTTTGAGAAGAATGAGAATATGAGTATCTGGTTAATGAGTAAGGCCTTTGGGATCCAATAATCTACAATAACTAAATAATGCACATAAAAAGTCACCTGATGCATAGCTTTGAGTATACAAATATTTAGCATTCCTTATGTAACAATATGTATCAGAAGCCCTAAAATACCTTTTCAGACAACTCATCTGGATAAATTTGTGTGGAGAGAGAGAGAGAGAGAGAGAGAGAGAGAGAGAGAGAGAGAGAGAGAGAGAGAGAGAGAGAAGGCAGAAAAATGTAAGGACTAACACAGCATTTTATGTATGATTTATCAGGATTGAGATACCATTACTTTATTTTAACTATTACTAAAAAAAAAAAAAATACCCAAACACTATTCTATCTTTGTTAGCTTCTCTCTGAAAACCTTTGTTTTAGTAACCACTTTCTATTTGTTATTGTCTCATTTTAGGAGAGGAGATTAACAGCAGATACTAATATTAGGAACTAAAATATCTAATCCTTCTTTGGTTGAGTGGACATTTAGTTATTGCCTACCCAAAATCCATTCCTGTTCTTCCTTTAAACAGCACATAGATTTCTTTTGGGGAAAATACCCCATGCTGTTGAGTGGGATTTACCACATTCCTTACCGCAGGTGTGGGCCCCATTGGCCCATGACAATCATATAACTCCATTTCTTTGTTACTCTGAGTGGCTTAAGGACAGTGATACAGGTATATGTTCAATGCTACCTATTAATTTTATAACTAGCAATTTTATTGTATTGCTTGTACGATTTTGGAGGGATTTTCCAAATATACAATCATATTATCTGCAAATTATGATCATTGTACCCCATCTTATCTCTTTATTTCTAATTGCATTACCTAGTACCTCTAAAACAGTGTTTACTAGTGAATAGTGATCAACATTAACCTCTAGGACATCCTTGACTTGTTTCTGACTTTAATGAGATGCTTCAAGTTTTTATCCATTTAGCATAATGCTAGCTTTAGGGTTTAGGTAATTATATCTTTATGTCAAGGAAATTTTCTTCTATTTTTACTTGGTTAAAAGGTTTATTCTTTAAGCCAATAATTGATGTTGAACATTACCAAATGCATATATTGAAATTATTTTATTATTTTCTTCTTAGATATACTAATGTAATGAATTACTCTATTTTGGATTTCATACTATTGAATTATCTTTGTATTTTTTAAAATAAGCTTTACTTGATCTGGTATACTATAATCCTTTGTGCTATTAAAATCTACTTGTAATTATTTTACAAGAATTTTGCGCCTATAGTAATAGCTGAGATTAGTTTGTATGCCTTTTTAAATGCAGTAATTGGATTTCATTAAAATAATTTAGGGGGTTTCCACTTTTAATATGCTCTGAGACACTTTAAATACCCCTGGATTTATCTGTTTTCTTATGAATTCTCTTTGAAAACTCTAGGCCTGATGCATTTTGTCAAGAGAAGGAGAAAGAGTTAGGTTTTACATAACTCTATTTCTTCTATTTATACCAGAAGACAATTGATCCTTCTGGAGTTTCTGTTTGGCAACTTATATTTACCTGGTTATAACACACTCAAATATATTATAAATAAGATAGTCCTATTGTTAAAACAGGGATATAGCTTTTTTCCAAGTGTCCATTTATCTGTGCATTCCTGTTTTCAACTTTATCTTCAGATATAACATTATCTATAATAGTCTCATGATTCTTTTTATTTCCTCTGTATAAGTGATTATTTCTCCCTTTCTGCTTCTTCCGTATATTAGTGCTTTCTCTATGTTTTTGTTATTAAGATTATTTAACAGTTCCTATTATATTGTTACTGTTTTTCTTAAAAATCTTTTTTGCATATATTTTTTACTTTTACTATTTTTATATTTTTAATGATTAATTCCTGATTTATCTCTTTTAATTCTCTTCTTCTCTTTCCTTAAGATTGATTTGTAGTTTGTTTTTAATTTGTTAGTACATGTATTTTTTTTCTTTTTATTAACAGAATTATTTTATGGCTATAAAGTTACCATGCATTGCTTTACCTATATCTCATTGGTCCTGATACAGGTTTTTATTGCTGTTTCCGGTATAGTCTCCAATTTTAGTTGGAATTTCACTTATCACCTAAAAGTTAAGAGAGCTCCTGCTTTTCAAATTTCTGGGTAGTAATGATAGGATCTTTGTATAATCTGGTTATGCTATTATTTTCTATTCTTACTGCATTGTCATCAAAGAATGTTATCCACCTTGGCATTTGTTGAGATTTTTCTTTATGGGTTAATGCATGGTCAATTTTTATAGATTTTTATGGACACTTAAGATATATCCTCCTTTGTAATAATAAGGACTATCTTATTCACAGTATTATTTAGGTATGCTGTAATTTTACTTGCTTTTTGTGTTCTTGATCTGTTGTGGACTGAAGTGATTAATCTCCCACCACTGATGTGTTTCCATTTCTTTTTGTATCACTTTCTATTTTTGCTTTATCAATGTCAATGATATTTTATTTGATAATAGATACAAAATATTCATGTTATTTCATTGGATGGTTTTGGCTGAATCTAATCTTGACTGGTATAAGACCACAATATCTGCTTTTTTTAAAAAAATTGCATTTGGTTAATTTACTTTGGCCCATCCTTTTATTTTTACCCTTATTGAATAAAATAAAACTTTTGTTTTAGGCATATCTCTCAAATTCAGAGTTGAATTTGCTTTGTGATACAATTGAAATGTACTTTTAATTAGTGAGGTTAGTTCATTTACACTCATTGACTTAACAGATATATTTGGTTCTCAGTGTTTTCATGTTTTTGTAATTGTTTTATATTTTTTAAGATATGTGACCATTTGCTGGAAGGACAGGAAAGGAACTGGCTGATTTTGCTTAGTGCATAGAGTGTTGGCCTGTGGACAGAAGGGTCCTGGTTCAATTCTGGTCAAGGGCACATGTCAGGGTTGTGGGCTCAATCCCCAGTAGGGAGTGTACAGGAGACAGCCAGTTGATGATTCTCTCTCATCATTGATGTTTCTCTCTCTCCTCTCCTCTCCTCTCCTCTCCTCTCCTCTCCTCTCCTCTCCTCTCCTCTCCTCTCCTCTCCTCTCCTCTCCTCTCCTCTCCTCTCCTCTCCTCTCCTCTCCTCTCCTCTCCTCTCCCCTCCCCTCCCCTCCCCTCCCCTCCCCTCCCCTCCCCTCCCCTCCCCTCCCCTCCCCTCCCCTCCCCTCCCCTCCCCTCCCCTCCCCTCCCCTCCCCTCCCCTCCCCTCCCCTCCCCTCCCCTCCCCTCCCCTCCCCTCCCCTCTCCTCTCCTCTCTGAAATCAATAATATATATATATATATATATATATATATATATATATATATATAATTTTTTAAAAAATATGTAACTAGTAGTCAGTTTCCTTTTATTTTTTTCCCTGTGTGTTTCTCCTACTAAATTGGTAGCTTTATTGTACTAGTTGTTATCTTTACAACCCCAACTTTATATAATGCTTCAATTCTCTGCTACTTTCCTACTATATGCATTGATTAAATTAAATTCCACCTTCTACTTCTTCTCTGCCACATTACTTCATATTTATCCATTGACTTTCAGCTATTAAAGATAAGGTAATCAGCATATTTATGTTCCATAAATATTTACTTTCTTCCTCTCCAACTCCTACCCCTCACAACTCCTGTTAGCTTTTCACTTTTGTACTAGCAGGCATAAAGGCACTTCAGTTATGTGATTGGCTTTTCTTTGCTTGCTTTTTATACCTATAATTGCTTTCTAATTCTTTAAAATTTTTGTTATTTTCATTTCATTTTGCTTACTTCCTCATTTCCACCCAGCTTGTCCCTTCCTGTATTTTTGGCAAAACCCACTTGACCTTGTATTCCTTCTCATTTTGCTTTAATTTCTATGATGGTTACATTTTTTCTTCCATGTGCTCTCCTAGCTTACACCTTATTCTTTCTGTTGTGTTAACATATGTTCTCTGATTTGTGCTTTTTTTCTCTCATAGAGCAGATTCATTCATTCTCATTTTAAAATTTATGATGGAATGTTTCATCATGATTTTTAGCTGCTCTTTGGAAATATTTTTCTGGTCGACCCTTTGTTTTTACTTCCTTTTCTCTGTGAACCAGCTTTATATGCACAAAATTCATGCAAGGGTCTTGGCCCTCACCGCCTTGGCTTTGTCCAGAAGGTCGTCCGGAAGGATGCCCAGAAGGTCTTTCAGCTGTCCAGTTTAATTAGCATATTATGCTTTTATTACTATAGATCGTGCACAATCCTTTTTTAAAACTACATTTTATTGATTTTTTTACAGAGAGGAAGGGAGAGGGATAGAGAGTTAGAAACATCGACCAGCTGCCTCCTGTACACCCCCCACTGGGGATGTGCCCACAACCAAGGTACATGCCCTTGACCGGAATTGGACCTGGGACCTTTCAGTCTGCAGGCCCGAGGCTCTATCCACTAAGCCAAACCGGTTTCAGCGATATTCCTTTTTGATTACTTATCTCTGAAGCAGCTGAGTTTTTCCTGTACCTCTACTTGCAAAGGGTTCATTTGTTGGAAGGACAGGGCTAGTTACTGGCTAGCTGAATTTTTTCCTTTTTCTCAATTATAGTTTTCATTTAACACTAGTATTAGTATTATATTACTAATATAATATTAGTATAATATTAGTATTAGGTGTTGAATTTTTTTATAACCTTTATTTTGTGTAATTTTGTTTAACCTTTACTTTTCTCCAGCCAATGGAGACAGAGACTTTTCACAATGCATCTTTCTCTTCCTCCTCTGCCATGGAAAAGACTGTTCCTGTGCATAATCCTTGTCTATGTCCTCATTTAGACCCTCCTCCACAGCTTCTCAGAACCAAATCAGATCCAGGGGTGCTCTCATGGCCAGCATGTGTACCTGTTCTTCCTGTTATAAACAAGGGATTTTTATTTTGGAAATAAAGATGTACTTTACCTCTTTAAGAAACATTATTTGCTGTCTTTAATCTGGCTTATGTCCTACGGTCCACCAAAACTGCTCTTATTAAGTACCAAAGGTGGTTCTTAGTGTCCTCCACATGGCCAAATCCAATGCATACCTTCCTGTCTACAGGTAGCATTAAGATTTATATCCATAGATCCTCTCTCCACATTCACTGCGTGCACTCCTGTGTGATCTCCCTGCTTTGAAGGAACCATTCTACTTGTTTTGTGGTTTGGGATTTTAGCTGTGTCCTTATTTGAATAAAATATATAACTTGTGAATTTCTTTCCTTCCTTCCTTCCTTTCTTCCTTCCTTCCTTCCTTCCTTCCTTCCTTCCTTCCTTCCTTCCTTCCTTCCTTCCTTCCTTCCTTCCTTCCTTCTTTTTCTATTTTTCTTTCTTCCTATATTTCTTTCATACTTATTATTGTTTTTGAATGATCTCCAATGATAGAAGAGAGAAATGGCAACTTCACACTGACATATTAGAAATATTTTGAAGGTAAAAACAACAACCACATGTGAGAAGTAAGATTTATGATGAGCAGTTAAGTGGAATATGGTATCATTCATCAAGATAGGAAACCTTAGAGGTTTGATAAGATAAAAATCATTAAATTCAGTCTTATACATGTTAAGTTTGAAATGCCTGTGAAATATTTAAATGGAAATGTTAGGTAGGAATTTGGAAAACAATACCTATAGCTCAACGATGAGTTTTGGACTGGAGAGGTTACCTAGAAAAGAGAAGTATTTGGCCCTGGATGAAAGTTTAGAGAACCCAACATTTCGAAGTTGGTAGATGTGGTATCATGAGGAGGTGACCCAGAGAGAGAAGGAAAATCACGAGAGTGTGATCTCCTAGAAATAAAGAAAGAGAATTTGTCATTTCAAAGAAGAAGTAGTGAAGTTGTCCATTGCAGCTCTAAGTTAAAGTAAGATGTAGATCAAAAGGTCTGCTCTGGATTTGGCCACGTGGAAGTCTCTAAGAACAACCTTTGGCACTTAATAAGAGCAGTTTGGTGGACTGTAGGACCGAAGCCACATTGAAGAGTCCTATAGAAGGAAGTGAGGAGATAGAGATGTTTTGCTGTGAAGGCAAACAGAGAAATGTACAGTAGCTAGAGAGATGATGATAAGATCAAGGAAGGCTTGTTAGAATGGACAACACCAGAGCATGTTTGAATACTATTGGTAATAATCCCAGAGAGAGGGCGTGGTTGATAACTTGGGAGAGAGAGGGGGTAACTCAGGGAGCAAAGTCCTTGCGGTGGCTAGAGTCACAGGGATCCACAGCACACATTGGGCACTGGCTTCTGGAAGAAGTAGATGGGTACAGGTGCAAAGCAAGAAGTTCCTGTTTCTATTTTCTCAACAAAGAATGAGGCAAGATTGACAGCTGAGAGTTTTGAAGTGGTATGAAGTAGCAGACGGAAGATGGAGAAGAAAGCATGAGATAGTATTTTGAAAGCCAAAAACAAAGCTACCGGAAATATAGCTTTGCTCAAATAAACTCATAAAAATTCAAAAATAGGAAAAGAAAAAATATACCACCTTGCTTTTTACATTGAATCAAGTGCTGAGTCCTTCATCAAGAGCAATCTACATCTGGAGCAGACTTGTGCTTGACCATAATTCTGCAGCAACAGGCTTATCAAGTACACAGGAGAGAAATGGTTAACAGCAGCCAAAATATGACTAGTGTTAACCAGTCCTCAAAATTTCCCAGACAGAAATCTTTGGAAGGATGATTTCATGAAATCTTATATATCTGAGCTATATAATTCAGAGGCTATATATTTAAAGGTAATGAAAGTTAAATAAAAGAGTTAGGGGCATATAATATTAAATATAAGTTTATCTGCTTTCTAAGATTTTTTTAATTTTTTATTTGCCTTATTTATAAATTTATAAAGTTTTCATAAATACTTCTCATGTGTTTGTTTTTGTTTTTACCATCCTAGAACACTCTCTTATATATAGTTACCTTCTGTCAGTGTGATGGGTGCCCACCCCTAAGCAAAAATCTATGTATAAGTTTTGATTCCCCAAAAGTTTAGTTGTCCCTTGATATTCTTGGTGGATTAGTTTCAGGACCCCATAAGATATGGAAATCCATAGATGTTCAAGTCCCCTACACAAAATGGCATAGATCAATGCATACAGAAGGCCCTCCACACCTGAGGATTTCCAACGGTGGATGGAGCTGGCCAGTGTGGCTCAATGGTTGAGCATTGACCTATGAACCAGGAGCTCACGGTTCAATTCTGGTCAGGGCACATGCCTGGGTTGCGGGCTCAATCCCCAGAAGGGGGTGTGCAGGAGGCAGCCAATGGATGATGTTTCTTTCTCATCGATGTTTCTATCTCTCTGTCATTCTCCCTTCCTCTCTCTCTTCAAAATAAATAAAAACATATTTTTAAAAAATGAAAGTGAGGCTACATTTAAATTAGTTGTATTTTTCTCTAATTCTGTCCACTTACTTTGAACTGATTTTTTCATGAAGATACTTTGGAAATACCAGTGTGTCAGCTCTGCTAAACGGAACAAAAAAAAAAAGCACTTTGTTTGGGCGTAGGGTCAGGTGTGGGTAGGGTTAGAGGAATCAAAATGAGAAAACCTAAGGAAGTTGAGAAATAAGACTCTTTCCTATCTTGACTCTTATTTCTGGGTCTCTTCTATAATAAAAGCTTGGAGGGTAGGGCATATTGTTTTACTCATCTATATTCACTTATTCTTCAGATGTCAAAGGCTCACCTCCCTAGAGGGATATTAGTCTTCATCTATTTAGTCTGTGAGTTAGGTTTTGAAAAAAATAAAAGAAAAATTTATTTTTGAATTACTTTTGGCAATTTCCTCTCTGTATCCTATGTTGAAGAATTTGACTATCACTATTTATTAATATCTACAAATAAATTTAAAGCATTGGTTCTTTTGTTGTTTTAGAAGTTGAGATATATAGAGTGAGTTGAATATTTTTACAGTTCTATAATGATAGACGGGAGTTTAATAGCAAAGCAGGAAGGTTGTGAGGTTTTAACTTATGGGGCAACTGGTTTATGATTTTTCTTCCCAGGGAATGCTGATGTTAAAACATAAATGTAAGCTGAAACCGATTTGGCTCAGTGGATAGAGCGTCAGCCTGCGGACTGATAGGTCCCAGGTTCGATTCCGGTCAAGGGCATGTACCTTGGTTGTGGGCACATCCCCAGTAGAGGGTGTGCAAAAGACAGCTGATCAATGATTCTCTCTCATCGATGTTTCTAACTCTATCCCTCTCTCTTTCTCTCTGTAAAAAAACAATAAAACATATTAAAAAAAAACACATAAATATAAGCACAGACCAGATAGTTCTTGTGTCAGATGAGGGAGTCATTGCTTTAGAGTTCCTTTCTGCACTTCCCTCCCGTCCCTCAGACGTACTCCTCAATTCGGACAAGATATGTGTAGGACTCACCAGAGGGCAAAGGTTCTTTGCCCTCTACTGTACCTCATTCTGTATTACCAGGACCCTGGTGCTAAGGGACAGCTGTTTCAGGGAGATGTAGACAGAGTTTGGATGTGGGGTTTGGATTGTGTCTCTGTGTGAGCGCAAGACCCTCCTCGGATGGGATAGAGCTGCAAGTGGGAAGAGAAGAGGTGCAGGACTCAGGCAGGACCAGTGCCATAACTTCCTGCACTGCAAAGGCATCTGCTTAGAACTGCAAGGAGTTTGGAAATTCTGAATACTTGCCAGGGCATTACAAAGATACAGTTGTCAAGGTAGGAGAATAGGACATATTGTATTAAACTGTTTGTTTGACTTATAACTTTTAAATATATATGCCTATGGTATGTGGGCCTTCATTCATATTTCTGCCCAGGTCTTAGGACAGGACCTTGTCCAGAGAATGGGAAGATGTAGGTCATGTTATATGTGAGAGAGATTCTGTTTAGGGATAGTACTTTATATGTATGTAGATTCTCAGACCATTCCATGAGGAGCCCAAGACTGTGGTTGTCCATGGACAGTTTGACTTAAGGTACATGTACTGGGTTAATTGAATCAAACTTCTACTAGATATTTATTAATCACCCACAGTGTTCATGGCTTTAAACAAAGAGTTGCCTGCATGGAGCTTATAATTAAATAGAAGGAAGAAGGCAAGTCCAAACCTAGTGGAAAGAACAGAAAACTGTAGGAAGAATGTGGGAAACAGTTCTGTGGTATAAGCAAACATTTCATAAAAATCATAAGATTTGTGCTTCGTCTCCAAGGAAGGGAGGACTTTTGGAAGACAGATAGACCCCAAGTAACATTTGTCCAGAGTTCTACATCGGAGGTACTTCACATCCTATATAATAAAAGCCTAATATGCTAAATGTCCTGCTGTCCAGTCGTCTGTTCAACCAATCAAAGTGTAATATGCTAATGATATGCTAAGGTCGCTCAACCACTTACTATAATGTGCACTGACCACCAGGGGGCAGACATTATGACCAGTAGGTAAGCTTGCTGCTGAGGTCTGGCTGATCAGGACTGAGTGAGACAAGCTGGACATGCCCTGAAGACATACCCCAGGCCCTCCCAGGCTGGCCAACCTCCTGCATCCCTCCCCAGCCCGGATTGTGCACTGGTGGGGTCCCTCAGCCTGGCCTGCACCCTCTCACAATCTGGGACCCCTCGGGGGACGTCGGAAATTGGTTTCAGTCTGATCCCGCAGGCCCGGGTGAGGAACTCCACTGGTGCACAAATTCATACACCGGACCTCTAGTGTTACTATAATAGCCCTCATAGCCACCTTACTAGGTTTTTTTCCTCTCATAAAGGAAGAACAGAGGGTTAGACAGGTTCAGTAACCTGGTCAAAGTCAAACAGCTAGAAAAGATTGGTCCTGGGTTTATATTCTCAGCCTTTTGGACTTTGCTCTTTTCAGTTTAACAGTTTTTCTTAAATTTCAGTTGTTTGGCTGCTTTAAAGATTTTTTTTTTTTTTTAGCCATCCAGTTACAGTATTGCTTATCTAATATGTTTTTGATAAGCATATTAAAAATACTCCTAAATGAAGGTATTTTAAAAACAAACTTTATAGCACAACTTTATCACAAGTACAAACATAAAATAACTCTAAAACTAAATGCAATCAAAACCAACACACATAAAATGTCATTAACTTTTGGAATATACTAATAGGATCAAAGGCTCTGAGCAGGGTCAGCTTGCTCTTTGTTAAAATGGGAGATTTGTAAGTCTTAAGAGAATATTAAAAACATGGGTACCAAACTGAGACTTCTTGAGGTAAAAAAAAAAAAAAAAAGAAAGAAAGATAGAGTTGAAAGGACTTTCTCACTCTGTAAGTCAATGTCTTTAAAATGCATGTCTGGGAACTACATCCTCATTCCCTATAGTAGTTGAGAGTCTAGAGACAAACACAGGTAAATGAATGACCCTTCCATAAACTGGGAGGAAGATGTTGGGTGCCTCAGATTAGCAGCATCCAGTCCTATGCTAGTTATTCTTAGAAAACTTTCAATGCCCTTAGAATCCTTGTCCATCAAGAAGGTTGGGTTGTTGCTCCCTTAGCTCCTGAGGAGAGTAAGGAGAACTCAACTAATAGCAAGTACACTTTAAGAATCTAGTTCAGCAAGAGATCGGGCTAAATATGTACTGGTTCTGAGTTTGCTTACATTGAAGTTCTGGCTTTCAAATGAGGCCCTGGGATATGAAGCAAAGCTAATTTTATTGAATAATATTGGGGGGAAATTTCATTTTGAATTTTTGTGCATGTAAGGTGTGTTTCATGTATATGCCCAAACAGTCCACTTTCCCATGTGGCCTGATCTTGTGTTTGAGTATACGTGTTTCCATGTGTTTTATAAATGCCCAAAGGCCCTGGCTGGTGTGGCTCAGTTGGTTAGAGTGTCATCCCATGCACTGAGGAATTGCAGGTTTGATCCCCGGTCAGGGCGCATATGGGAGGCAACCAATTGGTGTTTCTCTCTCACATAGATGTTTCTCTCTCTCTTTCTTTCCATTCCTCTCTCTATAGAATCTATGAAAAAAAGATCCTCCAATGGGGATTTAAAAAAATGCCCAAAGAATGGATCACTGTTTTGTTGCTGGGCTGATAATGGTATTTAACCCTGGTAACAGTCTCTCTCAGGCATTAGGATCTTTATCAGTGATCAGCATTCCCCAATATCTGGAGGCAGCAGGGCCCTACGTTCCTTCCCTAAAATCTTACCACAAGATGAATAGTACAATGAAAATAAGTCTCATTCATAACTCTTACCATTCTACCACCTGGCCAAATCCACCTGTATCGCTCATCAGGATGATGGCACAGCTTCCTCTCTGCTTTTACCCCTTTCCCCCACACACAAACACACCAAGTAGCTGTTTTAAAACCTAAGTCAAGTCATTTCACTCCACTGCATGGACCTGTGATAGCTGTCCATCTCACACCGAACAAATTTCAGTCCTCACATGACTTCTGGACCCTACATGATCAGCCCCCCAACCTCCCACCCCACCGACTACTTTTTTCTCCTCACACTCTTTTCTGTGCTCATTTATATTTCAAGAACCCAGAATAATGTCTAACACATAGCAGAAACTCAATAAATGTTTATTAAATTTAATTAAATGAATCAAAATCCAACCTTCTACCCTAACAATCTATAAATTCAACAAAATCCTAGTCTGATGGGCATTCTGAATGAAAGGTGCACTGTGAAATGAATATAACAACATCCCCTGGGCTCCCTCATCTGGGCACATCATGAGTGTGGGAATGAAGGATTTTGGACTAAACGGAATTTGGGACCTGAAGATAGGCTCCTGTGCTTGCCAGATGCCTACCAGGTGTTCTTGATGGCAATATTGTTGGTAAGAAAAATGTTGGCAGTACATGTGGTGATCAAGGCCCCTCATTTTAGAACCCTAGCTAATATTACACCCCTCCTGCAGGACTTATTATTTCAAAGAGCTTGCTTTTTGAAAATCAATTTGGAATGTAAAAATGGTAATTTTGGGGGGGGGGTGGGGACACACCACAAAACAAAACCACACTCCCAAAAACACACACACCCAACAAACAAAACACAAAATAATCAACTACTTTACAAAGGTACATTACAAAAGGAATGTTCACCTTTATGCTCAAGTTCAAATTTGTAACAAAATGAGAAACTCAGGATGCTTTCATAGGTAGGGGAGATACTAGTCAGAATTGCCAAGTGAGATTTGATTTGTTTTCTATTCAAGGAGCCAAAAAAGATGTCTTAACAGAGATAAAATATTCCATTGTGATGATATGGGAGTGATTTACCAAAGTAGGTTAGTTTAGTAATAATAAATTAGTTTCAAGGCCAAACGCTCTCGATGAACAAGTCCAAAGCAAAGCATGACTTTTTGTGTTGCATGTTTATAATGCTCTGGGCCTCTCCAGGTCTCTGAGCCACTTGCCCTGCCTTACCTGTCTCCAGGTGACTGACCCAGTGCAGGCCTCCAGAACAGATCAGCCACAAGCTGAAGCACTGGCAGAGAACTCAATCAGGGAAGCAGAACTTCTATGGGTATGTTGATATTTGTCTTTGGTCAGGGCACTTGCAGCAGGCAACCAATGGATGTATCTCTCTCACATTGATGTTTCTCTCTCTGTCTTCCCTCCCCCCTTCCACTCTCTCTAATAATAATAATAAAAGGAAGTGTGAGAGTTGTACAAAAAGCATTCAAGGTGGGGACTATGATTTGTGTGAGGCTCAGTTCATTTGCTTGTTATAAAATTATAGCATTAATAGTATTTTAAGAATATCATTATCTTCCTTAACTGAAAAAGTCCATGAACAAGTACTTCTCTGAGACAAATAAAATGAATGGATTGGGGAGCAGAGATCCTTTTAGTCAACATATGACTTGTGACCCAAACTCTCAGCAATAATATATACTTGTTGAGTATATATTGAAAACATTGCTCTCTGGTAACTTCTGAGCAATAACACTGCCATCGCTCAAAAAGCAGTGAAAAGCCAATTATTTGTATTTATGTATCCATGACAGTCTGGGTTTTCAGAAGATTGTGATAGTCAAAGTGGAGAAGCTGCCTTGATATGCAGTGTCAGCTCTATTTAATCCATTTCCCCAAATGCCATCTCATCTTATTTGATTGTTAATCAATGAGTCGGGTAGTAGACTTTTCCCCTTGATAATTAAACCTACTTTTAAAAATAATAAAACACAGCTAATATGGAATAGAGTGAAACATGTGGAGGCATTCTTGTGATAACACAAGATTTAGGTGTTTTAAAAATTTAAAAATGTGTTTTTATTTCTCTCAGAGAGGGAGAGAGAGATAGAAACATGAATGATAAGAGAATTATTGATAGGCTGCCTTCTGCACACCCCCTATTGGGGATGGAGCCCACAACCCTGAGCATGTGCCTTTGACCAAAATCAAACCTGGGACCCTTTAGTCCACAGGCTGACGCTCTATCCACTGAGCTAAACCAGCTAAGGAGAGAATTAGGTCTTTTTTAAAACAATATATTTTATTGATTTTTTACAGAGAGGAAGGGAGAGGGATAGAGATTTAGAAACATTGTTGAAAGAGAAACATCAACCAGCAGCCTCCTGCACACCCCCCACTGGGGATATGCCGGAAACCAAGGTACATGCCCTTGACCGGAAGTGAACCCAGGACCCCTCAGTCCACAGGCGGATGCTCCATCCACTGAGCCAAACCAGCCAGGGAGAGAATTGGGTTTTGATGGTTACCCTCCCTTCCTCAATAGTTTATGGTTGATTGCCATGAAAGGATCAGTGAAAAAAAAATGTGAAAAGTTCTAAAATTCTTTAGGTTGAAGACTTCATGCTCTCACCTCTTTTCACACTTTTGTATTTTCTTCTATATGGGGTTTGGCTTTTCTTTTTAGAGAGCGAGCAGTTTCAGTAGTTTCTGTCCATGGAACTCAGATGGAAGGAATAAAAAGGTGGGGATGATCAAATGAAGGTCAGCAGAGGGGGTGAGGAAGGGGGTTAACTTGAGAAGACAGTCCTCACAAGGAGGTGAAACTGCCTTGTGTCACGGGCCCCAGCATCTATTATTTTATGACGGACAGTATGACAACTATGCTAGTTAAAGTGGAAGAAGCTCATTCAAAAGGTGGGATTGGAGATTCAAGAGAAATTGTATGTGAGAAAAAGTGCATACAATTGACTATGTTTTATAGCAAATCAGGATTTTATCAGCACAGAAAACAGTGAAATGTCATCACAGTTGCCTCAATGGGGTAGCATTATCTTCAATTTCTGACCCCCCCTTACTCCCTCCTCCCCCCCGCACCTCAACTCATCCATTCGGACCCCTAGAGAGCCCACGAAGCACCCCCAGCGCTGTTTCACTAACAATTCTGTTACAATAAGTGTTCTTTGGATTTTTATCCCCCTGAAGATGGTGATGGCAGAACAGCCTTGAGATTCTTCTGAGATTTCATCACCTTTTAACAGAAAACAAAACAAAACAAAACAAACAAAACAACCTCTGTGCAAATATTTAAATTACCCCATCCTTCCCACAAACTTTGTCTTCAGATTAATCTTTCCTCGGGCACAGCCTGGGAAGGGTTTAAGGGTGGGAGAGTTTCAGGGGGTGGGAGGGTCTGTCTAGTGAGAACGGTCTTTTTTCTTCCTAGGAGCCCAAGTGTGTCTGGGCCTGAGAAGTTTTTGCTTGAGTGTCAGGGATGGCGGGGAGCAGGCACACAGTCCTGTAGGTTACAGACCAGTCTGAGTGACAACCTGAGACAGGGGTCGGCTGCTGTTCCCTTCCGAATCTAATCTCTAACGGTGCTCACAGCGGCGAAGCGGGCCGGCCCCCCAGCGCTGGCCTGCGAGGGTGGGGACGCTTCCAGGGCGCTTAGGCCCCGGGATGCCCGATCAGGGTCTCCTCGGCGGCGATCGCTGGAACCAGAGGTTCCCACGGGTTCCGGGCCGGGGATGAGCCCAGGAAGAGCAACCCGGCGCGCCGGAGGTTAGCAGCGCCGGGCCGCGCCGCCCCGGGGTGCACCGTAAGGGTTCGGACCCTCTCCCGCCAGGACGGCCAGCCGGGGGCGGGGAGCCCGGAGCGCCGCCCCGCCAGCGCCCCGCCCGGGGAGGAGGGGCTGCGGCGCGGACCACTGGGGGCGCAGCTCCGCCGCCGTCACCGCTGTCGGAGCCGGAGACCGGGCTCCGCTCCCCAGCCCGCCGCGCGCCGCCTGCCCGCCGGGGCCGCCTCCGCCTCCCGCCTCCCTCCCGCCGCAGGATCGGCGGCCCCTCGCCTCCCAGGTAGGTGTCCTGGCCGCCGCAGAGGGTGCCCCCGGAGCGGATGTGACGGCGCCCGTCCCGGGTCCGGGGGGCATTGTGCGCGTCCGGAGGGCCGAGGACCCTTAGGGGCGCGCGGATGGGCAGCTTCGCTCTGGGCCCCTGGAGCATCCTTGGGGGCGGGGGGGGGGGTGAGGAGGGGTTTCCCCTGGCCGCATAGCCTCTGCGCTCCGGAGCCGGGGTCGGCGGTGCCGGTCCAGCCCAGCGGCCGACGTGGGAGGGGGCGCTGGGTCATGGTCCCCCCCACTCGCCGCCCTCCCCTCCTCCTCCTCGTGTCGGGGAATTCCGGCCGCCCGGCTCCCGTGCCCGCAGCCCCCGCGCGGGCTCCCCCAGGCTGCGGGGCACGGAGCCGGGGCAGCAGAGGGACTGATGTAATTGTCAGCGGAGAACCGAACCCGCGCCCGCGCCCGCTCCCGCTGCCGCCCACGCCGCCCCTTCCCCGGGAGGAATCCGGGATCGGGCGGAGCGGCCCCGGGGAAGTTGTGCATTTGGCGTTCTGGAGCGCGTGCACTGCGGATTGCCCCCGCGGGGCACCCCTGCCCGCCCGCTGCCGGCGCCCCTGCAGCCTGCCCTGCAGCCTCCGTCCGCACCCGGCCGGGCCGATCTGCCCTCCCGCTTCAGACCCGGACGGCGTTGGCATTGCAGTGGAGACGTGCTGCCCCTGCAGCCAGCCGGCCACTGCCCGCAGCTCCCGTCGCCCGGGCATCTGGGGGAGGAGGGGATGGGAGAGCTGGGGAGGAAGCCGGGGAGAAGTAATGTCAGCAGCAGATTTTTTTTTTTTAAAGCCTCTACTGAATAGAAGGCACATCTGCATGACCTATACTGATTTTGTGGCAATCGGTGATATGCCAGAACGGTAGCCTAAACAGATCTAAAGCTGGGGAAAGCATTACATAATGGATATGAAGCATTTGACATGAAACTAAGTGAACCCTCAAGGAAGTGCTAGATTCTTTCTTTCCTCCCCACCCTCCCCCCGGACCCAAAAGTCCTATAGGCATTTTCTCTATTAGAATTTCCATTTTTCCAATTGCTGGAGTAGTTTTAGCAAATTGTATGTTGTATTCAGTTGTGATATTTTCCCCAAATAAAATAATTTTTTCTTGAATGTCTTTTCTTAAATTTAAAAGCTGCATGTAAATGGGTGGTCATCTATTACACCGCTCATTAAATGCGGTATTCCTTCAAGAGTAAAATGAGAAAATATCCCATCTTAATATCCTTAACTTTGTGTTCCTCTTGGCGATAATCCGCCCACACCCCACTTTGCTTTTGGAAGCATTTCTACAGTTTTAGGTACTGCAAGCCCCCAGTGTTGATAATCCTTTCAGATGCTACGGCATTGCAGATACAAAGACTAATAATAAATGAAACAGAAGCCCTCGCAGTAACTCAGAGTGAGCAGAGTTCTCCAAGGTCGAAGGGAAGCTGCAGCGTAATTCCGCTATAATCACCTACAGAGAATATGCATAGCTCTCATTGGTTTATAAGGAGGGCTCCCTTTCCCTGTTAATGGCTTTTCCCTGTTAAGGGCTCTGATTGGTGGAATATTATTCATATTATTCTTTTACCCCAAATTTCATGTTTTCCCCTAAATAAATATTTTTTTTCTCGAAGAAGAAACAAAATCTTTTGAAATTAAATCTTTGCTTTTAGAAAGTCTAAAAAAAAACCCGTTTTTTGCTCATATTTTCAGTTTTGAGGAGATAACTCAATTATACATTCAGTGGATGTATTCTTTTTAGGATATCGCAGTCTCAGATTATGATGGTTTATCAGTTGTCTCTTGGTTATATGATTTGGTTGAACTTTTACAGGATCATGTGTTTTCTTGTCCCTAGATTGCTTTGGCTGTATGTTAACTTTACCTGGAGAAGAGAGGGAAAGTAGGTCCAGGATGAAGTGTTTGTGGTTGGATACCTGGATTGCCATTGCAGAAATAGAACTAAGTTAATGTATACGTAAATAAACGTTTTTTTTATTTTCAGCTTTATTCACGGCACTGTTGGATGAGGGAAAAGATTTAAATTTTAAATTATTAAGTCATTCAGTAATCATTAAGTGGATAATTACTTATTGAACACCATCTGTTCAAGACATTGGTCTAGGCATGTGGGAGATACAAATAAGAATGAAAAAGTCCCTGCCCTCAGGAGTTTGTCGGCTAGTTTGGGAGGACAAGGCGTGAATTCTCAAAATAAGGATTTTCTTTTTTCTTTTACTGAAATGGTGAAGTAATAATTCTTACCCCTCTCCCTTTTTTAAAGTCTGTTTTTAATCTTGGGAAAAAGGTCTTATATTCTCTGTTGACCTCTGTGTCATCCCCCCCCGCCCCCAACATTGTGTCACTAAGAGTCATACATTATGTGTCTGTAACAAATATTTCCCTTTCCCTGTTAATGGCTTTTTTTTTTTTTTTTTTTTTGCATTAAAAATATTGCAGAGTGCTGCTCAGATCATTCATGTTTCTGGGGCACATGTGTAAGTGTTTTTCTTGGCCATATAACTAGGTATAGAATTTTTGATTTGTAGGGTGTGTGAATATTTAACTTACTAAATATTAACAAATTATTTCCCACAATTGTACTAATTTACATGCCAGGGAAACAAGCAAACACAAATCATCAAATACAACCTAGCATTTATATGTGTGTTGAAATATACTTTTTTTTTTTTTTTTTTTTTTTTTAAAGAAAGAGAAAGATGAGCATTGAACTTACGATAATAGTTATCTTTGGGAGAACCAGAAGGATGTGACGGGGAAGGACACATAGGTGCCTGTAAGTTATTGGTAATGATGTAGTTCTCAGGTGTGGTGGTAAGTTCGTAGGTAATCGTATTTTTTAAAAAGTGGGTCAGTCCAGCCAGTGTGGCTCGGTGGTTCAGCATTGACCTGTGAACCAGGAGATCGTGGTTAGAATCCCAGTCAGGGCACATGCCCAGGTTGCGGGCTCAGTCCTTGGTGGGGGGGCAAAGCAGAAGGCAGCTGATCAGTGATGCTCATCACTGATGTTTCTATCTTTCTCTCCCTTCCTCTCTGAAATCAATAAAAATAAAGAAAAAAAAAGAGGGTCATGCATGGATCAGTGATAATTTTAAAGTTCTAAGGGAAAAGAAAATAAGGATCATACAGAGACATCATAAAGCAGATCAGGCTACTGCACCAAAAGACCCACCAGTGGAGGGTTGAGGAAGCAGTCCATGTGTACAGGCCTGAGTTGCCAAGAACTCACGTGGAGACCTGCAGGAAGGATGAGCAGGCCGTGTTGAGAAGAGGAAGGCCATCTCAGAGGAAATGATATGAACAGAAGTGGAGGAAGCCATATGAAATTGTCCAACAGTGAAACTCTCAGAGGGTTCATAAAAACATCTAGGAAGCCCTAGCCAGTTTGGCTCAGCGGATAGAGCGTCAGCCTGTGGACTGAAGGGTTCGATTCCAGCCAAGGGCACATGCCCAGGTTGCAAGATCGATCCCCAGTAGGGGGTGTGCAGGAGGCAGCCAATCAATGATTCTCTCTCATTGGTGTTTCTATCTCTCCTTCTTCCACTCTGAGATTAATAATAATAATAATAATAATAATAATAATGATAAAAACATCTAGAAAACAGGGGGATATGCGGGGTCAGGGGTGAGGAGAGAGATCCAAAGGAGGACCCCTAGTTAGGTTACTGATGGAGATGAGAGTCTCCATTTGAAGACAACTAATCAGGGAATTCCTTCTAATAGGGCCAGTATCACAGAGTCATATAGTAAGCTGACAAAAGGCAGAGCTAGGAAGGATAACCTCAATAGCTTAATATCTAGGACTATCCAACAGTTTTTGGGGTTTGCTGTTTTGATACCCATAGCCTTGACTTTTAACTCAATGGAAAGGAAAGGAAAGAATAGATAAAAATTAAATGATCTTTGCTATATATTTTCTATCTCTTTTTCCTTGTCATTCTTTTTCCATATACTAATATGAGAGAAAATCAGTGTAGAAGGAATTGAGTTAGAAATAGAACATTAACTCTTATTTTTCCATCTTACATCTTATCAAGACAATTCTTGCTGTGGCTCTTGAGACAGACCTATATGTATCTACCTTTTGAAAAGAGTGTGGAAAAAGAATGGAGAACAACAGCACTGTATTTTTAGAATCTTTTTTTTTTCTTTCAAAAATCAAACCTAAAATAAACCTGGCCTCAATTTCTAGCAATGGCTTTATTTCATATCTCTTAAACCAGTGCTTAAATCTTATCATAAATTTGAAGAAGTTACCTTGATATTTTTTATACATAATACAATGTTGCTACAAGTAACAAACTGATATCAACTACAAAAGTTTGAAGAATAAAGTATCTACAAGAACATTAAAATAAAAAGGTTTTGTTAAAACACCATTTCTGGAGATAAAGTCTAAAGTCTGATTATATTTTAAATTAAGATACCATTTTTGTTTTTTGTTTATCTGGAGCAGCTAGACAAGTTTTTGCATATTCTCACATCATAGGCAACAATCTGCACAATTTTTGTTGTGTGATTTCCCTGGAATAGAAAAAATAGCACAGTTTGAATGGCATGTTATGAAAAGATATTAATGAAATTCTTTTTTATTTCAGTAAACTTCAAATAGAAGAACTATAAAAAGAGTGTGATCTCCAAGGTAGGCCAGCCAAACGTAGGGTTCACATGAAACTCCAGGAGGAAAGCAAGGGAGAAGGAAAGAGCAAAATCCACAAGGAACCGGGATAAAGGAATAGGAAGGTCAGGACAGGAAGTTGGTGGATGTTATATCCCAGCTTGTCTTCCATCCTCGTTTCAAAAAGTGCCAACAGTCCTGGCTGGTGTGGCTCCATGGTTAGAGCGTTGGTCCTCACACTGAAGGGTCAAGGGCACATACCTGGCTTGCAGGTTCGATCCCCAGCCCCAGTTGGGCCATGTGCAGGAGGCAGCCAATCCATCCGTCTTTCTCACATTGATGTTTTTCTCTCTCTTTCTACCCCTTCCTCCCTCCTTTCCACTTTCTCTAAAAGCAATGAAGAAAATATCCTCAGGTGAATATTAACAACAACAACAAAAAAAGTGCCAACAGAGGAAATAAATCTGAAGGTTTATGGAGATCAGATATTAGAGAAGAGGTATCTCTACATTTTAAATAAAAAGCGTTGAAAGGTAACTATAAATGCTCAACTCAGGATAATTAATTTTAAATTGTTTAGTCCAGTGATTTTCATACCTATTTTTTTTGTCATATTGGCAAAAAACATTTTTTGCTGTGCCACAGAAATTTAGTAATTAGCTTATGTGTGCCATGAGACAAAAAGGTTGAAAATCTCTGATGTAGTTTCTTAAATTGGCAAAGATCTTTATGTTCGTTACTACTTTATGGTGACAAGGTTTTGAGGGAAACTGACAAGCTCAGACATTGTTGGTAGGGGTGCAAAATGGTCCAGCATCTGTGTAGCAATTTGGAAATACTGCCCAAATTAAAAATTTACCTACCTTCTCATTTCAGAAAACCTGAGAAGTTGTTCTACAGATACTCTTGTACATCACAAAATGAATTTGCACAAACACATCCATTGCAGCATTGTCTGTAAACAAAAGATTTAGAGAGAGCTAAAGATCCATCAATATGAGATCACTTAAATAAATGATGAGCAGAAACAAAGCTAGGTAGCTGTTGAGAGGAATGAGATCATTCTATATTTGCTGATATGGAATGATCTCTAGGATATAAGGAAACACGTCAAGTTGCAGGGCAGGGTATAGCCCTTGGGGTTTAATAAGAGTTTGTAGACATGTGCTTTATGCTTGTAACTGTTAAGACTGTCTCTGAAAGGTGACCCAAGAAACTGATAATAGTGATTGCCTCTGGGGAAGAGAACTGGGTGGTTGGGATGGGGATGGGAAGGACACTTATTTAGTATACCCTTTACCACTGTCTTAATTTTTAAATATGTCAACTTATCTATTGAAATCAAAATGGCTTTTAAATTTCTTGAGGCTCACTTGTATTGATCAAGAATGTTGAGTAGTTGTAACCAACAGCATCCCTTTGCAACGTTAGATCCATGGTATTTGCCATAAAGACCCACCCTCACTGTGCAGTGGTATAGCTTAGTGGTTGAGCATTAACCCATGAACCAGGAGGTCACAGTTTGATTCCAGGTTGTAGGCTTGATTCCTAGTAGGGGGCATGCAAGAGGCAGCGGAGTGATGATTCTCACTCATCCTTGATGTTTAGAACTCTCTCTCCCTCTCCCTTCCTCTCTGAAATCAATTTAAAAAAAAAAAAAAAAGTGCTCACCTTCACTACTACCCAGACAGGCTAAAGTTGAAGAAGGAGGGAAATGGAAGCAGTTGCCCTGTGGGACAGGTTGGTACACTTTGGTTCCCTGTAGTTGCCCTGCCCTTGCCACTGTGACCCCACCTAGCTGATTTTACTGGGAGGGAGACCCAAGGGACATTGATTAGGGCCTACCTGGGTGGTGATGAGAGTTCATGGAGAACAGACTTTGAAGAAGTGATGGTAGAAGCTTACCTGGGAGAACTCAGAAATGGAGATGGTATTGATTGCTACTCCAACTCCATCAGATGCCCCTTACAGAGATAAAATAGAGGGAAATGTTATTTTATGGGTCACGGCCTTGAGATTCTATGCTACCCTTGAGTTTTGGTACAATGTCTAGTCATCTGCATTTTTTTTTTAAACTTTTTTTTATAATATATATATTTTTTAATTTTTTACAGAGAGGAAGAGAGAGGGATAAAGAATTAGAAACATCGATGAGAGAGAATCATCCATCAGCTGCCTCTTGCACACCCCCTACTGGGGATGTGCCCACAACCACATGCCCTTGACCAGAATTGAACCCGGGACCTTTCAGTCCGCAGGCTGACGCTCTATCCACTGAGCCAAACCCGTTTCGGCATAGTCATCAGTGGATAGAGTGTTGGCCTGTGGACTGAAGGTCCTGGGTTCGATTCTGGTCAAGAGCATGTACCTTGGTTGTAGGGTACCTGCTTAGGGCTTGTGGAGCGGCAACCAAGTGGTCTCTCACATGGAAAAGTATCATCGGGTGAGGATTAACAACAACAAAAAATGTGGCCTTGGTTTTGGGAGTCCATTCTGGGAATCATTGATCTCTTCTGTTTTCCTTCTTTTATTGATGAGATTATCCCCATTCATCCCTTAAGTAACCATTTCCTGGGATAACTTTTTATGGTATTATATCTGATTGTTTCATTGTGCCTTTGTCCTTCCGGAGCCCACAAAGTGGTACCGATTATTAAGGTATAGAATAGTGAGACAACTCTGGCCAGGTAGCTCAGTTGGTTAGATATGCCAAGGTTATGGATTCAATCTCTGGGTCAGGGCACATACACAAGGCAACCAATGAATGCATAAATAAGTGGAACAACAAATCATTGTTTCTCTTTCTCTTCCTCTCTCTCTCTCTCTCTCTCTCTCTCTCTCTCTCTCTCTCTCTCTCTCTCAAATAAATTTCTGGAAAAAAAAAGGAATAGTAAGACAGAGAAAGCCAAGGTAGCAGCAGTTTAATGGTTGGTAGGAGATTATTTTGGGAAAAAGAAGTATTTGCCGATATAAATTTAATAAGCATGAGTTATATGAATTATACTGAAGAAAAGGAAAAACTTGGTGACAATCAGAGGTATGCTGCAAAATAATTTTCCTACAAGGAAATAAAAATAGTTTAATTCTCATCATTAATACACATTTATGCAAAGTTAACAGACATAGCCCTTTATTAAGAATTGGTAGTTTTAAATAAAATAAAAAAAAAAGTATACAGGAGGAAATGTCACATCAGTCTCTTCTTATTAACTTCTAGGAATGAAATCAGGGTTAAATGTGTATCCTAATAAATGACCAAGTAAATACTATGCATGCCTTCCCTCTGTGGAAGTTCTGATAACTTAGTGGCTATTGACTTTTTTAAACAAATTTATTTGGAATTAGGAGGGATAGGCAGCAGCCTGGTAGTGGCGTCCGAGAGGAGCATCAGGTGTGAGAGCACGGTGATTTGGAGCGCAAAGGTTGACAGGGGGAAAGGTCAGAGAGGCTCGCTATCACAGGAGAGGAAGCACGGGGTGACCTTTGGGAGCTTGGCTCTGGGCAGGACCTGTGGAAGTGTCTAGAAAACCCTGTCCACAACCTCCCGGGCTATTAAAATGTCAGGATGCGTTTGATCCTTAACTAGTATATCTAGTGTATTTAATTTCTATGGCATTTGGGAGGAATTTCACTGCATTTCTTTAAGAGATTTAGTAGCCTAACCGAAACCTGTTTGGCTCAGTGGATAGAGCGTCGGCCTGCGGACTGAAAGGTCCCAGGTTTGATTCCGGTCAAGGGCATGTGCCTTGATTGCAGGCACATCCCCAGCAGGGGGTGTGCAAGAGGCAGCTGATCAATGATTCTCTCTCGTCGATGTTTCTAACTCTCTATCCCTCTCTCTTCCTCTCTGTAAAAAAATCAATGAAATATATTAAAAAGAAGAAAAAAAAAAAGAGATTTAGTAGCCTATATTAGATACAGTGGTTTAACAGTATTGTGCCCAACTGCTGCTTCTTGCCACATTTAACTTCTTTCACCCCAATCATCCCTCTGTGAAAATAGCCACTACCTTGTGGCACTCCTGTCCCAGTGCACTGTGCTCCAGAGAAGCAGTCTGTATTTGACAGGAGGAGCCCTGGGTGGGGACCACGGCTGCGCACGTTCTGTCCCAGCTTCTCCATTGGTTGAGCTGCTCCCCCTGTGCTCTCTGGAAGCCTCATCTGCCTAACGAGGGTATGATGGCAGCTGTTGGAATGAGTTCTCTAACTTGGTACTTAGAGACAAAGTACAATTATTAATCATTAATGAAACTTCTGTTTACCTGGAAAACAAATGACCAGTAAACCAAAGTGACTACTTTTTGCTTTCAGCTTGTTCAGCCATCACTGACTTCTTGCGCACCTGTCTTGTGGTGCTGTAGAATCCAGAAGTGCCTTGGACATGGAAAAGCAGATTTACGATTTTGTTACAGCTAGTTGTTTTTAATGGTCAACATTTTGGTTCTTTCAAAATTAGTTTACTACACTGTATTGGGCAAGTCTAAGAAATCTTAATTTCTGACCGATTTGGGATAAAAAAGGGATCAGTCACCAAGGTCACTCCGGCTGCCCTTCCCTCTCCCCACCTGCTTTTTGTTCCCTGTCAGCCCCCATTGCCTTGCCATTGCTCTGTCCACACCAGTCTCTCTCTCTCTCCCCCATTTCTTCCATTTAGTACCCCAACCCATCCTCCTTGAAACCCCTCTGCAGCTTCTGGTTCCCCTGCTTCCCTGGGCATCTTGCTTTGGTTGCCTGCTTGTGTGTTTTGTTCTCCCAAAACACAGGGAGAACAAAACACGCACGAGGGGAGCTTCTCTCTTAGGGCCAGGCCTCTTTTCTGTGGCTTTCTGTCTGTAAAGCTCCCGAGGGGCCACTCTGTTGGCCCTCTGGTTGCTTCCCTCAGAGCACACGTCCCTTCTCATTTTTCTGGCATTTTCAGGAAATGAAGTATTCCTCAGAGGTGACACCCCTATTAACCATGAACCTTCCCCACCCGACAGCAAAGCTTTTTTTAAAACGGAAAACTCACTCAGATGGCGGGGCTCAGTGGCTGAGCATCCACCTATGAAGCGGGAGGTCACGTTTCCATGCCTGGTCAGAGCACATGCCTGGGTTTCCGGCTCCAACCCCTGTATGGGGTGTGCGGGAGGCAGCTGATCCATGATTCTCTCCCATCATTGATATTTCTATCTCTCTCTCCCTCTGAAATCAATAAAGATATATGTTTTAAAAATGGAAATCTCTAGACTATTTTATATATTTCACTTTAAAAATTGCTCCTAGAGACCCCAATACCAGAGAGCCCCCTAATATGTAGCCAGTGACTCCGGCTAAGAGTGCCCGCTGTTGCTCATGCCTTCCACAAAGAGGGCCTTGGCGGTGGGGCAACACTAACTACTCCTTTACCAAACAACCGCACAGTTCTCCTCTTTTCACTTTTGTTTTCCCTGAAGATCTTCTGCATCCTCTTTTAGTCATCAGGCTTCTACTACATTTCCATGAGATGAGCCCTCTCCTGACACATAGAAAACATTCATTCGAAAAGTAATATTATTTCAGCCACATCTTGGAAGCCGTAAGGGATGCATTTTGCTGAAGCTGTTTTTCTTTATCTCCTAGGTTTAAGATGGTACAAAGTCTCACTCAGGGCTAGATACATCTGGTATTAGACTTTGTTATTAGATTATAGGAGGGTTTGTAGCTCTTCCAGTTATTGGAAATGAATTGTCCTTCTGATACTCTTTTATCTGATTATCGTTCTCAGGATCATTCATTTATTGCACAGAATATTTCTTGAGCATGTACTACATATTCCAGGCTCTGCTTTGAAGTCAGAAAAGGACCTGCTCTCAGAGACCTGACATTCTCATGAGTGGAGACAACCACTAAAAATCACATTGCTGTTTCAGGTACTAGTAATAACTATGGCGGCAGTAAAGGTGACCGATGGGGCAAGAGCAGTTGGTGGTGGTGGTGGGTATGTTGGTGTCCTAGGGCTGTTGTGACAAAGTACCATGAACTGTGTGGTGCAAAATGGTCAGGATGTATTCTCACACAGTGCTGGTGGCCAGAAATCCAGAATCAAGATGGATCCTTTCTTGCCTCTTCTACCTTCTTGTAGCCGCAGAAATTCCTTGGTGTGTGGTAGCGTAATTCCAATCCCTGCCTCCTTCACATGTTTCTTCCTCGGGCCGCTGTCTGTGTATATCCTCTTCATAGAAAGACACCAGTCACAATGGATTAAGGGCTGACCTCCTCTTAACTAATTACCTTGCAGCAACCCTATTTCCAAGGAAAGCCACATTGTGAGATTTTGGGGGTTAAGACTTCACATCTTTTTGAGGGACACAGTTCAACCCCTACCAGTGGGTTTCTTTGGGTGGGCTGGCCAGGCAACACCTTGCTAGGTGGAGAGATTCGAGTTGAGCCTGAATGATGGAAAGGGGCAAGTTGTGGGGGGTGGGGGGGTCTGGGTGTAGATTCTTTTCTGGCTGCGTGAACAGCAAGTGCAAGAACCTGGGGAATGAGCCCGTTGGCATCTAAGATATGTACATGAACTTTACACTCTTAAAGAGGGCAAACAAATGTCTCATTTGAGAAGTTTACTTTTATAGTTCAAGTTGTTAGGATTTTAGTTTTGAACATTCTTGAATGTGTTTTACTTTTGGTCAGGTGAAGACTGAAATAATTTTTCTTCAAAAATTAATTACTTCCCTAATTGGTTTGGCTCAGTGGATAGAGTGTTGGCCTGCAGATTGAAGGGTCCCTGGTTCCATTCTAGTCAAGGGCATAGGCTCAGGTTGCAGGCTAGATCCCTAGTAGGGAGTGTGCAGGAGGCAGCCAATCAATGATTTTCTCTCATCATTGATGTTTCTATTTCTCTCTCCCTCTCCCTTTCTCTCTGAAATCAATAAAATAATAATTTAAAGAATTAATTACTGAGGAGCCAGATCTTTAAGCATTAGCTATCTGTGACTCTGGCCATGGCACCATCTGCTTAATAAATCCTTACTTTCTTGGTTGCAAGAAAACAACACAACAAAAAAAAAAAATACCCCAAGACAAAGCAAAACAAATAAAAACTGATGAGTAATTAGGCCTACTGACAGTGGCTAATCACATTTTAAGAATTTTGTTGATTAAAATTTCACTTCGCATTTTAATAGTAGAATTTTCCATCACCAAATTTGGGTTATTAAATTAAAAGCTTAAAGTATAACAACATCTGAAAATTAAGCAGACTTTTTAATAGTAGAAATTATTTTATAGTGATAAAAAAAAAGTAAGATTAAATATAGCCTTTAAAAACCTATTATCAGTCCTAACTGGTTTGGCTCAGTGGATAGAGTGTCTGCCTGTGGATTGAAGGGTCCTAGGTTTGATTCCGGGCAAGGGCATGTACCTTGGTTGTGGGCACTTCCCCATTAGGGAGTGTGCCAGAGGCAGCTGATTGATATTTTCTCTCTTATTGATGTCTCTAACTCTCTATCCCTCTCCTTTTCTCTCTGTAAAAAAAAAAAAAAAAAAAAAAAAAAAAAAAAAATCAATAAAATATATTTTTAAAAAGCCGAAATCGGTTTGGCTCAGTGGATAGAGCATCGGCCTGTGGACTGAAAGGTCCCCGGTTCGATTCCGGTCAAGGGCATGTACATTGGTTGTGGGCACATCCCCAGTAGGGGGTGTGCAAGGGGCAGCTGATCGATGATTCTCTCTCATCGATGTTTCTAACTCTCTATCTCTCTTCCTCTCTGTGAAAAATCAATTAAAAAATATATATATATTTAATTTAAAAAATATATATATATTTTAAAAAAACACACAAAAAACTATCATCATATATTAAATCATCATTTTCAACAAGATTATAACATTATTGTGGTTGTACTTTGTGCCACCTAGAGCTAAGTAGCCTTAGTATGATTTATCTTACATATTTATGAATATTTTTAGTTTTTCTTTCCCTCTCCCTCTCTCTCTAAAAATCCTTGAAAAGTTTTTAAAAAAATCAATATAGAATACAAAAAAAAATCTATATTGAAATACAGATTTCACAAGATAGTCAAAAAGATTTCATGTAAGATTAGTAACACCTTTAAATATCCAGAAGTAGGATAAAATAGCCTAAAATATTGTAATATTTAATACAAAAGTGGAATTATGAAATATGCATTAGTGAATTATATATGTGTGCTTTAGCCAGAACTTTAATGTAGTTAATACAAGTATATTTGTTTATATTACTTATAAATAACAAATTTTCATAAAAAGTTCTAAATAAGTTAAAAAATGCTTATGTAGATTTAGATTTTTATAGTGAACTAGCGGCCCGATGCCCAAAGATTTGTACAAGAATGGGCCTTCCTTCCCTTGGCTGCCAGCAGCATCTTTGCTCTGGCCGGAGCCACCTTTCTGCTCTGGCCCTGAGCAGCCTTTCCGCCTTCCCACGCTGCCCAGAGGCCTGCACTGGCTGGGGTGGTGCAGAATGCCACAAGTATCCCGCCCTGCCCCCAGCCACTCGGCACCTGTGTATGTAGATTAACCTTCCATATTTGTTAGGTTAATTTGCATACTCACTCCTGATTGGCTGGTGGGCGCCATGAAGGTATGGTCAATTAGCATGTTACTCTTTTATTAAGTAGATGGCTATTTAAGTAAGATTTGGGATTACAGTCACAGACTGAGACCAAAGCTTCCTGGGTTCAAATCTTAGCTTTGCCTTGTCCAGCTGTGTGACATTGACTAAGTCCTTTAACTGTTTGCCTTATTACCTCATTCATGAAATGAAAAATATAAAAATAGTACCTAAAACAAAGGGTTGATGCGAGGATAGAGTGAATTAGTGCATATACACTTCTTAGAATGGACACATAGTAAGTGCTGTTATAATTTTTAGCATGTGAATTCAAATTTGAAATGTTAATATTCATAACAGGAAAACATGTAAAATGTATATACAGTCAGTATCTCTTATTCCTTGTTACAAATCATAAGCTAATTTGAGAGTGATAGGAAAATTTCCAACAGTGTTTGTAATGCTCTGTTTTAATGTTAATAGTCTGTTAAAAGTATTTTATATGCTTATCCACTTAGTTACTTATAGCAGTGACTATGTTCAAAAGATTTTGTTAGGTCTTAAGGGAGAAAGAAAGATGATTAAGCTGTCAATCCTGCTCTCAAGAATTTATCCATCCAATAGGAGAGATAAGACATAATTTAGTATAATACATAGTATAATGAGGTAAGTGTCACATCAAGAATTCGAGTTAGCTCTGTGGGTACCTCTGGAAGCCGGAAACATGCGAGGAGGAACTGATGACATTTTTAGAAGATGGGAGGAACAAGAGGTGTCTGAGGTAGAGAAGGAACAGTTAAATAAATGGGAAAAGGACAGAGAATCATGTCCCCAAGTCAAGAGAGGAAAGAATTTCTAGGAGGAGAGATGGACTATCATCTTAAATATTATAGAAAGTCAAGGAGAGAACATGAAAAGCAATTCTCTCATCTTTTCTGGGGCCAGAAAGATTGGGCTGCGGATTCATTGGCTTTTCTTGACAAAGTAACACTGTAATGGAATTTCTGTACTTCTATGATTGAAAAAGCATCACATCAGCTGGGATATAATTTATTCATATTGATGTGGTTCAAACAAAGTGGAGGGGTTTTATTTATTTATTTTTAGTCTCTTAAAGATCACTTTCAAAACCACCTACCGTTCATTTAGCATTTTTTGTCCGCCAAACATTCTAAGCATCTGAGATGATCCTCCTCGCCTTTAAAGCCTTGTAGCTGTTCTTGCAGTAGATACCGTCACTTCCATTTTACAGATGAGGAGGCCATGTCCAGAGAGGAGATGGCCAGCTCACAATCCATCTATAGGAAGTGACCAAGCTGGATGCCCACTCAGCCTCTCTGGTCCCAGAGCCTGGATCCTTAACCAGTTATTTTAGGGGATAAAGTTGTTTAATGACCTCAAGACATTTTAGATGCAGAGGTGAATACCCAACTTTCCCTGATGACCAGCCACACTGGCCTGCTTGCTGTTCTTTAAATAAACCCGGGTTATTCCCATCGCAGGGCTGTGGCACTTGTTCTTTTCTTTCTTTAGAATACTCTTCCTGCTGCTCTGCCTCATGGCTCCTCCTGTGTCCTCTGGAATGCCAGCGAGGCCTTCTCCAGCCCTCCACTGAAGTGCGTGTCCCCCCCCCCCCCCCCCCAGGGCATCCCAATCTGAGAACATCTCCTTCCTTATGTGTTCATTTCTTGTGATTGGTCTCCTAATTCTCAGTGTGTGCCTTAGGTACTACTGGTTCCCAGGACCTAGGATAGGTGATCTAAATTGTTTGTGGGATAAATGCATGATATCTCAAAGATAGCCGACTATAAGTAATTGGTGAGATTTTTTTTTTTTTTTTTAAGGTTCAGGAGATGTTAGAAGTGTCATTCAGATCAGCGATTCTTTCTTTTCTATTTAACATACACACCTTTTTTTTTTTTTTTTCAATAACTGAATTGATACTGGGTGACATTTTAAAGGAAAGTCCTAAAAGATTTGCCTGTATTGAAAATGATACAAGTTGATTGTAGAAAAATTTGCAAATACAGAAAAGTATATTTTTTATAACAAACTTTTATTTATTTATTTTAAAAAGAATTTATTGGTGACATTGGTTAGTAAAATTACATAGGTTTCAGGTGTACAATTCTTTTTAAAAATATATATGTTTTATTGATTTTTTACAGAGAGGAACTTTTTTCAAATGTAACCTTGTCTAACTCACCCGGCATTCAGTACATCGCTGGTATTTAGTGACTATTACTTAATGGTAATTTATGAATTTTCTGAGAGAAAATTGGAGGTGGCATGTGTCCTTTAGATCTTGGATTGGATGCTATGGTTTTCCTATCTTCAGTGTATAAATACTACCTGGCAGATAGTAAATAAGACTGAATTATTAATCCTGATTGGTGATGAAAAGAAATAAATATAAAACCCAGTTTCTTAAAATCGAATGACAATTTCCATGTGTCATTTTGTAAAGAAAGCCTTTTAACTTTTGGCTTTATGCAGAAATTCTGCTTTAAATAAATAAAAATAAACATTCTTTTCCCTCCTCTCTACTGTTCTTCTCCAAACCCCAACCATTACCCCTTCCATACACTTGTTATTTCTGTTGGTTTGCACCTGAGGATGCGTGTGTATTTGCTGCTCAGTGTTTTTCTTGGTGTTTTTAAAAGAAGACACACTAATTTTCCTGCCTGGGTTTGGAGCTGTATTCTATGGTTCCCCGCTCGCTGAGATATTGAGTTTTCAACCTTTAGCTGCACTTGAGTGATTGCTCAGATGTCATGGGGAGCCTCAGGGGGACTGATAACCATTAAGGGTTGTTTTTTATTTTCACTTGTTAAATCCCCAAAACTAATGCTATTAAAGGGCTTTTCATAGCAGTCGAAAGCTCCATCTATTCATCTTTTTAACTCCCTCGACATATAGTCTTGTGCATAGTGGCCATTCAGTAAATGTTGAATATATAATTTTTGTTAATTGACTCATAGAAAATTACACTGTACATTGTTTGCTATTACAAATGCTAATTATAGCTTCTTTAGTTTGCATATACACTCTAATCTTGAAGAGCACAGAAGAAAAAAACTTGTTGAGTTTTTCCCTTAAGCTGTAAAGGAAAACATTCGGGAAAGCAGTGCTGTACTTCTGTGAGTCTCAAATGTCTATTATAGAGCAGCTAACCGACAATTATTTGTTTCTCTGTGTAAGAAATATTTTTAAGAACTCTGAGAAGAATGACTAATTATTCTTTTTGAGAAGGCTATGTAATGTAAAATGACCAGGTTTTAGGGATTAGATTTTTCAAAGCCAGGAATAAAGCAAACAAAGATTAAAATGCATTTCTTTATGTTGGCGATGCTGCAGCTTTATAGTTGCCTTTTTAAAAAATTTAAAACAGGCCATTTGACATTTTTCTGCAAAGCAATAACTTATGAATTAAATGCAAGCAATGATCTGTCTTTTCAGATACTTATAAAAACTATCCACAAATCATGATAACTGTCTTCCTTTCTCCTCTGCTGGCATAGGCATGATGACTGTACGTAAAACAGGAAATTAGTAATCTCTTTTTGAAGGTGGTGCTGGATTGTTGTTCCTGATGAATTAGCTCATACATCTTCCCCCAAGTTTTGGCTTAAACTCGGATGATAATATTGCATCTAAAGGTGCTTTGTGCCAGAATGTATTACTTTGTGGAAGGGGGATATTGCTTTACAATTTTATCCTATTTTTGATAATTTCTTGGAATTACTTTTCTAAAATAGATGGATTTTCTTTAGGAATTCCAGAAAGCCTTTAGAGAAATATTCCTAAAATTGTATGTTATTTTATTTTTTTTAAGTTATTTTATAAATATGAGAGGAAGGGAAGAGTGAGAGAGAGAAAAATATTAGTTATGAGAGTGATAGGCTGCCTCCTGCATGCCCCCTACTGGGGATTGAGCCCACAACTCGGGCCCTTGACCTGAATCAAACCTGGGACCCTTCATTCTGCAGGCTGATGCTCTATCCACTGAACCAAACCAGCTAGAGCTGTATGTTATTATTTTATTGAGAATTAAGATTAAAATCATCTTTCTGATTTTAAGATAGTTAATTATGATTAGTACTCTGTTTAAAGAAAATATTGGGGATGGGGAAGGGTGATATGGGTAGAGTGGGGTCAATTATTTGGTGCGAGATGACCTTGTTGGTGAGCATGCTGTAATGTGTACAGATGTTTAATTATAATGTATTCCTAGAATTTACATAATATTATAAATCTTAATTAAAAATATATATTGGTAGGCAATATTAAGAGTTCAAAGTTGATAACTGATTTTCATAAAATCAGAATGATAACGAGTGGGACAGGATGGCCACTCTTCACAATAATGGTATTTTGTGATAAACAGATGCCTGAGCATCTGCCATTATATATTCTTAGTGTTTCAATACCTAAAGGCTTACCTAGCACCTTAGCCTTTTCAACATTGCTGAATCACAGTAAAGATCTTAAAAATCATCTAGTCTAGCTCTCATTTTGTAGATGAGGAAAACTGAGGTGCTGACAGGTTGAGTGAGGTGTCCAAACCAAGCCAGACTTTACTGACCATTCAATTCCTGACTATTAAGCTATCCTGACCTGGTACATTAGGGTTGATTTGCAAATATTTGTACAGATGTAAAAAAAAAAAAAAAAAAATGGTGATGGGACCAGTGGTATTCCCATTCCTTTAAAACAACAACAACAACAACAACAACACAATTTTATGAGTTTATTTAAGACAAATTTACAATTACCCCGAAACAAAATTTCAACAGGGCATTTTTGCAGCTTATTTTATACACTAGAATCAAAGGAAAAGATATAAGGAGGGTTACATTAAACCCATTGATGGTAGATTAAGTGGGCAGAAGAAAGCAAGCCAGGGAAATCTTTAGGATTGGATAAAAGATGAAATGGAGAAACACCTACCACTTTTACAGTTGTGGGTACAGGATAGTTAATAATTAACATTTATAGCACATAGAGTTGGAATTCGGGGAACACTAACAATGAGGGTTCCTGAGGTTGTGCCTTTGAGGGTGGGAAAAGGAAATTACTGAGACATTCCAAAGGTATGTTATCCTAGATGTATAAGAACAATAGACAGAGCTTACTTAAGGTAAAGACTGGCCTTGGCTAAGGAAGCTATCTATCGTCCTGGGATCTGATTATCCTTCATGACCTGCCTAGTGTGCATTTGTGATCAGGCCATCCTGGTTGGCTACTTTTGATCACTGAGCTTGTCAGGCCTGTCTTGCATAGTTCCTTTTTCATTCTCAGCCCTAGCTGTTCTCTGGGCTAGCAAGCCCAGGTATGTGTGAGGCACCCAGGTGCACTGTGCCCAGGTCAGAGCTACTGTGCTATGGGCTCTCCTGACACAGGGGCCAAACATTTCTTGTGCCTAATGGTGATCAATTTTTTCAGCATTTGTGTGCCTGAAAATATCTTTGCTTTGCCTCAGTTTATTTATTTATTTATTTAATATATTTTATTGGTTTTTTTACAGAGAGTAAGGGAGAGGGAGAGAGTTAGAAACATCGATCAGCTGCCTCCTGCATACCCCCTACTGGGGATGTGCCCGCAACCAAGGTTCATGCCCTTGACCGGAATTGAAGAATTGAACCTGGGACCCTTTAGTCCACAGGCCAACTATCCGCTGAGCCAAAACAGTTAGGGCAGTTGTTGTTGTTTTTTTTTAAATTTAATTTTTATTTATTTGAGAGAGGAAGGGAGAGGCAGAAAGGGATAGAAACATCAATGATGAGAGAGAATCACTGGTCGGCTGCCTTCTGCATGCCCTCCTCCTGGGGATCGAACCTGCAACCTGAGCATGTGCCCTGATTGGGAATCAAACTGTGACCTCCTGGCTCATAGGTAAATGCTCATCACCGAGACACTCTGGCTGGGCCTTTGTCTTCAGTTTTAAAAGCTATTTTCACTGGATGTAAAAGTCTGAATAGACAGTATTGTGGGGTGTTTTTTTTTTTTTTTTTTTTTTTTAATACTTTAAAGATGTTGCTTCCTACTTAAATTATTTCCAATGAGAAATCAGTTGTCATTTTTATTTTTGTATATATTGTGTCTTTCCCCCTGTCTGGTTGCTTTAAAGACATTCTCTTTATCACTGGTTTTGTGCAATTTGATTAGAATGTGCCATGATGGATTTTCTTCAAGTGTCTTGTGCTTGGGGTTCATTGAGCTTCTTGGATTTGTGAGGTTTTGGTTTTCAAAAAAGTTTGAAATTTTTCTGCCATGACTTCCTTAAGAATTTTTCTTTTCTATCCCTTCTTCACTTTCCTTTCCTTTGGGGGACTCTATTTACCAGTATATTAGACTTCTTGAAGTTGTCTTACAGCTCACTGATACTCTGTTCATTAAAAAACAATAACACTCTTTTCTCTGTTTCAATATATATAGTTACTATTGCTGTCTTCACATTTAATAATCTTGTCTTTTGCAATGCCTAAAATAGTAATCCCATGCAATATATTTTTCATCTCAGATCTTGTAGTTTTTATCCCTAGAAGAGGTATTTGGGTCTTTTAAAATATTTTTTCTCTCTATTTAAATTTTCAAACATACAGAATATAATTTTAACTTTTAATATCCTTGCCTGCTAATTCTAATATTTATATCAACTGTGGGTTAGGATTGATTGATTATCTCCTTATTATAAGTCAGATTTTCCTGCTTCTCTGTATACCTGGCAATTTTTTATTGGATGCCAAATATTGTGAAGTTTACTTTGTTGGGTACTGGATAGTTTAATATTCCTATAAATATTCTTGAGCTTTGCCCTGGTTGGTTTGGCTCAGTGGATAGAGCGTCAGCCTGTACACTGAAGGGTCCTGGGTTTGATTCCAATCAAAGACACATGCCTGGATTGTGGGCACAATCCCCAGTCAGGGGGAGAGGAGGGAGCATGCAGGAGGCAGCCAATCAATGATTCTCATCATTGATGTTTCTATCACTTCCTCTCCCTTCCTCTCTGAAATCAATACAAATATATTTTTAAAAATATTCTTGAGCTTTGTTTTGTATTGTACTTGGAAATAGTGACATTCTTTTAGGTTTTGCTTTTCGGTGGGACTTTAATTTATGGCTAATAATTCCTCAGTTCTAAGTAAGATTCTTCTGTGTACGCTGTCCAAGGTTCCCTGAAGAATGAGCTGTTCCAGTCTGGCAGTGGGGGCCAGGTGCTGATCTTGATTCCGTGTGTGTGAGGACAGTGCCAGCAGTTTCCTTATACCTGTAAGCAGGACCAAGCTGAATTCTTCAGGGGAACCCTCTGCACATCTCCAAAATTCTTTCTCTGTGAATCTCTCTTATTTTCTTCGAACTATAGCTACTTTGGTTGTCTTAGATTCTCAAGATCTACTGGTCCCTGTCTGAGTTCCTCTCCCTGCGCCTCAGATGGAAACACAAGGAAGTGAGCTGGTACAATCTTAGGACTGACCTTACTTTTCCATCTTTGAGAGATTACTGTTTTTTTTGTTGCCTGATAGTGTCTTGAAAACCATTTTTTTTTGTATGTTTTGTCTATTTTGGGGTTGTTTCAATGGGGAAGGTAGATTTGACCCTTGTTATTTCATCTTGACTGGTAGTGGAATTGCCTGTGGGATCTGTTGAAAGTGAAGAGGCAGAGGTCTGGAGGAGTTGCTGTAAAAGTTTACATAGTCAGCTCTCCTTCCAAGGAGCCTCTGCCTCTCTTCTCCACCTCCTTTCCTTCCCCTTCCCCCTCCTCGCAGACTATCCCCTAATTTCTAAGGAACACCAAGACACTTGCAACCAAGTGGGCAGTGGCACCTCATCCTGGGTTAACCCCCTGAATCTGTCTCCAAGGCCCCCTATTCTCTGACTTTCTAGTGAGCCAAAGCAGCCCAGCCTAGGCTCTCCTGGTCTTCTTCTATGCCCTTCCTTGTATATTTTTGCTGCAGTCAATAAATCTTGCTTGCTTTTCTAAATAAAAATAAATAAATAAAGTAAAAAAAAAAAAGTTTTACGTAGTCAATGTGGTGAATGTGAAAGCCTGGCTGTGGTGGTAAGAATTTCTCCAGTGATGTTCAGTGTAACGCAGTGGGTTGACTAGTGCTTAACTGATTTGTTGCTTTTTAGCTACCGTATTCCTCGTTTGTTTAGTGCCTGCTTTGTGCAAGGTTTTGTCATAATCACTTCTTATCCCCACAATAAGTCCAAAAGGTGTTGTTATTGATAATCCTTCTCCAAACCCACCCCACTTTCCCCTCTCCCTCAGCCCCAGCCCTTCTCAATAGCACAGATGAGAAAATAGAAATGTCAAGTGACTGCCAGAATCCTATAGCTTGTAAATTGTCTAATCATATTACCAACCCAATTCCCAGTAGCTTCAAAACCAACTGGTCCACGCTACTTTCTTGCCAATATTGACATTTGTGTTGAGCAGGTGACTGGGGAATTGAGGGCTAAAAAGGAAGAGGTTGCCATGACAGCTCACGGTTAACTAGATCAGGAAAGGAAGTGGTCAAAGATGAAGGCTGATGGATGGGAAGAAAACACGTTTCAGAGGCCTCAAGGTCTCTGTGGTGCTGACAAAGGTGTAATGGCCTTTAAAGAAACAAGGGAGCATGGAGTTAGCCCTGGGTGATGATGGTGAAAGATGTGGGAGAAAGAGGTCCCCAGAGTTTACCTGTTCTTCAAATTAGTCCCAGGTCTCTCCTGACAGTTCCAGATTGATTGTAGATCTGAAAAAAGTAAAACAAAACAAGCAAAGAGTAAAAAAAAAAAAAAAAAAGACAGAGTACTCATCAGAAAAAACAACAACAACATACAATAGACAGTATTAAGTTTTCGACAGAAACACTGGCAGAGAGCAGCAAAGCAAGCAGCAGAGCGAGGAGAAGTTATTTCCAATTCATAGATCCAAGTCATTTTTAAGTCCCTCACTGAACAAACAAGACATTACATGTAGTCACTCATTTAAACACCAAAGTGTTGTATTCTTTCTGTCTGAAATTCATTAGCAAGCACGATGGCTCTGTGCATGCCTAGAATTGTTTGTCTAATCCTCTTAAGGACATTATATCACTAAGCAGCACAGTGAAGTGATCAGTTTTAATTAGAAGTCATTTGCCACACTTGAGAAGCATTTGACTCTTGGCTGCAGAAGTATCAAAAATTGGGGCAAAGAAGTATTAATTCTCCCATCTTTTAAAGTTATATTTCAAACTGTTAATAACAGTCACAATTAAGTCAGTATGTAACCTTCAACTACTCAAGCCTGTTCAATATGCTGGCTGATTAGATTATGCTTCTAATTTTTCCACAGTTCTTTAATATGCTATCAGGATTGACCTTATTTTGAGAAAGTCAGCATGTAATTGTCACATCTGAAGGATTACAGGGTTTTCTAATAGGTAGAAAGACATAGAAAAGGATACTCCTTGGATTGTTGCATGAGTCAAAAGCTTTTGTGCATTATGTGAACACATAGGAAAGCGAAGATCTCAAATTATGTATTACTGTGTGGTCAGGGATTACTAATATGAAGTAAAAAATAGCAATAAGACTGAGTCCACAGCGGCATGTGAAAATCAGTCACCACTTGGTAGTTTTCCTCTCTATCTAGTAGACCAGTGGGACAAGAAGTCAGAGCACAAGACTATGAAGTCATAGTAGTGTAACCTAGATACTTGCTGATGTTGTTATTCTTCCTTTGGTTTTCAAGGTGAGGAGAGAGAAAATTCATTCATGTTGAACCACTTATAAGAGGATTTAATTCAGTTATCAAAGGTTTTAGAAACCTCTTTACTGACTCTCTCCTCTAAGAGTTGGGTTTTCCTTTAAATGAGAAAGTGATAGAACTGGAGCCCTATTAGGTGGCCCTGTGCTTGTGCCCTTGTGTGTGCTGACATGGCGGGGTGGTATCTCCTATGGCTGCTAGAACAAGTTACCACAATCTTAGTGGCTTATAACAGCACAGTTAGCCCTGGCTGGTGTGGCTCATTTGGTTGGGCATCATCCCATGCACCAAAAGGTTGCTGGTTCAATTACCAGTAAGGGCACATGCTGGGTTACGTTCGATCCTTGGTAGAAGGCGTGCAGGAGGCAGCCTACAGATGTTCTGCTCTCACAGATTGTTTACATCTGTTTCAGAGCCCCATGGAGCTGATTTGAAAGCTTCAGCACTCAAGTGGGGCTCTTAAACGGAAGGCTTGACAGACAGAGCCAGTTCCTTGAGGAAGCCTGCCCTCCTACCTCCCTGTTATCATCAGGGTTTTCCTGTCGCTCAGAGCAGATTCACAGAGAATCATCTCCTAAGCTTCCGCCTGAAGGCTGTAGGCTCGGCTGCCATTTTTCTTACCCACTAACTAACTTAAAAGGCTTTTTAAGACATAAAAAGCTTTTTTCCTCTTTTGTCTCCTTTCATATTATTATTATATATCTATTCTGAAAAATAAAACTATTAAAAATAAAAGCTGTAATTTAAAAATAAAAAAGTCGACAAGAACTTGTAAACTTTGCATTTAGTACAGAACAGTCAGGGTTTTACTGTTAGGTGATTGAACCTAAGGGTATTATTTGACGGCCATCTTTTAAATCTTATGACTTGATGGCTTGTCAAGTTTGAATATCAGTTTTGGAAAACTGATACAGTACATTTCATGTACATTGGATGTATACCAATAAAACAACCACTCTTTCTCTCTGGGGATGGAGCAGAGGTTAGGGCCAGAACTGGGGTCAAGATGGTCATCCACAGCCACATGGCCAAGTCATATGGTGTGTGACTTCCTGGATGGACCGAGATGCACAGTCAGGGAGATGATCCTCCTAGTCAATCCTGGGAAGGTTGGACCTGCCTGTGTACAAATAGAGTAGCTGTATAGCTTTTGATATAATTTCAGAGACTTTGTATAACAGTGTGTCCTGAAGGCACTAGGACCTTAGTCACCATTAAAATCTTGTCTTGCCTAGAACTCACCTTTCAGGCTGTCTCTGGTCCCAGAACCACCTTTCCCTTCAGGGCTCCCATCAGAACATGGGTGATTTCTGCTCTTGCTCCTTACTTCCTAACTCCAGCCTGATGTCATTTTGGTAGGGAATCCCTAACCCTCCTCTATCTCAGTAGTAATGCAGGCCTGAGTCTGCCTTACCCCACTCTGAAATACTCCCCACATCCTCATCTTTGGATTTGGGTCTGTCATGTGGCAGCCTGTAGCCCCGCCTCCCAACTGCTGCCTCTCTGTTACCCCTTTGCCCAGATTCCTGGCTTGGAGCAAGATGAGTCCCAGGAGTGGCATCTTTGTCCATTCTGGGACTGCTGCTGAGGGAAGATATCCTTAGAATACTTTAGCTGTGTCCAGTGTATTTTTTTCACAAAAGTATTGTTATAGGTGGTTAGGAACTTTAGTTTCACTCTGTGATGGGTTAGCACATAGCTCCATCATTTCCAACACAATTTTTAAGAAAACATACGTCCTTATTTTCAAGTAGACTTGAACACAAATCCTATTGGTAAGTTGGGGGCTGCCTTGTAACAACATGCAAAGAAGGAAAAATGTCATCATCAAATATTCATTAGGCTCCTACTTGTGCATCATGCTGTGGTGACTGCCCGATCCATGGGCCTCTGCTGGGCCTGTTTTTATAGACTGTAATAAGGCCACCTTACAAATTGCCCTCTGCACCTCAGCATACTGTGGAGCTTTTTCCGAATAGCTTGTGTTGAACTAATGGGGAGGTTTAAGGCAAGAAGTGTTCCTAGTCTAAGAAAGTGCAATTTTAATTTAAATATGTCCTTTCCTGGACCTAAATCTTTTAGTCACTGAGCCTGCACTAATTTCTGTGATTCTTTGGGGGTTAGGGCATTCTTCTTATAGCTTTTTAAATTAGTGCTTCCTATTGGTTCAGTGTTTTCTTTCAAGTGAGGCACTCTTAGAATAATGTGACACAGGGCGATTTTCAAAAGATTAAAGCAATGTGTTCAATTGTGAGCCTCACAACTAATTGCCTGAACTAATTATACATAAAGGGCCAAGCCATTAGTGTTAATAAGAAGTGACTTTGGTAAGTACAGTTTGACCCAGAGACTGAATAACTATTGCAAACAATAACCAGTGAGGCGGGTATCCATTATATAAAACACCCTAGTTGGAAATTATTCATGTCTATTCAAATTGGGTTTTCACTAAATTGTTACCCTTACACTTCGTTATTTCCTTTTCGGTGAAAATGTGCAACCTTTTGAGCTTGGAGGCTGGATCAGCTCATGGAAAAGTATTCTGAATAAATGAGCGTGCACTCTATGAACATGGTCCTCTCGAATGTTTCTCTTCAGGCTCAGTTGCATCCATATCAAATGGCAGTGCTCACTGGGCTCCCTCCTGGGTCTTCTTCCTCTATAATCTGTCTCTGCTCCACCTCATCGTGCTCTGACTCTGCTTGCAAATCCCACATTGATATTTTCTGAATTCCAGATGCCCATTTCCACGTGGCTATCTTACAGGGATTGCAAACATGTGCTTCCGCCAACAGAACTTTGATCTCTCCTGAATCTGCCCTCTCTCACGTGCCCTGGCTCCCGACCTTGGCAAATAGTCCAGCGCAACTCCATGTACCTGTTGAATGGAGCAGAGACCACCCAAGAGGCAGAGACCCCTACCCGGGAAACAACTCCAAATAGCCAATTGCGGAGTCAAATAACAAATTTATTACAGATTCGAATCTGGGCTGCCACCGCCAGGATGGAGCAGGCAGAAACAGCAGCCAGCAGTTACAAATCCAGCTTTTTATATACATTTCAAAAAAGGGGGGTGGAGGTCCACGGGGCTGGAGCTGACTGGTTTCTATATTGCTTAACCTTGCGGTTGTATGTATCAGCCAGATGGCCTAATCTCCCTTCTTGGTTCGTTCTGTTCTTTTAGCCTTGACTAACCCAGACTGTTGATTTGGCCTTCAGGTCCAGGAGGGGGAGGGATGAGTAACTTTCTACCCTCCAGGCAAGGTCAGTAATTTCCCACTCCTCAGCAAGTAATCAAAGGCCGAAGTCAGATAGCAAAGCTAAAATTCAAACAGCAGTTTTTACCAAAGTATGGTTGCCACTATATTTCAGTACCGTTGACTCTTTTCCAACCATTTGTCTCCAACCCTATCCTACTTCCCTTGTCCCTGTCCATATTGTCTCCTTTCTGTACTACAGCTTCATAACGGTTCTCCTCAAATACGATTTTCTTCCTTTCAAATGATACACAGCTGCTAGAAAAGACTGAAAGCATAAATCTGATCACCCTACTCTCTGCTGTAAAGTATGTAATGATAACCTACTGCTGATGGTCAATGTCTTTTATTAGGGTGGCCATTTGATCTTGTATGCTCTTCATCTCTAATTCAAAACTCCCCGGACTCACTGGCCATCTTTCAGGTGCTTGAATTCACCTATATCCTTTCCTGCATAAAGCTGTTGTATAGTTGGTTTCCTGGGCCTGAAATGCTCTTCCTCCTATGCTCTGCCTGGCTACTGCCTCCTCCTGCTTCTAGTGTTAGCTTCAGTATCATTCCACAGTGACATTTCCAAAAGCCCTCCCCAGTTGGTTAGATTCCCCTACTAAATATGCCAACAGCATCCTGTACTTCCTAGCCATCATCGTAATTATAATTAAATCAGTATTTATGTAATTACTGTTTTGATGCCTGAGTCTCCTTCTAGCCTGTAGAGTTCCTTAGAGCAGGGACCCTACCTATCTGGTTCACTGTTCTTTCCCCAGTGCATTTCATAACAAATACTTGCCAAATGCATGTATAATGAATGCAGGTGGACAGAAGCTATGCCATATGTTATGTGTATTTGTACTTATGCTTGAATGTGGGGTTGATGTTCTAGGATCAAATGCTTCCCACTCCACAATGAAGCAATACTGTGAAAGCCTTACATAGATCTTGTTTAACTGCTCAGCTTTTGCACCCTCTTCCCCCCTTTTTTCTGGAAGTAGATTGTTACAAGTCAGGGTTCTATCGGAGAAACAGAACCAGTAGGAGAGAAAAGATTTATTGCAGGAGTCAGTTTACATGATTGATTGGGTTGTCTAGACAAGCAGCACAGGAGGTCAGGAAGGACAGGCAGGTTGGAACTCTTGGGCAGAGGGCAAAGCTGCTGGACACAGGTGGGCTTTCTTTAAGGGAAGCTCCAGCCCCGCTCTTCAGGCATTTCAACTGATTGAATCATGCCTGTTCAGATTAGGGTCATCTCAACTGATTATGGACTTTAATCACATCTATAAAATACCTTCATAGCAACACCTAGATTAGTGTTGAAGTAGCTGGAGATTGTAATCTGTAGCTAAGTCAACTCATAAAGTTGACCATCAAATAAACAGTAAACAAGCAAAATTAACCATGAAAAAAATCCCCAAACTTGGCATATCTGGGATTGAGAATGACTAAACATTTTATTCAGCGGGTTTCTTGTTAGCTATAGAAATAATGTGTATTTTAAAGAGATTTTATCTATTCTGCTGAAGTATGCTAAATAACCTAATTTCTCTACTATCCAAAACAAATGTGTGAATGACTATAATCAGTAATAAAATTTTAGGAAAATTGGCTTTTACACGCGGTGCTTCTGACAAGTGGATAACTGTGTTGTTCAGTTTTATTTATGAGAACAGCAAACATTTGCTGAGCACATAGCTGGGCAATGGAGATACAAGATACTACTCCTGTATTTCAAGGCCTTGCAGTAGATTTAAGTAGACAAATAAGTCAACAGATAATTGCAGGCCTGGGGTTCAGTGAGGTTGCCGTATGAAATATGAGGGAGGCATTCTTTGATGCCAGAATGCGAAGTGTCCTGTACACCAGGCTTGGGGACCCAGCTTTATTCTGCAGAGACAGAAGAGGTCCTCCTCTCTGTTGGGGAGTGCCATGTTTATCTCAGTTAGAAAGAGGGATCCGGTGTGGAGAGTGACACAAGAGAAGGAGAAAGTGTTAATGGCAGGAGTCTGAACTAGAGGCTGGATTCTAGCACTGGCAGAGTGTTTCAGTTGAGTGAGGGAGAGGGAAGATTTGAAGATGACTTGAGGTTTATTGTTTGAAAGATGAAACTAGGACAAGACTAGTAATGGAAGTGGGGTGGATATTTAGTGCTGGGCACGTGAAAGGACAGAAGCTAAAAGCTGACACTTACTGATCATCTCCTGTGTACCGGGTCTGGTGTTTTACACACATTATCTTATGTTGGTTGAGATGTAGGTGTGACATCTAACCTGAATTAGATCTAAGGAGTGTCTTGAACCAAAGAAGTTTGAGGAAATAGGCCTTAGTGTTAAAGACCTTTTTTAGGTCTTCCATATTTTGTAAAGGTTAATATAGGTATCCCATTTTGATTCTGAGAGGAAGTCTACTTATAAGTAAAGATGAATGTCAGCTAGAAGATATTTGTAACGAGAAAAAAAGCAAACATTCATGCTGATTTCTGTGTATTATCTCACAACTCACAAACCAAACAAAAAAAGTTTTTTGGCCTCAAATATTCCTCTCGGTACATGAAATTGTATCCACTAAATCTGCTCTGTAAAAGTATGAGGGGCTCTCACCAATCAAATCTGGGAAAATTGGAGGATGAAAATAAATAATATAGAGCCCAGGCCTGAGGATTTATCGTGATGGTGATTGAATCTCCATCACCTGGAGGCATCTGAGAGTAAGATTTTGGTTTTATTTAAACAAAACAAAACACACTGATTTCCTTTATTAGTACACTGACTATTTAAACTAGGGGTGTCGAACTCAATCAGAGAAGGGTCCAAAATCTAAAATCCAGCCTAAATCGTGGGCCAAATGGTTTACTGAACAGTCATAAACTGACAATGTCATAAACTGACAGCGGAGTGCAGTGATGACAGCGCGGTGCGGGCCACATTGCAAGGCCTGGCGGGCTGGATTTGGCCCGCGGGCCTTGTGTTTGACACATGTGATTTAAACAGTATTAATAAAATATGTCGAACTCTATGCAGGTTAAGTGAAGGATTAATCTCCCCATTTTTATTCCATTTAATAAATTAATCCAAGTCAAAAACCAACAAATGACTTAATTGAAAGGAGTATGTATTTAAAAAAATAATGATAGTAATCTCTTTATAAGCCTTTAAGTGAAATAAGATTCAAGCAACCTACATTGCTAAATAAATAATCGGGAATAAGGAGGGAAAGCTCTTTCTTGCAAGAGAGTGCCAACTAATAAATGTAGAAGGATGTAGGAAATAGAAAAATCGCCATTTGGCAAATATCACATTGATGGTTGATGAAGACAGGAGCTGTCAGTGGGTGGGTGGAGGTTTGATGAAGACAGGACATAGTCTCATAGTGTTTTTCCACAAAATACTAATTACCAAGAAGGAAATGGTATCTTGATGGTGAAGATCAGCTGTTTCAACTTTGTACAGGTGATTGAGGTTAACACCTCAGTGATCCAATATCCTGTGCCTCCTGCTGTGACACCTTGAGAGAAGGGGTCTTCTTTAAAAAAAAAAAAAAATGTTTTCATTGATTTTTAAAGAGGAAGAGAGATGGGGAGAAAGAGAAATTTCGATCCGTTGCCTTCCACGTGCAAGCGGACTTGGGATGGAGTCTGCAATCTGGGCAAGTGCCTGACTGGGAATTGAACTGGCAAGCTTTCTGTACATGGGACGCTCAACCACCTGAGCCACACTGGCCAGGGCTTGGGGTCTTCTTGTCGGGAATACGCGGACTGGGTCTGGTCATGAGGAATGTCCGATGGACCTAAGATGAGGGTAGCCCAGGTGATCCTGGAGAATCAAAAGTTTTGACTCTTTATATATTTTATTGATTTTGTACAGAGAAGAAGGGAGAGAGATAGAGAGTTAGAAACATCGATGAGAGAGAGTCATCGATCAGCTGCCTCTTGCACACCCCCTACTGGGGATATGCCCGCAACCAAGGTACATGCCCTTGACCAGAATCGAACCCGGGACCCTTGAGTCCCCAAGCCGACGCTCTATCCATTGAGCCAAACCGGTCTCGGCAAGTTTTGACTCTTTAAAACCGTCAAGGTTGAGAGAGATAGGGAAAGACAGAGGAACTGTTCTGGGCTGAAGGAGAATTATGGTTGTTATGTAAGGAAGTGACCTTGCTTTGGGAAATAGACTCTGGAATACACAGGAGTGAAGGGGTCTCATGTCCATAATTTACGCTCAACGGTTCAGAAAAATACTGAAGACTAAATAGTGAGGCAAAGGGGAAATAGGAAGTTCTTTGTGCTGTTCCTGCAATGTCTTTGTGAGCTTGTAATTATTTTTAAAAGTTCTGAAACTCAAGGAAAGACCTAGGGACTGTTTTGGACTGAAGGAGACTGAGAGACATGGCAAATGCAATGAGTGATCTGGATTGGATTTTTTTTTGCTCTAAAGAAATCATTGGCATATTTGACAAAATTTAAGAAGGTTTTTAGGTGAAGGAGATGTATTTTTATTGTACTACTGTTCTGGCAGTTTATCTATAAGTTTGAAATTGTTTCAAAATAAAGTATTCTTTTTTTAAGAGCGAGTGCTTCTCTGAAATCCAGACCAACTTTAATTTCCTTTTGGTTTGGATAGAATTGGATAGACTTGGTTCCTGCTGGGAAAGGCCTTTAGGAAAAGGACTGCATAATATTAAAGATTTTTAGAAGTAGGAAGTTACTAAGAAATGCATCTGTAGATAAGTCAACCTCTTGATTCTTTGCCCTCAAATGTACATTCAGGGTAACTATATCTGCCTGGTCTACCTTATAGGGTCCTTCTTAGGGCAAAATGAGAAATATGGAAACATTAATTTTTAAGAAGAGAGGATGCTAATGAAATGCAAGCTGTTATTGACCAAGTGGTGCCTAGGGATGTGTGATTTTATTTCCAGTATGTTAATGGAAGTGTTCTGGTTTGGTAATGGAATGCCTTTTCCCTTCTCTTTTTTCCTCTTGTTTCCTGAGTGTGTCCACACCTACCTGGTCTCTCCTTTTGCTTTTCTCTCTTTGTTATTTCCCCTTTCTTTTATCAGACCTTATTTTTTCCCTCTTGTACAGTCCTTGCTTGTGTCTTTCTCTCTCCCCTACCTCTGACTCTCCTCTTGCCCTTCTGCAGGCTGGTTCCCGGCCCACTCCCTTGACTTTCTTCCCTTTTTGTTGTAACCTCAAGGATTCTAGATATCATACTACTTTTCCAGTTCACCTTTATTCAAGAGAGAAGTCAATCTGAATTAGAGTCTTGGCAAGTAGACTGTTGGTAACAAATGAAGTTTTATTGATAGCTAGTGGTTATTGAATGCTTATTGTGGGTTGAGAATTGTTTTGGGTGCATTATGTATATTCACATTTAATCCTCACAGCGGCATGTTAGAGTGGGCGTTTTTATCCTTGGTTTACAGAATTGGAAAGTAAAGTACAGATGTTGAACAATGTACCCCAAATCAAAATTTATAAGAGGCAAAGCCAAGTGTCAAAATCCAAGGTGGATTTCAAAACTTGAGGTGTTTCAAACCTACTATACAGCACGAGAGCATTAGTCCCATAACAGTTGTGCCTTAAGGGCCAAGGGTGACGTTTAGATGAATATTAATAAGAAGCCAGACACAGCAAGTCTTTTATTGCTTATTACACTGGCGGTGGAGAGGGGGCACCTGAATCATATGTCAGCATTTGAATGGCTGGTTCTTGGCAAGTAATTATTTATGATCAGCCCACAATTGCTGCTGAAAGCTATCCCACCGGACTCCTTTCTGGAAAGATCCTCCTTTTGGAGTATAACAAGAACTAATTACATGCTATTAGATCTGAGACCCAGTTCCTATTCAGAGGTTCCAGTGGTAAACCTCTCGTGTCAGGAGCAATTAGTGACACTGTGACATGTCATCTTCAGTTTGCTCAACTGTGGACAGTAAATCCTAGCAGGATGGGTAGTTTTAAATAACCACCTTCACTATCACCCCAGTGCCGCCTGAGCAATGCCATTTCAAGGCAACAGATTCAGGACATTTTCCCAACTAGTATTCTGGAGGTTTCAGAAATAAGAAAATAAAGTTAATTTTGGAATTTTTCAGATTTTGAGTGCTTAGGAAAGGGGCTAGCAATATTGGGCAAATCCTGCCATACGATCTACGAGCTGATTATGGGGACTCTGCTCCCACACAGTCCCCGTGGAGTGACTGCCTTGTGCCAATGGCACTTGGGCATACGCTTAACCAAAAGCTGGGATTTGAAAACTTGTTTGGTTGACATTTGAGAAACCCAGTTCTAGTGTGTTAATGGGCTGCCTTGGATTAGTGGGGAGTGGATCTTCCACCATTTTTTTAAAGTTGAAAATGAGCAAACTCCTAATTGGATTTTGAAACTTTTGTTAATAAAACTAGATCCCATGGCCACATGTCCTTATTCTATTTTACAGAGAAAAGTGCAGGAGGAAAATGTAGTTTTCTTTTGGAAGTAAAATGTATTTCAAAAGCATCATTGGCTGAGATGTGTGTACAGCCTACTCTATCCATGGTAGTTGTGTGTGTGTTGCTGACATTAGGATTGCCTCCTGAAGTGGGATTTTCCTGTCGAGTTTGGATTTTTAGCAAATTATGGTGACACTGCATGGGAAAATACAGTCACAGATGTTTCTAGAGTGTGGCTGAGCAGTGAAAGCATGTCAAAAAAACTGCCCTCATGGGGTAACTGGACTGCATCCATTAGGCCAGGCTCTGCCTGGGATGCGGGCTCTGAGGTAGGCACAACTTGGAGGTAATTGACTCTTCAGTCCACCGAGGCCACTCAAGGCTTCACTCTGTGGCAAAGAACCTCTTTGTTTCCCCTTCCATTTCTAGGCATAGCTATTTCAACTGGACTATTTATGTCGACAGTAAATTCCAGCCACCACAAACAGGCTCTGGAAGGCTCGATGGTGTACAGCTTAGAGATGGCCACTTAGCATATGCCTTAAAAAAGAGAGAGAGAGAGAGAAATGAAAGAAAAGAAAGAAGAAATATAAACCTGATTAAAAATAATTTGGGGGCATTGGCGAGATTTGGGTGGGCAAGTGTTGTCAGTTATTTTAGTGTTGGGTGGAAACATCTCGAAGAAACATCTGACAAGGATGCAATACCAGTTGGAAGAATACATCTTAAAGTAAACACGCAACCTTTAATAAAGGAGTGTGTCAGCAGTGAGTGAAACTGAAGTGAACACCCTGCAAGGGTAGATGAAGCTGTGAGTGTGATTTGGGGGGAAATATAAATTAAATTACAGATTATTTGGCCCTAAATCTGTGTGTTGGGTGTGTGTGTGTGTGTGTGTGTGTGTGTGTGTGTGTGTGTGAGTTATAAAATTTTTACTCATCTTTCCCAAGTAATGCACTTCTGAATATCCTTGCAATGATATTAGCTGATCCTCAGTTTTAAGATAAAAGATAGCACTGCCTGTCAGTCAATGCAGGCTATTTTTATAGATGTGGATTGAATTAGCAGAGGTGTGGCTTTGCTTAGTGAGCAATCCAGGATGATTATGTTAGTCACAGTTTTGGAGTAGAAAGGCAGTGGCGGGGGGTGGCTGGTCTCACAATGTATGATACACAAAGTAGTTTGATATAGGTACTCTCACTTGCCAGGAAAGGTGTAAGTGCGTGGTTTTGCTGTTCTGAGCCCAGATCAGAGCTGTCAGGTGACCCTTCACAGGCCCACCACTTACCTAGTCCCCCCCAGAGTAACCACTGTGGAGCTCTGTGCACCCTCTCAGACACCGTGTTCTCTGTTGCACTGTTGGCCTTTCTCTCTTTTTCTATGGCACATGATGGGAGTGGAGGGAAGAGAGGGAAAGCATCTGCTGAAGAAATCACCCTTATGGAGACTGTAACTAGTCTCCTTATGGAGACTGTAATGGTTTGTAGCATGTTCCATCCAACTCCGGGAAGTTCTGATTCTGTTATGTCAGGTAGCAACCCTAGGCTGCAGTTTCCCAGGTAACAGGCTTGCTTCCAGGAATGGATGCTGGTGATGTCATTTTAATCTCTCATCTATTTATGTACCTAAAATCCATAGATGTTCAAGGACTTGTTGTACTCGAATTCATAGAGATTCAGATTTTGCAAAGAGATTTAATAATCTTGACCTGAAGCAAACGTTTGCTTGAAAAAAAATTAAAAGTCTTGGAACATATGGAAATTAATTACAGTTTTTATTAACATTTCAAAACTAAATGTTATAGGGAATAGTATTTGTACATGGCACACACACAAAAAAATAAGGTAAAATCTACCTCCTCCCCTAAAAAATGTCACCCATAATTTATTATCCAAAAATAAATAACATTTGGTGTTTCAGTACCCAGATTTTTCTTCCTTAGGATTTATATATTTAAGTTGAAAAATGAGCAAACTTCTAATTGGAATTTGAAATCTTTATTAATATACCGTATCTGTTTTCACATAAATGGACACATGCTACTTTATAAACCCGAACTCTCCTTACCCCTTGATCCAACTAGACAAAGTATTTGAACCACTTTTCCATATTGGTGACTATATATTTAGTATATTATTCTTTAGGATGGCAGCAGAGATTTGCTGGACAATATTGTGATGAACATGTTTATATACATGATTGGGCACTTGCTTGATTTACATAGTAAAATAAACTCTTAAATGTAGAATTTATTATATCAAAGCAGAACATATGTTGATGGCATGGGAGACTTGTTCTGAAATTACTTTCCCACAAGTTCATTCTGATTCTTTATCTATCTGTTATGGGGAAAAATGGTTTCTCCTTGTCTTAAATTGTATCTTTATTTTCCAGGCTGAGCACCTCTCTGGATTGTGTTGCCCATTTGAATTTTGTGGTAAATTGGCTAGTTTTGTATTCTTTTCCCATTTCTCTGTAGATTTACTGGTGTTCATCTCTGGGCTTATTGTTTTTGTGAGCGCACTTCATGCCTGAAGGACATGGATTTCTTCTCTGCATTATAAGTGTTTTTCCCACTAGATTAGAATTTCTATTGAGATTTAGTCAAAGGTAACATTAATTTAGTAGGTAGGGATGATCATGTTTTTCAATATTGGGTCTTGCTATTTGAGAGTAATGTTTTCAATCCCTCTGATCTAAGAAAATTATGAAAAGCAAAGGGGCATGGAGTGACTTTTTCCAGGCCCTTCTGTTTATTTTCTTGCCTTAGGGTAGAACTCTTTCTAAATCACCTGAGAAAACCGAGTAGCTAAAGTGTTTGTACCAGCTAAGTGATTGGGTTCCATTAAGTGTTCTTTTTAATGAATTTAGTACACTCTCCTATGGATATTCTTTTTTCAAAGCTAGTATCTTTGGCTCTTTGAAATAGTCTGTTCACATGGGTCCTTATGGCTTTGGGAGTCTGACAATTTTATGGTTATGCAAATGTTATTGAGGTCATCTTGATGGATGTTCTCCGAGCCCTTGGTTGACTGTGCAGAGACTGCGCCTTTAACTGTCACAGGGTTGGCTAGTGTGACCTTCACATCAGGCTGTGTAAAAATGCTTGCCAGGCATCCTAGGACAATTTGAAACGGTTGCCTGGGCAACCTCACTTGCTTTTAATCAAATGCCCCAAGGATAACCCAAGTGCCTGTGGGAATACCACAGCTTGAAGGGAGGATCTCTGTTAGAGGAGCACCAGAAATATATTTGTTGGTTTAGGACCCTGTTAATGTTGAGGGGAGTGGAGGTTACGCCTGATTTGAACTCACAGAAGGGAGGGAATGAAGAAAAAGGGGATCATGAGAATGGGATAGGTGAGGTGGGAAGGAAGAAGGTTGCTCTGAAGTTAATGATAGAAATCAGAAAAATAAACATGAGCAAATGTTTCATGCATAAAAAACACTGTAGCGCAGCCCTAGCCAGTGTGGCTCAGTTGGATGAGTGTTGTCCTGTTTATTGAAAGGTCACCGATTTGATTCCTGGCCAGGGTACATGCCCAGGTCGTGGGTTCAGTCCCCAGTGAGGTGTATATAGGAAACAACCGATTGATGTTTCTCTCACATCAATATTTCTCTCTCTCTCCTTCTCCTTTCCTTGCTCTCTAAAGTCAATAAAAACATATTAAAGCAAAAAAAAAAAAACAAAAACAAAAAACACACAACAACACATAGTACAGAATAAGCATAAATGCATCATGAATGAAGACTGAAGAGTCATGTTTAGGAAAAAATCCATAGCCAATAAATGAATATCTGCAAAAAAAAATCGTGCAGATTTCTGAGAACACAACAAAAATATTTTTTTCACTTAAACAGACTTGTCCATGTGATGTGTTTCATCACCTCTGCCTTAAGGAACTAATACTGCTTTTTCCTTGAACTCTCCATTGTAGTCTGAGTAAATTACGAGTGATTTTCCCAGAATCAGAGTGATGCTACTCAGAATTGTAGGACATGCTTTCACTGGTTATTTCCATGAATCAGAACTGTGACAGACTTGAAACTAATGTTAAAGTCATTTGTTGTTGTTGTTGTTGTTTTAAAGTGCTCTATAGCAGGATGGTTTTGATGACCGGTGGTGGTGTGTTAGCTGCTCTAATAAAGCAAGAAGGCATCATGTAGCCCTGGGGGTTCAGTGAGCTGACCGTTCTCTGCCCTCAGAGCCCTCAGTGCCCTCAGTCAGGTACTTACTTACCTTGTTCTATTACATTAAAAGAAGTAGATGACTTACTCCTGAAATCAGAGCCCCTCTTTGCAGATCTCAAACCAAGTACAGGAGAGAGGCAGATTTTACTGCAGTTGAAAATGGCACCTCCAGCATTGATAAAGTGGGCTCCCAAGGTAGTCGCATAATAAAAGCTGGGCAATGATGATGCTGTCCATATATCAGGCTCAGATATTTTCTGGAGATTGGATTTTCAGAAAACCATGGTTTCAGTCAATCCTGGCAAGTAAGGAATGGCACATCCTAAAGGTATAGCTGAAGAGAGTTTAACAAGGGAACGATTTAAAGAGAAAAGAGCAGAGTTCAGGGAACCCCCCGTTAATAGCAAAGCACCCCAGAACTAGTAACATTGGAAACCATGATTGTCTCTGGGTCAGAAGGAGCAAAGGCGGAGGCAGTGTTCCTGGGACCCAGTGAGTGCGCTGACCATGGTGCTGTAAGTGTAGCTACAGCTGGAGCCTGGACAGGGGCAGGCAGGGAGATGGGGGTGATTATAAATACCTTGACTCTCCTCTCTCTTCTCCTCTCCAGTCTCCTGCTGGTGTCCTCTGTTAGCCAAGTCCATCTGGAAGCTAGAGTAAAGGATCCTGAGTGATACAGTCTATAGAGGTCAGTTTCCTGGAGCCCTGAGAAGGTCAGAGAAGGTTGTATAATGGGTCTGGGTGGGGAGGGCCACATGGAAAATGATCAGCACAATATACACTTGTTCCCCTGTTCTTTAAGGCTCTCCTTGCCCTTTGCAAGCATTTGGAAGAGAAGGTATTTATAAAAGAATGCCTATTATAGGAGCTGAGCAGGGACACCAATCAGTCCTACGGTTTTCCCGGTTGGTTACTCCCATGTGTGTGCTCCATTGAGTCTAGTGTATATTCTGTAATTTCTTTACACGTATGTTTCCCCCTTTAGACTTCAGGTCCTTCCAGGGGTGAACTTCCTTTTATTTGTCTTGATTCTCCAGCATCTAGCCTGGTGCCTGGCAGGTAGTAAAACTTCTGTCTTGAGTAAATGATGGAATGACTGTTTCCTAGCTCTTTCAGGATAAACTTTTTGCCTCTATAGTGCATTTTTATAATGAAACAGTTAATCCTCTTCTCCACCACTGGGTGCTCTGCCCTGTTATTTTATAGTGGAAAGAAAGGAGGAGTCACGAATCTCAGCTCTCTACTTGCTACAGCTCAGGCACTGGGAGTGGCCACAGTAGAGAAACTTCTGCTCTCATTAGTAGCCACAAAGTAACAGTTTCATTATTTCCACTCTGACCAACATGTTTACTGGTCCTTATAACTAAGTATGAGACCAATACCCCGGGAACCTGTATGGGAAGTAATCTAAAGCATGGTAGTGCCAATACAATGCAATAGGTATACAGAGAAGAACAGGTGAGAGATGTCCTATTATAGAATAAGTTACATCTGAGTACTACCTTAAGGTCAGAATAAGGAGGAGGGACTTGCCCTACCATATAGCAAGACCTTTTATGAAGTTAGAGAAATTTAGTGTGGTACTGGCATTGGGATGGATAAATTGGCCAATGGAATATAAACAAAAGCCCAGAAACATGCCATATGACAGCTTGCCCAGGCTGTCATAATAGAATACCACAAACTGGGTGGCTTCAACGAATGTATTTTCTCATAACTCTCTAGGTTGGAAGTCTAAGATCAAGGCGATGTTGTAGTTTCTGGTGAGGACTACCCGCCCTTGGCTTGCAGATGTGAGTACAGTGCTCACCCACTCTCTAAGTCCTCACGTGGCCTTTTCTCTGTGCACGTTAACTCCAGTGTTTCCTTATGAGGACACCAGTGCTGTGGGATTAGGGCCACACCTTTATGGCCTCATTTAACTTTAGTCATCCCCTTAAAGCCCTATATCTAAGTAAAGCTATTTGGGGGTTAGGACTTCAATATATGAAATTTGGGAGAACACAATTTAGTTCATAACATTCCTAAACACACAGAACTGTGATACGTCAGGTCAGTAGGAAAAGGAGGGGCTGTTCAGTGACTGGAGCTGAGAATAAATGGTTATCAGTAGGGGAAAAGATGAAAACATCCTTACTTCATACCACATTTTAAAATCAGAAGGATGAAAGTCTTAAATGGCAGAAAGAAAACCTTAATACTTTCAGGATAAAAGTCTTAGAATTTTCTAAGGTGTTTTTTTTTTTGTTATTTATTTAGTCTTCAGAGGAGATTTCTTAAGATACAAAAAGATACTATGAAAAAAAGATGAACAAACTGGACTAGGTTAAAATGAAGAACTTTGTTTATCTAAAGAAGCTGTATTGAAATTATATGACACCTGAGATTTTCCTCAACATAATTTGTGGAAATAGAGGGGAAATAGGGAGACAGATGAAACAAGATTGGTCATGAATTGATCATTTTTGAAACTGGGTGTTTGGGTACTTGGGGTTCATTATATGAGGCACATAAAATATGAAGGGATTAATGGTTTCATACAAAATGTACTACCAATCAAGAAGAAAAGCATGAACAATACATTAGAAGGATGGGTAAAGGATATGAATGGGTATTTAATGGATACAGACAAGGAACTGCACATGTATCAGAAATGTATCAGAAACATTCAACATCAATTGTGATGGGGAGGGAAATACAGCTTAGGGCCACAATGAGATGCAATTTTACATCCATCAGTTGGAAAAACTGGGAAGTCTAATGATATCAAGTGCTATCGCAGATGGAGGTCCAGAGGGCATAGCTACCTTGGGAAATAGTTCCCACAGTACCTCATAGTTAACCAGTCACATTTCCCTCTTTTTACTTCTAAGTATATATGTAAAAGGAAATTCTTGGCACATATGTACCAGAATTTTTGTTGCTTTCTTCTCTAAAGAGATCAAGGCCATCAGATATGAGTTCTTTCAGCTTTTTTTTTTTTTTTTTTAATCTCCAGTTCTCTGCATTTTTTTTATTGTCTCCACTTTCATTTCTCCAGTTTTAAAAAACATGAAAATATCTTTTGTTTTCCAATACTCACCCACCTACTTCTGCCCCTACTCATATGACTTCCAGTTCCTGTGAGACCCTGATTTGTCATTATATCCCTCCCTTTTTAATTTAATTCGGTAATTCTCACTGTATGAAAATGCTCAGATCTCTCTGATCCTTTAAAATAGGATTTCTCAACTATTGACTTATTGATGTTTGGGGCATTACCATCATGGGGTGCTGGCTAATTCTTTATTGTAGGGGCTGTGCTATATATTGCAAGATGTTTAGTAGCAACTGTAGCCTCACCTCACTAGAGGCACTCTGGAGTCATGACAACCATTTATCGTTCCCAGAATTGCCTTTCACGGGGCAGAATCGCCCCAGTTGAGAAAAAACAAACAAACAAACAAAAAAACAACCTTAGAAATTCTTCTTTCAACCAAGCCATTCCATCCATCACCTTCCTACTTCTCTTTTCATTCCCATTGTAACTAGGTTTCCCTGTGGAACACTCACTCCTTATCTCTACTTCCTCACTGTTCCATCAGACCTGAGTCAGGCTTCTGACACTACCCCTGCACAGACAACGATCGGGGGGACCAACTGGCAGCCAAATCCAACAAGTAGCCTTTTCTCAATTCCTTCATTTTCTGCAGCTTTTTGACACCATGGCCTCATTTTATGTTGTCCATCTCCTGTATTCTTTGGGGGTTTCTTCCTATCCCCCTGTCTGTCTCCTTTACATCTTCTTCCTCCTGTCCTTCCTAAATGTAGGGACTCCTCTCTGTCTGGGCCTCTGCTGAGTGCTTTCTCCTGGTTTCATCCTTTCTCATGTCTCTTCTGGTCACCTTTATGTACATGACTTCTAAACACAGATTCCGAGTCTCAGCTGAACTCCAGGCTGAAACGTCCTTTCGCCTTTGGGATATCTCCACTTGATCTTCTCTACTGCACTCCATCTGTTTTAACATATTTAGAAACAAATCCACTTTCCCTCCTTCACTGATGCACATTCATGTAGCTTCCTAACCTTTTTAGTCATTTCAGTAAAAAGCTTTGGGGCATGTTATATCCAAAATTGGATATTTATTAATAAATTTTATACTCACACAATAAATAGGATTATATTACATAGGAAATAGAAATTTGCAAAGATTGGATTAGTATTTAAAATTTTAAGTGAAAAACTTACCTCAAAAATGTCAATAATTTAATATGCTTAATTTTTTAAAATCCAGAGTTAATACTCTGTTATACAGTAATGTTAGAGCAGTTTATTTTGTCTTCATTTTAATTAAAAAAGATACCTGTAAACATGTGGATTTAGGTAGAACTATATTGTTTGCTACTTAGGAAAGTATAATTTTCAAGTAGAGTCGTGGTTATCAGGGCCTTGGCAGGGAGAGAGAATGGGCAGTTATTGTTTAATGGGTACAGAGTCTTAGTTTTGCATCACGAAAAGAGTTCTGAGGGGGATAGTTGCACAACATTATGAATGTACTTAATGCCACTGAACTGTATACAGTATTCAGTGATGGTTTAGATAGTAAATTTTAGGTTATGTGTATTTTACCGTAATTAAAAATAATAATTTAAAAAATTTAGTTGAAAACCAGCCGCATAATAATTACTTAGTAAACATTATTGTTTATCATGGCTATGATTATTTATATGCTAGTATTATTATTAATGGTCTCCATGGTGCCCCTTTATAATTCTCAGTGTCCTAATTTTGATTCAATAATCAACCACCTTACCCATTGTGTCTCATATATAGTAGGTAAGTCATATGTATTATATAGTCATTGCATATGTAGTAGGTAGTCAAAAAGTAATTATTGAATAAATAATATGATAACATAGATCACATTCATTTTTATTTTTATTTTTTTGCTTTTCTTCACTTTAGAGATTGAGTTCTGTGAAATGGTATGGCTTATGATTAAATATTCATTTCATTTTGGTTTGCTATCCTAATTGTACTAACAGCCCCCTGCATGAGTGCAATTTACGGTAGAAATTTATGTTCCCAGGCAGTTAACACACAGAGTATAGATACATTTTTATTCTAGAAATTATGTTGCCACATATTGTATGTTGGCCATTGTAAAAGTTTTATTGGTGACTTTTCAAAAGATGTCTGACCAAATTGTGCAAAGTTAACATGATTGCATTGGACAAGAGTGGCTTTAAGATGATTTTAAGGTATATCTGTGAAGGTGTGATTGAGAAGCTATGTTTTTAAGGGGTTAGATGTGGAAAATATACACTCGGAGAAAGAAAAGGGAACATGTGGTCTCAGTCTGTCACACCTAAAATTGCCTTTTCCTTGCTGGCTTAACCAATATTATGTGACTCTTCTGATCACATTCCCACAGTAGCTCCATTTATTTCTTTCCTGGCTGCACCAACCCTTTGAGCAGTTAGTTGCCTAGCTCAGCAGCCACTTTCCAGAAAAATGTAGTCACAGTTCCCACATCTCTCTTGGCTTCACTGTCTCCTCCTCCTGTTTGCCCCCTTTCCTTGTGAATCAGCAGATGTGGGTGACGTCATCTCTTTATTTGGCAGTCTCGCTGGTGTTAAATGTCGCCCTGCCAGAAATCAAGCGTGGTGAGTCTGCTTCTGCAGCTTTTGCTCTTATTCATACCAGTGGAAGTTTTGAATGAACTAAGAATTTTGAATCATGGAAATTTGGTTATAAAAAAACAAAATTCAACCCAGATATAGATTAAGAATCCCTTTCAACCTGAAACCATGAATCAGTGGTTGATTCGGTCAGTGATTTCTTACCATCTATGGTGCTTTTCAAAATACTACCAGTTGGCCCTAATGTGAATAGCATTGATGCCTTAAGTTTTTATCAAAGAAATGGTAGGTGAACCTGCTTAATCATCTAAGCCCTGTTTTAAACTTTACAAAGTTATAATTTTAAGACTTTTTACAAGATGAAAAAATATACACAATATATGTATGCATAAAACCTCCAAATATGTACTTGTATTTTCTTATATAAAATTTATTTATGAAACCATTTCAATTATAGTCATATATATAATATATTTTACTAATACATTTTATATAAGTATGTCATTTATAAAGTTATATAAAATTGATAACATAAAAACATATAAACTCCGTAAGCCTTTAGAGTTGGTTTATTACAAAGAATCCTCTGCGTTCTCAGAATGTGCTTGATCGCTGTGCTTGAGGATGAGCACTATTCACAGTTCCAGGTCCTGAATCCCCATCTCACTGGCCTGCTCCTTAGCGTGGGAATAGGCTGTGGAGGTGACTGAGAGGGTGGGAACAACTCCTTTAAGGAACACTGAGCAACCTTCACCGGTTCAGCTACTGTTCTAGACCCTAAGAGTGCAATGGCACATATGCTGCATTTGTTTTATTTAATCTTACCACTTACTTGACACTTCCATCTGGAGGTCTCAAAGGCAATATTTTGATCCTCTCCTTCAACGAAGCCTTGTGCCTCCTTTTGTGCTTTGCCTTTGCATGACATCACCCTTTGCATGACATCGCTCTCCATTTAGGGGCTCCAGCTAGAAACCCAGGTCACCTTTGATGCCTCTCCCCCTCTCACTCTCCACCCCATATTGAACAGTCCCATCAATTCATCTCCAAAATACACCCCAAACTCACCCCCTTCTCCCATTTCCATTGCCATAGCTTTTCCATTTTGACTGCTCCTCCATCAGTTCTTTCAAAATGCAAATCTGATCCTGTCACTGCTCTATTTAAAATCTCTCACCATCCCATTGTACTTGGAAAATGAAAACAAAACCCAAATCCTTTATTTGGCTCTGAATGATCTGGCTCCTGCCTACACCTGCCACCTCGTCCCATGCCTTCCTTCCCCTTGCACACTCCACTCACAAGCTGCTGGTCTTTTCTCAGGTCCTTGGGATGCCCAGCTCTTTCTGGTCTCAGACCCTTTGCGCATGCTTTTCCCTCTTTCTGGAGTGTCCCCTCCTGCTTCGGCCTCAGTCGTGGCTTCACCTAGTTCCTCTGAGGAGCTTTCTCCTTTTCTCAAGTTAAGTCAGGTCTCTGTCTTGTTTTGCTTTTGTTTTTTTTAATACCATGTTCTTTTCCTTCTAGCGTTTAATATTTGTAATCATATGCTTAACTGATGATTTAATTTTTTTCTCTCTCTCATTAGACCATAAGGCCATGAAAGCAAGGACAAGTCCACTTGGTTTAATACCATACCCCCAATTCCTATCACTGTATCTGACACATGATAGAAGCTCAATATATTGCATGAATGAGTACATGAATGTCTTTTTATAAAAAGAGAATATTAATAATATCATATTTCTACCATTTTTCCCTTGAGTGTCAAAGGCACTGCATAGCTTTCTTGAAGACATTCAGTCGTTGGTGCTACTACTATAGGCTTTGGGAGGTCTGTGCGATTCTGCATATCCTGGTGTTTGTGCTCAGAGAGAGACTACCCCTCTAATGCTTATTTCATGGTCCCTGACACTTGCTTAACAATTTAATTTTAAATCACTGCTGAGATTTGCCTCAGATGGAAAAAAAGAACTTATCCAGGTTCTTTAAAATGTATGAGCTTTACTATACCGTGTAGAAGAGCAAAAATAATTTGCTGCTTTGGGAGTGAAGAAAAATGTATTTTCTCCACATGTGTTATTTCCCCCCCACAAAGTGCTAAGACACGGATGCCTTATTATCGTTGTAATAAAAAGGGTTTGATTGAGTGGTGGGTGAGGTGTACTTTTGCAGAGAGCCTGCTCCCTTTCAGGGGTGGCAGGGGCGCGTCTGTGAAGTGACAGGACAGATTTGACCGCAGCGACTTCTTAGTTGATGATTCAGCAGAACTCATGCATGCCTCCCACTGCCAATGGGTGTCAACCGGAGGGAGCTGTGGGGAGTGCGTGCCTCCTTGCTCAGCCAGGATGTGGTGGTGGATTGTCTCTAGATGCCTTTTCTAGATCCAATGGCTCAGTGCACTTGAAACATAATTTCTCACTGTGTTCTTCTTAGTTTTTTAAAAAAAAATCATTGACTCAAGCATATGGCAGCCTTTTCATAATTGCACTTCTGCTAATTTGAAAATGCTGTTACAAAGTGTTGGACTCTGTTGTTTGCGAGGAGTCTCACTAAAATCAGGCTGGGAGCCCGGCGCGGGTTTAAGGATGATGGTTTCTCTTTGCCGTGGCATGGGGCACATAAACAATTCACACACATGCCTTTCATGAAGAGGAGACTGGAGCTTAGCCCAGGGCAGTGTGTGGTGGCCCCTGTGCAAAATGCTGTGTTAGACCGGGTGTGGGGTGCACGCAGGTGGAACAGATCCTACCGCTAGTGAGAAACAAGTCCAAGCGGAATAGTTAGATCCAGCAATTATGGATAGGGCTGTTTGGTCTTCAAGGTGCATCCATGTACATACTATGTTTTGTGGCCTCACAACAACCCTATGAGGTAAGTAGGTGGAGGTTGAAAGGGTTAAGGAGAATAAAATGGGGAAGAGAAAAACTTATTGTGCTAGACAGATAGCTTGCAGAAAGCTTGCAGCCTTGAGCACTGCATAGCCCCAATAACCACTAGCCATCTGACGCTGGGAGGAACCATGGACGGATCGAACTCTTAAGTCAGCAGAGTGGCTTACAGCCAGCAAAAATTCAAGAAAACCTATCTCTCCCTGCCCTTTTCGCTGATGCTTTTTTTTTTTTTTTTTTTTTTTTTTTTTTTTTTTTTTTTTTTTTGGTCTCAGCCCACCTGTGTACCCAGGTGCCTGGAATAAAATATCATTTGATACATTATGGCCTCATGGCAGAGGTGCGTGACTCTGGCCCACTCTGAACCTTTCAGAGATGTGTGTGACCAATTTACTGATGACAAAACTGAACTTTGGGTGAGTTAGGATGTGTTCAAAGAGACATAGATGGTAAGTGGCAGAACTGGCACATGAAGCCTGGTCTTAGGTTCTAAGTCTCCAGCCTAAGAGTACACCCTGTATGACTTCAGAGGAAGGAGAGATGCTCACATGCCACTGGGATGCTGATATGTGGCGCCCTGCACAGAGCCTGCACATTTCTCAGTCACAGTTCTAGAAGAGACTCTGGAAGCTGACTTTCTAGCCTCTGTCCAGACCCTGGCCCTTTCCTCTCTCATTCCTTCAGTCATATCTTCTTTTTCACGATTCTGTGGTTCTGACTCTCACCTGTCTCTCCACTCCCAGTTTGCCCCATGATCCAACTTCCCTTCTGTGTCACATGTCACCTCTTTTCTTTCTCTACTTCCTTTCTTCTTTTCCCCATGGGAGCATTTCCTGAATCTCCTATATGAATGCCATTCAATCCTCACCCTGAAACTGTGTGTCAGTAAGATCATCAGAGGCACCTTGAGTCCCTGTTTTCAGTCCTTACTCTCCGGGATCCTCATGCGGTCCGCCTCTGTGGACCAACCCCATTTCCAGAATGTCCCGTGGCAGCTTCTGGGTGCCTTCTCTGGTGGCTGTATTCCTGCTGCTGCTCGGGACCTTCCATGCTCTTCCTCCTCTCTGCCCCTTCAATGTGGAAACTCCGAGTTGTTCATGGTGCTCTGAGGCACGAGAACGGAATCATCCATGGGCTGTAGCTCATGTCCAGCAGCTGCTCCTCCCTCCAGAAAGATGACCACCTCAGAGATCCCCAGTGCCCAGGCTCCTGAGGCTCCATTCTCTATATATCACAGCACACCGCCCCACACGGAGCAGACATTCTCTCTGTCTGTGATGGAGTCATTCTCCAGGTTCCCAAAATAGAAGCCTTGGTGTCGTCTTCATATTGGGCCTTCAGGAAACCTTGATGCTTTTATCTCAGAATGATTTATGATGACCTCCTAATGAGCCTCCCTTTCAGTCTTGCCTCACTCCAGAAAGTCTTTAATTTCACCTCTAGAGTTACCTTCCTCTCAATTTAATCTGATTGTATCACACTCCTGGTTAAAGGTCCCGACTCCCATTTGTCTTCCCTGCAGGGCAAGAGCCAGTTGTGCTCTCAGTCACTGGCACCAGGGCCCTGCATGCAGGCGACACTCCGAAACATTTGTGGGATGAATTGGGAATCTGGTTCCCTTCTCGCTGGTTCACGGTATCTCCCTGTGACCTGCCCCCATGCTGTCTTGTACTCAACTTCTCACCGTTTCCCAAACACCTCCAGCTCTTGACTATTTCCTGCTTTTTGTATTTCCTTTATGCCCCTTATTAAGTTTTGACTTAAATCTTTCTTGGGCATCTTTGGAAGAAGAAATACTTTTGTATTCATCTTAATTTTCTTTGTTGAATCCAGTCAGCTCTCATCGCATTTTTTCCTGTTTTGTTCTTGTCCATTCCTTATGTTACTTTTTTTTTTTTTTTTTAATATTCCTGATTCTAGATGTTTTTTAATTTCCCGGTTGCACGTGTCAGGATGTTTAATTCAGCTTGGAGTGCTGTGTTACAGTTTTCTTTTGCTTCATGGTGTTTTGGGGGAAGGATTTTCAGCAGTTGTTCAGATTTTTCAATTTCCAGGCATTTCGTGGGCATCCTTTTTAGTTCAGGGGCTGTCATTTCTGTTGGAACAGTGAGGTGTGGTTTCCTATAGTGGGGATAGTTGGTTAAGGATCTCCTGTGTCTTATTTCTCTTTCATTTGTGCTTTATCCTTTAGTTTCTCCCTCTTCCTTCAATGCCATGCACCATTCCTTCTCCTTATATTTTTTTCTCTCCCAGAAGCAGCTCTGAGGCCTCTGGTCTCTCTCACTGTCAAGTCCTTCCCCTTAACACGTAGCTTGTGCCGAGAACTACCAGGAGGGTCTCGGACGTGCGTGCGGTATGTGGGCGCCTAGAGCAGGACTTTCCCTCCTTGGGGTGGTTCTGTCTTTGCTTCATGGAAGTCCTCTCCGAGCCCCTGTTCTGCTCATTGGAGTTCCCCCTCTTCACACCCACTAATGGTTTGCAGCATCAAGAGCGCTTTTGGAAATTGGTGCTTATTTCTCCACTCAGAGGGAGCTTGAAATTTAGGGTATTCTCTGTCCCTAAGGATGCTAACTGGCTCAGGGCTTGTGATATTTGCCTTCCTGTTGATTTTTGTAGTTTTTTGGGGAAGGATGAATAGAGAGACTTGGACCCATGCAGCCACCATTGTCCTCCTGAAAGCTCCTGCAAGGAGAGTTACATTCTCCCCACTTTTACTTATTTTTTTAAAGTATATTTTATTGATTTCAGAGAGGAAGGAAAAGTGAGAGATAGAAACATCAATGATGAGAGAAAATCATTGATTGGCTGCCTCCTGCAAGCCCCATACTGGGGATCAAGCCCGTCATCTGGGCATGTTCCCTGACTGGGAATCGAACCCTGACCCCCTGGTTCACCGATCAACACTCAACCCCTGAGCCACATCGGTCTGGCTATTCTCCGCACCGTTAGGTGAGAAAACCAAGACTCAGAAAGGACTTGGCCGGGGTTGCAGATGCTATGTGCCAGAATATAAGGAGACGCTGTTCTTTTGTTTATCTCAGAGAAAGTTTAATCCCTAATCATGGAGCTTGTTTATGTGTTAGCGCAGGGGTGATGTAAATTTTCATGATAATACTTAAAAGTCTGTGTTGGGAAGTGAAGGTAATCTGAAAATGTTGTATGTTTCTTTAAAAGAAGTTTCAGGGCTAATTGTGGTGTGACTGTATATACATATTTCCGAACTAAAAGATTGTGTTGCTAGTATAAAATCTCTAACTAGATGTTTGATTCATAATCTCATAGTAGCATACTCAGACCCAGAACATTTCTCCTCCTCCCTCTCTCCAGCAGGAGACAGCCAAGCAGCCAAGTGGAATTTTTTTGGTGATATTCTATTGATGCATATTGTTGGAGATCAACAAAGAATATAATCTCATTTGTAACCCTGATGTTAGTCGTTTTAAGGTTAGGAAAGGACAGCCACTGGTAGGGAACAGGGTTCTGCTTCATTGAGGAAGGATTAGGACTTGTCACTCTCCTCCTACAGCCGTGTCAGGTTCCTCCTACTGTGAGGAGGGTGATGGAGACCTTTGCATCAAGTCTTCAGTCTCTGTCTTTCTTCTGAGCTTTGTGTTTGGGGATTTGAGTCCTCAACATTTGAAAAACAAAAAAGGACAAGAAAGAAAAGAAAAATCAGCTGACATCATATTCTCCAGAATTAACTGTTATTACTTTTCTGGTATTGCTTGCCATGGTGTTTTTTTCCTATTCCCTCTCTCTATATGTTTAAATTTATTGTTGAAAGTATTAAAGATGTTCTGTTTTTAATCCTCTGTTCACCTCCTCTCTCCCCACCACGCCTACTGCATTATTGTCTGTGTCCATGGGAAGGGGGGATGGAGAGTGGGAAGAGATTAATCGACTCTAGACAGAATATCATATTGTGTGCTAGTTTGTAGCCTAGGTTTTGGACATACCAAGAAAGCGTGAACATTTTTTTCTGCTAAATCTTTTGTGACATGATATTTAACAGCCATAAATTTATTTCTTTAAATAAATGTGCCATACTTTAGGTAATCAGTCCTTTATTGTTGATTTAGGTCCTTTTTACTAGTATAGCACAACAGTGAATATTCTTGCAAATATATCTTTTATATACTTCTGATATAAAAGGAGTTACTAACTCTTCTTTTAGGATTGATTGCCACATTTTTCTGTTTGTAGAAATATAATCAACTATACTAAACCTTTCTGTCTATTTAGTTTCCTTCGACTTTTCATCTTTGTTTTGTGTTTGAATTTAAGGACCTGTCTTTAGGCTCATTCGTTGACCTCTCCATTTTTCTTTTTCAGGGCTCATTTTGCATCAGATTATTTTATTTTCCACAATTTCATGTGCCTTCTATGTGCTGTTGACACCCAGACAATGAGCTTTTAGCCAAATGATAAATAAATCTAAAGTTGCTATTATAAAATCTCTAACTAGATGTTTGATTTATGATCTCATAGCAGCATACTCAGACCTGGAACATTTCTCCTCCTCCCTCTCTCTCCAGCAGGACAGAGCCAAGAAGCTGAGTTACCTAACTGCCTACTGACATCTTTACTACAGTTGCTAGTAGACATTTCAACTTCAAGTACAAAATAGTAACCATGGCTCCTGACTTTTTATTGAGATTCTTATGTGTAGTGATCATACCAAGTGTTTTATATGCTTCAGCTTGTTTGATCACAACAGGCACATAGGGTTCTTCCATAATTCCTAAGTTACAGATGATGAAAACAGAGGCACAGAAGCTTACACAGTGGCTAGTAACCTCACTCTACCCATTACAGATATGCTGTGTGGTTTATAAAATGAAATGCTTGGTGCTTTACAGCGTATTCCCAAAGTACTTCTTACCTTGGTAAACCATGCACCATCTACCAGCAACTCAGACCAGGAAATTGAGAGACATCCTTGATACCTCCTTCTCCCTCATTTGTCATATCTCCTGGGGATCCTGCCTTCCAAGTAGCTCTTGAATAATGCCACTGTTCTGCACTCCTACTGCACCCCTTTCCCCCCAAACTTTCGTTTCCTGCATCAACAACTCCTAACCCATGTGTGCTTCTGTTCTTGCCCCTGACATGGAGTCCTCACAATAGTCTTTTAGAAATGCTGATATAACCCTTCATGCCCCCTGTTCACAGCCTCCCGTTGTAGTCAGAGGGAATAAAAACCCCTGCTCTGGTTTAGAAGGCTCTGCTTCCCCTCCCAGCTGCACCTCACCTCCCTGAACTAGGCCCCCCTTTCTCTTCCTCAGAGCTTCTGCACCTGCTGTTCCTTCTGCCTGAAATACTCCTCAGCTCTGGTCTGCACCTGAATAGCTCCTGCTCCTCTTTACAGTTTCATTTCATTTTATTTTATTTTATTTACAGCTTATATTCAATGTTATTCTGTATTAGTTTCAGATATACACACAGTGGTTAGACAGTCATATCCCCCCTGATATTTCATAACCACCTGGCCCCATACATAGTTACTATGATATTAAACTATATTCCCTATTCTGTAATTTATATTTCTGTTCTGTAAGAGTTAATTCTTAATTCCTTCACCTTTTTCACCCAACCTCACTTCCCCTCTGGCAACCACGTCTATTCTCTGTTCTATGTTTCAGTTTTGTTTGTTTTGTTCTTGAAATTCCCCATATAAGTGGTCATAATGGTTTTGTTTTTCTCCATCTGATTTACTTCACTTAGTACAGTTCCCTCTAGGTCTGTCCTGTCACTTTCGCAGAGCAGAAGCTCTCTCAGATCCTGATAGAAATGAGGATTCCTCCTTACATCTTCAACTCCTGCTCTTCACCTTCACAGCATGGACACAATCTATAGACATATAGCCTTAGACTTGGACTCTCTTATAATATAACATTAGACTGTGGGATTATTTATCTGATATCTACTTCCCCTATCCTACCCTCACTGCCCTGAGAAATTGGTGGCTGTAGCAGTTTTTTTCACCTTGAACTTTAAGCATAATTCCTGATACATAGTAAACATTCATCAAATAGTTAAATTAAAAAAAAAAGAAGAAGAAAAGAAAGAAACACAGCCCAGCCAGTGTGGTTCAGTGGTTGAGCATTGACATATGAACTAGGAGGTCATGGTTTGACTTCTGGTCAGGGCACATGCCTCAGTTGCAGGTTCAATCCTCAGTAGGGAGTGTGCACGAAGCAGTTGATGAATGATTCTCTCTCATCATTGATGTCTCTCTCTCTCTCTCCCTCTACCTTCCTCTCTGAAATCAATAAAAATATATTTTACACAGAAAGTGAAATTTAAAAAAAAATCCCATTTACCATTGCTGCAAAAAAATTAAGATACCTAGAAATAAAGTTAACTAAGGAGGTAAAAGACCTGTACTCATTAAACTACAGGACATTGAAAAAAGAGATAGAGGAAGACATAAACAAATGGAAGAACAAATCATGTTCATGGATTAATAAAATCAACATAATTAAAATGTCCATACTACCCAAAGCAATCTACAGATTCAATGCAATCCCCATTAAAATACAATGGCATATTTCAAAGATCTAGAACAAACTCTCCAAAAATTTATCTGAAATTAAAAAAACAACAACAACTCTGAATAGCCACATCAATCCCGAGAAAGAATAACAAAGTTGGAGGGATCACAATACCAGATATTAAGCTCTATTACCAAGCCATGGCTCTCAAAACTGCCTAGTACTGGCACAAGAACAGACATATAGACCAATGGAACAGAATAGAGAACCCAGAAGTAGACCCAAACCATTATGCTCAATTAATATTTGACAAAAGAGGCAAGAGCATACCATGGAGTCAAGATAGTCTCTTCAATAAATGGTGCTGGGAAATTTGGTCAGATACATGAAAAAAAAAATGATCACCAACTTACACCATACACAAAACCAAACTCAAAATGGCTAAAGGACTTGAATGTAAGACGGGAAACCATAAAAATGCTACAAGACTCCATAGGCAGCAGAATAGCAGACATATGTTGTAGCAATATCTTTAACAACACAGTTTCTAGGGCAATGGAGACTAAGGAGAAAATAAACAAGTGGGACTACATCCAAACAAAAAGCTTCTTCACAGCAAAAGAAACCAATAAAACAACAAGAAAGCCCAGTGCATGGGAGAACATATTTGCCAATGTTTTCTCCAATAAGGGTTTAATCTCCAACATTTACAGAGAACTCATACAACTTAACAAGAAGAGGATAAACAATCCAATAAAAAAATAAGCAATGAACCTAAATAGACACTTTTTGAAAGAGGACATACAGAAGGCCAAGAGACCTATGAAAACATGCTCAAAGTCACTAATCGTCTGAGAAATGCAAATCAAAACAATGAGTTACCATCTCACACCTGTCAAAATGGTTATCATCAACAAATCAACAAACGACAATTGCTGGTGAAGATGTGGAGAAAAAGAAACCCTTGTGCACTGCTGGTGGGAATGAAGACTGGTGCAGCCACTGTGGAAGACAGTATAGAGTTTCCTCACAGTGTTAAAAATGGAACTCCCATTTGACCCAGTAATCCCACTTCTAGGATTGTATCCCAAGAAACCAGAAACACCAATCAAAAAGGATATATGCATTCCTATGTTCATAGCAGCACAGTTTACAATAGTTAAGATTTGGAAACAGCCTAAGTGCCCATCAGCAGATGAGTGGATTAAAAAACTGTGGTGTATCTACACAATGGAATACTACGCCGCAATAAAAAAGGAGGAACTTTGACCATTTGCAACAGCATAGATGGAACTGGAGAGTATTATGCTAAGCAAAATAAGCCAGTTGGAGAAAGATAAATATCTCGTGATCTCACTCATGTGGGATATAATGGTCAAAATAATTTGATGGAAAAAAAAAATAGATCCAGAGACAAATGGCAGGAGAGGTGGGGGGAGGGGTTAGAGAGCAACCAAAGGACTTCTATGCATGCATATTAGCATAACCAATGGACACAAACATGAGGGCAGTGGGGGCTTGCCTGAGGTGGGAATGGCTGGGAGAGGTCAATTGGGGAAAAAGGAGACATATGTAAAACTTTAGACTGTGTGTGTGTGTGTGTGTGTGTGTGTGTGTGTGTATTTATTTATTTATTTATTTATTTATTTAATTTTAAAGAAAAGAAAACACAGCCCAGCTGGTGTCGTTTGGTGGTTGAGCACTGACCTATAAACCGGGAGGTTGCAGTTCGATTCCCAGTCAGTGCACATGCCTGAGTTGTGGGCTTGATCCCCAGTGTGGGGTGAGCAGGAGGTGGCCAATCAGTGATTCTCTCTCATCATTGTTTCTGTTTCTCCCTCTCCCTTCCTCTCTGAAATCAATAAAAATGTATTAATAAAAAAACACAAGAAAACACAAACATGCTGAGCTCTGGCTGCACTGGAATGTGAGATGAGCTGGGATGGTTTTTCTCCTACCCAGGGGAATGGATGTGTATTTGATTCTCTGTGTTTGTCTAGCTAAGGACTTCCGGCAAGGGACCCACCTTCAAACAAATGGGAGTGGAGGGCACAGGAGTGGAAGACGATACATGATGGAGAAATAAGAATCAGTGGAGGGTAGAAAGAGCCACAGCTCTCCCTCTGTCTTAGTGGGAGACCCCACTGATCCCTAATAGGGGTTGAAGTGTTAAATTAAACCCCGTTCTTACAGTTTTTATTTGGTAAGCCATATACACTGTCAATATTATAAAGCCAAACTTAGCAACAGTTACTAGGGGTTATTTTTCTTCCTCCTCCTTTCAACTAGAGTAATACCTGCGTTTAATTTCCTAGGGCATAAAATTTCATTAACAGTGAGTGTGCCATTTCTGCTTACAAGGGCTTTCTGGGGGAGCAGGAAGGCCCTTCATGCTTGATCACCGCGGAGGAGGCAGTATTCAGCAAGCGCCTCTTAGGAACCGTGATATGTCATTCTGGCAAGCCAATCTATCCTCCAAGGCACCTGTGTTGGGATCTTTTAAGGCTCACATTAGTTTCAGTTTTGAAGATGGTTGTTCTTTCTGATCACGCACTCTTCCTGCCTAAAGCAGTGGGGCGACAGAAGAACTGTGTTTTAAATTCTGAATCCCCACACCAGCGATAGTGCCCTCAGAGGCACTGGTGCCAAATGGAGACGGTTTCTGTGTTCTTTCTCTACTGCATTTTCCTGGTCAGGCTACAAGTAATGGTGGTGGCAGCTGTCCTGTGAGTGTGCTTGTTATTGTGTAATTTCCCCTTTTGAAATGCAGGACTCTGAGCAGAAAAGTATGGGATTCCTCACGTGTACATACTCATGTGTTTGCCCTTTGGATTCTTAAAAATACCTGAGGCTGAAGAGCAGTGTTCTGTTGAAAGTGCACTACAAATTCTCCTGGGCATTTGGAGATCATAGGGCCGAGTGGTTGGTTGCTACTTATTGGATTGGAGAGCCACCATGCATTTTTAAAATTGTTGCCAAAAAGATATAGAGTCTTGAAGTTTATCAGTTCATTTCTTCTTTTTAAAAATAGCATTAATGTTACTAATTTCTAGTAGGGATTGGCAAATTTTCTCTCTAAAGGGCCACATAATAAATATTTAGGGGCTCATGAGCCATATGGTCTGCCACCAACTATTTAACTCTGCTGTGGTGGTGTGAAGCAGCCACAGGCAGTACATAAATAAGTTGGTACAGCTGTAATCCCATAAAACTTCCATTACAAAGTAAGCAGAGGGCAAGATTTGAACCATGGCCACAGTGTGGTGATGGAATTAGCATAATTGCTGAAATAAAAACATTTAAAGCGGGGAAGAAGATTTGAATCAATCAAACAAACAAACAAACGGAGACATTTGCTCTCATGTGGTCAGTGCCTAACCTCGGATTTTGGAGGGGAACTCGGTGGTCTTTGTTCAACACATGGAGCTGAGTTAGATGCCATCTATATCACAGAGAGCTGCATCAGTTTCATGAAGCCATTTGATTCTAACCACATTTACCTATGCAGAGAGACAAATCCTACCCCCTTTCTTATAATCAATGCTAATACTTCTGGACTGTCTTGGTAACCATGGATGTTCCCACATTCTTGGCTTGATGAGATCATGGCACAACCCTGTCTTAGAATAATTTGGAGTCTTCCACAAAAATAATATGAGTGTTAGCTCGACAGCACATTAGGGGTCACCTCATGTGATCATGGCCCCTGGTGTGATCAGTATGAAGCCACTAGTTTCTCCATAATTCCTGAATGTTTCTGAGAAATGGACAGTGGACAGAATCTAGGTGGCAAGTATTGGAGAACGCTCAAACCACTACAAGTACAAGTTGTCACTGTTGATGAGTTGTGAGACCATAGTTTTTAGGAATTGCTTCTGAAGTAGAAATGTATGCCAAATTGAGTTGGTTGATCATTTTCTTTTATGAGGAAACTTCTTCCAGGAAACATGAAAATTTTAGACATTCAAGGTTACATTTGATGTGGGTAGAGGCTTATTAACAATTCAGTGATTTAATGGAATTTTAGATCCTGTGTAATCTTTTTCATTTCATAGTTGGGAAAATCGAGTTTTCCCAGTAATAGTATCATACTCATTTTCCTATTTTGCTGCGTTATCTACATGTTATGCACTCTAAAGTGTTCAATTTGTAACTAGTAAATCAGAAGTGGATACGAAAGTATGTTCTTCTGGTTGTTGTTTTTTTGTTAATCCTCATCTGAGGATATTTTCCCATTGACTTTTATTTATTTATTTATTAATATTTTATTGATTTTTTACAGAGAGGAAGGGAGAGAAATAGAGAGCTAGAAATGTCGATGAGAGAGAAACATCGACCAGCTGCCTCTTGCAAACCCCCTACTGGGGATGTGCCCGCAACCAACGTACATGCCCTTGACCGGAATCGAACCCGGGACCTTTCAGTCCGCAGACCGACGCTCTACCACTGAGCCAAACCGGTTTCGGCCCCATTGACTTTTATTAGGGCGAGTGGAAGAGAGAGGGCAAGACTGGGACAAACAAATCGATTGGTTGCTTCTTGCATGAGCCCTGACCAGGGCTGGGGCTAGGGATGAGCCTGAAACCTACAGGCCTTTGACTGGACCTGAACCTGGGATCCTTTGGTCCACAGGCCATTGCCGGCTAGGGCAGTGGTGGGCAAACTGCGGCTCTCGAGCCACATGCTGCTCTTTGGCCCCTTGAGTGTGGCTCTTCCACAAAATATCACGTGCAGGCGCTCATGTACAGTGCGATTGAAACTTCGTGGCCCATGGGCAGAAGTCGGTTTTCGGCTCTCAAAAGAAATTTCAATTGTTGTACTGTTGATATTGGGCTCTGTTGACTAATGAGTTTGCCGACCTCTGGGCTAGGGCATAAAGGCGCAGCTGCACTATGAGTTTCCATATTTAGTAAATAAAATACAAGATGCCAAGTTAAATTTGGATTTCAGACTTTAACAAATCATTACATACTTAGACTCAAGGATTCCTTGTGTATTTGACATTCAGATTTAACTAGATGTCCTGTATTTTGTTTGACAACCCTACTGTGAGCACACTAGTTGAAAATTGAGAAAGACAAGCCACAGTGGCAACAAGAATATGCTCTTTTTTTTTTACAAATCCTCGCACCCACCTGGGAAGCTTATTAAAAACTGTAATTTCCAACCCCCTGCCAGAGAGTCTGAACCAGTAGAACTGGGATGGGCTTCAGGTTATCAGTATTTCTAAATAGTGCCCTCAGGTGACTGAAAAGCTCTGGTATTCCGTGTGCTCTGGGGTGCTCTCTGGGACAGACGTTCAGGGAGGTAGCTGACACCATTGCCTTCCACTGGCTGACAGTCCGTAAAGGTTTCGCTCCATTGAGTGGGTGGTTGGATACTGCAGAGGTGGCCTTGAGGCTTACTTACCCATTACCCAGCCCCTTTCATTTCCTTCATATCACAGTGTGACATCAGGGCCTGGGTTTAGAGGAAAGGGGGAACAGGCTTGATGAGGTGAACTGATTTGGGGGAGGGGGTGATAGAGAAATGGTTCAATCTAAAATCCTGTGATACTTCCTTTCAAAATGGTTCAATCTAAAATCCTGTGACGCTTCCTTTCAAGAGCCTTGTTCTCATCAAATTCCTCTGTTCTCCCACTTCTTAGTGTTTCCTTCTGAGTGATGGAACTTTAGAGTTAAAAATGACCTTGGAAGACCATCCAGTCCAAAATCCTTGGAATCCATTCAAGCCTGGGTGATTCTGTGGTTTGACCTTGATGCCTGTCTCTGCCATCAGAGGGGGCAACCAGAGTCTGGGATAAGCAGTTGAGAAGCACCAGTTCCCTGACTCGATGGGCCACATGCGCAGTGATGTGGCTCCATGGGGATAGGGGAGCTTTCTTCTTTGATGGCAAAAAGGCTGTACAGCTCTGTGATGTATTAGAGAGTTGGTGTTTAGAGAAAGCAGCACAGCCTCTCAGAGAAAAGACCTATTTCATGAATAGGAAATGTCAGACTATACAGGCAAATGTAAACTTAAACTATAGTTTAACGAGATTGTGAAAGTTTTACTACCAGAGTGATAGCTGGAATGAGGGTTTTAGCTTGAAGCCTTGATTTTTCTCAAAGTGACCAGCCCTTTCGCTGCAGTGTTGTGTAATAGGCTCTACCATAACAAAGAAATAAGAAGTGAACAGTTTCAATCTTATTTTTGTTTAGTAATTTTATAAACGGCAGTGCAGATGGTCTTCTCGGGCCTTCCTGAGACCCAGCAGTGGGCAGGGTTGGCTGGTACTCTTTAGGGAAGGCATGCGGAACAAAGCGGACTGGCATTTGAAGCTGCCCAGGAAGGAGTGTACCAGGAGCGCACCCGTCATTCCACGCAGAGCTAATGGGCCGGGATGGAGCTGAGTGGAAGGAGTGTGTTCCCCTAAACTGGGTTTTGTAAGAAGCTGGAAGGCTGCAAGTAGGCACTTGGATACACCTATTATTTGAAGATAAGTATAATTAATGCAAAAGAATGTCCAAGTGATTTTTTTCTGTTCCCCCTTTTGATGTTTATTTAAAAAAATTTTAATTTTCAATTACAGTTGACATTCAATATTATTTGACATTAGTTTCAGGTGTACAGCATAGTGGTTAGGCATTTATATAATTTACAGAGTGATCCCCCTGATAACGGAGGTACCCACCTGGTACCAGACATAGTTATACTGTTTATTGACTATTCCCTGTGACCGTTTTGTAACTACAAATTTATAGTTTTTAATTTATAGTTTTTAATCCCTTCACCTTTTTTCTCAGCCTCCCAGTCCCTCTCCCCTTGGCAACCATGTTTGTTCTCTGTAACAAATGATTTTCTTACAATCCAGGACTGCTGGCTTCCAATCGCTTGCCTGCCTGCCTGCCTGCCTGCCAGTTTAAACCTGATTTTGGGGATTGGGCCTAAATGGGCAGTCGGACATCCCTCAGCAGTGCCGGCTGAGCTTGCACTGCCAGCAGGGGCAGCAGCAGAGGTGTGATGGGGCATCACTTTCTCCTGATCTCTGGGTTGCTCCTGAGCCTGAGGGCTCTGGGACTATGAGAGGGGGCAAGGTTTGCCTGCACCTCAGGCTGGCCCTGGGCGGCTGGGGGGCTAAGGGGACTGGGGGACTCCGGAGGCAGGTTGAGATTGCTCAGAGACCTAATAGCTATTAAGTATTGGAGAGAGGACTAAAGGTCTAGGCTTTTATAAAGACCTTTAGCATGGAAAATTACAAACATGTACAAAGTAAGCAAGATAGTGTGGTGACCACCACCTTCATGTACCCACCACTCAACCTCATTAATTACCAATATTTTGCCATCTTATCATCCATACTTTACTAGCTCTTAACCCCCACATAATGATGATGATGGTTTTTATCATTTTATTTTTATTTTATTATTATTTTTTAATATATTTTATTGATTTTTTACAGAGAGGAAGGGAGAGAGATAGAGAGCTAGAAACATCGATGAGAGAGGGTCATTGATCAGCTGCCTCCTGCACGCCTCCTATTAGGGATGTGTCCGCAACCAAGGCACATGCCCCTGACCGGGATCGAACCCGGGACCCTTCAGTCCTCAGGCCGACGCTCTATCCACTGAGCCAACCCTGTTTTGGCTATCATGTTATTTTTAAATTCTACATACACTAAAAAGCACAAATCTTACTATAAAGTTTTGACAAGTAGATATACCTATATAACATCGCATTATGATAATTCATTTGCAGAAAATCCCATCATTCATCCTCTCTAGGTAACTTTTGTGATTTTTTTTCACCTGAGATTAGTATTGGACTAGACTAGATTAGTACTCTTTATAGGAGTAGAATCTCTCAGTCTGGCTTCCTTGGTTCAGCATCATGACCATGAAGCTATAGTCTTGTGACCCAAAGTTCAATGCTGTTTGTTGAAACTAGAGCTGTATCACCATTTCATAGTTTCAGAAAGATGATACCCTGAATGATAGCAGGAAAATCCAGGTTCAGGCCTCATCCCATCATTGCTTGAGCTCACGTGGAGAGGTGAGCAGTCTTTCTTTACGTAAGCAGGCTCCATCTCCTCAGTGACAGAGCTGATTCTCTTTGGACAGTTGGTGGTTGGAAGAGGTGCAGCACCATGAAATAATTTTCCTGTAGCTGGCTGAGCATTTGCTTGTTAGAGATGATCCTTACCCTTCAGGTCCTCTACTGATTTCTGCTATATGTTCTTGGAGGCCTCTTGATCAAACTTCATTTGAGGTTGTGCTAATTTTTTAAAGTCAAGTATCGATAATTTTAAGATTCAGAAAGCCATTTGCCCGTCTCGTCATTGTTAATGATATTACTAAATGGTTCAGTTTTGCTAATTAAGTATAAGAGACATGATCAAAATTGTGATTAAATTACTGTACCCAGAGCTTGCATTTAATTTAATTTCAAAGAAATCAGTGAGGACTCAACAGTAGAATTAGATCCAAATGTGTTTTTCTTCTGTAGGGAATTTTCTTTTGAATTCTTAACTCAATAATCTCTATTTTAGGTTAGATAAGGACAACACAGACCCAGAAAAGGGCAGAATTATTCTTTTTTTCTTACATTTTATTGATTATTTTACAGAGAGGAAGGGGGAGGGATAGAGAGTTAGAAACATCAATGAGAAAGAAACATAGATCAGCTGCCTCCTGCATGCCCTCTACTGGGGATGTGCCCATAAGCATGGTACATGCCCTTGAATGGAATCAAACCTGGGACCTTTCAATCCACAGGCCAATGCTCTATTCACTGAGCCAAAATCATAGAAAATAAAACTGTAAAGGGATCTTGAGATATAAGGTGTGTTTTTCTTCAAACTGCTTTCCCCTTTCACAAAAGCTACTTTTGAATGTGTCTGAGTAGAGAAGTGATTCAAGAAGGTGAAGCTTAACTATTAGTCACTGGTCTCAGCAGCAAGCAGTGGCTGGGGGCCTTGCAGAGAAGTGATGTATGTAAAGTGAGCAGTTCAACGGAGAATTTTGTATTTTGCAAATTTCAACTTTAGTTGACACATCTTCAGCTTTTATCTCACTTGGGAGTTGTTTTTGGAAAAGGGCTTTTATATCTAGAGGTGAGAAATTTGACGTGTGAAAAAGACAAAACTGACTACCTATAAGCTTCTTGGTATGGTAGCTCTGGTATTCCTTTTTGGTCAAGCAAGCTCTTTGTCATCATATTGTCACATTTCTACTACTGATGTTAATTTTAATGTTGTTATTATTATTTAATGAGAGGCAGCATGTAAGACACTTTGGAGTTTAGTATATTACGGGGTGGAGGCAAAAGGCCTGGCTTCCATGTCCCTTGGTTAGTCTGGAAGGCATAGGTGTTCACATATATAGTTTATATTTAAGGCCAAAACATACATGTATGCATATTATCATAATTAGAGATGCAGACTCAAATTATTTTACTTCACAAGGAGACCCTGTTTTAAATGCAGTGGTAATTTCTTTTGCTTTGCAAGAACTGTTCCTATACAGAGTTAAAATGTTAGTCCCAGAAGTATGTCCCTTTTCAAATTAAATATCTGTAATAAATGAAGTAAATATCTTAAATATTGCCAATTGTTTGAGTATTAAATTTTCTTTAATGCATATTGCAAAAGGGAACGGTTTTTGATGGAGAAAATGCAAATTTCCCAGCTTTTAAGATTAACATGTTAGTAAAATTCTATTTCATTATTATTTAGAATCTGTCTCCACAGGGAGCATTTTATGATATATAAATGAAGTATCATTGTGTTTGTTTAGCTCAATGTTCATTTGCAAAGCAAAAATGTTAATATTTTGAAATCGACCAGTGAAATACAATATTAGAAGGACAGGCTTTATTTTGAAAATATAAAAAGGAAACAGAAAGTAGTTTAATAGACCCCCTCTCCAGGACGGTGGCTCCACTACATTACAGGCAGAAGAGACTAGCCTTCATTAAGATTAAAAACTTCTGCTCTGTGACAGACAATGCCAAGAGAATGAGAGGACAAGCCACAGACTGAGAAAATATTTGAAAAAGACACACCTGATTAAGAATTGTTATCCAAAATACACAAAGAATTCTTTAAATTCAACAGTAGAAAACAACCCAATTAAAAAAAAAAAAAAATGGGCCAAACACTTTAACAGACACCTCACTAAAGAAGAGGTAGAGATAGCAGGTAAGCCCATGAAAAGAAGCTCACCTCGTGTGGCATCAGGGAAATGCAAAGTAAGACAACAGTGAGCCACCCTGAACTCAGAATGGTTGAGGCCCAGGACACTCCCAGGTGCTGGTGAGGATGTGGAACCACAGGAGCTCTCTCCTTGTGTGTGGGGATGTAAAATGGTGCAGCCACATTGGAAGTTTCTTACTGCACCATCCAGCAGTCATGCTCCTTAGTATTCACACAAAGGAATCAAAATCTTAGGACCACACAAAAACCTATTCCTGTGTGTTTACAGCTGCTTCACTTATAGTTGCTCAGACTTGGAAACAGTTAAAATCTCTGCCACTTTTGGCTTTTGGCGAGTTCTTTTGCTCCTTTTGCTGACCAGAGCTACATGAAGCCAGATTTAGGGGAGAGAAGAAGACGTGACATGTTCAGCTGATGCTCTGGGAGCTCTCCTAGGGGGCCTGCTTTCATGATGGCCCACGAATGGGCTGCTAACAGTTCCGCCTGGTGAATACTCTAACACTTCCGCCTGGTGAATGCCAGTTGCTATGTTCAATATGATCTTTCAGTTATTCTTGAGTTCTGGAAATTATTTAAGCAGGGAAAACGAGAATCCATAGACAAGCAGAAAAGAATAGTAAGTCCCTTGAAATTACTTGATCTGAAGCATCATTTTCTCTTATGAGTGTCCAAACGGTCAAACAGTACCACTTCCTTTAAAGAAGATAGAGCAGTTCACAAATGCTGGTTAGCGAACAGGGACCACATTTCTCCAAGCACCAGATCCAGCCCTGTGGCACCCCCATGTCCTGTGAGTTCCCTGAGGCACGCAGAAACAGCTTTGGCTCAGACAGAGGAGATGGGCCATTTCACAGGCGAATCTTTTCTATCAGAGCCATGGAAAACAGGACCAGTGATAACTAATTTCTAAACTGCGTGACTGAACAGGAGGAAAACAGAAATACATAGCATGCCATATGAACAAAAATGCCATCTCCCAGCCTTACTTGCCTCCATGATGAGACGTTGAGCTCAGTCACCCGGAAAAGAGAGGACCAGCTTGTTCTCCTTTGCCTTTTGTGCCCTCCTGGAATCTCCACCCTGTGCTTCAGCTGGAAGAGCCCCCTTGCAGCCAGGAGGGTCACAGCCCGCAGTAGGATAGGACACTGAGTTGGCAGCTTCCCTCCAGTATTCTTCCCTTTGAGCATCTTTGTGTGAGGAAAAGAACCCTGTGCTAGTTTAAGCCACTAGAAATATGAGGACCCCTTTCAACACAAAATTTCATTGTTTTGTTTTTGTCAATGCATCACAAGCTGTCAAAGCAACGTTTCTTATTTTTCCCTCGGTGACATGCACCTGTCGATTATCTTGTTACTTTCCCAAATTTAACTCTTGGGAAGGGTTAATGAAAGAAAGAATAACATAAGGTACCGCCTGTACTCCTTTGCCAGATATATTATATGTAAGTATACTAGAGAAAAGAACATTGGACAAGAAACCTGAGGCCAAGAGCAGTACTGTGGAATGATAGACTAATAAATAGGAAGTTATCAAGTACTTGCTGTATATAAGACACAGTGCTGGCATTTAAGTACACAGGAAGACTTGGAACAAGCAAATGTTAAAATTTACATTTTAACCTAGGCCAGCTGTAAATTTAAGCAAAATATAAGAATTGAAGAAAAGTACTTATGAGTTGTCTTGGGTGGTTTATGATTCATTGCCAAATGAATAGTGCTGCCAATGGAGTGATTTTCTCCATTAGCATCCAAGCTCCTTAACAATGAAGACCTTGTAAGCAGTATTTGCAATGATTAACATAGCATAGTGTTAGGCATTCATTGGAATGAATGCATGGTTCAAAGCTAGGAAACTAATTGTTTTAAAGTAAATGGTTTTTTGTTTGTTTGTTAAAAAGGTGAAACACAGAGAGGTACACAATTCTTAAATGTAGACTCAGTTAATTTTTTGTATTTCTGTGTTCACGTTCAGATGAAGTCATAGTGCATTTCCAGCACACTGGAAGATTCTCCAGGCCTCCCAGTTTGTACACCCAGCAGTAACCACCATCTGACTGCTGCTGCCGTACTGTAATTCAACCTGTTTTTTAACTTTTGTATAATTATAGTTATACAATGATCTCTCTGTTGAGATTCATCCATGTCGCTATTGCTTTTACATGCATCAGCTGTTAATTCTTTTTCATTTCTGAGTATTGTTCTTTATGGACATTTGTGTTATTTCAAGATTGGGACTATAATGAAGAAAGCTGCTATGAACATTCTAAGCTTTGTCTTTTGATGGTCATAAGCACTCACTGCTCTTGGGCATATATCCAGGAGTAGAGTTAGTAGGTCACCTAGTATTATTATTACCTTTAGCAGATATTATTTGGTTTAGCAGACATTTTTTTCAAAGTGGTTATACCAATTTATTTTCCCACCAGCAATGTATGAGAATTTAAATATGGATCCTAAATTGTTTTATAGGTTTCAGTAAAGTTTATTCAAAATGTTTAAAGACCCATTAAAACCAAGGGAAGGAGGGAGGAGTGTTTTTCAAGTTATTGTAGTATTGCTCATATTTCTGGACTCTGAACCCTCAGCTCCAGACACAGCATAGGCATTCAGGTGGTGTTTGAGTGGATTCTGAAATAGGCCTGTAGTTTAGGAGGGAAGTTGACTATGAGAGCGGAGCATAGTGGCAACTGATTATGGAATTCTGACCTTCACAGATATCAAGGCTCCCAGCTTTATCCCTTGGCAGTGTCATGAAGTCATTAATTTAATTATCCGGAGAATCTGCTCTGTGCTGAGAACTCGTGTCCTACTATAGCTGCCAAATAAAATTGAGGGTGTTAGGCAAGACCCGTAATAACACAGTGGCTGATCCAGAGATGGGTTAGTGCCCAGAACTTCCCTCTGCTCCCTGAGGGGGGCGTGTTTGAAGACTGCACTGTAAGGGAAACTATGATAGGGCCCTGCAGCTGGGATGGGGGTAAGCTTAGGTCAGGTCTACACTCAGTAGGACAGGAAGCAGGCAGTGAATGCTTCCAAAGAAATTGTTCATTTTGGCTCTCTTATCCAGGAAAATCTTTTATTTTCTTTTTGTGGGGAAGAGGATGTACAGGGAGAATCACAAGCATGACTGTGAATAATCTGAATCCAGAAATAAAAGCAGCGTGACTGTTGGGTAAAGCTGCTTTAACAATGATAAAAGCTAACTTTGGGGACCTCCTGCGTACCAGCTATTCTTGTTCAGTTCTTATTATAACTCTTAGTAGCCCCATTTCTCAGATATGGAAACGGAGAGACACAAAGAAAAGGCATAACTCTCCCGAGGTTGGTCACACAGCTAGAGCATGACAGAGAAGGAATTTCCAGACACTGGGCTCTTAGCCACTCACGGTACAACAGCTGCCTATTAGTTTTGTTGCTTTAAAAAAAATTTATTTTTTCAATGACAGTTTACATTTAGTATTATTTTGTATTAGTTTCGGATGTATAGTTTTGGTGCTCTGAAATTTTAAATTTATGGTCTTTGTACGGGCCCAAAAAGTTGACTATTTGACTTGAACATTTCAATAACTTTTGTATGTAATTTCTCCCTGTGACGACAGATTTGTAGTTTGTGTAGTGGTGTTAGACTAACCCATAAATCTCAGTTTTTAAAAAGAAATATTTTAACCTAATATTAATTGGTCTGTATCAGAAAACCTGTGCATTGGCAGCCAAACATTGCAGTAATGTCTGTAAATTTGTATATACTATATGTGTATGTTCAAGGACTAAAGAATAATTTTGAAAACCTGTGAGTTACAAAACCGTTTCATATAATTATCTCCTGGGCACCTTCCTGTATTGTGGTATGTGCTGTACCAAACAATCTCCAAAGCATCTTGAACTAGATTTATTAGCCAAATCCCCTTTTCAGAGAAGAAATTGAGGATTAGATAGGCTGAGTAAACTGTCCAGCATTTCATAGCCAGAAAACCTCCGTGCTGAGATTTAAACTAAGCCTGTTTAATTCTAAGGACCAAGCTCTCTCTATGATACCACAGGCTTCCATTTGTGCAAAGGAAGCACTCAATTTCAAGGAAATTGCCCTTGTGTGATAGCATCTCCTACCCGTTTCCCCCATCCACTTTTTAATCAGTGTATGACATCAAATTAAATTTCCAGGAGAACAATTTTGAATTGTAATGGATGGCATTGTTCACTGTGTCAATGTTTTAAAATTTATTCCGATTTTACTGCCAATACCATCTAAATACCGGAAGCTTTAGTCACAAGAATGCTAATAAGCCTGATTTAGTTGTCAAAATTTCTGGGGGGTGAGGGGGTCTAAATGAGCAAACAAGTAATTCTCTGTGAACCCCAAATAGAAATCTAGCTGAATTGATACAGCAGAGGCCTAAGAAATGGGGCCATTTGGAATAATTTCATTCAAGTAGCATAGGAGGTAAAAGAGACTGACAAAGAGAAATTAGGTCAGTATTCAGTTCATCTTTTTCTAAAAAAAAAAAAAAATACATATTATACCAATCTTTTACTTGCTTCGGGTCTATTTTATCATTTCAAAACACTGTAATTTATGGCAGTGCCACTAACAATATTTACCCAATTTAAGAAGTTATTAACATTATTTTGACCTCCATTTGCATTTGGGAGGTATATTTGCACTTTACAAGAACATAAGTAGTTACTTTAAAAATGAGTAAGTTAAAACATTTAGGGTCTCCTGCTCCCTGCCCCAAGGATTCTTACCAGTAATGCAAGAGACTCCAGCAATGTGATATTGGAGACTGGATGTTCCAGTTGTCATCGATATAAAAGGTAGAGCACTCACCGGAAAATTTCCCGTTAGCAGGGTGCCGAGTTAAGACATCTTTATGAGTGTTCTTTCATCTGGGTTTAGGATCTGGTCATCTATTCTTTCAAGATTTAGGGCTTAAGAAAATTACTTGTGTGGAGGAGTGCATATTAAAACTCATTGATCTAACAGTTTGTCAACCAAGCAGGCAGAGAAATGCGATCTGAGAACATAGGACTATAAACTGTGAGCAGCTGCCCAGTGGTCTGGGGAGAACATGCTGATCAGCACAGCCCTGAGCTTCACCCCTGAGTGAAGTCAGCCTCTCCATTGGGATCTAGTAAACACTTCATTTCGTGCCATCTAAGTAGCCTATTAGGAGAAGCAAACTTCTGAAAGCAATATCAGGATGCAAGGATTTAGGAGGGTTTTTTGTTCCTCTTTCCCTCTCTTGGCTTTTGTGGGCTCTGATATTAACCAGATTCTCTGATTTTCACTTCTTTTGTGTTTTGTTTTGTTTTGTTAAACTTCAATGGAGGATGTTTCTTCCATTGATTTTCAAGAGACTGGAAGGGTGTGGGGAGGAGAGAGGAGAGAGAGAAACATAGATGTGAGAGAGCCACATCAATTACTTGCCTCTGGCAAACGTCAAAATGGAGGAGGGGGTACTTCAACCCAGTACATGCCCTTGACCAGACTCGAACCCAAGACCCTTTGATTTGAGGGTTGATGCTCTAACCACTGAACACCACTGGCCAGGGCTAATTTTTGCATTTTGGTCCTTGGGTATTTAGAGTTAAAGACACAGTAGACGTGGTGATGGAAGTTATCACTCTACACACAGGTCTTGGGAACTCTTATCAAATCCCAGAGGTGAGGAGTGTTTTGAGACTGTAATGGGGGAAACACAGGACCAATTATCTTATGATTTCTCTAACTTGGAAGTGTATTATCAGTTCCCTGAGTGGGAGGGAAGCTTTTAATGCACCGCTGTCAGCAGTTGTTGGCAAATCACCGGATGGTAAATGTAAGCGGTGGTTGCCTTGCCCTAGGAGTAGCATGAAAATTCTCATTTCTCAACTTGCTTTACAAGAAAACAAGTCTTGTTGCATGTCATTTTTACTGAAGCCTTTCTTCAGCTAAGCTTGTCTGGGTGCATGCTCCTGTCCAATAGGTTTCAGTGATCAGTCACAATGAGTTTTAGCACACTTCAGCACACGTCAGTGAAGTGTGAGTCCTGCCAAGTGCAGATCTGCCTGTGGTGCAGCCGGGCTTGCAAAGGAGAGCTGGTATTGATATTGCCTTCAGAGAGAGTCAGGTCTTGGAAAGAAAAGACACACACGTCAAAATCTCTGATCAAAATGGGCTGAGGAAAGTCCACGAGGTGCTGAGCGAAGATCATGGAAGTTAAGCTGGAGAATTACTGCTAGCGGAGCCATTGATAGGAAAGGATTCCATGTCGTCCACATGGGGCCTTAAAGGAAGGGGGATTTCAGCTTTGGAGATTAACAACAAAAGCCACAGGAAACCCACAGAGGAGGCAGAGTGGGTATGTTAAAGAGAATTGCAAGAAGTTCTATTTGGTTGAAGATTTCAAAAAGCCTTGCCTGAAAGATAAAGTTGGGAAGTTAACTGGGGTTAGATTATGGAGGCCCTTTAATACTAGGATAAGAAATTAGAGCTTTATTCTCTTTCCTTCCTTTTAAATATGAATTCAAGTGTTTTAACTTAAGATCTGATTATTAAGTACATATATTAATAAAGACTAAATTGACCCTTTTGGCAGTTGCGAAACAAAGAATACTGTTAAACCACTGCAGTGTTTGTGGTATGGGTCAAAATGGCTGGTTTTTTGGTTGCATAGTCAAAATGACTGTTTTTTGGTTGTAAATTTTCCACAGAGCCATTGCCAAAAATATCGCATAATCCTAACACTCAGATGAAAGTCAACTGCATCTCTACATCATGTACTTCTTAGGTTCCGTGATGTTAGGATCTGTGTTTCACAGCTTCTTTTTTTGACTGGGTGGGTGGTGCTAAATGCCCAATATCCCATTTCCCTGGCAAACAAGTTGGTTTGTTTGAAAGCTGAGTCATTAAGCATCTTTATCTTCCCAGATTTAGCATTTCCCCTCCATATTGGGCACGTGGTAGGCAATGAGGTAGCTCATTGATTTTCTTCCCAGGCATCTCCAGTTTCTTTCTATTCAAAGGAATTTTTTAAAATATACCCTGTGGTGTGCCTTGGAAATATTCTGAGCTGATATTTTTTTAACTATTGGTGGCTAATAGGAGAATTTTATCAGATAGGCTTGAATCACTTTTAAATTGATAAAAACATTAGTGAAAAGTGCCATCTTTGTTCATATTCTCTGGCTAATTAACTTAGTTAACTAAAGCTTGAGATTTAAATCTCAGGGTCTGATGGTTTCGCTTTGTGATTATCTCTTGGAACCTCTAATCCTGGCTATTGATTTCAATAAATAATTATAATAGCAAGTACTTACATAGTTTTAAGTATTGTAAATAGAAACTCATGTAGTCCTCAGAATAATCCTAAAAGGTAGTACTGTTACTCTCTCCATCTTTACAGATCATGAAGCGGGTACTGAGAAGCTCTGTAACTTGTCCAGAGTCCCATTACTGGTACTTGGCTGAGCCAGGATTCAAACCTAGGTATTTAGGCTCCAGGGTCTTTACTTTTGACTTCATGAAAAATTCAGGGACAGCAATAAGGATGTCCCTAGACTTAAGTAAACACTATCTGTGTCTAAATATTTAAGGCTATTTATTTTGTACAGTGTGAAGTTTTGAATCTAAGAAATTCCAGGCCAGTGTTATGATATGCAGACACCAGAAATCTATTTAGTATCTTTTGTTGTCCACACATAGCTGTACACTTGGGTATGGCTTCCCAGAGGTGACATGTGAGACCTGACCCAGGATTTAAAGAACTCTCCAGGCAGAAAAGAGCATTCCAGCTAGAAGGAGCAGCACAAACAAAGGCTCAGAGAGATGAAATAGCATCCAGTGTACTCGTTTGGAGGAAAATACCATGTTCATTGTATCTGAAATGGTGGAAGTCAAGAGGGATTGAGATGCAATTCAAGAGTGCAGGTTGTACCCTGCTGCGCAGTTTTAAGATTGTCCTCTCAGTGTTCCTTCACCAAATCTTAAGGACATACACAGTTGTTGTTGTTTTTTTAATATATATACTATTGATTTTTTTACAGAGAGAAAGGAAGAGAGATAGAGAGTTAGAAACATTGATGAGAGAGAAACATTGATCAGCTGCCTCCTGCACACCCCCTACTGGGGATGTGCCCCCATCCAAGGTACGTGCCCTTGACTGGAATTGAACCTGGGACCTTTCAGTCCGCTCTATCCACTGAGCCAAACCAGTTTTGGCCATACACAGTTTTTTGTATAAACGTTCAGAGGGTTCCTGGGGCTCTGAAGCTCACCAACAGGCCCATAGTCCCCTTTCCTCCAGGTAGTAGAGAATAATTGAGAATAGAGAATAACACAATGAAATATGTTTTAAGAAAAATGATTCTGATGATAAGGAAAGATGGCTTGGACAAGAGAACAATCGGAAGCAGATAAATCGGGGGCCTATTATCAGTAATCTAAGCCAGAGGTAGCTGAGATGCAAAAAGTAAGCCATATCTAAGAAATATATTTGGGAGAAATAAGTGAGAGGACTTGGGGTGAGTTGAATGGGATGGTTAAAAATGGAATGCGTAAAGGTAATAGTAGTTTCTAGCTTGGTTTAAGGATAGATAGGGTGTGATGAACTCAAACAGGAGACAAGGAGAGGAAAGAGGCAAGGGTGAAAGGTAATGGGCTTGATTTGTAGACTGACTGAGTTTCAGATGTCCGTGCTATCTTCTAATAGAAATGGCCAGTAAACAAAAATATAGTCTGAAAAAGAAGTCAGAATTGGAGAGGGAGATTTAGCAGTCTCTGGCAAATGGTAGGCTGAAACATTGAGAATGAGACAGGGCCACTGTGGAGAAACCTAGAAGGAGAAAAGCTTAAAAGGACAAAGGAAAAGTATTCAATAAAGCTGGCTGGGAGGAAAGACTCAGGGGAACAGCAATAACATGGCACATTTGAGTGCTTCCTGTGTGCTGGGACCGTTCTGCACATTTTACATATATTAACTTGCTTAATCGTCAGGCACCTCATGAAAAAGCTGCATTTTACTCATGCAGAACCCAAGGCACAGAGAGGTAAAGTACAAGGCCACAGAGACAATGAATCGCTTTCAGTGGTAACTTAATGGTAGCATTGTTAAGCTGATGTCACTAAGTAAAGATAGTTTTTGTCATTACTCTTTTATAGATTTAAGTATAGATTGGTCAGCTTTGATGATAATAGTACTTACTTCTCCCCTGCTCTATCAAGCATATAGGTGTGATCATCAGAATTCATGAAGAAAGTATGATCTTAGACTTCCACAAATTCCCTGGCTTTCTCTCACATGAATTTTTTGTCCAAATGCCTGCATTTCTTAAGTATATTTTTATTTAATAAGTTAAGCTTTCCTCAGTAATTTCCTTCCCCCAATTATTGAGCCTTTGGGGCTAAATAGATTTCTGGTGTCTGTAAAACCACTTCCTGAAATGGTTTTCTGAGTCACATTTCCATGTTTCCATTGAGAATATATGTTGGATTCTCATGGCAGTGATGTAAGACATCACAACCTCCACATTCTCTTTTTAATTTACCCCAAACTTCTCTTGTCTCCTTGAATTCGTCACTTCCTTCAAACTTCTTCATTTGGTTTCCCCTTATATCAGTCCACTAGCAATAGAGATTTCCATTGTCCCCCATTTTCTCAAAGTAATCCCCCCCCCCCCCCCCCACACACACACACTTCATCAGAGTTATGCACATTAAGGACTGAAGAGCAATTAACCACACCAAGTTGCCACAGCTGGGCTATCTGCTAGGACAGAGGTCAGCAAAGGAAAGTCCAAGGGCCAATTGAGGCCACCACTCTTTGGTAAATAAAGTTTTATTGGAGCACAGCCATACTCATTCATTTACTTATTGACTATGGCTACTTTCCTGCACAGTAGCAGAACTGAGCAGTTGCATCATTTGGTAGACTGCATGGCCCACAAAAACTAAAATATTTATTCAACTAGACCTTCACAGGAAAAGCTTGCTGACTCTTGCTTTATGGCATACTACTTAGAGAAGATTAAGATATGTGCTAGGCGTGTTTCTAGTGCTCTATCTAGAGCTAATGGTGTTTTTCTTTTAATACAATTTTTTTCAACTGAATAATAAACCAAGTGGTTTCTGTAATATTTTTTTCTTTGGCTATATAAGACAAAATTGTCAAGGGAATAATAAAATTGTAGACTCTTTTAAGAAATCTATAATCAGAATTCTGTATAATCAGTCATCTGAATTTTTGTCAGTATTAACAAAATTGTTTAATTTGGAAAAAAATTTTCTTTGGATTCTTAATAGGTATCATGTCCTTTTTTTTTGTGTTCAGCTTTTGGGATTTAGATAAATAAAATATTTTCTCTACCCTTAGAGAAAAACAGGACAAATTGAACCAAGTCAAATATAAGCAAAACAAAAAAATCAGGGAAAAATGCCTGGATCATAGAAATAGAGTAAAAAACTATTATTTCGTATTGAGTAAATTATTTTCATTTGTTAGTATGTTGACCATATTTTATATTACTTCAGTCAGGTTTCTGAGTAACAGATGTGCTTTATTTCCCATTATTTTGGTAAGATAAGAAATATTTGAGACCAGAGAGGCTCACAGTCTGCCCTGTCAAATGGAAGATCCTCAGTTGCCCCTCATGGGTGCCCCCTCTCCTAGGTACCTGCTCTGCCCTCCGTTTTGAGCTGCTTCTATCTGAGGTCCTCTCTTGCCTCTGGGTTCTTTTCCTTCCAATTTGTTCTCCTAGATCTGCCTTCCTGAAACACAACCACATGACTTTACAGCCCAGCCAATGAAATCTGGTCTCTCACCAGCATGTAAGGTCTTCCATATTTTTCCAAACCTCATCTCTGCCTTTCTTTCCCCCTCTCTCTCTCTCTTTTTTTTTTTTTTTTGTACCCTAGACTCTGGATACTGTCACTGCCGTCTACACCAAGCATGTTGAACTTGTGGCCGCATGCCTCGTTTATTTAACTTTCCTATCGCTTGATTTTCATATATTTTTCCTCACTGTTTGAAATCTCCTCCATCCATTTCTGCTTTCCTAGTATTTGCTTGAATCTACTCAGATCTCAAAGGCCTACTCTTTTCAGCAACTTTCTCTGAACTGCTTCCTACCCAATTCACAGATTTTAAGCTAGAATTAATATTTTCATGTCATGAACATCCATAGCATGTTTTCTGCTTTTGTAGCTTAAAATGGTTATTTGTGTATTTATATTATTATCTGTGGCTAAATTCTAAATGTAACAATCAACAAAAACAAAAGGAAGACCTTTGTTTTCGTTGATTGTTACATCTCTATGACTTTCTTAGTGTTTGGTTTTAATGTTTGTATATAACAGCTGACTTATTGTGGAGTAGACAAATCAATCAATACTTAATGGCAGATATGAAAACTCTATGTTATTTTACCTAGTGAATTTTAACTTGTTTGATGTATGGTAGCACTAAGAGATTAGATAAATTTCCAAGTTAAAAGTCTGCTCTTCAACCAAAACCGGTTCGGCTCGGTGGATAGAGTGTTGGTCTGCGGACTGAAAGGTCCTGGGTTCGATTCCGATCAAGGGCATGTACATTGGTTGTGGGCACATCCCCATCAGGGGGTGTGCAGGAGGTAGCTGGTCAATGTTTCTCACTCATTGATGTTTCTAGCTCTCTATCTCTCTTCCTTCCTCTCTGTGGAAAATCAATAAAATGTATTAAAAAAAGAAAATCTGCTCTCCAATTGAGAGCAAGGCACAGCAGTTGACAAGAAAGGCACAGTAGTTGCCAGGTGAAAGTGCCTGCAGTTTGTGTTTTTCATCTTCAGGAAGTTACCCCAGCATAACCTGTTTCCATAAACTTGTTGGAAACACAAAAACTATAGCACGAAAACTATTCTCCAACAATTTAGACCCTGTAGACACACCCAGAGTACTTGGCAATATCACAGGTAGAAAGAGAAAAAGCAATTATTTGTTTAAGCATTGCTGCCCGTGAAAAAGAGCAAAATAATCATCTTTTCACCAAGGTATTTAGTGGATATATAGGCAAAGTAAACAAGATGATGAAGAAGGGTCTTATAGCATGTCTTATAGCATGTGTTATAGTTTTCTGGGAAAGCAATTTAGGATGTTTTACCCTAAATTAAGACCAATCCTTTGTGGAAATAAAGTAAGCATTGAATCCAAGTCATGGGCCACATAACGAATAGAAAAGAGCCAAAAGTGTCTGGTCTCTTGTTTGTATTGGGAAATGGACTTTGCTTATGTACACTGCCAACTTTGTTACACTAGTCTCTGGTTATCCTGGTTGTCTTTACTGACTTCACCATTTTAAGAATCTTCCTTTAGTATTTTACAGAATGGTGAAGTTTGTTTTACCCGGTTTTTCTTTTATACTCTATGCATTAACTTAGTAGCTGCACAGGACACATACAGCATGTGTTCAGAGGGGCTTGAATAAGAAATGAGTGGAATGTGTGGGGAGATGCTGGACAAGAATCTGGTGCAGAATGGGCAAAATTCAGGCTGTGGGAGGATGAGTCACAGGACTTACAGGAAAAAGTCTGTTGCAAAGATAATGGATCATTGCTTCCTGAATGAGCCATTCAGAAGGAGCCCTTCCTTGCCAGATCTCTAAACTCCCCAATGAGATTTTGCAGATATTCCTATCAAAGTACTTGCTGGCATAGAAGACTTTGTTCAAGTCAACCTTTCCAACTTTCAGTCTATTGATAGCTAAGAAGGAGGATGCCGGGGGCCTTTTTGATCTGTAAAAGATATTGTTAAATTAGAACATGATTCTTTTTATGTATGTTGATAAAAGCCAGGTATAATTTTTGTTTAAATATCAGTGTTGGCTGTAGTTTTAAAAGAAAACAACCTCTCCCCTTCTCTGGGTTTAGTTCTTAGTGAGACCTTTAAGAGTTTATCTTCAGTGCGTGTTGTCACAACGTGTAATCAAACTTGAACTTTATAAGCTTAGTACCTTTGGACTTCTGCCCACACGCAGTTTATGTGCACGGTAAAGCAAGACCCTGTACAGTTTCTTAGTTGAAATAAAGGTTAGTTTGCCACTTGGTAAATGTCCTGGTTTTTAAATAAAACAATATATTAGTCACTTGGAAATTGGGAATTTGAATGTGATGATATAAATCTTTCTGCTCTATTCAAGTGGTACAAGCTGAATGAGAACAAATACTAATATTTCTGCCTTCAGTAGCTATCAGGGATGATTGATTATATCTGAACCATATATTGATGGGGTGGTAATTTTTTATACAGAGTAGTCAGCCTCCCTGAAGGCTATGGAAGGCACTCCACTTTATCATGGTTGTCTTTTTGAAAGTTGCACAGAAGGTCCATATGAATGTTAATTATAGTCTCGGAACAAGCCAAAGCACTTCCTTATTCCTTGGCATTGCATACACACTGTGTGAAAATACACACTTCTGGCAAAAATGGATAATAATAGATCCATTTCTTGCTAAGTGGGCATAAATAAAAGCCTTGTAAATTTCACATTTTAACTCTCACACTTACCCTGTGCAGGGAAGTAAGGTCTGCCTCCCAGAGTCCACACAGTCTGGTAGGGGAGACGAGAAGTGTAAGCAACGCATACGACCAGGACCACCTTGCATCAATAGAATTGACCAAAGTACCAGATGCCATGAGAAGATGCCCCTATGGAGCTGGGAAGATCAAGGGAGGAGCTGAGAGTTGTGGAGTTGAGCTGGATTTTGAGGGGTCTGTAGGCAAAGACTACAAGGAGAGGATGACTGAAGTGGGGAACTGCTTCCTGGGCCAATGTCTGGCTTACTGAGGCTGGAGATGGGACACACAGAGTGTGTGATGGGGAAGAAGGGGAATTCCTTAGGTATGGCTAGCCGTACTGGTACTCACCTTGCCCTTCCCCCTCTGCTCTGCTGCTGGACTGGGGGAAACAGAGGTGGAAAGGTAGGTAGCCTTGATCTTACCCCATGGTTTTCTATTCTCTTTACCTTCTCACTTGTCAATGTACAATGGTAAGAAGTTATGGAGAATAAGATTAGGATAGGGGAATGGGGTGGAGGTAGGATAAACAAAATGCAGCTTAGCACAGGGGAGCTGTTTACATAATTTTTCTTTTCTTTTATTGTTTAATATTCTCTCCTTTTCCAAAACTTGGCAGAATACATTATAGGAAAGAGCAAGGAAAAAAGTGGATAGGGGAGTTTCAGTAGTTGACCACTCATGTTTGTTCTGTCTGTAATTATACGGGATTAAAGAGCATAGATTGAGTAGTGTTTGCAGAAAATAAACAGATCTAATGCTGAGCATACAAAAATAATCTTGATGGACCCTAACCTTAGTTCTTCTATGTCATCATCATAGCCACCAGTTAAATTTTATTTAGGGCCTACAAGACACATGGACTTGTCTTACAACATAGTAGAGATAAAAAAAGAAAAAAAATTTTTAAGAGGTGGAGGGGGTTTAGAACAAACATTTTCTTTCTTTTTTTGGCAGAAAAATGGTGCTTAAAGGAACATTCCCAGCATAGGGTGTTGGGTAGACATAAATCTTTTGCACTTTTATTGAGTCATAATCTTTCAGGATATATGTGTGTATAGTTACTTTTTCCTTCTCCATAAGTAAAAAGAGGAAAAGTCAGACGGTGAAAGAGCAGGCTTGAAAAATAATCAGGCCCAGGTTGTAATTTTGAAAGCTGCCTTGTGAAGAAATACACCTGCTGGAGAGGCTCGAGGAAAAAACTGCCGTCACATTTCAGGACCCGGGAGTAACTGAGCTAGCTTCCATCTGCATTGCTTGTCAGGTTTTTCTCCTTTTCCTTTAAAAAACAAAAACAAAAAACCTTTATTGTTGAAAGTATTACATATGTGTCCTTGTCCCCCCATTGTCCCCTCCTACCCACCCCAGCCACCACCCCAGGCCTTCATCTCCCTATTGTCTGTGTCCATGGGTCATGCATATAAGGACTTTGGTTGATCTCTTCCCACCCTTCTTTTTACCTTGAAGTGAACATATTTGATCTTCGCGTAAAAAATATTGTTCCCTTGCCTTTTGAGAAACTGTGTGAAGTGGAAAGCTGTTCTTTGGTAGTATAATTAGCTTTCTGCGACAGGACTGTTCTAGGAGTCTGGTGACAGTTCTACTCTGTTAGGACTCATTAGAGGCTATTAGTGAGTCTTTATCAAGGCCCTGGTATTGAACACAGTTGTGATGTGCGATGAAACCACGTCATACTTCTTGTTTTTAAAAACAGGTTCATATTGAATTGGAGGGTTAAGTATATTTCTGGAAGAGATTCTTGGCCCCTCTTAGAATGTATTGGCATATAAATTGAGCATTTTTTTACTCCAAACTCTGAGTCAGATGTGAATGATGTATGCTGCTTATTGCTGAGGCATGCAATGGGTATGTCTTTGAAATCACATAAGATTGAGCAAAGGAGGCAACAAGCTGAGATGCCCTCCCTCATGGACTTCCTCCTCGGGACATAAATTGGAAGGCAGTTTCTGACTGGCCATGGGCAGTCCCCCTGAGAGATTCGGGAAAGTTCTGTGGAGATGCACTACATGACTGTTTTCTTTTCTTTTTAGCTTCTGCCCCTCTCTGCAATACAACAAGAGAAGGAAATGAAGGAGCCACTCCTGTAATTTTACCAGATAAGCCCAGCAGGGTCAATAGAGTTCCCAGGAAAAGGCTGCAGGCATCTGAGGATAAGCCACTTCGAGCAGCTTTGACCTGAAAGCCAACCTAGAAGACGGATCCCACTTACAAGGTGAGTTAGGAGGGCGCCAGCGTAAAATCAAAAGCAAGGCTTAGACTAGGCATTGTTTACTAACAGCAAGAGATTGGCAAAACATTACCTAATCACAGGTATATAAAAACTAAAAAACATAGTAATCCTGGCTATGCTTAGCCATCTTATTAAAAAAAAAAATCTGCTGTAATTTTTTTAAGGATAGGAAGTAGAAAAACACACCAAAGGGCCCTGACTGGTTTGGCTCAGTGGATAGAGCATTGGCCTGTGGACTGAAGGGTCCCAGGTTCGATTCCGGTCAAGGGCAAGGGATGATGCAAGCACATCCCCAGTAGGGGGTGTGTAGGAGGCAGCTGATCAATTTCTCTCTCTCATTGATGTTTCTAACTCTATCCCTCTCTCTTCCACTCTGTAAAAAACGCAATAAAAACAGTTTGGGGAAAAGGGGAGAGGGGGATGTGGAAAGAGACTGAACATAAACTGTGCACCTATGGATGAGGACAATGGGGAGTGGGGAAAGGGCAGAGGGTGGGGTGGGAACCTGGTGGAGGAGAGCAATCGTGGGGTGGGGGGGAAGGAACATTTGTAATAATATGAACAATAAAAATTTATTTAAAAACAAAACAAAAAACAAACAAACAAACAAACAAAACACACACCATAGGATAGGTTAACCTTTTTCTACCTGCATGTGGAAGGAAGACACTCTCCTCCCCTTCTTGAGTAATGAACCTGCACACCTGAGAGTGCTTTAGTTATATACACAGAAGCACACAAGCCCACATCATGCAGATACTCATTCCTTTTTTTTTTTTAAATGCATCTGTTTTTATAATCTTCCACAGTGAACAGGTAGACAGTTGCTTGTTTTCTTTTTGCCCATGAGGCTGAAATAACTAATTTGGTAACAGCAATACTTGCTATGGGTACTCTAGGCTCCTCTGATATCTGCAGTTCCTATTTTCAGAGCCACATCGCATATGCTATTTAACATCTTAGGCTCAGTGACTTCAGAATCTACACTTTGGATGCATCCCTCCCAGTTACACAAAGCTTTCCAGGAGCGTGTGTCACCACAGCTCTTGAGGAGCTTTTGGAAGCTGTGTATTCTCTACTCCAAACTATTATTTTTCTGGGATACAGGGCTGATGGTAGTGGTGGAGACAGTTCACACGTCTGTAATTTGGGAAATGCTCCCCAGGTATCCCCCCACTCCCACCCTCCCCTTGCAAGAGCTGTTCCCTCGTGGTAGGGCAGAAACCGAGGCTCAATGATTAAGTGTAATTATTATTATGTGAGAAGCTTTCTGTTTACTACAGCATTATTTAAAATTACATTTAGAGCAGAGCTTGCAAATTAGTGGCCCATAGGGTACATTTTAGACTATAATTTTTTTTTAAACCTGTAAACATTTTCTTTTTGAAAATTGAATTAGTTGCCAACATTGCTGAACTCTATGGAAACTTCACATAGAGTCAGTACCTGGCTTCTTTTGGAAAATTAAACATCTGGTCACAATTGGAGTTTGCATTCCTTAAGTATCTAACCCAATCAGCCTTACAGATTTATGTTACTGCCCTGGCATCTGTAGGCTTTTGTGGTCAGGATTCCTGCTTTCCGGTGGAGAGGACAAAGGGAGAGAAAAGCAGGTTGATATTGAATTGGAGGGTTAAGTATATTTCTGGAAGAGATTTTTGGCCCCTCTTAGAATGAATTGGCATATAAGTTGGGCACCCAGAAAATGTCCCTATCTGTAATATTGTCAACAACAAAATGATTCCTGCTTTAAGCATCAATTTCTTCTCTCTTAAAGTGAAGTCACTTCACACATAATGCTGTTGGTCTTTATTCTCTTTTGGTATTTTATTATTTTATGTGAAATGGATATACTTTGAGATTGCTGGTTTTCTGAAGTTAAGCTGACACCTGCCAGATTTGCCCATGAAGAAGGCGGACTATTCCAAAATCAGATGGCCCATTGTTCTTAGTTGGGAAATCTGATTTGATGGTAACAGAGTATGAATCATTCTTTCCAGACCTTGAGGTTGTCATCTCAGAGTCTGAAATGTCATGACTAACGCTTCCATTGCCTGACGTGATTATTTTAGTCCTAGCAAGGTGAGGAAGATTCATTGAGTTGGCTTCTTTGTGAATTACACTTGCAGGGATTTTGAGTCAATTTCCTATTCCTTTACTCATTCTGGACTCATTCTGGCAATACACTGTGCCATTTACATATGCAGGCTTTTGACATTGAGAAGTCTCTCCATCAGAATCAGATGTATCTTCTCCTTCCCGTTTTGATCACTGTATATTATTTGGAACTGAACTACTTACAGTAATGTTCCTGTAAATTTGGTACTGGATCAAACTTTGTAACCAAGAGCATTAGTCATGACAGCATTTCAAATTATGAGGGGGTCCTTATGAGGCAAAGCATTTCTCTGTCTGCATTAGCTAAACTCAAACATTTACTATTTGATCATTGTTCACAGATGGGGAAAACAGACTCCATCTCAGAACAGCAGTTCTTATACCAACAACCCATTTAACTTCAAACAGGTCGTGGCTGTTACTTAAGCGGGTTTCAGGCCCCAGGATATCCATTTTTAATGTCGAAGCGAACAAGAAAACAGGCCGGCTGGGCTGGATGATTATTTCAGTTGACTGTCCTTCTGGCTGCATTCCTTTGCCCTATCTCATGGAATCTCTTAGGTCAGTAGTGTCTAGGATCCCTTGATACTTGACCACAAGCAAAGATGAAATGTACGTGAGTCCTTTGACTATCAGGTTTAAGTTCATGGAAATAAAGTAACTGGAAATTTGTTTCCACACATTTGCTGGGTGGTGACTTGACTGTTTGAGAAACTAAAAATCCTCTTTTAAAAGGAAAAAGCAGGTGATTGGTATCTCGTTTCTTTGACAAATGGCATTTATTTTTATTATTATTTCGTCGTGGGAATTAGTTTGTTGCACGTATACTCAGAGATGCTTTCAGAAAGCCTCTTTATCTTTTTTCCTCGGAGTGCCTGTTATCAGCTTCGCATTCCACTTCACTTAACTTCCTGAGAAAGGTTAGACAGGATGGCAAAAATGGAACCAAAGTCAGGAGTGCTTGGGAGCCTGTTGACACATAAGACAGATAGAAATGTGGTGAGAAAGGAAAATTCAGAAAATCATCTCACTAGTCTGCAAGTATAACATGGTTCCACAAAAACTGAAGAGGAGAAAGAATATGGAACCCCAGCATGGCAAGGCGGCAGATCGTGAAACATCTCCCCCAGGTGGTGGAGAAGGAGAGAATATCCAAGGAGAACTAGCAGTGCAGAAGCCATTTTACCTGTCCCTGCCTTCCTCTCTGGCCGCCCCTCCTGCTCTGTCTCTCAGGTGTCTCTCTTCTGTGTAAGAGACACCCAGTTCTCACAGCTGAAGGGCCAAAGCTGGCTCTTCTCTCCAGGAAAGAAGAGTGAGGAGGCTTTGAAGTTTCCTTCTCGCCCAGTTGAAAAGAATGGGAATAAGGGACCAGGAAAACGTGTCCAGAGGTAAAGACTGTGCACTGGATTGTCTTTCTCAATCTGGTGAGTAGGATTTTAGAAAAATTAGTCACCTAAACCTCAGAAAATTTAGACTACACTTGAAAAATAAATTTAGACTAGCTCTGAAAAATAAGTACATATCCAGTAAAAGTAGAAATGAAGAAGTAATTAAGTGGAAAAAGGAGAATATTGTTAATATCAAAGATTTCATATATAAGTAGTAGGGAAAAGGGAAATATATTTTTCTTTTTTCGCTTACAAACACTTTTATTTTTATACTAGAGGCCTGGGTGCACGAAATTCATGCACGGGGGAGGGGATCCCAGCCTGTACCCTCTCCAATCTGGGACCCCTTGGGGGATGTCCAACTGCCGGTTTCGGCCAGATCCCAATCTGGGACTGCTGGCTCCTGTGGTGGGATTGGGGCTAAACTGGCAGTCAGATATCCCCCAAGGGGTCCCGGATTGCAAGAGGGTGCAGGCTGGGCTGAGGGACCACCCCTGTGCATGAATTTTGTGCACTTTCTAGTTCCTATATAATCAGTACCCAGATCAAGATACAGAATATTCCAAAGCATCCTTGTCCCCTTAATTTCTTTGACCTGCTTCTTGGTACAACAGGCTGTCCCAAGCTCCTCTTGCTCATTTAATGTGAAGTCTAAGATCATCCATTCCAGGAGCTCTGATTTCCTTTAGTAGAAAATGGAATTTAGATACTACAATATGGGCATTAGTGGTGCACAGTCGTATTGGTTGTTTTTCAAGGGATATGGTAGTAAATATATATAATTTTAATTAAGGAGTTTATATTGTTTTCTCCAAGTTAACTTTATGGAGGGTTAATATTGGATTTGATATTTGTATCTCTTCTCTTATACACTGAAAATCTTGGTTTAAAATAACATTACAGAACTTATTTGCTTTATCTTTTAAGTACATCAAATGGTTTCAAATGAAGAGCTTAGCATTAATCATACTTATGGTTTTATTTTTATGTAGAGAAGAAATATAATTTTGTATTCTTCTTATTATTATTATTATCAGTTTTTCAAAATTTATGCATATGGTCAGAAGATGAATTTTTCCCTCAGTCCTTTTTTTTTATTAATGTGGATATGTTTATTGGCAGTGAGATTCAGTCCATTAAGTCTTTAGTTCACTAGATAATTTGAGTTATTGGCAACTCATTACAGCACAAGCAGGAGATGTTCCAGAAGTGACAGTAGGATTATTGTGCTCTTTAGATGGTGGATCAATATGTGCTGAATTGAATGCATGTATTAGTGTTTACTCCTCATCACAGTGCAGACCCAGACACAGCAGAAAGGTAGACACTCTGAATGAAGCAGAGTGTCCCAGCACTTTTGTTTTCTTGCTTTCTCTTATTTGACAAATGGATATTTTAGGATTGCTTATTTTGTAATGATTGCCCCCCACATACCCCACCAATCCTCACCTGAGGATATGTTTTTATTGATTTTATACTATATGGGGGAGAGAGAAACACTGGTATGAAAAAGAAAGCTTGAGATTTGGGGAAAAGAAGCTTTTTCATCCCAATTCAATATCAGGTGACATTTTAAACTGTCCTTTGAATTTCTTAAACTTCCACTTAATTGTCTTTTGACAGGCGTGGACTCACTTATGACCCAGGTGTCTTTTTATGGCTGGTTTTCAGTCCAATTTCTGTTGCTGCTATCCCTTTTTCTCACCGCTCTTGGGGAGTTATTACTAAAAAAAAAAAAAAAAAAAAAAAAAGTCCCTTTTCTGTTGTTTTTAGTGTTTCAGAGTGAAATAGTTCCTGTATTCTCTCTTCAGACTTTATCCCATTTTGTGTGTCTTTTAAAGTAGGGTTTTCTTTCTTGATTTCCACAAAATCCCATGAGGTAAGTTGGGCACAGAAGTATCTTCCCTGCGTTGAGAAAGTGAAGACCTGAGACACCAAATCACGTGATCCGCTGAAAAAGTAGGCTGGAGCTCCAGCTTTCTGACACTCATTTCTTTGTTAATTATAATGTACCATGAATATGACACTCTTTCTGGACCTCAAATATGGTTTGTTAAGCCACCAGGACTCCTATTCCTCCACTTTGTATCATATCTCAAATATATTTGAGAGAAAAATAATCTTAATAATTGTGTTATTTGATGATGCTCCTATATTTATGTATAGGCTATATTTCTAATAAGGCTAGGCCACACAATCCATTTAAAGACATAATTTACCCTAGCGGGTTTGGCTCAGTGGATAGAGTGTCAGCCTGCAGACTGAAGGGTCCCCAGTTTGATTCTGGTCAAAGGTACATGCCCAGTTGTAGGCTGATCAATAATTCTCTCTCATCATTGATGCTTCTCTCCCTCCCTCCCTCGCTTCCTTTCTCTCTCCCTCCCTCCCTTCTTTCCTCTCTGAAATCAATAACAATATATATATTTTTTAAAAACCACAGGTTATATGTAGTGGTGTACTGGTAAATGTTTAAAAATAAAGTGCTAATTTGCATGGCTAATTTCAAGTTCCCCAGGGGACGTCTCTGAAGGCTGAGCTAGGGAGAGTTGCGCATGGTGGTCTCCCGAGCACTCACCGTGAGGGTGTGTGCAGATGACCACACCTCAATCAAATGCTGAAGAACCTGGGGCCTGGCAGTAGATCCTCCATTACTGTCAGCTGTTCCTTCCTCCTGTGACAATGAATGAGCATAACTGAAACCAATACTTATTGTGGATGCCCAAAGCAAGTAGAATGATGGGCACCCTGATATGTAAAGGTCTGCATAAACATTGCCATTCTGGAGGGATGGGATTTTTAAAAAATTCTGCTTAAGGTTCTTGACCACGAAATATCTGTGATTAGGCAGATAATGGCCAGTAAATTAGGTAGGTGGCAGGTGCAGTAATTCTGTGCAACCAGGCTAGCCCATTAGCGGTGTTTTGAAAGAATTACGCTGCCGCCTGCTGCCTCTATTCCTAATCCTAATGTACAACTTGGCACCAGGAGGACAGAACCTAATAATGGCCCAGGCCTCTAGAGTACCATTAGCAGCCTGGGGATGGTGGTGTGTGTCTTTATTTGAGGTAAACTAAGAGGTTTTCTTTTGGGAATGTTGAACTTTGTACAGTCTTTCTCTTCAGCTGGCTGCTGAACAGATAGGGAACTCCGGTCTGCAAATCATTTGGATTACTTTGGGTTATCTTTGAGAAAAATATAGTAACACCAAAGAACTGACATGAGGGTGGTTACCTACAGGCAGCTTGTTAGCACTATCCACTATGTTCTTGATGGATATGATGGAGAACTCAAGCCTTAACTAAAACAATAAGCCCAGTAAACAATATGAGTGGTTTTTGTGGCCCATGATATTAGACTACAGTAATGAAAGTGATAGAGTCCCCACAAAAATAATTATACAGAATCAATACAAACAAGCATAGAATAATGCTGTTCAATAATATATGTATGCATAAGTATAGAAGTATCCATATTAAAGTGACAATTCTGTCTAGTAGACTAGGAAAGATTTCATAAGGAAGATGAAACCCAAGCACAAAGTAGCATAATATTAATGCCTGCATGTTATAAAAATCATCATAGCTGATAATACAGGAACTTTCTTATTGTAGTAAAATATACATACAACTTACCATTTTTAAAAACATTTATTCATTAATAGAGAAAGGAAGGAAGAGAGAGGGAAACGTTGATTTGTAGTTCCACTTATTTATGCATTCACTGGAGGCCCAGTGCACAACATTCATGCACTGGGGGAGTGGGGGTTGCCCTCAGCCCAGCCTGCACCCTCTCACAGTCCAGGAGCCCTTGGGGGATGTCCAACTGCTGGCTTAGGGAGAGGCTCCCACCACCACCTCTGCACTCCACAGCCATTAGCCAGGCTTTTGGCTGAGTGGCACTCCCCCTGTGGGAGCATACTGACCACCAGGGATCAGCTCCTGCGTTGACAGCCACCTTGCATCTCCAAAACTTTTTCATCTTCCAAACTGAAACTCTGTATGAATTAAACATTAATTCTCCTTGCCCTCCTCCTTATGGACCCTGGCAACCACCCTTCTACTTCTGTCTCTGTAAATTTGACTACTCTAGGTACCTCAGATAAGTAGAAGCATACAGTATTTGTCCTTTTGTGTCTGGATTATTTCACCTAGCATAATGTCTTCATGATTCATCCATGTTGTACCATGTGTCAGAACTTCTATACTTTTTAAGGCTGAGTAATATCCCTTTGCATGAATATCCCACATTAGTTTATCCATTTATCTGGGTTGCTTTCACCTTTTGGATATTATAAACAATGTGCATACAGATATCTGTTCAAATACCTGCGTTAAATTCCTTTGGGTAAATACCCAGGATTGGAATTACGGGATCATATGGTAATTCTATTTTTAATTTCTTGAGAAACTTCCATACCATTATCAATAGCAGTGACACCATTTTACATTCCTACCAGCAATCTAATAGGGTACTTCAGGAAATTTTTAGCCAAAGCTATTCCACCTGCTTTGGCCAATTCTTTAGCATAACTCAACTCAGTACAGAAGTTGTTGTTTTGATAGGAAATTGCTGTTGAGGACGTGTACTGTTATTTAAGTCTCTGGTAACCCAGTAAGAGTTTACTCAACATAATTTTTTAATTGTTATTTAAGGTCTGCTCTCTGCTGACAACCAGTACCTGTTAGCAGTCATGGGAGCTGTATTTCCAAATATTATTTTTCCTGTTAAAATATGAATTATGACATTACCAAAACTTCCTTTGAAAACATGTGAGCAAGGGTCAGAAACAAAGTGATGAATAAAACAGTGGCTGGCAAATCTTAGAAAATTAGCACTGGTAAAATTACTAAGTGGTAGTATCAAAATGGTCTTGTCAAGAATCCATGGCACATGCTCCCATCAAAATCAAATGTCATGTGATCTTTTTATATTAAATATGTTGTACAGCTTTTATAACCATGGATATTTCTAAACCTGTGCTGGTAACAATCATTTTAGAAATATAAAGTCACAAGGATACCTTTTGATAATGTGATGAAAGCTATTGAATATTTCCCTAGGAAAATATAATGCATGTATACCCAGCACTTTTTATTTTCTGGGGTTTAAAGAATGTGCTAAAACTGTTCATGAATCCCAGATTATTAACCTCTATAAGTTAGTGTTGTATGCCGTAAGTTATGTACCATGCCTTAAAAAACTTGATTTATTGCTTAGTTTATTCATTGATTTTTAGTAAATCAAGGGTAAAGTGCAGTGAAAAAAATCTGTCAAATAGATTTAATAAGCCATCTAAGCCCTATTTTCCCTGCCTGTACACTGAATAACAGGAGAGTTACTGAGAGTGGATGAAAAGTATTTGGCATCCAGGACTGACATAGAGAAGGAGCCTGTTATTTTTATTAGTATTTTTTCTCTGACATGATGGAGATAGCTGAGAAAAGCTGGTATTCTCTTCTTAGGACTTTGACCTCAAATAATATTTTTGCTGTGCTGACTTTTTACCCTGTAATTTTTTGTAAGGCCACTTATGCTTTGGTAAGTATAAAATGAGCAGATGTCCAGAGAAGAAGGATTACTTGGGGAAACAGTATAAGTGGTAGTTTGAGTGTTCAGGATGAGAAGTATTCCCTAATATCTTCCAATAATAATTTTTTGAAGATTCAGTTCTGAGAACAGTTCAATGCATAATGGCCAAGAGCCAGCAAATCCTAAAACAGGAGGTAAGACTTGGACCAATAAAATGTGAGTGCAAGTACCATGAGTCATCTCATGGTACTTGAGATGTACCATGAGGCATTCAGAACTATCTCAAGGTTCTGCCATCCTTCATGTGGGAGTTGCTTCTTCAGCCTTGATGAAGAGGATACAGAGCATGGCTGCAGCTGACCTATAAATGACATGTAAATAGGAAGAAATAAACCTTTCCTGTAAAGACTTGAAATTTTGCAGTTGTGCTGCTACATCACAACTTAGCTCAGGCTAACTAGTTCCCAGTTCCAAATGTGTTTCTGAACACATACAAGTTATGATACCTATGAAGAACAAGTTCTAAAAGTCTTTTCTGCTACCCTTTGCTTTAGTTAGGTCCCTGGGTCATAAATATGAATTTTTTTTTTAATCCTCTTCTGAGGATACACTTACTGATTTTTAGAGAAAGAGGGAGAAAGAGAGAAACGTCTGTTATATTGTAAATCAGTGAGCTGACATGAGACACCTTAATCAATAAGCCAAATTAATTTGGAGTCTTTATTATGCTAGCAGTAGTGGGCTTAGAGTGGAATATCTCTGTCAAATTCTGGGCCCCAAAATGGTGGAAGTCTTCCCTATTTATATATTTTTTCAGCTTTTTGTCTTCCAAATTTGGAATGAGACGTCAGGGCCTTCTGAGAAAAAAAGTCCTGTGTGCTGGGACGGAGCTGTGAGACCGTTATTTCAAGGCCTGGCCTGGTGCCAACACTGACAACACTGTCTGGGGCATAGTTTATGGCCTCTCTGGAATGGGAGTAGTCTTATTTTTCCTTATTATGTAAGCAATCAAGCATTTAAAGAAGCCAAATAGCAGGATTAAAATTTCAAACAGCAGTTTTTACACAAGATGGAGGTGACTGTGCTTCACATCAATGTGAGAGAGAGCATCAACTTGTTACCTTCCATATATGCCCTAACCTGGGACTGAAACTGCAACCTAAGTATGTTCCTAAGTGGTAATCGAGCCCGCAGCCCTTCAATATATAGGACAACGTTCTGACCAACTGAGCCACACTGGCCAGGACCCTAAATCAGAATTTTATGTCACTCAGTGTAAATGTAAATGTTATAGTACCTAGAAACCATTATAATGATCCCATTGATAAGAAGGAGTGATGAGACAGAAAAATTAGATATTCATCTTTCTTATTGATGTTATTTCCAGCTACAATACTTTTCTCATTGAGTATAAAAATTATGTTGGTGTTGACTTTAAATCTATGGTTTTGTTTTTGGGTTTTTTTTGTTTTTGTTTTGTTTTTGTTTTGTTTTTTTTGGTGTAGAATGTTGATTAGGCAATTCCTGAAAATGTGTTTTGATAAAGATGAAATAAGTATTTTTAAAATATATTTTATTAAGTTTTACAGAGAGGAAGGGAGAGGGATAGAGAGCTAGAAACATCAATGAGAGAGAAACATTGATCAGCTGCCTCCTGCACACCCCCTATTGGGGATATGCCTGCAACCAAGGCATATCCCTTGACCCGAATCGAACCTGGGACCTTTCAGTCCACAGGCCGAGGCTCTATCCACTGAGCCAAACCGGGTAGGGTGAAATAAGTATTTTTTTTTAATGTCACAGCCATTCTTACAAGTAGATGCAACCTGATAACAGAGTTCATACGATACTTCCTTTTGTAATGCATTTTGATCCCATTCAACCTTTTTTTTAGGTACTTGAAATTTTTTTTTATAATAAAAATTAACAGAAAAAAACAACAACCTCAGAAACAATTCTTGGAATGGATTTAATTCTTTCACCTTTTCTTCATTCTTGATATTATTATAGTTATTCATAATTATGATTCAACCAAAATGTTGCTCTTTCATCATAGACAAGTTACCCTGAAAATGTCATTTTTAGTTAAAACCAAAACCAAGATGTTAGCATTATTTTTAATCAGAAAGTGAAGTCGGATGTGGTTAAGAAATTTCAACAGTGCCACAGAGAAAATGTTGGCCCTTGATGTAGCTTAGATTGAATTTACTTCCAAATGGATAACAATTTAATGAGTTTGGTAGTCTCAACCTCATCCCTTGGGGGCACTTGAGCACATCACAGAACCTCCATACTTTCAGCTCAAGTGTCAGCATCTACTTGTAAAACATCTTGGACCAGAAAGTGAAGTGCTTAAAATTAAGGATCTGAGCAGTGTTCTTGCATTCTGTTTGCTGGCACCAGAGCTTGGCTTGAGAAATTTTATTCACACTTATTAGACTGCTTTCATTAAAAAAAGGATTGGATGATTACTTCAGTGTCAGTTTATGACTACCTTTTGCCAATACCAAATGAAACTTATCTTGAGCCAAGAATAAGCTCTTTTCATTTCTATTAGCTTCAAAACTAGGAGAGAGCTCTACGGTCTTTGCATTTCTGTTAGCTCCCAAACTTGGGTAAGTACTTTCAAGGAATATAAGCATTAAGATGGGGACTAGAACTTGGCCTTTCATCTTCTTAGAAGAGGATAAAGTTAAGGATTTTAGTGGCCAATGTTTGGAGTCACAGATTGGTGTGTAAGCGTTACATCTCACATTGCCATGATTACCTTTAAAATGATTTCATTTAGCAGCCTGTGTTGCCAATTGAACTGTTTTTAGCCCTGGTGCTACAATGCAGATTTTCCTTATATGAATCTAAATGAAAAATGAAGTACTCTTTGGCTGTGGATAATTGAAGCAACTCCTAGCACTATTCCAGTTCTGGGGATGCTTTCAATCCTGTTGATTGTTGTTTTGAGAAAGTCACATATAGGTATTCTGTAGACTTAAGGCACAAAATAACTGTGGATATATGTATTACTTCAAACCTTTGAATGGCTGGATCACATGATACACAAAAAGCAGGAGCCCTTTTGCCTTTTGTGATGGACTGTCTTATGTTGGATTTAATCATAATATGCATGAAATGACTGAACTTAACTGGAGACAAGCATGGAATGAGCTCTTATTATAATCCATTGAGCAGGGGAAATTAAATTTCGGAAGAAAAAAACTGATGTACTTTGACATGTTTAAAACAAAAAGATTACAGCCCGGCTGTCATGGACCAGTGATTGAGCATCAACCTATGAATCAGGAAGTCATGGTTTGATTCCCAGTCATGGCATATGCCCAGATTCCCATGTGCAGGAGGTGGCCAATAGATAATTCTCTCTCACCATTGATGTTTCTCTCTCTCCCTTCCCCTTCCTGTCTGAAATCAATAAAAATGTATTTAAAATAAATAAATAAATAAATAAATAAATAAATAATAAATAAAAACAAAAATTACAAGAGAAAAGTATGACTTTAGCATATAGTTTCTTTCCATTTTCCTCTGGAAAGACTTTTGTTACATATCAACACTTTTATTCTCCACCTTAAAAATGAAGAGGAAGAAATATTTCCTAATGTGCCAGAATTCTTCCTCTCACTAACATTTTAGTATTTTTCCTAAATATAAATTTACATGAGTTATATTTTGTTTGTTTTGCTTTCAGATGTTTTGGACACCCTCAATATTTACCTTCTCTTTTCTAGTCCACCCAGATTCTTGAAATGGACTGAAGCTGAAAATTCATCTACTTCTTTGTCTGAATTTGAGACACAATTGGGATGACCTTAAGTGCACATGACTAGACTCCAACTGCAGCAATGAGTTCGGACGAAAAGGGCGTCTCCCCTGCTCATAAAGCATCCACTCCAACCCACAGAAGTGCCTCCACTTCAACGTCCTCCCAAAGAGAGAGTAGACAGGTAAGAGAGGAGTATAAAGCGCATTTTGTTATTTTATGTAAACACGGTATCATTAGGATATGATGGGGTTGCTAATCATTCTGAAATTTTGTTGTGAAGATTTTTATTCTACAGGAAAACTCACTAATTTCTGTAGATCTATCTGGAATAGAGGATCCTGCTCTTGTGTTGTGTTGTTTTGTTTTTGTTTTGTTTTTTTTTGGTGGTTTTTTTTGTTGTTGTTATGTAGGACCCCTTTTTAGAGCACAGAGCACAAGAAAGGTAGCTAATAGCCCTGGAGAATTTTCCCACTCTTCACCTGGAGGCAGGAGCCAGCCATTGGACCTTAAATGTTGTGCTCTCCCTCTCTTCATCTGAGGAGATAGAAAGGCAAGGGTTTCCTTCCTATAACTCTCACCGGTTGCAAAGCACTGACTTCTGTTTGGTATTTCATGGAATCTGGTAACAAATTCAAGAATTAGATTATAAATAAAATTGTAGTATCATGAGATTAAGGGCAGTAAAACCTCAAAAAACAATGTTTAAAGTCAATAGAGAAAGTGATTTATTGTTGCTTAATTATCCCATTGAGCCAACTCTGTAAGCTATTTTTGTTGGCGGAGTTAATTCATTGCTACCTCAGTGGCTATTCCACAGTCAGAGTGTGGGGATTAGTCATATGAATTGTCTTCATTGTCAAAACAGGTGACTGTTTTGTCCAGTCCTTATCTCTGTATTGCTAGTTACCATTATAATATTATCTGTGATAGGATTTTTGTTGTGTAAATGGAAGTTCACAGCAATCCAGTGTTGTTAACTTTTTATAAAATCTTTTTCTTTAAGGGGACATTCAATTAGTAAACATTTTTACAAGGGTTTTTCCCTCCTATTTTATGTGTTCAAAATATATTGCCTGACACCAATCAGAAAGGATATGTGCACCCCTACATTCACAGCTGCATAATTTACAATAGCTAAGATTTGGAAACAGCTTAAGTGCCCATCAGCAGATTAGCGGATTAAAAAACTGTGGTACATATACACATGGAATTCTACACTGCTATTAAAAAAAAAAAAAAAAAAAAAGGATGTTTACCAGTTGCAAAAGCATGGATGGATCTGGAGAGCATCATACTAAGCTAAATAAGCCAGTTAGAGAAAGATAAATATCACATGATCTCACTCATTTGTGGAATATAATGAACAATATAAACTGATGAACAAAAATAGATCCAGAAGCAAAGAAGCATTGAACAGACCATCCAACCTCAGAGGGAAGGCAGGGGAGAGTTGAATGGGGAGTGGTTAAGAGATCAATCAGCCGAAACTGGTTTGGCTCAGTGGATAGAGCATCGGCCTGCAGACTGAAAGTTCCCAGGTTCGATTCCAGTCAAGGGCATGTACCTTGGTTGCAGGCACATCCCCAGTGGGGGTGTGTGCAAGAGGCAGCTGATCGATGATTCTCTCTCATTGATGTTTCTAACTCTCTATCCCTCTCTCTTCCTTTCTATAAAAAATCAATAAAATATATATATTAAAAAAAAGAGAGAGAGATCAAACAAAGGATTTGTATGCATGCATATAAGCATAACTAATGGACACACAGGTGTGTGAGGACATGTGCTTGGGGGTGAAAGCAGCTGGAGAGGTCAATGGGGGGAAAAAGAGATATGTAATACTTTAAGCAATGAAGAATTTAAATTTAAAAAAAAAACATATATTGGCTGGTTTCTAGAAGTACAAACATCAGTTATTCAGTTATCTATAATATAGATCTGAGCCAGTCCCAAATGTGATTTTATTCTTTTATTTTTTAAATATATTTTTATTGATTGCCAAGAGGGAGAGGGAGAGAGAGAGATAGAAACATCAATGATGGAAGAGAATCAGTGATCGACTGCCTCCTGCATTGATCCCCTACTGAGGATCAAGCCCACAACCCAAGCATGCCCTTGACTGGAATGGAACCCGGGACCCTTCAGTCAGCACGCTGACGCTCTATCCACTGAGCCAAACTGGCTAAAGTTGAATTCATTCTTTTAGATGGTGGGAATGCACTTCTGGACTTGTTCCTTGCAGAACATTCAGTCTACAAATCCTCCCAGCTCTCCCTCTCGCACTTCAGAGAGATTCCAGGAAAATTTATAAGAATCAGGGATTCTTTATGTTTATATCTTTTGCAGATTCTAAACAGATATTTCTACTATGGATCTTAGGGAATTTTGACATTGCTGTCCTTTGTTATAGAGTTCAAAGAGGACATCTACATTCTGTTTATTAGAAGCAGTTATGCTATTAAGTAAGTCTGTGAGTACACACAGATATAATGTTTATTGCATTGCATTTGTAAAGTAAAGGGAAGTAAAGTACCATGAATGAAAACATATTTATATTAAAGAACCACTGTGTGCTGAGATGTTTTCTGAATTTATCCATTTTAGTCTACCTGTCACCTGCTCTTTCCATCCTTTCTTGTTATGGCTTCTTCATTTTCCTCTTGCTTTGGGCATTTAAATGGAGAGACATTTTCAGCAGCATGGCCTTTCTGGCAGCCAGAGGAAAGAAGGAATGGACCTAGCTCATCCTGGCGCATTGTGGCAAATGGAAAACTGACGGCAGCCTTAGAAACATCCGTCATCCTTGTTGATCTGCCTGTTGCACCTAAGCTCCAGGACTAGCTTGCAAAACAAAGAAAAACCGAGACTCTATTCTGCCAGAGGGAGTGTGAAGGTGGAATGTGTGACGCCCAGCTGGCTTGTGCATGGAAAGGTTTATGATGGGAATAAAATAATCTATTCATAAGTGGATAATGAATTCTAGGAAACGAAGAGACCGTGCTCAGGTGTTTATTATTGTATAGAGAAAGAGTTTGCTTTCATTCCTGTTTACCTCAGCAAGTGGGAACTCTCCCAGATACTTTCTCCTCTGGTTCCTTCCTGCCTCCTGTTTTGTGTCTTTTCATCTTTCTCCAGGGAAAGAAGGAAAGACAGAACAATTACAGTTCTGTTTTTCCCCTCTCCTATCGCAGTTACTTCCTAGAATGCAGAATTATCTTGTGGAAATCAGGATTTTCAGTGATCTTGTGATGTGATATGATACAGTGTTTTTATAGGCATTTGTTTTTGTGTGATGACTGTTTTCATAGTGAAGGGACAGAGAGAAATTGTGACGAATTAGTCTTCATTGAATGTTACCATTCTCCTGATTTGACTGACATCTATGCAAGATGGTGCCAAATTGCAAAGTACATCCCTATTTCTCTCATAAATTGAACATACAGGTAAAGGATCTAGCACATAGCTGAGAATACAGCGATGCCTTTGTGTACTTTATTTGTCTCTCCTTTCATGTTCTAGCCCTAGATTACTAATTAATCGATTGGGCATTTCTACTTAACTGTACCACTGCCACCTTAAATCAATATGTGTGAACCAGTTTGCTGTTGGGATAATCATTCTGTTATTGACCTAGGTCAAAGCCATTCCTTTCCACTTTGCTTCTCTAACATTCAAATCGTTCTGTTATTGACCTAGGTCAAAGCCATTCCTTTCCACTTTGCTTCTCTAACATTCAAACGGTTAAAAAGTTCTATTGATTATTTTCTCCAAAGACCATAATTTATTTTATTCTTACTGTTCACTCCTTGGCCCAGACTCTTATCACCTCAACCCAGGATCCTGCAGAGTACTCTTGTCTCACCTTCTCACCATGGCCTCATAAGATCAAATTCCCTGAATATGGCAGATTCATGCTCAGAATCCTTCAAAGACTCTTAGCTACCTACACAATTAAGGCCATATTTTTTACTTGGTATTCAGTAGCCAGCCTCAGTGTCTCATTTCCCTCCCAACCTGTACAGTCTTCCTAAAAGTGCCATATCTCTTTCTCTGCATGGAATTCCTACCATCCCACTCTCAACCTGATACCTGCCTATGCTTCAGGGACCACTCATGGGACACTTTCACTGGCCTCTCAAACCTACAATACATTGCCCTTTCCCTCCTGTGTGTGTGTGTGTGTGTGTGTGTACATAATATATGTACACACACACACACACACACACACACACACATATTAATGTACTGTACTGTGAGCTCTTTTACAGACTACACACTCTAATTCTTCAGAAATGAGCCCTGTACTTCAAATGTTTTAGTATATCCTAGGGAATGTTTTTAAAGACCTGCAACAATATTAGTCTTGTCTTTTTTATTACAAAACTTCCATTCCAGATTTATTTGTCTTCTCCCAGCTTCCTTCCTCATAGATAAGTAAAACAAAGGTTTGCCAAGTATGTAGTAGGAACTGGCTGTCCTTCCTGTCTCTAAATTCTGTAGCCCACCAGGTGAAGAAGGGAAAGAAGTTGGGAAATAACATTATTTAGCGTTCCTGTGATTTCACTCAGTGTTTCTTCATCAACGAGAAGGTCAAGACTCCACTCAGTATTTAACAAGTTGGAAGACAAATAAATGCTATATTTATATTTTGGCCAGATCTGACATTAGATGTTAGAACATCTAACAAAATTAGCTGTGTGTGTGTGTGTGTGTGTGTGTGTGTGTGTGTGTGTGATCAACTATGACTCATAAGCTACAAGAAATATTCATAATAAAATTTTCAAAAAGGAAATAAAGTAGTTGATAAGATCAAATAAGCATTTGACTTGTGCATAAATAAGCATTTTCCATGTATGCACCAATGAAAGCTTATCCCTCGAGCTATTGCATGAAGAAAGGATTCATTTATCAAGTAAGTTAGAGAAATGCTAATCACAATATCTCTTTGCAATGTATATTAATAAATTAAGGACACCAGTAAAGTCTGTGGTTAGAACTTTATTTAACTAAGTACTTCCAGAATGTAGTACATTGTGGAATTTATTCTATTTCCCCAAGTCATGAATGTAAAAAATTCAGATTCTTTTTTCTATCAAGAAATTGGAAGATCTAGGAACAGTATGCCCAAGTTCCAAATGGCAACACCGGAAATGGTAATGTTCTTCCTTAGATGGGACATTTACTCTCCGATCAGCTCTTGTCTCTACCTCTCATTATTTTCTTTTTGTAAATATCCATATATTATTTTATTTTTAATTATACTTGACATGCAATATTCTACTAGTTTCAGGTGTACTACATAGTGATTTAACATTTGTATACTTTACCAAGTGATCACCCCAATAAGTCTAGTAACCATCTGTCTCGGTACATAGTTATTACAATATCATTGATTACATATTATACTAAAGGCCCAGTGCACGACATTTGTGCACTGGATGAGGGTGTCCCTCAGCCTGGCCTGAGCCATCTCACAATCTGAAAACCCTCAGGGGATGTCCACCTGCCAGTCAATAGTCAGAAATCCTTCTCACACAGTCTGGGACCCCTCGCTCCTTACTGCCTGTCTGCAGCAGAGGCAGGAAAGGCTCCCGCCACCACAACTGCACTCACCAGCTGTGAGCCCGGCTTCTGGCTGAGTCCGGCTTCTGTACTGACCACCAGGGGGCAGCTCCTTCATTGAGCGTCTACCCTCTGATGGTCAGTGCGTGTCATAGCGACCTGTTGTTTCGCTGTTCAGTTGATTTGCATATTAGGGTTTTAAATATTATATAGGATTATTGTCTATAGCAGCATACCTTACCTCTCCTTATTGTACTTCAGTACTTATTTGTGTTTCCCGCCTGGCTCCTGAAAACACTTGAATTTGCCACCAATGATCTTGTATATCAAGTCACCCATAGTAATATTTAAGCGACTAAGGGTGATTTCCACTTGGATGTTAAAAAGGCATTTCAAATTTAGCATGTTCCAAAGTGAACTAATTTTCCTCTCAAAACTACTCCTTCCCAGAATTCCTCATCTCAGTAAACAGAACTCTGTTCTTTCATTTGGTCAGGCCGAAAATCTTGCCAGGAGTCACCACTGACTCCTCTTGCCTTCTCACATGCCACTTCCACACCCTCAGTGAATCCTGTTGGTTCTGCCTTCAGGATGCACCTAAAATTTGACCACTGCTGACCACCTCCTCCCCCTTCACCCTGGTCTGCTCTTACTGAATACATTTTTAGGTGTTTCATTAGGACTATATAAACATCATCCCAAATGACCATAAATCTACAAAACTGCTTTATTTTACTCTCAACTTGAATAAATAGAAAATTTTACCCTCCCTCTGTCCAGTATCCACTGTAACTCTTCTAGGCTGTAAGTAAAATACTGTCCCAAACTTGAAGAAAAGCCCTGTGTAGATGTATACTTTAAAGTTCCAGACTTCTTGACTTCAAATCCTAACTAAGAGTTGATTTTTGTAATAATAATACTCAGTTTGTGAGGTCTCAAGGAAATAGACACTCTCGTGTACTATTGTTACGCATGTTAATTGATTCCACCAACATTTCTGCAATGAATGCGCATTGTTTCTATAGTAAAAACTATATATTTTTAAAGGTTATATTTTGTGAGTTAAGGTGTATGAACATGTGTGTGTGTGTGTGTGTGTGTTGTGTGTGTGTGTGTGTGTGTGTGTGTGTAGCCTCAAAACAGTATTTGGAAAATAGTAAATCTGATTTAAGTGTCAGCTATTTTAATAATAAAATTGTAATCCCTTACTCCATAAGTATAAGCTTTAAAATTTAATGAATATAAAGAATATGTCACATGGGAAACATGGAACAAATTTTTAAAACCATCTTTGAGGCTCTGAGGCAGATGTCTGCACATACCTTTCTGTGGCAATAAGACTACTCTTTGTCCTTTAAACTATCTGTATTTATCTCATGATAATTTCAGCATGTGGGAAAGTGGGAACTTAGACACTGAATATATTACAACACCTACTTATTCACTTTTTCATTCAGCAAATATTTATGAGTGCATATGGGTAAATCATAAACATATCTGCTCTGGATTTATAAGGGTGATTCAAACTAACCAACTCTACCTCAAATATACACACATAAATGTTAAGTAGATATATATAGGATTACTAGGGGAGGCATTTTGCTAGTGTTGTTAGCAAAGTTTTGTTATTGGTTATCATATTGAAAATCTTTGTTTTGGGTCATTTTAATAGCCGTGTACAAAATTACAAATTAACTTGACTTCAGTGATATTTTTAAGTCCCCTGTAATTGTTCTCTTGCCTTTTAAATTAACCCTACATGTTCTGGAGCCTTGGCTCTTGAAGTGGCTTGATATTTGTCCCCATTATTGGTCTTGCATTTATAATTGCTATAAAGAAGTGTGATGATATTTGCTGGGATTTCCTGTGATCTCCTGATATGTCTGTGAGTGTTAACAGTACAGGTGAGGAGCACATCCCCACTAAGATCTGGTTCTAGTACTTAAAGGCAACCACACTTTAAAAAGCTGTTTATCCACATGCCTTTTACCACTTTATAGTCAAGATCATGCAAGTATTCTTGGCCCCTAAATGGACCACTTGATGGGTCTGAACGGTATTTCTTCCAGTGCAAGGTTTCCAACAGCAGACCAGTCCAACGTGGAGCCATCGCTGTTGGTTCTTAATGAGCTTCATGTTTCTGTGCAGGAAAAGTCGAGACCGTGATGCCTTCCTTTCCCCCTCTTCAGGGATTTCCAGGTGCACTGTGTGGAATTTCTTCCAGCAACTATTTTTAAAACTTTCTACTTCCATTCATTTCAGTAATGCTTTATCTGGAGATCTATTATTAATGCAATTCTGCCATCTTTCCATGAGGGCAAGATAATTATTACTGTAGATAAAATAGGATTTCTGCTTCTTCAGTCATGGCCTTCTGGCTTTGGAAATTTAAATTTTCCATACTATTAAAAATATATTAATTCCTTGAAGAAAATTATTAAGAAGACAGCAGGCAAGTCAGTGCGCATGGTTTGCGACAGGAATTCAGAAGGATGCAGAGTCTGCATTGCCATCCGCTGCTGATGCTTTTCCCCTGGCGAGTATCACGGGCATTTGTCTCCACTCGCTGTGTCAGCTTTCTCATACATCCTGATGTGCTGGTCACAAGGTGCTGACTTCGGTTACTGGGTTGACCAGGTAACATGATGGCCATGTTGTTATGCATTCCAAAAAAGGCACCCAGGTGTCATATACCTGCAGGATGTCTGGACATATTTTTCTGTGGCAGTAAGAATACACAAGATTCCTACACATTTATTCTTAGAGCAGTTATAACTGAGATGTTAACTATGATTTGTTGAGTGCCTGCTGTGTGCCAGCCCCTGGGCAGTATTGTGCATATACTGGGTGCCAACTTCGTGACTTGCTGTGTCTTCTGAGGTAGATATTGCCATTCCCAAATTACAGATGGAGAACACTGATGCTGAGAGAGTTGTATGGTTTGCCAAGTCATGTGGTAATTGGCAGCATGAGGGTTGGTGTGCTTGTTTGTATGATGCAAAACTTAACTTTCTTTTCACTGTATTCCTGAAATAAGTGCTAACTGGCTTGCTCTTAATTCTTCTTCTTCTTCTTCTTCTTCTTCTTCTTCTTCTTCTTCTTCTTCTTCTTCTTCTTCTTCTTCTTCTTCTTTAATCTTTGTTGTTTAAAGTATTGCATATGTTTCCTTTTTCTCCCATTGACCTTTCCCCAGCCACTCCCACCCCCAGCACATGCCCTCACCCCCCTACTGACTGTGTCCATGGGTTATGCTCACATGCATGCATACAATTCCTTTGGTTGAACTTTTACTACCCGTGTCTCCTCCCTCCCCCCCACTCCCTCCTTCCTACTGAGGTTGGATGGTCTAGGCATTTATTCAAAGTAATTAAAAAAGATAAAGCACCCTATGTTCATTGCAGAATTATTTACAATAGCCAAGACATGGATACATGGATGCAGCTTAGGTGTCCGTCAACAGATGAATGGATGAAGAAGATGTGGTACATATGGGGGTGGAGGGGAGGCAGAAGTAGCTTTACAGTTGTTTGTATGGAAAATAATATAATAATCTATAATAATAAAAGCATAATATGCTAATTAGACTGGATGTCCTTCCAGATGACCTTCCTGATGAAGCCAGGGCTGCGAGGGAAGCCCAGGACCTGGGTGCCAGAGGGCAGCTGGTGCCAGCAGCTGGGAGAAGGAAGGCCTACTCTTGCATGAATTTCATGCATTGGGCCTCTAGTTGATAAATAATAATACAAGAATAAACTCTGTTTTTTTGCATACTCACAGCTGTAAACCTACTGTTATCCCACTCTGTGTATATATAATGCAATATAATTCAGCAATAAGAAAAGAATGAAATCTTGGCAATTGTGATAGCATGTATGGATCTAGAGCACATGTGTCAAACACAAGGCCCGCGGGCCAAATCCAGCCCGCCAGGCCTTGCAATGTGGCCCGCACCGCTCTGTCATCACTGCACTCCGCTGTCAGGTTATGACATTGTCAGTTTATGACTGTTCAGTAAACCATTCAGCCCGCGATTTAGGCTGGATTTTAGATTTTGGCCTCTTCTCTGATTGAGTTCGACACCCCTAATCTAGAGGATATTATGCTAATGAATTATGCCTGACAGAGAAAGACAAATACTATATTATTTCAATCATATGTAGAATATAGAATCAAAACAAGTGAACAAGCAACACTAAACAAAAACAGAGCCATGTATGGAGAGAATAAACTGATAGTTGTCAGAGGAGAGAAAGGTGGGGGGTTGTGTGCAAAAGGTAAAGGGGAATAAGAGGTACAAACTTTCAGTCCTATATAATAAAAGCATAATATGCAAATTGACCAAATAGCAGAATGACGGGCCAGGGGGCGGGGCTGGTGAGCAGGCAGCACCAGGTCAGCCAAGGCACATGCCAGTAGGCAGAGGGAGGGAACGGTGATGGGCGGGGAGGGGAGACACTGTGGCGACCAGCAGTGGCAGAGGGGTGTAGGGGGAGGGGGAGCGTCAGTTGGACAACTCCTGAAGGCTCCTGGACTATGAGAGGGTCCAGGCCGAGCTGAGGGACCCCTCTGAGTGTACAAATTTTCATCCACCGGGCCTCTAGTTATAAAATAAGTCACGGGGATGTAATGTACAGATAAGCAATATAATATAATCAATAATGCAATAACTGCACAGTTCCCGATGGTTACCAGACATATTGTGGTGATCACAACATAAGGAATATAAATGTGGATTTACTATTTTGCACACCTGCAATCTATATAATATTGTGTGCCAACTATACTCTAATTTTTAAAAGTACTTTAGAAGTTTCTAAATTATTTTGGATATTTTTAAAAACATTTTATATAATTCATAAATATAAAACTAGAGTAGATAAAATAATCAGATGAACAGTTTAAATGGAGTTAACTTTCAGAGAGCAATGGTCCAATTCCCCTTATTACTATCCTAAATTTGTGTGAAAAGTGAGTCTACAGAAATTTGTAACCACAGCCTAAAAAATTTCCAGCAGTTCCTTTATGTCTTTGAATTAAAGTAAAATTAAATTAAATGACAAGTTCAACAAACCAAGAGACCTGTTCGGCAGATCATGTGGACTCCCAATTTGAGAGTCATGTTCCTGTCTGCGGAGTTGCACTAAGCTATTCAGCTATTATTAAGCGTCTCATTGTCTGTATGTTTACCCACATAATTGATATAGGGTAAACCAGACTGTAGTCATGTTGGCAGCTTTCCACTTGCTGCCCGGGAGACTTTCAGATTAGTGAATACTAACTGGGAACAAACTTTTACCAAATTGATGAGCTGCAGTGAAATTATGTGTTCTAGACTCCTGATTCTATGCTAAATATGCATCAAGTCTATCCGAGCAGGGACCACAAAGGGCAGGTAAGTACTTCTACCTTCTCTGTGTGCTCCAGATTCTTTAAAAAACCTAACTGGAACCAACTTGCGTTCATCACTTGTCACAAATGTACCACTCTGGTGAGGGATACTGATACTGGGGAAGGCTATGCATGTGTGTGTGGGCAGAGGTATATGGGAATCATGGTACCTTCCCATTAATTTTGCTGTGATGTTAAAACTACTCTAAAAATAAGTCATTAAAAAAAAGGCAAAAAGTTGACCTGGAAATTAAGTTGTAATTTTAGTATTTGAGGAAAAGCTTGATTTTAAAAGATGAATTAACACTTCATGTAACTATATATTTAACCTGCTTATATAATACATATAACACCTTTGAAGGTATGTGGCATCTGTTTACAAGTCATTGGGGAAGAAACTGAAAATAGCAGCTGGTGGAGAAAAAGTACAAAAATAGCACAAATCATTATCTTAAAGATAACCTGATGAAAAGAATTAATTTTTGTTAATTAGATTTGATGTATTTGCCAATGACCAGTCACAGTTTTAAAACTAGTAACCAAGAGCTCCAGGATTAATCCACTCCATGCTTCCATTTTAAAATTTTTCATTTTATTCTTTTTACTTTAATGCAAAAAAGTTGAGTTCTTTAAATGTTTTCTAAAATTTTATCCTATTAGAGTTGTGATTTTTATAATTCAGAGATGAAGCTAAAGAAGTTTAATGCCTAATCATGTGTTAATGATTACTGAAGGACTGTGCTCTACAAATTAATCAGAGAGCACCGAAAAATTCCAGAACATTTTGACTGGCTGCACTGTTCAGGGTCTTGTGCTAGAATGGGGTGGGCTGGGGGGTAAAAGGAGAGGGATACCAAGATGAAGATGAACTGGTCCCTCCCTCCAAGTTGCACCCAGTTTAACTAGAGTCCAGGGTATGGTAAGTTTGAAAACTGTCTTCTTCATAAATGTGCTTAGCTAGTTCATTAAAGTAATGAATGGTTTTCTGTGTGGTTCTGTAACTTCAGGCATATGCTTTTGAATTTAAAAACTGTAAGATTGAAGACAGTCCATTAAGGTAGTAGATTAATTTTCTATTATTGGATAGATAATGATAGTTAGGTTCTAGCGATATACAAATAGAGAGTGGACCAAAAGTCAATTTACAATTATTTGTATGGGAAATAATACAATCCTATATAATAAAAGAGTAATATGCAGATTGACCATCACTCCAACACACAATATGGCTGCCCCCATGGGGTCAAAGATCCTGCTCCCAAGTGAACACAAGATGGCCACCAAAAGATGGCCAGCAGGGAAGGGCAGTTGGGAGGCACCAGCCCTGCAAGGGAGGGCAGTTGAAAGAGACCAGGCCTGCAAGGGAGGGCAGTTGGAGGCAATCAACCCTGCAGGGGAGGGCAGTTAGGGGTGACAAGGCCAGCAGAGGACAGAAGTTGGGGGCAAACAGGCTGGCAGGAGAGCAGTTAGACATCAGTCAGGCTGGCATGGGAGTGTTTAGGGGGTGACCAGGCTGGCAGGCAGAAGCGGTTAGGGGCAATCAGGAAGGCAGGCAGGCGAGCAGTTGGGAGCCTGCAGTCCTGGACTGTGAGAAGGATGTCTGACTGCCCGTTTAGGTCCAATCCCACCAGGATCGGGTCTAAACGGGCAGTGGGACATCCCTCGAGGGGTCCCAGATTGGAGAGGTTTAGGCTTGGCTGACGGACACCTCCCCTGTCCCGTGCATGAATTTCGTGCACCGGGCCTCTTGTAAATAATAAACAAGAATAAATTCTGTTTTGAGTACTCACAACTGTAAACCTACTTTTGCCTACCTTGTATAAGACTGCTCAAGTTTATATAAGAGTATTTGGCTTCTTTGTTATCATTCTGGAGGTTAAATGAAATAACTTATTTTTTGAAGCTAGATTACATTTATAATGGGTAGTTTTATAAATTATGCTTTAATTTTTCAGTAAAATATGTACTCATTTGTGGTAATAAAAATATTCATTTACTTGCTATTTTTTAGTAACTATTTTTTTTATGATTTTCTGTATCTTGGCAAATCAACCAAATTTAGGGTATTTTTCACTCAGCTTGAATGTGTACTATATTGTACTATGTTTGAAATGAATGAGCCTCTTTGCTCCCATAATATAAACTATTTTGTAGAATCAGGTGGAGAAGAAACTAATATGTTCCTTGTAACAGGTATTGGGGTAATTTATAGATTCTGTCTTGGTTTGTTTGGTCTCTAACCCTTCTTATCCACAAAATCCTAGCAACATTTTAAGTATCCCCGGGCAACTATAGAAGCAAGACTCTTTCTATCACACTTTAAATACCCTGAATTGATTCCTCTGTCTGTGGCTTGGTTCGGAAATTAGGGGATTTAGTTTGCTTCCCCTGGCTAAATTCCTGAATTAATCCTTTATTTTCTGCTTACATAGTTGCTAAGGTCGAGTTTCTTTCCAAGTTCTCCTTTTCTTACCATGTTTATTTGTTGGGGGCTGAGGGGTGGAGGGTGAGGAGGCAAAGTATGTGTACTTGATTGCCCAGCAACCTACAAGTCTAAGGATAGGGTAAGATCCTTAAAGAGAAACTCAGACCAAAGATATTTCACTGGAAAAAATAAAGTAAGCTAAAGCCGTAGCCACATGGAACAAGATGAATGCTTGTGTTTAAAACAATTTTTGTTCAGCCTTATTTGGACTTTTGTATAATAAGGCCTCTCTCTTCTCTCGTCTCTTTTGTTCTCTGGCATGCTGTAACCTGCACTTGACACAGTACAGGTGTCTAACAGTGATCGGTAGATTAATTGAGCCAGCACACAAGTGAATGAATGAGTGACACCTATCACTGGCAGTCTCTGGTTTTCTGCTTTATTATATTTACTTTACTGAACGTTTTGGTTGACATTCTATTAAATAGTGAGGGAAGAACTGTGTAGTTTCTAAAATATTCTATTTCTTGATTTTTTAAAATGCTATCTTGAAAACTGTTTTTTTCCTGAGGAATTTATCTCAAATTATGAAGTTATTTATATCTCTGTGGTGGAGTGACACCTATATGTCTTTACTGCTTGTGGTTCTTTTTTAGAAAAATCAACGTAATACATTTGAAAAATAAGTTTATGTTTTTTTTAGTTTTATAGAATATACATTTAGAGGAGTTTTGCTCAGATGTTTTTGAAGAGTATATGACATAAGGTTTATTTCCCTCTAATAGCTTGTGTAATGTCTCAGGATAGTTTGGGGTTATTAATGAATAGATTTATATAATTTAGGTTAACTAGTGTTAAAGAAAATTTTAAATGTGTTCGTTTTTAAACAGTGCTTTTCCTCAAAAGAAGCATTATGAGAAATAGAATAACCTACATGCAGTCAGAATTCTCCATTTTAATAATAAACACAACATTTTAAAAAGTAGTTCTTCTAGAACAGTCGTTCTCAAATTTCTGGTTTTAGGAACCCTTTACCATCTTAAAAATGATTGAAGGCTTTAAAGAGCTTTTGTTTGTGTAGGTTATATCTATTTACATTTATTGTGTTAGAAATTAAAATGGGTAGAATTTTAAAATATTCCTAAATTTATTTAAAAATAGCAATAGACCATCACATGTTAGCCTAGGATCCTATTCAAAATATCAACATGAACAGAAAAATAATGCCATTCCTAGGTGGTTGGTTCCCATTTTGTCTGTTGAAGATCTGAACACACATCTCATCTTTCACTCCATCGTATGCCTTGGCTTTTGATTCTCCCATCAAAAGGCATTGGCACAGGTATGGGTGCTCAGCCACATTTATCATTTTTCTCTGCTAATTTAATTAAGTCTGGGAATGGAAAAAGCAGAGTCCCAGTTACCGTATTTTTCGGACCATAAGACGCACTTTTTTCCCCCCCAGAAGTGGGGGGGGAAAAGTCCCTGCGTCTTATGGTCCAAATATAGCCTACACATATACTGTAAAAAAAAAAAGTTTTTTTACTTGCCCAGCACTGTGTGGTCTCTGTGTGCTTGCCCGGCTCTAAAATGGTTCTAAATGCTGCTGTTTACTTTACAGGGTTGATTACATGTGTTTATGACTGTGATGTTGGGTTTTAATGCACATAAAATATTTTAGGACACTATTTGTTTCAGAATCTTTTTTTCTTCATTTCCCTTCTCTAAAAACTGGTGCGTCTTATGGTCCGGTGCATCTTATGGTCCGAAAAATACGGTAATGCTTAAATTGTCCTTTGGTACTGTAGCTGTCAAATCAGGAATTCTTGCTAACCTCTGCCCCATTATATTTGGTGTGAAAATATCTGTTCTTATCTTCTGTTTTCTCACAAATTGGAAGAATGAGAGCAATTCATAAATCTTTTCCTTCAGTTGTTTTTTTTTTTTAATAAATGGCTCAAAATGCATTTAGGTAGGATTTTTAAAATCTGTGATCAGACTCCTTGTTTTCAAGATAATAGAAATAAGCTAAAGCTTTAAACTTACAAAGAAATTAGAATAATTGGCTCAGTTCAAAGTGTCATTTTCTTTACGAAAGAGCAAATGTTAATCTAATAGTTTTCCAGTGATATATCAAAAATAGAGGGCTCAATAAGTAAATAAAATACCAACCTGTCTATTGAAAAAATGAAATAACTAGAGTAAAAACATTATATTTCATTTTCAGCCTACGTCTGAGAATCCACTACACTGAGTTCTTTGATGTCTTTCAAAATTATTCTCCCATAGAAAGTTCTTCATGTCTTTTCATATGTACAGGTAATATCCACTTATTGCATTAAAAAATTAGAAAAATATTAAGAAGCAATTAAAAATTATCTATCATCCCTCCACCTTTGGATAGCTACAGTTCTATTCAAACATTCTGAAATATATTTTGATTATATTATAACATCATTATATTCTGTATACTTTTTTATAGCCTGATTTTTCAGTTGACAGAACACTATGAGTATTTTTACATATCAGTTCACAGGGATCCATATTGTCATCTTTAATCATTCCGTACTATTTCCTTATGTTTGTATTATTCATATATATATATATATTTTCTACTACAACAAATCATGCTTGAGTAAACATATCTGTTTTTACATATTTGCATAAGTATTTGATTATTTCCTTGGGGTGAAAATTTAGCTGTAAGATTGCTGCGTAAATGAGGCAATCCAAAAAAGTTTTTAATAAATTTGCAAAATTCCTCTTTAGCTAGATCATACCCAATTTATACTCCCTTTCCTCCAACCCTAATCCATTCTCTAATGGTTTAAAAAAAATCATTTTTATTTTGGTTTTCATTTCTTTGAATACTTCTGAGGCTCAGGTGAACATCTTTTCAAATGTTCTGTGTGAGTTCTCTGTTCATGTGCTTTACCTATTTTTCTGTTGGAATGTTATCCAACTGATCAATGAATATTCAGATCAATGAAGACTATAGTCTTTGTAAAGGACATCTACTGTCTATTGTATTTAATGAGTTGTTTTCTCTTCTGTGCACTTAAGAATTATTATAAGACGTTATCATATAATAATTATAATGTTATAATGTAATTATCTCATAGGGATTATAAGAAACTCTAAACACTAAATGGTATTAAAGCTCTGGGCTTTTTGACTTAAAATTTTCTCTTTGTATAGTGCCATTGGAGAGGTAAGCAGATATTCTTGCGTAAGGCTAATTGTGTATGTAGTCGATGTATTAATGTTTTAAAAAAAATTTGTGTGGTCCCTGACTCCTACTTTAAGATTGAATCCAAAATGTAGGACTAGTTCAGCAGCAGATCGATAAGAGGGGACAACAGAATCCTGGCTGCGATTTTTCTGACTATTCCTACTGCCTTTGTTCTCCTCAAGAGCCCGCAGTTTCTAACATAGCTCACTGTCTCGTTCCCAGGTGGCCACGTGATCTCACCACCCCCCCCCCCACCCCACCCCCCCCCCCCCCCCGTGCCATCCACATGAGAAATGGCTTATCTAACCCTCGGTTGTATTCTTTACTCAGAGCTCCCACGTACTGGAGAGGACTGCTTCCTCTGGCACCGAGGCCTCCATAAGTCGGCAATTGCTGGAACCGGAGCCAGTTCCCATCTCCAAGGTCAGTGATGGACTGCGGTGCTCTCAGAAGGCCTGGCCAGCTGCACTGCAAATAACTCACACCTGCCTCCCCTGGGGTAGCTGAGGCGCCCCCTGCTGGGCTGCTCTTGCACTTCTTTCTGCATGCAGTGTGTTGGGTTTCTTTGCCTGTGTAAGGAGGGGGATGAAAGTATATTTCTCTGCGATTTTCAGGATTACATATAGAAGCCCAGCATTCTCTATCTTTTTGGAAAAGTACAAGAGAAACTATTGTTATTCCCCATTGGAGAGCTGAGAAAATATTTCTGTATCAAACTAATGGAGGGAAAAATAACTAGGTCCAATAATAATGTACCATATTGCCATGCACTGCATACCAGGAAATATGCTAAATGCTGAAATATATTATCCATTTAATATAACCCTATGAACGGTCTTATGTAGTGTAGGTGTTTATTACATTTTTTTTTAAATATCGAAACTGAGAATTTGTCACTTGCTCAAAGACAAAAAGAAAAAAGCTGCTAAGGGCAGAGCAGGCATTCAGACGTAGCCTTCGGTTAAATTGCACCTCACCTGCGGGTAACCCAGTAGCCACCCAGCAGGGCTGTTTTACACTCCAAGTCCCCGGCTCGTTCTTACCTCTGGCCTTCCTCGCCATGAGCTGAGGAGAACCTGCCGATGATTAATACCTTTCTCGTCTCGTGGAAGCCAGTGTTCCCACACCTTCAGCCTTCTCTTCCTAGGACTAGCGAAATATCTGAACTCACTTTGTCTAAAAGGCAAAAACCACAAAGGAGAGGAGACGTCATCCTACTCACCCCAGCCCCCCTGGTTCCCTGAGATTTGCCGTGAGCTGGCTCCCCTGTCAAGAAACTCAGAAAGCCCTCGCTGGTCTGACTCAGTAGACAGAGCATTGGCCTGCGAACTGAAAGGTTCCAGGTTCAATTCTGGTCAAGGGCACATGCTCGGGTTGTGGGCTCGACCCCAGTGGGGGACTTGCAGGAGGCAACTGATCCATGATTCTCTCTCATCATGAATGTTTCCATCTCCCTCTTCCTTCCTCTCTGAAATTAATAAAGATATATTTTTTAAAAAAGAAACTCAGAAAACAGAATACTTGGGGATTTTGAAATTAAATATAAAAATAGCGCTTTACTCCCAAAACATTTCAACTTCCAAATACTAGTCTATATAACTGACCCAACCACTCCCCTTGTCTTTTATTAAACAGACCCTTGAAGAAAAGAACACTCTACTACACTAGTGTTGTGGACTTATGTACACTGTACCTCGGTATATTTTGAAGCTATTACAAGCTGAGAAGTAGACTGCTAAACTAAGGAAAGGGGGAGTTATCAAACTACAAAAAATTTAAAAATGATATGATTTCTATTGGAATGGCAAATAGGGAATGTTTACTTGGTGAATATAAGTAGTCATCTCTTTGAAACATCAGTTTTTTCTTATAGGCAGCTAAGGGAGAGAGAACAGATAAATAAAGTAAATGCAGAAGCAATGGGAAGGGCAGCTACCATTTATTAAGCACCCATCTTGAGTCAGGCACTGGATTAGTACATATGTTTCCTCTATTGGTCAGCCCCCAACTCCACGAAGTGAGCACTGACGATATTCTCATTTATGGAGACAGAGAGTAATTGTCCAGCGTCAGATAGCTGGGAAGTATGTGACACAGCAGAGGGGAACAGAGACATGGTGGTGAGAGATACTCAGAGAAAGGAAGACTTGGAGACATACACTGAGTGGCCAGATTATTATGATCTCTGAACACATAATAATCTGGCCACTCAGTGTGTATAGATAGATAGATTATATAGATATAGATGTAGATATAGATATAGATGTAGATGTAGATATATAGATATGGATATGGATATGGATATAGATATAGATATAGATATAGATATAGATATAGATATAGATATAGATATATTTTAGAGGCCTGGTGCATGAATTCATGCATGGGTGGGGTCTGGCCAGCCTGGTCAGGGGGAAGGAGCATGGGCTGTTGGCTGGCCTGCCTGATGGTTGAACTCCTGTTCGAGGGGACAATTTGCATATTAGCCTTTTAATATATAGGATATACACTGAGTGGCCAGATTATTATGGGTTCAGAGATCATAATAATCTGGCAACTCAGTGTATACAGAAACAGAAAGGAGAGGTGCTGATATTAAAACAACTAGGGAGCACCAGGCACACAAAACATACTCCAGCTCTGACCCTTCCACCAGCTGCATCTGCAGCCTCTTTGGCATCTCACTTTATAGTCCAGCTACCTCCACCTGCAGGCAGTTCCCCACAGTAGCCACGCTCTTTCCTCTTCAGCTGGGGGTCTACCCCTTGCACTAAGCCTACCTGGAGTGCTCCCTCCTCCCCTCCCCTTCCTTGACCTGGCTAAGTTAGACTCCTGGTCAAACTCAGAAAACAGAATGCCTTTTTCAAATGCTGATCACCTTTCTACCCAGCCCACCCTCAGCCCCAGACCACTTGGTGTAGCCAGTCCCATCACTACCACATCCATTTCTTTATTTCACATTCTTCCTTAAGTCAGGTTCCCTAGAAGAACATCCTGACTCTGGGTGCTTGTAATTTGCTGGGGAGAGGGACTTTGGGAGGGGTCAGGGCAGGTGGAGCTAAGCAAAAAGGGCTTTCAGCCGGAGTTCAGAGCTCCGAGCCATGAGTTGGATCACAGAGTTGGTTTCGCCCTGAGGCAAGGAGGACTTTTTGTTCCCTCAACCCTTTGTACCTTGGTGTCCTTCAGTCCTTGAGAGCCAAGGGGGAGAGGTGCTGCAGCATAATTTCCCAGGCCTGAAGCCCCAGTTCGGTGAAAACAGCTTTCCCCCCCTAGCCCTAGCAGTTCCCAGTGCTCACAGCAGCTGGGGCCTGGGTCCTCGGGCCTGATTCAGGATCTGGGTAAGGCACCAGCAGCAGCCACTCCCCATTACTCCTCCATGCTATCGTCTACTTGGATCTTGCTGCCTGATTAATACTCGTGTTTTTGTGTTAATGGATACCACATATGTGGGGGCACCATGAAACCAGAGGGTCCAGACACCATCTCTCAGGAGAGAAGATGGGCTTCCTGGGCTCTGGTGGTGGTGGAAGAACATTATTTGAAATACACATTGTCCTGTCTCGGGATGTGTTCAAATTCTTTGGTTCTTTCGCCTCCTAAAGCATTCTCTCACCCGCCCACCCACACATGCAGGCACAAAGAGTATGCCCTTAAGAAAGGAAATGTCTCTGGTTATGTTTTTCCCCCCCAAATGAACAAACTAGGGCTGTTATTAGGTTACTTCCTGTGTTTAGTTATTATTATTAGATCAAAAATATTACCAAAACCTCTATAATGGCAAAAAAAAGTTTATGTATCTGACTAGAGTCAAGTACTGACATGATCACATTAGGGCTTTTGGCTCTGTTCCTATTATAAGTAAACCAATGAAAATTGAAGACTTTTAATATCAACTGAAATTTTAAAAAAAAATTTTTCTTCAATTTTCAAAGAGTAATTTTAGCTTTCTTAAGATCGACCTAGTCTACTAAGCAGAGATGGGTTGTGTTAAATACTGAGCTGAGATGTTTCATTTATTTCACACCTTGTTTATATCATTATCATCAACGTTCATAATTGAATAGGGAGAATGCTGTTTGCTCTGGCTTTATCAGATGGACAGTTTATTTAACTGCAGGAACTCCACTAGGATTCTTCTCAATTACTTTTGCTGGGTTTAGTAATTCTGCATCAGAGTGAATGGAATTATTTGCTCAGAGCTGCCTCATTTATAATGAAGAAATACATTTTAACTTTTCATCTGTTCTTTCTTACCCCTTTTTGTTTCCTCTTTAGTTAAACTTTCAAAGAAGAAAAAAATGAGTGTGTTAAAATCAATAACCATAGCCCCTTAGGAACAAGCTGTTATTACATTCTGAGTTTCATTAGGAAAAAAATTTAAAAACATCAATACTTATTAAATGTTTCCATTTTCTCGAATAATTGAGAGTGTTAATTGAGAGTGTTCATCATACGCACCCACCCACACACACTCAGGGAATAAATCAAAGATGAACACTAGCCTTAAAATAAGGTAAGATCTAGCCAATAATAGCAATGCTATTCTTTTAGAGATGCTATCCATGGATGGGGCTACCAAAAATAGAAATGTCATTAAGCACAGTTGATACCTCTCTAAGAACAGAAAGAGTGCTAATGGATATATTCGTTTCTTGAGTATACCGAACTTTAAAAAAGAAATCAGTAGAAATCCATCATTTTTACCTGCTTTTTTAGTAAGAATAGGAAGCCAAAGATACTGTACTTTGCGTAAGAACATTCTTTCTTCTTCTGTTATTCTAACACTAGAGGCCCGATGCATGAAATTTATGCAAGGAGCTCGGCCCTCACAGCCCCGGCTTCATCCAGAAAGTCATCCAAAAGGACGTCCAGTCTAATTAGCATATTACGCTTTTATTATTATAGATTATTCATAAACTGTATTCTCCTGTTGAATTGCAGTTCACTGTTAAAAAATGAGAATGCAAAGGCACCCCTTTGTTTTCTGGATGACAGTACCACCTTCACTTGTACAGAAAACATGGTATACAGCCTGAAATTCTCATTTGCAACCTTTTTAAAATTCCTTTGTCTAATTAAGAACTTTGACCAGATCTATCCCCATTTCTGACATTATTATCTTCAAATAGAAAATCACTTTTGGGGTCTTCTTACAGGTCCTTTTTCTTAAAAACAAGCAAACACATTTTAGTGATGCATAATTTTACAGATCCTTTAAAGTAGGGGTGTCGAACTCAATCAGAGAAGGGGCCAAAATCTAAAATCCAGCCTAAATCGCGGGCCGAATGGTTTACTGAACAGTCATAAACTGACAATGTCATAAACTGACAGCGGAGTGCAGTGATGACAGCGCGGTGCGGGCCACGTTGCAAGGCCTGGCGGGCTGGATTTGGCCAGCGGGCCTTGTGTTTGACACATGTGCTTTAAAGGGTTCTTAATGTTGCCACATAAAAACTGGTGGGTGTGCTTCTTTAAGGCCTGTAGTTCATTCACTAAGCACCCCTCAGATGACAAAGAAGATAAAAAATGACACTGGTCTCCGTTTAGTTTTCCTGGGACTTTGTGGGAACGTGTGTGTTGTAGGGTTGGGCTTGGAAAGGATCGAAGCATGATGCTGGCTTAGAGGGCTTTTCAGAAGTCAGGAATGTCTCCCAGCCTTCATGATGTTAGAATGAAGCAATGTTCAGCCACATGACCTGGAAACATCACTTCCTGTGAAAAGTCCACCCCATTCACACATATTTGGATTTGGATATTGATTTGATGTTTATCGCTCTCCCTCTCTCTTCCTCTCTGAAATCAATTTTTTTTAAAAAAAATTATTTTTAAAGAAATTACCTGGTCCAGAGATTTAAAACCCAGGATATTGCTAAGGGCCAGTCAGCGGCGGAAGCAGGTCCCCAGGGGAGTGTGGGGGGCACTGTGCCAGCCTAAAGATGGGCATCCTTCTCTCAGGCCATGCGCACTGTTGCCAGATCTTACAGGCTTTCACAAAACACTGGAAATTCGGATTTTTAAAATCTGAAATCTTCTGATTTTTAAATGTTGACAATTCATAAAAAAAATTATAAAAACAGTAGATGAACAAAACATGTCTTATGGCAGAGGAAACTGTGATTGAGTTCCTTTTTTTAACAAGAGAAGACGTTTGTGTGGACGTGAGCATCCCAGATACCTGGGCTCGCAGTGTGTTGCCAAGGGTGTGTGTGTCTCAGAATGCATGCCTTGGAAACGCGGGGACCTTTGGATGTGTTTGGCAAGCAGGAGGCTTTGTGTGCACTCTGCAATGCACACGGCTTCACCGAGGAGGAACGGCCCCACAGCGCTGCTCTTCAGCTTAAGGTCATGAACCACTTAGACCCCTGCAGCCTTTCCATTTCTGCTCAAAGAGCGAGATCCACGCACTAATTGAACATTTGCCATCAAAACAGTCTTATCTGAAAAGGTTAAAGTGCCTCTGTGCCCACAGATGCACTGTCTGGAAAAATGCATTTTAAACCTTCTGAGTACATGCCCTAGCCGATTTGGCTCGGTGGAAAGAGCATTGGCCCGGGTTCAATTCTGGTCAAGGGCATGTTACCTTGGTTGCAGGCTCAATCCTCAGACCTGGTCGGGGCACGTGCAAAGGCAACCAATCAATGTGTCTATGTCTCTCCCTCCCTCTTTCCCTCCCTCCCTCCTTTCTACTCTCTTTAAAAATCAATGGGAAAATGTCCTTAGGTGAAGATTAACAAAAACAAAACAAAACAAAAAAACCTTCTGAGTATAGGCAATTGAAATCTCATGCTATCCCAACCTCCAACTCCATCTTGTGTCTGATGGATCCAGACTTCCAAGTCTACCTGGAAGCTCATTTTAACTTCACCTCTAAATCCTTAGCTGGATCTGATGTCGGAATTTGCTCCAGAATGTTGCTCATACTCCCAGTGGGTCCGACGCTGCTTCAAAAGCACCTTCTTCTACTTAAGAATCTGTTGTAAGTGTGTCATCAAGCGCCAAGAAACACGTGATTTGCCTTTCTTCTTTTCTCTCAGGAAGCTGACAGCTGGGAAATTATAGAAGGGTTGAAAATAGGCCAAACCAATGTCCAGAGACCAGACAAACATGAAGGCTTTATGCTGAAGAAAAGAAAATGGCCTTTAAAAGGCTGGCACAAGGTAACATTTCCATCCTTTTCATCTCCGGCTCATCTTTGCAAATAGAGGATCTGATTTGGTGTTATTAGGTGGGAAGCCGAGAGGGTGGCTGTATGTGTAAACTAATTCTCGAGGCTTCTTTCAACCATTTGGGCTGCATGCAACCTGTTGTACCTGTTTGAGGCTGAGATCTGTAATAACTGTGTGCAGGGGAGAATTATTTTTAAAATAACTTATTTTTATATTGTCAATCCAGTTTGT